>NC_084478.1:21596481-22861481 GCF_027409185.1 Cynocephalus volans
AAGTTAATTCAGTCTATATGTCCATAAGATAAACAATTGCTGTTATGGCAAATGATCTTCCTGAAGAGTGCTTTTTCTCTGTTTCATTATACATAATTCTTTCAAGTTAAATATTTCATAGATTTAATAAATTATTCTTTAGTTTTTAACATGCACAAGGTATGAGCCATATGATGCAAGTACTTTTATTGAGGTATAGTTTGTTAGGAAACAAAAACAGTAAATAATGAGTATACTAAACAGATTAGATTGGGGGAATGAATTATACAGCCAGTCACCAGATTACTACCTATACCATGTCGAATTGTTGCTCTAGGGAGTGGCATATCAACCTTTATCTTGCCCTGGTGTACTGAGAGTTATGTTTGTACCACTCCATGTAAGTGTACCCTCATGACATGGGACTTTGTGGTCTTGGTGTCATATATTTTCCATATACGTTATTATTTTTTTCATTTTTTGCTTTATACATTGAAATGCATTTTAAAAACAATAGAAAAATTGTCTTATATTTCCCCATACATTTTATTTTTTTTTGAGTAGTAGACTTTAGTTTATAGCAGTTTTAGGTTTGCAGAAAAATCGAGCAGAAAATACCCCCCTACACACACAGAGAGTTTATCCTATTATTAATATCCTGCGTTGCTGTGATACATTTGTTACAGTTATGAAACAATATTGATAAACTATTATAAAGTAAAGTTTACATTAGGATTCCCTCTCTGTGTTGTATAGTTCTGTGGGTTTTGCTAGATGTGTAATGTCATGTATTCACTAGTACAGTATCATACACAATAGTTTCACTGCCCCACGAAGCATCTGTTCTCCACCTGTTCATCTGTGCATCTCTCTCTCTCCCTGAGAACCTGGTAACCACTGGCATTTTTTTTCCTGTTACCTCAAACATTTTTTGTTTCTTTGTGTTAGGTGCATTCAAGATCCTCTTTTCCAGCTGATTGAATTTATACAATAAATTGTTCTTAATTACAGTCACCCTACAGTGCTATAGAACACTAAATCCTATTCCTCCTACTTAGGTGTAATTTTGTGTTTGTTAATCAACTCTCACTATCCCCTACCCCTTTATCCTTCTGATAAGAATTCAGCATGGTAATCTCTGGTAACCACCATACTATTCTCTACTTACACGTGATAAAAATTCTTTGCTTCCACATATGGATGAGAATATGTGGTATTTCTCTTTCTGCTCCAGGCTTATTTCATTTAATGCAATGTCCTCCAAGCTCATACGTGTTGCCGCAGATGGCAGGATTTCACTGTTTTTAATCGCTAAATAGTATCACGTGTACACATACCACATTTTCTTTATCCATTCAACTGTGGATAGATACTTAGGTTGATTCCATATCTTTGTGATTATAAACAGTGGTGCAATAAACATGAGCGTGCGCACATCTCTTCGATATGCTGATTCCCTTTCCTTTGTTTATATATATATATCCAGTAGTGGGACTGCTGGATCACATGGTAGTTCTATTATTAGTTTTTTGAGAAACTTCTGTCCTGCCTTCCATAATGGCTATATTAATTTGCGTTCCCACCAACAGTATGTAAGAATTCCTCTTTCTATGCTTCCTTGCCTGCCTTTGGTATTTTGTCTTTTTAATATTAGCCATTCTAACTGGAATGTCGTAATATTGCATTGTAGGTTTGATTTGCATTTCCCTGATGATTAGTGATGTTGAGCTTTGTTTCATATACCTGTTGCCCATTTACATGTTGTCTTTTGGAACACGTCTATTCAGCTTATTTGCCCATATTTTAATTGGATTTTTCATTTGCTGGTTTTTTCTTTTGAGTTATTTGAATTCTTCTTATATTCCTGATATTAATCCTCTGTCAGATGCATAGTTTGTAAATATTCTCTCCCATTCTGTAGGTTGTCTCCATTGATTTTTTTTCTCTGCTGTGCAGAAGCTGTTTAGTTTGATGTAATCCCATTTGTCTGGTTTTTTGTTTGGTTTTTTTTTTTTTTTTTTTTTTTTTTTTTGCTTTTGTTGCCTGTACATTTGAGGTCTTCTGAGGTCTTCTTCATAAAGTCTGTTCCCAGACCAATGTTCTGAAGCATTTCCTCTATGTTTTCTACTAGTAGTTTCATAATTTTGGGTCTTACATTTCAACCTTTAATTCATTTTGAGTTGATTTTGTATATGGTGAGAGGTAGGGTCTAACTTCATTCTTCTGCATATGGGTATCCAGTTTCCCCAGCACCATTTATTGAAGAGACTGTCCTTTCCCTAATGAATATTCTTAGTGTCTTTGTCCATAATCAGTTTTGTTTTGATCATCACACACCATACGCAAATACTGGTAATCAACTATGAACCCCCTAAATATGTATAAATAAAAATAAGAAGAAAAAATCGTTTGTATGACATATATAATTTGTGATGTACAACAGAAAAAAAATTACTCAAGATTTAACTAAAGTTATCAACTAATCATTTTATAGTCTGAAAAAAGAAAAAAGAAAACCAGTTGGCTGTAAATATGTGGCTTTATTTCTGGGTTCTCTATTCTGTTCTATTAGTTTCTAGTCTTTTTTTATGCCAGTATCATGCTGTATAGGTTACTATAGCTTTGCATATATTTTGAAATCACGTACTGTGGTGCTTCCAGCTTTGTTCCTTTTGCTCAGGATTAATTTGGCTATTAGGGTTTTTGTGTGGTTTCAGACGAATTATAGGATTGTTATTCTATTTTGTGTGAAGAATGTCATTGGCGTTTTGATAAGGATTGAGTTGGATCTATAGACATCTTTTGGTAGTGTGGTATTTTTCACATTATTGATTCTTCCAGTCTGTGAATGTGGAATGTGTATGTGTTCCCATTTCTTTGTGTCTTCACTTTCTTTCATCACTGTTTTGTAGTTTTTCTTGTACAGATCTGTCATCCTTTTGGTAAAATTTATTTTTAGGTAGTTTATCTTTTTTTGTACCTTTTGAGAATGGAATTGCTTTCTTAATTTCTTTTTCAGCTTGCTCATTATTGGTTTATAGAAACTCTACTGATTTTTGTATGTTCATTTTGTATCCTACAACTTTACTGAATTCATTAATCACGTCTAAGAGTGTTTGGTGGAGCTTTTAGGATTTTCTATATGTAAGATCATGTCATCTGCAAACAGGGACAATTTGACTTCCTCCTTTACAATTTGCATACCCCTTATTTATTTCTCCTGCCTAATTGCTATCAGTAAAACTTCCAGTACTGTGTTAAGTAAGAGTGGTGAGAGTGGGCATCCTTGTGTCATTCCTGTTCTTCGAGGAAAACCTTTCAGCTTTTCCACATTGGTATGATATTAGCTGTGAGTTTGTCATATGTGGCCTTTATTGTGTTGAAGTATGTTCTCTCTATACCAAGTTTGTTGGTGTTTTTGTCATAATGGGATATTGAATTTTATAAAATACATTTTCTGAGTTAGTTGTGATGATCATTTGCTTTTTGTCCTTGATTTTGTTGCTGTGATGTATCAGTTTGTTGATTTGCATTTGTTGAACCACTCTTTTGTTTTTTAACTGGAGCATAATTTATTGTACATGTTTTGGGGGTACAATCCCACTTCTAGGAATATATGCAAAAGAATGGAAAACATCATGTGGAAGGTTACCTGCACTCCCATGTTCATCACAGCTGTACTTAAAATAGCCAAAATGCAGAACCAACCTAAATGTCAAACCATTCTTGCATCCCTGGGATAATTCCTTAAACAGACAAGAAGAAAAACTGAAAAAGAAAATGATAGACCAATATCCCCATGAAGAAACATGCAAAAAATTTCAACAAAATACTATCAAACTGAATCCAGCAGCCCTTGAGAAAGATCACTCACCACATATTTTCCTATTTTCTTTATTGTGTGTGCTCTTAATTTTTTCCTGTAATTTTTAATTTCCATGAAGTGTTGCTTCACTTTAGTCTGAAGAACTTACTGTAGTATTAATTGCATTACAGGTTATCCAGCAGCCAATTGTCTAAGGTTTGATTATGTGGATGTTTCTTATGTCATTCTCAGTTTGGAAGGATAATTTTGCTGGATATAGAATTCTGAGTTGACAATCTTATTTTTTCTTTAGCATTGGAAAGATGCTGGTCCATTTTTCTCCAGCTCTCCGTGGATACTCTTGAGAAAGCAGCCATTATTTACATCATTATTCCCAGATGGGAAGGCAATTCATTTGTATTTCTCTGGCACATTGAGTTTTATTATTTGGCTTTAGCTGCTTAAGTATGATGTACCACATGCATATCTAGTTTGATTTTTTGGTTCCTTTAATCTTGGATTTCTAATTAGAATATATTTTTGCAAAGTTGGGAATTTTTTGCCTCTTTTCTACAAATCATATGGTTTTCTTTCCTGATCGGTTCCTCTCCCTCCTCATATTGCACTCTGATTAAGTATATGTTTGATGATTGAATATTATCTAACAGGTTGCTGTAGGTTGCTGTAGGTTGCTGTAGTTTCCCATAGTCAATGGGCACTGCAAGACCTCTGTTATTTCCATTCCTCTCTTAGCCTCACATCCACTTTCTGCTATGCCTTGATGAGTCTTGTGCACATGTTCAGCCCAGGCCCTGACCAAGGATCTATAGTAAACTTCCACACCGACTTCTGTCTTGGTCCTGTGAACAGCTCCCTCATCTAGAGTGTCGTACCACGTAAATCTCAGCTGCACAGCAGCCTCGAATTTTAATCTCTGTTTCATCAGCTTAACAACTCTGCCATGCTCCACCTGTTTCCAACTCCCTGCCATAGGTGAAATTGCCTCATCCAGAGGGCCTGGGCGAACATAAATCTCTCACCTTGACAATAGCTTGTGTCAGTGAGGAACTCTCATACATAGTTTGTGGAAAGAGAAATTAGAGCCAGGACTCTGGCACAATTTTGGCAGATTCTATTAAGCTGAATAGACACATACAATACGACTCAGTAATTCTACTCTAACTTACATAGTTATCCTAAAAATGCACCTCTGTGCCAAAACATGTATAGAAACAGTAATACTTAGTAGCTGGACACAATCTAAAAGTTCACCATTTCTAAGAATGGGTAACATAAGGTATATCACACAATGTAATGCCATTCACCAATGAATATGAACAGACTTCTTCTACATACAAACTGTTGTTGTGACGGGATCCCTGCCAGCGCATCCTGCCATGCACTGATTGGAACAGGGTCTCAGGTCAAGTTGGGAAGTCTAGCACATTCCTTGGCTCTTTATTGTCATCAGTATTTCCAATAACACCCCTCTTTTTGATTCCATCTGGCTAGTCTGGCGATTTGGGCAGAATTCTTCTTGGATCCTGGGGAGAAATGAGCCTCCAGGGGCCAAACTATGTTACTTTGCTGGGTTTTGAGAAATACCAGGTCTAGGTCACCTTCTTTTGTAGGGTGTGTCGTCATCAAATGCCTGCTGCTCTGCCCTCCTTCACTTTGCCCTCCACTTAGATGCCTGCCCTCTTCTGACCACTGTTCAGAGTTTCTTTTTAGTTGTGTTTTGTATTCTTTCCAGGGTTTTTGGCTGTATCTAGTGGAAAGGAGCAAGGAGAGACAAGTATACACTATTTTGTGCAGAGAATAACTTCAGCCTAATTTTCCTGAGTTTTACCAAGATTCAGAATGATGAGTATTTCAGGTTTCTTAATGGCAGATATACTCCATCCTATGGTTCTATCACATTCTGTTTGTTCATTAATCAGTTGACAGACATTTGGGTTGTTTTTACTTTTTGCTGTTATGAATAATGGTGCTATGAACAATTGGATATAATTTTTGCATGGACATATGTTTTCAGTTATCTGGACTGGACAGGTAAGGTTGGAAATTCTGGGTCATATACTAACTGTTTGTCTAACTTGTTGAAGAATTACGAAACTGTAGAGATACATATGAGGGTTTCAATTTCTCCTCACCAATACTTGTTATCTGTCTTTTTGATTATACTAATTCTTTTGGATGTGAAGTTGTATACCATTGGGCTTGATTTTCATTTCCCTAAGGACTAATGATGTTTGACGTCTTTTCATGTGAACATTGACCATTTGTGTATCTTCTTTGGAGAAACTCCTATTGGAATTCTTTGCCAATTTAAAAACATTGGATTGTCTTTATCTTACTGAGAAAGATCTTTTCATATTCTGTATATAGATCCCTTATCAGGCATATGATTTCTAAAGATTTTGTCTCATTCTGTGAATTGTCTTTTCATTTTCTTCATGATGTTCTTTGAACCAAAAACATTTTCAGTTTTGATGAGTTACAACTTATCAGTCTTTTATTCCTTGTGCTTTGCTGTCATAATTGCGAAATCATTGCTTAACCTAAGGTAAGACATGTTCATTCCTGTACTTTCTTCCAGGAGCCTTTTGGTTGTGACAGCTACATTTAGATCTGTGATCCACCTGAGTTCCGTTTTCTGTGTGAAGTGAGGTAAGGGTCCAACTTCTTTCTTTTGCACGTAGATATCCAGTTGGCCCAGTACCACTTGTTGAAAACATTCTTTTCCAATTGATGTATTTCCATCATAAAAATATTTATTCTTGCTCGGGCCGAACCCGTGGTGTACTCGGGAGAATGCAGCACTGGGAGCACAGCAGTGCTCCCGCCGCGGGTTCAGATCCTATATAAGGATGGCCGATCCACTCACTGGCTGGATGCGGTATGGCCGGTCACAAAAAGACAAAAAAAAAAAAAAAAAAAATGTTTATTCTTGCTATCTCTAAATATGATTGTTTCTCATTTATTTAAATCTTTAATCATTTCTTTCTACATTGTTTTGTGCTTTTAGATCTGTAAGTCTTGCATTTGTTTAATTGAATATATTACTAAGTAATTAATATCTTGTGATGTAAACAATTGTTTTCCTTATTTCAGTTTTGGCCTATTCATTGACTGTATAAAAATACAATGGATTTTGTGTATTTCCTCGTATTCTGCATCCTTGGTGAAATTGATTTATTATTCCTAATTTTTAGTGGATTTCTTAGAATTTTCATATAGTTTAATGTTATCTGCCAATGGAGATAGTTTTACTTCTTTCTTTCCAATCTGTATACCTTATGTCTGTTTCTGGGAAACATATTGAATAAAAATGGTCAGAGTAGACATATTTATCTTGTTCTTGATATTAGGTGGAAAACATACCCTCTCTCATTGAGTGCAATGTTAGCTGTAGGTTTTTTGTTGATGCATTTTTTCAGGTTAAGGAAGTTCTCTTTTATTACTAGTTTGTTTTCTTTTATGAAAGTGTGTTGTATACTGTCATGTGTTTCTCTGAATATCTTGAAATGATCATATGATTTTAGTTTTTTAATCTGTTAAGGTGGTGTTTTACAGTGATTGATTTTTAGATATTGAAACTATCTTGTATTCCTAGCATAAATCCTACTTGGTCATAATGTTTAATCTTTCATATGTTGCTGGATTTAGTTTGCTGATATACTGTCAAGGATTTTTGCATCTGTATTCATAAGAGATAATGGTCTATACTTTTCTTGTGATGTGTTTGTCTGGTTTGGGTAGCAGGGTAGTACTGGCAATATAGAATGAGTTGGGAAGTGTTCTCTCCTCTTAAATTTTCTGGAACATTTTGTGAAGAATTGCTGTTATTTATTGTTTAAGTGTTCTTTAAAATTTTCCAGTGAAGCCATTTGGGTATGGGCTCTTCTTCATGGGAAGATATTACTTAGAAGTTACTAATTCAGTATCTTTACTTGTTATATTTCTATCCAGAAGTTCTGGTTTTTTGTTTTGTTTTGTTTTGTTTTGTTTTTTTCTTTTTTGAAAAAGTTGATTAGTTCATGCCGTTCTAGGAATTGGTCAATTTTGTGTAAGTTATCTAATTTTTAGCATGTAGTTGTTTATAGTAAACTCTTATAAGCCTTTTATTTATTTGTGCAAATTTGAGAGTGATTTCCTCTGTTTAATCCCTGATCTTAGTTATTTTAGCTTTTTTTTTTTTTTTTTTTTTTTTTTTGTCAGTCTACCTAAACATTTATCAATTGTGTTGGTATATTTAAAGAATCAACTTTTGCTCTCATTGATGTTTTTATTTTTTTATATTGTCCGTTTATTTCTTCTACAATCTTTATTTATTTCTGCCCTCGGCTTTTATTAGTTTTAATTTACTTTTCTTTTTCTAGTTATGGTAAAGTCATTTATCTGAGATCTTTTTCACTATGTGAATATAGATGCTTACAGCTATAAATTTTCCTCTAATTGTTTATTCAGCTTCATCCCCTAATTTGTTGTGATGTTTTGTTTGCACTTTCATTCATCTCAAAGATTTTCAAATTTTCTATGTGATTTATTCTTTGTCCCACTGTGTCTTTCACGGTGTGGTTCAATATCTACTTATTAGTAAATTTCTCTATTTCCTTCTGTTGTTTTCCAATTTAAGTCCGTTGTGGTCAGAGAACATACTTTGCTTTATTACAATTCCTTTGAATTAATTTGGCTTTGTTTTAGGCCTAATGTATCGTCTATTCTTGACAATGTTTTATGTGTACTTGCAAAGAATGAGATCAGAGTGTTCTCCCTATTACCCTTTCTTTCTAATGATTTCTTTTCCTTTTTTTCTAATGAAAGTCTCTCCCTAAGTCTGGATTTGTTTTTACTTGATATTCACTATTTGATTAGTCATTGTTATCACATTTTCCTTAAGTCTTTAAACATAGTTTTATTTAGTACTTTGAACCTATTTATCAAAGCTGATTTTTTCATTTAATGATCTTAAAGAATATGTAAAACTTACTCTTCAGTTAAACACACTTAATCTCTCTACTTACTTGAAGCTGATATACATATATCTTTCATTGTGGTAAAAATGTATATAACATAATGTTTGTCATTTTAAGCAGTTTTAAACATACAATTCATGAAATTAATTACAATTACAGTGCTGTGTGACCATCACCTCTATTTCCAAAACTTTCTTGTCATTGTAAACATAAACTCTGGATCCATTAAACAATAACTCCCCATGTAATAGCTGTTATGAACTATTTTTCCGCTAGTCCAACATATGGTTTCCCCTAAAGGCATTGAATATTGTTTGCCTATTGTTTTGTATATGTATCACACTTTCCTATTTCTTTGCATGTCTTCAGGTTTTGTTGTTGTTGTTGTTAAAAACTGGACATATTAGTAATATTTTAAATCTGGATACTATTCTCCAAACAGGCTTATTGTTTGTTGAGTGACTTGACTGGAAGTCTGTTTCTACTTCATAGTGCAGCTTCTGATATCCTTGCTCAGATTTTCTCTCTGTTTTTATCTTTTTAGCCTGGCTTCCTAGGGATGCTCCCTTTATCGGCAGAAAACACTTGTTGGTGAAAAGTTGTACTTGAGCCCCTAAAGTGGAAAAATGTTCATCCTTTACTTTTGGATCTATTTGCTGCTTGGAGGCTGCTTTCATCATTCCAGGTTCAAAGTTTTATCTTTTAGCATCAGAAAGAACAGACTGAATATAATTTTATTTTTCAGGTTGGCTTTATAGGAATCCACCGGGTTGAGAATAGCTTATTCTTCAGCCCCTGATTTGTCAGATTATGTTTAAGCAACTTGAGCCTTTGAGATTTTTACCTTTTGCTGATTGACCTATTTGTAATTTGGGAATGCTTTAAAGTCTTCCTCCACATCCTACTCCAATAACTTCTCAGTGGATGCAGCCTCAAACATGCAAACATCCTTCTGGACCCCCAAGCATAAGTGTGATCACAAATAGGCCCTTCCTGGCTTTCTCTTTCTCTGGTTCTCTCTGTTAATTTTCTAGCTGCTCTCCAACTTCACTGTTGCTACTACTTCCATGGACCCACCAGCCCCTTAATATTTTGTCACCAATGTCTCCATTGCTTTTGAAGCCCGTGGGCATGAACTGTCCACATTCTGTCCCATACAAAGTCAGTACCCTTAGGCACAGCTGCAGATATACTAGTCCGTACAGCCTACTTCTTCCCGTAGGCAAAACCTCACTACTACTAAGTCTCTTAGTTAGGGTACGGGATAGAGATCCACTTCTGCCAGAGTGACATCTCTGCTGTAAGAATGGGCACTGGCGGGGGAAGGAGATAGCACCTGGCCTTTTTGGCTTGCCTTCTCCAAAACTCAACTTCTGCCCAACAAGACACACAGGAGAGGGAAATTACCTCCTGGGGCAGAGCCCTTGCCCTACAAGTGGGAGCTAGGTGAGAAAAATGTACCCCAGTCATCTTGACAGTGCTTTCCTGGAATAGAGCTTCTTCAGCAGAGGGCTTGTAGGGGAGGTGGTGAATGAGAGACATAGCCTGTCCTCCCAAGGTGAAATTGGAGCTCTACATTGTATGCTGTGAGAGGAGGGAGTGATTGTCTTCTTGTCTTCACTTCCTGCAGTAGAGATTCTGTAACAGAGCTGGAAGGAGGGTGCATGAGAGCAGATCATAACTCAAATGTCACAGTCATAGACTCTTACTGTTCTTACCAAGATTTAGTAGATTTTATTGAATGTTTCTTTTTCTGTTTGCTATGTGCCCTTAACTTCCAGAAACTTCAAATGTTTTTGATATAATATTCACCAGTTCAATGATTGTTTTACAGGGATTAGTATTCACCCAGATCCTCGCACATCTCTCCTGAAGTCTGCCCTTCTAGGTTTATTTAGAATAAACAAGCTAGAGAAGTTGTGCTCTGGTAAGACAGTGATAACTATTAGCATGTTTACAAAGAGTCATTACCAATGTCATTAGCACTTTTATAAGGAGGTCATTTCCTCCCACCTGGCTTTCCAGGTAGAGAAGAAATAGTTACAGGATTTCTTTTATTCCTTTGCTCTACAACATGCAAAATCCGTCTAAAATGTTAGGAGGCAGGGCAGTGATTAGCTATGGAGAAAAGGGAAGGCATTGTGATGGGAGGTGGTAAAGGGAATTATCTCTCTTTCTTCTTCTGGAAGTCTGACAATGTTTCATTCTCCACCTGAGTGGTGTGTATAAGCTGTGTTCTCTTTTCTTAAGTACATGGATCTGGTTATTTGGTATTTTTCACTCTTCTCTGTTTATATTATGTTATGAAAGACAAATACATAGGACATATAAATACAATAAATATTACCTAGAAAACCAAGGAAATATCATCACTAAATGTTTGCTGTGTGTGTATGTGTGTGTGTTTGTATGTTTGTGTATGTTTTTCTAGGAGGCATAGTGGTAAAATTTTGGAAGTGTATGTATGGGGTTCCAAAGACATTGGTAATGTTCTCTTTCTGGTAGGTATACATGTGTTCACTTCATTAATAATTTATGTATTTCATGTGTATACCACATGTATAGTTTGCTAATAAAACATTTTAAAGAGATAACTTCTTTTAACTGGACACATAATATGTACTTTCTGTATCCAGCTTCTTTTTCTAAGAGTAATATCTTTGTAGTCGTTTGTAGGATCAGTTTCCATTTGCTTTTTGTGTGTAGTATTCTATTGCCTGAATGTTCCATCACATGGATATTTGTCCATTCTGTTGTTGCCTGGCATTTGAATTTATCCTGTCTGTGGCTACTTTGGATAAGGGTGTATGCACATTGTGGTACATTTGTCCTGGTGAAAATAAGCACTTATTTTTCATGGGTACATGCTAGGAGCGGAGTTGTTGATTTTCAGGGTAGACAGAGAAGATATAATTTTAAATAAATATTTGAGTTTTTACCTTTATTATACGTACTTGAATATGTTACTTACTAAAATGAGTCTTTTTTTTTTTTTTTTTGTATACCAAAGTGGCCAGAAGATAATTTTTTCTATCAGTGAATGAAAAAGTTGTGAACATACTTAGATTTTATCCATGGGGTGCACAGTTTAGACAGTGAACAAATTTAAATAGGCAGTGGAAGGCCCAGGGAATACATTTTTTTGTGTCCCAGATTCAGTACTGGTTATTCAATAGAATGGTTACATTTCCACACAGAAGAGAAAAAACAATGGTGCCTTGGAATTAATTTACTTCACATAATGTAATAACAGAGTAAGAATTGGTGCTGAAATCTCCTTACAACTTTTCTCTCAATTATTCACTTTTGCGAGCAGGTTGTCTAATGTACTCTTTGTGTGATACCATTTTCTGCATTCCCCTTAGCTTTGTAAAAGGGTGGTTTTACTGTAACCTGTTGTTTCATTATTGGTGCCAGGTACTGCCATTTATAGGAGCAATAAAAGGAAAATGGGTGCAGTCACAGAAAGCATATTTATCAAAAGAATATCCTATTTTGTTCCATTAGGAGATAAACATGACTTGATCTCAGCTTCAAAGGGCACTTATAATTCATCAAGGAACAATTATGTGATCAATAGCTACAGGCTTATGAAAATGTTCACTGTGTTTTAGCATTGCTTAAGTGGACATCCAAATTAACCAATGAAACCAAAATGCCTAAGCAACAGCAATACTGTGTTAAAGGGAAGGATATTACTTACAGAGGAATGGAACCAGTGATAATGAGAGGCCCCGATTTCTGAGTGCCTACTGTGTGCCAGGTGTCGCACGTAGAACTTGCAGTGGGTTATTTACTTTAATTTTTACAGACACTAACAGATCGATATTATGTGTTTGATGACGTTACTGGGGTTTAAGGCGTACGTAATCTGGCCATGGAAACTGATGCAGCTGAGAATTAAGTCTTGACACAATGAACTCCAGAAGTTGCTCTTTTTGCACTTTCATTGTAAAGGCAAGTCACAGATGGAGTTTTTGTTCTTAGGAACAGAAATTTCGGTAAGGACATTGTGGCTTCATAATATCCTGATAATTGTGTAGGATTTTATTCTCCCTTTTCTTCTTTCCTCTCCTGCTCCTTGTCTTCCCTTTGCTTTTTTCTTGCTCCTCCTTTATCTTTATAGCCATCATCATAATCAGTATATATGAGTGGTAAAGCATGATTATTCTCTACAATATGAGATTCGCCTACCTAAATTTTAAAAATGGCAATAATTAAAAACTGAATTAAAATTGGTTGTTTGCTGTGCTATTATGTGAGCTGTAGCTTGGTTCTCTCTGAGTGCTTTTTGGTGAGAATTGAAGATGCTTAGAGAGGGTGTAACCCGAAATAAATGTAGTTTTATTTGGGAAAAAAGTCAACATTTGTCTTTAAGTTTGAAGAAAGGAAAGCATAAAATATTTTATGAAGAGAAGCAGAAAAAGTTTCTTTTCATGATTATTATTTTTTAAATGCAGATATATTAAAATTTGAGGTACCTTGTCTAAATTTGATGAATAAAGTATATATACATGGTGTATTATATGAATATATTAATATACTACTCTAATGCTATATATTAGATTATGTAGTAGCATTTATAAAATGTATGTGTGTGTGTGTCGTTATATAGTAGTAATTTTGAAAGTGTCCGTGAGAAAAATTATAATGAAAAAGAAATGCCCACATCATCATCTGGAAATAACTAGAAATATATATTGCATACAAATGTGGTCATTGCATATACTAAGTAGAATGTATTATTACAGAGAAAACTCTTATGACAGATGAAATATTACAATCTTTTATTGTTTAAAATATCATTTTACCACTGTTTGGTGAAAATGTCTGTTTAGTGTATACGTTTTCCTACATTCTTATCTGCTGTACACCTCCCATCTCATTTATGGAACATCTACTCTTTGCCAGATATTGTTTTATAAGGAAAAATAAGGCATAACTTTTTCTCTTGGGTTCACCATTTAGTGAGAGAGATGGAGAAGCAAACAAACAGTGTTCACAGAGTAGGAAATGATATCAAGTAGTGAGAAAAGGGCACAGAGGATCCTTTGGGAGCACAGAGAACAAGCTCAGTGGTCAGGAGGCCCGTGAATCTACGGTAGGTTCTTGACACACGACAGCGGCACCAAGGTCGAGTGAGGGCACCTGCAGAGAGATGCGGCCTGATCCATTAGAGTGCAGGAAGAAAGTCAATAGCACATGTTCTTTAGAAATAATGAGAAAACAAAAACCTCGTTAAATAATTTGAGATTTAAAATTATATAAAATAAAAACTCTCACTGTTTTCAAAGTTATAATTCTGTAATATTTCATATAGTAGTATTATTTGATAATATTTTCTTTTCCAGTATAAAATGCCTATATTAAAATTCCTTAAGTTCAGTATACAATGTTAAAACTAATCTAATCTATGCACATTTTCGGATAAAATTACAATTTAATTCTATGATTATTAATTGCCTAAATGTTGATATAAGTGTTCACTAAGGCCAAATCTGACAGTCCCCTGGAAGCCAAAGTGATAAACACTTCAATAAGGAATGCTTTGTTAGTGGTAAAGCTACTCATTGTGGCTACATAATAGATTGTTTTTTACACCCAAACCAGCGTCCTTCTGTTTTATACATGCATGTATGTGAGAGAGAGAAATATATCACTTACACGTATGCTGAAAACATACTTATGTAAGGAATTAGGACAGGTTCTTCGAAGGCAGTCTTTCTCCGACCTTTTCTATCTTCACCCATTTCTTCTCCATTGCTTTTTCTCCTTAGTCTCTAAAAATGCCCTGTCAGTCACAAAATCAACAGACGATCCCCAAAATAGAAAGAACTAACCATTTACTTGATCCCTAGCAGATCCCAGGCTCACACTGTCCATTTATCTCCCTGTGGCCAACAAAAGTGCAAAATATCTTCTCAGGTGGTCATTTAAGGATGAGTAAATGCCACCAGAGCACAACTATCCCAATGTACAATGTAGTGGGCTTCTTTCTTTTTTTTCTCACGTCATAAATCTGTGCCTGAGAATTCTTCATCATCTAGCTACCTCTTTGATACATTTCAAACCTCTCCACATAACAGCCCCTACCCACCAAACTCCCCTGCCCAGCACTGCCACACACACACATACTCACAGAATAGTTTTCCTCACGTTTTCTCTAGCAAGACCTAACATTTACAAACTATCGTGTTGAAAAGTCCACGAATAATCAGACTCCTTTCTGTACTTCGCTTTTTCATTCACTCTCATCTAACTGGTCATGAATTCCTCAGGATTCCCTTGTTTTGCACCTTTATTTCTTCTTCTACACCCGCACTACTGCGACCTCAGGTTTTGACTTTATGAACATCTCTCATTCATGTCCTCATCACCTCTGCTGACCTCACGAATGATCTCAGTATTAGAAATTATTTGAATGGAACAAGCTTCCTTCCCCTTCTCCTGTTCTGCATATGTTATATTTTTCTTCTGTTTGGAATATTCTTACTCTTTGTCTCACTTGTAAACATATACTCCATCTTCAATTGTGAAACCCGGTATCTCTGAGGTCTTTCCTGATCCGTACTCCCCATAGCTATTGTTTCGTGGCTTAAAAGGATGCCTGTTTGTTGTCTCTAATATCCTTCTGCTAAAATCATCCGTGGGGACTCTATATGCTCTGGAAGACCCAGCTCGACTTTGACCTCATTACAAGTGTCCCCCATTAGTGTAAGTCAGTGATTCTCACATTGTGACCCCAAACAGGCAGCATAAGTACCTGGGAAAATGATAGAAATGTAAATTCTCAAGCCACACAACAAAATTACTGAATCAGAAACTCTTGAGGTTTATGTTTTAACAAGAGCCTGAAGTCATTGTGGTGCAGCCTAAGTTTGAGAAACATGAATGGACAATATTTTTCTCATTCTCTGTGCTTTTACACCAACTTCCACACTTCTTCAATGGAAGCAATAACCATATTATATTGTAATTATTTCTATTATTTTCTGAACCATTTTACTCTTCCTTTCATAGGTGGTGAACACAAAGGGAGATTCAACCCGTACTAGGAATCTTCACAACCCCTTTGCATTCACCACCCTCAGCACCTGCTGAGCAGTGGCCACAGCTGGCCGGCGTTCATGTGCTTCATCAGACCTAAGAAGGACGGGCAGTCTCTAGAGTCATTGTAATGCTGATTCCAGTTTTCCTCATAGGTCATAAGGAACTTCGTGGGTGTGAGTCTGAATCCCTTCTGCTCACAACACGCGATGAACTCTCCTGTATGCCTGCTTCGTGCCTCTCAGCTTGGTGACAGTGATGGTGCCAGGTATACACTGCGTCGGATTGTTCTTCCCAAGATTCATTCACACTGTCTCCAAATCCTTCACGGCCTGCTCAGCGACAGCTACAACTCGCCGTGGACCCGCGTACTTCACCAAACCCACAGAGAATGGCTGATCTGTCATTTCATGGTATTGCTGCTCCTTGTAATTGTCCGGCAGAGATGAGGTTCAAGAAGCTGCTTTATCACTCTAAAGTAACTTCAAAATGACTATTTAATTTGGTCCTCACAATGTCCCTGGTTTGTAAAGTGGGTAGAAATGGGAAACAGGAGAAATGTAGGGCCAAATATTTAAGCAGAGAACATCTGTTAATACCAATGTGTTCCGTAGGTTGAGTTGCTTTTTTTTTTTTTTCCCAGAAGGAATTTAGGTGAGACAAAATGAACTGGTCTAGCAATCTAACATTCACAGTGCTCGTACTTCAGTGATTCCTCACGTTACTGGAAGGACGTCATAGTAACAGAGGTGATTCCCTTCCTAAGTGCTTCATATCAACTCATTTTAAATGTTCACTTCATGTTGACAGCATGATGGAAATTATAAAGCCTGGCTCAAATCCATTGCACGATTCGTACAGAAAACTAGCTCCCTCGCATTTATCCACTCAGCCAATTGTTGCCATTGTCGAGTGGTGATGTCGGATGTGAACATGAAGCCAGTGGAGGCCACGTGACTTGTTGACAATGAAGTTGTCAAGACTAGCATGGCAGTCATTGGTTTCCCAGATTCTCTGTTTTTTTATTGAACCCTAACAGGGCCAGCAATTGTTGTTGGCTCTGAACACAGCTCCCCCTGGATGACACAGGCTTGATTACCATGATGTGTTGGTCTTACCTAAGCGGGTATTGTTCCACTCCAGAATGACTTGCCCAGTATTTATCCTATTCAGGGTTGTTTGGAGTCATTTTCTAGTATGTTCTTTAAGACATAAAAAGTGGACCAGGTGGAAGTCCAATAGATGAGAATAATACAGAGTGTGGTATAGAAAGCAGTGGATTTGTTTTCCTCGGAATCAGTCCCTATGTTCATGACGTTCAGTTTCTAGTGGATGTTACATCACATGTAACTCACTACAACTACTGTGTACATCAGAATTTATTGTTGGTCTAGTGTGGTCTAGTGTCAACGAACTGCTGCTTCAGGGGTTTCCCCAGTGCCTGAGTGAAGATTATGCTCAGGAAACTCCAACTCTTCTTCTCATGGTGCTTGGTGAGCTGTCCTCTGTCATCCCATTCCCTGCCCCTTTGCTGGATGCCACTTAAAAGGTCAGTCTATTGGATTGGTTTCCATATGAATGACTTGTTCTGTGTTCACTTTCCTCGGGGCCACTTACGGTTATATATGCAGCATATGATGCAGGCTTTGAACACTTACCCAGCACAATATTTTCTGTGTGAGAAAATAAACGGTGCCATATTATGTATACCAGGCAATAATTTCACTAGAACCACTTGCCATATGTTGGCTACCTTCAATTTCTGCTGAACTAGGTGAACATTGGTACTGAGTTTTGTTTTGTTTTTTTTCCCTCACCTCCCTGAGGAAAAACAGTTGGTCTCGTTATATCTGCTATAGAGATTGAATTAGGGCCTAAAAATTATATGCCCATGAGAGAGACAGATTGACCTCTATCACTACTGATTTAGAAACTACCATGCATGCTGCCATAGCATGGTGACTCCCCACAGGAGTGATGCAGGTACATTGGTTAAAAATAACGTGGAAAAGTACCTAAGATTGCAGCATTTATTCAGCACACTACAGGGCCGCATAAGAAAGCCCTGTTTAGCAGTTAAAGGTATGGGGGATTCAGTGAATATTCACATTACTGAAAGACTTTCGTTATCCAAGGAGATGATTAAATTCCTCTTAAAACTCTTCATTTCTACATTTTAAATTTTCATTAAACCAGCAGCATGAGGAAAATTATAGGCTCTGTTGAACATTCATTACATGAATCTCACAGAGAATGACATCCTTGTCATCTACAATCAAAGGGGGTTGTCGCATTTGCCAAAAACTGCAGTGCTATACGAACCTACGTCTAGTGCATACCACAACACTTGATGACGGGGATGCTCCAGGTTTCCTATGTCAGCCACTGATTTCTAAGATCTATACTTTCTCATTGTTTATTGACAGGGCCATGCAGGCACTATTAGAAGTATTCTACCACAAGTCTATCTAGTGCACAGGCAAGAAAAGACCATCTTTCCCTTGGAGCAGTGCTCAGGTTAATAACTGGTCATGTGTGCACCCCGGTCAGAGCTTCTACACATCATCCTTCCTCATGGCATGTGGGCTTTAAACACACAGCGACCTGTTTATTTCCAGGAGATCCCAGGGAAATGAAGGTTCCATGCTGTGATGGCCAGATGTAAATGGTTGCCCATGAGGCTAATTGTCACCTCCTCACACAACATCCTGAAGCCTCTTGTGTGTTCCCTTTGCATCATGCCGCTTTGATGGTGGCCAGCAAGCGTGCCTAATGATCCCAGGAGTGCCATCCCAGTAGAACTTTTCCCTATGGGTGTACCTACTCCTAAGAACAGGCCAGACCACCTTGATCACCACTGCACAGTACTGGTGGTTCAGGGGTTCCTTGGTTCCTGGCATTGGTGGATGAAGGTCTGAGCGATGGGACTGAATCCCTCCCTCTTGGGACCATGATTTCCCGCTCCAAAAGGACAGAGGGCAATGGAGATACTGGTCGTATTATGTCAGGTACCAGATTGCAAAAGGTTATTTTAAATAGCAAGCAGGTTCATTGCAGCAATTGTACAACAAGTATTGGGTGCTGCAAGCAGAGCTTCACCCACAAGAGACAGGTCTGTCAACAAAGACAGGGCCAGTCATGAACACACAGGTTATTGATGAGGGCAGAATGATTCACAGAGTAAATGCCCCTCTGAAGATGAAGTTACAGATATCTTCCCAAATGTTCTGTGGGATATGAAAGGAGAATCATGTGGAGGTGCAGCTGGGGTGAACGAGATGGTGGAAAAGGTAGAATGCTTTGTACTGGATTTCCGGAACATGACCCCGCATTCACGGCCATCAGTTTCTCAGGTGATTTTGTCCTCTAAGGAGCTGGTTACAGTCGATGTCCTATATGAAGACAAGTGGTGGCACATTTCCAAGTATTTCTGTTGCTGAAGGGTGTTGTCAGTAATGGAAGAAAAGTCATGCCCCTAGTCTTCGTCCTGTTGTCCTTCAGTGAGTGGATAGCCTCACGCTTCTATCGCCACCGGCTGTCCCTATACTGGTGATCCTTAGAATGGTGTGTTTGGATTCCCCCTGGTTGTCTCCCCCTCTGTGACAGGTCCTGTGTCAGTCCTCTCAAGGGCATTAGCAGGGAACTGGTAGCATGTGCACCATGGTGGTAAGCACACCTGGTAAGATATTCCCTAGTACCTATGTACCAAGAAGGATTCAAGGTCCTAAGAAAGGAAAAGGAAGTGTTACCCCAGAGCCAGTTACCCTTTTTGACTGCTTGTTTCTGCTGGACCTGTCCATTGAGGCCACTGATCTCATTTCCGTCAGCTCCCGCGAGGAAAGCTGGCCATTCCTGTGAACTCTGACCTGTTCCCCTGCCTCTGATGCCTGTCTCAAAGACATTCTCCCCCGGAGGCTGGCTATCTCCTGCTCTGTACTGCTTCGGGAATGCTCACGTATGTTCCCATTGTGTGACATTATCCTCCAAGGAAATGAAATTCCCTTTAGTACAATCCTTCGCAGATATTTCATCCATAGTTCTCATCCCCACTGTCACACCGCTTGGCAGAGTACTCAAGCCTGTCTTCTCCCTGAGATGAGTACATGCGTGCTCCTTGACAACTGGCTTTTCTCTCAGAAGTGGGAGAAATGTAATCCATAGTGGTGGCGGGCTTTGCTTGCCTTCTCCTCAAAGTGCTTCGTTTTCACTTGTATTCCAGTCCCGGGTTTTGCCACATCTATATTAGAAATGAGGGTGTCTCAACCAAATCCGATGTGTGGGTCTTCCTGAGAATTACCTGTCCTGTGTTTCCAACTTAAGTCTGGTGCTTGCACTGCTCTCTGATGCTGTGTGTAGGGTCCGAAAGCGAGCTTCTATCCAGCCAGAAGTCTTGGGTCCTCTCGTGCATCAGTGTGATGACAGGTAATCAAGTGCCTGTTGGGAGACTGAGGACGTGAGGGCGGTGGAGTTGTTCGAATCAGCATGTCAGGGCTCGGTGTCAGAGAATTTATTAATTATCGACACCATGCACCCTGCAGCCATAGTACAAAAAGTTTTGGGTGTCTTGGACTGAGCTTCCCGTGCATGAGCCAGCCCTGTCCCCAAAGATGGGTCCATTCATGAATAAACAGGGTGTTGCTTCACAGCAGAATGATTCACATAGTCAACGCTCCTCCAAGGACCAAGTTTTAGAAATTTTCGAGAAGGTGCTGTGGGTTATGAAAGGAGAACTGTGTGAAGGTGCCCTGGGGGTGAACGTGATGGTCAAGAAGGTAGAAAGTTTTGTACTGGATTTGGGGAATTTGACTCCCATCATTCATGGCTTTCAGTTTCTCAGGTGCTCTTGTACCCTTAAACACGGGTTACAGTTCATATCCTGTATGTAGACAGGAGGTGGCACTTTTCCAAGTATTTCTGTTGCTGAAAGGTGTTGCCTATAATGGAATAAACGTCATGCACTTGCTCTCCCTCCTCTTGTCCTTCAGTGAGTGGATAGCCTCTCGCTTCTGTCCCCACCTGCTTAAACCCAGCATTCTCAGAATCAATACCATAGGGACAGCCAGTGGGGACAGTAATCTTTGAATGCTGGCTTTGGACTCCCCCTTGTTGTCTCCTCCTCCACGACAGGTCCTATTTCACTCCTCTCAAGGCTCATGGCTGGGTACTTATAGCATGTGCACCCTGCTGGGAAAGCACGTCTGGAAAGATATTCCCTATTCCCTATGTGAGAAGAGGATTCGCCGTCCCTTGAAGGCAAAGGCACTTTTATCACAGAGCCGGTTCCCCCGCTTTGACTGCTTCTTGTTTCTGCGGACGTGTCCATTGCGGGCAGTGATTGCATTTCCGTCAGCTCCTGTGATGAAAGCTGGCCATTCCCGTGAACCCTGACCTGTTCCCCTGGCTCCGAGGCCAGTCCGAAAGACGTTCTCCCCTGGAGTCTGACTATCTTCTGTTCTGTACTGCTTCGGGAACGCCCATCTATGTTCCCATTGTGTGACGTTTTGTCAGGGCTCCGTATCAGAGAATTTATTAGTTATCAAAAGCATGCACCCTGCAGCCATAGTACAAAAAGTTTTGGGTGTCATGGACTGAGCGAGCTTCCAGTGCATGAGCCAGGCCTGTCCACATAGACGGGTCCATTCATGAATACACAGGGTGTTGCTTCACAGCACAATGGTTCACAGAGTAAACGCTCCTCCAAGGTCCAAGTTGTAAAAATGTGCCAGAAGGTGCTGTGAGGTATTAAAGGAGAACCGCGTGTATATGCCGTGGAGGTGAACATGATGGTGAAGAAGGTAGAATGCTTTGTACTGGATTTGCGGAACATGACTCTCTGCAATCACGGCCTTCAGTTTCTCAGGGGCTCTTGTCCCTTATGGAGCTGGTTACAGTCGATGTCCTGTATGAAGACAAGGGGTGGCACATTTCCAAGTATTTCTGTTGCTGAAGGGTGTTGTCAGTAATGGAAGAAAAGTCATGCCCTTAGTCTTCGTCCTGTTGTCCTTCAGTGAGTGGATAGCCTCACGCTTCTGTCGCGACAGGCTGTCCCTATACTGGTGATTCTTAGAATGGTGGGTTGGGATTCCCCCTGGTTGTCTCCCCCTCTGCGACAAGTCCTGTGTCAGTCCTCTCAAGGGCATTAGCGGGCAACTGGTAGCATGTGCATCATGGTGGTAAGCACATCTGGTAAGATATTCCCTAGTACCTATGTACCAAGAAGGATTCACGGTCCTATGAAGGCAAAGGAAGTGTTACCCCAGAGCCAGTTACCCTTTTTGACTGCTTGTTTCTGCTGGACCTGTCCAATGAGGCCACTGATCTCATTTCCGTCAGCTCCCGCGAGGAAAGCTGGCCATTCCTGTGAACTCTGACCTGTTCCCCTGCCTCTGATGCCTGTCTCAAAGACATTCTCCCCTGGAGTCTGACTGTCTTCTGTTCTGTACTGCTTCAGGAATGCCCACGCATCTTCCTATTGTGTGAAGTTTTTCTCCAAGGAAATGAAATTACTTTTAGTACAATCCTTCACAGATATTTCATCCATGGGTCTCATCCCCACTGTCACACGTCTTGCCAGGGTAGTCAAGCCTGTCTTCTCCGTGAGATGAGTACATGCGTGCTCCTTGACAACTGGCTTTTCTCTCAGAAGTGGGAGAACTGTAATCCATAGTGGTGGCGGGCCTTGCTTGCCTTCTCCTCAAAGTGCTTCGTTTTCTCTCGTATTCCAATCCCGGGGTTTGCCACATCTATATTAGAAATGAGGGTGTCTGAACTGAATCCGTTGTGTGAGTCTTCCTGAGAATTACCTGTCCTGTGTTTCCAACTTAAGTCTGGTGCTGGCACTGCTCTCTGATGCTGTGTGTAGGGTCCGAAATCGAGCTTCTATCCAGCCAGAATTCCTGGGTCCTCTTGTCCAGGAGTATGGTGGCAGGTTTTCAAGTGCCTGTTTGTAGACACTGGACATGAGAGCAGTAGAGTAGCCTGTATCAGCATGTCGGGGCTCGGTGTCAGAGATGTTATTTTAGATTACCAGTGTGCATGCTGCAGCCGCAGTGCACCAAGTTTTTGGTGCTAGAAACGGAGCGTCCACTGCATGAGCCAGGCCTGTCCACAAAGACAGTTCCAATCATGAATACAGAAGGTATCCCTTCAGTGCAGAATGATTCACAGAGTAAATGCTCCTCGAAGGACCCAGTTTTAGAAATCATCCAGAATGTGCTGTGGGATATGAAAGGAGAACCATGTGGAGGTCCCCTAGGGTTAAATGTGATGGTCGAGAAGGTAGAATGCTTTGTACTGGATTTCCCGAACATGACTCTCTGCATTCACGGCCTTCAGTCTCTCAGGTGCTGTTGTCCCCTAAGGAGCTGGTTAGTCAATGTCCTGTATGAAGACAGGTGTTGGCACATTTCCAAGAATTTCTGCTGCTGAAGGGTGTTGCCAGTAATGGAAGAAATGTCATGCAGTTGCTCTTCCTCCTCTTGTCCTTCAGCAAGTGGATAGACTCTCGCTTCTGTCCCCACCGGCTGTCCCTATGGTGATTATTCTTAGAATGCTAGGTTCGTATTCACCCTGGTTGTGTCCTCCACGACAGGTCCTATTTCACTCCTCTCAAAGGCTCATAGCGGGGTGCTCATAGCATGTGCACCCTGCTGGGAAAGCACATCTGCCAAGATATTCCCTATTCCCTATGAGAGAAGAGGATTCGCCCTCCCTTGAAGGCAAAGTCAGTTTTACCCCAGAGCCAGTTCCCCCACTTTGACTGCTTCCTGTTTCTGCGGGGCGTGTCCATTGCGGGCAGGGTTCGCTTTTCTGTCAGCTCCCGTGAGGGAAGCTGGCCATTCCTGTGCACTCTGGCCTGTTCCCCTGGCTCCCATGCCTGTCTCAATGACGTTCTCCCCCAGAATCTGACTATCTTCTATTCTGTACTGCTTCGGGAATGGTCACGTATGTTCCCATTGTGTGACATTATCCTCCAAGGAAATGAAATTCCCTTTAGTACAATCCTTCGCAGATATTTCATCCATAGGTCTCATCCCCAGTGTCACACCTCTTGGCACGGTAGTCAAGATTGTCTTTTCCGTGAGATGAATGCATGCATCCTTCCTTGACACCTTGTTTTCTCATGGCGGGGGGAGAAATATAATCCATAGTGCTGGCGGGGCTTGCTTGTCTTCCCTTCTAATTGCTTCACTTGCACTTGTGTTCCAATCCCGGGGTTTCCCTCCACTGTATTAGAATTGCGGGTGTCTGAACCAAAGCCTTTTTGTGTGTCTCCCTGAGAATTACTTGTCCTGTGTTCCCAACTCGGGTCATGTTCTTGCTTTGCTGTGTGATGTTCTTTTACGGTACAGAAGGGGGCCGAGCCCGTATCTCCCTGATTGGTGAGAAGCGTGGGCCCAGAATTGGCATTTCAGACATCGAGTTATCCAAGTTATTTTCCTTTATTGTCTCCTCTTCCAGTCCCTTTTTTAGGTGTTGCATTTTTGGAGTGAGTACTTTGGGCTGTGAATTCAGCCTCCTTCGGGTGACACAGCCTAGCTGGCCCTTATGTGCCTATCTTTGACTGCAGGGTGTGATTGGTTTCAGTGCCAAGCGCCTTGTCTTTCGTTTACCCCAGCTCGGACTGTTTGCTTGTCATTGCTGGGCGTGTGGTGTAAGATATGAGGGGGAGGTTAGTTGGGTGCTGTCCTGTGGAGGAATGTGTGGAGCATGTGGTAGAATGCAGTGTACTGGTTCTTCCCAAAAATCACTCCCTGCATTCCCGGCCTTGATTTTCTGAAGGGCTGTTGCACCTCATATCACTTTTTACAATGGATTTCTGGTTTTGAAGTATCTGGTTTTCTCTTTTCAATGCATGTGTTTTATTTCATGTGTTTCACTAGTGGGTAAGGTGTATTTTGCTCATGAGGCTCGTTCTCTTCATGTTTAGTTTTTTCATGACCTCTTGCTCCTATCCCCATTGCCTGCTGTATTGCTGGATGACATTGCACTGCTGAGAGTCTACTGAATTAGTGTCTGCAAGCATCCCTCCCTCTGTTGGTCATTTTCTACAGGCTTTGTTGGATAGTCACCAGAAATGATGTTTTTCTTTGTTGTTGTATTTTATCTCATGTAGAAAAATGGTTCATCTTTGTGATCAGTATTTCTGCTTTAGAGGTGCCCTATTTCTTTTTGAATTTCATGGAAGCAAGTCTCAGTCTCGTCCTCTGAACTTACCTTGCATTCTCTTTCCTGAGTTACTCTACCAAGCTCACAAACTTGAAAGAAGTGTTGGTACCTGTCTTACAATCCACTGAATTTCTGTTCAAAATATCACTTTTCACCTGTTTACCTCATTACATACCTGTTGGACAAAGACGACAAGTATTTCTGAGATCATTTTTTTTCATTGGTTATAGGAAGTCTGTGAATTAGTCTTGTAAAGCGTCAATTTACCTTTTTGCATATTCTTCAGCAACTGTTGGACAATGACCACAGCCAACCATATGTCAATTTACTCCAGCAGTAGTAGAGAAAATGGCTGATCCAGTAGATTATCATACTGCTGCTTCAAGCGTTCCTCGCAGAGTTAAAGCTATGTCATGGATATGAATCAGTGTCCCTTTTGATCAAAATGCTTGATGACTTCTTCCATAATGCCCTGCTGGATACAGCCCAACTAAATGGCAATGAATGTGCCTGTTTTATACTCCATTGGACGGTTTTTACCAACCATTATTTGCCTGTGTTCACCTTTTTCAGCACCTGCTAGACATGTACTTTTTCAGCTATGGGAAAAAGGGCAATCTATCGAGTCAGCGTGGTGCTATTTGTGTTTTTTTTCTCACATTTCATCTAAAAAATGATACATCCATGTATCCAACACCCTTCTGTTCAGATGTGTGACATCTGACTTGTTACACCCGACTGAATTTACTTCACCAGCACTGGGAAGACTGGACAGTAAATCATATCTTTGTAGTACCATTTCTGTTGTTTCTCACAGGTCGGAAAAACTGTTTTACCAACGGATCTGTCAGCACCATGCTCACCCAGTGAGCTAACTGGCCATCCCTATATGGGATCCGAACCCATGGCCTTGGTGTGATCAGCAACGCACTCTCCCGAGTGAGCCACAGTCCGGCCCTACCAACGGATCTGAATGCTTTCTGTTCAGATGTTTGAAATCTATCCTATTAAATCCCCTGCTGCATGCAGGTTGGCTTGATGATAATTTCAATGTCAGTTTACAATCCATTACATTGATTTTTATAAACATCACTTTCTATGTTTACGTCCTATTGTACCTACCGAATAGTGTTAAAATCGGTGCTGAGTTTGTGTACAGTTTGTGTACAGACCTGGGCAGGATAGGCAGTGTATCAGTGCAGTGTAATGAAGACTCATGTATTTCTCTGAAATCCAAAGGATTGCCAAGACAATGTTGCTGAAATTTTCTGCTCAATATGAGTGATGCCTTCCACTGTCACTCTGCCTTTTTGCCACCTCACTTGATGGTAGTGAAGTAGCTGCCACTACAGTGCATTGGAATTGTTATTGCCATAGTCACTTGCCCTTTGGTAAAATCTTTCAGCTTTGCTGAGACAGTCACCACAACCCACTGGAGGTAATGTACCTAACCAGTTCTGAAAATAGTGTACCATTTTAATGTAGTGATGCTTTACATTTTCCTCATAGCCTGAGTGCGTGCCAGTTTTCTTAAGCCCTTGGCAATGCCTTTCTTCTCAAGCACTTGATGACCTTTCCAGTAGTGCTCTGCTGTGTAGTCTCCTGGTTGATTGCAGTGAAGGTGCCTGTAGGAAGTCACTGACTGGGTATTCCGAGCATCACTTCCGCTGTGTTTAAGTCCTACCGCACATGCTAGACTATCACCACAGTCAAACATTTGCTCGTGTACTTTCCCAGCCCTGGGAAAGTAATGGCCTATCAGATCAGTGAAATACTACTCCATATGTATCTCACTTGCCCGGAAGCCTCTGGACAGTCTAGGGCTGTGAGGGACTTCCCCCACATGCAAACCTGTCAAAGCATTGGCCAAATAAAGCTTGTGTATGCTGCCTTATTGTGGTCTTATCTTTTTCCTTGATCAGCCCTGAAATCTCTTGAATTCCCTATATGGAGGCATGAAAAGAAGGTGGTAGAGTAATCTGTGATTATCTGTGGTGCATAAGACTTTTCTTAGAACGTGTGTTGCCCATTTTCTGTTGCTGCTTATAACAGAATACCTAAAACTGGGTAATTTACAAAGAAACAGAATTTATTTCTTACAGTGTTGGAGGCTGGAAAGTCCAAGGTTCAGGGGGCACACCTAATGAGGGCCTTCTTCTTGGTGGGATTTCTATGGAGTCCTATGGCAATGCAGGGTATCACATAGTGAGATGGCTGAGCAAGGGCATTTCAACATTCTTTCTTCTCCTTATAAAGTCCCAAATCTACTCCCTGATAACCCATTAAACCATTAATTTATTAATTTATCCATTTGTGAGGGCATGGTCCTCTTAAAAGCCCCACCTTTCAAATACCATATTGGGGATTAAGTTCCAACATCAGCTTTAGAGAGGGGATAAACATTCAAACTATATCAGAACATACTTTCACATTTCACATATGCCAAAAAGTTATGGGATTGGGATGAGGATATTTTGGCATGTAGTACTATTCTACAACAGTAATTATTTTTGTCACCACTCACCGGGTGATGGAGCACAAAGGATTACTCAAAGTCCATTTCTCCAGAGCAATGAGAGGCCTGAAAGGGTTAATCCCAGGAAGAATTCCTTCAAGAGAGAAGGATTCCTAGGAAAATAACCCCAAATCAGGTTTTCTCTCAGTTTTTATTGTCCAGACAAGAAAGTTACAGAAAAGGAACACAGATGGTTACAAAAACAACAGTAAGATAATCATCATGGCAGCACTTAGTTCCTTAAGAAAGTCAAAGAAACAGCTGGAGGCAAGATGTGAAACATCCCCCACCCATTAAACTTGAAGCCTTTAGCTCACATAGTGTCCCATCATTAGATTTAGCTGCACCAAAGACGACTGCCCTTAAAGCCAACATTTTTACTGTGTTACAATTTTTTTTATCTACAACAGAGACTTTAGTCCGGGGAGAGTATTCTGTTTTTCCCAAGCTTAGCATTTCTGCGTGCAATCCGAAAAAGTTAAGCTATGCCTAAAACTACAGGGCTGTGGCCCCACTGAGCTATAAGTTAGGTCCCGTGAAATACTTTTCCTTTATTAATGTTGGACTCCTCCACCATTTTGGCAGAAATTTGAGTACAGTGGACTGACCTAGCATCTAAAAAGTCAGTACCAATTTATCAGGGATAACTAAGTGAGGTGCTAGTTCGGAAAATTGAAAATCTAAGAGGCATCCTCAATCCCTGTGTTTCACATTCAATTAGTGAACAATTCCATTCATTTATACCTATAAACAGTTTTTAAACCTGTATGCTTTTCACAAGTTCCACTGCAGTCACCTGCTCTGGTGTCCTGACTTGTCACTCTGCCTCCAAACTCAAATCCTTAAGATTCATCATCCACAATCACACTACCCTGGTCCTTCAAAACAGAATGTCTGTTCATGGTAGAAGTACCCATTTGTGGCTCCTGTTGCCTTGAGCGATCCCTCCACGATCTGTACCTTGGACCAGCTCTTCAGCCTCATGTTTAGGTTTGGTAGCATTGTCTTTCAGAAAGCCATGTTAGGGCTCACAGTACTTGATGTGTTAAGCAGGACTTCCTCAATTTCCACTTGCAGTTTTAAAGGTGAGGTTAAGAATGGCATATATATGAAGACTTTCTTAAACTTTCAAGGTAGAATGGAGCCCCCATCTACGCTGTTTGTTTTGTTATCATCCATAGAATCCATAACCATATTGAGTCCTGTTAGATTCTGCAGGTAGACAATACGATTTCTTATCTGTCAGTGTTTATCTTGTACCTTTTACTGCTCTTAGCACATATTAGATGCTGAAACCTATTGGTTGGTTGGTTGAATAAATGAATATTTGGAGAGTTGAATGAATATCTAAAGAGTATGCATTTTCATTTAATTAGAGTGTACTTAAAATACTCTATCCTGAAACCAAATTTTTTTTATTTTAATGCCCAGGGCTTATAATTTTAATTTTGATGTTCAATGGTCAGTTTGCATCTATTTTTCTATACACAATAGAGAATAAGCTGGAGAAATATGTTTTTCAGTCATGTGTCTTACAAAGTTTTGTTTGATTTTATTAAATACTATTTTATTGTTCCTCAGTTAAATCTATTGGAACAAATAGAAGATAGCATGCAGAATATGTAAAAAGAAGCAAAATGTTTATCATCCTTTTATCTTTATGAGTTCCTTGGTTTCTAAATAAAGAAGAGTTTATTTAACTAATTAAAAGTGTCAACAATTCTTTCATCACAATAATAGTAGCGAGACTTAAATGATCTTTTGTCATCTATATGCAATTTAAATATAAATAGAAAAGATTTCCAAAAGGATTTATTATTTGTCCAGAAACGTTTAAATGAAAAGACTGGCCTCTGTTTTATTTTCCTTCTCTCTAGTGAAGGGCTGTTTTAGTATACCAGATTTGTAAGGCTAACATTTTTCATCGAAACGTAAGTCAGAGAAAACCAAATACTATTTGACCTTTAGAAACTGTTTTTTGTTGTTGTTGTTTGTATCTGAATGGATTCTCTCTCTATTGTTTGAAGGAAAAAAATGTTTGACATGGTGATCTTTAGCCAGGCAATGTACAAAATCATTTATTAATTTTCGACTTGGTAATTCTGTATAATAATGAGAAATAAAGCACTGCAATATATCACATATAAAAAATTACTGAAATTAAGTCAGTAGCAGATGTAGGGTTAAAATACAAAGCACTGGTTCTTCATGAAGTTCCATAAGTAATACTTTTTAAAGATGTAGAAAATTAATGACATTTGAGCTTACCATAAATTAATGTTCAACAAGAATTTTAGCATAGGTGACTTTGTTTTAAGGAAGGTATCTTTCACGTAAATTATTTCTGCATTTTGGTAATCATTGCATTCACGATAATTTTTTAAATTTTTTTAATTATAATTTTATAAAAAATAGTTTTGAAAGTTTTCTGGGAAGTGGGATTTGTAATTATATCCTGCCGTCAAAGCATGTTATTTATGTATCAAATGTGCGAATATGCCTTGTCCACTAGTATTGCAGATACGCAAAGTTCAAGCAGCATAAATTAAAAATGTTATAATCTCCTTATCCCTCACAAAGTTCTTTGAAACCAGTTTAAAGTGATGGAGAATAAAATGTGAAAATATAAACACCATCACTGTAGATACTAAAGGCAGGTAATATTTAAGTAGGAAAATAATAAAGTGTTCCAGTGAATAAAAGTCAAGGCAAATAATTATTCTGGTAGGGGGTGTGGTAGAAGAGGGGTTGCGTTCCACAGATGTCACAGCAGCCCCCGATGGTCCATGTCAGGGCTTTTCTCTCTGCCGTGCTGCCTCTTCATGAATTCAGTTCCCAAATCACACCTCGCTTATCGAAAATCATGAATGGAAAAATCAGTTTGGGTAACCCTGATGTTAAGTAGAAAATTTGGATTTTTAAAGCAACAATGAGGAAAATCACAGGGACCCTTCTGCAGCGCCTTGAGAGACATATTTCCCCCTCCTGGGAAGTCTCGTATTTTATCATAGGTGACGCACTTCTGTTAGATAAATCCACCCCAGGAAGCTTTTCACATCTCTCTCACCTTGCTTGCAAGGACAGTGAGTCAGGAAAAGCTGTACTAGAGGGAGAGGCAGCCAAAAGGGAGCCCAGCCGTCCTAGCAATTCCACTGTTTGGTGCAATGGAAATTTCCTTAGCCTTGTGTCTTCTTATACTTTCTTGTGTGATGTTGTGGTTTTGTCTCATTGTAGTGGCACTATCAGAATAGGGTGATGTAATGACGGGAGTAACGTATACCCCTTGTCTTCTTCCTTAATCTACTGAGAATGCTGCTACTCCATGCAATCCAGTAAGTCCCTTTATAATGATGTGATAAAAGTGTCCTTTTATTTCCAATTACAAAAAAAAAAATTATAACTAATTAAGGTTGCATTTTATCAACTGTCTTTTCAGTATCCATTAACATGATCATACAGTTTTTACCATTTCATGCATTCTAGTATTAAATTTCTTCACATTGATTCAACCGTTACATAAACTGGGATTTGTTAAAGTTTATTTTTAGCATGTTGCTGGAATTAATTGCTGGGTTTTCTCCTAGGATTTTAAAACCAATTTTCTTAGAAGAACATCACGTAGGTTCTTTTTCAAGTGCTGATCCTTGAAACCCTTTCCCCCACCCCCAGAACATACATTATCATCTTGAAAGTGATATAGAAAGATTTCTAATATTGTCTATGTTTAGAAATAATTATAATGCATTAAAAAAATGAGTTCACAGATGAAGAATCTAAGTGAACCATGCATATTTTAGAGGAACAGTTTTTTGAAAATGTCTGACATCATCACTGATTTCAGGTTTTATACTTCTTTCTAAGTCCAATTCGGCTGTTTACAGTTCCAAAAGAAAATTTTATTGTGTTAAGATTTCTAGTATTCTCATGGAATTTATAGAATATTTCCCATAGGATATCTACCTTTGTTGCTCTGTTCTCTTTATATTTTCTAGTGTGTATATACATTTTTCTCATTTTTCTATAACACTTGCCAAAAGTTCACCCATTTTTTGTTGTTGTTTAATCAAAGAAAAAAATCTTGGATGTAATTTTCAATTCTATTCTTTCTGTTTTCTGATTCATCAGACTTATCTATATTTGTTAAGTCCTTAGTCCTGTGGTCATTAAACTTGTTTTCTTCTTTTGATAACTCTTGACTTGGCTAATAGGCTCATTTATTTTTAATCTTTCTCAATTAATAACGACAATATCTGTAGCTATGACTTTTTCTTGGAGTACTATATTGGCCACATGAAATAAGACATATAAATATACATTGTACTCATTCTTATTTTCTAAATAGGTTACAATTATAGTTTTAATTTTTTTCTTTATTCCAGTAATTGCTTCAAAAAATGTTTGACAACAGCAAAAGAAACAGCAGCCCAAAATGGCATGAGTCAAAATACAGGCTTCTATAAATCATGTCAGGGGAATAGCCAAAAGCTCAAATAACAGATATGAGACACTGTAAATAACTCGACTTCAAATATGAAGACACCACAAGTTACATGTCACATGGAAGGTACTAAAAACAAATTCATTGTGATATAGCTTGATGGAGATCTCAACAAAATAGATGGGAAACAGAACTAGACACTAGGGTTCTTGTCTCTCAACATAATGTCTTTACTTGCTTACACTTTTCAAAACTTTGCACAAAATTAGTATTTGTTCTGACATACAAGTTTTAAGTAGTAAATGTTGAGATTTATATCTGTGTAACTTGCTTCATAAAATGCTCATTTCAGCAATTTCACGTATGGGAGTTTAAGAACTTATTAGTAACCATGGTAATGATGACAAATAAAGCAGTTTCAATCATTCTGAATATGCTAGCATTGAATTCTAAATGTTCAGAGCTTAGAGAATGTAACTAAAAAGTTCAGATTACTGTTGCCATGAGCAATACAAAAGGGCACCAAGTCTCCTGAGACAATAAAAATTCTCTTTCTCCATGTTCTTGATACTCCACAACACTACTGAAAAGTGATTTCTGGGCACACAGCTATTGATCTACTGCTCTGGAGTAAGTAAAACATGAGATCACACAAAAAGACAAAATGTGTATTCTTTCAGTTCATGCAAGATGCCTTTTAAATTTCACCAGAGCCATAAATGCATGTGGGGATACGTAGGCTCCATTTACCTGCAATAAAGCAAGAAGTAGGGAGGGTCAGTGTTGCTTTTAAACTTTTACCTTGATTATTCGGTTTCATTGTCACAAACAGGAATTTAGTAAACCTATAGTGCTTAAAATTAGTATAGTAAACTGTGAAATTATTTCCAATGTGACATTACTCTGTATATTTTTATTGGGTTCTGAGAAATGTATCTGGCTGAGACACATTAAAAGAAATCAAATAAAGCCTTTACTAACTGAACATGGAAACTTTTTATAAGATAAAACTTTTCACTTTTTAGGTTAACTTTTTCATTAAATAGCTGCAATCAATGATTTTCTAGAGTACAAGCTGCAGAATTTTAAAGAAATGTGATCCTTTGTTGTTTAAATTGTAATAAAATCAGTATACTATATAATAAACATCAAAATGTTTATATTAATACACTATCTTCAATATAATTGGGTAACAAAATAATTTTATCCTCTTTAAATTACTGATTAGTATTTACATGCATGGAGAGACAAGAACACTGTGCAAAAATATTCTATTTTAACTCAGTGGTTTTCAGTTGGGGGTTATTTTGTCCTCGAGAAAACATTTGGCAATGTCTGGAGCCATTTTTGGTTGTACAAATGGCAGGAGAGAGGGGTGCTACTGGCCTCTAATGGTAGAGGCCAGGAATGTTGCTAAACATCCTACAGTCTATAGTAACATCATTTAGACCTATATCTTTTACCTTTTTTGTCCTTGTAGTTGGGATAATAGAAATAACCCACACAAGAAAGAACTGGAGATAAAAGGGAACAAAATAGTGTGATTGTGTGTGTTTGTAAAACTAAGCATATATTGAGGCACTCATACTTACCTGGCTGTGTCCAGCCCAGCTGGGGTTGTTAGACATCCATGCTGTGCCACGCTATGCAGTAACCAAGACCCCCACCCAGATGTCATGTCACCCCGCCTTCTCTCACTCTGTGGTTACCACAGACTTGCTAACACCCTGCTGCAGCTACAGGCCCCCTAGGTCTCACCCTGTGGTTTCCACAGACTGCTAAAACAGAATTTTTCAGCATGCTTCTCACCTGCTGTACTTTTCCACCCCGAGACAGAGTCATACCCCCATAAGATCATAAGATCACTGCTCTTGCTCAGTCAAAGAAACCCTGAAATACTACAATATAAAAATAACTGCCCCACTGTGTTGGGGAGCTCAGCCTTTGGACTTGAGTCTGCTGAGACAACGCCAGCATATCAATAACCTCTGTTTTCCTGTTTTAATCCTTGGTGTTTCCTGCCTGTACCTGTGAGTTCACAGTAACTCACTGCAATACAAGCAGTAACCCATGAAAACTTGAGTTGCACAAATTGACTCTGCTCTGGACCCAAGCAGTAAGTGAAATCAAGCAATTTGACCTATTTTCACAAGAAAACCAATTAAAATCAAGGGTATTGAGAAATGGCAGGATCACCTAGAGCACCACAGGCTTTTGAGAGGACTCCTATTATACAGAACTCCCCATCCAGCTCTAAAGCACACAGCTTAGACCAGCCACTCCTCCAGAGCCTAAGAGGCTCTAAGCCAATTAATCACAGGCTTCCTCTCTTTTGCTGCCTTCACCTCAGAAAGTGCCTGGGCTGAGGAAGTAGGGAGGGAGACTATGTCTCTCAACAGCTCACAGGCATATGCAAGCCTTGATAAATTTGCATTTAACTCCTAGCCACTCTGCCCACTTAAACAAAAAGGCTTCAGTTTCTTGGACCCATTTTCTTTTAACGGGAGTAATGTGCCTTAAAGAGTATAATAATGACTTCACCCGGTACCATTGTGTTTTATACATGTTACCTCTTTTAATCCTATAACAATCAACTGAAGTAGAGAATGGTTCCACTTTAGAGATGCAGAAATGGAGGCCCAGACATATTAGGTATCTGTCCATGTCACATGACTAGTGCCTGGCAGAGCCTGGGTTTCAACTTGAACTATCTGTTTTTGAGTTTGAGCTCTTAATCACCAAGACTGCTTCCTCTCAGTGACAGACACAGATAAGGAGAGAAGTGTGGATCTGCATATGTATACATATGTGGATGGGATATAAATATGGATGCAAATGAACATATAGATGACTATAACTATATGCCACTGTATCTATCTATATATATCTTCTAAGTATAAAATAAATAGTAAATATATGTCATTGCACTTTTTTCCATGTGCTCTTTTATTTTCATTTCTTGTAGGCTTTCTTTTTTCAGTTCCTTATTCCAGTAACTAGGTTTCTTCCTTCCTTTCCTTGATCTATTTTCTGCATGGGGGTAATTGCTTCCTATACTATAAGCAACTGACACTTCCCTGAAGTAACTGAAAAGACCCCAGGGACAGATTTATAGTCAGAGGCCTTAGGTGTTAAAACACCCTTGGGACTCCAGTTGAGCCTGAACATTAGAGCCCTAGGGAATGGGTATGTCTTATCATTTTTCATTGCTTTCCTTTGTTGCTTATTCTTAATAGATGGCAAAGACTCCCATAAGTATGTGCCAAGAGCAACCTCAAGAATATTACAAAAAAGGCATATTCTTCCTCTCATATTTTCATTATTGAATTAAAGTGAAAAACAGGCTAATATTGCTGAAGTCAGCATAAATACACAAGACACAGAAATTAGATAATTAGGTAGATATAATTTTTGAATAATGGGGGGTACTTTGAAGATATATAGAATTGCTATATAGTAGAATTCTATTTCTCCTTGAGATATGCTGCTAAAGTTATCTTTTGTGAAGAGAGAAATATATGCAACCAAGAAAGTCAGACACCATCAATGCAATGGCATGGTCAGGTGTGACTGTCCTGGGGAAGACTGGCGCTTACCTTCTGATGAAAGGAAGCCACTCAGCACATGTGACCTCTCATTCTCTGCCTCGGGCAGTGAAAAGAGAATAGGAGAAGTTACAAAAGGAACGTTCAGAACGTTTATTTGAGAGGAAAGGCAAAAAAAGGGTCTCATTGGTGCAAGCTGAATGATATTAGAAAATATTATCTATGCAAGTTGTCACATCTCCTTACTTCATCATCTTTAAAATAAAAGCAAAAAAAAAAAAATCTTCTGCTCTGTATAATAAAACCAGTCTAGGTAATCTAATGCTACCTATGGATGGCATGAGATGCACAGAGTAAAGTATCAATGAGATAATCTCAAATGGATTTTTTTAAAGATGAGCAGTAAGGGGATCTTAACCATTGATTTGGTCTTGTCAGCACCACGCTCTCCAAGTGAGCTAACCGGACATCCCTATATAGGGATCTGAACCCGTGGCCTTGGTGTTATCAGCACCAAACTCTGCAAAGCGAGCCATGGGCCAGCCCCTCAAATGGAAAATTTTAAAATGAGTTCTCCATATACACCTGCATTAAAAGAGATACAGCTTGAGCAAATGAGTGGCAAGCATCGTAATGAGATTACTACAAAGAGTGATCCTACTGATGAGTGAATGGGACAAATGGCTGTAAAAACCATGTTTACAAAGATCTTTTATGAGTTCAGAGTGGGAAAAAATAAAGAGAGAAAAAATACATTTGGAAAGAGAAACAGTTGTGAAAAGTCAAGGGGCAAGATATGCTGAAGGCAAATTCAAATAGCACACATTTGTAAAGCTAGCATTTCAACTGAAGCTTAGTACAATCAGAAGCATGTGGAAAAAAGAAATAAACTCAAAATTAGTTTACCTCTATTTAAAGCAAAAATAAGAAATAGGATAAGAATAGTTCTGTTTTGGAGACAAATACTTTAAGGTAGAGAGATGACCAAGTAGAAGCAGTTGATACCTAATTGCCCTCTATTCTTTCCATTAAGGAGAAAAAGAGGGCGGTGAGAGAAAGGAAGGGACATATGGAGACATATATTTGCCTGTCCCGAAAAGCTGAGAATTCTAACCTGATGATTTTATAACATTGATATATAACTTGGCTTCAGCACCTATTTAAAGAGAAGGGAAAGAGAACGGTGACATGCTGTAGAGCAAAGAGCTTAACCACACAGGTTCTTGACTCTGACTCCAGGTTTCAAATCTAAGCTGAGTTTTACTGTGGAAACACGGACAAGTTTGTTCACCTCAATACGCTCAGACAGAAAGAAGTTTAAGGAAGATCCTGAAAAAAAAAAAAAAACTGGTTTCTGAAATTGATACTAAATTAATAGATTTTAATAAAATGAGAAGGAATTTAATTCTTTTTATAATGAATTCTTCCATCATAGTGAAAAGAGTGATTTTTTTCACATTCTTTTATACACTCGTTCTTAATATTCACTGAATACCTATTGTCTTCTAGGCAACGCGATACAGGGGAGAATAAGACTGTCCAGGATCCATCTTTGCCTCTGGTGGGGTGGGGGCAGAATAAGACAATAAAAGTAAGCAAATGATGTGGTGACTTCAGATTGAGAAAGTTCTATTGATAAGCTAAAATAAGGCAACGTCAGAGAAGAGAAGGGGTTGCTGTCTCAGATTGTAGGCCGAGAGGTATTTTTCAGGGACTGATTTTGGAGACAAAATGTGAAAGATGATGAGGGAGATATGTGAAAATACAGTTGCACGGAATTCTGGCCAGTGGAAGCAGCAAGAACAGAGGCCGTAGATAGGAAAGAGATATGCGAGAAAGCCAGTGAGCAAGATGAGCAGTAGGCTGAGGGGAAAGGGGTTGGAGATGAGTGTGAGGAGGTGAGACCTGCTAATTCTAGACTGTGGATTTGTAGAAAGTGTGAAAGCTCTCCCTGCTGCAGGGAAAGACCTGCAGGACATCAGAAGGGGAGTTGTGTTTTGAATCAACTCCCTGAGTTTCATTATTAACTTATTTGGTAGCTACTGTCCCCAGCAGACACCAGAGGTCCACACATGAGTCTCCTGGGGGTGGAGGGTTGCTGCATGGGCAGGGGAGCCTCAGTGTCAGGGGTCAAATTGCTGCAGGGCTTCAATGACACAACCACAATGTAAAACTTTAAGAGTTTTTAGTACTTATCGAACCTGGTGGATACAAGGCATGCCTGGAGGAGGCCACATATACCGGGAGGTCAGGGAGGGAGTCCAGGTGGGCTGAGTGGGGACCCTTCGGCCAACACTTTTATAGCCAAACAGGTTTTCTGCAGGGAGTTCTAATTATTGGGTTTAAAGCAAGCAGGCATTAGTTCTAGGAGCTCATGCTGTGACTGAGGGGTCATCACTTTAAGTTTCCAGGCAGATGTCTGAATGGTCCCTTTAAAGGAAGCAGTGGGAAAGCAGGTAGCCCAGCCTGCTAGGTAGAGGACATGCCCCTAAGTCTTTACCTCTGGCCACCAGCTGAAGCCATCCAGGCAGGGCATAGAACTGGAAACTGTGTCAAGGGTGACTGAACTTTTCTTCTGGTATAAAAAGGTAAACGTATATTCAAAAATGGATGCCAAAGCAACATAAAACTATAAGCACTCACTAGACATTACTAAAACAAATTCATTTTTTAATTATTTTCCTGGAGAAAGACCTGAAAATAAATGACATTTACTGTTTTATTATAAATATGCAGAGATCCTGGTTAATAGAAATCTTGGACAGCAAATGTTCAAATAAGCTGGTTTTACTATATCAGACATGAAATAAGAACTGTAATATTTGAGTTTTTTAAGCTGCTTTTTACATGTTGGAAACTTAGTAAATGATAAGAACTGAACATTATTACTAGCAGTATTTCTCGACTAGAAGTAATTTTGCTTTCCCCCGCCCCCCCAAGAGAGATGTTTGGCAGTGTCTGGAGATTCTTCTGGTTGTCAAAACTGGGGGGTTGGGTGCTAATGGCATCTTGTGGACAAAGAAGAACTACCCTACTCAACCTACTCTCAATAATCAACCAACCAGCCAATGTAGGCATTTTCACGGCCTGAGATCTTAATCAAAATTCACTTCATAGGGTCCTGTTTCATGGGAAACATAACACGTAAGAATCATCTAAGATATAGGAATACAGTTATTGTATTTATGAAGTTATGCAGTACACATTCAGTACTAAAAACCATGATACTCTATGCATCGCCTGTAAATCTGATAAGCCTCTTAAATTATACTTTTAAGTAACTAGAAACCAAAATTTGATATTTTTTGAGTGATTTTAGTATATAATTTAAAAGTACATTCCTACACCACCATACCAGCACTCCTGCCCAAGAAAATGATAGCAGATCACCTGGCAGTAACAAAACACAGAAGGTTATTTTTCGGGAAGAATGAACCAGATCTTCACACATGTAGCAATGCATCCAAAATCAATACTAGCCAAGATGTTTAGGATTTTTCCAGTGATCCAGGTGGGAAAAGGAAGTAGCCTGGTCTATCCAGACAAAGAAGAAGAGAAGATCTAAGAATTATGTAATCTAAAACAAAATTCAAAATTAGAGTAGAAGTAACTATTTGAACAGTAGGAAGAGGAGAGGATGGCACTGAAAGTGAGATTCTAAAATTTACATGAGGCCAAGACAACATTTTTCTCCTTTTCAGTCCCCTCCTAAGTTTCTGAGGTGTGAGCAGAAGATTATGGAGCTTCCACAGAAGCCAAGCACACAACTGAGAATGTGCTAGTGCTGACACAAACTGCCTGTAGATCCGAGAAAATACTTAAGACTGAGTCTCACTTCTGATACTATGGGAAGATGAGGGCCAGTACTGCTGCAGTGCACACACAACAGGATGACGCTTTCAGCTGAGAATAAAAGGTTTTAAGTGTTCACACACTCTAATACTCTATATATACAGGGATCATACATCGCTCTTGGCCCAGAAAACTTCTGGGTTATACTTGTTGTCCAAGTTTGTGGAAGATTGCATCAATGTACCCAATTCTTCACCCTTCCCTCTCCCCATGTCCTTTGCTACATAACTTTGCTATGTTCCCGCACTCTAGGGGCAGCATACTTTTTTATCCCTTGATTCTGGTCTTGGCCATGAATTTTCTTTGGACAAGATATGACTCAAACAGAAGCTTGAAAGAGACTGAACATTTCAATACTAGAATTAAGGTTCTTTCAGTACTTGAGAGTGGATGGAAAAGCCGCAACCTCCATCTGAAATCTCGAAGTTAGGGAAGAAATATTTGACAGAACATGGAGGAAAACATCCACCTGATTCAATTCAGTAGCTTTTCTTGCAACTAAAAGCTGAAAACAGGAGAATATTAGTCACCTGGTCACTATCAGTAAGAAGTAAACTATCCAAAAGGGTGGAATTGGGGCAGCAGAGAAAATGCCAAGTGTACCTTGTAAATTAAAAATATCTCGGGCCGAGCCCGTGGCACACTCGGGAGAGTGCGGCGCTGGGAGCGCGGCGACGCTCCCGCAGCGGGTTCGGATCCTATATAGGAATGGCCGGTGCACTCACTGGCTGAGTGCCGGTCACCAAAACGACAAAAAAAAAAAAAAAAAAAAAAAAAAAAATCTCCTGATACAACCATCAAAATATTCCAAAATAGGACTGGACATAAAAGTTCAAATTCCCTGTTTTGTCCCCAGTGCCTGATATAGGGCCTGTACATAGGGGCAGCTCAATGACTATGTGAGAAATAAATAAATGGATTATTTGAAATAATCCTAGAAAAAAAGGTTTGTTTGTTTGTTTGTTTTTTAATTTATTTATATATTTATACATACATACATACATACATACATACATACATACATAGCATAAATAATTGTTGATAAAATATAATGAACCATGCCTACAGCAAGTGCTAGAAACACAGAACTGAACAAACTAAAACAATAATAAAATAAAATCACGGCCCTTATACAGCTGATAGTCTGGTTTAAAAAACAGAATAAGAGAAATACAAAGTAATCAGATGATACTAAGTGATATGTAGGAAAAAAATATAAATATATATATATATAAAAGGGATGGGCAGGTTGGGTCGCGAGGACATTACAATTTTCAAGAGGTGGTTAGGGAAGGTCTCACTGAGCGGGAAGACATTTGAATAAATTTTTGAAGGAGGTGAGGGTGTGCCACGTAGATACAATTCTGAGAAGTAGAGTGTTCTGGATGGAAAGAAAGGCAGGTGCAAAGGCCCTGAAGCAAGAGTGTGCCTGATGTACTTCAGACACAGCAAGGTGGCTAGTGTGGCTGGCGTAGAATATGGGAAAGGGTGAAGAGCTTGCATAGTTCAAGGGGGCCAGATCTTGTTAGGCTGTATATACCGTAGGTAGAACTTTGGCTTTCATTCTAAGTAGGGTAGAAACACATTTGAGCAAAGAAGTGGGAGGGTATGACTTGTGTTTTAAAAGTCCCCGCTCTCGTTATTGTGCTGAGAATGTACTAGTAGGGCAAAAAGGTAGAAGCCAGGGGAAGAGAATATTAGAAATTTCCAAATGAAAGATGATGGTGCTTTGACACTGGTGGTAGTGGTGAGAAGCAGTAGGATATTGAATACCTTTTGATAGTCAGACACACAGCATATACGAAAAAACTAAACGTAAAGAGTCAGAAAGAGAAAAGTCAAGAATGACCCCATATTGTTTACAAGAACAAAAGGAAGGATGGAGTTGACTCTGCTTGCCTTGTGTTTCAACTATGAAATGCTCTTTCTTCCTACAAAAAGAATACTAAATATTCTATCTGTATATATTTGCTTGGGTTACCTATATCTAAACTTCAGAAATATGTGACACATTTCTTTAATGTCTTCTAAAACAACTCAGGAAGTATAAAAATTAAGCTCTTAGTTGTCATAAGATGTGGATGAATTGCAAAATCCTTGTGTGAAAGTATTTATTTTCAGAGCAGAGTCATCAAGAACTATACCTTTTACTCCCTTAAGTTCTGGGGGAAGAAGTGTGAGGAAAGCAGACGTCCAACATGGAAGAAGCCTCCTGAGTCTTAAGATTGATACCACCCATTTGGATTTTGAACTGCTCTTAAGTTTTTCCTTCACAAAACAAAATGGAGAAATATCAAATAACAGTGATCATTGGGATAAAAATCGCATTGTTGTAAACATCTGCTGTAACCATTTATTCATAGTCTGAGAAAGAGCATTACATATTGGGAACAGCAAAGTGGGGAGTCGGAACTACTCTATAAAAGGCCTGGTTTCAAATACTGGCGTCATCACTAACTGTGAGGGTTTAAACCAAATATTTGACTGAGTTTGCAGTTTCAAGTTTTTTTCTCTCCAGTAGGACAGTAATAACATCTTCCTCATGCCATTAGTGAATGAAGGTTAAGTGAAAAAGCAAATAAAGCATACAAAATTATGAAAACACACAGATTTGTGCTGAATGCCTCTTGAAGAATAGAACCTGAGGGCACATTCAGAGAACTGACAGTTTTAGAATTGATTCTAATACATACTTTAATATAAGCACAATAGAGGAAAAAATTGGGCCTTTAGCATCCATGTCATTATTATTACGGTGTATTGGCACATCCTATCATTTAGTAATTCTTATGTTTAAATATTATTCATGATTTGTAAATGTTACTAAACCAGCAGTATCCTGTCATTGATTTGAATTTTATCATGAAATGACTGTCCAACAAAAAACAAAATAAAATAAACAAACAAATAAACAAGGGGGCTGGCTCGTTAGCTCACTCAGTAGAGTGTGGTGCTAATAACACTGGGGTAAATAATTCAGATCCCATACAAGCCAGCCACCAGAAAAAGAAAAGAAAAAAAATGATTGTAATTCACATTCAATTCTCTGTGTACCCCATCTATACTGTCCCAGGGAACATGCCAGAATCTTCTGGAGGCAACACTACAACAGAGGTGTGTGGAAGTTTTTCTGTTTTACTTGAGAATTGTCATACATCTCCAATGCTATGTAAAATGAAGTGATTGTTACAAATAGGACAATTCAAGCTCAAATGAGCTTCGTTTGGCCCCGTTTTCAGATTTTCCCTTGCAATAACAGGGTTAAGGTTTTGGAGAATTATTTTTTAAAAGAACACTGCAGAAGTTGCTGCTACATCAAAAATCAACTTGGTTACTCTTAAAATTATATTTAACAGAGTTGCCACATCCAAGCTTCTATTTTTAAGCTGGCCATACACAGATGTGTATCTAAAGGAGGAAGTGCGTTATTTTCATCTTGTCTTGATAATCTTATTACAAATTATACAGATGGAAGGAATGTGAAATAATGTGTGATGAAAGCCAAGAAAAGAAGTGGATATCACAGTTCAATGGCTGAGAAAACCAATTTTGGAATCAGAAAGGTGTGTTCAAATCAGAGTTCCTCAATTTATTAGCTGTGTGACGTTTGGCAGTTTACTTAAGTTCCCTAAGTCTGTTTCCTGATTCTAAAAGGATTCTTAATACTCCTGTATCACTGAATTATTACGAAAATTAAGTAAGAAATTATGTATAACATTCTTGTCACAGTGTCTTGAACATAGTAAGCACTTAAATATTATACTTGGTCAATTATGTTATTACCTTCTTCATAATAATAATAAGCACTAATTATTATTATTTGTTTGTTGTGCTCGTTATGATTATCATCACTAAGAAAAGAAGTAAAATAATTTATCTGTAATTGTCAATATCCACTCTTAGCTAATTTCAACTCACCATTTCCCTTTGGCTCAGTCCTTCCCTAAGAATAAGGAACGAACTTATGGATTGGAAAATGTAAGAAAATGTGTGCTGGAAGACAGAGCTTTAGGCCTAAGTGAACAGAGGAAAGGGGCTGCCCAATTCCCTTTTGGAACAATATCCTCTCTCTAAGATGGATTAAGAGAGGGATCCAGGCTTAGGCCAAGTCTTATGGAGGAGACCCAAGCCTATTCCTCTGATTCTTGCTAATGGTCTGTAGGTCACTTGCTCCTGCTTCTTATTTGGTCCAGCCTTTTCTTGTTGTAGAACGTCAGATGTGGACTTGGTCAGGACATAGGGATTAAGCTTCCCTTTTGTCAAAGTTCCTAAGTCTCCATCCCCACACACCAGATGAGTAAAAATGTTTCCGAGGGACAACAATCCTTTATGCAAGAACATCCTCTAACTTCTAAGCTTCCATGCGTGCATTTAGCAGCAGCTCCCTGTGGCAAGTATAGTTACTGTCACATAAGCACATTCTTGGGGCAGAATCCTGTGGGGATCACAAGATTCCTTCGGGATCGAGGCTATTTCAGACAGCCGAGAGCAGGCCCAGAGACTCCCTTTTTAGGAGATCGTAGGTAAGGAGGGCAGAAGGCAGGGATGGAGGTTGGGGAGATTGAAGTGGGGACAGTGGAAGACAGCAGGGCCGCCGGGAACCCTGCTGACCTGTGGCCTCCCAGGAGCCGCTGCTGCCCCTGTCACCACTGCCAACCCGAACTGCCACCTCAGCCACCGTAGCTGTCCTAGTCGCCGCAGCTACCGTTGCCAGGATACGCAAAGCGGTGGCCGGAGCCAACCCCGGATCTGGTGCGGTGAGGCCGGAGGTGGACATGTCGAGCAGACGGCGCCACGTCAGAGTCTGTGTTCGGGATGAAGACCAGCGCTGGGACCAAGTAGGTCCCGGGGACGTGTCCTGGGCTTGCACTGAGCTGGTCCAGCTGCCTAATTGTGAACTCGATGGGCTTGAACAAATCGCTGCTTTGGTTACCTCGGTTCTCCCCTCGCCTACCGGCAAGGAAAGGCTGGCTCTGGTCCTGGAAAGTGAGGATTATATTAAAAAACTCCTGCAGCTGTTCCGCACTTGTGAAAATCTAGACAACACCGAAGGCTTACACCGTTTACATGCAATTATTAAAGGCCTGTTCTCCTTCGAAAGCAAACCTCTGTTTAAGATCATGCTTTCTGATGAGTGTATCATGGATGTGATGGGATGCCTTGAATACGATCCTGCTTTGGCTCAGCCAAGACGGCATAGGGAATTCTTGAGCCAAACTGCCAAGTTCCAGGAATTTATACCAATAACAGACTCTGAACTTAGGCAAAAAATATGTCAGATGTACAGAGTGCAGTACATATATGACGTTCTGGTGCCTCAACCACCCACATCTGCAGATAATCTTTCTACTCTTAAACATTTTATTTTCCTCAAGAAGGTTGAGATAGCCAGCATGCTGCAGCAAGATCGCAAGTGTTTGTCTGAAGTTTTGGCACAGTTAACGGATAAGACTCTAGATGATGACAAATGGCGTGAATTGGTGCTTTTTTTCAAGGACTTCTGTGCATTTTCTAAGACATTACGGCCTCAAAGCAAGTATAAGTTATTCCAAAAGTTGACACAGTTGGAAATTCTTCCTGCTCTTAAAATCATAATGAGTGCTGATGATGTGCTAATAAGATCGGCTGCTACAGATATATTTACTTATCTAGTTGAGTACAGTCCATCCAAGATCCGAAAACTTGTAATGAAGGAAGCAGAGAAGACTGAAGGTGATGACCTTTTCATTAATGTAGTGATTAAACAAATGACCTGTGATACTGATCCTGAGCTGGGAGGTGCTCTGCACGTGATGGAACATCTGCGCACTTTGCTTGATCTGGACAACATGCTGTCAGCATCCAATAAAAATGTAAGATGCGATTTTCTAAATTTCTTCTATAAACATTGTCTGCATAACGTGATAGCACCACTTTTGGCCACCACTTCAGAAGACAAACATGAAGGAGCTAATATATCCACCGAAAGCAAAAATTGCCCCAATAATTATCAAACAGCAAAGCTGCTTGCTATAATTTTAGACCTACTCACATTTTGCTTACAACAACACACACATTACATACAAAGCTCTATTTTGAGCAATGATTTGCTAAGAAGGGTCTTGATTTTGATGAATTCAAAGCACACTTTCCTGGTCTTGTGTGCTGTTCGCTTTATGAGAAGGATGATTGGCCTTAAAGATGAACTTTATAATAGTTACATCATCAGGGGAAATCTGTTTGACCCAGTTGTAAATGCTTTTCTGCATAATGGAACCAGGTACAATATGTTGAATTCAGCTATTATTGAGCTGTTTGAATACATAAGAGTGGAAAATATCCCATCTCTTGTTGCACATATAGTCGAAAGGTTTTATAGTGCACTTGAATCGATTGAATATGTCCAGACATTCAAAGGATTGAAGATTAAATATGACGATCAGAAAGACAGAGAAAGTCGAATACAGAATTATTTGCGTTCCATACCATATGGTAACATACCTCAAGGAGGTGCCAAAGTCTCAGAGGTAAAGGGAGAAATGTGTTTTAAAGAAGATATGGGAGTAGCAGTCATGCCATCATTGGAAAATAACTTTCCAGATTCTTATGATCAATTCATGGAGATGAAAAGAACAAAAGAAGATTGGAACGAGGTAGGCCTTCCCAAAAGAACATCACCTGGTGACTTAAAATTGTTTTCATCTCCTTCTGCTGTTGGTAATAGAACAAGGAGCCCAAACGGTAGCAGCGTAGTTCGCTTAGTGGATTATCCAGATGATGAAGATGAAGAAGAAGATAAAAAAGAAGAAACATCCCCAAGGGAAAGACCTTATCTCAGCAAATAAAATCTTTATGGAAGACCCTCAACATGTGCTTCAACTAAAATTGTATAAATTTCAATGAGCTGAGAAAAATCTGATTCCAAAAGCTTTCTTGTGTGAGATATACAATAGCATATATGATGAGCTTAAGAGGGTTCAATTCTGTAAAAAACAAGACTTTCCATAACCTTAAAAAAAACAAATGTAACCAGACTTGCTTGATAACTTGTTAGCAAGAAAGTCTTAGTTTGGGGGGAAGACACAGGCTGATAAAGTAATATTAATGTAGTTTTGTTTCAGAGGTTTATATTAGACAGTTCTTGCAAAGTCTACTTGCACAATGGTTCTAGCCATGGTGTTCTTCCCTTCAGTTGCCTTTTTGAAATAAACGTTTATATTTATATGGAAAAACAAGGCCAAATAAAATAAAAAATAAAGTTATGCTGTCCAGATCTTTCTGCAAACATTTAACAAAAATTCAGCCTGATGGGTAGAGGGAAGGAACTTCCAGAGTATATTTCCATGAATAAAAAAAGCAAGCTGGATTCAAAATGTGTAGTTGTTGGTCCAATTCTTTTCTTAGACAAGAGATGGCAAGGAACAGTTTGGTAGTATTCCCACATGGTTTTCTCTAGAACCTTGGGAGTAAGTAGAACTGAGTACTTTTAACTGCCTAGATTGTGAAAGATATTTTTAAGTCATTTCCTGATTCATTAATGAAATTTATCGTTCTTTCTAGACCAGAGGTAAGAGTTAAAGTGTAATTTATAAAGACTAACATACAAAAAAAAAAAAACACTGCTGAATGAAAAGGCATTTCATATGTAGAAACCATTTTGGGCCAAGAAAAAGTTACCTAAGTGTCAAAGTCAGCATACTCCACATGAAGTTTTTTTCTGTAAATAAATAAATGTATACTATAAAAAATACTTTATAAAAGAGTGTATGCAGATGAATCTCTAAAAATTAGTTGTAGCAAAGTGTTAACAGGATTCATTTCTAGAGGAACAAGTTAACTTATTCTATTTTTCCTGGAATTTCTTAAACTGAAAAGCACTTTCTCGTGTTTTGAAGATTTCAGAGTTAGTGTTAATTAGTGCTATGTAGATAGAAAGTACAGTTTTCCATAAAACAGATATTTATTTCGTATATTAAAAATACCACTGTACTTTTTTGTACCATTTGGTGATATTCGTGCTGAACTATTAAGTTTAGGAGTTAAAATGTGACCTGTAATTCCAAAAAATAAAAGAGACCATATTAAATTTACTATTGTGCCAACAGGAGACACAGCTTATGCAAAACTAAGAGCCTAGTTAAGAAGCTACAAAGAGACTATATTCCTAAGAACAACAAGCAATAATTTCATCCGATATAGCATCTACTAGAGTGTGGACATGACCTCAGGAGATATAAATACACATTGCAGAGGACACAACACAGTAGGGAAACAGCATTTTTACACTTCTTAAGCCATGCTAGTTAAATCAAATGTTGTAACGGGATTATTCACATTGTGATTATATGTCAAAAAAGATAGCTTGTTAGAAAGGAATTTCATGATTTCCTTCTGGCTAGACTGTCATGGGGGTGATTTTCTATAGTACACATGTACACAGAGTTGTGCTTTGAAAAAATATGTTTAAGTCTTTATTGTGGTGGGTGTAGCCGAAGGTCCCTAGCAGAGCAGCTATTCACGACTGGACAGAGAAGAACATCTCTCTTTTGACATTATTTCTGTTTATTCTCTTCCTATCAGCTAGTTTTAATCTGCCATGAAAAGAAAAAAAAAAAAAAGAGGACAATAGGATTAAAAGAAAAAAAGAATACTGGCATTTCTTGCTGTATTTTTCACAGTGAATTTGTAAGGAAAGATGAAAGAGGGTTTAGAAGAATGGGAAGCAAAAATAAATACATAAATAAATAAATAAAATGTACAAAAAGAAAAACAGGACAGGCGTTCTATTGAGCTGAGTAACTTCTGTGAGCCTTTTTCTAGTCTCACCTACCTAATGTTCGTGGAACCAGTGTGACAAGCAAAATGGTGCAAAGGCAAATTCCCCATCAGATGGCAGAACCTACTATGCAGAGAACATCCAAGTGGGCAACGAAACACAGAAGAGCAATCCTTACTGTGTACACACTGAGTGAAACATTGATCAGAATGTCCCGTGTGTCTAGCTGTGGTGTGTGAGAAGAGAACCATGTCAAGAACGTGTAATTTCCTAGTTAAGTTTTTGAGAAGTAATTTCGAAAGGACCCTTAAGTAGGTCATTAATGATATGAAAAGAAGCAGTTTGACATGGGACTGTATGTACTATAAACTCCGGGCAGGCATTTTTGGAGAGGTGCCCTGGACTCATCAAGGTCTGGGCTTTATTTATTTATTTATTTATTTATTTTTGTCATTTTTCCGTGACCGGCACTCAGCCAGTGAGTGCACCAGTCCTTCTTATATAGGATCCGAACCCGCAGCGGGAGCGTTGCCGCGATCCCAGCGCAGCACTCTACCGAGTGCGCCACGGGCTCGGCCCAAGGTCTGGGCTTTAAACACACAACTTCCGGCAGTTTGTATGTCTTGGTGACTTTCTAAACCCACCAGAAAGGGAGGGTGACATAACGGATAAAGCTAAAGCTTCGTATTGAGACGGCCTTTGATGATAATGCAGGCTCGGATGCTTACCAATTCCATGACCTTAGCCCACTTGTTTTTTCTCTGGGCACAGTTTCTCTATCTTGTCTTAAAATTAGAAACTATGTATAAATCACTCAGAACATATTAAGTACTCAAGAAATAGATTTTCAAACTCATTTTCAACAACGGCAGCTGTATAACCATTCCTAAGTAGATGCGGGACAAAGCCAGCTATAAGCACTTACATCACAAATTATGCTTAAAAATTCATAATCTTATATTCTGGATCAGATTGACAGCAACATAATAGATTAAGAACTAATGAGTTCAGTTCTGGTTGGCCGAGACGTCTATGTGTATGCGATGGGCCCTGCTGAGGTGCAGCTGAAATAAAGAAAAGAAAAAAGAAAAATGACCCTCATGTGGCAGTGAGGACACTTGGTAGCGTTGTGTGTGGCATGTTGAACAAGGAATGAGTGGTGACAGGAGTGAAGAGTGAAAGGGAAATTAGGGGAGTGGGAGGGGACGTGGAGAGGGAATGGAAGGTTTGTAGAGGTGACAAGAGTCACTCAGCCTTCTTCCCTCCATGCCTCACCCCAGCAGGCAGAGCAGTCACCTAGAACGTGTCCCTAATAACAGACCACAGGTCCTTCCCCTAAAGCAATTGAAATAACAGGCCAGGCGGTCCTGGGGGCGGCGGGGAGGGGAACGAGGGGGACCAGGACGGACAGACACCACGAGAGTGGCTCCGACAGAGGCTCTGAGGACGGGACGGGGACGAGGGGACCAGGACGGACAGACACCACGAGAGTGGCTCCGACAGAGGCTCTGAGGACGTGAGAGGGACGAGGGGACCAGGACAGACACCCCGAGAGTGGCTCCAACAGTGGCTCTGAGGACATGAGGGGGTGGAGGGGACCAGGGTGACGGGCAGGAGGCGGCGCAGACGCAGAAGGTGGAGCGCAGGAGAAAAGGCGGGAAGACAGAGTCCCTTCTGCAGAAGAAGAGAGGAGTGGAAACGTGCAGGATGGGGACACGGCGGGGCAGCTGCGCTCTGCGACAGTCCTCAGTACGTCCCCTCACGGGAGGCGAGCTGAGCAGACGGTGGATGTCCAGAAGAGGAAGAACTGCAAAGGCGAAGGAAACAGGCGAAGGGTCTGATGAGCAGGTTGAGTGGACCAGACATAGCGTCCATCAGGGGACAGCGGGAGGCGCTGTGATGGCCCAGCAGGAAAGACGTGAGTGACACTCTGACCGCTGCCCTACTGGGCGCCTGTGGCTGTGACGCGGCCAAGCCCAGCAGGCTGGTGATTGAGCATGTGCTCTTGCTCAGCATCCTGCACCACACGCTGGCAATCGAGGTTGGGGCTCACTTCTTGGAGGCCCTGGTGAGGAGGTTCGAGGACGTCTGTGGGACAGGAGTGAAGGGAAGGGACGCGGTGATTGGGGCACAGCAGAGCAGGTCCACAGTGAGAGGAGGAGCTCGAGCCAGGACGTCAAAGAACACACTGCGTCCTTCCTGCAGAAAGTCTTGCTGTGAAGGAAAAAGTGTCAGTTGGACTAAACAGTGTGCTTAATGCCTTAGTCGGTTTCCATTCTGATGCGAGCTGATCTTGCGGACCAGGCGGTTCACAGACAGGCAGCCAGTGTATGGACCACGTTTCAGTAGCACAAATGTAACAGACTTGAATAAGAATTAATTATGTGTGCAGCTGGCAAGATTAGGAGAAGACACCACTGCAATGGTGCCCTCTAACTTCATTATGTCACGTGTACAGTAAACATTGTTTGAAGTATACATGAGTTCAAGCTGGTTGTTCTGCAAAAGGTAAATTTCTGTAAACAATCCCATTTTTATATCTTTTATTATTAAAACAATAAAAATGTCTTTCTCTTTGAAAATAAATAAATAAATAACAGGCAAACCTGAGGGTTTAGTATGGCTGTCGTTGCCGCAGAGTTAAGCACTTCTATTTAGAGTGATTGAGGGTCTCACATGCTGAACGTTTGCCACCCGTAAGGGACACGTCACAGTGTTTTCAGGAGCTGGGAGGTCTGGCATTACTCTGCTCCATAAAATGACTGACATTGGGAGAGGATTGTGTGTGTGAGCGGGGAGGGAGGGACAGGAGCTGGAAGCCTCCCCTGCTGCTTCTGATAGATCTCTCAAAAGTAAAGGAACTGGTGGTCAGAGACATCTGGCTGGGGTGGCAGACCCAGCAGTCAGTTAAATTGAAGGTTCTTGCAACAGTTTAGAAGAGCTGCACCAGAATGTTCCTTGGGGAGAAAGGTTCCAGCGGCAGTTCTAATAGACACAAGTCATTAATGCCCTTCCTCCCTTGTACACCCTAGATGCTGGGTTGTTGCTCTTCTCCCACCCTCCACAATACCCAAGTGTACCATTCCTCTCATTATAACTTTCGTCATTTTCCCCCCAATTATACTCTACACTCACCTAAACCTTTCATGTAGGAAGATCAGGTGTAAGAGGGAGAAGAACAGTTTTGGAAAAGGAAACCAGAATTAAGTTTGGATCTCATAGGCCCCATTTTTGCCAGGCTGCTAATCACAGGGTGGAGCAATCAGGCTGGCCTGGAGAAAAAATATGCATCATGCCCAGGAATGGTCAGGATAGATTCTAAATTTTCAAAATAAATCCATACAATTTGTCATCCCTTTAGTTCTCGTCACTAGCTGGACGTGGCTAATACGGAATGATCCCTTTCTAGGGACTGACAGGTGCAGTGACCAAATTGTCTTATTCTGCGCTTGGGTTTCTCGACTTTACCACTGTTGACATTTTGTGCCAAATAATTTGGTGTTAGCGGGTATGTACTGTGTTTGGCAAAATATGAGCAGCATTCATGATCTCTGCTTACTAGAGGCCAGCAGCCCAAGCTCAGTTGTGACAACCAAAAATATAACCAAATATGTTAAATGTCTCTTGAGGAGGCAAAAATCACCCTTGATTGTGAACCACTGGTTGAAAGATGTGTGGAGATTGATTCAAAGGCTTCTCTTACTTTGTGGACGTCGGGTTCACTTCGACTAGCCTGAGTCACCTTCTCTATTTCCCTGCTACCTACAAAAGCCAAGTACATACAAGAGTGCATAATGCACATTACGAAAAGAGAAGGCACTTTGCTTAGAATTACAGATATTATGATTTTGTTTTTCATTGCAAGTGTAACTGTGGCATCTTATTTGACAACTATGGTTCTCAGTTTTCTTGTTTGTAAAGATTGCCAATAACACTGTTACAGTTAATGTGCCCCCCCCAAGTTCAAATGGTGAAGTCCTAAACCCCCACTACTTTCAGATGTAATTTTATTTGGAGATAAAGTCCTAAATAAATTAATTAAAATGAGGTCATTAGGGTAGGCCTTAATCCAATATGACTGGAGTCTTTGTGAGAAGAGGAGACGAAGGCACAGACACACATGGAGCGAAGGCCATGTGAGGACACAGGGAGAAGGCAAATGTCTGTAAGCCAAGGAGAGGGCCGCAGAAGAAACAAACACTGCCAACAGCTGGATTTTGGACTCTTAGCCTCTAGAACAGTGAGAACATAAATTTCTGTTATTTAAGCTCCCAGTTTGTGATAATTTGTTATGGCAGCCTTAGAAAACAAATACAAACACCTGAAAGGAAGGAGTTTGTGACTGTTAAAGAATACATATCCTATGAATACCACAGAGTCATTACGAGAAAGAGTCCACACATGGGCTATGACAATAGGTATTCCTTATTCTTTATGTGTCGAGCACACTGTCCATGGCCATTTACCTCCATTATTTCTAATTTCACAATAAACCTGCATGATGGGTGGGGTGGCCACAAGAATGCACCTTGTAGAGAGGGAGTGTAATTGACTAAAGGCCCCAACCACTGTGCTCTGAAATCATTGCCGTGTTTCCTCCCAGGCTGTGTTTCCGAAGGGAGGCTCCCAGATAGGGATTAGCATTGCAGGGGTGCTAAGTCAGGCTCATGCCTGGGAGATGAGGGCCTCCCGTGACTGCAGACTTTTGCTTAAGGGCTTTCTGAAGGTCTTCCTGAACTTTCTTTCGACTACACGTTAGGCGAGGATGTTTCCATCGTAGCTTTCTTCCCTCTCTTTGGCACGTGGACTCAGGTGTACCTGGTGGCTCTTCTAACCTCCTGCAGCTCACTCTCCTTTGTCTCTCATGGGCATTTCCCCTAAGAAAACCCCTGCACACTAAATCTTCACATGCTGACTGCTTCTTGGAAAACTTGGACCAGCACAGCATATGACTCTATTTCTTAGAAGAAACAGAGGCACATAACTACTACTAGTGTGCCTGTATTTAGATATAAGTTCGTCTGAATCCATAAACTGAGTTCTTTCCCCAACATATAATGTGTCTCAAAATCTATAGTGAAAGTACGTTAAGTATTAAAACCATTAAATGCAGCTGCTGTGGATATTTATTAACACTAATGTAGAAAGATGGGAACAATATATAAGGTCTATGAACAATCTAAGCACATACACAGTAACAGTGTCTTTCTGTCTGCTTTGCCCATGCTTCCAAAGGTCATGTTTTTTTATGTTTTTTTTTTTTTTTTTTTTTTTTTTTTTTGTCGTTTTATCGTGACCGGCACTCAGCCAGTGAGTGCACTGGTCATCCTTATATAGGATCCGAACCCGCGGCGGGAGCGTCGCCGCGCTCCCAGCGCAGCACTCTACCGAGTGCGCCAGGGGCTCGGCCCCCAAAGGTCATGTTAAGTTGAATTCTCCTCCAAAAAATGACAGTACTCTGCAAACTACTGTCATCACACTCACCACCGTAGTTGCTAAAGAGGTAGCTAGTAAAATTCTCACTGTTACCTTTGAAATGAAGAGAGGTAAAACAGCTAACTTATACCGTGTGCCAAGCTCCGTGCTAAATACAGGACTTTATATGTATGGTGGGATACTTCAGTAGTAACAATATGCCCCCGATACTGGAATTTAGTGATAATTTAAGAAAAATGTTGGGAAAGAAAACGTAAGTTACTGTGAGTAAGTTTCAGCGCCACTAAACAATGGTGGCTTGAAACAGAATTTATGTCCAATTTTATAAAACTCGGAATTAAATAACTTGCACGTCTGAGTGCATGAACTGAGTGCCCCGGGCACTCGTGTTCCTTTCCAGCTTTCCGTTGGATTGTTTGAGTGTTTGTTTCCCTTTTCCTCTTTACTGCTTTAGAAGTTATTCTTTCTATTCTGTTCTGGTTAGTTACCTGTAAATGGTAACATGCATACTTCATTTTACACAGGCTAAATTTAATCAGTCAGTCTATCCTTCCCTTTTATAATTAAGGAAATTACTTATATCCATCAGTCCTTTAGAGTATTGCATGTGACTGCTGTTTTAACATATCTGACACATTTAACTGTTTTTACTGGAAGGTTTTGGTTTCCAAACTTTTGGAATCAGAAGCAAACCAAATATCAGAGACATTATTTCCTGCCCCACTGCAATGACTAAATTGAGAAGTTATGTGGGCACTATTTAGAGAAAACTGTGGAAAACTACTTCTGTTGAATGGTTGCTAAGGCAACACTCTGGACAAGAAAGACAAACTCGTATGAATGGGCTGAGGAGCCTGTTTAGCGACCCAATAACACGGGAATGTTTCTGCTGTACACATTTTAAAAGATACTCCACAAAATCCGAAGCGTGCGTTAGTCTATCACACTTGTCAATGGAGAGTGTACTGTATTTTAGTATATTTCCAAACATTGTGAAATATCAAAGACTGGTACATTTATTTCAAGACTAAAACAAGATGTGCTGTTTTAGGAAAGCGATGCACAAATTTTTTTCAGATTTATAGATTTCTCTTTAAATGTTATTAAATTCTGTATAATTTTCACTGATCCTAAATATTAAGATGTTTTAAGTGAATAATAGATTATATATTATGAGGAAAGTTACCGTATGTTGCAGTTTAAAAAATACATGTTTCCTTTATATATATATATATATATATGTATATATATATATTTTTTTTTTTTTGACCGGTAAGGAGATTGTAATCCCAGGCTCGGTGTCTTCTGCACCACGCTCAGCCAGTGAGCGCACCAGCCACCCCTACATAGGATCTGAACCCGCAGCCTCAGTGCTACCAGTGCTGCACTCTCCCGAGTGAGCCACGGGGCCGGCCTGATAAATATATTTTTAATAATTGGATTATGTATGATTGTTTTGCATATCTTTACTAATATATTACACATGGGTGAAAAGTTTTTTGTATTGGATATGGATTTAGTATGGTTGGGATTTTGTCATCATTGAAGTACTTTCTACCTATTGGCCTTCATTCAGATCACTCATTTAACCTCTCTTAGTCTCAGGTTACTTACCTATAAAATGATTCTGATGCTATAAATAATAATGTAGATAAATTTTTAAATACAACAGAGATGTTGATGATTAGTATATACTTAGTTAATCTCACATTATAACAGTTTCTCTTTTATACCTAACAACTAATGCATTTCATTATTATTTCTCAAATGAAATATTGTATCTCAGTACTCAGACATGTAACCTCATGTTGATACCCTGAAATTAGACTGTAAGCAATAATTTACAGTAAACTCTTTTTTTTCTTTTATAAGGTATTTTACTCAAATGTAAGAGGATTTGCACATTCTTCTCTTTTTTTCTGTCTTCTTTTGAAATTTATAAAGTGATACTTCATACATGAATATCTTATTCTAGTACAAAATACCTACTAATAAGATTTAAATCTCCTTTTACCATCACCTGTAATCTAAAATCTGTCAAGCCTACATATTGCTCAGGAACCCATCTTTATCAGTCTGATGTCCATGAATTTGGTGTTCCATGGATTTCTGTAAATGGTATACTTATATCAAGTTCACATTATAGGTATGTGTGTATTTACATAAAATGTATATATGTTGTTTTGTAACATTAGTAGATTTTTACTTTTCATCTTATCCATTATCCCTCGCCTTCCTTGAGAAGTATTCTAAATTTCTAATAGGAAATTTAACTCCCAGTCTTTATTTTTTTGTGTGTGACTGGTAAGGGGATCGTAATGCTTTGCTTGGTGTTGGCTGCACCGCGCTCAGCCAGTGAGCGCACAGGCCATCGCTATATAGGATCCGAACCCGTGGCCTCAGCACTACCAGCACTGCTGCACTCCCAGCGCTGCACTCTCCCGAGTGAGCCACGGGGTTGGCCCTTAACTCCCAGTCTTAATGAAGCAGTCTGGCTCTGTGCCAGGCTGACAAAGATAGTCCTCCATGTGATAAACATCTCCAAATCCCTGGAACCGGTGCATATAACCTGAAATGGCCAAGTCTTTGTAGGTGTGGTTTAGTGATGGCTTTCAAGATGGGAATATTACCCTAGATTATACTTGTTGGCCCTAAATGAAACCACATGTATCCTTATAAAAGGAAGGAAGAGGGAGTTTTGAAATACACACAAAGAAGAAGACAATATGAAAACAGAAAATAGAGAAAGATTTGAAGTCGTAGCCTTGAGGATTAGCATGTTGTGGCCACAACCCAAAGAATGTTGGCAGCCATCAGAAGGGGAAGAAGCAAGAAGCAGATTCTCCCCTGGAGCCTCTGGAGTCCTGCTGACATCTTGATTTCCACCCAGTGATAGTGACTTTTGGAATTTGGTCTCTAGAACTGTGAAAGTATATTTCATTGTTAGAAGCCACCCAGTTTGTGCATACAGGAAAATAATACATATACACTCTGGAACAATTAAAAATATAAATTAGAATTAAAATGACATGTTATTCTGCAATGATCTCATAAGTAGATGGTTATAATGTTGATTAAATATGGTGATGGAAGGAATGCGGGGTACTTTTATTCCTTTCCACTGCAATTCCTAAGGATGCATAGAAATAAACACTAACCTTTGATTCATATATTATCTCTTTAGAATTTTTCCTACTAACATATTTAAAAACTGTGACGAGGGAAATATACTTTGATATTTATTGCAGTGTTGTTTAGAGTAGCAAAGTCTGGAAACAACCAAAGTGTCCACCGAATGACGAAAATTACACATTATAGCATAGCATAGTATAGTATACATATATGTAACGTAGTTTCAAAATGAAATATTTTTTCTCGGCTTCAGCAGAGGTCCCAAAGATGGAAAACAGAGCAAAATAGTTGTTGTCAAAGTAAGGCACTAGTCCTCTTCGGCAGCTCGTATAAAGAAGTTATATAGAGAAAGGTTGCCTGACCTTTCGCCCACACCTGAGACTGTGAATGGGGTTTAAATTGAAGTGAGGTCAAGAGAGTATTTCTTTGGAGATGTTTGCCATAGTGCTCTGGTACTTCCTCTTATCTCACCATCACACTTACCTCTTGGAAGGGGGCAGGGGGTGGCCAGTGGTGCTTTTCATTGCTAGCCTAGTGAGAGGGGCTTTATGTAAAAACCCTTCTGTAGATTTAAAATTTTCTGATTTTGTGTTTCTTGAAGTTTGGGGGACACAGTGTTCTGGTGTTTGACTCTCACCTGAGACTTCTAAAGAAGCTGTGGAATTATCCAGAGATAAACAGGGTCATTTTAGGAACAAACTGCACTTCCACACACAGAATGAAAAAGGCTATGAGTGTGTGTTCCACAAACTGGTATGTTAATATGGGACCAGAGAAATAGAAAATAGCTTGAAGCCACTTGACAGTAACTTGGCCAAAATAGCTCCCTGAAAGAGAGATGGGGCTTCAGTCTTGAAAGTCTGCTGACTAACCTACCAGACACCAAGGAACGTGAGAGCCATCACACACATCATGTGGACGAATTTCTCAGAAATCACTAAAATAGCCCTGCGAGAGAACAAGCTATCTTTGAAGAGCTGCCAACCCCAGAGATTGCTGGCTGATAAGCACACACAGTAAATCCCTTCTGGAATTCTCAGAAACCATCAATAGTCAGGAAAATAAGAGACGAGAGAGAAAGAGAGAGATTGAAAAGGGTGGCGGGACGGGTGGATGGTGCTGATTCTCCCCACAGGTGTCCCCTCGAGACAGAATCAAGCTGGACTAAGACAGCACTTTTGAAATTCGTCTGTGGAGGTTCCTCACACTAAACAATTTGTTATTCGAAGAAGATGGGTACATTGTTTAAAGATACAAGAAGATTATGACAGCTATTATCCAAAAGTGACTGGAAAAAGTCATAAATAATAAGGAAGACAGAAAAGAGCGTCCATAGAGCTGGTATGCGGGCACCATGGCAATACCTGCACCCTGTCAACTTGAGCCTATTGAATGACTGTTAAGTTACAGAATACAGGCCATCTACATATGTAGAGCCCAGAAAATATTGCACAGTTTCATTATTAAGTAACAGAAATATCAAATAGATGCAGAAGGATGTGAACAGTGAGATCCCATACATGTATTTTTATAAAAATTAATTTCTAAGGGAAGATTTCAATGATTAAGACACAATAATAAAGAAGGCTGTAGTGAAGATAATAACAAAGGAGACGTAAAAGAACAGCGTATTCTACTGTTGGCTCCCACATAAATGCTCCTTTCATTCCGTGTTTCCACAACACCTCGTTTACTGCTTCTACTTTAAGAGCCTGGACGATAAAAGTGAACAGGTTGAATACCAGGCACCGTTCTCTCTAAGTTCCCTGTAATCTTTTTCAGCGGTTCTTTCCCCAGCCTTGAGTAGTGTGTTCTCATGAAAATCCTCTGATCAGCACATTGATCAGAATAGTTGAGGGGTGCCCTCTCTAGATCTCTGGGGTCTTTTCTCTGTGCAGCTCTTTTGTCTTCAATACCCTTTTCTGAGAACAGAAACCATGCTGGTCTCCCTGCATTGTCAGCTCCATCCTAGGGAACCTACAGGCCCATGCCATGCCTGGATTCCCCGTCCCTATGTTGTAGTTAAGAAACACTCCCCAGAGGGTAAGCACAGGTAATCCTAGGCTTCTGTTTGTTTTCAGTCTCTCAGGAATCACTGTCCTTTGCTTCCTGATGTTCAGTATCCTGCAACTGTTATCTGTTGTTGGTGTTTTCACATGAGAGGATGAATCCAGTCCCTGTTATGCCACCTTGGTCAGAAATGTGACTCAACTTTTTCCAAACAAAACACAAAAGAGTTAAATCAAATACATTTATTCCCCCGCTCATTCAAGAGGGTTTTGAAATGACAGAAGAAAATCTCAAAAATACTGAATCCCTTGTTGTCACCTAGTTAACTCTTTCTTTAGATCTCGGCTCACTCTTCCAAGATTCATTTCTCTCCTTCTCGTACTTTCCAGTCTCTATATGCCCTCACTTCATAACATGTGCCTCAGGTACAATTTTATGTTTATGTAAGTGATCATTTGATTAATGTCAATTTCCCTTCCCAGACTGTAAGCACTATGAGGATAGGAGCCTAGGCGTTTTTTGCTCAAAACTCTCTCCCCGGTGCCCCCAAAGCACAGACAACAACAACAACAACAAAAATAAACAAAGAGATTATATCAAACTAAAAAGCTTCTGTTCAGCAAAGTAAACAATGAACAGAGTGAAAAGACCACCTACAGAATGGGAGAAAATATTTGCAAATCATGCATCCAACAAGGGATTAATATTCAGGATATACACAGAGCTTAAATAACTTTACAGTAAAAAAACAATCCATAACTTTAGAGTAAAAAAACAATCCAATTAAAAAGTGGGCCAAGGAGCTGAATAGACATTTCTCAATGGAGGATATACAAATGGCCAACAGGTATATAACAAATGCTCAACATCACTAATCATCAGGGAAATGGAAATTATATCCCCTTTGAGATATCATCTCACCCCACTTAGACTGGCTATTATCAAAAATACAGAGAACAACAAATGCTGGTAAGGTTGTGGAGAAAAGGGAACCTTTCTGCCTTGTTGGGGGGACTGCAATTTAGTTCAATCATTATGGAGAACACTATGGAGGTTCCTTAAACAACTACAGATAGAACTACCATATGATCCAGCAATACCCCTTCTGGGTATATATCCATAGAATGGAAATCACCATTGTTGCTTTTCCCCCCACGGTTTAGTCACCTCTCTTTTCCTAGGTGATGGAGCTGCAAAGGATTACTCGAGCCCATCTCTTCTGACCAGTGAGAAGCTCCAGAACCCTCAAGAGAGAGGCATTCCTTCCATTTGGGAAATTAACCCTGAATTGGGGATCTCTTCCTGTATTTATTCTCCAGACCACGAAGTTACAGGAAGAGACATAGGTGGGCTTAAAGTTTTACCAAGTTTAACCATACAAGCTGTTAACATTTAGTAAAAACAAGTCAGATGACATTCCATTAAGTCAATTAAGTGATCCACCAACAAAAGTTGATCTTAGCAAACATTTTTTTCTTATGGCAATTTCCCAGTATCTTTACATATCAATCAGTAACCTGTCTGTCTTTGAGCCAGCAACCTGCTGGGCTACAACTCTTTATCTTCCAACAGAGACTCAATACCCTCAGGAAAATTACCTGTTTTTTGTAAGGTCAATATTTGAAACTGTAAGGCTTTGGAAAACCACTCCCCCTGAAGTACATTTCCTTTGAGTATACTGCACACAACATGTCGAAGGGATACCTGCACTCCCGTGTTTATTCCAGCTCTGTTTACAATGGCCAGGTTACGGAACCAACCTAAATGTCTAACCATGGGTGAGTGGATAAGGAAAATGTGGTGTATATGCACAATGCAATACTACTCAGCCATAAAAAAGAATGAAATTCTGCCCTTTTCAGCAACATGGATGAGACTGGAGAAAATTATGCTAAATGAAACAACCCAGGAGCAGAAAGAGAAACACTGCATGTCCTCACTCATAAGTGGCAGCTGAATTCATAAACAAACAATGAAAAGAGAAAGAAAGAAACAGCAATCACAGTAATACACTGAACACTTAGAAGGCCAGAATAGAACTGTGGTTACTAGAGGTGGAAAGCGGGAGAGGAGGTTGGATGGGATGGGGGTTAATGAGAAATTGGTCAGTGGACACAAACAATGATTACTATTGTAATGATGAATAAGGTAACTACCCTGATTTGACCACCACACGTTGTACACAATTATTGATAGTCAACTTTGTACTCCAGAAATTTATACAATAAGAAAAGCGGAAAAAAAAAAAAAAGAAAGAAAAAAAAAAAACTTAGAAATTTGTTTTCCCGATAAAATACTAAACTGCTGTATCAGTCCGTTTTTGTGTTGCTTATAACAAATATTTGGAACTGGGTAATTTATAAAGAAAATGCAATTAATTGCTGACAGTTTCTGAGTCTAGGAAGTCCAAAGTCTATCTGTTGGTAGCAACAGTGACCCAGGGATCTCACATTGCAAGATGGTGGAAGCAGAGAGAGCAGATTGAGTGAGCAAGATAGACTCTCCTCTTCTTTTAAAGCCCTCAGGACCATGCCCGTGACGAACATTTTCAATTCATTCACTACTGCACAGTCCTACAATCCAATCACCTCTTCAAGGCTCCACCTTTCAATTACCATAATAGGATTTCCCACCCTCTTAATAGTCATAGTGGGGACTAAGTTTCTAATACATAAAACTTGGGAGATATTCAAGCCTCAGTGAGTTTTGTAGGAACATAATTAAATCCACTACATTCGGCCCCTGGCCCCACAAAACTCATGTCCTTTTCACATACAAATTCAATTATTCAACCCCCAAAGTATTAACTTGTTTCAATTCACAAGTCCAAAGTTCAAAGTTGCATCTCTGAAATCAATACAAGTTATCTACTTCCTAGATACAATGGTGGGACAAACTTAAGGTATATATTCCTTTTCCCAAATGGAGAAACATACCAAAAGAAAGGGGTAACTGGTCCCAAACAAGCCCAAAACCCAGCAGGGCCGGCATTAAATCTCAAAGCTGGCAAATCATGTACTTGGACTCCACGTTCAACTTCTGCAAGCTTCTGTCGTGGCTGGGTCCCCAAGTCCTTGAGCAGCTCTGCTCCTATGGCTTTCCTGGTGTCAGGCCACACTTTAGGACTCCCAGGCTGGTATTCCACTCTGGTAGCTCTACAGGTCTGGGGTCTCCATGGCTGTCCCGCTCTTACAGCTCCAGTAGGCATGACACTGATGGGGTTTCTCTGCTGCAACTCTGACCCCACGTTTCCACCTGGCTTTGCTTTAGCTAATGTCGTCTGTGGTGACTCTGACCCTGTGACAGATCTCTTCCTGGGCCCCCAGACTTTTCCATTCATCCTCTGAAATCAGGGTGGAGACTCCTAAGCCTCCACAGTTCTAGCATTCTGCCAGCCTGCAGACCTAACACCACGTGGATGCCACCAAGCCTTCTGGCTTGTATCTTCCAAAGCTGCAGGTCCACTCACACCTGGAGCCAATTGAGCCATGGCTGGAGCAATGAAAGCAGCTGGGGTGCTGGTGCTGGAAGCAGCTTCCCAAGCTGGCCCTGAGCAGTAAGCCTGTGGAAGGTGCCTCAGGCCTCTTGCCCAAGACCTTTCTGCCTCCCTAGGTCTTTGGGCCTGAAATGGAAGCATTGTCCCCAGAGTCTTCTGCAGTGCCTTCAGGGCCCTTTTCCCCTTCTCTTGATAATCCCTTTTCTTTGTACTAATCTTCTTAGCTAATGGTCACTGGACTGCACCATTGCATGCTCTCTGCATCTCTACCACATGGCCAGGCTGCAAATTTTCTAAATTTTCACACTTTGCTTCCCTTTTAAATTCAGGCTTTACGTTCTGCCTTTGCTGCCATAACTCAGCATAGGCTGTTGCAAGTAGCCATGTGGCTACCTTAATGCTTTGCTGCTTAGAAATTTTTCTGCCAGGCAGTCTAGTTCCCAACTCCTAAGTTCCATCTTCCACAAAGTCCTAGGGCATAGACACAATGCAGCCAACTTGCTTACCTATTCATAGCAAGGGTGATCTTTGCCTCAGTTTCCAAAAAACTCCTTCCTATTTCTATCTGAGACCTCCTCAGAATGGTCTTTACAGTCCACATGTCTATCAGCATTCAGCTCACCACCACTTAACCCATCTTTAAAAGTTCCTCTAGTTTTCTTGGCTTCTAAACTTTCACTAGCATTTAGGCTTTTTCTAGCCTGTTCCTCCAAATTCCTCCAGCTTCTCCTCAACATCCAGATCCAAAGCTGCTCACATTTTCAAACATTTGTTATAAGCCACACCCCATTCCTTGGTACCAATTTTCTTTCTTAGTCTGTTTTGTGTTGCTATAACAGAATACCTGAGCCTGCATAATTTATGAAGAGCAGAGTTTTATTTGGCTTACGATTCTGGGACAGCTGCATCTGGCATGGGTCTCATGCTGCTTCTATTCATGGAAGAAAGCAGCAGGCAGCCAGCAGGCACAAGCAGATCATATGGCAAGAGGAAACAAGAGAGAGAGAGAGGAAGTGCCAGGGTCTTTTAAACAACCAGCTTTCATGGGAACTAGTAGAGTAAGATCTCACTCAGGACCATCATACCCCAGGGAGAGCATTAATCCCTTCATGAGGAATCTTCCCCCATGACTCAATCAGCTTCTAACATTATCACATTAGGAATCAGATTTCCACATGAGTTTTCGGGAGACCACATCCAAATTATATCAATTGCTTTGTCTCAAACTTAGCAAATGTATTTCAGCCTGACTTCCTTAAATTGACAGCGTAACCACCATTTGAATTCTTCTGCGAACCAAATTCCCCACGTGTTGTTTCACTCATTATTTTACTCATTATTGAGTCAAATAAATATTTGACATGTGTTCACATTATAACTTTAACTTTTGAAAGTGATTCTGTGTAACAACCAATTCTATGTATGAAAATCAAAATACTGTATGTATATGGATTGAAATTTTAACAAGCATTTTATGTCTGTGGACACAGGGTATTAAGGAGTAAAATTTGTCCTGTGGATGAATTTTTGTTACAATAATAGTTAATATACAATTGATCAAAACAATATTAAATAGTATAAATTTTATAAGTATTAAAAAGTTAAGTTTTTTGGAAATTGTACTTCCTAATGAAATAAAATGTGTTAGAAATTAGCCTTGTTATTAATCTGACATGTAAGAGATTATTTTTTGTCAAAGTGTAGTAGAAAATATTAAACATTGCACAAGATAAAATGAGAATAGTTTGTAAAGGAAATAAGAATTTCATAATGATTTGATAAAATAGGTTTTAACTTTATTATCAAAAGCCTATACTCAATCTGACAAATATCATATAAAACTTTTATCCTTCAATTTTATCCAGTATGTCTTCAAGTTTTCTGTAAGAAAACTTTTTGTTCCATATGATAATATAAGGATCACTATTACTATGATTGGAAGGTGATATTTTTCTGCCTAGCAGCTCGTCCTTAGGGATCAGTAGTGAGAAAAGCTGAGAAGAGCTGCTTATGTTTACATATGTGGAAAAATGTCATTTTAAGGCTTCACTATTTCTTACCAAACCTTTCTTTACTTTTCTCTCATGTGACTCTTTTTCAAAAGAGATGTGTTTGTTACAATAGTCTGATGGAGGAAAGTCATTTAATAAAAATCATCTTCACTCCTACCATCCTGGTCTACCATGTACCTGAAATCAGAACATCTCATCATGGGGCAAAATACCACAAATGGGTCATCACTGAAGTATGTAGAAAACAAGAAAATACAGCAAACGTTACATATTTATGGCTTCTTGATACAAGTTTTAACCTTTGTTGGTGCCCTGGAGTTTTTCACCCCTTGAGGCAATGCTGCATAGTAGGACTAAGGATATCTGAGCATCGCAAACAAAATTCAGTATGTAACTCTTACACAAAGAGGGAGGAATCTTACTGTGAACTCACAGCTTTCTCAGTCAAATCTGTTTCAGAGAGTGTACATGGAAAAGGTGGCTATTGAGAATTTATGACCTTTAAAATTTTCTATCCATTGTTCTCTACCCCCCAAAACAATTTGGCAAGCGTCCAAGGATGGATGATCACCAGATAGAAGGCTGCTTGCCCAAGGTATTCAGTGTGAGCTTCAGCGTGGAGAAATACAGAGAGCAGAAATTTGCCCTCAGGGAATGTTTCTAAAATTTTTATGATGATAAGAATCACATGGGGTTCTGTTGCTTTTGCAAATCCACTGTCCTCCGCTGGAGATTCTGATTCCATAGGTCCAGAGTGGTACCCTGCAATCTGTAGGTTTCACCAGTGTTAAGCTGATGTTTGCAACATCTAAAACTAGATATACTTTGAATAAATACATAAGGGACGTGGTTTACAAATCTGGCTTCTCAATTATTGATTGAGGGGTTCTAAAGAAAAATAAACATAGATTCCCGTTTTATTCTAATTATATCAAACTTTCTAGGGGCTAGAGCACAGACATCACTTTTAAATTTCCTCGGAGATGAGGGGTCCAGCGTAACCCCACTGCTCCTGCCCCAGTGCTTAGAGTCTCACAATAAAAATTATTCCAGCACGGCTCATCTGGGCAGCTGAGTCCATCACAAATTCCTGAAGAACTCACCAACAGGTCAAGGGAACAAAGTAAATTTCCGGAAATAGATACAAGTATGTGAAATTTTTTAGTACATGATAATGATGATGATATTTCAATATTGCAGGTATGAATTACACTATTCAATTTAATAGTACAATTTGATGGTAAAATGAAAAATTACTCACGTGTTTTAGTGTAAATTCTGGAATGATGAACGACAGCAAATCACTTTGAATAGGCCATATCTGGACTACTGCCTGGTTTTATAATTAAGTTTTACAGGAACACAGACAAACCAATTTGTTTGTGTTGTCTGTGGCTGCTTTTGTGCTACAATGGCAGAGTTGAGGGGCTGTGCCAGACACCATCTGGCAAAGCTTTTCATATTTACTATTTGGCCCTTTGTAGAAAGTGTTTCCTTACCTCAGACTTAAAGTAAACATCCATCCTTAATGAACTACTTGAGAAAAAGAGAGCTGGGAGTACTGGAGGCCTGCTTCCTAATTTAGAGACACAAGACTGAAGGCTCAGTATTGCACTTCTTTAGGAAGTGGGTGATTTTCCTAGAGAGGGCTCCCAGTGAAAGAATTCCTAGTGGGGTCTGAGGGAAACAAAACAAGTCTGCAGTAACTCTAAATCTCTATAACACACACAGATACTTGTTTATGAGATACATGTTTAGGATTGTAATTTTCCTAGTGGCAAACTAGTATATGAATAGAATTCTAGTTTCTAAAGGAGGGGAAGTTGGTCAAATACTAAGATTTGGGCTTAATCTATAGCCAACTTTCAAACAGCAATGTACATTTTACAAAAAATATGCAAGGTGTATATGAATAAACAATCTCTGCTAAAGCACAGAATAGAGACTTTCTATAAATGGAAACTATTTTCTTATATGAGAAGACTCAATACTTATTAGCAATTTCTCCTACACTAATCTATAAATGCAGTACAATTCAAAACAAGGTTACTTTTATTAATTAAACATAATCAAAAAAATTATAGAAAAATGAAGACAAAATAATTTCCAAGGAAAAAATTGCAAAAACAGAAATGAACAGGGAATTTCTCTCCACATATTAAACTGCTTATACTGTATATAATGGAATGTGTTATTGGCTCAGGAATAGACAAATCACTGGAATATATTCATATATGACAATTTAGCTTTTTATATTAACTGGGGAAAAGAACAGATTTCTTCCATTGTCTCTCAAATATGATGACAAGTATTCACTAATTACTAGATTTTGAGAAACACTGTATTTAATCTAAATGCTACAACTTTAGGTTTCCTGGGTAACATGTGATCTCAAAAAGGAAGATAAACAAGAGCCCTGAAATCAATAGATAACATTTGACTATTACATGGTCAGTCTCAGGATGTTAGGAAATCCTGCTTAGTATTTATAGAAAAATAAGACCTGATCTCTGCTTTATCAGATATAATGTTGTGAATTCCAGGTGGTTTAGAATGCTGCATATGAAAGACAAAATTATCAAGTTAATAGAGAACAATTTAGTAGAAGAGAGTTATCCCCTCATTTTAAGAGAAAACTTCTTAAATAAGGCTCATAAAACATCAGTCAAGAGGCCCAGAAAAGAATTGATTTAGTTACATCAAAATGAGGATCCTCCCCTGATGAGTGACGTTCAGTGTAAACCTAACCTACAAATAAAAGAAGAGGAAAGGTATTTGCAATATCTAAAAGCAATGAAAATATAAACAGAGGATATAAACAGCTCAGCAAAGAGGGTGCCCAAGAAATGAGTGCATATATGAAAAGATAATCAAACCCAGTAGTAATTTTTAAATGTATTTAAAATAACAAGAAAAATAATGCTTTACATTGGCAAATAGAAAAGTAGCACACTGCAAGTATTAGTGCATATGTGAGAAATAGGAGCCCTTGTGTCCTGCTGTTGGGCATATTGACTGTTGCAAATCTGGATATCAATTTGTCAGTATTTAGTCAAATTAAAGTTGAATGTACTCTACTATCTAGCAGTGCCAATGAGCACATACCTGGAAACAATCCAAATGTCCATCAATGGTGAATAGATAAGCAAATTGTGATATATCCACAAAATGGCAAGATGTTCTGATACATGCTGTATTAGTTTACGAGGGGTGCCATAACAAAGTACCCGAACTGGGTGGTGTAAAAATGAGAAGGTTATCATCTCAGAGTTCTGGAGGCTAGAAGTCTGGGATCAAGGTGTTGGCAGGGCATGCTCCCTGTGAAACCTGCAGGGGGGAATCTGTTCTAGCTTCTGGTGGTTTCCTCGCGATCTTTGCTTTTCCTTGGCTTATAGATGCATCACGGCGATCCTCCATCTTCACCATGGTGTTCTTCCCACGTGTCTTCAACACAGTCTTCTCTCTGTGCATGTCTGTGTCTGTGTCCAAATGTCTCCTTCTTACAAGGACACTAGTCATATTGGATTAAGCCCCACCTTGCAGCTGCAGCACTTCAATCTCTCCCTGTGTCATCACGTGGCATCTTTCTCTCCCATGTATGTGTCTCTCTTTCTCTTCTTATAAGATCAATAATCATAATGAATTAAGGGTCTACCCCACTTCAGTGTAACTTCATCTTAACTTCAGTAATTACATCTGCAGCAACCCTATTCCAAATAAGGTCGAATTCTGAGGTATTGGGATTAGGACTTCAACACATCTTTCTGGGGGACAAGATTCAACCCACAGTACATACTATAACATGGATGAATCTCAAAGCAATTATTCTAAGAGAAAGAAGCCGGACAGGAAAAAATATCTACTGTATGATCCTATTTTTATAAAATTCCAGGAAATCCAAATGTATATATAATGGCATAAAGCAATCGAGTGGTTGCTTAGGGATGGGAGTGGGGGAAGAAATGAGAGTTAAAGGGAGGGATTAAAAAAGGACATGAGGAAACTTCTGGAGGTGATGCATATGCTCATCATCTTGATGGTTTCATGGGTGTGTACATTTGTCAAAATTTGTCAAATTATACCTATGAAATACGCATAGTTTATTCAATGACAACTGTACGGCAATATTGTCGTTAAAAATAAATGCAAGTTTTGGTATTGCTATAAAGGTATGTAGTGCATTTCCTGATTCTAAATTTTATGTAAGCTTTGAAACTATGAATTAAAGAAAAAAGGTAAGATAGTGCCTTACTTCATAATTTATATATAAATATTTTGCCCCAAGTAGACAAACTTGTTATTGGAGGGAAAGTATGTATTGTTTTATCAATAACTCTAAGTAGCATGTAATAATTTTTTTTTCTTTTTTTTCTCTTTTTTTTTTTTTGTTGTTTTCGTGACCGGCACTCAGCCAGTCAGCACACCAGCCATTCCTATATAGGATCCGAACCCGCGGTCGGAGCGTCACTGACCTCCCAGGGCCGCATTCTCCCGAGTGCGCCACAGGCTCGGCCCAGCATGTAATAATTTTTTTTAGTCATATTGTGATGGCCTAACTATAAATATAAATGCCTGGACCTAACATACCCCTAACATTTGTGACCAGGAAAGTTTTAAACCAACTCTACTTTCAGTAAATTCAAATGAATGCCAGGCACTTAAATTGATTTTTCCTCTCAATTCATGAAGCAGATTTTACTGTGGGAATATTAATGGTGTTTCTGGTCTAGAACGTCATTCTTTCTGCAGTCTTCCTTGCTTGTATCCTTATTCTGTCGCAGTATTAGTGTGACAGTTAGGTAACAGGCTGTCTACTGTGCAGACTGTTTAACCACAATGGCAGGAAAGGGATCTATTTACATCACAAAGCCAGAGAATTTTAAATCCTCTCATTTTAACATAGAGTGTTATTTGGCAATGAGTTTTCTCTTGATATTTCCCTTTAACTACCCTCAAATACTCAGGAGAAAAGGGGAAAAAAAGGAATTTCTCTCAGTCTCTCTCCACGTTCTTTCCGTTTTTTCTCTCTCCCTATTTTTTTCTGGATTATTATTTTGCCCCCTCCCTCGCTTTTTTTTTTCTCTCTCTCTATTGAAACTCCTTCCTCATTTAAAAAAAAAAAAATATTTCCCCTGATCTGGTAAAATGTCAAAAAAATAAAGCAGCAAAACAACTTGAATTATATGGCAAGGTGGTCTCAGATGGGTAAACTGACAGCTTTAAAAAATACATGTCGTTGTCCTCTTTTCCATGATCCAGATCCAACTGTTTATTCTTATTTCAGCTTTCAGAGTTTATGCTCTCACAGGGTATTTGTTACAGATGAACTCTGTAAATGGTAAGTTTGAAGAAAGGAATTGGGAAAAAATGTGTGATTTTAGAACACATCTAATGATTACTGTTTATTTAATAACATGTATTAGAAATAAAAAACCTTAATCATAAGGTAGGATAGGACTTAATATTTTATGTGAAAAATGATCGTTTTCTGATGTCTGAAATATCTAGCAATTCTATAAAATATTCTAGTTATATAGAAGGAGGGGGAAAACTATTAACTCAGCCATATAATTTTCATAACTTTTAATTTGGTAAGACTGTATAGTCTTTACACCTCATTAAAAAAAACTAAAATGAAATATCAAAAAACCTCAGAAATTCAAAAATGAAATTCTTACTGAGTTTATAGTTATCTTTGTCAAGCACAGTACATCTTATATCTCTCATATGTAATATGACTAATGTTTAAAGAATCCAATTTTTCCTCTTTAAAAACCTCTCGAATAGGTGTTAGAAATTTTTTAAGAAGTAATTGATTTTTTAAAAAAATTTAGCATTAAGTAGTTTGACTGATGAAACTTTATAGGTAGCACGTAGTCTTTTATTTTAGAAGTCTTTCAGCTTTTCCTTTATCTGGGCATCAAGGGGGTAGTTATTGAGCTAATTATTTTTCCCATTCCTTTCTAGCTATATTTCAATCCAACTTGCATTACATTTTATTTTTACTAATCTTTCTTCCCTTCTAAATTGATTATTTACAGCCAACTTTTTTTTTTTTGTTTTGGGCACTTTTCCCTGATTAAAACATATACAGTATACAGCTCTTGCACAGACTTATATTGAGACTGAAATGGTGAAGTATCAATGTATGAATGACTAATGTCTCTTCTGAAAAGCCTTTTTCTAGCATCCCGCTTCGTACACAAGGCAGAAAAATTCACACCCTCTACTGAACCCAGGTTGTTCTTACTATGGGTATAATGTCTTTCATTTTTAAGATTAGTTTTATATATGCATGTGTCTCCTGGAGATAACAAGCTTCTTATGGACTAGGTCTGGATTTTTCTAATATTTATATGCCTGGCAGATAGAAGAGCCTTAATAAATGTTTATTGAATCAATGCAGAAATACTCCATGGACTTCCTTTACATATATCCATTAATAACACTGTTTTATTTTTGTATGGGCTGTTATAAATATATTATTTTAAAATGCATATATTTCCTCTCATTTCATGGAGTTTTAGTCAGGAGTTGTGGAAATACAAGTGCTGGGTCTGACAGCAGACATGCTTTCTCACAAAATATATTAACAAAACGAGAATCTTGCAAGTAAGATTTTTTTCTTGTAGATTTTTATTTTAAATGTATGGAAAGGAAAAAAGAACATGTTTATAAAGAAAATATAAATAAATATGACAAATGGCTTCTTTGGGAGTCTATTTTTAGTTATTACTGATTTGGATATGTTATTTTAGAGAAGGAAATACATAGTATATTTCTTTGCAGATGCAGAACTCATTTGTGATACACACAATATAATGAAAGAAATGTATGTTTGCGTATGCACGTATGTGTGCGTATGTGGATGTGTATGCCTATAGCTGTACACATTGTGGTATTTGTAATTTTCCAGTGACTCAATGAATTACAGAAATTAATCTTTGATGTTATGGTAAGTATAGTACGATTTTGAATTGCACTCACTGCTTCCTCACCATCTGCCTGAATAAAGAAAATGACTATAGTCATATAGATATACATCATTTTTCTCATCCACTCAGGGAAGAGAAGTATGTTATCATTTTAAACATACGTATCTTTATATGCTCCCTTTCCACAACCTTTTTTTTCCCACACTAGCTTCCTTCGTATCCCCTGTAGTTTAGATGGTGTAAAAAGTCACTTGGACCTTTAAATTTTCAGGAAAATACAGCGGTCATTTGCACTCTCTTTTCCTACCTCACTTATGAGAGAGTCTCGACTCTTTTCCCAATGCCACCCTAACTTCTTATCCAGAATGGAAGTAAAGAACTTTTGAATTTTGGGTGCACGGGGATTGAGGAGATTTAGAGCTCCCTAGACTGGTTGACTTGTTTCCATTCTTTTCTTTTTCTTGCTTTTTAACATTTTTTATTTTTAAGTCTTAGAAACTAGATCGTGCCTGGTTGTATGTAGGCAATGTGATTTATGGAGGGAATTTGATTTGAAATGCCTGGAGAGGCAGGACTTAAAACACATCAGTCTTGTAGCAAATGAAGGAACCACTGTGAATGATTTCTACACCCACCTGCAGCAGGACACCCACCTAAGAGCTGTGCCAAAGGAGTGATCAGTATCACAGCCGATGAATCCATTGTTAAATGACTAAATCGTAATGCTAATTCCAACCAACCTCTAATATCACCTTTTGTTAGTTGTTTATAGGAAGAAAGGGAACTGCCATTTAACAGTCATCATGTGGGAAGACTTGTGAAGTAATTTCCTAAACATTTTCAGAGAAATAAATAGCTCTGGCATGTGGATGGCCAACAGCCCTTTGTGATGCACCTGGCTGCTGCATTACCCCTGCCCTGCCCTTCTTAGTTCCATCTTGGCCAGGATCCCCTGACCTTTTATTAAATATTTATTAATATTATTTTTTTACATTCTATGATGTTGTGGTGGAGCAGTTGGAGGAAGTGGGAGAAGGGAAGGGGGAAGGAAATAGGGTGGGAGGAGAAAGAAGGAGGAGGAGCAGGGTTGAGGCCTGTGGCACCCCCATCATTCCTGCATGGGAGACCATGGGACTTCTAGTGGTGTCTTGGTAATTGCTGGGCTGGTTATGGGTGTCGGGGAGGGGGTGCACAGCCAAGGCCCTAAACCCCACCACCCTGACTCAGGAGAGCCCGGAGCACTTCCTGCAGTGGCTTGATGGTCATTGTTGAACTGGTTGCAGGTGTCGGGGGGATGTAGCTGAGTCCACCAGCCCTCTCCCCTCCCTTACTTGGTAGCCCAGGGGATTTCTGGTCTTTCTAGTTTTTATAGTTGTTCTTTGGTGATGTGAGACTTTTACTAGTTCATATCAAACATTGTCTCTGGTCTGTGGGTATTTTGTTTTTTCTTCCAGTTCTGTGTTGGATTATTTGCTGTTCCTACCACTTAAACTCTGCACTGGAACTAATTTGTTGTCCTTTGCTTACCTCTAAAATGGGGGAAACTCCTGTGGGACCAGCACTTGAGCTCGGCAGTTTAGCTAAATTTCCTTGTTGCTGCTGATGCCCTGGGGAAGGCTTTTTGGGCACCTCAGGTTTTAATGGTTGACTTTATAGGTACTACTGGCTCTCATGAGATCTTGCACGCCTGGGTTGTATAGAAACTCTGGTCTGGGCCTGAGTCTTTTCTCCAAACTGCACCCCATGATGTTCTATATTCCTGACCACTCTCCACTGAGTGGTCCTATGCTGATTGGGGGGCAGATCAACTGTCCTTGCTGTGCCCCAATATACTCCTGGTGGCCCATCTCCTCCACTGCCCATACTCCAAACACTTCCCTTGGGGTGGACTGTGGGCCATTCCCTTCTCATGACTCATCGGCCTCTGAGTGGCTCCTTTTCTTCAGTTGTTGTGGCACCTCATTCCTATGTGGGTACATGGGAACCCTATTAGTAATCTTGCTGGCCAGGGGGCCAGCAGGGCCCTCTTCTCCCCTGAAGCAACTTCATCTGAAGGGCACAGCTCAGCTTTTGCCAGGTCCTGCTCCATGTGCTCACCAGCTCCAGCCTTGAAGCAGCTGGGGCTCAAAACGGTTGGAGCAGTTCTTTCTTTTCCTCATCGTGGCATCTCCTGCCTTCATGAACTCCGTAGGTGTCTCCTCCTCTTTTCCCTGAGCCTTAGCAGCCCCAGCTTTGTTGCCCTCACTTTTTAGTAGTTGTAAATTGGTTGATTTGTGGGAGAGAGTGATGCTGGGGACTGCCTATTCCACCATCTTGACTGGGAGCTGGATCCCTTCATCTTGACTGGTGGCCTGGATTGCCCTTTTCCATTCACTGTGAGAACAAAAGACAGAAAGGAAGGGTTTGTGACAAAAGCAAGCCACATAAGGCATGTGTGGGGCCCAGGTGGTAATGGGCCTGCTTTCCCCAGAGCTGAGCATTGGGTAGTGCCATATCTGCCTCGAGACCAGCTATCTGATTAGGGTACATTCACCAATGAGTGAACATATCCTTCAGTCTCCCCAGTGTACTTGGTTTCACATTTATGGACTTTCTGAGGGACAGTGGAGATTACTGCCAGGCCCGGCCCAACCTCTACCCAGACTCGTGAACTCCAGAAAGTCGTTAATATTTGAGAAGTTCCCATGAGAATGAATAACTAGGACACTGAATAGCTAAACTCAATGGCCAAACATTATACAGGACCAGGATTGGGAAAAACTGAGTGCACTTATTATCTGTTGACTCAGTATTACTTGATTGAAACCGTGCTGCTTTTTGGTTGGAGGTTCATTTCATTTCCTATTACTCCTAACTTTGTATTCAACTGGACTATTTTGTAGTAGAAGTCTGTTATTTTAAAATCTTTCTGTGTTTTTTAAAAATTTAATTACATCAACATAGCTGGAATGAACCGCCCTGCTCCTGTTGAGACTGTATACAGGAATATGAGATTTCATGTTATGCACAACTCAACCAATGCCCATCATATTCTTACAGGAACTTCAGAAGGATGGAGCCACCACTATAGTAAGAGTATGTGAATTGACTTATCACCCTGTCATTTTGGAGAAAGAAGACACGGAGGTTCTGACTGGCCTTTTGGTGATGGTGCACCACTATTCAGCCAGATTGTTTATATGTGGGAAAAACTTGTAAAAAAAAGAAATTTTGTGAAGATCCCGGTTTTTGAATTGCGGTTCCCCATGCTACAGGTCTTGGGAGAGCTCCAATGCTGGATGCCCTAGCGTTAATTGAAGGCGGAATGAAATATGAAGATGTGGTACAGTTCGTAAGACAAAAGCAAGGTGGGTCTTTTACCAGCAGACAACTTTGTACTTGGAGAAATATCATCCTAAAATGTCCATGCCCTCAGAAATGCCAGAAAGAACTGTTTAATTCAGTAAAAGGGGGCTGCATGATTCTACAGCCCTGGAAGTAAAACTTGTGAAGGATCTGATTTATTTTATATATTAGCCCATAGGAGGCCTGGTGAATACCACTCTAATGTGGCTTACATAGGAACATTCAAAAGCAGTTTTAGCAGGTCACGAGCTTGCCTGAATCGGACCCTCTTTGTTGGATGTTATTTTGACACTTACTACAAGATTCTAGATCTTTAATATTTAAAAGGTGTTTATTAATAGGTACAATTGTTTCTTATCAATATATAAGGAATTTAGATAAATGACATGCCAAAACACCAGGCACAATACTTGTATGATTTTAGTGTCACACAGATCTTAGGTGGTTTATTTCTTTAGTCATTTTAAACTTTGAAGGGAGGACCTACGTGGTCACCTGTTCACTGTGCTTTTATATCTTAGACATTCAAACTGATATACAGAAGGGCTTGCACAACCACTGACTTAGACGGATTTGTACAAAGTCTTAGGTGATTATTTCTTTTTATAAATTACATTTCTGTGTTGTTAGAAAAATTTCCATTTTGAAAAATCACACACACAAATTTCTGGCTGACAGTTCAATGTAAATTGCACTAATTCACCTCTATTTAAAGTCTCCAGACAAAAAAGAGTTATAGTTCATTTTAAGTTTGCACTTTAGTGTACAACTTAACAAAAGGGGCATGAGAAAATAATGAGAGGGTGCTATTAAATATTTCTAGTAAAATATTTCCTTTGTCTTATGTGGGATATATAGCAAATATTTCAATAAATGCTTTTACATTTACCAGATATTTTTAAAGCTAGAAAAACTGTGTTATTGTAGCTATAAATCTTATAATAAATGTTCTGAAAATCTTGTAATTCTTTGTTTCATACTTATTCGAAAATATTTGCCAATTATTATTATTATATGGAAGCATGTTAACATGTATGCATTTGTTTAATGTAATAGAGAGGAGTAGTAAATTAATATTACACAGATTTTGTCTCAAAGAAATATCAATATTCATTATAATTTTCTATAAAGTGATATCAAATGCTGTTACTACCAATGTTGGCATGTGTACTGGATTGAATTATGTCCCCCAAAACTCACTGAAGCTTGAATTGTGTCCCCCAAGTTTTATGTATTGGAAACTTAGCCCCCACTGTGACTGTTAAGAGGGAGGGAAATACGATTATGGCAATTGAAAGGTGGAACCTGGAAGAGGTGTTTGTATTGGAGGACCTTACTGTAGGGAATGTATTAAAAATGGTCATTGGGGCATGGTTCTGAGGGCTTTAAAAGAACAGAGAGGGGAATCTGTCTCTCTCTCTCTGCTTCCACCATCTTGCAATGTGAGACCCCTGGTTCACTGTCGTGACCAACACTCAGGTATTTTGTTATAGGCAACAAAAACAGATGAATACAGAAAATCGGGCAAGTCCCATGTGGTAGAGAAGCAGAGAGCATGAAATGGTGCAGCCCAGCGACCCTTAGCTAAGATTAGTGCAAAAGAAAGGGATTGTCAAGAGAAGGGGAAAAGGCCCAGAAGGCATTGCAGAAGCCTCTGGGGCTAACCCTTCCATTTCAGACCCAGAGACCTGGGGAAACAAAATGGTCCTGGAAAAAAGGCTGAGATGCCCACCACAGGCTTGCTGCCCAAGGCCAACTTGGGATGCTGCTCCCCACACCAGCATCCCAGCTGCTTTGGCTGCTCCAGCTGTTGCTAAAGTGGCCCCAGGTGTGGCTGGACCCACAGCTTTGGAAAACACAAGCCAGAAGCCTTGGCAGAGTCCGCGTGGTGTTAGGTGTGCAGGCTTGCAGAATGCAAGAGCAGGGACGGCTTGGGAGTCTCCACTGCGATTTAAGAGGATGTATGGAAAAGTCCTGCCCAGAAAGTGATCTGTTGCAGAGGCGGAGCCACCTCAGACAACCTTCATTAGAGCAGTGCCAAGTGGAAACATGGGGTCAGAGGTGCAGCAGAGAAACACCAACAATGTCATGTCTAGTGGAGCCGTGAGAGCAGGACCGCCACAGCAACCCCAGACTTGTGGAGCTACCAGAATGGAATAACAGCCGGGGAGAGCTGAAGTGTGGCCAGAGACCAGGAAAGACATAGAAGCAGAGCTGCCCAAGGACTTGGGGATGCAACCCCCACACAAGCTTGCAGGGGAGGTTGAACATGGCATAAAAGTACCTGATTCACCAGCTTTGAGATTTGGTGCTTACCCTGCTGGGTTTTGGACTTGTCTGAGACCAGTTAAACCTTCCTGTTGGCCTATATCTCCCTTTTGGAATGAGAATATGTACCCTATGTTTGTCCCACCATTGTACCTTGGAAGGAGATAACTTATATTGATTTCACAGATGGGACTTTGAACCTTGAATTTTTGAGTTGAAACAAGTCAAGACTTTGGCAATGAAATGAATGTATTTGCTTGTGAAAGGACATGAGTTTTGCGGGGCCAGGGGCCAAATGTAGTGGATTGAATTATGTCCCCCCCAAAACTCACTGAAGCTTGAATTGTGTTCCCTAAATTTTGTGTATTACTTAACCCCCACCATGCCTGTTAAGAGCGTGGGAAATACTACTATGGTAATTGAAAGGTGGACTCTTGAAGAGGTGATTGGATTGTAGGACCATGCCATAGTGAATGGCTTAAAAATCATGGTCAGGGACATGGTTCTGAGGGCTTTAAAAGAAGAGGAGAGTCTGTCTATCTCTCTCTCTGCTCTCTCTGCCTCGACCTTCTTACAATGTGAGACCCCTGGGTCACTGTTTCTACCACCAGATGCACTTGGAACTTCCCAGCCTCAGAAACTGTAAGCGATATATTTTGTTTTCTTTATAAATCACCTGGATGCGTATATTTTGTTATTAGCAACAAAAATAGACTAATACCGTATAGTAGCAAATGAAATAACATTCAACAAATATATGTGCATTTTTGTTTTGAGTGGTAAGGGGATCACAACCCTTGGCTTGGTTTTGCCTGCACCACGCTCAGCCAGTGAGCTCACCAGCCAATCCTATGTAGGATCCGAAGCTGCAGCCTCGGTGCTACCAGTGCCGCACTCTCCTGAGTGAGCCACGGGCCTGGCCCATATATGTGCATTTTTTGTAAAAAGTTATAGTCTCATTTTTCTAGTTGAAATATTCTTTATGTTTTGAATACTTTATAAACCCTATACCAAAATAAAAGCCCTGGGCCCCATGTGAGGATATCATCATGTAACGACCTTCAAAAAGTAACAATACTGTAAAGATTAATACAACTTAGTGAAAATATGAGTACCACAATACATATAAGCAACCTCAGGGCATAAAGGTGAAACTTTGCAATCATCGCTAATGTTAAAGTGTGACCAGACATTGTTCACAGAACAGGGCAAAGCCAAGAAGGGATACTGTGGTATATTTAATCATTGGTTGCATTTCTAACTTTCCTTTAGTATAAATATTCTTCCATCCTATTACCAGCGCCTCACAGTAGTTGATGTGCATTTCTTTGATTGACGAATTTGTACTTGGCTATGTGTTTTGCTTTGGTCAATGGAGTATTAGCTGATGGATGTATGCAAAGGCTTAAAATACTCTATCACAATTTGGCTTGTCCCTCTTGGCACATCTTTTATCCCCACCAGAAAAAAAGGACTAAGTATCCACTACACCTTCATCTGGGGTTGCAGAATGAGACACGAAGCATACTTAAAATTGGTTTGTTATCTGGAGCCAAATCTAGATGAGCTACTAGCTACTTGCTAAGCAAAGCCTAGATCAGCCAAACCTTACGCTACTGATAAATTGACACTTTTTATTATACATCATTATTGTAGCAATAGCTAAGTAGTACAGGCTTTAAGCAGGTTGAAAAAAAGTGTGAAATGCAGAAACCATTTGTGAACACAATGAAAATCCCAGAATTTTAGATGCATTAATTGCACTTCATTACTACTAGAATATAAGGTATGAAGGTATTAGTGTGCTTTAAAAACACAGTTTGAGTTTATTTGAGTGTATTTAAAATTGTTTCCTATAGGGTAATGATTACATTTAAGTTTTCATTGTATGTCAACACTTCACATAGTGCCTGACACAGAGCACTTACTCAAATTTCACTGAAATAAAATGATATAGATCCTCTAAAATAATGATCTTTAATTGTCGCAAAGATCATTCAACCTAATCCAGTGTAAAATCACTGGATTGTAAAACTTCATAGTTGTGGTCCATACTATGGTGAGCAGGATTTGGTTAGTTTTGTTTTAATATCGGGACCAAAATTCTCGACAAATTACAATGTCTGAAGACTCAAAATGTATTACTATCTTTACTCAAATTAAGAACATGCTTATACCCGGTGCAAAATTTTAAAAATTCTCTTCCCTCCCACCTGAATTCAAAGTGACAGATTTTCCAACTAATATATTCTAATATATTCTTGTATATTCTTATATACAAACATGAAAAATGCTAATGTATTTTCTTTTTTGGAGGCAATGAGCAATGTAAAGTAGTAGTAATTCCCAATGAATTCTGATGCTGATGAATATGGATATATTTGTAAATGCTATTTTTGTCATCTGAATTGACATCAAGACTACAAATTAACAACAACACAACAAAAAACTTGTCCCAAATACAGATTATATGAGTTTATTGTACATGCATTCTTGCTCTGATAGACTTAGCTATAGTACGTTTACCATTGATATTTTTAAATAAATTGATTAAAAAATGACACAATTCCTCAGTTTTAATTTTGATATCAGTAGTATATCAATAATAATATATACCATCCATATAAGTAAAATGCTTTGTGGGTATCCAGTAATTTTTGACTGTAAAAATTACTGAGAATAAGTCGGTTAAGAACTGCTGTTAGGTTATGGCAAAGGCATCAGAGTTCTGGAAACAGCAGCTGTAGCAGTGATTTCCAGGTTATGGCAGAGGAAGCATGGCTTGAGAACTGGCCGACATACGGAGTTCTAGCTTCCCGTTTGACAGGAAGCTTCCTCATTCTGGGTGCCTGACCTTGGCAGGGTCTGAAGTCTCCTTGTTGGCCCGTTTCTGCTTTGTGGCTTTGAGATTCAGCCATTTCCTATTTTTCAGTCCTTCCAGTTATTCAGTAATACATTTAGTGTTGTGTCACTAATCTGATTCCTCTTATAATAGCTACAGAGAACTAGAGACCACATCTAAGTAACAGAGCAGCTTCTTAAAAGAACCAAATAGGAATTCTAAAACCAAACAAAAGTGAAAGAAAGAACCTTGGAGAGACAAAAAATAATTGAAAAATACAGAAGAAAGGGTAAGATAAATAGTATGCAAGAAAAAATCCCACCATTATTGTAATCAGAGCTCCAAAGGAGAAAAAATAAATATTAGATCAAAAAAATTTTGAAGATGCAATGGCAGGGAAGTTTCAAAAATCAGTTTAAAAATAGGTGCTTACATCCAACTGATGTTTGACAAAGGCACCAAGAACATACATTGGGGAAAACACAGCAAGTGGTCTTGAAAAAACTGAATATCCATGTGTAGAAGAATGAAACTAGACCCATACCTCTCACCATGTACCAAAGAAAACTCAAAATGGATTAAAGACTTAGGTGTAGGACCTGGAACTATAAAACTCCTAGAAGAAAACAGAGGGGAAACACTTCAGGAAGTAGAGTTGAGCAAACACTTCATGAATAAGACCCCCGAAGCACAGGAACGACAACAAACATAAACAAATAGGATTATATCAAAGTAAGAACCTTCTGGAGAGCAAAAGAAACAGTTAACAGAGCAAAAAGACATCTTACAGAATGGAAGAAAATACTTGCAAACTAGACACCCAACAAGGGTTTAATGTCCAGAATATACAAGGAACTCAAACAACTTCACAGTCAAAAACCAAATAATCCAATAAAAAAAAAATGGGCTAAGGAGTTGAACGGACATTTTTCAAGGAAGACATGTGCCAACAAACACATGAAAAAGTGCTCCACATCACTAATCATCAGGGAAATGCAAATCAAAACCATGTTGAGATATCATTTCACCCCAGATAGACTGGCTATTATCAAAAATACTGAGAACAGCCAATGCTGGTGAGGATGTATAGAAAAGGCAACTCTTCTGCACTGGTGGTAGGACAGTCAATTAGTGCAGCCACTATGGAAAATAGCATGGAGGTTTCTCAAACAACTACAGATAGAACTGCATACCATGCAGCAATTCCACTGCTGGGTATTCATCCAAAGGAGTGGAAATCATCACCTTTGAAGGGACACCTGTACTCCCATTTTCACTGCAGCTCTATTTACAATAACCAACATGTGGAACCAACCTAAATGACCAACAACAGACAACCAGACAAGGAAAATGTGGTTTATACACACAATGGAATACTATCAGTCATAAAAAACGAATGAAATTCTGCCGTTGACAGCAAGGTGGATGTGCTTGAAGAAAATAATATTAAGTGAAATAAGTCAGGCACAGGAAGAGAAATATCTCACTTATAAGTGAGAGGAAAGAAAGAAAGAAAAAGAAAGAAAGAAAGAGAGAGAGAGCACAATAAAACACTGAGCTTTCAGAAGGAGGGAGCAGACCTAGAGGTGTGAAAGGGAGAGGGGAAGGGGGATTAGGGTCTAATCGGGTCGGGGATACAAAGAGTAGTTACTATTTGTTATGATGAACATACTAATCACATTCATTTGATCATCACATGCTGTACACAAATACTGATAGTCAACTGTGTACCCCATAAATACGTATAAACAAAAAAATATAGAGAATTTCTGTAAAGTCCAAGGAGGAGAGATACATAGAAAAGAGCACCAGTTAGACAAAAAACTACTATTTGAACAGAAACACTGGAAACTTTAAAACAGTGGAATTTAAATTTTAGCCATTCAGATGAGTGTTTAAGTGTTTAGAAGTATCCCACTAATAATAATATTTAGAAACCATATACTTTGACTCTTTGGGTCTCCTTTTTTGTGAAGTGACTTTTCCAAAAATTAGGTTTTCTTCCATTTGCTTTTTGACTTTGAGGAAGAATTATAGAGTACATGGTCTTGTCAAGCACATATTACAAACTTACAAAAATTGGCCATATGATCATAAAACAAATTTCAATGAATATCAAAGAAATGAAAACCTACAGAGCATCTTCTCTTATCAGTAAGCACTGTTTTAGAAATCAATATGAAAAGATAACTAACTTCCTGTCCATGTTTGAAGTAGTGCCACTTAAATGATCTGTAGATCAAAACCAGTATTACAAGGGATAGCAGACATTACTTCAATAATATTAAAGTATACTGATAATAAAGATACTGAAAAAGCATGCTACACCCAAAACAGGAGGAGAAGGGGAATAATATACACTAGGAGATAATCAATAACACAAAAAATTAGTTAAATAATCAGAAAAACATAGCAATAAGACGGAATCCCTACAAGCATTCCAGATAAGAATACCCATTTCAATCGACGAGATACCAAAAAAAGGATAATGAGATGATAACAAACATAACCCTATGACACTAAATTGGGAAATTTAGATGAAATTGGCAAATTACAAAAAGATTCCAAAACTGGCTGCATAGTTCTATAACAATTAAATAAATTGCATTAATTATTATTTTCCCAAGAAAACTTTAAATACAGTTGGTTTCATTGCAGAAGTATAGCAAATATTTGATAAAAATATAAAAATAATTACACAAACTCTTCCAGGAAACAGAAATAACTGGAACAACCTCTGCTATAGCAAGAAATGCGAGTCGTCCTTTTCTGTGGGCAGAGGGCATTCTCTCTTCTCACTCTCCCAGCTCGTATACGGGACTGGATTTACCTCCACTTTTCTTGAAGTGCTGCTTTACTATCAGCCTATTCTATCCATGGCTTTGAACATATTCTCCATTACCTTGTAGCAGCTCAAGAAGAGATAAATAAGGGAGACATTAAAGAAATAAGAGAATGTGAAACTCTGTTTATGCTCTTCCTTATTCCATATTCGTTCCAGTCTGATTTTTTTTCACTTGGATTTGCTAATGAGGACATTTGTGCCATGGCCTAAGGACTGTACATGCATTCTCGTAATGCCAGGACAATGCAAATACATTGAAATATAAACTCTGATTTAGTTTCCATTCCCTAATCAAATTCAGCCAACAAAATGTAGAGAACACTAATAATTTAAACAACTCCCTAAGTCACATTTGCTCTGGATATTCTTATATATGACGCAGAAAAATAAAAAGAAATAAATTATTCATTAAGAAGTGTATCACCAGGGCTCCTATTGTAAGATTTAGTGGAATTGTTTTGTCCTGTTTTTTAAGTCATTGCAGTTTAAGGAGTAAAGTTTAATAATGAACATAAAAGTGGTTTTCACACTTATCTAAGGAAACAGAAATTATAAGGGACTAACATGAAAAGAGTTTTTGCTATTTGTCACTGATAAAAATAGTGAGCTCTTCAAGTACCTGTCATTATTAATCCCATAGGTTTAGGCAATAAAATCATTATAAAGATGAACAGTCATTGTTAATGAAAATGAAGATTACACAGTGATTGCAACAAGGGAACTATTCATCTAATAGAAAGGTTGACTTGAATCTAATGAATGAACCCCTGGGGTGGGGGTGGGTCAGGGGGCATAGATGCTGGTTTGTAACAGTAAGTTACTTGACTTCCCAGGTTCCAGCTGGTGGCCCTTAAAGAATGAATACAAAAACAAACTAATAAGCATTAAGAAACTAACTCAATTTATTTCTACAATAACAGTATATACAAATGCATACTTTCAGTATTATACATGATCAGTTAGTTTGAAAAAGCCATTTGATTTTGGCATTATGGCACAAAGAACAGAATCCTTTTAAGAAGATGCTGTACAGAGTAATTCTAGTATGTGATGAATAAAATTAAGAAATATATTTAAGGGGATGCTGACAATAGACAGTATAAAAGCAACTCTTTCTCTAAGGAATTGAATAAGTGATATTGCATCAAATTCTATCACTTTTATAAATCACCTTTATTTTTGTTAGTGTATTAATATGGGCACCGTAGTTTATGATTAAGATTCAAATGTATTATATTTTGAAATAATTATTTAGCAATAGAGTGTATCATGAGGCCACCAAGTTTTGCTTTATTCTCCATTTTAGATTATTGTATCAATTAATATGAGCAAATTTTATAGAGGGGAAAATCATATATGGAATCAAGCTATGCAGTCTATCTATTAATTATATGTTCCAAATTGCCTTATATTTTACTTGTCGCTATCTAACTGTATCATTATACAGCTAATGACTTTACTAGTTTTGGAAGTTCACTTTAAACTGTAGTGAACATGCTCAAACTGACAGACTCAAAATAATCATTATAATATGCTTACTTTACAACTAAGAATTCATTTTATTGCTAGAGTCCTTGATCAGACAGAATTAATTCAAATTGCTAAGTGAGAAGTGAATTGAATTTAAGATTGAATTTTCTAAATGCTGCTACTAGAAAGTTACTGTGACAGTAGGTACTTAATAAATATCCATTCTGTGTACCAATTGCACAAAGTAAAACACTCTAATTTTACCGTTAATTATGCTAGTTGCAATTGATAAAAATTATATTTCATGTTGTATAATAATTAAAATAGTTTATAGCTGTCAAATATGCATCTACAAATATGTATAATTTAGTATTTAAAATCAAAATTTTATAAAAACTTTAAAATTGGCATTCTACCGTCATATTAAAATACCCTTCTTTGAAATATTACTAAATCTTTTACATTTTCCTTAAATAATGGCTATCAAAGGGTTTTAAAACGGACATCTCGACTGCTTGACGTTCAAGACCATATAATGACACACACAACCTCAGACTAAAAGGTTCATAAGGATTTTCAAGAATGAAATATATCACTTATAGTAGACTCTTCAGAAGGTAGTTTGTAGTAAAGGCTTCTTAATAAAGCACCCATTCCATGCTGAATAGGAGGTTATTCTACTCCATGCTGAATGGAAGCTGGCGATGGGTCAGTTTCTGGCAACTCAAGGGAGATGTCACCTCTACTATAAGTTCACTTATGGATCTCAGGTCTGGGATATATCCCAGAGTACCATTCACTATCGAGAATAACTCCAGATTAAAATAACCTATTATGTCACAAGGCCTGGTCTTGTAGCCAGCTTCGGAAAACAAGCCCTTAAATCATTTTATGAGCCCAGATAAGGGTGTTTTATACCATCCTGCTGGGTGACGATTTCAATACTATTTTTCCAGGAGGATTGTATACATGGTCTATTGTAAGAAACAGGCATTGGTTAGTATTCTGTCTAGACCTGTGATGATTGTTCCATGTAAAATCCAATTCCAAATAGACTCTTTCATTTTGATCCATACTGATCACTACGAATGAAAAATTCTGGGAAACGAAGTAAAAAACTCATAGTAATCACATTCAAGTGAAATTATGTTTATAGTAGGAGATGGGAGTTCTAAAGATAATAAAGCATATACAAATGTTTTTTGAGTAACTAGTGTGTTCCAGGTATTCTTCTACATATTGGTTATACTTTTCTTTCCATACAGAAATGTGTATTTGAAATTCAGGATGTGCCAGACATTCTTGTAGGGGCACAGATTACAATAATGAGTAAAAGAAGCTCAAATGCTGTCTTAACAGAGAAAAGTTTAAGTGGCAGAAGAGAAACAATTTAAAAACTCAACGACTAATGAATTTCCCGGACCACCTAACAAAGCTATTCAATTTGATCTGGAGAGGAGGCTTTTCAGAATAAAGTAATATAGACACCAAACTTGAAAGATGAATAGGATGGTGTTGAAGGCAAAGAAAAATCACACATTCAAAGAATAAGAAGAGATATCATGGTGAATTCAAGTGTTTATAAAATTTCTGATCATATATAAAGATGGTATATCAATCTTTATGGAAAGTACAAGAGAATTACATTCTGTTTATTTTCTGTATTCATATACTGTCTACATATTGAACAGTTTATCTCCTCTTTTGGGATTCCCATAGTTTACTGTGTGCTATTTGCTAATACAGGAAAATAACATATGTTTTCTTGTTAGTATTAATAGAAAAAATAGTGGCCTATTAAGTGTACAAACGATCTATATGTATATATATACACACACATGCACACATATGCGTATATATTTATTAATCTAGTTAAAATCTCAATATTTACTCCATTTTTTTGTCCCTTCGGCCATATTCTTCCTTAGTAAAATGTATAACTTATCTTTTATGATCAGATTATAATTCTAAAATTTTTCAATAAAGGTTATGATTAATAGTTGCAGATATTTTTAGGGTTTGGGGGGGCTCCACATATATTACTAAGAAAACTTAAGACACAGCTTAAAAGAAATCCTGGAGCCCAGCTGTTCGTGAGCCTTATAAAATACCTGTGCATCCTTTCTTACTTGTGATAAATATCCACAGCGATATGGGAGCAAATGGATTTAACTATTCTGTTCCCTTTCCTACTTTTTACTTTTTATCTCAAGGGTATTCTCATCTATTAATTATATTTGGTAACATTAAATAAAACAATTAAAATCTGATCAAGTTTTTTTCGATTATTATAAATTAGGTAGAAGCTTCAAGGCAATAGTGTAAGACAGCGTAGCAGAACAGCAAGACAGATGACATAGTGCATTGTTTTAGTGGGTGTATAAACAGGGTTTCCTGATTCTCCTTTCATATTGAAAGCCAGAATCTTTCTCAAATGGAATAGATTTTCAGTGTGACAGTGATTTGTATACTGGTAATTTATTATCATTATTTATATGTTGATAATTTATTAATTAATATATTTGTATACTGATAATTTATGCAAGACCCAAATTACATAATGCCTTTATCTAGTCAATAATATATGTAGAATTTCTGTAGAAATGATTATATCATGTAATGTCAGCACTTTATGTGATTTAAAGATATATTAAAATAAACAGTATACACATCAGTCAAAACCTCTTCAGAAAATTACAGTGATTTTCATAAAAGGATATTCTTCAAGACTTGCTTACTTGCTTGTTTGTTGTAGGTAGAGTTGATTCTCCTGACTGCAGTCAGTCTTCTCTGACGACGCCATCTTCTCTTGACGTGAGGCAATAATAATTTTTTTTCTTGCAAGGTAGACCCAAGTATGATTCCATTCTCTCAGCACGTGAAAATTAATGTGATGTAATTTTTTTTTTCTGTGGTGGCACATATTTATGGAAATATTTTTTCATTGTGTTCTATACCTTTAAGTTGTGTTTCATGTGACAAGTAGGATTAAACAAAGATTATTGTCCCTTGAATACTTGATCTGAGTGTAATAAATCTTAATAATTTTAGAAGTGATTTCAAAAAGCTATATGTAATTCCAACGACATAGGAAAATTTTGACCAATAATCAAAGAACATCCTTTTTTTCCATTGAGATCTCTAAAGTGATAAGTATGTACTTTCTGTAAGTCAGGGAATGGATGGTTCAGTATTCTAAGAGACAGGCTCTCAGTCAAAAGTGTTGCTTTATTTTCTACTTAAGTTAATTTTACATGACAATCAGACATTATCAGCCAGCTCTGGTTTCCAGCCCTTCTTAACTATTGCACTATGTCAATGATCCAAGCTCAGCTTCAAGACATACCAAGATATGACTCCCCTCTTCTCTCTCTTAAGGTAGAAGGAAGTTTGTAGGGAAGGTTTGCCCATGGTCAAACCTTTTATAGGGAATAAATTATTAAATTTCTGTAGGTGGCTTAAAAGCAGCTACCAATTAAGAAAGTGCTCAAGCTCAACAATCAAAATGCTTTAATTCCAACTATTTATATAAACACTTAACATTATATATAAAATGAACTAGTGACCTCTTCTTTCCCTTGAGGTGACCTGCCTTTTTGTTTTGTTTTGTTTTACTCCAAAATGTTTTTCAATGATGACATCTAAGTTTTTCTCTTTTTCCTTCTCATTTTGGACACTGATTAGGGAGCCTCCACTATTCATCAATGAAGATCCAGTGGTATTTCAAAGTAGCAAGCCAGAAGAGTTTCTGATGACATACCACCGAACAAAAAGAAACACCCCGCACTTGCATGCATTCTTGTTATAAATTTCATGACGTTGGTTGAACACTGTGGCATGGCTTAAGCCTGCTCTCTGTGTAATAGGCTGGCAACTCTTCATGTTCACAGGAAATTCACATTCACAGAGCTTGCGAAAAAAAAGGCCCAGTTCCATTGCCACAATCTCAGGCTCATGTTATAGATTACATTTTTAAAGTTTTTCCTTAATAATTTGATCAATAACATTAGTAACATGATGACAGACTTCATTTATTCACTCATTTATTCAATACATACTTATTACTGCCATAGTGTACAGACACTTAGTTTTAAATACTGGGGATAAAAGCTCTTTTCTCTTTGAGCTCTGGGTGTACTATCATCTCAGCCTAGACCTTAACAAAATCATTATTTTACCCGTAGTGAGGCTTGTATTTGTATAGAGATCTACAAATTTGAGTCTCGTTTGTTTTTTGTGATCAATATTTAGATTACAACTTGGACTTTATTCTTCACTTATTAAATAACTAAAATTTATCACGATCCTCTTATGTGCTTTGTACTGTGGGGATCCAGAGAAGAAAACTTGTCATCCACTTCACAAATGTTCAGAAAATATGGAGTTATTTAAAAATAAATGTGTGTGTGTGAATATATGTTATACCACACACACGTATACATGTATATATATATATATACATGCATACGTGCATATATATATATATGCACATGTATATGTTTATAATAAAACCTCCTATGAAAAACATGTGTAATGGTGGGTTAGGAACCCACTGATTTGGCTGAAAAATCTGTAGTTTCAGGAAAGGTGCCAGGAAGAGAGAAATTTTTGGTCATATATTATAAGTTCTGTGGAAATTACCCAGCTAGAATTTTGGTTGAGGAAATTGTGATTAAAGATCTTTCTGTAGGGCTGAGCCCGTGGTGCCCTCAGGAGAGTGCGGTGCTGGGAGCGCAGCGACGCTCCCGCCGCGGGTTCCGATCCTATGTAGGAATGGCCTGTGCACTCTCTGGCTGAGTGCCAGTCACGAAAAAAGACAAAAAAAAAAAAAAAAAGATCTTTTTGTAGAGTTGTAAAAAACCGGAAAACCTTAATATATTGTCATATGACTACATGAGAGTGTTTTAGTCACACGGTGGAAGATAAAGATTCAGATGTAAGGGGCCGCATAGAAGAAACTAAGACATTTCTTCCAAAGAGGTTTCAGAGTGAGCAAGAAAATGTCTTTCTCTATAATGTGAATGATGATTAGTAAGTGGCAAAACTGGTGATGGGACAGTTTTAGGAAAAGCATTGCCCTAATTCAGAAAAGTTATGAGTACAACTACCAACTACTGTCGGCAGAGGGCGCAATCTCAGTCTTTCTGCCCAGGGCTTTTCTGGCATACCGGATATTCTCGGTTTTCATCACATGCCACTTCCCGCAGCCTGTAGAACTTCCTGTAGCAACAAAAATTACTGACGATTCAGTGGCAAACTGTCTGACGTTTGTGTATGTGGATATGTCTTTTTTCTTAGTTTGGAAAGAAAATTTTGCTGGATATAGAATTCTGTGGACAGTTTCATTTGTTCATCAGCATTGGAAATATTCTGCTCTTTTTTCTCGTATTCCATGGACTCTGTTGGAAAGGCAGCCATCTTTAAATCATCATTCCTGGAAAGGTGATGTATCTTTAGTTCTCAGAGTGTTTCCTGTTGAATTGAATTGCTATTGCCCCTCCTGACCTGCTCTTTTTAAAGCCAATGTTACTATTCATATAGTTTGTTTCAGAGTTGTCCATCTTGCCATTTGTTTTCTATTTTTCCCATCACTTATTCCTGTCCCTCTTTTTCTACCTCCTTTTGTGTTTATTGGATGTTTTTATTATTAAATTTAAATTGGTCTTTTAGATTTTTATCTGGCAGCTTAAAATTTTCAAATTTCAGTAGCTATTTTCAATAACAATTCAATTCAAATTTTCCCATTTGTGTAAATAGAAGGATAATTTATTTGATTGACAATAGGAACAAAACAAAAGGGCATTAAAACCCCACACATAGAAAAAAACCAAAAGTCAGAAGTCCCATTTTTTATTTCTCATTAAAATACATTAAAAAATCTGCATAGATTATATGTATACACATTAAAAGAATGTGAGCACATTCATGAGCCGATATTAAAATAAATTATTATAATTGTTGATCTGATGTTAATGTTGAATAGTGTGAGAAACTGTAAGTTAATAGAACTCTTGTGTTTCCCATAGCAAAATATTTTGCGTTATTTTAATTATATAATATATAATAACTTTGTGCTTTGGAAAACATGTTCTGCTAGGCAAGTGATTTATGTAAATAGAGTGCATATCAGAACCAATTCAGTAAGAAGGAGTGTATAGAATGTAAGTGAAAGTTACAATTTATGCATATATTTATATACATAATATGTACTAATTTTGGTATTCAAATAATTATAAAATGACATACTGTGACATATGATATTAGTAAAATCCATATACGATATACCAATAATAATTATTAGTTGGCTATTAGTATTAAAATCCTTAACAATTAGTGTAAATTAAATAACAAGATATCATATTGTTATCCAATGATACCAGATTTTGTAGACAGCATAAATAGGACTGTTTTGGAAATTAATTTGGTATTTTTAAACAATATTTTAAATTCACTTATCCTATTCGACAGTAACTGCCTTTCTATGACTGTATTTGACAGAACTTTTCAAAAGTGTATAAAAATATGAATATAAAAAGGCAAAACAGCTATTGCCAGTACAATAAACTGAGTTCGTACCATAAATACTATGCAGATTTTACACCCAATCAGGTAAATCTTTAATAATTACAGAAGATCTCGTCATGACATATTGTTAGTAAAAAAACAAGCAAACCGTAGTTTATTCACGTGTTCCCATGTACATAAAAGTATTATTTATGTATATTGATATGTATATTTGTTAAATTACACACTTCACTGCTAATCGTGGTTACTCCTGTGAAAGAACATGAATCTGTACTTTTTGGAAATTTTACATCGAGGGAACATTTTATTTGTAATTAATAAAGGAAAATAAAATGTTTAAATGACAGCATAGTACTAATGATTCTTTTGGAATTTGTTTTTTTCTTAATGAGTACCTTACAGTACAGGTAAGAAATTATGCTTAAAGCCAGAATTAAAATAGAGTTATGAAGGAAAAAATAATGAGAAAAATATAGAAAATTTATGGGGAGAAATAATTTAATTTAGTTGTGATTGATTTATAAGAAGCTGACCTCTAATTAGTCTGCGAAATCATTAAACTGAAGGCCATAAGAGAAATTGTCACAAAGAATGATCTTTTTGTTTTTCCACTAGGATTAAATGCCAAGTGAAAGCTAGAGTTTAACTAATATTCATGAGCCACTGTTGCCATGATATCAGAAAAACTGACAAGAATATTTAGGGTAAAAATATTCTCAATTTGTATCTGATTCGTGTATGAAAAAAGACTTAATTATAACCTTGTTGTGTAGGGTTTTCATGGCATTTCTTATGATATCTATAAAATAGCGAGAATGGCCATTCTCATAAAAGTGTGTTTAGATTTAACTGTATGAAATCCAGCAATTTTGCCGGATGCAGTTATTAATTCTAATTTATTACCTGTAAATGGCTTTTAGATATTCTAGAAACATAAACACAAAATCTGTGAACAAAAGTGGGTTCATTTCTTCCTTTCCATTCATTACGCATTTTTTCCCTGCATTTTTGCCCTGGCTATGACCTCTGTAAAATGTTCAATGGATGGAAATAGTAGACACCCTTGTCTCAATCCTGATCTCAGGGTGAGGGTTTCAATATATTGCATCACTTATCATGATATTTGCTGCAGTTTTCTGAGTTTTTTCTTTTAACCGTAACTGGATGGTAAATTTGTCAAACGATTCCTGTGTATTTGTTGTGATCATGACATGATTTTGTCCTTTGTTTTGTTAAGGAGATTGAGTATGTTAGACCAGTAACAGTCCATTGGATTCACCTCAATTCGTGCGTGGGGTATTATAATTGAAAGTGTGTTTGGATTCCATTTGTCAAATATAAGAATATTTTTAAAAATTTTGTCTTGATGCATATTAGCCGTTGATTTTCTTTTATGCTAGTGTCCTTATTAGCTTAATGTAAAGGTTATAGTGATCTTACTAACATTCTGTGGAGTGTTTTTACTGTTTTTATTCTGTGGAAGAGGTTGTGCATGTTTGGTATTCTTTGTGAAATGTATGTCAGAGTTCACAAAATCAGGCATTAGGCTGTGGAAACTTTGTAGGAAGGATTTTCACTATGGGCTTCAATTAATACACGTAAGTATCATTGAGACTTTCTGAATTTCTTATTTTGTAAGATGTATTTATTTTTTTTTGGAATTTTGTCACTTTGTATAACTTCAAATATTATATAAGCATCACCAGCATCTTTAAAGATGATCTACTCTACATTTCTGGAATTGAAATGTATGTCTTCTTTTTTCTATCTTTTTTCCCATCAGTCTTGTCATGATTTATAATTCTTTAACCTTTTCAAAAGGAAAGCAATTACAAACAAACTAACTTTTGATTTGCCGATTTTAACTTTTTTTCCTGACTTTCATTTACTGAATCTAATTTTATTCTTTTTTATTTCTGTATTCTTTTGGTTGTAGTTGACTATTTTGTTCCCAAATTGTGAGGTGGTTGTCAGACCTTAAATTTTCAGGATTTCTTCTTTTGCTTTTAATGCTGAAATGTTTCTTTAGACACATATTTTGATGGGTACTACACATTTTTAGCAACTTTATTTTAGTATAGTTGACATAACAAATTACATAACTTTAAAATAATATTACATTTTGAGATATCTACATATTTGTGAAGCCCTCATCGTGAATAATATAATGAACATATTCATTCTTCAACCAGGTTTCCAGGTGCACCTTTGGATCTACCCCTTCTGGTCCTGCCCAGGAACTTCCCCATTTTTCGTGCTATGTATATTTTAATACCATTCTTATGTGCACAGACACTTTCATTTTTCTTGGAAAAGCATCAAGGAATAGAATGGCTGGGCCACATGTTCTTTGTATCTTTAAGATATTTTAGAAAATGTCAACCCTTTATAAACAGTAATTTTCCTTCTAGGACTACGATCAACAAAGCTACTCAGCAATGTTCATAAAAGTTTGGTTAAAAAATGACCAAAGACCTATTTTTAAGTTAATTATATTGGGTTCAATGCATGACTATTATGGTTTACAGCCTTTACATCTTAGCAACCAATCAGGTAGTTCTTATATATTTGCAGAAGATATGTCCAAGTTATACTACTCATGAAAAAAGAAAGTAAGTTGTAGTTTGATTCACACGTGTGTGCATGTATATGACTATGTCATATGTGCAAGTGAATGTGTGTGTGTATATCTGTTCATATAAAACTTCACTGCTGATCATTATTACCTCTGTGTAGAGATATGATCTGCAATTTTGGAAATTTTGCACCGAGCGCCTGCTAAATTTGTAATTCATAAAAGGAAATCAAAGAAATAGTCACATGAAGGGATATCACTAATGAAATATTTTCCTTTTTAAAGTAGTGCGGATTAGATGAGAAGTTATGCTTAAAGACAGAACTAGAATTGAGACAGAGCAAATCTCTAACTAGTAAATGAGATCAATAAACTGGAGGCTGTACGTAGACTTGTCAAAAAGAATGCCTACTTTTATTTCCCTTGGATTAAACGTCCAGTGCATTATCAAGTTCATTTTATATTCTGAGGCATCTATTCACATGGTATCAGAAAATACGACAACAATAATCAGGGTTATAATGACTCTCAAATATTATCTAATAAGTATATTTAAAAAGCCTTAAAATATAACCTTGTTCTGTAGGTTTTTGTGCCATTTCTTAAACTGTGTATAAAAAAGTAAGAATTGCTGTTCTCAGAAAAATGTGTTTAGGTTTAGCTATATGGTATCCACCAAGCTTGATAAATTCACTTATCATTGTAATATATTACCTAAAGATTGCTTTTAGAAAGTCTGGAAACATAAACATGCAACGAATGCATTAATTTCTTCTTTTCCAATTGCTATGCCTCCCCCCCCCCCTTTTTGTTGCATTATTGCCCTGGCTATGACATCCAGAAAATGTTGAATAGATCTGGTGACAGTAGGCATTCTTCTGTCTTCTGATCTCAGGGGGAGGTGTTCCATATTTCACCAATAGTTATGATATTTGCTACATCTTTCTAAGTTTTTTAAAATCATAAATTAGTAGTAAATTATGTCCAAAGGTATCTCTTTATTATTTGTTGTGATAGTGATATGATTTTACTCCTTTGTTTGCCAAACTAGTTTGAGTTCAAAATGATAAGACAACAAAAATCTTCTCTTGGATGAAACACTTTTGTTCATAGAGTATTTTCGTTGAGGTATCTTTGATCTGGTTGCAAAACAAAAGTTTTACATTTTACTTATTTATTTTGTTTGTTTTTTGACATGAGGCATAAAAACCTTTGTAATTCCCTATGTATATCTTTATCAGCCTGGTCCAAACTTTACAGGGGTCTCATAAAACATTTTGGGAGTGTTTTGATGTTATTTTTCTGTGGAAGAGGTTGTGCAAAATTGGTGGTTACATCTTTCTCAGTTACATGGAGAAGATAGGAATTCAGGCACCAGGACATGGAATTCATTTGTAAGAAGGTTCTCAGTACAGATGCATTTTATCTAATAAATACAGAATTACTGACATTTCCTAGTTTATCTGTTTGTTAAGTTGTGTTTTTATTTTTTTGTGATATTTCATGTAATTAACATTTTATTGGCATAAATTCGATTGTAATATAATTTATGTGTTTCCAGAATCTACAGTGATGATCCCTTCTGTATGTCTGTTGGTGATGGTGGTGGTGCAGGTGGTGGTGTTCTTTTTTGATCAGTCTTGCCAGGGTTTATCTAACATATTTAACCTTTGGGAAAAAAAAACCATTTAGTATTGTTGATTATTTAATATTTTTTAGTTTGATTAATTGATCATAGTTTTAAGTTTTTATTTCAAGTTTTGGTTTATATTCCTCATTTATTTTCTAATTTTGTGTTTTATCAAGTCTTAAATTTTCAGTACTTCCTCTTTTGCAATAATGGCATGAATTTTCCCTTATGCCCATGTGTTGATGCATCTACACAGTTTTTTGATAACTTACTGAGCTATAATTGACTTAAAGTAAACTGTACAACTTTAAAAGAAACATGATAATTTTTTTTTAATTTAATTTAATTTAATTTAATTTTATTATTTTATTTTATTTTATTTTATTTTATTTTATTTTTTTTTTTTAATTTTATTTTGTCGATATACATTGTAGCTGATTATTGCTCCCCATCACCAAAACCTCCCTCCCTTCTCCCTCCCCCCCTCCCCCCCAACAATGTCCTTTCTGTTTGCTTGTCGTATCAACTTCAAATAATTGTGGTTGTTATATCTTCTCCCCCCCCCCCCCCCGGTTTGTGTGTGTGTGTGAATTTATATATTAATTTTTAGCTCCCACCAATAAGTGAGAACATGTGGTATTTCTCTTTCTGTGCCTGACTTGTTTCACTTAAATTTTGATATGAGTGTATTTATGAATTCTCTACCACAAGCAAAATAATGTAAATGTCCATCCCCACTCATCAAGTTTCTTTGTTGGCCATTATATTTCTCCTTCCTCTTTCTGCTCAAGCCCATTCACCATTCACATGCTGTTAAAAGTCTTCTTACACAGAACTTCGTATAAACATTTACTTTGGGTAGTTCTGCTTGTTTGTTTCTTTCATATTGTCTTTGAAAAACATGAAGGAAAGAAATGACTGGATTACATGAGAGTTGTATATTTATTTTTTTCTAGAACATGTCAAAGTGTCTTGGGTTGTGAGTGTACTATTTTCCATCCTACCAGCAGTAAGAGTTGCGGTTGCTCTACCTCCTTGCCAGCAGTTGTTATAGTTAATTCTTTTGATTGTAGCTTTCTAGTCGGTGTGCAGTTGTATCTCACCATGACTCAGAATTGCCAGGTTGTATGTCTTTCTGTCTCAGGTACCCCAAGTAAATGAAGAAAATAGACCGTAGGCCTGAAACTAACCATTTCTCATTACATTTTGCATGTATACTTATTTTTTATTGCGTGCTGGATTTTCTGTATGAAATACTTTAAGGATAATTGTATGCTCTAGCTGATTTTATTTTTATCCTGGAAGCCATCATTAAATCATACTACTCAAGTATGGTTGTTATCTATCATTATTTCTTCCAAGTTTTTGCTTGCTATATATTTGTTAACTTATACTCTTGATACTTTATATTAATATTAAATATAGAGTATATTATGTCTTTTAAAACTTCAACAGCTATTTTGTCAATCCAAATTTCTCCATTTAAGTAAATAAAAAGATAACTCAGATTGGCAAGGGGAAGAAAACAAAGCAAGATATAAAAAAGCCCGTGAAAAATTTAAAAAGACAAAGTATCAATTTTTCTTATTAAAATACATAAGCATATCTGCACAGATTATATGCAAATTAAAGCACATTCACAAGCAAAATAACAAAGGATTTGTTTCTGAAATTGCTGATCTACAGTTTATGTTGACATGCATGAGAAAATGTATAAGGACAGACTAAAACTCTTGATAGAAAATAATGAATGACACTTGCATTACCTATAGCAAAATATTTTCTATATGCTTTAATTAAATAACGTCAAATATAACTATACTTTGGAAAAGCATACTTTACATGTGAAGTGATTTATATATAGTACATATCAAAATCAATTAAGTAAGAGAAAATATGTAGAACATAAGTGAAATTAACAAAATTTTAGGTGTATACATAGGCTTACTATTTAATCATTATGAAATGATAGGCTCTTTAACAAGTGGAATTAATTAAATGCACTAAGGATATACACAAAAATAATCAGGAATTGGCAATTAGTATATAAAATATGCTGAATACTTATTGGGAATTAAATAACAAGATGCCCTTTTTTATGATGATACGAGATTATGGAAGATGTATAAAATGATCCTGGATAAGTAAAATTAATTTGGTATTTTTAGCAAAGTTTTAAATTTTCCTATTCCTTTAAACGGTAATTGTCTTTTTACAAACTGTATCTGTCAGACCTTGCTAAACGTGTGCAAAAAAGTGCAGATACAAAAAGGGAAAACAAATTTTCTTTAAGTAACATATACTGTGTTAATATAATGAATACTATGTAACTTTTACAATCAGTCAGGTAGATCTAATATACTCGAAGAAGAAATCACAAGGACATAGAAAAGAAAGCCAACTATTTCACTTGTGTGTACAGGTACATAAATGTATTACATACGTAAATAATTTTGTATGTATCTGTTTAAAAACACTCCTTACTGCTGATCATGGTTCCTTCTGTGAAGGGATATATAGTTGCATTATTTTTTTAAAAAATTTACACTGAGTACATGACAGATTGATAATTACTAAAAGAAAAATCAAAGAAATAGTGATACGAAGGGACATCAGTAATGATATTTTTGGAGGATCTACTCTATGTTTTTTTTGTTTTTGTTGTTCTGGTAAGGTAGTACAGAACAGGTAAGAATTTAACGTTTAAAGCCGGAAACAGTAAAGGGTTAAAAATATATATATATATGAGGAATTTATGGAGGGAAATAATATAATTTAATAGTGAAACATTTAGAAGCAGCTGATCTCTAATTAGCAAGATCATTAATCTATTTGTCATAAGTAAAATTGTCACAATGAATGCCCGTTTATTTGTTCCACTAGGATTAAATATTAAGTATATTGTTGTGCAGTTTATCATAGATTTAAGGGCATAAGTTCCCATGATAATAGAAAAAAAGTTCCAAGAGTAGTTAGGGTTATAAGGACTTTTGAATTTTAGCTGATAAATATCTAGAAAAAGAAAACATTTATTTTTTTATTTTTAAAATTTTTATTAATTTTATTTTTTTTACTATTTATTTATTACAAATATTCATAAGATACAAAGCTGATTGTCCCCCCTCCTGTCCATGATGTGAGGTCCAGATTCATACTGGGGGCATACCCATTACCAGAAATTACTTTTGTACCCTTCGTCCCCTCCCAATTGTCTCCCAACCTCCCTCCCCCTCCCCCTCTCCCCTCCACTCCAATTTGTAGCCCTAGGGATGTTCCCTCCCTCTGTTGGATCACAGCACTGTTGTGGTCTTTCTTTCCTGCCTTCCTTTCCCTCTTAGCTCCCATATATGAGTGAGCACATGCATTATTTACCCCTCTGTGCTTTGCTTGTTTCACTCAACATAAGTTTCTCCAGGTTCATCCATGTTGTTGCGAATGGGAGAATTTCATTATTTTTTATAGCAGAGGAGTATTCCATAGTGTATATATACCACAGTTTCTATTTCCAGTCATCTGTTGATGGACATTTAGGTTGGTTCCATATCTTGGCTATTGTAAACAGAGCTGCAATAAACATGGGAGTGCAAGTATCTCTTTGACATGATGATTTCCATTCCTCTGGGTATATACCCAGAATTTGGATCACTGGATCATATGGAAGATCTATCTGTAGTTGTTTGAGAAACCTCCAAATTGTTTTCCAAAGTGGTTGTACTAATTACATTCCCACCGACAGTGCAGTAGTGTTCCCTTCTCCGCACACCCTCGCCAGCATTTTTTATTCACCGTCTTTTTGATCATAGCCAGTCTAACTGGAGTGAGGTGGTATCTCAATGTGGTTTGAATTTGCATTTCCCTGATGATTAGTGATGTTGAGCATTTGTTCACGTATATGTTGGACATTTGTATGTCTTCCTTTGAAAAATGTCTATTCAACTCCTTTGTGCATTTTTTAATTGGGTCATTTATTTATTTATTTATTTTTCTGTGTAATTGCTTGAGTTCTATGTATATTCTGGATATTAATCCTGTGTCGGATACAGAGTTGGCCAAAATTTTCCCCCAATCTATAGGTTGTCTTTTCAGTTTGTTGATTGTTTCTTTTGTTGTGCAGAAACTTTTTAGTTTGATATGGTCCCATTTGTTTATTTTTTCTTTTGCTGCTTGTGCTTTTGGGCTCACATTCATAAAGCCTGTGCCCTGACCTTACTGCTGAAGTGGTTTCACCTATATTTTCCCTTAGTAATTTTACAGTTTTGGGTCTTATACCTAGGTCTTTAATCCATTTTGAGTTGATTTTGGTGTATGGTGAGAGATGCATATCGAGTTTCATTCTTCTTCATATGGATATCCAGTTTCTCCCAGCACCACTTGTTGAAGAGGCAATCTTTTCCCCAATGTAGATTTCTGTTGCCTTTGTCTAATATCAGATCACTATAAGCCTGAGGAGTGATTTCTGGGTTCTCTATTCTACTCCACTGGTCTGAATGTCTATTTTTATACAAGTATAATGCTGTATTGGTTACAACAGCTTCGTAGTATAATTTGAAGTCAGGCAGAGTTATGCCTCCGCCTTTCTTTTTTTTTTTTTTTTTTTTTGCTCAGGATTTCTTTTGCAATTAGGGGTCTTTTTTTTCCATATGGAAGTTAAGATTGTTTTTTCCTTTTCTGTGAAGAATGTCATTGATATTTTGATGGGGGCCGCATTGAATCTGTAGATCACTTTAGGTAGTATAGACATTTTCACAATGTTAATTCTTCCAATCCAAGTGCATGGAATATCTTTCCATCTTTTTGTGTCATTGTAGAGGTCTTTAACCTCCATGGTTAAATTGATCCAGAAGTATCATATTTTTTTGGTGTCAATTGTAAATGGGCTTACGTTCTTTATTTCTCTTTCTGTTAATTCATTATTTGAGTATATAAATGCTACTGATTTCTGGGCATTTATTTTTTATCCTGCAACATTACTGAAGTTATTCACCAGTTCTAGGAGTTTTCTGATAGTCTTTAGGTTTTTCTATGTATAGCATCATGTCATCTGCAAATAGGGAAAGTTTGACTTCATCTTTTCCCATCTGGATTCCCTTAATTTCTTTCTCTTGCCTGATTGCTCTAGCTAGTACCTCCAGAACTATGTTGAATAGAAGCGGTGAGAGTGGACATCCTCGTCTTGTTCCTGTCCTTAAGGGGAAGGCCTTGAATTTTTCCCCATTCAGAGTAATACTGGTGGTGGGCTTGTCATAAATGGCTTTTATTGTGTTAAGATATTTTCCTTCTATACCTAATTTGTTGAGAGTCTTTATCATGAAGGAATGTTGAATTTTGACAAATGCTTTTTCAGCATCTATTGAGATAATCATATGGTCTTTGTCCTTGAGCTTGTTTATGCGATGCGTCACATTTATTGACTTTCATATGTTGAACCATCCTTACATCCCTGGGATGAATCCTACTTGATCATAGTGTATAATTTTTTTAATATGTTGCTGTATTCTAATTGCTAATATTTCGTTGAGGATTTTAGCATCTAGGTTCATCAGGGATATTGACCTGCAATTTTTGTTGTTGTTGTTGCGTCTTTATCTGGATCTGGTATCCGAGTTATGTTGGCCTCATAGAATGAGTTTGGGAGAGGAGAGTCTGTTTCAATTTTTTGGAACAGTTTCATGAGAATTGATATTAACTGCTCTTTAAAAGTTTGATAAAATTCAGCTGTAAAGCCATCCGGACCTGGCCTTTTTTTGTTAGAAGATTGCTAATTACCACTTCAATCTCCTTGCTGTTGTTGGTCTATTCAGGTTTTCTATCTCTTCTTGGTTCAGTCTTAGTAATTTATATATGTCTAGAAACTTATCCATATCTTCCAGATTTTCAAATTTGTTGTCATACGGTTGTTTATAGTAGTCTCCAATGGTTCTTTGTATTTCTGTGGTGTCAGTTGTAATGTCTCCCTTTTCATTTCTGATTTTTGTTATACAGGTCTTCTCTCTTCTTTTTTTTGTTAATCTAACTAATGGTGTGTCTGGTTTGTTTATCTTCTCGAAAAACCAACATTTATTCTTGTTAGTCTTTTCTGTTCTTTTTTTGAGTCTCTATTTCATTCAGTTCTGCTCTGATCTTAATTATTTCTTTCCATCTACTGCCTTTAGGTTTGGATTGTTCTTTTTCAAGTTCTTTACGGCATAGAGTTAAGTCGTTTATTTGGAGTCTTTCCATTTTTTTGACATAAGCATTTATTGCAATAAATTTGCCTCTTAGTAATGCTTTTTCAGTATCCCACAAGTTTTGGTGCAATGTGTCTTTGTTTTCATTAGCTTCTAGAAATTTTGTGATTTGCTGTTTAATTTCTTCTTCCTCCCGTAGGTCATTCAGGAGCCTGTTATTTATTTTCATGTATTTGTATATCTTCCAGTGATTTGCTAATTGTATATTGTATAAACAATACAGTTTTTTCCCATTGTGGTCTGAAAAGGTTTGTTGGAATGATTTCATTTTTAAAAAAATTTAATGAGGGCCGAGCCCATGGCGCACTTGGTAGAGTGCTGCGCTGGCAGCGCGGCGACGCTCCCGCCGCGGGTTCGGATCCTATATAGGACTGACCGGTGCACTCACTGGCTGAGTGCCGGTCACGAAAAAACGACAAAAAAAAAAAAAAAAAAAAAAAAAAAAAAAATTTAATGAATCTAGATTTGTGACCTAATACATGGTCTATCCTGGAGAATGTCCCACAACTTTTGTTTGTCTGGGAAATACACTATTTCTCCCTCATTTCTGAAGGAGAGCCTTGTTGGGTAAAGAAGTCTTGGCTGGCAGTTTTTTTTCTTTTGTATTTTGAATATATTGTTCCACTTTCTTCTGGCCTGTAGGGTTTCAGTTGAGAAGTCTGCTGTTAGTTTGATGGGGGTTCCCCTCTAAGTGACCTGACGCTTTTCTCTTGCTGCTTGTAGAATTTTGAGCTTTGTGAATTTAACTATAATATATCATGGGGAGGATCTTTTTGGGTTGAATCTGTGTGGGGCCCTTTGAGCTTCCTGGATCTGAAGGTCTGTATCTTGCCGTACACCTGGGAAGTTTTCTGTTACTATTTCTTTGAATAGGTTTTCGATACCTTTTCCCTTCTCCTGCCCTTCAGGAATACCCACAATTCGGATGTTAGAGTGCTTGAGATTGTCTGCTATCTCTCTTAGGTTTTCCCCATTATTTTTAATTCTTTTTTCCTTTTTTTTTTTTTGTCTGCCTGAGTTATTTCAAAAAGACCATCTTCAAGCTCTGAAATTCTTTCTTCTGCTTGCTCTACCCTGCTGCTCAAGCTCTCAGTTGTGCTTTTTATTTCATTGAGTGAGTCTTTCATTTCTAGAAGTTCTGCTATACTCTTTTTTATGGTATTAATCTCTCTGTAGATTTCGTCCATATTCTGGATGTTTTTTCTCGTTTCATTGTGTTCTCTAATTGAATGTTCCTTTATTTCTTCAACTTTTCTTAAGATCATTGCTCAAAATTCTTTTTCAGACATTTCAAGGATTCCCTGTTCCATGGAGCCTGACTTTGGGGGATTACTGTATCCTTTTGGTGGTGTCATTTCTTCTTTATTGTTCGTTCCTTTTGTGTTTTATTGCTGAAAATTGTTCATTTGATAGGGGGTATGCCTCTTCTATTACACTGAGGTTGGCTGTGGAGTGGTCTTGCTTGCTACTGCGGGGGGTGAACTGTATTACTCGACAGTAGGTGTGGTGGTGGTTATGTTAAACCAATTTGGTTCCCATTCTTGACTCTGTGGTCATAGAATGAGCACCTAATGTGTGACGTTCTGCTGGGTCAAACTCGGTGGGGGTGGGTCAGGTCTGTAGGCTGGTGTTTCCCCCTGGGTCTGAGGCAAGATGAGGGGCCATGTGGAGCCACGTGGTTCTGCTGGCTGGCTGGTGCCAGTGGACTCACCTGCGCTGTGCCGGTTTGGGTGGCGGGGTAGGGCCTGGAGCTCCCCCTCCAGCGCTTGTGTCCAAGGCAGCAGGTTGGGGGAGCCACATGGAACTGCCAGGTTCGGCTGGCAGGCTGGCACCAGTGGGCTGACCTGCGTGGTGCGGGTTCAGGGTGGCACATTGGGGCCTGGAGCTCCCCCTCTGCTTGGGTCCAAGGTGGCAGGGTGGGGGGGGGCGTGAGGCGCTGCACGGTTCCGCTGGCTGGCTCAAAGCTGTGAATTTACCTACAGTTTTACACAGCAATTCACCTTCTAGGACTGTATCTGACATAGCTGTTCACTCATGTGCATTAGAGTACGGGCACAAAAAATTCAAAACAGCTATTTTCTGATAAATTATGCTGTGTCCATACCAAGAGTACAATGACGCTATTACAACAAACAGATAGATGTAAAATACTTCCAGAGTACATATCCAAGATATATTTCCAACGACGAAAAAACTAATAATAATTTACTTACATATATGTGTATGATTGTGTAAACTTTAGGTAGATAAATGTCTATGTGTGTAGATGTTGACACACTTCACTGCTAATCACAATTACTTCTGAAAAGTAATACGTATAAGATTTTTTGAAAATTTCACACTATGCATACACAATATATCTGTGCTACATGATATAAATCAAAAAATAATCACGTGATGGCATATTATTAGCAATTTTTGGAAGATATACTCTGCTTTTTTTGTTTTAAAGTAGAGCAGAATGGAATAAAGAAGGTGGTTCTTAGAAATAGAAGATTTAGAAAATAATTAGAAAAGTAAGAAAAACATTTAGAAGATATTAGAAAAAAATAATTTGTGAGCACTTTATGAGAAGCTAACCTGTAATTAGTCAGTTAAGATCATTAAACTAGAGGCCATAAGTAAAATTGTGACCAAGAATTCTCTTCTAATTTTTCCACCATAATTAAATGTCAAACATAGAGTGAAGTTTATCTTATATTCAGGGGCCTCTGTTGCCATGATAGAAGAAAAAAAAATAACAGTAAGCAGAGATAAGACCCTCACAAATTTTATCTGATAAGTACATGAGAAAAGCCTTATAAATATAAATTTGTATTGCAGGTTTTTTTTTTTTTTTGGCTTTTCTTATGATTTGTATATATTTTTGAAACAAATCTGCTGTTGTGTAAGTATATGTTATCCCAGAATCATGCTAAATTCTCTCTTTAAATCTAATGCATTATCGATAGATTACTTGTATATAATTTGGAAACATGAACATGCAATCTGTGATTAAAGGTGATTTTTTTTTCTTCAATCATTATAGGTTTTAAATTTTTAAAATGTTCCAGCTTTAGTGCCCTGGCTATTATCATCTCTGTAAAGCATTGAATAGACCTATCGGTAGTAGGTGGTTTCTTGTCACTTTGCTGATTGCAGGGAGAAGTTTTCAATATTTCAATATCACCTATGTATGATATTGGGTGCAATTTTTCAAAAGTTTTTGTTATTTGTTTTTATCATGTGTGGATGATAAATGTGGTCATAGTGTTTCACTCTGTTTTGTGACATGATTTCTGTCCTTTCTTTTGTTGGATTCCTGAAGTTTTATCTCACTATAATTCATGGGGTATTTTAGTTTGAATGTCTCGGTTGTTTGTCAAATATAAGTTGTTTAATTTTGTGGGGGGATGTCATTGGGAATATATGACAATAATTTTCCTTTGTTATAACATTCTTATTATGTTGGTGTAAAGTTTATATGGGCCTCATAAAACATATGGGAGAGTATTTTTACTATTTCTATCACATAGAAGAACTTATGCAAGAATACTATTATTTCACAGTATAAAGAAAAGTTCGTGACTTATGGAATCAGTGTGTGGGGTTCATTTCTAAGAAGATTTTTCATTACCGACACAATTTTTTATTAAAGATATAGGACAATTGAGATTCCCCAACTTTTCTTGTTTGTTCAGGTGTGCTTTCCTGGGAATTATCCTTTTTTTCATGTAGTATTAAAATTCTTACTGTCATTTTGTTTATATACTTATGTATGCATCTCAAGGATATGGTGTGGGGATTTCCTATATTGCTGATATGGAATGTATGTCGTCATCGTCTTCTTTTTGTTTTCTTGAATAATCTTGCAAGGGATTAATATAATGCTATTACAAAAAGAAGAAAAAAAGTTGCACACTGGTCTATCCTCTCTGTAATTATTTTAATATTTTGAAATGGATTTACTGATGATAAAATTTCAATATTTCTATTTTGCATTTATTACTGCAAATTTTCTTTTATACAAAAATGTTGTTGTATCCCACAGTTTGTAACCACCTCATTGAAATTGTGTTTAAATAATTGAGTTTGAATAAACTTTACACATTAAATTGAATCATAAGAGTACAAGTAACACGTACACACACACACACACACACACACACACACACACACACAAAGACACACACACACACACACAAACACACACAAATGTAAAACCATCACTGCATGGCAATGCAGAAATCCATTCCTGAATGAAAGTTTCCTCATGCAACTTTATATTTCCTTGTCCTGTTTCTGAACAAGCCCTACCTCCTTTACCATGGAGTATACGTAATTGTACAAGTTGTTGTATGGATGTCTACATTTTTAGTTTCCTTGGATAAACATGATGAAATGGGATGGCTGGATCACCTGATATATTTACCTTTGTGTATTCTAGAAAATGTTAAAATGCTTTGCAACGTGGTTGTACCATTTTCCGTTCTACCAACATTGTTATGAGAGTTTCAGTTCTTATACCTTCTTGCAAGCACTTATTATAATCAAAGTTATTAATTGAGCCCTTCTAATAGGTGTTCAGTGATATCTCATTGTCTATCTAAATTGCAAGTATGTATGCAAGTCATACTTTTTTTTTTGGTCATTCTCAGTAAATTGAGAAAATAGATCACCATGGGTAGGAGCCATTTGGGGTAAGGAAAGGGCACATTTGGGCTGAGAGTTTAGGTCTTGACTCTCAATTGGACCTTTCATGGTGTAGGTGAAGATGATGTTTGGCTACAGAAGAGTAGTTATTGTCTACAGGTTATCTGTTTTGTTTGGCTGTGTCTTTCTTAGTTCTTTGTCTAGAGAGTGGGCTTTTGTTGGCTTCTATTTTTTGTTCTTGTTTTTGTTTATACCATTTGGTATTTTGGGATTGCCTGATTCTTCAGGTCTGGGTCTGGCATGTATGATGCAAAGCAAAGCAAAACAAAACAGAAGGGAACTTAGCATCCTATTGTTCCTTGGGTCCTGAGGTCCCTAGCAGTCTTGAATTCTCTCCACCTACAGTTTTACGTTTGTTTTATATATAATATCCAGATTTTTTAGTTGACCTTCGGGTAAAATATGGGGAGAATATGTTGACTATATCTTCTCTACCATAGATATCCAGCAATATTTTTTAGCTAAATTACCTTTAGAAGCAGTGGATCTTTTTTGGGGGGAGGGCATCATTTATTTAATTCTTTTAATGTAATTATTTCATTCATCTTATAAATGTGTCTTTAGATTTAGACACATCCCAGGTATAGCCAATGTGCTGGAATTATGTTATTGAGGAACATCCTAGTAAGAATATAGACATGTAAATGTGGGTATTATTATGGAGGATAAATTTTGTGCTAATTTATTCCGCAGTAATACTAATTAGGATATAACCTAACTTTTTGCATTAGATTCAGTGACTCAAGGATTAGCATTTGAATTATTTACTTTTCATGGTCCATGTAGAGTTAAATAGAACCACTTTTTAAAAATGTAACTTCATAACACTACAATTTCATATATTCACCCTTTCCTTTATGTTCTTCTTATATAATATTCATTTACACTAACATTTATCATTTTGCTTTAAAGAATCAGTTGTCTTTCAAAAATATTTGAAATTTTGCCGTTTTAAATTTATCCAAATGTTTTTCTTCAGGTATTATCTCCCTTTAGCGTAAAGAATTTTCCTTAGCATGACTGTTAGTACTGGTCAGCCAGTGACATATTGTTTCAGTTTCTGTTATGTATCTATGCCTGATTTCCCTCTAAATTTGGAAGGATAATTTTGCTGAATATATAATATTGGTTGAAAGTTCTATCTTTTCTTTTGTCATTGGAGGGGTGCCTCCCCATTTACTTTTGTTTTCCATGAATTTTGTTGAGAAGACAGTCACCATTTAAATCATTTTTCCTAGGAATGTAATGTGTGCTTATTTCTTTCATTTTTTTTGTTTGCACTTATTTTATTAGTTTATATAACATTAAATGAAATAAGTATAATGGATACACTTGTCCAAATTAGATTTGGGAATGAACAAAGGTTGGTCAGTATTCACCTTAAATCACAAAAGCAGGAGGGTATAATTACAAGAGAAACTAGCCTACCAGCCTACTAGAGTAAACAGCTAGTTGTGAGAATTCTCCCTTCAAAAGCACTTTACTATTCCCCTCAAAAAAGTGCCAAGCACAGATGGATTTGAAATTTTTGGTGGATATACATTTCTTCAGTTCACTAATGTACCTTGTATTTTATATAGATGTCCAATGTGTAATTTATTATTAAATATTTCAAAAACTTAGTTATTTTACCACTGAAAATTATTCTATTTATATTAGAAAATAATCAAAAAGAGCAAAGAAAAAATCGAAAGCAATACGTCTGCATGAAAAGCACCAAATAGAAAAAATGATTTCTTACTTAAATATGTAAGAATGCCTGCATAGATATATATCAATTAAAATAATTGAAGCACATTCACAAGCAAAATATCAAAAAACTTTGTTGTTACAACTTATAATGTGATCATTAACTTTCCTAGATGTGATATTGTATGATAGCCAAAATATCCTGATAGTGATACTTGTATTTACTACAGCAAATATTTTATATCTAATGTAGTTATATAATATACAATACATTTTGCTTTGGCAAAATATGTTCTTTATGAAAAATTATTTGTTTAAATATACTAAAATGTCGTAATCAATTAAGGAACATATGATACATAGAATATAAATGAACATAACAAGAGTTTATGTATACATGGGTGTGTATATACAACATATGTTCTAAATACTTTTATGAATTAAGCACCTCTCTTCTCTCTCCCTTTCTGTCTCTCTCTATATATATATAAAGAACAAGATAGAGAGAAAAAAGGGAGGCTTAATTTATAGTTTTGATATTCAAATAATTATGAAATAATAGACTTTAAAAAATAATAAACTCAAGTTTTATCTGATAAGTATATAGAAAAAATATGGCATTATTATGTATACTTTTTGTGCCATTTTTTATAATGTGTAATAAAAGTTTTGTAAGGACTGATATTCTTAGAAGAATTTGTTTGTGTTTATCTTAATGTAATCTAACAAATTCGATAAATTCTCTAAGAAATTTTAATATATGACCTACAGGTTCATTTAGTTTCCAAACACGATCATGCTCTTTCTCAAAAAAAGTTGGTTTCATTTCTTCCTTTCAAATCTTTATATAGTTTTTTTTTTTTTTTCTTGCATTATTGCCCTGGCTAGGAACTCTATAAAATGTTGACTGGACTGGTGATAATAGGCATCCTTTTATCATTCTTGATCTCAGGGGGAAGATTATCAATATTTCACCACTAATCATGTTATTCTTAATTCTCCGAGTTGTTTTTTTTAATAATAAGTGAGTGATAAGTTTTGTCAAGTAGTTTTTCTATCTATTGTGATGTGACACATTTTTGTTCCTTTGGTTTTTCAAAGTTGTTTGATTTATGATTGTTAAATCTACAATAATTCAGTCTTGGATTAAACCCCGATTGTTCATGTCATATCAACAGTGCTGTAAGATACATGATATTTGATGTGTCTTGTGAATCCATTTCTCACAAAAAAAGTTTTGTTTGTTTTTTTTCTTTTTAGCAGCTGGTGGTTATGGGGATCCATACCCTTGACCTTGGTTTTCTAACACCGTGCTCTAACAAACTGAGCTGACCAGCCAGCCCAGAAATAAGTTTTTTGTTTGTTTGTTTGTTTGTTTTAGCTTTTATAAGTTAATGATAAATGTAAAAATATCACAGTAATTTTTATGATTGCTGTTTTCTATCAGAGATAAGTTTATTCTTCCACATATTGTCCCTAGTAGATTTGTGTAAAGTTTATATAGGTCTCATAAAACATTTTGGGAAGTGCTTTTACTCTTTGTATTCTGTAGAAGAACTCCTGCAAGACTGATTTTATTTCTTTCTCAATGGATTTTATGGAAATGTTTATGGCTTAGGGCACCAGGGCAGGGAAATTATTTTTAGGAAGGATTTTGATTAGACAAAATTTACTTAGTTCATATCGAACTATTTATAGTTCCTAATGTTTTTTTTTTATATATTATGTGTGCTTGTCTTTGAATTTCATCATTTTGTGTCATTTCAAATGTATTAAAATGAATTTGCTTATAATATTATATTTATGTCTCCAGAATCTATAGTTAACGATACTTTCTACATTCCTGGTATTGCTAACGGTAGCCTTCTTTTTTTCTTAACCAGTTGTGCCATGAGTTTATCTTTTTTGAACTCTTACAAAAATGAAAACCAACTTTTGAATTAGTTTATCTTCTCTGTAATTTTGTTCAAAATTTCTTTTCTAGATCTTAATGTTACCGTTTTGTTTCTATTTTTTTTTGTTACTAAATTACTTTTTTTTATTTCATCTTCTTGAGGCTGATTATCAGATCTTAAATTCTCTAGATTTCCTCTCCTGCTTTAAAATGGTGTATAAGTTCCTTTAGACATGTACTTTGGTATAATTTCCATGCATTTTATAAGAGATTGATGGAGATATAATTGACTTAAAATAATTCATATTTACTAAGCTAACAAGTATAGAAATTAACAAGTAAAAAGTTACTTTACTAACAAGTATTAAAGTAACAAGTATTGAAATGTGTGTATATTTGTAGAACCATATTCACGATTAAGAAGATGTAAATATCTCTCCCACATGTCCAAGGTTTCTTCTGTATCTTTTCATTTCCCCCTTCTTATTTCTGCCTGTGTCCCCTCCTCTTTCCTTTGAAATAAACATTCTTGTGTCTTTGTATACATACATAATTTCATTTTTCTTGGATAAACTTCAATAAATGAAATTGTATGATTGGTGTAACTTTAAGTTATTTTGGAAAATGTCAGTGCTTGGCCATATGCTTATACCATTGTGCATCCAACCAGCAGTATATGAGACTTGTAGTTGCTGTACATCCTTGCAGCACTTGCAGTGGTCAGTACTATTTTTTCCTTTATAAATTTCATGTGTACAAAATGATGGTCAGTATTTTTAATTCTGGTTCTGTTAATAGGTATGCAGTGGTAACTCACTGTCCCTCTAAAGTACATGGGCATAATTAAGTCATTGTCCTTTCTTTCCCAGGCATCCCAATAAATGGAGAAAATGGATCACAGGCCTGATGCTAATTCTTTCACTCTCATTCATATTTTGCATGTATGGTTCTTTTTAAATTGCAAACTGTATCACGTGTATGAAATATTATGAAAGTAATTTGAAGCCAGCGAGCATTTAAGTTTGCTTCTGAGAGGCAGTTAACATGGAAGCAGTTTAACTCATAGCAGTCAGGAATTGAGAAACTGGGTCTCAGGTTTTGTCAGGAATGATCTCTTTCGAGTTCATATCGACATTTAGGTCTTAGCCCTTCCAGGATGTCAAACGGACCTCTGGGTTGTTTTCTAGAACCTCTCTTCATTGGTTCACACTTAGGTACAGTCTGTGTCTTTGGGGATGATGAAACTGCTGGAAGCCCTGGTCAGCTGCTTAGCTTCTCAGCTCCAGTTTACTTCTTAGCATCTCAACTTCTCAGTCACGTCCTTTGAGTTATCAAAAGCCTTGGGAGTAAAAGGGTACCAAATTTGGGTCTCACCACCTGGGATTCTCTTGTAATTGCGACCCTGTCTTTTCAAATATTTATCTCCTTGGGTTAAAGGTGCCTTTAAACATATGTTTTTGAAGCTTCCAGCTTTCCCAGTATTTCTCGGTAGCATGGTTGGGCTGTTAAGTCTCTCTGCCATTATTAAAAGCTGTATCTCTACAAGCATTTCTTGTTTTAGTACTTTGTGTAAGGTCGCTGAGGAAGGAGACACTAGCCAGGTGAAGGAAGAAGAGAAGATTTTGTTAGGAAGCGACAAGCAGACCTGCTGGCCTGAGCCGACAAATGGTGTCAGCGCCGAGAGACAGCAGGGTGTCATTTTTCGAGGGATAAGATTGTCATCTGGCCTAGCCTAGGAAGACGGTCACAGTTTTCTACTCCGGATATAGCCTGCTTATGGGAGCAGACTTGGGGAGACAGAAACCTTGGGCTATCGGGGGAAGCAGTTACAGTGCTACACTCCAGGGACAGCTTGCTCAGCCTGCTAGTTGAGGCAGAGAACTTGAAGAACGAAACTGTTATTTTATTTTTAATTGACAAATAATAATTGCATGTATTCATGGGTTAAAATGTAATGTTTTGATACATGTATACGTTGTGGAATGACCAAATCAGACTCATTAACATCCATCACCTCATATACTTATTGCTTTTTTGTCGTAAGAACTTTTAAAATCTAAACATTAAAATTTAAAAAGAGAAAAATGCTTTTATGTTAGACTGTATGATAGGGCCAAAGTAGAGTGCAGAAAACCACGTAGGTGACATCAAAATCAGTGGACTGTTGAGCTTATTTTGAAAGTGAGGAGTATAGTGAATAAAAAGATCCAGCTTCCAGAAATACTTTTTAAAAACATAATGCTTCATTTGTTTGTAATTACATATTGGAGAAATGAAAAAAATGATTAGTTGTGACTTGGGCCAGATTAGATCTCAGTTATAGCATTTAACTCAAATTCGAGAAAATGATTCTGAGGATTTTGAATGTGTCTGCCTCTCATTTACAGGGAAGCACACTTGTCGATAAATGTCCTCCTTTATGGAAATTTACATATGGGTTATGGAAATAGCATAGTCTAATGCTCAGGACTGGATTACAGGAGGGATATTCTTAGGTTCCATTCTTCTATTCTCTCCTTAAACTTGGGAAAATCTGGTCGATTCTCTTACTTTAGTGTCTTTTTTTTCAAACATGCAAAACATAACTTAAGCGCTCCCATTCTATAGGATCTGTACACCAAGTACATGACACAAGCCTGAACATAAGGTATAGTATTCCAAAGAGATGCTAATATTTAAATGTGCAGCAAATTATACACCCTACCTTTCATACAGTGAGTCTTCAAAAAGTCATGGAAAGATTCATAATATCTTTTAATTCCGTTTTTCCGCGAACCTTTCGATGTATAAGCATGCCATTTTAAAATCATCATAAAAATGAAAACCCTCTCCATGGTTTAAAAGATGCATTGTTGAATAATATGCTATAAGAAATTACTATATACCATCAAATTCATATATATTCATACATATTCAAATTCAGCATGTCATCATTTTCAAAAATTTTTCTAAATTAAAAAATAGTAATCAAAAAAAATGAAAAAATAAAAAGGAAAGAAAATCCAGTAGGTAGGGTACCGGATACCCAAATACTCTTAAGCAATGGAATCATATCAGCTCAGATATAATATAAAGTGTTAGTGTCACAAGCCGCCACCCTATCTTTAATTTCCAAGTAGAACATCTTCACCAACGTTCCATACAGTTTGTACTTGAACACCAGTAGCAGGAATGCGCAGTTTTCAGAACTGGCCTAATTAATCGTTTCCCAACATGTTACTCTACATTAGCCCATTTTTTAAATTAAAGAATTTACAAGACATGCTGAGTTACTGTTGGGATTTGACCTGGGTTCACATTGAATAGGGTTGCATGTGCTTCAAAGTGGGAAGAATTGATTGCCTTAAAAACCCAAATCTTCCATTAATAAATGTTGTTCACCATTCCAGTTATTCATATCTCCATGAATTCCTCTCAGTAATTTCCTGTAGTTTGCTGTGTGATGATCTCGCCAAGCTTTCATTAAAATTTTACCTAAGAGTTTGAGAAACTTTGTTGGAGTTGTAAATGGTAATTTTAATAAAATTAATTTAATTATTTGTTGCTGGTATTTGGAATTACAGTTACAATTTGTTTTGTAACCAGGTAATCAATAATCTTGCTATATTCACTGATTCATTCTAGTATGTGACATATAGATTGATGTTAGTCTAGAAATATACACATTCAATATGTGAATAAGGGCAGTTTCATTTCTTCTTTTCCAATCCCTATGTATTTCTTTTTCTTTTTCTTGTATTATTGCCCTAAATACATATTGAGTGGAACTGGTGATCGTAGGAATCCTTTCCTCATTCCTGATCACAGAAGAAGATGTGAATATTTCATCACTGATTATGATACTTGCTGCAGCTTTATGGGTTTTTTACTAATCTTAAGTGGGAGATAAGTTGTGCCAATTTTTTGCATCTGTTGTAATAATCATAACATTATTATATATTCTTTGTTTTATTGAAGTCATTTGATTTCAAAGTGGTAATCCAACAACAATCAATTCTGGGTTAAAACCCAAGGTTTTCATGGTGTATCAGACTTGATATAACTTTGGATTCAGTTTGTTAAACTAACGTTTTATTTCCATTTGGTCATTAAAGATATAACCCTATCATTTTCCATTTATGCAGTCAGTTCAGTGTAAAGTTAAAACATTTGGAGGCGATTCCTGCTGTTTCTATTCTCTGCAGTGTCTTGTGTAAGATGAGTGTCATGTATTTCTCAACTGTAGGGGAAAATTCACCAATTCCACGACCAGAGCTCGGGACTCACTTGAGGAAGGTTTTCCATCATAAGTGTAATTTATTTTACAAACTTAAGACTATGCAGACCTTCTCAGTTTTATTTTTCTTTAAGGTGGGATTACTTGGAGTTCTACATTTCATAGAATTTCAAATTTATTGGCATGTAAATGCTTATATTATGTCTGTTTCCAGATTCCGTACCGAAATTTCTTGTATAAATAATGTGTTTCTTCCATTTTTGATTAATGGATTCTTAATCATAAGACAGTGTTCTCTACTTCTAGTTACCTTCCTTTCTGGAAAGTCTACTTTGTTTGGCTTTACTCTACCAGTTCCGGTTGTCTTATGCTTAATTTTACGTGGTATGTTATCGTCTGTACTGTTACTTTCAACCTTACTGTGCCTTTCCATATAATTGCCTCTCATTTAGCATATAATTGGGACTTACTTCATCCTAATCTGAAAAACTCTGCATTTTAATTGGAATGTTTAGACTTTTAAAAAATTCATGTTTATGTTAATATTGTTTGATTTAAAGTTGGCCATTTTGCCAGTCTTTTATTTATTTATTTGTTTTCATCACTTTTTATTTGTCTATTCCACCTTCCATGTCTACTTTTGGGATTATTGAAATTTTTTTATTCTTCAATTTAAATTCCTTCATTGGATTTTTATTTGACACATTTTAAAAACACGGCCACCCATTCTATGCCACATCCTTCCTTCAAGAGTAGGGTTTATGGTCCCTTGTCTGGACTCTGGAGAAAGCTTAGTGCCTCTGGTCACCCATACAATGCGGGCAGTTGTGACATTACACAAATTCCTGGGCTGAAACTCTATCACCCGCCATTACCAACTGCTACCAGCGGAGGGCGCCGTCGTGGCCCTCGCGCCGGGTGCTCTTCCGGATTCCTGAAATTCTCAGTTCCCATCACGGGTCACTTCCAGCAGCCAGAAGGACTTCAGGTAACAACGCAAAGTACAGGTTGTCCCGCCACAGATTGTCTCAGGTTTTTTTATGTGGACATGTCCTATTCAACTCTCAGTTTGAAAGGATAATGTTGCCTCAGGTAGAATTCTGTGCTGACGGTTTTATTTTTTCTTTCAGCACTGGGAAGATTCTGCTCCGTTTTCTCCGGTTCTGCATGGATTCTGTCTCGAAGGAAGCCGTCTTTCCAATCGTCCCTCTGGGATAGGTAATGTATCTTTATTTCTCAGACGTTTTCACATGGTATACATTTGCTTACTTCACTGATATTCTGTATATTTCATACAGATGCCTAACATATAGTTTAATAAAAAGAATTCAAAAATTCCAGCACCTATGGTGTCAATCTAAGGATTCCATTTATGTAAATGAAAATAAAACATGTTTTGACTGACAATCACTACAAAACACAGCAAAGGAAAGGAAAAGCTCCCATGGAGAAACATCTCATTTTTATTTAAATGGATAAATATCTACAAATTATATACAAAATAAAATAATTTAAGCACATTCCCAAGAAAACCCTAAAAGTTGTTTTTATGATTGCTCATGTGTTGCTGATATTGACATGCATGAGGAAATGTTTGGGAAGGAATGAAAACTTTTTATAAAGAATAATGAAGTGACACTTGTATTACCTATAGCAAAATATTTGCTTTGTCAAATCATATTCCGTGTCTGAAATAGATTAAATATAGCACACATAGGAGTTGATTCACTAACAGGCAAAAATACAGAACATAAGAGAAAGTGAGAAGAGTATACGCACAAGTTCAATATATAAAATTTTTGGTGTTTAAACTAATTTTGAATATAAAGTGAAAATGTAATAATAAGAGACATCAAACAATTTACACAAAATAAGCATAAATTTTAATTAACTCTTAAAATATGCTTAATAATTAGTACAAATTAAATAAATTACAAGATGTTTCTTAACTTGATAACAGATTATCAGGGGAGTATAAAATACTACTGGTGTTTTAGAAATTAATTTAGCATTAGCAAAGTATTTTTTTGCTACTTAAAAATAATACTGCCTTTTAGGACTTAAACTAGTGATTGTTTTCTAAACAACTACCATTTGCTTTCTTTTCCCTTTTAGTAATACAGAATGTAGTACAGAAACAGTTAAGAAGTCAAGCTGAAATGTAGAACTAGAAAATAGAAAGGAAAGAAATAAGAAAAAAAAAACAAGTTTAAGAAATAAGAAAAAAAGTGATTGTGATTCACTTTAAAGAAGCCGATGTCTAACTAGTCAGTGAGATCTTAAACAAAAGACTGTAGGAAAATTTGCACAAAGAATGATCTTTTTATTGTTCCCCTTGAATTAAATGTCAAGTGTTCTACAAAAGTTTATTTTATATGTTAGCATCTCTATTTTCATGATATCGGAGAAAATGATAGCAATTTTTAGAGTTATAGTGACTCAAATTTTATCTGATAACCATATCTAAAAATCTTCAAAATATAACCTTGTGCAGTGTGGTTATTCTGCTCTTTTTCATGATGTGTATGAAAAATGTTTTAAGAATTCCTATTCTCTGAAAAATGTGTCTTGTTTAACTGTACGGTATTCATCAATCTTGATAAATTCATTTATTAATTCTACTGCATTATCTAGAAGTTGCTTTTAGATTCTCTGCAGGCATAATTATGCAGTGGATAATGGCGGGGCTCATTTCATTGTTTCCAAACTTCATGCTTTTTTTCTTTCTTTTCTTGCATGATTTCCCTGACTAAATAGAACTGGTGGTAGTAGACATCCTTGTCTCTATTTTGACATGAAGGAGAAGTTTTTCAATATATCACCACTTATTTTATGTGCTGTAGTTTTCTAGGTTTGGGGGGGTTGTTTTAAGGAGAAAAAAACCTCATTTGTAGGAGATAAATTTTATCGAATGACTTTTCTGTATCTGCTGTCATAGTGACCTGATTTTGTTTGTTTGTCAAAGATGTTTGATTTGAAAGTGTGAAACCAACAAGAACAGCCTTCCTGTATTAAATCCAGCTTGTTCATGGTGCATTGTAGTTGTAGTGTCTTCGAATTCTGTTTGTTAAACGTAAAGTTTTAATTCCACTTAAATTTTTATGTTTATTATGAGGAATACAGACCTTTGATTTTTTTGATATGATGTCTTTATCAGTTTGGTGTCAGTTTTAAAGGGTCCTGTAAAACATTTTGGGCGGTTTTTGCTGTTTCTCTCTTATTAAGTGGTTGTGAAATATTGGATGTTATTTAATTCTCAAATATGGGAAAAATCAGGAATTCTAGATCCAAGACTTGGAATTCATTTATAGGAAAGTTTCCCTATAAAGATGCAGTTTATTGAATAAAGAATCCTTGAGATTTCCTAGTTTAACTATTTTGCTATTTTTTTTATTTTATCATTTCATGAATTTTAAATTTATTGGCACAAATTTGCTCATAACGTGATGCACATGTGTTCAGTATCCTAATGATGATCCCTTGTAAATTCCTGCTGTTGATAATGTGCGTCTTCTTTTTTATCACCTTGATCACTGTTGCCAGGGATTCATCACATTTTTATTGTTTCACAAAAAAAGAAAACTCTTGCATTTGTCTTTTTTTGTTTGTTTTCGGTTTCATTAATTGATGTTAACTTTAGTTTTTCATGCTAAAAATTCTGGTTTAAATTCCTGAATAACTTTTTAATTTTATGAAAAAATATTTTTAAATCTTAAATTTGCATGATTTCATCTGTTACATTAATGCCCTAAATTTTCCATTAGACATGTATTTTGATATATAGCACACAATTTTTAAGAGCTTAAATGAGGTATAATTAATTTAAAATAAACTGCACAAATTAAAATAAACGCTATATATTTTGGTGTGTGTGAGAGAGAAACCATCACCTCAGCTAAGATTATGAGCATATTTATCCCTCTCCCCAGATTTCCTAGGGTACTTTTGGACTTTCCTCTCGTAATTCCGCCCAAGCCCTCCCTTCTTTGCCATGCTATGCACATTCCTGTATGAGTCTGTTGATGGATCTGCAATTTCTTTTTTTCTTGGATCAACTTCAAGAAGTGGAATGGCTGAATCATATGAGAGGTGTTATTTCAGAGATGTTTGTGGTCAGTGTTTTTAATTGTAGCTCCTCTAATAGGTGAGCAGTGATATCTCGCTGTCACTCTAAATTGTATGGTGTACACGAGTCATTATTTTTTCTTTCATCGTTATCCCCAATAAATGGACTAAATGGATCACAATCGTGATGCTTATCCTTTCCCCACATTTAGGCTTTTGCGTATATGTATATTTTTAATCATATGCTTTATTTTCTGTGTGAAATGCAATAGAAATGGTTAGAACGCTGAAATAATATTACTTCTTTTAGTGAGCATTTGCTTTTGCTTCTGAGAGGCAGTCAGCAGGCACAAAGTTCATCTCATAGTTCATCTCAGAGAATTAGTCCTTTTGAACTGGATGTCAGGTTTTGTGAGGTTTGTTCTATTTCTGGTTGGTATTGACATTTAGGGCATAATCCCTCAGGGATGCCAAATGAACCCTTGGGTGTCTTTCAGAACTTTTCTCTTTGGTTCACCGTTAGCTCTGCCTGTGTCCTCTGAGCTGAGCTTTTGAGACTGCTGGAAGCTCTGCTCAGCTGTTTAGTTTCTAAACTACACCTTTTTGCTTAGCGTCTTGGCTTCGTAATCACCTCATTTGAGTTCTCATATATTTTGAGTAAAAAAGAGTTACCAAACTTGGATGTCATGCCCTGGGCTTCTCTTCTGAGATCTTGTCTCTTCAAATGATTGCTTCCTTGGGTTTGTAGTGCCTTCAAATAATATCTCTAATGTCTTCAAGTTTTCCTAGTTTTTTCTCAGCGAATGGTTAGCCTGGTAGACATTTAGTTTTTTTTCCTCTCATACCAAATTAACCTAATCTTTATAACAATAAGGTAAATTTTCTTTAAAGGCAGGTAGTCTTCTGAAGAGTGGATCTCTTCTGTCTTTTTCTGCTTAATGTACTGCACTTAAATGTTTTCATTCATTGCCTAAATGTTTCTCCAGTTGCCAACATGTGCCAGGTATGGATCATGTGGTGGGGGTACATTATTGAGATATAGCATAGTGTAAAGCAGACAAGTAAATTTGGAATATATTATAGGATATAAGTTTTGTGGTAATTTTTAAACTTCATTAGTAACCAAAATGTTAGTTATACTTCTTTGTGTTGTGAGTTATGTTTACTGGTTGAAATAGAGTTTGGCAAATGAATCCTTTACTTATCTTGGTCAACTTAGAGTTAAGAAAGTATCAGTTTATATAAATGCAACCTCCCAACAGGGAAATTCCATTTATCCCCCCCTTTTCTTTGTGGTCTTTTTGTCCTATATTTTATTTAAATGTCTTGTGGAAATTTTCCATTATTTTTTTTAAATGAGAAAATTGAATATTCAGTTAAATGTGTAGATCTTCATCTGACATTTCAATGAAGTTTATAAATCATGTTTTATATTTAAAATATTACTTAACATTTTGCTTAGCAAAATTAGTTGTATTTTTAATGTTCTAATTTTTCATTTGAACTCTTTTTTGACGTACTTTTTATGTTGTACAATATGGTTTAATTTTTACATTTCAAAAATTTTCCAAATTTCTGTCTGTTGTTGAGTTGTAATTTCAGTGTGTTGTGCTAGAAAACATACGTTGTTGCACTTCGGTACTTTTACTCTGTTGAGGTTTGTTCTGTGGCCTAGTATGAGGTCTACGCTGTAAATGTTCCATGTACACATGCAAAGGATGTGTATTCTGCAATTGTGGGATGGAGTATTATACAGGTGTCTTTTGGGCCTCCTTATTTTATGATGTTGTTCACATCTTGCATATAATTGTTGATTTTTTGCCTGATTTTGTGCCTACATGTTCTGTTCTGCCACTCCAGCTTTCTCACAGTTGTTCCTTGTATGGTGCTTCTTCCATTCTTTTACTTTCTGCGTATTTGCAACTTTGAATATAATGTGTCCCATGTAGACAGAGTAGAGCTATATGTTCTTTTATTTATTCTGACAATCTTTTCCTTTGCTGGGATTGCTTAATCCTTTCACATTTAATATTGCGTTTGATATGGTTGGATTTGTGTCTGACTTTATTTTGGTTTTGTTTTCTATGTGACTTATGACTATTTTTTCCTTGTACTCCTCATTTACTTCCTTTAATTAAGTAAACTTTTTCTGTGTACCATTTTAATTTCTTTAATAATTTTCATCACACTTTCAGGTTATTATCTTAATGGTTTCTCTATGATTTACAGTATAAATTTTATCAGAATCTAGTTTGGATTTACACTACACTATTTTTAAAATTTGAACATTTAGTTTTACATATTTGTGGAGTAAAGTGTGTTGTTTCAATACATGCATATACCGCCAATGATTCACTTAGGACAGAGAGCATAGTTTTGTACTCATTAGTCCACCAGTTCTCAGATTTACACGAAATTAATCTATACATCCATTCTATACATCCATCCAGTAGGATACAGAATATTTACTACCATTAAACTCCCACATTTTCATGCTGTTTTTTTATTCATTTGTTTTTGTATGTTACACACTACAAAATACGTTTATGTTTATTGCTGTATACAATCTAACGTCTATTGAAGAAGGGAGTAGAAAGGAGAGTGAATTATATTTGTAGAGTTCATTTGGTTTTGTATTAAACTGATGTACTACTTCTGAATTTTTTCATTTGTTTTCTGTGAATCTGTGTTACCATCTTGTCTTAATTTCTTACTCCTATGTAGTTTCATTCACATGCCTCTTTATCATGTGCTTATTGTCAAATATATTACATTGATATATGCTATATGACCAAAATACAAGTTTATTGATATTGTTTTGTGCAATTGTCCTTTAAGTCAGTTATGACTAGAAAGGAAACTCAGTAAGTCAGTATGCTTTTTTTAATCATTACCTACACAATTACTATTACTGGAGATCTTAATTTTTTTCCATACAGATTCTACCTGCTGTCTACTATCACTCCTCTCCTGCTGAAGAACTTCATTTAACATTTTTTACATTGCAGGATATTAACAATAAATTCTTTGTTTTTATTTATCTGAGAAAGTTTTAATTTTTCCTTCATTTTGAAAGATGGCCTTGCTGGAAACAGGCATCTTGGTTGACAGTTTCTTTTTTCTTTCAGCACTTTGAATATGTCATGCCAGTGCATTCTGGCAGCGTTTCTGATGAAAAACAATCTGCTGGCCTTACCCATGATTACTTCTATGTGCTGATTGACTTCTCTCTTCCTGCTTTCAATATTTTCTCTTCATTTTTGGCTTTCAGCATATTGACTGTGATATCTCTTGATGTGAATCTCTTTGCATTTAACTTCTTGGAAGTTCATTGAGTTCTTAGGTGTGTAGATTAATGTTTTTCATTGAATTCTGGGATGTTTTTAGGTATTGTTACTTTGAATATATGTTCTATCCTATTCTCTCTTGCCTCATCTGGTACTTAGTTATGTGTATATTGGTATTCTTGATTGTGTCCCGAATTTATCTGAGGCTCTGTTCCTCATTCCTTTTCCCTTCTGTTTTTCCAATTGCATGATTTCTATTGATTTATGTTCAAATTTGGTGATTTTTCTTTGTCATCTCAAATTTCCTTTTGTAGTCATCTAGTGAATTTTTAATTTGGTTAATCATAGTTTTCTGCAGGAAAAAAAAAAGAATTTCAATTTAGTACGTTCTAAAAATAAGAATTTCTAAGTGTTTATTAATATTCTGTATTTGATGTGTCATTGCTAATAGTATATCTCTTTAAATTTCAAAACATGGTTTTCTTTTGTTCTCTGAACATATTTATAATAGCTGTTGTAACATCTGTCTGCTAGTCCAACATCTGGGTCCCCCCAAAGGCAGTGTCTGATGTTTGCCTTTTGTCCTCTATATGTGTCACACTTTCCCGTTTCTTTCAATGTCTCATAATTTTTGTTGCTGTTAAGAAGTGAACATGTTGCATAATATAAGGTAGGAAATATGGACATTTATCCCCCAGCTGGCTTGGTGCTGCCATTTGTCTGGTGTTTGTTTGGTGACAAAACTGGACTAATTTTATGAAGTCTGTTTCTACTGCAGAGTACGGCTTCTGATATCCTTTCTCAGATATTTCCCCATGTTGTCATCTCCTAGCTTGGCCTTTTTGGGTTCTTCGTCTGGTCAGCATAAGACACTGTTTTGTCACAGGTTTTGTCTTTAAGTTTCTTACCAAAAAGGTATTCATCCTTTACCTTTGGTTATGTTTGTGGCTTGGGTACTGCTCTCATGGTTCTGGGTTTGAAATTTTACCTTGTTCCTCAGCATTGGAAAGATTGCATACCATATTTCTTGTTCTCCGTGGATCTTGCTAAGAAGGCAACCATCATTTAAATCATTGTTCATGGGTTGGTAATCTATGTCTATTTCTCTGAAGTTTTTCATGGGTATATATTTGCTTATTTCATTAATATCACTTATATTTCACATAGGTGTCAACTATATAGTTTACTAAGACTTCAAAAACTTCAATATATTTTATGTCAATGCAGGTTATTCCATATGTGTAAATAGAAGGTAATTTATTGGACAGTAACAATGAAGCAAAGCAAATGCAGAACATATAGCTGGTATGAAAAATAACAAAAGCCAAAAAGCAAACATTTAATTTTATCTTCAATACCTAAAGATATCTGCATGTGCACAACTTGAAATAAATTAAGCACATTTCCACATAAAATATCCAAATGGTTTGTTATTCTTATTGCTGATCTGGTATTACTTGTGACTTGGATGAGTAATTGAATGAGAAATGCGAAAACCCCTCGAGGGAGAATAAGGAAGTGACACTTGTATCGACAAATATTTTATGTCTAAGGCTATTCTACAGCATTCGGTAACATTAAACTTTGGCAAAACCATATCAGAAGCAATTCATAGAAATGTAGCAAATATCAGAATCTATGAGTAGCAAGCGGAATCTGTCAGTATGGACATGTACTTTCTACGGACAGATAGAACAGAGGCCAGTGATGAGAGGATATGCGTAACAATTCGATAGGCTTAATATGTAATAATTTTGGTATTTAAATAACTATAATGATAGGTTAACAAATGGACTTAACATTGCATCTAAGTACTGATGTACACACAAGCTAAGTATGAATTGGCAATTACTCTGTTAAATATGCTTAATACTTAGTTCAGGTTATTCATAGCAAGACTCTATAATATCTTGGTATGAGGTTATCAAAGTGGCATAAAATGGAACTGGGTTTTTGAAAGTCATTTGGCTTTTTTTTTACTTAAACTTCTATAAATAATTCACCTTCTAATACCACATCTGAAACAATTATTCACATATGTACATGAAATTATGCGTCCAAATTTGGCAAAACTGCTATTTCTGAATAAATTATGCTTTGTCTGTACCATGAATACTCGGTAGCTTTTTCAACCAATTTAAAGCTAGACTTATGGCAAAAGCTTCCCGGATATATCGCTATAAAAGAAAGCAAATTGTAATTTACTTTCCAATCTGTGCACAATTTGTAAATATACTATTTATGTGAATACATATGTGTGTGTAGATCTGTTAATACACACAGTTCGCTGCTAGTCATGGTTACTTGTGAAAGGAATGGAGATCTGCATTTTGGAGAGTGTTCAGTGAGCACACGGTGTATGTGTAATTAATAAATGAAAAATCAAAGAAATAGACAAAAGGTGGCATATGCTTTTCTTCTTTTTTTGAATTAGTGCAGAACAGGAAAAGAAGCTATGCTTAAAAACTACAGAATTAGAAGTTTCACTGACATTAAACGTCAAGTGTATTATATAGTTTCCTTTATATTAAGGGGCTTCTGTTACCGTGATATCGGAGAAAATTGACAACAATGATCAGGGTTATGACGACTCTCAAAGTTTATCCAATAAGTATATAGAAAAAGCCTTAAAAACATATCCTTGTCCTCTAGGGTTTGTCTGCCATTTCTGATGATATGTATACAAAGTTCATTAAAGAACTGCTATTCTCTGACAAATGTGTTTATGTTTGACTCTTTAGTGTCCATTAATCTTGCTAACGCTTATTAATTCTAATACATTTCCTACAGATTGCTTTTAGATAGTCTGAAAACATAAACATGTAATGTTTTAATAATGATGTTTGCATATCTTCCTTTTTAATTTCTGGTCTTTTACATTTTTTCTTGCATTATTGCCCTGGCTAAGACCACCATAAGATGTTGCGTAGAACTGGGGACAGGAGATATTGGTGTATCTTTTCTGATTTCAGGGGTAAATTTTCAATGATTTTCCATTGAGTAGGATATTTGCTGCAGTGTTCTGAGTTTTAGTTTTTAATCTTAAGTGTGGCAAATTATGTCAAATGGTTATTCCCTTTGTAATAGTACATTTTTTTCTTACTTTTTAAAAAGTGGTTTGATTTCAAAATGTTAAACCAACAAGAATTCATTCTTGGATTAACCTCAATTTGAGCATTGTGTTTTATAATTAATGCATCCTTGATTTTTTATATCAAACGTAAGTTGCCATTTTCTGTGGTTTGGTCATGTAGGATATGAACGTTTGATTTACTTTCTTATAATATCCTCATCAATTTGATGTAAAGTTTATAAAGTTCTCCTATAATATTTGGGAGAGTGTTCTTCTATTCTGCGGAAGACTTTGAACAAGATTGGTGTTATTTCTTTCTCATTATATGGAAAAGTTCAGGAAATCTGGCACTAAGACATAGAATTCTTTTGTAAAAAGGTGTTTTTTTTTTTATAAACACTACTGATTTAATAATTGAAGGACTATTGAGATTTCCCACTTTTAAAATTTTTTGTCATTCCATACACGTTAAAATTTGTTAGCATAAAATTTATATAAATATAAATTTGTCGTATTATGTGTTTGTCTACAGGATTGGTAGTGGTGATTCAATCTATGTTTCTCGTACTGGTAATGGGTTTCTTTTATTTTTCTCCATAATTTGTGCAAGGGATCTGTCAATTTTATATTCAGCTCAATAAAAACTTTGGGATTCGTCAATCTTCTCTGCAATCATTAAAATTTCATTCACCGATCTTAATTTTATTGCTTCATGTCTTTAATGATTTTTAGTAGTAAATTACACAGTTTTCAATTTCTTGAGGTGAGCTGTCATATCTTAAATTTTCAGGATTTCCACTTGTGCAATTAGTGCTATTTATTTTCATATAGACATATTTTGGTGCAACTCATATATCATAATAGCTTTATTGAGGTATAATTGACTTTAAAAACTGCACAACTTTTAAATGAACAATATATTTTTTGAGATATTATATATTTATGAAACAGTCACCATAATCAAGATAATGTAACTATCCATCTTACATACTTTTCCAAGTTCTCTTGTGCATATATGTATCCCCTCTCAGTTGGTTCTGCTCAAACACTCCACCTTTTCCCCATGCTATGCACCTTCTTATATTAGACTTTCTATGGACATATACTTTCATTTTCTTAAAAAAAAGTAAGCTTCCAGAAATGGATGAGTGAATCGCATGATTAGAGTTTCTTTAAGTTATTTTACAGTATAACAAAGAACGTTGCAACATTATACCATTTTACAGCTTACCAGCAATATGAGTGTCACAGATGCTCAACATCTTTGCCATTGTTTGTCATGGTCAGAACTTTTAACTGTACCCTTTTTAATACGCATGCACTGGTATCACATTGTTGCTTTATGTTGCAAGGTGTAACCAAGTCATAGTTCTTTGTGTTCCAAGCATTCCCAGTAAATGGAGAAAACAGATTAAAGGCCTGATTCTAATCCTTTCCATTCATTGTTTTGCATGTATAGTTCTTTTTTATTGCATGCTGGCTTTTCTGTTTGATGTGGTATAGAGATAATTGCAGGCTCTGGGTGATTTTATCTTCCTCCAGGGACCATTTCTTTTGCTATAGAGAGGCAGTATCCTGGTGGAATGCCCTTTCTGACCTTGAGAACTTTTGAAGCTGGATTTCAAGTTATATTGTATTTCTTGTTCACATAGACATTTAGTACATAGCCCCTCTAGGATGTCAAAAGAACCTAAAATTAAAAAAAAATAATAATTATCCTTCTGCTTTGGTGGGCTTTGAGCTGGATTTGTGCTGCCTGTGATGGAGGTAGTACTAGAAGACGGTCAGTTGCTTAGTTTCTCAGCCTCAATTTTGTGCTTAGCATCTTGAGTGCTCATTCAGATCTTTGAATTAACAAATACTTTGTGGCAAAGATGATACCAAAGTTAGATCTCACCACTTGGGCTTTTCTTCCTCCTGAGATTCTGAACCTTTAATTCTTGCCCCTTTACACTTATAATACATCAAAGAGATATCTTTCATATATTTGGAGCATTCCCAGTTTTTCTCAGCAGGATGTTTGGACTCGTAGATTATTACAGGAAGAAGTGTTTTTTTTTTTTTTTTTCCCCTAAACCTATTATTTAAAATAAGTTTTAATTAATAGGTGTTTTCCTCCCATAGCCAATTAATCACAATTCTATATCAAGACTATGAACAAAATTAACTTAACTTTCTGTTTTGAGGAAGTGTACATTCATTTGCAGTTACAAGAATTAATATGAAAAGGTCGATGTACCCTTTACTTATTTTCTCCCAGGATTAAAATCTTGAAATCCATGGTGCACTATCTCAAGCAGGATACTGATAATTATACAGTCAAGATAGAGAACATTTCAATCGCCACAAGAATCCCTCTCGTTTTCCTGTTATAGGCAGGCCCCTGTCGTTCGTCTCCCCATCCTTGACTTCTGGCAACTAAGGATCTGTTCTTCATTAGTGTAATTTTTAAAAATTTTATTAACATTATATTCATGGAATCATTCTGTATGTGACCTTTGGGCCATTTTTTTTTTTCTCTCTCTGTATACTTATCTGGAGATTCATAAAGATTGTTTTGTGTATAAATAGGTTTTTAAAGTTTTTATTGCTGAGTAGAATTCCATGGTATGGATATACCACATCTTGTTTAACTATTTGAGGGACATCTGGCTGTTTTCAGTTTGGGGCTATTACAAATAAATCTGGGTCAAACATTTCTGTACATGTTTCCTTGGAAACATGCGTCTTTAGTTCTCTTTGCTAAATGCCAAAGAGTGCAATGCTATGTCATATGGTACTTGCATAGTCAGGGATTTTTTTTTTTCAGACTGCCGAAATTTTTAACAGTGGCTGCACCATCTTACATTCCAAGAAATAGTGTCTGAGTTTGTCTGCATTTCATGGTGTCACTATTTTTTATTTTAGCCATTCAGATAGCTGTGTAGTGATATCGCATTGAGATTTTAATTTGCATTTACCAAATAGCTATAATGTTAAACATGTTTCCATGTGATTACTTGCTATTTGTATATCCTCTTTGGTGAAATCTCTATTTCTTTTGACCATTTTACAGTTGGATTTTTCAAGATGTGTGTTATAATTATACTTTCTATATTACAGATACTCGTCTTCTGTCACATATTTGGCTTATAAGTATTTTTCCCAGTATGTAGTTTGACTTTCTGTTTGCTTAACAGAAGATAAAGCTATTAGCATAGTAAAAGTGTTTAATTTTGACCAAGCCTAATTTCTCATGTTTCCCTTGTATGGATTGTATATTTGATGTCAAATCTGATTACTATTTGTCATGCCACCAATGTCTGGAATGTTTTTAATCTTATTTCTTTTCTAAAAGTCTATTTTACATATTTTTTAAAAATTTATGATACTTTTTCATGGGATTTTTTTGTGTGAGGCATGAAGTTTAGATTGAGGTTCAGTTATGGGCCTATGAATATCCAATTGCTATTGCATAATTTTTGAAAATACTCTTTCTTAATAGAATTGCTTTTGCAGCTTTATCAAGAATTTATTGGCCATGCTGTGTAGGGTTATTTCTAGGTACTTTTTCTGTTTCCTTCATCTATGTGTCTATCTTCCTATGAATACCATACTGTCTTGATTACTATAGCTGTATAATACATCTTGAAATTAAGTGGAGTGAGTTGTCCCACATAATTTGTTATTTCAAAATGTTAAGTATTCTAGCTCTTTTTCCCGTTTATATCAATCTTAGGACAGTATTCTGAATATTTCCAAGTAGTATTATTGGAATTTACTTAGAAATTGTATTAAATCTTTACATCACTTAGGTGACAATTTAAATCTTTACCATGGTTAGCCCTGAATCCATGTGCAGAGTATGTCTGTCCATTTGTTTGATTTGTCTTTCCCTAATCTTTGATTTCTCTCATCAGTGTTATGTAACTTTTAGCATAGAATGCCAGTAGATGCTTTCTTACATTTAACTCTTAGTATTTAACTTTTGAAGCAATTGTAAATTGTATTACATGTTTTATTTCCGTGTCCATATGTCTATCATGAGTATATAGAAATACAACGGGATTTATATGTTCCTCTTGCGTCTCATAACCTTGCCAGTGTTACTTCTTATTTCTAAGGGTTTTTTTGGGTTTTTTTCGTAGTTTCGTTGAGATTGTCTCTGTTCACATCACGAGACCTGCAAGTATAGGTAGTTTTTTTTTTTTTTTTTTTCTTCCTTTCTGGTTTTTTGCGTTTTACTTCCTTCTCTTGCTTTGTTGCCCTCACTTACCATCCAGCACTCTTTTGAATAGAGAGTGGTGAAAATGGACGTATTTGCCTTATTCCTGTACCTACCAGTAAAGCATTCATTTTTCCACCATTATATATACTGAATGTTATAGGCATTTTGCAGCTGCTCCGTCAAGTTTAGGAAACTCCCGTGTATTCGTGTTTTTTTGAGAGTTTTATGACAAAAGGGTATTAAATTTGTTTAATTGCTTTTGCTTCATCAATTACTGTATTCATGTTATTTTCATTTCTTAGCACGTTAATATGGTAGATTACATTAATTGTGTTTTTTAGTTATTGTATATATTTAAGGTGTACAACGTGATTTTTTGATGTACACGGACATAGCAAACTGATTGCTATAGTCAAACTAATTTACATACCCATCACATTCCACGGTTACCTTTTTGTGTGTATCCCTGGAATTATGTGCTTGTTTGTGGTGCATAAACTTTTTTATATATTGCTGGGTTCTATTTGCTGGTATTATGTTAAGGATTTTGTGATTTTGTGTCTGTAGATCGGTTTTTTGCTGTGATGCATTTTTGTCTGATTTTGATATAATGATAACAGTAGCTTTATAAAGTGAATTGAGAAGTGTTTCCGCCTCTTTAGCTTGCTATTTTTCTATTTCTGTTTTCTACTTTAAATGTTGATTTGATATATTTTCTATTTTATTTCAATGACTTTTTTTAAAAGAACTTTTATTTGACCCATGGATTATTTGCAAGTGAATTTTTTGTTTGCAAATTTTTGGAGGTTTTCCTGTTATGTTTGTTATTGATTTCCCATTTGATTTTATTATGGTCACAGAACACATTCTTGTGATTTCAGTCCTTTTAAATTTTTTGAGGTTTATTTTATGCTTGACAATATGATCAGTCTTGGTGTATGTTCCATGGACAATGGCAACAAATTTGTCTTCTGCTGTTGTTGGGTGCAGTGTTCTGTAATTGTGGAACACATCCTGTTGATTGATGGTGGTGATTTCTTCAGAAATTCTGCTGAATCTATGTAATTTTTCTGTAAACTGTTGAGAGACAGTGGTTGAAGTCTCCAGCTTTAATTGTGAATTCAACTATTTATTCTTTCAATTGTATCAGTTTTGCTTCTCATACTTTGTAGCTCTGTTTTCAGTGCATATGTATTCAAGATTTCTAGATCTTTTTGTTGAACTGGCCATTTGTTATTACATAGTATAATGGCTATCTTTGTCTCTGGTAATTTTCTTTGCTCTGAATTCTGCTCTATCTAATACTCTTATTGCCATTCCTGCTTTATTTTGATTATTTTTGGTATACCTTTTCTTATCCTTTACTTTCAGTCTGCTTATGTCATTATATTTAAAGCAAGTTTGTTGTAGACAGAAAATAGTTGTCATTTTTTTTGTTAATTCACTCAGCTAATATTTGTCTTTTAGTTGTTATACAATTGTATAGTTCATTTTTATTTAATGTTATTATGTGTGTTAGGATTGAAGTGTGGTATAACATTTTTTTCTGTTTGTTTTCTGTTTTTATTTTTTCGTTTTCTTTCGTCTGCCTTCCTGTGGGTACTTTAAACATTTTTAGCAATTCATCTTTTTATTTTTGTTTATCTATAGCGTATTTGAGTGTGTCTTTCTGCATTACTCTTTTTACTGATTACTCTGAACATTATATATTTATAAATATATATATATGTATACTTATCACAATCAGGTGTAATCATTTTACCACTTTTAGTGATGTGTTAAAAACCTTATCTCCTGTTACATCTCTCTACCCGCCCCCTGTTTTTAATATAATTATCTTAAATACTTCGTCTTCATACTTCGAAGTCCACATCAGAAAATGTTATAATTTTTACTTATAATGAAAACCCTAATTTAGAAAACTCAATAAGAGAAACTTGGTTTACTGTATTCACCTGTCTTTTGCTCACCTTTTCTGATCTTCCAAGTTTTCTGACTTCATTATATGTTTCTGTTTAGAGAATTTCTTTAGTTATTATTTTAGGACAGTTGTACTGGCAGTAAATTCTCTCAGGGTTCCTTCATCGAAGAATGTCTCGGTTTTCACTTGATTCCTGAGGATATTTTAACTGGGTTTAGAATTTAACAGTTTTCTTTCAGCACTTGAAAAATGTGGCACTTTCTACTAGCATTCCTGGGTTTTGATGATAAATTCAACATAATTTGAATGTTCTTCTATTTTTTTTCTCTACAGGTAAGATGCCATTTCTCTCTTGCTGCTTTCAATAAAGTTTTGTTGTCTTTAGTTTTCAGAATTTTGATCATGATGTATCTTGGTTTGAAATTCTTCAGGTTTATCCTGAGAGAATTGTGTTAAGGCCTTTTATGTATAAATTTTGTTTGACTAATTGGGAAGTTTTCAGGCATTATTTTTAAAAGTATTCGCAGTACTATACTCTGTCCACTCCTTATGGGATTCTAATGACAGGGATGTTAGAACCTTTGTTATTGACTCACAGGTCTCTGAGACTTTGTTCTCCTACCCACCCCCTTATTCATATTTCCTTTCAGTTTCCTGACTGGGTAATTATTCTTTTTCTGCCTTCAATATCAATGATTATTTCCTTTGTACCACATCAACAGGGGGAAAGTGAAGGCACGGCCTCTGTTGCCAGGTGATTGTAGAAGTCCAGATTCAACCCTTGGCATCCATTGACTCCTGAGTGGGGGATGTTCCTCGTTACTCCTGGGGAGGTTTGGAAGTTCTGTCCCCCCACGAGGCTTCCACTGAGAGTGGCAGGTCACAGCTCCTGATGCACGTAATCCTGACACCATCTAGAGTGACTTCTTTACCATGGGCTGTGGTGAAAACTGTTACTCTTCTCTGAGCTTCCTCTGACAGCACTTCAGCAAGAAGGGGAGCAGTATATCATTATCTCCCAGAGAGTAGAAGTCCAAACTTTCTACCTGCTCTCCATTAACACTGTGGTGTGGTGGAGGGTGAACTCTTTAGTAACAGCAAGTATGAACGTACCAGCTTCCAACTGCACCGCTATGGATGCCATGTGATGGTGATTTGAGTTAACTAGCTACATACAGCCTGGTCAGGGTGGACCTTTGATAACGTAGTTGAAGATGGGAACTCTATTTTGCTGTGATGTTTTGCTTGAACAGAGTAGTTAGCTCTACTCAGTTATGAATTAAATGAATAATCGTAAATAATCGTGTATTTTTTCACATATTTTACTTAATCAGAGCTTTTCACTTCTTCCTGCAGTTCTTAGTTTGCACCAGGAGAGATAACTCTACCCTCAGACTGAATGACTTCCTTTAGCATTACTTCTTTTACAGTTTTCCCAGTGGTAAATTGTCTCAAGTTTGGTTGTTTCTTATTTCACTCTTCGTGAAAGCATAATTTTTCTACGTATGGAATTCTCAATTGACAGTTTTACTTTTTCCTTCAGCATTAGAAAGATGGTGCTATATTTCTCCTGTTCTCCACTATAACCACTGATTTTATTTTCTTATCTTTCTTATAGTATTGATTTCGTGTAAAGTTTATACCAGTCTCATAATATAATTGAGAAGCATTTCTTTTATCTGGAAAAAATTGTGCAAGATTGGGGTTCTTTTTCATTATATGGAAAACAGGAAGTCTTCAGGCACCAGGGTGTAGAATAGAATCACTGGTAGGAAAGATTTACTTACAGATGCAATTTGTCACATAGATGTAAGATTATTGAGACTTCCTAAATTTTTCTCTGATTTCATTTTTTTAAAGAATTTACTGATTTAATGTAACTTCAATTTTATCAGCGTAAGTTTCCTTAAAAATATTATTTGTATGTCTCAAGGATCTGGACAGATAATTCTCCATTCCTGGTAATAATGTCTGGTTTTCGTGTTGATAAGTGTCTCAAGGGTTCATCATTTTTAAACCTATTACCAAAATGAAAATCAACAATAGTAACATCTGAAAACGACTTATGGATATGTTGATTCAACTTTTTATAACTGAAAAAAATTCATTTTTTGATCTTAATTTTGTTTTTCATTTTTTAGATTAATATTACTGGGTACTTTTACAAATAATTGAGCTTGATTATCAGATTTATAAATTTTAGTACATCCTTTTTTGATTTGAATGATCTGAAATTTCTTTGAGACATATATTTGGTGCATACCGCACATTATGAACAATTTTTTGAGGTATAATTGATTTAAAATAAACCACACAATGTTAAAGTCATCAGAAAAGTTTAAAGACTTTCGTGTATTAATGAAACTGTCATCACAATCAAGATAACATAAATATCCTCTCCTCTTCCACCAAGGTTCCTTATGAACCTCATATTGTTCCCCTGTCATCCTGTCCTAGCGCTCCCCCCTTTCCTGCGTTATGGACATTCTTGAAGGAGTCTTTATATGGACACAAAATTTTATATTTTTTTTGAAAAATTTCAAGGAACAGAATGGCTAGATCACATGATAGTTGTGCCTGTCAGATACTTTAGAATTTGTGTAAATATTCTGCAGTGAACATATTGTGTTAAACCCTAGCAGCAGTGTAAAAGAGTTACCTTTGATTAGGTACTTGTCAGCACTTATTATGGTTAGTATTTTTCATTGTTTCTCATTTAGCAGGTGAGTAGTGGTATCTCACTGTTGCTGTAAATTGTGTGGGAATCACCAAGTCTTAGTTCTTTCTGTTCCAGACATCCTCATTATACGGAGAAAATGGATCCCAATCCTGATGCTAGTCCTTTCCTACCCCATTCCCTTTCTGCATGTGTGGGTACTTTTGATTGCAGGCTGGATTTTCTGTATGAAATAGTGTAGAGGTAACTGGAGTTTCTGGGTGATTTTATCATTCTCTGGCATACATTTGCATTTGACAGGCAGTTAGGGTGGGGACAGTTAATTGCACTGCAGTCAGAAATTGAGTCCTTTTAAAGCTGGATCTCGAGCTTTGTGTGGAGTTTTCTATTTTAGGTTTATATTGACCTTAGGACATAACCCCTTGGGGATGCCAAATGAACCCTTGGTTTGTTTTCTGTGATTCGTTTCGTCTGTGAACTGTCAGGTTGAACCTGTGTCCTCTTGGTTGGGTGAGACTGCCAGAAGTCTTTCTCAGCTGCTTAGCTGCTCAGCTCCAACTTTCTGCTGAAGCCTCCTGGATCGTCACTCACATCCTTGGAATCAGCAAAAGCCTTCAAGGGAGAAGCGGTAACAAATGTGAGTGGGTCTCGTGACAAAGGCTTCTCTCCTAATTGAGATTCTGTCTTTTTGAATGCTTTCTTCCTTTGATTTGTGGTGCCTTCAAACAATATCTTTAATATCTTCCAGCTTTCCTAGTTTTTCTCAGTAGGATGATTGAGCTGAAACGGCTGGTGTGCTATTAAGCAAGAGTTTATCTCTGCAAATACTAGTTATTGAAATACTTTTGAATCTGAACATTATGTTTCTTTTATAGAAAGTTAATTCAGTCTATATTTCCATAAGATAAACAATTGCTGTTAAGGCAAATGATCTTCCTGAGGAGTGCTTTTTCTCTGTTTCATTATACATAATTATTTCAAGTTAAATATTTCATATATTTAATAAATTATTCTTTAGTTTTTAACATGCAGAAGGTATGAGCCATAGGATGCAAGTAGTTTTATTGAGGTACCGTTTGTTAGGAAACAAAAACAGTAAATAATGAGTATACTAAACAGATTAGTTTGGGGGAATGAATTATACAGCCACAGTCACCAGATTACTACCTACACCATGTCGAATTGTTGCTCTAGGGAGTGGCATATCAACCTTTATCTTGCCCTGGTGTACTGAGAGTCATGTTTGTACCACTCCATGTAAATGTACCCTCATGACATGGTACTTTGTGGTCTTGGTGTCATATATTTTACATATACGATACTATTTTTTTCATTTTTTGCATTATACATTGAAATGCATTTTAAAAACAATAGAAAAATTGTCTTATATTTCCTCATACATTTTATTTTTATTTTTTTGAGTAGTAGACTTTAGTTTATAGCAGTTTTAGGTTTGCAGAAAAATCGAGCCGAAAATACCCTCCTACACACACACAGAGTTTATCCTGTTATTAACATCCTGCGTTGCTGTGGTACATTTGTTACAGTTATGAACCAATATTGATAAACTGTTATAAAGTAAAGTTTACATTAGGATTCCCTCTCTGTGTTGTATAGTTCTATGGGTTTTGCTAGATGTGTAATGTCATGTATTCACTATTACAGTATCATACACAATAGTTTCAATGCCCCTCGAAGCCTCTGTTCTCCACCTGTTCATCTGTGCATCTCTCTGTCTCCCTGAGAACCTGGTAACCACTGGTATTTTTTTTCCTGTTACCTCAAACATTTATTGTTTCTTTGTGTCAGGTGCATTCAAGATCCTCTTTGCCAGCTGATTGAATTTATACAATAAATTGTTGTTAATTACAGTCACCCTACAGTGCTATAGAACACTAAATCCTATTCCTCCTACTTAGCTGTAATTTTGTGTTTGTTAATCAACTCTCACTATCCCCTACCCCTTTATCTTTCTGGTAACAATTCAGCATGGTAATCTCTGGTAACCACCATTCTATTCTCTACATACACGTGAGAAAAATTCTTTGCTTCCACATATGGGTGAGAATATGTGGTATTTCTCTTTCTGCTCCAGGCTTATTTCACTTAATGCAATGTCCTCCAAGCTCATACGTGTTGCCGCAGATGGCAGGATTTCATTGTTTTTAATTGCTAAATAGTATCGCGTGTACACATACCACATTTTCTTTATCCATTCAACTGTGGATAGATACTTAGGTTGATTCCATATCTTTGTGATTATAAACAGTGGTGCAATAAACATGAGCGTGCGCACATCTCTTCGATATGCTGATTCCCTTTCCTTTGTTTATATATATATATCCAGTAGTGGGACTGCTGGATCACATGGTAGTTCTATTATTAGTTTTTTGAGAAACTTCTGTCCTGCCTTCCATAATGGCTATATTAATTTGTGTTCCCACCAACAGTATGTAAGAATTCCTCTTTCTATGCTTCCTTGCCTGCCTTTGGTATTTTGTCTTTTTAGTATTAGCCATTCTAACTGGAATGCCGTAATATTGCATTGTACGTTTGATCTGCATTTCCCTGATGATTAGTGATGTGGAGCTTTGTTTCATATACCTGATGCCCATTTACATGTCTTCTTTTGGAACATGTCTATTCAGCTTATTTGCCCATATTTTAATTGGATTTTTCATTTGCTGTTTTTTTCTTTTGAGTTATTTGAATTCTTCTTATATTCTGGATATTAATCCTCTCTCAGATGCATAGTTTGCAAATATTCTCTCCCATTCTGTAGGTTGTCTCCGTTGATTTTTTTCTCTGCTGTGCAGAAGCTGTTTAGTTTGATGTAATCCCATTTGTCTGTTTTTTTGTTTGTTTGTTTGGTTGGTTGGTTGGTTGGTTGGTTTTGTTGCCTGTACATTTGAGGTCTTCTTCATAAAGTCTGTTCCTAGACCAATGTTCTAAAGCATTTCGTCTATGTTTTCTACTAGTAGTTTCATACTCTTGGGTCATACATTTCAACCTTTAATTCATTTTGAGTTGATTTGGTATATGGCGAGAGGTAAGGTCTAACTTCATTCTTCTGCATATGGGTATCCAGTTTCCCCAGCACCATTTATTGAAGACACTGTCCTTTCCCTAATGAATATTCTTAGTGTCTTTGTCCATAATCAGTTTTGTTTTGATCATCACACACCATACGCAAATACTGGTAATCACCTATGAACCCCGTAAATATGTATAAATAACAATAAGAAGAAGAAAAAATCATTTCTATGACATGCATAATTTGTGATGTGCAACAGAAAAAAAAATTACTCAAGATTTAACTAAAATTTTCAACTAATCATTTTATAGTCTAAAAAAAGAAAAAAGAAAACCAGTTGGCTGTAAATATGTGGCTTTATTTCTGCGTTCTCTATTCTGTTCTATTAGTTTCTAGTCTTTTTTTATGCCAGTATCATGCTGTTTGGGTTACTATAGCTTTGCATATATTTTGAAGTCACGTACTGTGGTGCTTCCAGCTTTGTTCCTTTTGCTCAGGATTAATTTGGCTATTAGGGTTTTTGTGTGGTTTCAAACGAATTATACGATTGTTATTCTATTTTGTGTGAAGAATGTCATTGGCATTTTGATAGGGATTGAGTTGGATCTATAGACATCTTTTGCTAGTGTGGTATTTTTCACATTATTGATTCTTCCAATCTGTGAATGTGGAATGTGTATGTGTTACCATTTCTTTGTGTCTTCAGTTTCTTTCATCACTGTTTTGTAGTTTTTCTTGTACAGATCTGTCATCCTTTTGGTAAAATTTATTTTTAGGTAGTTTATCTTTTTTTGTACCTGTTGAGAATGGAATTGCTTCCTTAATTTCTTTTTCAGCTTGCTCGTTATTGGTTTATAGAAACTCTACTGATTTTTGTATGTTCATTTTGTATCCTGCAACTTTACTGAATTCATTAATCACTTCTAAGAGTTTTTGGTGGAGCTTTTAGGATTTTCTATATGTAAGATGATGTCATCTGCAAACAAGAACAATTTGACTTCCTCCTTTACAATTTGCATACCCCTTATTTCTTTCTCTTGCCTAATTGCTATGAGTAAAACTTCCAGTACTGTGTTAAGTAAGAGTGGTGAGAGTGGGCATCCTTGTGTCATTCCTGTTCTTCGAGGAAAACCTTTCAGCTTTTCCACATTGGTATGATATTAGCTGTGAGTTTGTCATATGTGGCCTTTATTGTGTTGAGGTATGTTCTCTCTATACCAAGTTTGTTGGTTTTTTTGTCATAATGGGATATTGAATTTTATAAAATACATTTTCTGTGTTAGTTGTGATGATCATTTGCTTTTTGTCCTTCATTTTGTTGCTGTGATGTATCAAGTTTGTTGATTTGCATTTGTTGAACCACTCTTTTGTTTTTTAACTGAAGCACAATTGATTTTACATGTTTTGGGGGTACAATCCCACTTCTAGGAATATATGCAAAAGAATGGAAACCATCATGTGGAAGGTTACCTGCACTCCCATGTTCATCACAGCTGTACTTAAAATAGCCAAAATGCAGAACCAACCTAAATGTCAAACCATTCTTGCATCCCTGGGACAATTCCTTAAACAGACAAGAACAAAAACAGAAAAAGAAAATGATAGACCAATATCCCCATGAAGAAAGATGCAAAAAATTTCAACAAAATACTATCAAACTGAATCAAGCAGCCCTTGAAAAAGATCACTCACCACATATTTTCCTATTTTCTTTATTGTGTGTGTGCTCTTCATTTTTTCCTGTAATTTTTAATTTCCATGAAGTGTTGCTTCACTTTAGTCTGAAGAACTTACTGTAGTATTAATTGCATTACAGGTTATCCAGCAGCCAATTGTCTAAGGTTTGATTATGTGGATGTTTCTTATGTCATTCTGAGTTTGGAAGGATAATTTTGCTGGACATAGAATTCTGAGTTGACAATCTTATTTTTTCTTTAGCATTGGAAAGATGCTGGTCCATTTTTCTCCAGCTCTCCGTGGATACTCTTGAGAAAGCAGCCATTATTTACATCATTATTCCCAGATAGGAAGGCAAGTCATTTGTATTTCTCTAGCACATTGAGTTTTCTTATTTGGCTTTAGCTGCTTAAGTATGATGTACCACATGCATATCTATTTTGAATTTTTGGTTCTGCTAATCTTACATTTCTAATTAGAATATATTTTTGGAAAGTTGGGAATTTTTGGCCTCTTTTCTACAATTCATATGGTTTTCTTTCCTGATCGATTCCTCTCCCTCCTCATATTGCACTCTGATTAAGTATATGTTTGATGATTGAATATTATCTAACAGGTTGCTGTAGGTTGCTGTAGTTTCCCACAGTCAATGGGCACTGCAAGACCTCTGTTATTTCCATTCCTCTCTTAGCCTCACATCCACTTTCTGCTATGCCTTGATGATTCTTGGGCACATGTTCAGCCCAGGCCCTGACCAAGACCTATTGTAAACTTCCACACAGACTTCTGCCTTGGTCCTGTGAACAGATCCCTCATCTAGAGTGTCGTACCATGTAAATCTCAGCTGCACAGCAGCCTCGACTTTTAATCTCTGTTTCATCAGCTTAACAACTCTGCCATGCTCTACCTGTTTCAAACTCCCTGCCATAGGTGAATTTGCCTCATCCAGAGAGCCTGGGCTAACATAAATCTCTCACCTTGACAGTACCTTGTGTCAGTGAGGAACTCTCATACCTAGTTTGTGGAAAGAGAAATTAGAGCCAGGACTCTGGCACAATTTTGGCAGATTCTATTAAGCTGAATAGACACATATAATACGACTCAGTAATTCTACTGTGACTTACATAGTTATCCTAAAAATGCACCTCTGTGCCAAAACGTGTATAGAAACAGTAATACTTAGTAGTTGGACACAATCTAAAAGTTCACCATTTCTAAGAATGTGTAAAATAAGGTATATCACACAATGTAATGCCACTCTCCAATGAATATGAACGGACTTCTTCTACATACAAACTGTTGTTGTGACGTGATCCCTGCCAGTGCATCCTGCCATGCACTGATTGGAACAGGGTCTCAGGTCAAGTTGGGAAGTCTAACACATTCCTTGGCTGTTTATTTTCATCAGTATTTCCAATAACACCCCTCTTTCTGATTCTACTTGGCTGGTCCTGCAATTTGGGCAGAATTCTTCTTGGATCCTGGGGAGAAATGAGCCTGTAGGGGCCAAACTATGTTGCTGTGTTCTGTTTTTGAGAAATACCAGGTCTAGGTTACCTTCTTTTGTAGGGTGGGTGGTCATCAAATGCCTGCTGCTCTGTTATTCCTTCACTTTGCCCTCCCCTTAGAAGCCTGCCCTCTTCTGACCACTGTTCAGAGTTTCTTTTTAGTTGTGTTTTGTATTCTTTCCAGGGTTTTTGGCTGTATCTAGTGGAAAGGAGCAAGGAGAGACAAGTATACACTATTTTGTGCAGAGAATAACTTCAGCCTAATTTCCCTGAGTTTTACCAAGATTCAGAATGATGAGTATTTTAGGTTTCTTAATGGCAGATATACTCCATCCTATGGGTCTATCACATTCTGTTTGTTCATTAATCAGTTGACAAACATTTGGGTTGTTTTTAGTTTTTTGCTGTTATGAATAATGGTGCTATGAACAATCGGATATAATTTTTGCATGGATATATGTTTTCAGTTATCTGGAGTGGACAGGTAAGGTTAGAAATTCTGGGTCATATACTAACTGTTTGTCTAACTTGTTGAAGAATTACCAAACTGTAGAGCTATATATGAGAGTTTCAATTTCTCCTCACCAATACTTGTTATCTGTGTTTTTGATTATACTAATTCTTTTGGATGTGAAATAGTATACCATTTTGGGCTTGATTTTCCTTTCCCTAAGGACTAATGATGTTTGACGTCTTTTCATGTGAACATTGACCATTTGTGTATCTTCTTTGGAGAAACTCCTATTGGAATTCTTTGCCAATTTAAAAAAATTGGATTGTCTTTATCTTACTGAGAAAGATCTTTTCATATTCTGTATATAGATCCCTTATCAGGCATATGATTTCTAAAGATTTTGTCTCATTCTGTGAATTGTCTTTTCATTTTCTTAATGATGTTCTTTTGAAACAAAAGCATTTTCAGTTTTGATGAGTTACAACTTATCAGTCTTTTATTCCTTGTGCTTTGCTGTCATAATTACGAAATCATTGCTTAACCTAAGGTAACACATGTTCATTCCCGTACTTTCTTCCAGGAGCCTTTTGGTTGTAACAGCTACATTTAGATCTATGATCCACCTGAGTTGCGTTTTCTTTGTGAAGTGAGGTAAGCGTCCAATTTCTTTCTTTTGCATGTAGATATCCAGTTGTCTCAGTACCACATGGTGAAAATATTCTTTTCCCATTGGTGTATTTCCATCATAAAAATATTTATTCTTGCTATCTATAAATATGATTGTTTCTCATTTATTTAAATCTTTAATCATTTCTTTCTACATTGTTTTGTGCTTTTAGATCTGTAAGTCTTGCATTTGTTTAATTGAATATATTACTAAGTAATTAATATCTTGTGATGTAAACAATTGTTTTCCTTATTTCAGTTTTGGCCTATTCATTGACTGTATAGAAATACAATGGATTTTGTGTATTTCCTCGTATTCTGCATCCTTGGTGAAATTGATTTATTAGTTCTAATTTTTAGTGGATTTCTTAGAATTTTTATATAGTTTAATGTTATCTGCCGATGGAGATAGTTTTACTTCTTTCTTTCCAATCTGTATACCTTATGTCTGTTTCTGGCAAACGCATATTGAATAAAATTGGTCAGAGTAGACATATTTATCTTGTTCTTGATATTAGGTGGAAAACATACCATCTCTCATTGAGTGCAATGTTAGCTGTAGGTTTTTTGTTGATGCATTTTTTCAGGTTAAGGAAGTTCTCTTTTATTCCTAGTTTGTTTTCTCTTATGAAAGTGTGTTGGATACTGTCATGTGTTTCTCTGAATATCTTCAAATGATCATATGATTTTAGTTTTTTAATCTGTTAATATGGTGTTTTACAGTGATTGATTTTTAGATATTGAAACTATCTTGTATTCCTAGCATAAATCCTACTTGGTCATAATGTTTAATCTTTCATATGTTGCTGGATTTAGTTTGCTGGTATACTGTCAAGGATTTTTGCATCTGTATTCATAAGAGATAATGGTCTATACTTTTCTTGTGATGTGTTTGTCTGGTTTGGGTAGCAGGGTAGTACTGGCAATATAGAATGAGTTGGGAAGTGTTCTCTCCTCTTAAATTTTCTGGAACATTTTGTGAAGAATCGCTGTTATTTATTGTTTAAGTGTTCTTTAAAATTTTCCAGTGAAGCCATTTGGGTATGGGCTCTTCTTCATGGGAAGATATTACTTTCAAGTTACTAATTCAGTATATTTACTTGTTATAGTTCTATCCAGAAGTTCTGTTTTTTTGTTTTGTTTTGTTCTGTTTTGCTTTTTTCTTTTTTGAAGGAGTTGATTAGTTCATGCCATCTAAGAATTGGTCAATTTTGTGTAAGTTATCTAATTTTTAGCATGTAGTTGTTTATAGTAAACTCTTATAAGCCTTTTATTTATTTCTGCAAATTTGAGAGTGATGTACTCTGTTTAATCCCTGATCTTAGTTATTTCAATTTTTTTTTTTTTGTCAGTCTACCTAAACATTTATCAATTGTGTTGGTATATTTAAAGAATCAACTTTTGCTCTCATTGATGTTTTTATTATTTTATATTGTCTGTTTATTTCTTCTACAATCTTTATTTTTTTCTACCCTCTGCTTTTATTAGTTTTAGTTTACTTTTCTTTTTCTAGTTATGGTAAAGTCATTTATCTGAGATCTTTTTCACTTTGTGAATATAGATGCTTACAGCTATAAATTTCCTCTAATTGTTTATTCAGCTTCATCCCCTAATTTGTTGTGATGTTTTGTTTGCACTTTCATTCATCTCAAAGATTTTCAAATTTTCCATGTGATTTATTCTATGTCCCAATGGTTCTTTCACGGTGTGGTTTAATATCTACTTATTAGTAAATTTCTCTATTTTCTTCTGTTGTTTTCCAATTTAAGTCCGTTGTGGTCAGAGAACATACTTTGTTTTATTACAATTCCTTTGAATTAATTTGGCTTTGTTTTAGGCCTAATGTATCATCTATTCTTGACAATGTTTTATGTGTACTTGCAAAGAATGAGATCAGAGTGTTCTCCCTATTACCCTTTCTTTCTAATGATTTCTTTTCCTTTTTTTCTAATGAAAGTCTCTCCCTAAGTCTGGATTTGTTTTTACTTGATATTCACTATTTGATTAGTCATTGTTATCACATTTTCCTTAAGTCTTTAAACATAGTTTTATTTAGTACTTTGAACCTATTTGTCAAAGCTGATTTTTTCATTTAATGATCTTAAAGAATATGTAAAACTTACTCTTCAGTTAAACACACTTAATCTCTCTACTTACTTGAAGCTGATATACATATATCTTTCATTGTGATAAAAATGTATATAACATAATGTTTGTCATTTTAAGCAGTTTTAAACATACAGTTCGTAAAATTAATTACAATTACAGTGCTGTGTGACCATCACCTCTATTTCCAAAACTTTCTTGTCATTGTAAACATAAACTCTTGATCCATTAAACAATAACTCCCCATGTAATAGCTGTTATGAACTATTTTTCCGCTAGTCCAACATATAGTTTCCCTTAAAGGCATTGTCTGTTGTTTGCCTATTGTTTTGTATATGTGTCACAATTTCCTATTTCTTCGCATGTCTTCAGGTTTTTTGTTGTTGTTGTTAAAAACTGGACATATTAGTAATATTTTAAATCTGGATACTATTCTCCAAACAGGCTTATTGTTTGTTGAGTGACTTGACTGGAAGTCTGTTTCTACTTCATAGTGCAGCTTCTGATATCCTTGCTCAGATTTTCTCTCTGTTTTTATCTTTTTAGCCTGGCTTCCTAGGGATCCTCGCTTTATTAGCAGAAAACACTTATTGGTGAAAAGTTGTACTTGAGCCCCTAAAGTGGAAAAATGTTCATCTTTTAATTTTGGATCTATTTGCTGCTTGGAGACTGCTTTCATCATTCCAGGTTCAAAGTTTTATCTTTTAGCATCAGAAAGAACAGACTGAATATAATTTTATTTTTCAGCTTGGCTTTATAGGAATCCCCCGGGTTCAGAATATCTTATTCTTCAGCCCCTGATTAGTCAGATTATGTTGAAACAATTTGAGCCATTGAGGTTTTTACCTTTTGCTGATTGACCTGTTTGTAATTTGGGAATGCTTTAAAGTCTTCCTCCACATCCTACTCCAATAACTTCTCAGTGGATGCAGCCTAGAACATGCAAACATCCTTCTGGACCCCCAGGCATAAGTGTGATTACAAATAGGCCCTTCCTGGCTTTCTCTATCTCTGGTTCTCTCTGTTAATTTTCTGGCTGCTCTACAATTTCCCTGTTGCTACTACTTCCATGGAGCCCCCAGCCCCTTAATATTTTGTCACCAATATCTCCATTGTTTTTGAAGCCCTTGGGGTTGATCTGTCCACATTCTGTCCCATACAAAGTCAGTACCCTTAGGCACAGCTGCAGATATACTAGTCCGTACAGCCTACTTCTTCCCGTAGGCAAAACCTCACTACTACTAAGTCTTAGTTAGGGTAGGGGATAGAGATCCACTTCTGCCAGAGTGACATCTCTGCTGTAAGAGTGGGCACTGGCGGGGGAAGGTGATAGCCCCTGGCCTTTTTGGCTTGCCTTCTCCAAAACTCAACTTCTGTCCAACAAGACATGTAGGAGAGGGAAATTACCTCCTGGGGCCGAGCCCTTGCCCTACAAGTGGGAGCTAGGGGAGAAAAATGTACCCCAGTCATCTTGACAGTGCTTTCCTGGAATAGAGCTTCTTCAACAGAGGGCTTGTAGGGGAGGTGGTGAATGAGAGACATAGCCTGTCCTCCCAAGGTGAAATTGGAGGTCTACATTGTATGCTGTGAGAGGAGGGAGTGATTGTCTTCTTGGCTTCACTTCCTGCAGTAGAGATTCTGTAACAGAGCTGGAAGGAGGGTGCATGAGAGCAGATCATAACTCAAATGTCACAGTCATAGACTCTTACTGTTCTTACCAAGATTTAGTAGATTTTATTGAATGTTTCTTTTTCTATTTGCTATGTGCCATTAACTTCCAGAAACTTCAAATGTTTTTGATATAATATTCACCAGTTCAATGATTGTTTTACAGGGATTAGTATTCACCCAGATCCTTGCACATCTCTCCTGAAGTCTGCCCTTCTAGGTTTATTTAGAATAAACAAGCTAGAGAAGTTGTGCTCTGGTAAGACAGTGATAACTATTAGCATGTTTACAAAGAGTTATTACCAATGTCATTAGCACTTTTATAAGGAGGTCATTTACTCCCACCTCGCATTTCAGGTAGAGAAGAAATAGTTACAGGATTTCTTTTATTCCTTTGCTCCACAACATGCAAAATCAGTCTAAAGTGTTAGGAGGCAGGGCAGTGATTAGCTATGGAGAAAAGGGAAGGCATTGTGATGGGAGCTGGTTAAGGGAATTATCTCTCTTTCTTCTTCTGAAAGTCTGACAATGTTTCATTCTCCACCCGAGTGGTGTTTATAAGCTGTGTTCTCTTTTCTTAAGTACATGGATCTAGTTATTTGGTATTTTTTCACTCTTCTCTGTTTATATTATGTTATGAAAGACAAATACATAGGACATTTAAATACAATAAATATTACCTAGAAAACCAAGGAAATATCATCACTAAATGTTTGCTGTGTGTGTATGTGTGTGTGTGTTTGTATGTTTGTGTATGTTTTTCTAGGAGGCAGAGTGGTAAAATTTTGGAAGTGTATGTATGGGGTTCCAAAGACATTGGTAATGTTCTCTTTCTGGTAGGTATACATGTGTTCACTTCATTAATAATTTCTGTATTTCATGTGTATGCCACATGTATATTTTGCTAATAAAACATTTTAAAAAGATAACTTCTTTTAACTGGACACATAATTTGTACTTTCTGTATCCAGCTTCTTTTTCTAAGAGTAATATCTTTGTAGTCGTTTGTAGGATCAGTTTCCATTTGCTTTTTGTGTGTAGTATTCTATTGCCTGAATGTTCCATCACATGGATATTTGTCCATTCTGTTGTTGCCTGACATTTGAATTTATCCTGCCTGGGGCTACTTTGGATAAAGGTCTATGCACATTGTGGTACATTTGTCCTGGTGAAAATAAGCAATTATTTTTCATGGGTACATGCTAGGAGCGGAGTTGTTGAGTTTCAGGGTAGACAGAGAAGATATAATTTTAAATAAATATTTGAGTTTTTACCATTATTATAAGTACTTGAATATTTTAGTTACTAAAATGAGTCTATTTTTTTTTTGGACACCAAAATGGCCAGAAGATAATTTTTTCTATCAGTGAATGAAAAAGTTGTGAACATACTTAGATTTTATCCACGGGGTACAAAGTTTAGACAGTGAACAAATTTAAATAGGCAGTGGAAGGCCCAGGGAATACATTTTTTTGTGTCCCAGATTCAGTACTGGTTATTCAATAGAATGGTTACATTTCCACACAGAAGAGAAAAAACAATGGTGCCTTGGAATTAATTTACTTCACATAATGTAATAACAGAGTAAGAATTGGTGCTGAAATCTCCTTACATCTTCTCTCTTAATTATTCACTTTTGCGAGCAGGTTGTCTAATGTACTCTTTGTGTGATACCATTTTCTGCATTCCCCTTAGCTTTGTAAAAGGGTGGTTTTACTGTAACCTGTTGTTTCATTATTGGTGCCAGGTACTGCCATTTATAGGAGCAATAAAAGGAAAATGGGTGCAGTCACAGAAAGCATATTTATCAAAAGAATATCCTATTTTGTTCCACTAGGAGATAAACATGACTTGATCTCAGCTTCAAAGGGCACTTATAATTCATCAAGGAACAATTATGTGATCAAAGCCCAAATAGCTACAGGCTTATGAAAATGTTCACTGTGTTTTAGCATTGCTTAAGTGGACATCCAAATTAACCAATGAAACCAAAATGCCTAAGCAACAGCAATACTGTGTTAAAGGGAAGGATATTACTTACAGAGGAATGGAACCAGTGTTAATGAGAGGCCCCGATTTCTGAGTGCCTACTGTGTGCCAGGTGTCGCACGTAGAACTTGCAGTGGGTTATTTACTTTAATTTTTACAGACAGTAACGGATCGATATTATGTGTTTGATGACGTTACTGGGGTTTAAGGCGTACGTTATCTGGCCATGGAAACTGATGCAGCTGAGAATTAAGTCTTGACACAATGAACTGCATAAGTTGCTCTTTTTGCACTTTCATTGTAAAGGCAAGTCACAGATGGAGTTTTTGTTCTTAGGAACAGAAATTTCGGTAAGGACATTGTGGCTTCATAATATCCTGATAATTGTGTAGGATTTTATTCTCCCTTTTCTTCTTTCCTCTCCCACTCCTTTTCTTCCCTTTGCTTTTTTCTTGCTCCTCCTTTATCTTTATAGCCATCATCATAATCAGTATATATGAGTGGTAAAGCACGATTATTCTCTACAATATGAGATTTGCCTGCCTAATTTTTAAAAATGGCAATAATTAAAAACTGAATTAAAATTGGTTGTTTGCTGTGCTATTATGTGAGCTGTAGCTTGGTTCTCTCTGAGTGCTTTTTGGTGAGAATTGAAGATGCTTAGAGAGGGTGTAACCCGAAATAAATGTAGTTTTATTTGGGAAAAAAGTCAACATTTGTCTTTAAGTTTGAAGAAAGGAAAGCATAAAATATTTTATGAAGAGAAGCAGAAAAAGTTTCTTTTTATGATTATTATTTTTTAAATGCAGATATATTAAAATTTGAGGTACCTTGTCTAAATTTGATGAATAAAGTATATATACATGGTGTATTATATGAATATATTAATATACTACTCTAATGCTATATATTAGATTATGTAGTAGCATTTATAAAATGTATGTGTGTGTGTGTCGTTATATAGTAGTAATTTTGAAAGTGTCCGTGAGAAAAATTATAATGAAAAAGAAATGCCCACATCATCATCTGGAAATAACTAGAAATATATACTGAATACAAATGTGGTCATTGCATATACTAACTAGATTATATTATTGCAGAGAAAACTCTTATGACAGGTGAAATATTACAATCTTTTATTGTTTAAAATATCATTTTACCACTGTTTGGTGAAAATGTCTGCTGAGTGTATACGTTTTCCTACATTCTTATTTGCTGTACACCTCCCATCTCATTTACGAAACATCTACTCTTTGCCAGATATTGTTTTATAAGGAAAAATAAGGCATAACTTTTTCTCTTGGGTTCACCATTTAGTGAGAGAGATGGAGAAGCAAACAAACAGTGTTCACAGAGTAGGAAATGATATCAAGTAGTAAGAAAAGGCCACACAGGATCCTTTGGGAGCACAGAGAAGAAGCTCAGTGGTCAGGAGGCCCGTGAATCTACGGTAGGTTCTTGACACACGACAGCGGCACCAAGGTCGAGTGAGGGCACCCGCAGAGAGACGCGGCCTGATCCATTAGAGTGCAGGAAGAAAGTCGATAGAACATGTTCTTTAGAAATAATGAGATAACAAAAACCTCGTTAAATAATTTGAGATTTAAAATTATATAAAATAAAAACTCTCACTGTTTTCAAAGTTATACTTCTGTAATATTTCACATAGTAGCATTATTTGATAATATTTTCTTTTCCAGTATAAAATACTTATAAAATGCCTATGTTAAAATTCCTTAAGTTCAGTATACAATGGTAAAACTAATCTAATCTATGCACATTTTCGGATAATATTACAATTTAATTCTATGATTATTAATCGCCTAAATGTTGATATAAGTGTTCACTAAGGCCAAATCTGACAGACCCCTGGAAGCCAAAGTGATAAACACTTCAATAAGGAATGCTTTGTTAGTGGCAAAGCTACTCATTGCGGCTACATAATAGATTGTTTTTTACACCCAAACCAGCGTCCTTCTGTTTTATACATGCATGTATGTGAGAGAGAGAAATATATCACTTACACGTATGCTGAAAACATACTTATGTTAGGAATTAGGACAGGTTCTTCGAAGGCAGTCTTTCTCCCACCTTTTCTATCTTCACCCATTTCTTCTCCATTTCTTTTTCTCCTTAGTCTCTAAAAATGCCCTGTCAGTCACAAAATCAACAGACGATCCCAAAAATAGAAAGAACTAACCATTTACTTGATCCCTAGCAGATCCCAGGCTCACACTGTCCATTTATCTCCTTGTGGCCAACAAAAGTGCAAAATATCTTCTCAGGTGGTCATTTAAGGATGAGTAAATGCCACCAGAGCACAACTATCCCAATGTACAATGCACTGGGATTCTTTCTTTTTTTTCTCACGTCATAAATCTGTGCCTGAGAATTCTTCACCATATTGCTGCCTCTTTGATATATTTCAAACCTCTCCACAAAACATCCCCTACCCACCAAAACCCCTGCCCAGCACTGCCACACACACACATACTCACAGAATAGTTTTCCTCACGTTTTCTCTGGCAAGACCTAACATTTACAAACTATCGTGTTGAAAAGTCCACGAATAATCAGACTCCTTTCTGTACCTCGCTTTTTCATTCACTCTAATCTAACTGGTCATGAATTCCTCAGGATTCCCTTGTTTTGCACCTTTATTTCTTCTTCTACACCCGCACTACTGCGACCTCAGGTTTTGACTTTATGAACATCTGTCATTCATGTACTCATCACCTCTGCTGACCTCACGAATGATCTCAGTATTAGAAATTATTTGAATGGAACAAGCTTCCTTCCCCTTCCCCTGTTCTGCATATGTTATATTTTTCTTCTGTTTGGAATATTCTTAACCTTTGTCTCACTTGTAAACATATACTCCATCTTCAGTTGTCAAACCCGGTATCTCTGAGGTCTTTCCTGATCCGTACTCCCCATAGCTATTGTTTCGTGGCTTAAAAGGATGCCTGTTTGTTGTCTCTAGCATCCTTCTGCTAAAATCATCCGTGGGGACTCCATATGCTCTGGAAGACCCAGCTCGACTTTGACCTCATTACAAGTGTCTCCCATTAGTGTAAGTCAGTGATTCTCACTTGTGACCCCAAACAGGCAGCATAAGTACCTGGGAAAATGATAGAAATGTAAATTCTCAAGCCACACAACAAAATTACTGAATCAGAAACTCTTGAGGTTTATGTTTTAACAAGAGCCTGAAGTCATTGTGGTGCAGCCTAAGTTTGAGAAACATGAATGGACAATATTTTTCTCATTCTCTGTGCTTTTACACCAACTTCCACACATCTTCAATGGAAGCAATAACCATATTATATTGTAATTATTTCTATTATTTTCTGAACCATTTTCCTCTTCCTTTCAAAGGTGGTGAACACAAAGGGAGATTCAACCCGTACTAGGAATCTTCACAACCCCTTTGCATTCACCACCCTCAGCACCTGCTGAGCAGTGGCCACAGCTGGCCGGCGTTCATGTGCTTCATCAGACCTAAGAAGGACGGGCAGTCTCCAGAGTCATTGTAATGCTGATTCCAGTTTTCCTCATAGGTCATAAGGAACTTCGTGGGTGTGAGTCTGAATCCCTTCTGCTCACAACACGCGATGAACTCTCCTGTATGCCTGCTTCGTGCCTCTCAGCTTGGTGACAGTGATGGTGCCAGGTATACGCTGCATTTGGATTGTTCTTCCCAAGATTCATTCACACTGTCTCCAAATCCTTCACGGCCTGCTCAGCGACAGCTACAACTCGCCGTGGACCCGCGTACTTCACCAAACCCGCGGAGGATGGCTGATCTGTCATTTCATGGTATTGCTGCTCCTAGTAATCGTCCGGCAGAGATGAGGTTCAAGAAGCTGCTTTATCACTCTAAAGTAACTTCAAAATGACTATTTAATTTGATCCTCACAATGTCCCTGGTGTGTAAAGTGGGTAGAAATGGCAAACAGGAGAAATGTAGGGCCAAATATTTAAGCAGAGGAGATCTGTTACTACCGATGTGTTCCGTAGGTTGAGTTGCTTTTTTTTTTTATTCCAGAAGGAATTTAGGTGAGACAAAATGAACTGGTCTAGCAGCCTAACGTTCACAGTGCTGGTACTTCAGTGATTCCTCACGTTACTGGAAGGACGTCATAGTAACAGAGGTGATTCCCTTCCTAAGTGCTTCATATCAACTCATTTTAAATATTCACTTCATGTTGACAGCATGATGGAAATTATAAAGCCTGGCTCAAATCCATTGCATGATTCATACAGAAAACTAGCTCCCTCGCATTTATCCACTCAGGCAATTGTTGCCATTGTCGAGTAGTGATGTCGGATGTGAACATGAAGCCAGTGGAGGCCACGTGACTTGTTGACAATGAAGTTGTCAAGACTAGCATGGCAGTCATTGGTTTCCCAGATTCCCTGTTTTTTTATTGAACCCTAACAGGGCCAGCAATTGCTGTTCGCTATGAACACAGCTCCCCCTGGATGACACAGGCTTGATTACCGTGATGTGTTGGTCTTACATAAGCGGGTATTGTTCCACTCCAGAGTGACTTGCCCAGTATTTATCCTATTCAGTGTTGTATGGAGTCATTTTCTAGCCTGTTCTTTAAGACATACAAAGTGGACCAGGAGGAAGTCCAATAGATGAGAATAATACAGAGTGTGTTATAGAAAGCAGTGGATTTGTTTTCCTCGGAATCAGTCCCTATGTTCATGACGTTCAGTTTCTAGTGGATGTTACCTCACATGTAACTCACTACAACTACTGTGTACATCAGAAATAATTGTTGGTCTAGTGTGGTCTAGTGTCAACGAACTGCTGCTTCAGGGGTTTCCCCAGTGCCTGAGTGAAAATTATGCTCAGGAAACTCTAACTCTTCTTCTCATGGTGCTTGGTGAGCTGTCCTCTGTCATCCCATTCCCTGCCCCTTTGCTGGATGCCACTTAAAAGGTCAGTCTATTGGATTGGTTTCCATATGAATGACTTGTTCTGTGTTCACTTTCCTCGGGGCCATTTACGGTCATATATGCAGCATATGATGCAGGCTATGAACACTTACCCAGCACAATATTTTCTGTGTGAGGAAATAAATGGTGCCATATTATGTATACCAGGCAATAATTTCACTAGGACCACTTGCCATATGTTGGCTACCTTTAATTTCTGCTGAACTAGGTGAACATTGGTACTGAGCCTGTTTTTTTTTTTTTTTTCCCTCACCTCCCTGAGGAAAAACAGTTGGTCTTGTTATATCTGCTATAGAGATTGAATTAGGGCGTAAAATTTATATGCCCATGAGAGAGACAGATTGACCTCCATCACTACTGATTTAGAAACTACCATGCATGCTCCCATAGCATGGTGACTCCCCACAGGACTGATGCAGGTACATTGCTTAAAAATAACATGGAAAAGTAACTAAGATTGCAGCATTTATTCACCACACTACAGGGCCGCATAAGAAAGCCTTATTTTGCGGTTAAAGGTATGGGGGATTCAGTGATTATTCACATTACTGAAAGAATTTCGTTATCAAGGAGAAGATTAAATTCCTCTTAAAACTCTTCATTTCTACATTTTAAATTTTCATTAAACCAGCAGCATGAGGAAAATTATAGGCTCTGCTGAACATTCATTACATGAATCTCACAGAGAATGACATCCTTGTCATCTACAATCAAAGGGGGTTGTTGCATTTGCCAAAAAGTGCAGTGGTATACGAACCTATGTCTAGTGCATACCACAACATATGATGACGGGCATGCTCCAGGTTTCCTATGTCAGCCACTGATTTCTAAGTTGTACACTTTCTCATTGTTTATTGACAGGGCCATGCAGGCACTATTAGAAGTTTTCTACCACAAGTCTATCTAGTGCACAGGCAAGAAAAGACCATCTTTCCCTTGAAGCAGTGCTCAGGTTAATAATTGGTCATGTGTGCACCCCGGTCAGAGCTTCTACACATCATCCTGCCTCATGGCATGTGGGCTTTAAACACACAGCGACCAGTTTATTTCCTGGAGATACCAGGGGAATGAAGGTTCTATGCTATGATGGCCAGATGGAAATGGTTGCCCATGAGGCTAATTGTCACCTCCTCACACAACATCCTGAAGCCTCTTGTGTGTTTCCTTTGCATCATGCCGCTTTGATGGTGGCCAGCAAGCATGCCTAGTGATCCCAGGAGTGCCATGCCAGTAGAACTTTTCCCTATGGTTGTACCTACTCCTCAGGACAGGCCAGACCACCTTGATCACCACTGCACAGTACTGCATATTCAGGGGTTCCTTGGTTCCTGGCATTAGTGGATGAAGGTCTGGGCAAAGGGACTGAATCCCTCCCTCTTGGGTCCATGATTCCTTCTCCAAAAGGACAGAGGGCAATGGAGATACTGGTCTTATTATTTCCGGAACCAGATTGCAAAAGGTTATTTTAGATAGCAAGCAGGTTCATTGCAGCAATTGTACAACAAGAATTGGGTGCTGCAAGCAGAGCTTCACCCACATGAGACAGGTCTGTCAACAAAGACAGGGCCAGTCATGAACACACAGGTTATTGATGAGGGCAGAATGATTCACAGAGTAAATGCCCCTCTGAGGATGAAGTTACAGATATCTTCCCGAATGTGCTGTAGGATATGAAAGGAGAACCATGTGGAGGTGCCTTTGGGATGAACGAGATGGTGGAGAAGGTAGAATGCTTTGTACTGGATTTCCGGAACATGACCCCGCATTCACGGCCATCAGTTTCTCAGGTGCTTTTGTCCCATCAGGAGCTGGTTATAGTCGATTTCCTGTATGACGAAAAGTGGTGGCACATTTCCAAGTATTTCTGTTGCTGAAGGGTGTTGCCAGTAATGGAAGAAAAGTCATGCCCTTAGTCTTCGTCCTGTTGTCCTTCAGTGAGTGCATAGCCCCACACTTCTTTTGCCACCAGCTGTCCCTATCGTGGTGATTCTTAGAATGGTGGGTTGGAATTCCCCCTAGTTGTCTCCCTCTCTGCGACAGGTCCTGTGTCAGTCCTCTCAAGGGCGTTAGCAGGCAACTGGTAGCATGTGCACCATGGTGGTAAGCACACCTGGCAAGATATAACCTAGTACCTATGTACAAAGAAGGATTCATGGTCCTATGAAGGCAAAGGAAGTTTTACCCCAGAGCCAGTTACCCTTTTTGACTGCTTGTTTCTGCTGGACCTGTCCAATGAGGCCACTGATCGCATTTCCGTCAGCTCCTGCGATGAAAGCTGGCCATTCCCGTGAACTCTGACCTGCTCCCCTGCCTCTGATGCCTGTCTCAAAGACATTCTCCCCCGGAGTCTGACTGTCTTCTGTTCTGTACTGCTTCGGGAATGCTCACGTTTGTTCCCATTGTGTGACATTATCCTCGAAGGAAATGAAATTACCCTTAGTACAATCCTTTGCAGATATTTCATCCATATGTCTCATCCCCTCTGTCACACCTCTTGTCAGGGTAGTCAAGCCTGTCTTCTCCATGAGATGAGTACATGCGTGCTCCTTGACAACTGGCTTTTCTCTCAGAAGTGGGAGAACTGTAATCCATCGTGGTGGTGGCCTTGCTTGCCTTCCCCTCAAAGTGCTTCATTTGCACTCGTGTTCCAATCCCGGGGTTTGCCACATCTATATTAGAAATGAGGGAGTCTCAACCAGATCTGATGTGTGGGTCTTCCTTAGAATTACCTGTCCTGTGTTTCCAACTTAAGTCTGGTGCTGGCACTGCTCTCTGATGCTGTGTAGGGTCCGAAAGCGAGCTTATATCCACCCAGAAGTCCTGGATCCTCTCATCCCGCAGTATTATGACAGGTAATCAAGTGCCTGTTGGGAGACCGAGGACGTGAGGGTGGTGGAGTTGTTCAAATCAGCATGTCAGGGCTTGGTGTCAGAGAACTTATTAATTATCGACAGCATGCACCCTGCAGCCATAGTACACAAAGTTTTGGGTGTCTTGGACTGAGCTTCCCGTGCATGAGCCAGGCCTGTCCACAAAGATGGGTCCATTCATCAATACACAGGGTGTTGCTTCACAGCAGAATGTTTCACAAAGTAAACGCTCCTCCAAGAACCAAGTTTTAGAAATGTTCCAGAAGGTGCTGTGGGATATGAAAGGAGAACCATGTGAAGGTGCCCTGGGGGTGAACGTGATGGTCAAGAAGGTAGAATACTTTGTACTGGATTTGCGGAACTTGACTCCCATCATTCATGGCCTTCAGTTTCTCAGGTGCTCTTGTCCCCTCAATCGCTGGTTGCAGTTGATGTCCTGTATGTAGACAGGTGGTGGCACTTTTCCAAGTATTTCTGTTGCTGAAGGGTGTTGCCAGTAATGGAAGAAACGTCATGCACTTGCTATTCCTCCTCTTGTCCTTCAGTGAGTGGATAGCCTCTCACTTCTGTCCCCACTGACTTTAGCCCAGCATTCTCAGAATCATTACCATAGGGACTGTCAGTAGGGACAGTATTCTTAGAATACTGGGTTTGGACTCCCCCCTGGTTGTCTCCCCGTCTGTGACAGGTCCTGTGTCAGTCTTCTCAAGGGTGTTAGCAGGCAACCTGTTCCCCTGGCTCCGAGGCCTGTCTCAAAGACGTTCTCCCCCGAAGTTTGACTATCTTCTGTTCTGTACTGCTTCGGGAATGCCCATGTATGTTCCCATTTTGTGACATTGTCCTCCAAGGAAATGAAATTCCCTTTAGTACAATTCTTCGCATATATTCCTTCCATAGGTCTCATCCCCAGTGTCACACATCTTGGCACGGTAGTCAAGATTGTCTTCTCCGTGAGATGAATGCATGCATCCTGCTTTGACACCTCATTTTCTCATGGCGGGGTAAGAAATATAATCCGTAGTGCTGGCGGGGCTTGCTTGCCTTCCCCTCTAATTGCTTCACTTGCACTCGTGTTCCATTCCCGGTGTTTATCTCCACTGTGTTAGAATTGAGTGTGTCTGAACCAAAGCCTTTTTGTGTGTCTCCCTGAGAATTACTTGTCCTGTGTTCCCAACTCGGGTCATGTTCTTGCTTTGCTGTGTGATGGTGTCTTATGGTAGGGAAGGGGGCCGAGCTTGTACCTCCCTGATTGGTGAGAAGCGTGGGACCAGAATTGGCATTTAAGACATCAAGATCTCCAAGTTATTTTCCCTTCTTTGTCTCCCCTTCCAGTCACTTTTTTAGGTGTTGCACTTTTGGAGCAAGTATCTTGGGCTGTGAATTCAGCCTCCTTCGGGTGACACAGCCTTGCTGGCCTTTATGTGCCTATCTTTGACTGTAGGGTGTGATTGGTTTCATTGCCGAGCATCTTGTCTTTCGTTTACCCCAGCTCGGACTGTTTGCTTGACATTTCGGGCGTGTGGTGTAAGATATGAGGAGGAGGTTAGTTGGGTGCTGTCCTGTGGAGGAATGTGTGGAGCATGTGGTAGAATGCAGTGTACTGGTTCTTCCCAAGAATCACTCCCTGCATTCCCAGCCTTGATTTTCTGAAGGGCTGTTGCACCTCATATCACTTTTTACAATGGATTTCTGGTTTTGAAGTATCTGGTTTTCTCTTTTCAATGCATTTGTTTTATTTCATGTGTTTCACTAGTGGGTAAGGTGTATTTTGCTCATGAGGCTCGTTCTCTTCCTATTTAGTTTTTTCGTGAACTCTTGCTCCTATCCCCATTGCCTGCTGTTATGCTGGATGACATTGCACTGCTGAGAGTCTACTGAATTAGTGTCTGCAAGCATCCCTCCCTCTGTTGGTCATTTTGTACAGGCTTTGTTGGATAGTCACCAGAAATGATGTTTTTCTTTGTTGTTGTATTTTATCTCATGTAGAAAAATGGTTCATCTTTGTGATCAGTATTTCTGCTTTAGAGGTGCCCTATTTCTTTTTGAATTTCATGGAAGCAAGTCTGTCTCGTCCTCTGAACTCACCTTGCATTCTCTTTCCGGAGTTACTCTACCAAGCTTACAATCTTGAAAGAAGCATTGGTACCTGTCTTAGAATGCACTGAATTTCTGTTCAAAACATCACTTTCACCTGTTTACCTCATTACATACCTGTTGGACAAAGACCACAAGCATTTCTGAGATCATTTGTTTTCATTGGTTATGGGAAGTCTGTGAATTAGTCTTGTAAAGCGTCAATTTACCTTTTTGCATATTCTTCAGCAACTGTTGGACAATGACCACAGCCAACCGTATGTCAATTTACTCCACCAGTAGTAGACAAAATGGCTGATCCAGTAGATTATCATACTGCTGCTTCAGGTATTCCTCACAGAGTTAAAGCTATGTCATGGGTATTAATCAGTGTCCCTTTTGGTCAAAATGCTCGATGACTTCTTCCATAATGCCCTGCTGGATACAGCCCAACTAAATGGCAATGAATGTACCTGTTTTATACTCCATTGGACTGTTTTTACCAACCATTATTTGTCTGCATTCACCTTTTTCAGCACCTGCTAGACATGTACTTCTGCAGCTATGGGAAAAAGGGCAATCTATCAAGTCAGTGTGGTGCTATTTGTGTTTTTTTCTCACATTTCATCTAAAAAATAATACATCCATGAATCCAACACCCTCTGTTCAGATGTCTGACATCTGACTTGTTACACCCCACTGAATTTCCTTCACCAGCACAGGGAAGACTGGACAGTAAATCATATCTTTGTAGTGCCATTTCTGTTGTTTCTCGCAGGTCAGAAAAACAGTTTAACCAACGGATCTGACTGCTTTCTGTTCAAATGTTCTAAACCTATCCTATTAAATCCCCTGCTGCATGTAGCTTGGCTTGATGGTAATGATAATGCCAGTTTATAATCCATTACATTGATTTTTATAAGCATCACTTTCTAAGTTTCCATCCTATTGTACCTGCCGAATACTGGAAAAATTGGTGCTGAGTTTGTGTACAGTTTGTGTACAGACCTGGGAAGGATAGGCAGTGTATCAGTTCAATGTATTGAAGACTCATGTATTTCTCTGAAGTCCAAAGGATTGCCAAGACCATGTTGCTAAAATTTTCTGCTCAAAATGCATGATGCCTTCCACTGTCACTCTGCCTTTTTGCCACCCCACTTGATGCCAGTGAAGTAGCTGGCACTCCAGTGCATTGGAATTGTTATTTTCTTAGTCACTTATCCTTTGGTAAAATCTTTCAGCTTTGCTGAGACAGTCACCACAACCCACCGGAGGTAATGTACCTCACCAGTTCTGAAAATAGTGTACCATTTCAATGTAGTGATGCTTTACATTTTCCTTATAGCCTGAGTGTGTGCCAGTTGTCTTAAGCCCTTGGGAATGCCTTTCTTCTCAAGCACTTGATGACCTTTCCAGTAGTGCTCTGCTGTGTAGTCTCCTGCTTGATTGCAGAGAAGGTGCCTGTAGGAAGTCACTGACTGGGTATTCCCAGCATCACTTCCGCTGTGTTTGAGTCCTACTGCGCATGCTAGACTATCACCACAGTCAAACATTTGCTCGTGTACTTTTCCAGCCCTGGGAAAGTAATGGCCTATCAAGTAAATGAAATACTACTCCGTATGTATCTCACTTGCCCCAAAGCCTCCGGAAATTCTAGGGCTGTGAGGGACTTCCCCCTCATGCAAACCTGTCAAAGTATTGGCCAAATAAAGCTTGTGTATGCTGCCTTATTGTGGTCTTATCTTTTTCCTTGATCAGCCCTGAAATCTCTTGAACTCCCTATATGGAGGCATGAAAAGAAGGTGGTAGAGTAATCTGTGATTATCTGTGGTGTATAAAACTTTTCTTAGAACCTGTATTGGCCCATTTTCTGTTGCTGCTCATAACAGAATACCTAAAACTGGGTAATTTACAAAGAAACACAATTTATTTCTTACAGTGTTGGAGGCTGGAAAGTCCAAGGTTCAGGGGCCGCACCTAATGAGGGCCTTCTTTTTGGTGGGATTTCTATGGAGTCCTATGGCAATGCAGGGTATCACATAGTGAGATGGCTGAGCAAGGGCATTTCAACATTCTTTCTTCTTCTCCTTATAAAGCCCCAAATCTACTCCCTGATAACCCATTAAACCATTAACTTATTAATTTATCCATTTGTGAGGGCATGGTCCTCTTAAAAGCCCCACCTTTCAAATACCATATTGGGGATTAAGTTCCAACATCAGCTTTAGAGAGGGGATAAACTTTCAAACTATATCAGAACATACTTTCACATTTCACATATGCCAAAAATTTATGGGATTGGGATGAGGATATTTTGGCATGTAGTACTATTCTACCACAGTAATTATTTTTGTCACCTCTCCCCGGGTGATGGAGCACAAAGGATTACTCAAAGCCCATTTCTCCAGAGCAATGAGAGGCCTGAAAGGGTTAATCCCAGGAACAATTCCTTCAAGAGAGAAGGATTCCTAGGAAAATAACCCCAAATCAGGTTTTCTCTCAGTTTTTATTGTCCAGACAAGAAAGTTACAGAAAAGGAACACAGGTGGTTACAAAAAGAACAGTAAGATAATCATCATGGCAACGCTTAGTTCCCTAAGAAACTCAAAGAAATAGCTGGAGGCAAGATGTGAAACATCCCCTCCCATCAATTTTGAAGCCTTTAGCTCACATAATTTCCCATCATTAGATTTATTTGCACCAAGGACAACTGCCCTTAGAGCAAAAATTTTTACTGTGTTACAATTTTTTTATCTACAACAGAGACTTTAGTCCTGGGAGAGTTTTCTGTTTTTCCCAAGCTTAGCATTTCTGCGTGCAATCCGAAAAAGTTAAGCTATGCCTAAAACTACAGAGCTGTGGCCCCACTGAGCTATAAGTTAGGTCCCGTGAAATACATTTCCTTTATTAATGTTGGTCTCCTGCACCATTTTGGCAGAAATTTGTGTACAATGGACTGACCTAGCATCTAAAAAGTCAGTACCAATTTATCAGGGATAGCTAAGTGAGGTGCTAGTTCGGAAAACTGAAAATCTAAGAGGCATCCTCAATCCCTCTGTTTCACATTCAATTAGTGAATAATTCCATTCATTTATACCTACAAACATTTTTTAAACATCTATGCTTTTCACAAGTTCCACTGCTTTCACCTGATTGTTGCTATGGTGTCTTGACTTGTCACTCTGCCTCCAAACTGAAATCCGTAAGATTCATCATCCACAAACACACTACCCTGGTCCTTCAAAACACAATGTCTGCTTATTGTAGAAGTACCCATTTGTGGCTCCTGTTGCCTTGAGCGATCCCTCCACGATCTGTATCTTGGACCAGCTCGTCAGCCTCGTGTTTAAGTTTGGTAGCATTGTCTTTCAGAAAGCCATGTTAGGGCTCACAGTACTTGATGTGTTAAGCAGGACTTCCTCAATTTTCCACTTGCAATTTTAAAGTGAAGTTAAGAATGGCATATATCTGAAGAGTTTCTTAAACTTTCAAGGTAGAATGGAGCCCCCATCTACTCTGTTTGTTTTCTTATCATCCATAGAACCCATAACCATATTGAGACCTGTTAGATTCTGCAGGTAGACAATACAATTTCTTATCTGTGAGTGTTTACCTTGCACCTTTTACTGCTCTTAGCAAATATTAGATGCTGAAACCTATTGGTTGGGTGGTTGAATAAATGAATATTTGGAGATTTGAATGAATATCTAAAGAGTATGTATTTTCATTTAATTAGAGTGTATTTAAAATACTCTATCCTGAAACCATACTTTTGATTATTTTAATGCCCAGGGCTCATAATTTTAATTTTGATGTTCAATGGTCAGTTTTCATCTATTTTTCTATACACAATAGAGAATAAGCTGGAGAAATATGTTTTTCAATCATATATCTTACAACGTTTTTGTTTGATTTTATTAAATACTATTTCATTGTTCCTCAATTAAATCTATTGGAACGAATAGAAGATAGCATGCAGAATATGTAAAAAGAAGTAAAATGTTTATCATCTTTTTATCTTTATGAGTTCCTTGGTTTCTAAATAAAGAAGAGTTTTTTTAACTAATGAAAAGTGTCAACAATTCTTCCATCACAATCAGAGTGGCGAGACTTAAATGATCTTTTGTCATCTATATGCAATGTAAATATAAATAGAAAAGATTTCCAAAAGGATTTCTTATTTGTCCAGAAACGTTTAAATGAAAAGACTGGCCTGTTTTATTTTCCTTCTCTCTAGTGAAGGGCTGCTTTAGTATACCAGATTTGTAAGGCTAACATTTTTCATCGAAACGTAAGTCAGAGAAAACCAAACACTATTTGCCCTTAGGAACTGCTTTTTTGTTTGTATCTGAATGGATTCTCTCTGTATTGTTTGAAGGAGAGAAATGTTTGACATGGTGATCTTTAGACAGGCAATGTACAAAATCATTTATTAATTTTCGACTTGGTAATTCTGTATAATAATGAGAAATAAAGCACTGCAATATATCACATATAAAAAATTACTGAAATTAAGTCAGTAGCAGATATAGGGTTAAAATACAAAGCACTGGTTCTTCATGAAGTTCCATAAGTAATACTTTTAAAGATGTAGAAAATTAATGACATTTGAGCTTACCATAAATTAATGTTCAAGAAGAATTTTTGCATAGGTGACTTTGTTTTAAGGAAGGTATCTTTCACATAAATTATTTCTGCATTTTGGTAATCATTGCATTCACGATAATTTTTTAAATTTTTTTAAATTATAATTTTATAAAAAATAGTTTTGAAAGTTTTCTGGGAAGTGGGATTTGTAATTATATCCTGCCCTCAAAGCATGTTATTTATGTATCAAATGTGCGAATATGCCTTGTCCACTAGTATTCCAGATACACAAAGTTCAAGCAGCATAAATTGAAAATGTTATAATCTCCTTATCCCTCACAAAGTTCTTTGAAACCAGTTTAAAGTGATGGAGAATAAAATGTGAAAATATAAACACCATCACTGTAGATTCTAAAGGCAGGTAATATTTAAGTAGGAAAAAAATTAAGTGTTCCAGTGAATAAAAGTCAAGGTAAATAATTATTCTGGTAGGGGGTGTGGTAGAAGAGGGGTTGTGGAACTGGATTGACCACTTTCAGATGAGTAGGAAAATCAGGGTAGTTTAAGAAATATAAGCTTCTTCTGAAATATCATTTTATAAATTATGTTGAAAATTTTAGCATCCCATTTAATCATCTAAAAACCCAGAAATGAGAATAAAACTTTTTGAAGATAACATAATAATGCCATTTACTTTTTCCTGTTGTTATATTTTAATCAATGTAACCTGAACTCCATTATGAATTAATTCATACATTTTCATCAAGCAATAAGCAATATATAATATTGTGGAGTAATTTAACTTGCTATTTATGTCTAGCGGAAATATAGCTCCTTAAACTAGATTAGTTGCAAATGATAATATGTTGTACTTCACCAGGATAATATCCAATCATATATGTATGTGACTGGACAGTTGCATTTGAGTCTATTACAGTAGGATGAAAGTCTGGGCCTGCATTTGATTTTTAAAAATTTACAGATAATCATCTTTCTTCTCAAGTGACCTTACCTTGGAAGAGCATACAGTGGAAAGGCTTTCAGGATAAATCCTTTAGAGACAGCTTATAAAAGATTCTGAAATTTCTATTTTTGTAAAATTGAGGAAGTCATTAAAATAATGGTAATGCCAATGGTTTCTAGGTCACCAGTGTGTGCTTGGGCAGAAATTTGGTCCAAATACCTCAACTTTAGTTGAAAATAGCAGTGGTTGTGCGGTTTTAATTTTTAATCCGATCAGTTTTTCTTTCTCTGAATTTTATGAATTGTCATGTTAGAGAAAACTAAAAGAAAGAGAAGGAAAAGTGTACATGTTTGCAGGAATATAATATCAGAAAATGTATTGATCAAAAGGAGTATTTCAAAAAATAGTGTTAATGTGTAATAGAAGTTTTTTTGTTTTGTTTTTTAACTACAGCATAAAAATGTCCTGAATTTATTTATTTATTGAGAAACCTCCGTTGCTGTTTTTCTGTATTTGATAGGCTTCCCAAAGAGACACTGATTTTTGGAACTGGGCCCGCCCGTCATATAAATGTAGAAAAACACACATTGCATGCAAATCCTGATAGTCAAGTCTGTACCCAATTAATAAATATAATCAACTATGTTTGAATGAAAAAGTAAAATATATAAATAACTAAATGTAGAAAAGTTTCAGAAATGGTTATAATGAAGATATGTGTTTGTTGGACATAATATACTTAGACCGGGAGATTGACACATTATCAGTTTACTGTTGTCATGTTTATGTAACTTCTCTGAATGATAGAGGTCATTATGACATAAATGTTAACTTCATTTTTCCAAATACTTCACGTTATCATGAAAATGAGCATTTTGCAGTCTTCCCACATTTGACTTCATAGTCACAGATTATAATTAAGACAAGAAGATATAAAACTGACCAAAAGTGTCTTTTACTGAATCAGAGGAGTCCCGAGTTATTTAGAAAAGAGGACCAATTTTCATTTCTCAACACCATCAAGCCAGTGACAATAAGGAGAGGCTCACAATGATGGCAGAGTAGATTAAAGCTCACTATTACCACCTTCACTTTTTTCCTAACAAGACTGGAAAGTGAAGTAAAGAGTGGACATGGAGATCTCCACTGCCTTGATATCAGTAAATCTATAGACTGTAAGCTCCTTGAGGTTAGGCAACACACACGTCGTGCTCAGTGATAAACTGTATCTCCACCACCAAACCCACTGTCGTGCACACAGTAGATTGTATCAATCAGCAAGTTGGGTAGGTCTGGAGCAACTGCTCTGAGACCCAAAATAAACTACACATCATTGGTGGGTAATGAATAAGACCATTCCTACAAACAGCACAGTGTAATAATACCTGGTGCATTGACATCACTCAAGTGAAATAAAAGGAATATAAAGATAATTAACTATATTAAAATGGAAATATACAATGAACATATATTTGCAGTTTCTTAATATAAATTGTAATTTTCGATTCATAGCAGTGACCTGATTACTTCATTAGGCTCATTATCACAAGGGTATTTGAAAGCCCTAAATTTACCGTATGATTTAATTTGCTGTCAATCAGATAGGCTTTCATTGTAATACAACTGTAGATAAAAAGTTGATTTTTTTTAAATGCCCACAGGAAAAAGAAAAACATTTATTGGGAGTATTTATTTTTTAACATTTTTCTTTATAAAAAATAATTTTATTGAAACATTTATTGTACATGTTTATTTGGGAACAGAATTGTAAAACATTAACATTTTTAAATGCTCTACAAAATTAGGTTTTATTTTAAACTTACTTTAATTCAAATATATTTTGTCAATTTTAATTTTTGCAGTAGTTCACTATTTCAGGGTAACACAGGTTTAAAAAAGTATTTTGATAATACAGTATAAACAATGTAGGCAATTATATTTGTGACAGTGTCTAGAGTCCTTAAATCTGGTTCCTGGTCAGAACTTTGTGGGATTAATAAATTGCAAGAGCTCTTTAACCTCTAAGTCAAACTCTAATTGCAGCCAGTAGATGTGGTAATTGGATTATACATTATCATTTCAGCTTTGATCATTGCCTTTTTTATTAGTATATGTCATGTTTGTTGTGTTTTATTTAATTTTGACATATTTTACACATAATTTATAAATGCAATATAACATAATACAAAATGATGTTTATATATTTTCTTAAGTGGGTACAAATAAGTGTTGTTAACTCAATAAATACTAGTTGTGCTCCACAGATGAGGAAATAGTTTACAGGAGGAATGCTGGAAGCCATTGAATGACTGCTTCTAACATCCAATGAAGGTTTTACTGTTATTTTAAATCTCCTTTCACACTTGAATCCCACTTCCAGAGTGCATCAATAAAATTTAGGGAGACAAGAGAAACTGAGACAATGAGATCCCTCCCATGCTAACTGTGCTAATTTGTTCTAAATAATAAACAGCAAAAGTATGATATTTGTAGAATCATTAGCTTACAACCTACTGAAAAGGAAGAGTACTCAAATATATGAGTTTAGAACAGAGGTTGGAAATATTTTTTTTTTTTTTCTGTATAGGGCTAGGTATTAAACATGTTAGATGCTGGGGACCATATGGTCTCTGTATAAACTACTTTGCCTTTATAGTGTGAAAAGAGCCACCATAGATCATATGTAAATGAAAGAGCACGGCTTTAAAAAAAATGTTTTTAAAAACCTTTATTTACAAAATCAAATGATGGGTCTGATTGGTTTTGTTGGCTGTAGTTTGTCAACTACTTGTTTAGAGTATGGATTCTCATGCCCATATTTTCCAAGACAACTTTCATTGGCATGAAATCAGAACAAAATTTTACAAGATACGGTTGGAAAAAGATGGTGGAATAGATGGTCCGCAGCATCACTCTCTCCCACAAATCAACCAAATTACAACTATAAAAGTGAAACATCAGCCAAGCTGGGGCTGCTGGAGCTCAGGGGAAGAGGACGAGAGACCTACAGAGTTCATGAAAGCAGGAGAAACCATGATGAGTGAAAGAAAAAACTGCTCTGAGCGTTTTGGGCCGTGGCCGCTTTAAAGCTCGACCTGCTGAGCACATGGAGCAGGCGCCCGCAGAAGCCACAGCTGTGCCCTTCAGATGGACTTAATTGGAGGCAGCCTGGGAGAAGGGGGCCTTAGTGGCCCCCAGGACAGCAAGACCACTAATAGGGTGCCTGTGGACCCATGCAGGAGCGAAGAGCTGGGACAAATGATAAAGGGGAGCCATTCAGAGGCCGGTGAGTCATCCCAAGGGACCTGCACATGGCCCGTCCCATGGGAAGTGTTTGGAGCACGGGCAGTAGGGGAGACCGGCCCACCTGGAGAACACACAACAAGGACAGCTGACCGGCACCCCAGTTACCAAAGGTCCACTCAGAGGAGACTGCTCAGGAATGCAGAATTGCATGGGGTGCAGTTTGATGAAAAACTCAGGCCCAGATCAGTTTCTACACAGCACAGATCCACCGGGTTTCTGGAGAGCTGGAAGTACTTAGAAGGTCAACCATTAAACCCTGAGCTGCACAAAACGCCTTCCCTAGGGAAACAGCAGCAAAGCAGCAATTTAAACAATCACACAGCTCAAGTACTGGTTCCCACAGGAAGTTTCCCCATTTTAGAAGTAAGCTAAGGACAAAACATTAGTTCCATCCAGGCACACCACCAGTGTTTAGGGGCTTGCATGGGAATGGAGGCTTGGAGCCGGGGACTGGATCCAACTCCCACATCCAGTCACACTGCACCAGGGCCAAGGAGCATGCGAAAACATCACCTCCATGTGGGTGGCCCACCACAGCCACCACTATAACCATGGCTGCTGTGAAACCAGCTAGATGCCACAAACACCATGCAGATGGTCCGCCAGCCACTGGAGAGCGTTGACAGAAGGAGAGTCACCAGCAGAGATAAAGGAAAGAAGAGGACGTTTCTCTCCACAAAGCCCATTTCAGAATGACAGAAGAAGCATCTGCTCTATGATAATATTGGGGGACCTGATCACACCCCTCAGCATTGGAAAGATCATCTAGGCAACAAATCAACAGAGTAACCATTATTCTTTCAGAAGGAGAGAAGAAATCTAGGGTTATCAGAAGGGCAGGGAGAGGGGGATGGGTATTGGGAGAGATTGGACATGGGTATAAAGAATAATTATTATTTGTAACAATATATATGCTCGTAATATTGATTTGATCAACATAGCCCAATGTTGAACCCCCAAAGTTTGTATAATCAATTTTGATTCAATAATTGTTTTAAAAAAATTATTTGAAAATTATATCAAGTTATTCAGTGATGCATGAAAATTAAATGTTTATAACTTGAAATTGACAAAATTTATTTATTCTGGGAAATAGAAACTAGTAATACACTAATTGAACACAGGACATATTGGAACAAAGAATAGTAGAGGTTCAAGTGGAGAAATGCCTATATGAAGTTCTAGATAAATTGAACATGTTACCGATCTATTATACAAAAGAGGTGATTGTATATTCTGTTAGCATGAATTCATTCAGATGTGTCCTGTTAAGTTGATAAATGACAACTAGAACATAGGTACTCAACGTTGAATGCACATCTGAATTCACTAAGGAGTTTTAAGGATCACAGATGGAGTATTTTCACTTATGATCATGGCAGAAAAACTGGTGATAAAATTAGCCCCCTGCCATGAACAACTAGAAAAATAGATGAAATATGTGAAACAGCTCTTTTCAAACTGGAACAACTAGTAGTGCAGGATCCCTGAGAGAAGAAATAGGGTGAGCCCTGCAGTAGTCCCAGATTTCTGCCTGGAGGCGCTTGTTAGATGCTGGTAGAGGGAGGATGATCCCAAACTAAGAACCATGAACTTTCCAGAATTAAGAGACAGAGATAAAAGTTTGCAAAGCAGAGGTGGCTGAAATATGTGAGACAGCATACCAAAGCAAAGGGGAGTTCTGCACTGAATGAGGCGTATATATCTGAATTGGGCTCCTCTTGAATATTTGGCTGAATAAGTGTCACATGCATAAGGTGAGAAAGCACGTGGTCAGACAACGGACAGCTATCAGGGAGCTAGCAGTTGAACAGTTCCCAAAGTTCACATGGGCCGGGACATAACCAAAGTAATGTAGCCCTATCGATTACCCTGGGAATTCAGTAGAGACCCCAGAAAGGCCATGTTATAGGAGAAAGGCTATGCTAGCCCTAGAATGAAAACTAACTTAGACCCATCCTAACAAAGCTTAGAAAAAAAATTGCATTAAGAAAATGCTGATGTACAAGTACATAAACCTCCAAAATGGAACTAAATATTCTTTCAAGGAAAACAGCAGGATCTAGATACTTGACAACATTCATAATTTGCAGGATTCAATCAAGTACTAAACATGCATGTAGCAGGAAAATATGACTTATGACGTGGAAAAAAATTAGTTAAGAAGACCCGGAATTGACAGAGATGATAAAATTAAGAAGGAATTTAAAAGTTATTGCAAAAATGTTTAAGAAATTAAAGGAAACATAAATGTAATGAGGAGAGAAGTAGAATCTAAAACAAACCAAACCAAGAGAAAGGGGGACAAAATGGAACTTGTGGACCTGGAAATTTCATCAAACATCACCTGGTTGTGTGGCTGTGGCTTCATTCATTCTGTCCCTTCTTAGCCCACTTGTCCTTGACTTGTCAATAATAAGGAAGTAATTATAGCTAACTCTCCCTTTTGGGGCATCATATTTAAATAAATATTCTTTACAGTGTACATTTATATTAACTTTTACTGGAGATTATTCAAACCCATAAACCTCATACTTGATACAGTTAGTAACTGCTGAGAGTAAAAGAGCTGAACTAATGACAAACAACATTGTGAAACCTGACGTGTTAGAAGTCACAACAGCATTTTTCCCTTCTATCGAATGGGGGTGGGCTCACACCCAGAATCCCCAGACCCAGAGACGTTCATTCAGTGAACCAACCAAAGGAAGTCTGCTGGGTTGCAAGGGCTGCTTCCCCAAAGGTGGTCGCCATGGCTTGGGAGGCGGTGGTTCTCAGAATCCCCAGCTGCACACGTGAAAAGGGCAAACGCCAGGGGTACTTCCTGTAGGAGACTCTGTGGTGTGAGTGGTGATCTGCATTGTTATAAGGCCAGAGATCATCACTTGCATAGTAGATGTGGAGGAGTCGCTGGGCAGGGTAGTAACAGAGGCTGGAGGCCTAAGAGTTGACCGTGACCTCACTGGCCTCTTACCTACTTTTCTGGCCCCTGAGAAAAGTGCCTTGGTGACCTTTTTCCCCTCCTCCCCTACCCAGTTTCCTCTTTTCCCCTCCCTTCTGGCAAGACCAGCTGCACACTTCTGAACCTTTTCCATCTGCTCACCTTCCTCTATCAAGATCATTGCCCTCCTGCCTGTTTTTAAGCTACCTGTCACAGGAAGGCTCCTGGGCAGGTTCTGGCACTCTCAAGACTCAGCTTTTCTTTTGCCTTTTATTATATTATCAAGACATGCCTAGGGAAATTCCAACAGAGGAATATCAGTCAAGGTTCCAGGCCAGTGAGGAAGATATTATGGAACAAGGACCTCTGCTCCCAGCCTGTGTAGCCTGCACAAGCCAGGCCACAAGGCTTCATGCCCTACAGCCCAATCCAAATGGTGGATTCCTGGACTCCTTCACCCTCTCCCCTGCTTCCTTCCTTCCTCTACTTTCCAAAACACGGCAACAAGGTGTTTCCTTTCTGCACAGGGAAGGCCTCCTCCCCCTAGCCTTTCACCGTTTTATTACTCAGCTCCAGAGAGCATCCAGCTCGGCTCTGATCTCGGATAGCGGCCAGAGGTTTCCTTACGCCTCCAATTTGTTTCCCAAGGAGCTGGCAGCCTCCCTCCTGGGCAAGGCCTGGCCCACGGAGCCCCGTTTTTTTGTTTCCTGATTTCTGGTGTGACATTGGGCTCCTAACTTCAGAATTCTCAAGGCCAATGTTTCTCCAAAGAACCATTAATGAAAACTCATTCCCTGAGTGTGGTGTTTTGATGAGGGGAGTGGGTCTTCAGCCAACATTTTTAAGGATTGTTTTTGCCCAGTTCGAGGGATAATTTTTGGTTAAGAAGATAAATATGGGAGGTCAGGTTGAGAAAAAGACTAATCTGAGCAGTCTCCCATGGGGGATAGGAAGTGACCAGCACTCCAGTTGGGAGGCATCAAAGTTGGCAGCTGAGGGTGAGAGAATACCAGGAACTAAGCAAAACTATATGGGCCAGAACACAACTATTCTTTAATGACATGCTGTGGCTTAGAGAAATACTTTCAGAAATAATAGGTTGAAAAAGTCCTGCTGCACCTCATCAACATTTAGAACACGGGTGCAAACCACTGCTCGCCTCCTGTTGTTGTAAATGTAGATTTCTTGGAACAGAGCCCCACCCATGAATATTCTCTGCTGCTATTTTTCCTTCACAATGGCAGAGTAGTTGTGACAGAGAGCACATGGCCTACAAAGTCAGAAATACTTACTATCTGGCTCTCTACAGACAAAAAGTTTGCAATCCCCAGTTTAGAACGCTGCATCCTGTAGAGCACTACCTGACAGACCTCTTTCGTTAGCAACACTGTGTATTTTTGTGTAGAATATTTTGAATGTGGAAGCCCATGAGAAAGAAAAGTACAGAGTCATATGGGGAGGGATAGGAGTCCCAGAGCACAACAACTTAGCCTTCCCTTTGGTCCCACGGCTGGTGTCTCTAGAACCCAAGGGTCCATGGAATGAAATTTGAAAATCACTTCACAGAGCACACTTCTGGAGAGCAGGACACTGCTTTCATTTTTTATCTGTTTAGGGACTGGCACATAAAATACACTCAGGACAGATATGATGAATGAATAATGGGTGAATGCCTCCAGTCAAGACCCAAATCCCCATGGCTACTGGGGAATTTCTCTCCATCTTGTCATCCAAACTCCCCACAAGACTGACTTACACCCACTGTCTCCTCTTTCCTTAAGTTCATGTCACTGGTTTCTGACATTAGCCCGATCCTTGTGCTAGACTGTTGTCACTGAGGTGCCCAGTGATAACCCTAACTACTACAGTCCATGGGCATTCTTCATTATCTACAGGTGATGCTTCGAGCATTTGAAAGTTCCAGAATCTCACTACCCCCTTGGCTTCTTACCATAATCTCATGATTTTCATCTCTCTCTGACCTTCACTTTCCTGTGTCAGAAGCGGACTCTGCGTTCTCTGTTCCCTCCTTAAATGATGATGTGGTTTCAGCATTGACACAGCCTCAAGTCTATATCTTTTTAAATTTTTTTAAATTTATTCATTTTTTTGTATTTATTTTATTTTTTTTTACATTCTAAGATGTTGTGGGGCACTTGGGGGGAGGAGGATTGAGAATAAGGCAGAGGGATGATGGGGAGGAAGGTTGAAAAAGGAGGGAAGGTGGTGTGGTCGAGGCCTGTGGCACCCCCTCATTCTGGCAGGGGAGCCCAGGGGCTTCAGGCAGCCGCTCAGTCGTGGCTGGGCTGCATGCAGATGTCCAAGGGCTGTGGCTGAGGCCCCTCCAGCTCAGCTTGGGAGCCTGGGGCACTTCCAGTGGCTCGGTGGTTGTCGCCCAAATAGAAATCTGATTGTTAAGTGCTTGCAAGTCTCCATTCTAAATCCAGCCTACCTCCTAAGTTTCAGACTCATTTATTTAACCCCCTGCTGGCCAGTTCCACCTGGCACCCCAAACCCACCGTGTCCTAATTGGAACTCACCATGTTCCTTACAGCTGTTTCCTCTTTGGTCTCTCCCTCACTTGAGGATGCCATCACCCAGCCAGTTCTTGTCAACTTCAACCCCATGACTTTGGCATCTTAAATCAAACACCAAATTTTACCAAATTTGTGACCTAAGGATTTCTTGAGTCCATCCCCTTTCTCCTGCTCCTGTCATCACTCAAGATGGCTGCAGCAGTCTCCTAGCTGGTCTCCTGAAGCTTGTACTATAATCTCTTAATGACAATATTAGAAATAAGAAAATTTAATCAATTATCTTTCAACAGAAAAACTGTCAAATAAATAAAGTAAAGCTATAATACTATAAAATTTAAAAAAATAAGAAAAGTTTGTAGGTCAAATAAAATGCAGTTTTCGGATCAATATTGTAAAAAAAAAATAAAGAACTAGGCAATATTGTGTATACACTGTTTATTTGGTGGTAAGACCCTTTGCTTTATATTTGCTGTATTATTTACTTTTCACAACCATCTGTTAATTAGGCTGTGTGAATCAAAGCTGTGCTAATGAGCAGTAAAGCCAGATCTTCTTTGCAGTGCTCCATTACAGCTGAGTTGCTTGAGAAGTTCTAAAAGGTTGAGAACTAGACAGGAGATTCCTGTATGCAGCGATGGTTGTGCTGACAAGGTAGATAATGTCAGTACCAAGTATGGAAATAAGTGAAGAGACAAAGACGAAGAAAAACAACCATTTGATCAGTTAGAGCTGATGACAAGTTAGTTTTAGAGCAACAACAACAACAAAAAAATTAACCTGAACATGAATATCAAAGTGGTCACTGAATACCACTAAAGCAATGTAAGAAAAGCTACTTCTAGATATTTGTCAAATGGGATATAGCACAAAGTTTAATGTAAGAGCTTAGAAACATCCAGAAAGAAAAAAAAAAGTGACCTACAAAGGAATGAAAACAAAGCTGCATTTAGACTTTTTGTTTTCAATATGAACTAGCAGAAAACAATGAATTTATACTTTCAGACTCCCTAGAGGGAAAATGTGGTGACTTGAGAATCCCACAGCTAAGCTACATTGGTTTTAATTCATGGAGACAAATAATTTAATCTTTGAAAAGTTAAATGCTTACAAAAAATACTACCTGTGTATCTGTTTTCAAAATACTACTTGAAGACCTTTTCTAAAATTAATTAACACTAAAATCTAGAATAGTTAAATCATTATTTAAATTGGTTCTTCTTAAGAGGCTGAATGCCCTGAGTTCAATATATCTCTGGTTAATTTATTGCCAGGTCAATTCTCCAACTCTGAGTAAACGTTTCTCAGTGCTTGCCAAAGTTGTCTCCTTACAATAATTATAAGATTAATCTACTACTAATTTTTTAAAAATTTTTAATTTGTTTATTTGTTTAATTTCTCATGTGTCTCTCGTCCTACAGTTTAGTGAGAAAATCTTGCCCTTGTTGACAATGACATAAGCTAATGACTCTTGCTGTTCTAACCCAGTAATTGGTAATAATGACTAAACTGATTTGGAGACTTTGCTGGATAAAATTACACCCCAAATGAGTTTTCTCCGTATTCAAAACAAGCATAATTGAATAGAAAGATATAATAGTCCCACTTTTATTAAGAAAATGTAGTGGTTCTCTACAACTTTAAATGCTATATTGGATGTGTTGAGCAATTTGTGTTTTTATTTTATTGTTGTTCCTTCCATTTAAAAATCTTCAGTGTTGAATTTATGAATATTCCTGATTTCACTATTTTTAAAAGGACAAGATGTTCTGAATGATGTAAACTATATAAAAATATTTGATAATAAAGATAGTAAATAAGTACACAAAAATGATGATTTCTATCTGGGTGGTTGTATTTTGGGTTATGGTTTTTCATCATCGTTATAGTTTCTTATACTTTGCATATTTTTAAAAATAATGTTAATAAGAAAATAAGAATTGCACAACTGATCACAAATAGCATTTATTAAAAAAACTGAGAAAAAATGTCTCCAGGCATAAATACTTTGTCAGGATGGTAAAAGCAGTGGTATTTTTGACATCATCTGATTTCCTGTATTTTCCAACCCTATCTCAAGCTTCAGCTTTCACAATTCCCATACTCAGCCCAGCAAACAGCAGCCTTTCTCTGTGAGAAAAAGAGAGTCACCTTAAAATTGCCCCTCTGCAGTGCGCTGTGGTCCTCTCTGCACTGTCTTTATCCCCTCCCCCATTCCAATAGATCCCGACTGTAAGTTGCTGCTTCCTTCTCATCAAAGCTAATGGAAGACTCAATGTGGGGAGCACCATGCCGCTCTGTACTGGTCTTTCTGCACCTCGAAGACACAGAACAGCCCTACCTTCTCCTGATGAGGAGGTCCACGTGATGACTCTGCTCCTTGCCTGCCAGAAAGAACCAGGAGTCAGCCACGGCTTAATGTGAAATGGGTTTCTTAGGGAAGAGATGAGGGAGAAAAGAGGAGTAAGACCAGGGAGAAGAGCAGATGGGAGGGGAGAGAGCAGTGCAGGTTAAGGGAGGAGGTGACATCTTCTTTCCACAATAACTTCCTCGACCCCCATCCTTCCCCACCACAGTGACGGAGAACAATACAGCTATGTTCTCTGGCAAAAAGTTGATGCAAAAAATAAGTAATAACACCTTCAGAGAAATTTGAATTTTCAATGCCTAAAGAGTAATACATAGAAACAAGTAATATCTAACCACCTCTTGCTTCCAAACTTCTCAGGTTCTCTTTTACAGGCTATTGAATTAAGATGATGGAAAATTCTAGATTGGACCTACCAGCATATTATAGGGTTCAGTTTAGTCTAGTTTTGTTCTTTCCTTTGATTAAGCTAGTTTGATTAAGTAGCAAATGCTAGTTGCTTGGAAACTCTTTGTCAAAGCTATTGTTTTGGATGTCATAAAGAAAATATTATGCCTTTATCTGTGTTAAATCTGTATGAATACTTTTCTTCTGATATCTTTATATTAATTTGTTTACTAACATTTTTAAATGAAGTCTTATTAATTATTTTTTAGGGTTTTTTTATTAGTATTAGAAGTGCTTAGTGGTTTTACTTTCTTCTATGTATAGAACAACATCTTCTTAGATATTAATATGAGTGCCCACTATTTTAAAAATATTCTTCTTGCAAGTTTTGACATTTTATTTCACTTATTTATTAAAAATTCTGTCTCTTAGGCCTATTTCTTTTGGGCCTGCTTGTTGAGTCTTTTATTACATAGGGATCGCAGATCTATCTACAACACACTTATTTTATAAAATTCATTGCAGTTGTCTTTGAACATGTCACATGGTCATTTGTTTCTGTGTTATGTCTCATTAGCGTCTGAAAAAAATTGTTTATTCTAATTTTGCAGCGTGTTGAGTTTAAACATAATTTTTTGAGGAAAGCCTTGTACACTGTTGGTGAGAATGTAGATTGGTGCAGCCATTGTGAAAAACTGTATGGAGGTTACTCAAAAAATTTAAAAAAGAACTCCCATGTGATGCAGCAATCCCTCTTTTGGGTTTATACTGAAAGGAAATAAAATCAGTACCTTGTAAAGATATCTGTACTCCCCTGTTTATTGCGACATTATTCACAATAGCTAAGAGATAGAAATAACCAATATTTCTGTAGACAGGTAAATGGATAAAAACTGTGGGGTGCTGGCTGGTTAGTTTGGTTGGTTAGAGCACAGTGTTGTAACAGGGTCAAGGGTTCAGGTCCCCATACTAGCAAGCCACCAAAATAAGCAAGCAAACTAAAAAACAAACAAAAAACTGTGGTATACATACACACACACACACAGATGCAAGCACACACACACTAGAATATTATTCACTCTTAAAAAAGAAGATCATGCCATTTGCCACAACATGGATGAACCTGGAGAACATTGTTCTAAATTAAATAAGCCCGACACAGAGAGAAAAATACTGCATGACCTCACTTACATGTGGAAGTAAGAACATAAAGTTGCATACGTAGAGATAGAGAATAGAACAAGGGGTTTCCAGGGGTAAGGGGGTGGAGAGAAAATGGGTAAATGTGAGTCAAAGGATATGAAGCAGAAGACAGAGTGAAGAAGCCAGGAGATCTACTACACAGCATCATATTAGTTAATACTGTGTCATAGTTAATACTGTAGTTAATACTGTGTCGTATTTGGGAGTTTTGCTAAAAGAGTAGATTTTAGGTACTTTTATCACACACACACACAAAATGAATAAAATTGATTAAACTGGTTTTCATAATTTACCAGTTGTCTTTCTCTATAATTTAATTATTAACTTGTCATTCTTTATTTTATGGAGTCCAGAAACAAAAAAAAATCAAAATATTCTTTGTCTGCTTTTTTCCCCATGGTGTTTTCTTTTTCTGACTTGTTTGGTATACTTCACCCAACTGGATTCCACAAAAGTGTAAGTGGAACTTCTTTTCTGTTTTAGTCATAAATTATGATTTAGTTCTCATTTTTCATTTTTGTCACTAATTTCTGGAGGAAGTGGAAGTTGTGCATGGGCATTTACTTCATTATTTACTTAGCTTTTCATGGGGAAATATTTAAAGGGAAAAAACATCAGCAGGATATACAGTTTTAAATTATGAAGCAACATTGAGAAATCACCATTAATTCCTAAATCCATTTTTATCATCACATGCTAGTAGTGAAAATGGAACTATCTGCAATCCGTTGTTCATCACTATAGTAATGAGTTTTGGATGATTTTGTTTTATTTTAATCTCCAGTTGAAATTTCACCCCAAGAAGGGTTTTCTTACTGAAAATTATGATAAGGAGGGTTTCCCTTGTAGTTGGTAGTTTGGTTTTTAAGGCTTTTAATTTTTTTTAATCCGCAGCTGGCCAGTGTAGGAATTAGAACTCTTGACCTTGGTGTTATCACACCATGCTCTAAGCGACTGATGTGTGTATATATATGTCTGTATATATGTATATATATATATATATGTATTTTCAAACAGGGACATTCAGTTTCTAAGCTGTTACATAACACAAGTTTCTACGAACTCCACGGTACTGAGCATACAATTGAAGTAACATGCCTGCCTGAAAAATAAAAACTAAATAAATGTGCATTATGATATTAAATTTTCATTTTCCAAGGCAGAGATTAGAGTTTATGTATACATCAATGTTTTTTAAAAAATTAATTTTATGTATTTTTTTCCGGGTAATTAGTATATTCAACATTACACAATGTAATCATTTTTTGTGGCTCTTTACCGATTTCTTGCTAACCACCTCCCTCTCCTCCCACTTTCCCCCCTCTGGTAGCCTCAGTTCCGTACTTTCCTTCTGAAAGTTCAGTGAATTGTTGTGATTGTTGTATCTTTCTTTCGTTTTTCTTTGCGTATTTTTCTAACTCCCACTTATGAGGATATGCAGTATTTCTCTGTCTGTGCCTGGCTTATTTCACTTAACATAACTTTCTCCAAGCTCATCCATGTTGCTGCAAATGGCAGAATTTCATTCTTTTTTATGGCAAAGCAGTATTCCGTTGAGTATATATACCCCATTTTCTTTATCTAGTCATCCATTGGTGGACATTGAAGTTGGTTCCATTGCCTGGCTATTGTGAATAGAGCTTTGATAAACATGGGACTTTAGTTATTCCCTTCGACATGATAATTTCCATTTGTTTGTGTATTTACTCAGCAGTGGGATTGCTGGATTGTAGAACAGGTCTATCTTTAGTTGTTTGAGGAAACTCCATACTGTTTTCCATAATGGCTGAAAATTATAATAAGGAGTTTTTCCTTATTACTTATTGTAATAAGGAGGTATTTCTTGTTAATAGGTTTTCCTATCTACCTACCATGTTGTTGGTAGATTGGTTTAAGGCTTTTAATTTTTTTTTTATTGGCAGTTGGCTGCTGTGGGGATCCCAACCCTTGACCTTTGTGTTATAACACCATGCTCTACCCAACTGATAATTTTTTCAAAAAAGGACAATCAGTTTCCAAGCTGTGACATAACAAAAGCTTCTACCAATTCCAATGTATTGAGAATATAATTGAAGTAACATGTCAGCCTGAGAAATAAAAAGTAAGTAAATTTGCATTGATATTAAATTTCCATTTTTCAAGGCAGAGATTAGAGTTTATGTCTAAATGTTAATGATTTGTTAGTAAATATTCTGATATGTAGACAGTATTCTACTTCAGAAGGCCAAATGGTTGTCAGTGCTTGTAGTGAAAATGCACTGTCCAAGATCCAACAGACTTTTATGTACAGGCACTAAAGGGACACTAATGGATGTTCAAAGACAGCATCTTGATTAAGAAAATAATCTGGTGGTGGATGGATTGTCTTGAGGTCTGGTGGCAGGGGAGGGCACCGGCATACCACTTCTATGAACAGGCCTAGATGTGTGGGTCCTGTAAACTTTGCAATAGAACAGCTCTTTAACCCGTTCAAACTGTGGAAATAAACAAATACCAACCAAATAAGAAAAATCAAAGGCTGTTTATTCACTGCTGGCTATAGCAAAGAGTCAGCCAGCATCATTTGCATTTTGGTAGAGACTCAAAAGCAGTCAGAAGAGTGAGAAAGCTTTATAGTGGAAAGAAAGGAAGGCTTTAAGTATGCCCTGATTAGAGATTGTTGGCATTGGGGAGTTATAGATGACCTAATCAGAAGTTGGTCACCCTTTGTAATTAGTTAGGGATACATATTTGGCCGTCTCTGGTTGGTTGTAAGTTGAAAACTAAAACAAAAATGAAAACTGTCAGCTATTCATCAAGTTCTGGACATTTTATTGTTGTTAAGGAGGTTACTGTTTGGCTTCCTGGATTGTTTCTAGAGATAGATGTCTGACTTCCTACAAGTTTGGCTAATAGGTAATAAGCTGGCTTCCTAGGCTGGTTGCTGTAGATAATGGGTTGGATTGCTGGGCTGGTTGCAGCAGGTTGTGGGTAGAATTCTATTTTTATGTATGGTCTGTTCATTGTCCATTTGTAGGTTTAGTCTCTCAAAATTGAAGGATGAATGTTCTACATTGGAACACAGTATGAATGGAACAGTCCGGTCATTATGCAAATGTGTCAGTCATGGTTCTCCAGAGAGACAGAATTAATAGGATATGTTATAAATATATGGGAGGAATTTATTAGGGGAATTAGCTCAGACAATTGTGAAGAAAAGTCCCATGATAAGCCGTCTGTGGACTGCATGCTGGTAGTGTGGCTCAGTCCAAGTCCAAAGGCCTCAAAACCAGGGAAGCTGATGGTGTCCTTGGTGTAAGTCCTGGAACCCAAAAGCTGAAGAGGCTGGAGCTCTCATGTCCACAGATAGGAAAGAATAGTGTATCCCAGCTCCAGCAGATAGAGAGAGAGCTTCACATTTTTCCTCTGTCTTTTGTTGTCTCTGGACCCCGGTAGATTGGATGGTTCCCACCCACATTGAGGGTGGGTCTTTCCCACCCAGTCCACTCCAACTCTCATAGTAATCTCTGCAGGAAACACCCTCATGGACACACCTAAAAAGATAGCCTTACAGGTTTCTCAGCATTCCTTCATCTAATCAAGTTGACAACGAGAATCAACCCTCACAGCAAACAATACATAACTTTTTTATTGATTATACATATTCACGGGGCAAGAGTTGACTGTCAGCAAATCAGCCCAAGATTTGCTGAGCAAATCAATGCTATCATTATGTCCACCACCTCAAACTGAAATTATTCCCCATGTTCCCCACTCAACCTCTCCCCAGTGCCCCTTTCCTTTCCCCCCATCCACGCTGTGGCCACCCTAAGTCTGTTCTCTCCCTCTGCTAGTTCAACACAACACTGTGGTCTTTCTTTCCTTCCTTCTTTCTCTCTCATATCCCACTTATGAGTGAGGGCATGTGGTATTTTTCCATTTGTGTCAGACTTTCTTCACTTTACATAATTTTCTCCAAGCTCATTCGTGTCATTGCAAATGGCAGCATTTCATTCTTTTTTACGGCTGAGTAGTATTGTATTGCGTATATATACCACATTTTCCTTATCCAGTCATTCATCGATGGACACTTAGGTTGATTCCACCTCTTAGCTATTGTGATTAGAACTTCAATGAACTTGGGAGTGCATGTATCCTTTCCACATGATGATTTCCATTCCTTTGATTATATATCCAGTAGTGGGATTGCTGGATGGCATGGTAAATCTATCTGTAGTTGAGAAACCTTCATACTGTTTTCCATAGTGGCTGTACTAATTTACAGTCCCACCAACAGTGTAGAAGAGTTCCCCTTTCTCTGCATCCTCACCAGCATTTGTTATTCTGTCTTTTTGACTATAGCCATTCTAACTGGGGTAAGATGATCTCTCAATATGATTTTGGTTTGTGTTTTCCTGATGATTAGTGATATCGAGCATTTTTTCAAGTACTTGTTGGCCATTGGTATGTTTTCCTTTGAAAAATATCTATTCAGCTCCTTTTCTCATTTTTTAATTGAGTTATTGGTTTTTTTTACTGTGTAGTTGTCTGAATTCCTTGTATAGTCTCGATATTAATCCCTTGTCAGATGTATAGTTTGCAAATATTTTCTCCCATTTTGTAGGTTGTCTTTTCAGTCTTTTGATTTTTTCCTTCGCTGTGTGGAAGCTTGTTAGTTTGATATAGTCCCATTTATTTTTTTCGTTGTTGTTTGTGCTTTTGAGGTCTTACTCATTAATGTCTTTGCCCAGTCCTATTTCCTGAAGTGTTTCACCTGTGTTTTCCTTTAGTAGTTTTATAGTTTCAGGTCTGAACAAACACCATAAACAGCCCTCATCTCAAAGACTCCATCGCTTGTGTTGCAGTATGAAAACTTAGATGGTGAAAAACAGCCGATGAACAAAGCTTTCCAACCAAACAGTGATCTATTTTGACTCTGCTTTCAGAATCATATTGTATCATCTTCTATCCTGAACACCCTTCTCCAAGACTTTGAACAGTTTATCAATAATCTCCATGAAGAAATGTAGTATTTATATACAGTCTATTGGATCTCTAAGGAACATGAGAAGTATCATAAAAGAATATATTAAATAGCCCAAGGGCTGCTATGAAGCATTTTTCTATGGTTTGACAGTAAAAGTCCTAGAACAGTTTCCTGTTTCTGCAATTTGGTATTTCTTTTGATTTAATGACAACACAGAAAACTTACAGATTCATACAAGGTATATACTTAAGTTCTTAGAAAGGAAGAAATCTGCAAATTTCTTCTGTATCATGGTGTATTGCTCCATTTCTGTTGCTTCTAACAAAATACCTGAAACTGGGTAATTTGCAAATAAATAAAATTTATTTCTTATGGTTTCAGAGGCTGGGAAGTCCAAAATCCAGGGAATACATCTAGTGAGGGCCTTCTTGGGGGAGGTGACTCCCAACAGACTATTCCGTTCACTCGGGTATAGTCCTCATAATCTAATTATGTGTCCTGAGCAAACAAAAGAGCTAAGCTTCTCACTTGCTCTCCCTAGGAAGCCACCATAACCATGACCATGACCACCTGTTAAACCATCAATGGACTAACCCATTCACTAGGGTATAGTCCTCAGAACCTAATCACATTTCAAAGGCCCCACCTTTCAAATACCATCTTAATTGGATTTCCCACCATCTTAACAATCTTACAATGGAGATTAAGTTTCCAATGCGTGAACATTGGGGGACACATTTAATCCATAGCACAGGGGGATAACAATGATTGATATTTACCAAAGAGACACCTGGAATTTTGTCTTTGAACAAGCTTCTTTGGCAGAGGGCATAGGGATAGGCAGCTTTTCCAGATATGGTAGTGATTTATATTTCTTACACTACAAGTGCAAAGTGAAGAAACTCAAGAAAATATCTTCTAGTAGCTATTCAATTTTTGATACCTGTTTCATTTCTAAAATCACTAGTATTTCATTGCTTCAGTTCTATAAACCTTTAACCCATGAAACTGGACATATATTTGGAGTCTGATATTACCAGTGGCTGGCAAGCATACTTCAAAGGTTTAACCTCCAAAAGACAATCAGCCTCTAGACCTTTGTCCCATCTGTTTAGGCAACAGGCAGTGTGACATTTACTTCAACATTATAGGAAGATTAAAAGCACTGGTGAGGTGGATTAATGATGAATCTACTAACATACCTGGAGTAACTCTAAAACATACTTATGAGGATATTATGAATTGGATGAAAACTTTGGAAGGCTTTGAGGAATGAGATGAGTATATAATGAACTGTCTTCTTGTTCTCCAAAATAGGAACATTCAAATAGGTGCAATTAAAATAAAATTTGCATATTAAATCGAGTAATACGGTAAGTGCTGAAATAAGAACTCATATATAAAATTTAGTCTTGTTGGGTCCCTTTATTCAATAGTCTCTCTTTGCTTTCTAAGATTCCATCACTACAAAAGCTGTCTGATGCACACACTCCAAATGGTGCCATGCAAGTCTGCAGACAAGAAACGTCAAACTTGGATAGTTCATACACTAAAAATACAAAAAACAAATCCTGTTTTCTCCTATTTATTAGTGCTGGGTTAGAAACAGGCTCCAGTTGTTTTCCCTCTGAAAGCCTCCTGATGTTTGTGCTTTATCACTTGGATCAGGAACCAGCACCATTTGCATGGAGTCTGGAACATTGGCCAGGGGTCAGTATCATGCATACATGTCTCCTATTTCATCAAAACATCTCAGGCCAGTTCCAGGCCTGCTGGAATTAACCCATAGAGCAATAACCAAGAACCCTCTTTCAAAAAAAAAATCCATTGTTTGATTTCACTCTTGTCTCAATTAATACCAAGCTTCAGTCTTCCATCCTAGTGGTCTTTCAGGGCAGGCTCCTGTGCCACCACCGTCTCATATTATAATGTTGTCATACTATTTCTTAATTTGCTTACTTTACAGAGTACCTTTTGCTAATCTTTCCCAAATAGGCCCAGAGGTCTGTAAAATATTTTTCGACATTATTTTTTACTTATGGAAATGTATCAGATAGTTCCTAGTCCCCTCTCTCTCCTGAATTATTATGATTATTACCCTATACTAGTTTTTCTGTTACTGATTCCTTTCTGATGGTTAACTTACACAGTTTCCTGAAAAAAAACAGAGCATGTGAGGAAAGTAGTGTGACTTACTGTATGTCTAAAATATCTTTGTACTCTTTTCCTCCTTGATAGATGGTTTGATTGAATATAGTTTAAAATAATTGTCCCTCAGTCTTTTCCATTTTCATCTAGCTTCCTTTATTGCTATTGAGAAGTTAATTGCTGTACTATAGGAATATTTCCCCTTTATTTACTTGAAAGCATTTAGAATAGTTTCTATAAGCCATATTCATTTCTCTTGTCAAATTGCTTTGGCTATTGCCTCCAAAGCAATATTAACCAATAGTGCTGTCCACAGACAGCTTTTTCTTGTGCAAAACTCTTGGTTGAATGCTCTTATATCCTTATTAATTACATTAATCATAAATTCACCTTTGTTCTCAAACATATGCTTTCCTATTTCACTAATGATGAAATGGAATTGGTAATCCTGTGTAATGTGACAAATTTCTACATCTATGCTGTGGCTCCTATTGGTCTCGTTTCTCTGAGAGGTCACACTCTTATTTACTTTGTTTAGCATTTGGGACTTTAACCTTTTTCTCTACAAATCAGTAGAGGTTTTTTGTTTTTTTTTTTGTTTTTTTTTGTCTTTTTCGTGACCGGCACTCAGCCAGTGAGTGCACCGGCCATTCCTATATAGGATCCGAACCCGCGGCTGCGGGAGCGTCGCCACGCTCCCAGCGCCGCACTCTCCCGAGTGCGCCCCGGGCTCGGCCCCAAATCAGTAGAGTTTTAAAACATTCAAGTTCCTCACATGTTAAAAAATAAATAAAAATTATTTGTTCTCATGATGCTGTCCGTATTTCTTTCTCAAACAAGTTAGATACACTTGTAGTCTCTGTGTGCAAGGAAGGGGTTAAAGTACAAAGCTCTGTGAATTGAGAAGGTAATTTGAGACCAAAGAAGGAAGCAGGTAGGTCCATTTGGTAATCCAAGATATTTATTACAGGGGTGACTTTCATACAGGAAAACTGCATGCAGTGAAGAATCAGATATCTACAGTAGATGAGAGCTCTGGCTCTCTGGGTTTAGGAAATGTGTACATAGCAAAAGCTCTATGACTAAAAATAACGTCAAGGAAACATCGTAACAAAAATAAATCGATAACATCATTCACCAGGTGTCTTGTGATCCATGAGTCTTGTGATGTTCATGCTCAGACCACTGACACCACCGGCTGTAATAGATCACTCACTCCTTGAAACCTATGATCCTTTTGCAGCTTGCCTTAAGGTTGATGCATAGTTGATCAGTGAAATAAAGGAACAAGATTAAACAGGATTAAACATGCCTTCAGTATAGCAGGCATGGCAAAAAATGCCATTAGTTTTGTTCACCCTCTAATACTCTGCTTCAAAACACTCATCTACTTTAATGAATGGCATTCTAGTTTCCGGTTAAGATACTGTCACGACTCTTGTAAAGGACATCAATGACAATCTTCTTAATACAGCCAAAGGGTTTTAAAATCTCATTTTATTTGATAAAACAGAAGCCTTCAAAAAGTGTTGATCACTTTTTTTTCTTTTAAAAACTCTTTGATTTTTATCACATGATTTCTTTCTACATTTCTCATTGTTAATTTTTCTTTCTTGTGGATGGATTTTATTCTGCCTATCCCTTGAATATTAGAGTTCTTTGGGATTTAGTTCTAGGCTACCTCCTTTGCTTGGTGGACAACATGACTCCCAGGACTTTGGTGACCATCTGACACACAGGTAACTATAAGCTGACATCTTCTAGATTTTTACCTGCAGCCTAGGTCTTTCTTTTCATCTCCAGGTACAAGAATCCAACTGTCTTATAGATATTTCCTGTTGGATTTTTCACAAAAGTCCCAAACTGATTATATCCAGATGATATGGTTATCTTTACACCAGAACTGCTCTTCATAATGTTACTCTATGTTACTAAATAATAAATTCAGTTGCCCCAATACTAACATAATACATTTTCTTACCTCTTCTCTCTGCCTTATGCCCACCTTCCAGTAAATCACCTAGATTGTTTATTATACATTTATAATGTCTTTATAAATCTATCTTTCTTTTCTCAATATTTACTTCCTAGAAGAAACCAACATCTCTCCCATGAGTTGACTACTCGTGACCAGATTCAAACTGAGTTTTAATCTCTTTTTTGTTGTTGTTGTTTTTGGTGTCCGGCCAGTATGGGGATCCAAACCCTTGACAATGGTTTTACAAGACTGCACTCTAACCAGCTGAAGTGACCGACTCTTCTGGAAAACATTTCTCATGTGAGGCTTATGTTGTTCTCTCATCTTCTTTAGCACTGCAGACTTCTGGACATAATGACAGTGTATTGCACTCTATGGCAAATATTGATTTATTGTTTCTGTCTTCCACTAGATTATAAACTTTGTGAGTAACTGAGACTTCCTTGTTAGTCGCTGAAAACCTAGCAACTAGCAAAATGACAGGTATAGTGTGCTCAATAAAATAGCTCTAATTAATTAATTAAAATGTCTTATGTGTTTAATTGAGCATTGTGGATACCATCATTGCCAAAGATTATTTCACAGTCCAAAAGAGAGAGAAAAAAATGTAGATTTCCTTAAAAAATTTCCCCTGAAAAATAAAACCCAAAGATGAAGAAGAGAAAGATTTAGTATGACTGGAAAACTTACTGTTAGTATATCTTCCAGTGTTATTTTTGTTCAATCATAAAACTATAAGAAATTTTCGTTATTTGTTCTACAAACAAGACACATTTAATATCAGAGTGGTCTTTTTAACAAAAACTACCAGTGAGAGTAAAGACGAGCATACTCATCTTTAATTTTGGCAAATTGATATGTTGAGTTTTATATTATGTAAAATTAGATGTGAAGAAATTTCATTCATTCCAAAGATGCCGTCCTTTGTTATAGATAATTATTGGTTGCCATTATTGAAGTTGAAATATGATTGACTGATTAATTGATCTACATTTCAGAGCGGGCATATGTGTGGTAGGTTACACTGTTGTCCTGATCTTCACATCTGCTTATATCCATGCACTTTGCCGTGTTCTCCATAGCCTTCTGTTTGTCAACTTGCTTTGGCTAATGGAATTTTAGCGTATGTGAAATAACCTTGCAGTTTAGGTTATGCACTCTCCTGTGCCTCTGTTATTACCATGAAAATATTTCAGACCTAGTCTACTTGAGGATGTGAGACTTTTGGCCATAGCCAATTCACCCCAGTCACCCAAGCCAATGCCAGCCTACATCAGTTGATAGCCAGCTCACCCCAGATCATGTGGGTCAACCTAGTGAAACAGGCGGAGATGCGTAGCCAATTTCCAGCTAAGCATATGAGCAGTTAATGATTGCTATTGTGTGCCACTGTGGTTTGTAGCTGTTTGTTCTGCAGTAAAATATAACTGATACATTACATTCTTTCTGCTGTAGAATTCATTCAAAATATAACTGGTATATTACAATTCTTTCTGTGTTCTGAATTTATTCCAGATAGTTTCTGAAGAAACATCAAAAAGTGACTCTCATGTAAGTGGCGCTCTCATGTTTATTACTGCTCTATTTACAATAGCCAGGTGACGGGAACAACCTAAATGTCTATTGATGGGTGACAGGATAAGGAAATTATGGTATATATACTCCATGGAATACTACTCAGCCATAAAAAAGAACAAAATTCTACCATTTGCAGCAATGTGGTTGAGCCTGGAGAAAATTATTCAAAGTATAACAACCCAGGTACAGAAAGAGAAATACCACACATTCTTACTCATAAGCAGGAACTGAATCCATAAATAAACAAATAAACAATAAAGAGATACAGAGAGAGGGAAAGAAAGAAACAACAACCACAATAATACGTTGAACTTTTAGAAAACTAGAGGTGGAAAAGGGGAGGAGGAGGCGGGAGGGGGACTAAGGAAGAATTGGTCAATGAACTCAAAGAATGATTGCGTAATGCAATGATGAATAAACTAACTATCCTGACCCAACATCACACATAGTACACAATTATTGAAAATCAACGTTGTCTCCCACATGTATGTATAATAAATTATCTACAAACAAACAAACAAACAAGAAAAATGAAATCAAAGAGGATCTGAGTAAATGAAGATATATGTCATGTCCGTGGATTGGAAGACTGACCATACTTAGTAAAGATGTCAGTTCTCCTCAAATTGATCTACAGGTTTAACACAACTGAATCTATAGTTATTACAAGCAAAACACAATAAAACACCCACCCATAGACACTGAGTTTACCAGTGCTCTCCTGATTACCATATCTAATAGATCTTTTTTCAGTTTTTTCCTTTATTTACTTTCACCTAATGATTATTAAATTATCTGCTACAGTCATAGCAAACAATTGTAGTTTCTGAAATGTATTGTTTGTTTTCTCAGAACTTCTATTTAGTTTCATTTTGTTCCAATTCCTGATTTAGGTTTCATTTATTCATTTTTCAATCAAATATCTTCACTTTGCAGACATCGTGCTATGTAGTGAATGGACAAAGATTTGTAATACCCTTCTTAAGTTCCGCACTCTGCTGTAATTTATGTATTGGTTTGAGAGTCATAAAAAATTCATTTACATATTTGGTCTTATTTGCTTATAAATATAGCAAGTACTTCTATTTCTTTCACATTATTGAGGCCAGTGGGTTATGAATGTAAGTGACAAATGATTGTAATTCCATTCTTTATTAGACAGTTATGCATTGAATAAGTCTCTGTTTACCATACTGTTTGAAACACATTGAAAATATTTACTGGATTGTGTTTTCATGGAGCTTATTGTATGATAGGGACCAAAGTTTCAGGATTTTTTTTTTTTCTGACTTTGATAGACACAAAGAGTAAACATTATATGAAGAATGCTTTGAACATTTCTATATCTGGACAGACATAGTTTCTATGGTATAGTTGCCCCAAAAGCCACGCTGTAACTCATATGACCTCGCTTGAGCAAAAAATTTGAATGAATAAAAAATTATCTTGAGTAGATTCATATTATTTTTCATCCTTGTGAATATTTAAGAATATTAAGATATAACAACCACAATTACTTGAAGTTGATACGACAAGCAAACAAAAAGGACATTGTTGGGGGGGGGAGGGAGAAGGGAGGGAGGTTTTGGTGATGGGGAGCAATAATCAGCCACAATGTATATCGACAAAATAAAATTTTTAAAAAAAAGAATAATAAAACCGTGTTTATCATAGAATATAAATTTGGGCCTCATGTCTTTTGCAGTCTAGAATGTGTTAATTTATAAACTTTTAATATTTTAAGATTCTTTATACTACTTTAGTCAAGTGACGGCAGAAATGATTGACAAAATCATAAAATGATTTTCTATATAGCTAAAATTATTCTCCAATTGGAAGACTCATCAAATAGCGTGCTGATCTCTCAGTATTATTTGTCATTTCAACTAGACAAGGCCATGTGCACTAAACAACGGAGAGCAGAATCATCTTTAAATCAAACTGTTAAATTTACTGAATAGAAATACATATGAGAAAAAATACCATAATATTATTTAGCTAGTATTTTGTCTTTTCGGATATTAGAAATGCATTTATTTATTTTTTAATTTTCCTTCCTTGCCTGTATATTTTTGCTGCAATTATATTGGTTTGTTTCACATTTTCTGTATCTGTGGTTTACTTAGTATGGCACAATATAGGGTGTACTAAGAGCCATCATTCATATTTCATGCCTACTGGGAAGTAGCTTTAAATACCTCTTTAAGGTCTCATTCAGTTTCACATCTTGCCAGCTTTATTCGTGAGTGACAAATATTTACTGTGGGCACTGGGGTATGAGGACAGATTTCCCAGCTATTGTTTTTAGTTATAGTAAGATAAAACTACTCGGCAATACTTTAAAGGCAGACTGTATCGGTCTGTTTCTGTTGCTTATAACAGAATATCTGAAACTGGGTAATTTATAAAGAAATGAAATTTTTTTCTTATAGTTTTGGACGCCGGCTGTGGGAACACATCTGAAGAGGGCCTTCCTCTTGGTGGGAAGTCTACAGTGTCCCATGGCGACCAAGGGCTCACATGACAAGAATGGGCTGAGCAAGAGAGAGCTGACCTGTTCATTCACTCTCCTTATAAAGCCATCAGAACCCATACCCATGACCAGCCATTAAATCGTTTACTCATTACTCCGTGAATGGATCAATCCATTCACTCGGCATTGTCCACACACCCAGTCTAATCAGGCCCCACCTTTCAAATACCTCAATCAGATTTCACACCATCTTAACTCTGTTACACTGGGGGCTCAAGCTTCAATACATGAACTTTTTGGGGACACACTCGACCCATAGTACAGACCATGACCATAATATTGATTAAGCAATAGCAATGAATCGAAATGAAACATTTCGTGAAATAAACCAGATTGTGATTTGTTTATTATATTGTGCACTGTTTCTAATATTTGAATTTCTAATGCAATAATTAGAATAATGAAGGAAAAATAAATATGAAACACCAGTAATGCCCAGAGCTTCCTTGCTCCACGTTACTTTTGCAAATGCACAATCAAATCCCTGAATCTATGTACCAACTTTAGGGACTCATATCTATCGCTAAAGAAATTTATTTCTCAATTGAATCTTTCAAAAAAAGCTGTAAGACTTTTCAGTGGGTTTGAAAAAAATGGCTGTACAAGTTTGTTTACTTTTCCAAAACATTTGAAAAAGCCGTTCGCCTGTATTCATTTCGATCTTGCTGCACATTTAACAACCTTTGAAACTTCATATTGTGAAGTTTAAAATAAATGGTTCTTTTTATAGATAACTAATTTTTCATCATTATCACAACACAAATTCAGCTACCATCCCCTTGGAAAAGCTACCAAGGCAAATTTAATTACAATATTCTACACTTGAATAATTTGAGATTGCTTGTGTTGTGGCAACACGATTACATATAAATGATAGATTCTACAGATAATGCATTATTTTTAATTAAATTTCAATACCAAACAATATGAATACTTTTAAAAGGAATTGACAGTTTGCATTTTTCTAATAATCTGTAATAATAAACTTTTCCAGTCTCTAAAAACAATGTATACATACATAAGTTGATATACATATACACATATACACACCTATAAGCATAAATGTACATGTTATAGGCACATGGTCAAAAGCATATGAAATTATAAATTAAAACTTGTAAGCTTCTCTATCATTCATCACTACAATGATCCTTAGCTCCTTTCCTCAAAGGGATAGTTGTTAACATTATCTGTGTACACCTGAAATGGAGAACATTACAGAGCAGCGTGTGAAACTCCCTGAGTCTTTTTCTTCTTTTTAAGTTTTTACTCTGTTCCATTAAATGGATACACATAAGCCTTTAATCATTCCAAGTTGTTAGACATGTGTGTTGATTTTTGCTTATAAAATCATTACGAAATTAAATAACATTGTACATACTTCTTTTCATAGTTTCTGAATAGGTCTGTGAGGTAATTTCCCAGCAAAAAATTGCTGCGTCAATTCCTGGAATTTAAATTTTCTTGGATATTGAAAAACTGTCCTACAAAAATGTTTAACTTATTTAGACACCAACCGTTTGAAAGTTGACTGTTTTCCCACATCTTTACCAAATTAAGTTTACTTAACTTTATAAATTTCACCAATATGATACTTGAAAAATGTGTTATTTGCAATTCTTTAATTAGAAGTTAAATATACTTTTATATTTTTAGCCATTTGTGTTTATCTTTCTTTTAACTACCTGATCATGAACTTTGCAATTTTTTCTATTTTATAGCTTATCTCCTTTACACACCCCCACATACAACACTCACATTTGAAAATGGTCAAACTTTTAGAACAAGTTTAAATACTGGGGTTATTATTAGTTGTTTAGTTTTTCTAAATTTTCATGAAATTATTCTAGTGCTTTTTCATTAAGCATGATTCTTTCCTTGGTTTGCAATATAGATATAAACAATTATTTTTAAAAATCAGGACTGAATATTATTTTATGTGTTTTAATGTGACATAGTCATCATACATGTTTCCTTCAATCTATTTAAATTACAAACGTGTGAGTGTGTCTATTACTAAAATTGCCAAGTTTGAATCACCCTTGTATACCTTGTATTCATTCATACCATCAATATTAATTGTGCGCCTAAAATGTGGCAGGCATTTTCCCAGGAGCTAGGGATTCAGAACTAAAGACAACATATGTAATCCTTGCCCCAAAGTTATATAGATATGTTAATATATCCATATTTTCTCTTTTCTAACACTTCATTTCTTACCCAGGTAGTGATACTAATAAATTATACTCATTTGAATTTTCTTATCAGTGTTATTCTGACATTACAAAATATGTTTAAACATTCTCTTAATTACTGCTCTGGATAACTTTAAATTGCATTGAAATTAACTTCTTGATTTGAAATCATTTACCATGAAACCATCTGTGTCTTTTAATTTTTAGTCAGGTGTTTTCTCAATATTCTTGAAGCAATTTACATGCAGCTATTGGCTTCTTCAGATTTTCCATCTCTTCTGGGATTGATTTGGTAATTTATGTTATTGCTGGAGTGCAATACATTTAATCCTGACTTGCAAAGAATTTTACACAAGTTATTATAAACAATTTTGATGTACGTCTTTTAATTTCCTTTCTATCTGTTTTGTTTCCTCATTTTTAAAAGGGCTCTTTATCCGTTTTCATATCTTAAACTAGTATCATTTTAATATCACTTAAAAATATGTAAAACAACTAGTTTTAGATTTTTAAATACTATTATTGATTTGTCTTTAAAAATTTTGTTCTTTGTTATTTCCATGGCTACATTTTGTTAGTTTTTCTAAAACTTGTAATGCTGAAAATGTAACACTTTAAAAAATATTACTTCTTATTTAGAATTATATGAGATAAAGAGTATGGATTTTTTCACTGAGAATAGCTATAGCATTATTCATTTAAATATATATATATATTTAATCATTGTTATCTCTATATTCTGCAGTACTGCTCTGTATTTCTCCTCTAATCTAAAGAATGTATATAACAGTGTTCTGTTTATATTTTTTAAAAAAATCTTCAAATAATTTTAGATTTTTTCCACCTTAATTTTAAATATACTATTGTGGTCAGAAAATATGGCTTTTTCTTTTGTTACATTCTGATATGGATTAGAATTTTCTTTGTGATTTATCATATGCTTAGTTTTAGTAGTTGCCTTACAGTCACTTAAAATATTTTGCTTTCAGGTTCTATGGAATATTATATGGCTCTAGCAGATGCCAGTAGTGCCCTGCCCACGTCCCTCAGCCCTACAATTTCCATGTACTCCTTCGAGCTTCCAACTCCAGTGACTGCTTCTCTCTGCCACAAAGTTCTTTCTGAAATCTTATTAGTCAGTTCTATTCCCATGCAGCAGGCCAGAAAGTTCTGGTGAATTAACACATGCCCAGCAACTCCCAACTAGTGACTGCTGGGATATGATCTATAAATACCCCAGCTACCTCCCGCCTTGGGTGAGAAAATTGGTCATTGTATGCCATTTGCCATAGAGTTTCCACATAATAATCTGTGGTAGGTAGCGTAGTTACGTAGCCTTTATCAATACTGTTCCTCCCCGTAGAACGTCGCTGCTTCCCTACTTGTGTTCCTTGTCCTCCCTCATAAACAAGTTTCTCTGGGATTCTGTCTTTAGTACTTGCTTCTGAGGGAATTCAAAATAAGACAATGCCAATCTTATTAGTGCATTTTTTTATGATAAATCATATGGTTAACTAGTCCCAAAGATTGTGTAATTTCTTCATTTACTCAAAATAAATTTATAATTTATTCTTTCATGGTGGGTTAAAGTCTGTTTCCAGTTCTTGTTTTCCTTAATTCTGTTCTTATAATTTGTTACATATTTTTGCCACTTTGTTCTTAAGAACCGAAATATTAATCCCAAAGTTTTACCATGAGTGTAGATGGTGATCTTTATTATTATAGCGCACTCTTTTTTTCCTTAAGAGTTCCACATGGCCTAAGATTAATACCATGGCACAACTCAGTTCATAATTTTACTTGGAAATCACTTAAAATGATTAGATACAGTATATATTCACTAGTGTTATCTGCTTAGCCTTTTATTTCTAATATGTCAACTTATCCCATGTCTATTTGTTGATATACGAATATGTGGTCTTAATTCTTTCATCCTATTTTTTGTTCTGTTTTATGTTCAGTGTTTCCTTTGTTTTCTCTCTTCTGCTGTGAGAATTGTGTGAGTGCAGGTTTCTGTGTTCTAGTGTTTAGCTTTATAACCCTCGGTGACAGATGATGGATCTTGAAGCATGGAAAGAACCTCTCTTCTCTAAGTTGACGAGGGGTGAAAGTCTTTCCACGAAGAAAGATTATTGTGTGCCCTTGCACAGGAAGCAAACGTTGTTCTCGAGAGAGTGTGAGCAGGTATAACCCTAATTAAACACTAATCCTTTCTCTGTAACCATCCCTGGGGGTAGCAGATTGAAAATTGCTTTGAAACACTACAATGGGGTTCCTGTAGTTCAGGCATTTAAATTCTTTGTCATTTGAAATACCTTAAGATATCTAATGCCCCTCTTTTCCAACCCTTTAAAATCTTGCATTAAGTTAATTCACATTCAAGTGCTTCTCTCCCAATTTTGAAAACTGCTAAAGCTTTCTTTTTTGATGATTCTTACTTTTGCTGTGGGGTGGAAGTGGTGGCATGCAGCCTTAATAATCATTGGCATGGTGTTTGCAAAGTTCCTTGTCAGTGGTTTTTCCAGGTAATTATATTTAAAATGAACTAATGATATCTAATACGTAGTAAGTGCTTACTATGTAACAAACACTGGTCCATATTATTTATGCATAGTAACTTATTTAGCCCTCATGAGTTAACTGAGGATTATATTACATGCAACTACGAGCTGTATATTAATACCACTATAAATTTACATCTGAAAAAACTGACACCTAAGTGCACTGTGGGATCCTGTACTGGACCCTGAAAGTTAAGGACAGTAATGTGATAATTGACAATATCTGAATGAGTTTTATAGATTTATTAGTAGTATTCTACCATTAATGATTTCCTAGTTCTGACAATAGTATTATGGTTATGTGAGGTGATGATATTTGGGCTAATTGAATAAAGAAGAAAAAACTCTGTGTACTATTGTTGCAACTATTTTTTTTTTTTTTTTGGTTATATTTATTGCTTTCTATTCCACCAAGTCTGGCACAAATTATCTGTTCCGTAAAGGTTTGAATTAATAAATATGATTACATTAGTTTAATATTAAGTTTTATTTGTCTATACTGTCTTTTAACTGTTTATTTCCTAATACTAGATCATACCTTCATCTCCAAAACAGCCAATTATTTTCTATTTTTGTATATAAACCTGCAAAATTCTAATATCCAACTGTGTTCACATTTATTTTCAAAGATTCTAATGATATTTTGCATCTTCTCCTAGAAGGCATGGCACTGTAACCTCTCCTGGATAATAAGAAAACCATTCATTGTACAGATAAAACCAGCAGAACTCTAAGGGCCCGATTCAAAATGCTGATGAAATATTCATAAATATTCATGAACCTGTGTCAGTAACTGGAATATCATATATATACACACACATATATATATGTATGTGTGAATATATATATATAATATATATGTGATATATATACATACCTTACCTTTTTTAACTTGTTTCAGTTTTGCTTTCTTTCATCTGTATTGAAACCCTTTGAATTTAGCACTCAGAGAAGTAATTTTGAACTCATTTTTAAAGCTGTCATATTGTTCGACCTTTCCACATATCTACTCACCCAAAGATACTTATACTGTAGTAGAGATAAAAGATACAAGTAATTCCACAAGCCTCACATGGAAATCTCCACTGTATGCATTAATTGTATAATAATTAAAGAAATAAAAATTATTTTGTATTTATAATCTTGATAAGTATAACAAGTATTCTGAAAATATTTAATGATCCCATTGTTTGAAGGCTCTGGCTGAAACAAATTACTTGTTACTTGGTCATCTTTTGAATTTAAAACAAAAAATGCAAATCTACAAATTTTGTTATTTGGAAGAAGCCAAGGATGTATATCAGTAATTGCACTGATAGCACTAACGTTGCATTTAGTTAGAAATTAACTTTAGATAGAAATGTACTGTTGTCAACATCAGAACAAAAATTGGCATCATCTCCCTGGAATTAATAACTCTTACATATTATAAGAGTTAAATGTATTATATTAAAAATATTAACAAAGCTTCAATATAATAAGTGAATGGACTCCCACTCCCAGTCCCACCCCAGAATCGCTGTAAAATGAAAGGAGTTACGGTCAAGATAATCATGCTAGATTCTTAGTGAAGTGTGGGTCTGGACATCTTATGATTGTAATTAAAATAATGAATCTGGTCTGCTGATGAAGAAAGTTCTTAAGTGAAATAAGTTAACTTGCATCAAGAGAAAGCTCCTCATGGTCCAGTAGAAGCATCTGCAATAAGGTGCACATATGGCTAATATCCAAAAGACTGAGAATAATAAATCCTGGTGAGGATGCGAAGAAAAAGGAATCCTCCTACACTGTTGGTAGGACTGTAAAATGGTGCAGCCTTTACAGAAAATGGTATGAAGGTTCCTTAGACAATTATAGATAGATCTACCCTATGACCCAGCTATCCCATTGCTGGGTATATACCCAAAGGAATGGAAATCATCATGTTGAAGGGATGCCAATACTCCCATGTTTATTGCAGCTCTATTTACAATAGCCAAGAATGGGAACCAGCCTAAATGCCTGTTATCAAATGAGTGGATAAAGAAAATGTGTTGTATCTACACAATGAAATGCGGAACTGTTGTAAAAAAGAATGAGATACTACTATTCACAGCAACATGGATAGACTTAGAGAAAATTACACTGAGTGAAATTAGCCAGGCACAGAAAGGGAAATACCACATGTTCTCACTTATATGTAGGAGCTAATAAAATTAAATAAATATACAAACAAATAAATGGTGGGGAGAAGACACAACAATCAGAATAATTCCTTGAACTTGTTAAGATAAATGAACAGATATGATGTTGATGGGAGAGAGAGGGGAGAGTGAGACGGGAAAAGGAGGTATTGGTAAAGGGACACCAAAATCAACTACATTGTATATTGATAAGTTAAAATGAAGAATAAATAAATAAATAAATGTACAGTATCTACACACATCTTTTCATCATTTTTAAATTTCTACTGCAAAACAAACTCTGTTTCATTTCCTTGCTTATCTTTAAAAATATTAAATAGAAAGTGTCAGGTCAAGATGGTGGAGTAGTCAGTCCCTGGTGTGGCTCTCTCCTACAGAGTGACCAATTTGCAGCTGTTGAGGAACAGCGATGGAGGACCTGAGATCTGGGCTGGAGTGGACAGGAGTCACCCATTGTGGGAACCCTGTTCAGGTTGCTCCCCACTCCAAAGAGAGACTTTAGAGCTTCTGGGCCCACATGCCCCGAGCCTGCTAGGCCAGAGAAGACAGGCAGGGCCAGGGCAGAACTTCCAGTGCAGGGTGGTAAAGCCACCCTGAGAGACATAACAGCTTCAGGGTTCCCACACCCGAGCCAGCCATCCCAGAGAAGGCAGGTGGGGTGAGAATTCTGGCCCAGGCCAGTCTGATGCCCAGAGAGAGCTAACAGACTCGGGGCTCTCATGCCCCAAGCCAGACGAGCCAGTGCACACAGGTGGGGCAGGACTTCTGGTCCAGGCTAGTTTCTGCTGTCTAGAAGCAGCAGTCCCTTCCGGATCCAAGCTAGACATCAGGGTGAAATGAGTGGACTGTGATAGCCCCAGCCACAATGATAAAACACCAAAGGAAAGAAAATAGAAATATGAAAAATCAAGAAAGTACACTGCCAACAAAGGAAATTAATAACTTTAAAGCACTAGATCCTATACAACAGGAAGTCTTTGATATGACAGAAAAGGAATTTAGAGTAACTATTCTAAGGAAACTAAATGAGATACAAGAAAACTCAGTGAGACAACACACTGAAATGAGAAAAAATATACAGGATCTGAAAGAAGAAATGTACAAAGGAATCAATGCCTTGAAAAAGAATGAAGCTGAGCATGTGGAGCTGAAGGATTCATTCAACGAAATAAAAAACACAACAGAGAGTTTAGCCAGCAGACTTGAACAAGCAGAAGAGAGAATTTCTGACCTTGAAGACAGACTGTTTGAATTATCACAGGCAGACCAGGAAAAAAGAAAAAAAGAATCAAAAAATTGAAGAAAGTCTAAGAGAGTAAGCGCTCAAATATCCGAATCATGGGTATTCCAGAAGGGGAGGAAAAAGGAAATGGCATTGAAAATGTATTCAATGAAATAATAACAGAAAACTTATCAGGTATAGGGAAAGTCATAGATCCCTAGATTCGGGAAGCCCAAGGATCACCAAACACATTCAACCCAAAAAGGTCCTCTCCAAGACATGTGATAATCAAACTGACAAAACTCAGAGATTAAGAGAGAATCTTAAAAGCTGCAAGAGAGAAGCGACACGTCACCTATAAGGGAGCGCCAATCAGAATAACATCAGACTTTTCATCAGAAACTCTAAAAGCCAGAAAAGAATGGGATGATATATTGAAAACACTAAAGGACAAAAATTGCCAGCCAAGAATACTTTACCCAGCAAGGATGTCCTTCCAAAATGAAGGACAAATAGTATATTTCTCAGACAAACAAAAACTGTGGGAGTTCACTACCACACCACCAGCCCTACAAGAAATTCTCAAGGAAGTACTGGGTTTGATACCACAAAAACAACCATCACTGCCATGAATAGGCAAGAAAGAACAGTACCTATCAGCAAAACAAAAATGCTAACAAAAGAAAAAAAATAGTTTATCTATCACCCCAAGAAACCAACAAATACAGAAGACAAACAGAAAATTAGAAAGAAAGGAACGAATGATCCTTAAGACATCTAAACAAAAATCAGTATAATGCTAGGAGTAAATCAACACCTTTCAATAATAATTCTAAATGGAAAGGGATGAAATTCCACATTCAAAAGACACAGACTGACTGACTGGATTAAAAAGATGGACTGAACAATATGCTGCCTTCAGGAGACTCACCTCACCTGTAAAGATACACATAGACTAAGAGTGAAAGGATGGAAAAAGACATATCATGCAAATAGAAATGAAAAACGATCTGGAGTAGCAATTCTAATATCAGATAAAATAGACTTTAAAGCAAAAACCATTAAAAGAGATAAAGAAGGCTACTACATAATGATAAAAGGATCTATCCATCAAGAAGACATAACAATCATAAATATATACACACCTAATGTCAGAGCAGGCAGATTTACAAAGCAAACACTATTAGATCTAAAGAATGAGATCGACACTAACACCATAATAGCGGGGGACCTGAACACCCCACTCTCATCATTGGACAGATCATCTAGGCAAAAAATCAACAGAGAAAGAAGAGATCTAAACAATACTTTAGATCAAATGGATTGGACAGATATCTACAGAACATTCCATCCAACAACCTCAGAATATTCATTCTTCTCATCAGCACATGGAACATTCTCTAGGATAGACCACATGTTAGGTCACAAAGCAAGTCCTAACAAATTCAAAAAAATTGAAATTATTCCATGTATTTTTTCTAATCACAATGGATTAAAATTAGAAATCAATAATAAAAGAAACTCTGAAAACTATACTAACTCATGGAAATTAAGCAGCATTCTACTTAATGACATGTGGGTCCAAGAAGAAATTAAACAGGAAATCAAAAAATTTCTCAAAACTAATCAAAATAATGACACATCACACTAAAACCTGTAGGATACATCAAAAGCAGTATTAAGAGGGTAATTTATCTCATAAAATGCTTACTTCAGAAGAATGGAAAGATGTCAAATAAATAATCTAACACTTCACCTTAAAGATCTAGAAAAACAAGAACAATCCAAACCTAAAGGTAGTAGATGGAAAGAAATAATTAGATCAGAGAAGAACTAAATGAAATAGAAACATGAAAAACAACGCAAAAGATCAATGAAACAAAAAGTTGATTTACTGAAAAGATAAATAAAATTGACAGACCTTTCACAAGATTATCTAAGAAAACAAGAGAGAAGACCCAAATAACAAAAATTAGTAATGAAAAAAGTGATATGTCAACTGACACCTCAGAAATACAAGGAATCATTAGAGATTACTATAAATATCTATATACCAACAAATTTGAAAATCTGGAAGAAATGGATAAAATTCTGGACACATACAAACTACCAAAACTGAGCCAAGAAGATATAGAAAATCTGAAAAGACCAATAACAATAAAAGAGATTGAAGCAGTTATCAGAAGGCTCCCAACAAAGAAAAGCCCAGGACCGGATGTGTTCACTGCAGAGTTCTACCAAACTTTCAAAGAGGAACGGATACCAATTCTCTACAAACTATTCCAAAGGATTGAAACAGAGGCCATTCTCTCAAACTCATTCTATGAGGCAAACATCACCCTGATACCAAAACCAGACAAAGATACATCAAACATAGGAAACTACAGGCCTATACCCTTGATGAATAAAGATGCAAAAATCCTCGATAAAATACTAGCTAACAGAATACAGCAACACATACACAAAATTATACACCACGATCAAGTGGGATTCATCCCAGGGATGCAAGGTTGTTTCAACATATGCAAATTAATAAATGTGATACACCACGTCCATAAAAACAAACAAAAAGAACATATGATCATCCCTACGAAATATTTCCATTTTCAACAACATGGATGGACCTAGAGATAATTATATTAAGTGAAACAAGTCAAGCACAGAAAGAGAAATATCACATGTTCTCACTTATTTGTGGGAGGTAAAAATAAAAAAATAAATACATACATGATGATAAGATCTGCCAATACAGGGCCTGATAATTCCTAATGTCTAGTGCAACTCAAACCAACAGAACACAGAACTACAATGAAACTTTAACACAAATCATATCAGGTGGCTTAAAATTTTCTTTCATACTCATAAAAGAGTCACGGGCTCAAGTTGCAAGCCACAGAACACCTGCAGATTTAGAAAAATAGAGTTCTTTCACTCAATGACTTGTCCATCATTTAGAAAACGGTTTATCTATTTTTAAATTTCAAGGCTATGTACCTGGCTGACAGAGTTCCGCATGAATAGCTGTCACCAGAAAAAAGAGGAGCCACAACATTATTTCAGAATGGAAAACACAACCCAAACAGAAAAAAAAAATCCACCTTCCAGTTAATGCTTCCTTAGCCATTCTGTGACCCGGATTGGAATATCAGAGAAACAAGGGAGACACCGCCTAAAAGATTTAATTATTAACACCTCTCATTTGGGTTAATACTTCTGTAGAAGTGGCCCATCTCCTGTTATTTTCAAAATCTGTTTGGAAAACTCCAAACTCTACCACAAAAGAAAGTCCTCTGCTGACAAAGTTAGAACCTTCCTGCCACCCCTCCTGAGGTTCTCTCCTGACGTGTAGGTGAGAAGAATTGAATCCTCTCCGCAGGTTTTCCTTTCCACCTTTTCAAGGCTATTATCTGGCTCACAGATAGGCTATCTTAATTTGGGAAACAAAGATCACTGTTTCCTATCTCTAGTGAACAAAGGATGCCCTTCAGAGACTGGCCTCACCTGACTCTGACCACAGCAGGTGAACACACCAGGAGAGCTTCTGCTTCCAACAGAGGGATTGGTTTTGCTCAACACTAAGGTCTGGCAGTTGTATAAAATCTAAATTGATGATATAAAGCAGTGTGGTCCTATGGAATATTCTGTGATGATGGGAATGTTCAATATCTGTCCTATCGGATATGGTAGCCACTAGACATGGCTGGCTATTGAGAATTTGGAATGGGGCTAGGGCTGCTGAGATATGGAATTTTTGATTGACCTAATTCAATTTAAGTTGCAATGTGTGGCTGGCTAATGACTTCCTTGGTCAGTGCAGCTATGCAACAGCAATTAAGAGCTTCCTGCCATGAACTAGGTTCACTGGATTATTTCTCTTATACCCAAAACAACACCTCAGAATTGTGATTATAATCATCCTCCCTGGGAGGGAACTGAGGATCTGGTGTTTGATTCACTGGCAGCAACGAGATGAGTGGAATGGGTGTGGACTTACCAGCTAGGCCGAATTACAATGGGTCCCTGTCCCGGCCACATGGAACCACACTGCATCTCTGGCCATCATCGGTTAAAACTGATGTTGCAACAAAACCTCAGAGAAGCGATGAGTATGGAGACCATGGGTGTGAAAGAGTCTTTCCCCTGCTGAGTGTTCCACAGATGTCACAGCATCCCCCGAGGGTCCTTATCTGGGCTTTTCTCTCTGCCGTGCTGCCTGTTCATGAATTCAGTTCCCAAATCACACCTCGTTCATCGAAAATCATGAATGGAAAATTCAGTTTGGGGAACCCTGATGTTAAGTAGAAAATTTGGATTTTTAAAGCAACAATGAGGAAAATCACAAGGACCCTTCTGTAGCGCCTTGAGAGACATATTTCCCCCTCCTGGGAAGGCTGGTATTTTATCATAGGTGACCCACTTCTGTTAGCTAAATCCACCCCAGGAAGCTTTCCACATCTCTCTCACCTTGCTTGCAAGGGCAGTGAGTCACGCAAAGCTCTACTAGAGGGAGAGGCAGCCAAAAGGGAGCCCAGCCGTCCTAGCAATTCCACTGTTGGGTGCAATGGAAATTTCCTAGAAGGAAGAGCTCAACTAATCCCTGAAAAACATGTCAGACTAGATGGTCATCTTGGGAAACGTTAGACTAGATAAAGTCATCATGACAAGGAAAAGTCAGTACACATAGAAATAGAGATTGTAACCAAGCATTTGATTAAGATCGAGGAACATAGCCATTTAGACACAGAGAAACCTGATTCAGGTTTCCTGTAGTCTTGCACTTCACAAAAGTGATAAATTGCTCCATATGCTTTTATTGAGTCATCTATGTGAACGGGATTGAAGACAGTGAAATACCTCAGTATTTTATTCAGTGTATCTTATTCGGTGTAAGCCACTCATTTGAAAAGAGAAGAAAATCTCTTCTTTTAAATATCTCAGTGTTTGTTGTCTCAACTTAACAAATGTTACAAAAAAAGAGCTACAGAAGTTCTGTATAGCAAACACAGAGAAGCAAGAAGAGAAAAGTAGAAAACACCCATAATACCACAAGCATGGATGACCAACGCTGATATATATTAACAGCTGGAAAATACCTTCCTTAGCCTTGTGTCTTCTTATATTTTCTTGTGTGATGTTGTGGTTTCGTCTCATTGTAGTGGCACTATCAGAATAGGGTGATGTAATGACGGGAATAACGTATACCCCTTGTCTTCTTCCTTAATCTACTGAGATTGCTGCTACTCCATGCAATCCAGTAAGTCACTTTTCAAATGATGTGATAAAAGTGTCCTTTTATTTCCAATTACAAAAATTAATTTTTATCACTAATTAAGGTTGCATTTTATCAACTGTCTTTTCAGTATCCATTAACATGATCATACAGTTTTTACCATTTCATGCATTCTAGTATTAAATTTCTTCACATTGATTCAACCGTTACATAAACTGGGATTTGTTAAAGTTTACTTTTAGCATGTTGCTGGAATTAATTGCTGGGTTTTCTCCTAGGATTTTAAAACCAATTTTCGTAGAAGAACATCATGTAGGTTCTTCTTCAAGTGCTGATCCTTGAAACCCTTCCCCCCCCCCAGAACATACATTATCATCTTGAAAGTGATATAGAAAGATTTCTAATATTGTCTATGTTTAGAAATAATTATAATGCGTTAAAAAATGAGTTCACAGATGGAGAATCTGGGTGGGCCATGCATAGTTTAGAGGAACAGTTTTTTGAAAATATCTGACATTATCATTGATTTCAGGTTTCATACTTCTTTCTGAGTCCAATTCGGCTGTTTACAGTTCCAAAAAAAAATTTATTGTGTTAAGATTTCTAGTATTCTCATGTAGTTTATAGAACATTTCCCATAGGATATCTACCTTTGTTGCTATGTTCTCTTTATATTTTCTAGTGTGTATACACATTTTTCTCATTTTTCTATTACACTTGCCATAAGTTCACCCATTTTTTGTTGTTGTTTAATCAAAGAACAAAATCTTGGATGTAATTTTCAATTCTATTCTTTCTGTTTTCTGATTCATCAGACTTATCTATATTTGTTAAGTCCTTAGTCCTGTGGTCATTAAACTTGTTTTCTTCTTTTGATAACTCTTGACTTGGCTAATAGGCTCATTTATTTTTAATCTTTCTCAATTAATAATGACAGTATCTGTAGCTAAGATATTTCCTTGGAGTACTATATTGGCCACATGAAATAAGACATATAAATATACATTGTTCTCATTCTTATTTTCTAAATAGGTTAAAATTATAGTTTTAATTTTTTCTTTATTCCAGTAATTGCTTCAAAAAATCTTTGACAACAGCAAAAGAAACAGCAGCCCAAAATGGCATGAGTCAAAATACAGGCTTCTATAAATCATGTCAGGGGAATAGCCAAAAGCTCAAATAACAGATATGAGACACTGTAAAAAACTCGACTTCCAGTATGAAGACACCACAAGTTACATGTCACATGGAAGGTACTAAAAACAAATTCATTGTTATATAGCTTGATGGAGATCTCAACAAAATAGATGGGAAACAGAACTAGGCACTAGGGTTCTTGTCTCTCAACATAATGTCTTTATTTGCTTACACTTTTCAAAACTTTGCACAAAATTAGTATTTGTTCTAACATACAAGTTTTAAGTAGTAAATGTTGAGATTTATATCTGTGTAATTTGCTTCATAAAATGCTCATTTCAGCAATTTCACGCATGGCGGGTTAAGAACTTATTAGTAACCATGGTAATGATGACAAATAAAGCAGTTTCAATCATTCTGAATATGCTAGCATTGAATTCTAAATGTTCAGAGCTTAGAGAATGTAAATAAAAAGTTCAGATTACTGTTGCCATGAGCAATACAAAAGGGCACCAAGTCTCCTGAGACAATAAAAAATCGCTTTCTCCATGTTCTTGATACTCCACAACACTACTGAAAAGTGGTTTCTGGGCACACAGCTATTGATCTACTGCTCTGGATTAAGTAAAATATGAGATCACACAAAAAGACAAAATGTGTATTCTTTCAGTTCATGCAAGATGCCTTTTAAATTTCACCAGAGCCATAAATGCATGTGGGGATATGTAGGCTCCATTTACCTGCAATAAAGCAAGAAGTAGGGAGGGTCAGTGTTGCTTTTAAACTTTTACCTTGATTATTCGGTTTCATTGTCACAAACAGGAATTTAGTAAACCTATAGTGCTTAAAATTAGTATAGTAAACTGTGAAATTATTTCCAATGTGACAGGACTCTGTATATTTTTATTGGGTTCTGAGAAATGTATCTGGCTGAAACATATTAAAAGAAATCAAATAAACCTTTACTAACTGAACATGGAAACTTTTTATAAGATAAAACTTTTCACTTTTTAGGGTAACATCTTCATTAAATGGCTCCAATCAATGATTTTCTCGAGTACAAGCTGCAGAATTTTAAATAAATTGTGATCCTTTGTTGTTTAAATTGGAATAAAATCAGTATACTATATAATAAACATCAAAATGTTTATATTAATACACTCTCTTCAATATAATTGGGTAACAAAATAATTTTATTCTCTTTAAATTATTGATTAGTATTTACATGCATGGAGAGACAAGAACACTGTGCAAAAATATTCTATTTTAACTCAGTGGTTTTCAGTTGGGGGTTATTTTGTCCTCGAGAAAACATTTGGCAATGTCTGGAGCCATTTTTGGCTGTACAAATGGCAGGAGAGAGGGGTGCTACTGGCCTCTAATGGTAGAGGCCAGGAATGTTGCTAAACATCCTACAGTTTATAGTAACATCATTTAGACCTATATCTTTTACCTTTTTTCTCCTTGTAGTTGGGATAATAGAAATAACCCACACAAGAAAGAACCGGAGATAAAAGGGAACAAAATAGTGTGATTGTGTGTGTGTAAACTAAGCATATATTGAGACACTCATACTTACCTGGCTGTGTCCAGCCCAGCTGGGGTTGTTAGACATCCATGCTGTGCCACGCTATGCAGTAACCAAGACCCCCACCCAGATGTCATGTCACCCCGCCTTCTCTCACTCTGTGGTTACCACAGACTTGCTAACACCCTGCTGCAGCTATAGGCCCCCTAGGTCTCCACCTGTGGTTTCCACAGACTGCTAAAACAGAATTTTTCAGCATGCTTCTCACCTGCTGTACTTTTCCACCCTGAGACAGAGTCATACCCCCATAAGATCATAAGATCACTGCTCTTGCTCAGTCACAGAAACCCTGAAATACTACAATATAAAAATAACTGCCCCACTGTGTTGGGGTGCTCAGCCTTTGGACTTGAGTCTGTTGAGACAATGCCAGCATATCAATAAACTCTGTTTTCCTGTTTTAATCCTTGGTGTTTCCTGCCTCTACCTGCGAGTTCACAGTAACTCACTGCAACACAAGCAGTAACCCATGAAAACTTGAGTTGCACAAATTGACTCTGCTCTGGACCCAAGCCGTAAGTGAAATCAAGCAATTTGACCTATTTTCACGAGAAAACCAATTAAAATCAACGGTACTGAGAAACGGCAGGATCACCTAGAGCACCACAGGCTTTTGAGAGGACTCCTATTATACAGAACTCACCATCCAGCTCTAAAGCACACAGCTTAGACCAGCCACTCCTCCAGAGCCTCCCAGGCTCTAAGCCAATCACTGGGTTCCTCTCTTTTGCTGCCTTCACCTCAGAAAGTGCCTGGGCTGAGGAAGTAGGGAGGGAGATTATGTCTCTCAACAGCTCACAGGCATATGCAAGCCTTGATAAATTTGCATTTAACACCTAGCCACTCAGCCCACATAAACAAAAAGGCTTCAGTTTCTTGGACCCATTTTCTCTTAACAGGAGTAATGTGCCTTAAAGAGTATAATAATGACTTCACCCGGCACCATTGTCTTTTATACCGCTTTGTTACCTCTTTTAATCCTATAACAAGCAAATGAAGTAGAGAATGGTTCCACTTTAGAGATGCAGAAATTGAGGCCCAGACATATTAGGTGTCTGTCCATGTCACATGATAGTGCCTGGCAGAGCCTGGGTTTCAACTTGAACTATCTGTTTTGTGTTTGAGCTCTTAATCACCAAGACTGCTTCCTCTCAGTGACAGACACAGATAAGAAGAGAAATGTGGACCTGGATATGTATGCATATGTGGATGGGATATAAATATGGATGCAAATGTACATATAGATGACTATAATTATATGCCACTGTATCATTTTATCTTTTCAATATAAAATAAATAGTAAATATATGTCATTGTACTTTTTTCATGTGCTCTTTTATTTTCATTTCTTGTAGGCTTTCTTTTTTCAGTTCCTTGTTCCACTAACTAGGTTTCTTCCTTCCTTTCCTTGATCTATTTACTGCATGGGGATAATTGCTTCCTATACTATAAGCAACTGACACTTCCCTGAAGTAACTGAAAAGACCCCAGGGACAGTTTTATAGTCAGAGGCCTTAGGTGTTAAAACACCCTTGGGACTCCAGTTGAGCCTGAACATTAGAGCCCTGGGGAATGGGTATGTCTTATCATTATTCATTGCTTTCCTTTGTTGCTTATTCTTAATAAATGGCAAAGACTCCCATAAGTATGTGCCAAGAGCAACCTCAAGAGTATTACAAAAAAGTCATATTCTTCCTCTCATATTTTCATTGTTGAATTAAAGTGAAAAACAGGCTAATATTGCTGAAGTCAACATACATAAACAAGACACAGAAATTGGATAATTAGGTAGATATAATTTTTGAATAATGGGGGGTTCTTTAAAGATATATAGAGTTGCTATATACTGGAATTCTATTTCTCCTTGAGTTATGCTGCTAAAGTTATTTTTTGTGAAGAGAGAAACATGCAACCAAGAAAGACAGACACCACAAATGCAATGGCATGGTCAGGTATGACTGTCCTGGGGAAGACTGGCGATTACCTTCTGATGAAAGGAAGCCACTCAGCACATGTGACCTCTCATTCTCTGCCTCTGGCAGTAAAAAGAGAATAGGAGAAATCACAACAGGAACGTTTGGAACATTTATTTGAGAGGAAAGGCAAAAAAAGGTCTCATTGCTGCAAGCTGAATGATACTAGAAATTATTATCTATGCAAGTTGTCACATCTCCTTACTTGATCATCTTTAAAATAAAAGCAAAAAAAAAAAAAAAAAAAAAAAAAAAAAACTGCTCTAGATAATAAAACCAGTCTAGGTAATCTAATTCTACCTATGGATGGCATGAGATGCACAGTGTAAAGTATCAATGAGATAATTTCCAATGGATTTTTTTAAAAGATGATCAGTAAGGGGGTCTTAACCCTTGACTTGGTGTTGTCAGCACCACGCTCTCCAAGTGAGCTAACCGGCCATCCCTATATAGGGATGCGAACCCGTGGCCTTGGTGTTATCAGCACCAAACTCTGCAAAGCGAGCCATGGGCCAGCCCCTCAAATGGAAAATTTTAAGAGGAGTTCTCCATATACAGCTGCATTAAAAGAGATACAGCTTGAGCAAATGAGTGGCAAGCATCGTAATGAGATTACTACAAAGAGTGATCCCACTGATGAATGAATGGGACAAATGGCTGTAAAAACCATGTTTACAAAGATCTTTTATGAGTTCAGAGTGGGGAAAAATACAGAGAGAAAAAACACATTTGGAAAGAGAAACAGTTGTGAAAAGTCAAGGGGCAAGATATGCTGAAGGGAAATTCGAGTAGCACACATTTGTAAAGCTAGCATTTCAACTGAAGCTTAGTACAATCAGAAGCATGTGGAAAAAAGAAATAAACTCAAAATTAGTTTACCTCTATTTAAAGCAAAAATAAGAAATAGGATAAGAATAGTTCTATTTTGGAGACAAATACTTTAAGGTTAGAGAGATGACCAAGTAGAAGCAGTTGATACCTAATTGCCCTCTATTCTTTCCATTAAGGAGAAAAAGAGGGCGGTGAGAGAAAGGAAGGGACATATGGAGACATATATTTGCCTGTCCTGAAAAGCTGAGAATTCTAACCTGATGATTTTATAACATTGCTATATAACTTGGCTTCAGCACCTATTTAAAGAGAAGGGAAAGAGAACGGTGACATGCTGTAGAGCAAAGAGCTTAACCACACAGGTTCTTGACTCTGACTCCAGTTTTCAAATCTAAGCTGAGTTTTACTGTGGAAACTCGGAGAAGTTTGTTAACCTCAATACACTCAGACAGAAAAAAGTTTAAGGAAGATCCTGAAAAAGAAAAAACAGGTTTATGAAATTGATACTAAATTAATAGTATCATTTTAATAAAATGAGAAGGAATTTAATACTTTTTATAATGAAATCCTTCCATCATAGTGAAAAGAATGATTTTTTTCACATTATTTTATACACTCATTCTTAATATTCGCTGAATACCTATTGTCCTCTAGGCAACGCGATACAGGGGAGAATAAGACTGTCCAGGATCCATCTTTGCCTCTGGTGGGGTGGGGGCAGAAGAAGACAATAAAAGTAAGCAAATGATGTGGTGACTTCAGATTGAGAAAGTTCTATTCACAAGCTAAAATAAGGCAACCTAAGAGAAGAGAAGGGGTTGCTGGTTCAGATTGTGGGCCGAGAGGTATTTTTCAGGGACTGATTTTGGAGACAAAGTGTGAAAGATGATGAGGGGGGTATGTGAAAATATAGTGGCATGGAATTCTGGCCAGTGGAAGCAGCAAGAACAGAGGCCGTAGATAGGAAAGAGATATGCAAGAAAGCCAGTGAGCAAGATGAGCAGTAAGCTGAGGGGAAAGGGGTTGGAGGTGAGTGTGAGCAGGTGAGACCTGCTAGAATGCTAGACTGTGGATTTGTAGAAAGTTTGAAAGCTCTACCTGCTACAGGGACAGACCTGCAGCACATCAGAAGGGGAGTTGTGTCTAGAATCAACTCCTTGAGTTTCATTATTAACTTATTTGGTAGCTACTGTCCCCAGCAGACACCAGAGGTGCACACATGAGTCTCCTGGGGGTGGAAGGTTGGTGCATGGGCAGGGAAGCCTCAGTGTCAGGGGTCAAATTGCTGCAGCGCTTCAATGACACAACCACAATATAAACCTTTAAGAGTTTTTAGTACTTATGGAACCTGGGGTGTACAAGTCATGCCTGGAGGAGGCCACATATACAGGGAGGTCAGGGAGGGAGTGCAGGTGGGCTGAGTGGGGACCCTTGGGCCAACACTTTTATAGCCAAACAGGTTTTCTGCAGGGAGATTTAATTATTGGATTTAAAGCAAGCAGGCACTAGTTCCGGGAGCTCATGCTGTGACTGAGGGGTCATCACTTTAAGTTTCCAGGGAGATGTCTGAATGGTCCCTTTAAAGGAAGCAGTGGGAAAGCAGGTAGCCCAGCCTGCTAGGTAGAGGACATGCCCCTAAGTCTTTATCTCTGGCCACCAGCTGAAGCCATCCAGGCAGGGCATAGAACTGGAAACTGTGTCAAGGGTGACTGAACTTTTCTTCTGGTATAAAAAGGTAAACTTATATTCAAAAACGAATGCCAGGGCTACATAAAACTATAAGCACTCACTACACATTACTAAAACAAATTCACTTTTTAATTATTTTCCTGGAGAAAGACCTGAAAATAAATGACACTTACTGTTTTATTATAAATATGCAGAGATCCTGCTTAATAGAAATCTTGGACAACAAAAGTTCAAATAAGCTGATTTTACTATATCAGACATGAAATAAAGAACTGTAAAATTTGAGTTTTTTAAACTGTTTTTTACATGTTGGAAACTTAGTAAATGATAAGAACTGAAAATTATTAATAGCAGTATTTCTCAACTTGGAGTAATTTAGCTTCCACCCACCCACCCAAGAGAGATGTTGGGCAGTGTCTGCAGATACTTTTGGTTGTCAAAACTGGGGGATTGGGTGCTAATGGCATCTAGTGGACAAAGAAGAACTACCCTACTCCACCTACTCTCAATAATCAACCAAGGAGCCAATGTAGGCATTTTCAGGGCCTGAGATCTTTATTAAAATTCACTTTATAGGGTCGTGTTTCATGGGAAATATAAAGCCTAAGAATCGTCTAAGACGTAGGAATACAGTTATTGTACTTATGAAGTTATGCAGTACACATTCAGTACTAAAAACCATGATACTGTATGCATCGCCTATAAATCTGATAAGCCTCTTAAATTATAATTTTAAGTAATTATAAACCAAAATTTGATAATTTTGAGTGATTTTAGTGTATAATTTAAAAATACATTCCTACACCAACGTACCAGCACTCCTGCCCAAGAAAATGATAGCAGATCACCTAGCAGTAACAAAACACTAAAGGTTATTTTTTGGGAAGAATGAACGAAATCTTCACACACGTAGCAATGCATCCGAAATCAATACTAGCCATGATGTTTAGCATTTTTCCTTATTAAACATCAAAACATTTTTTTCTGTGTCTGACTCAGTCCAATTCTCTCACAAAATATCAAATATATTATATTCAAGGCACTCTTTTAAATGATAATGGAAGTAAATGTTAAGTTGAAATCAACTGCTTCGTATAAAATTAAAATTTATATTTTATTGCATAATAGGTTTTGTGTTCTTCTGAAGAAATGGAGATTATTTCTATCTCTAAGTAAAAGTTGAGCAGTTTTTAACACCAAATTAGGCTCCTTGCTGTTATTTATACGAAATGGTTATAGGACAATTAGTAAGAAGACAGCTAATGTTATTCCCAGTGATCCAGGTGGGAAAAGGAAGTAGCCTGGTCTATCCAGACAAAGAAGAAGTGAAGATCTATGAATTATGTAATTTAAAACAAAATTCAAAATGAGTGTAGAAGTAACTATTTGAACAGTAGAAAGAGGAGAGGATGGCACTGAAAGTGAGATTCTAAAATTTACATGAGGCCAAGACAACATTTTTCTCCTTTTCAGTCCCCTCCTAAGTTTCTGAGGTGTGAGCAGAAGATTATGGAGCTTCCACAGAAGCCAAGCACACAACTGAGAATGTGCTAGTGCTGACACAAACTGCCTGTAGATCCGAGAAAATACTTAAGACTGAGTCTCACTTCTGATACTATGGGAAGATGAGGGCCAGTACTGCTGCAGTGCACACACAACAGGATGACGCTTTCAGCTGAGAATAAAAGGTTTTAAGTGTTCACACACGCTAATACTCTATATATACAGGAACCATACATCTCTCTTTGCCCAGAAAACTTCTGGGTTATACTTGTTGTCCAAGTTTGTGGAAGATTGCATCAATGTACCCAATTCTTCACCCTTCCCTCTCCCCGTGTCCTTTGCTACATAACTTTGTTATGTTCCCGCACTCTAGGGGCAGCATACTTTTTATCCCTTGATTCTGGTCTTGGCCATGAATTTTCTATGAATTTTCAAGCTTCAAAACAGAAGCTTGAAAGAGAGTGAACATTTTAATACTAGAATTAAGGTTCTTTCACTACTTGAGAGTGGATGGAAAAGCGCAATCTCCATCTGAAATCTGGAAGATAGGGAAGAAATATTTGACAGAACATGGAGGAAAACATCCAGCTGATTCAATTCACTCGCTTTTCATGCAACTAAAAGCTGAAAACAGGAGAATATTCTTCCCCTGGTCACTATCAGTAAGAAGTAAACTATCCAAAAGGGTGTAATTGGGGCAGCAGAGAAAATGCCAAGTGTACCCTGTAAATTAAAAATATCTCTTGATACAACCATCAATCTATTCCAAAATAGGACTGAACATAAAAGTTCAAATTCCCTTTTTTTCCACAGTGCCTGGAATAGAGCCTGTACATAGGGGCTGCTCAATGACTACGTGAGAAATAAATAAATGGATTATTGGAAATCATCCTAGTAAAAAAGGTTTGTTTATTTGTTTGTTTATTTATACATACATACATACATACATACCATAAATGATTGTTGATAAAATACAATGAACCATGCCTACAGTAAGTACTAGAAACACAGAACTGAGCAAAATAAAACAATAAAAAAATAAAATCACGGCCCTTATACAGCTGATAGTCTGGTTTAAAAAACAGAATAAGAGAAGTACAAAGTGATCAGATGATACTAAGTGCTTTGGTCGAAAAAAATATATATATATATAAGAGATGGGCAGGTTGGGATGGGAGGACATTACAATTTTAAAGGGGTTGTTAGGGAAGGTCTCACTGAGGGGGGGACATTTGAATAAATTTTTGAAGGAGGTGAGGGTGTGCCATGTAGATATAATTCTGAGAAGTAGAGTGTTTTGGGTGGAAAGAAGGGCAGGTGCAAAGGCCCTGAAGCAAGAGTGTGCCTGATGTACTTCAGACACAGCAAGGTGGCTAGTGTGGCTGGCGTAGAATATGGGAAAGAGAGACTATCAGCTGAAGAGCTTGCATACTTCAAGGGGCCAGATCTTGTTAGGCTGTATATACCGTAGTTAGAAATTTGGCTTTTATGCAAAGTAGGGTAGAAACACACTTGAACAAAGAAGTGGGAGGGTATGACTTCTGTTTTAAAAGTCCCCGCTCTCGTTATTGTGCTGAGAATGTACTAGTAGGGCAAAAAGGTAGAAGCCAGGGGAAGAGAATATTAGAAATTTCCAAATGAAAGATGATGGTGCTTTGACACTGGTGGTAGTGGTGAGAAGCAGTAGGATATTGAATACCTTTTGATAGTCAGACAGACAGCATATACGAAAAAACTAAACGTAAAGTGTCAGAAAAAGAAAAGTCAAGAATGACCCCATATTGTTTACAAGAACAAAAGGAAGGATGGAGTTGACACTGCTTGCCTTGTGTTTCAAATATGAAATGGTCTTTCTTCCTACAAGTAGAATATTTGGACGTCTAAATATTCTATCTGTATATACTTGCTTGGTTTACCTATATCTAAACTTCAGAAATATGTGACACATTTCTTTCATGTCTTTTAATCAACTCAAGAAATATACAAATTAAGCTCTTAGTAGTCATAAGATGTGGATGAATTGCAAAATCCTTGTGTAAAAGTATTTGTTTTCAGAGCAGAGTCATCAAGAACTATACCTTTTACTCCCCTAAGTTCTGGGGGAAGAAGTGTGAGGAAGGCCGACGTCCAACATGGAAGAAGCCTCCTGAGTCTTAATATTGATACCACCCATTTAGATTTTGAACTGCTCTTAAGTTTTTCCTTCACAAAACAAAATGGAGAAATAGCAAATAACAGTGATCGTTGGGATAAAAATCACATTGTTGTAAACATCTGCTGTAACCATTTATTCATAGTCTGGGAAAGAGCATTACATATTGGGAACAGCAAAGTGGAGAGTCGGAACTACTCTATAAAAGGCCTGGTTTCAAATACTGGCGTCATTACTAACTGTGAGGGTTGAAACCAAATACTTGATTGAGTTTGCAGTTTCAAGTTTTTTTCTCTCCAATAGGACAGTAGTAACATCTTCCTCATGCCATTAGTGAATGAAGGTTAAGTGAAAAAGCAAATAAAACATACGAAATTATGAAAACACACAGATTTGTGCTGAATGCCTCTTGAAGAATAGAACCTGAGGGCACATTCAGAGAACTGACCGTTTTAGAATTGATTCTAGTAGATACTTTAATATAAAAGCAAACGGGGAAAAAAATTGGGCCATTAGCATCCATGTCATTATTATTATGGTGTATTTGCAGATCGTGTCATTTATTAATTCTTATGTTTAAATATTATTTATGATTTGTAAATGTTACTAAACCAGCAGTATCCTGGCATTGATTTGAATTTTATCATGAAATGACTGTCCAACAAAAAACAAAATAAAATAAATAAACAAATAAACAAGGGGGCTGGCTGGTTAGCTCACTCAGTAGAGTGTGGTGCTAATAACACTGGTGTCAAAAATTCAGATCCCATACAAGCCAGCCACCATAAAAAGAAAAGAAAAAAAAGTGATTGTAATTCACATTCAAGTCCACCCCATCTATACTGTCCAAGGGAACATTCTAGAATCCTCTGGAGGCAACACTGCGAGTGAGGTGTGTGGAAGTTTTTCTGTTTTACTTGAGAATTGTCATACATCTCAAATGCTATGTAAAATGAAGTGATTGTTACAAATAAGACTCTTGAAGCACAAATGTGCTTCGTGTGGCCCGGTTCTCAGATTTTCCCTTGCAATAACAGGGTTAAGGTTTTAGAGAAATATTTTTTAAAAGAACACTGCAGAAGTTGCTGCTACATCAAAAATCAACTTGGTTACTGTTAAAATTATATTGAACAGATCTGCCACATCCAAGCTTCTATTTTTCAGTTGGCCATACACAGATGTGTATCTAAAAGAGGAAGTGCATGACTTTCATCTTGTCTTGATAATTTTATGTTATTACAAATTATATAGATGGAAGGAATGTGAAATAAAGTGTGATGAAAGCCAAGAAAAGAAGGGGATAGCACAGTTCAATGGCTGAGAAAACCAATTTTGGAATCAGAAAGACATGTGTTCAAATCAGAGTTCCTCAATTTATTAGCTGTGTGACCTTTGGCAGTTTACTTAAGTTCCCTAAGTCTGTTTCCTGATTCTAAAAGGATTCTTAATACTCCTGTATCACTGGATTATTACGAAAATTAAGTAAGAAAATATGTATAACGTTCTTGTCACAGTGTCTTGAACGTAGTAAGCACTTAAATATTATACTTGGTCAATTATGTTATTACCTTCTTCATAATAATAAGAAGAACTAATTATTATTATTTGTTTGTTGTGCTCATTATGATTATCATCACTAAGAAAAGAAGTAAAATAATTTATCTGTAATTGTCCATAACCACTCTTCGCAAATTTCAACTCACAGTTTCCCTTTGGCTCAGTCCTTCCCTAAGAATAAGGAGCGAACTTATGGATTGGAAAATGTAAGAAAATGTGTGCTGGAAGACAGAGCTTCAGGCCTAAGTGAACAGAGGAAAGGGGCTGCCCAATTCCCTCTTGGAACAATATCCTCTCTCTCTAAGATGGATTAACAGAGGGATCCAGGCTTAGGCCAAGTCTTATGGAGGAGACCCAAGCCTATTCCTCTGATTCTTGCTAATGGTCTACAGGTCACTTGCTCCTGCTTGTTTTTTGGTCCAGCCTTTTCTTGTCGTACAACGTCAGATGTGGACTTGGTCAGGACATAGGTGATTAAGCTTCCCTTTTGTCAAGGTCCTAAGTCTCCATCCCCACACACCAGATGAGTAAAAATGTTTCCGAGGGACAACAATCCTTTATGCAAGAACATCCTCTAACTTCTAAGCTTCCATGCGTGCATTTAGCAGCAGCTCCCTGTGGCAAGTATAGTTACTGTCACATAAGCACATTCTTGGGGCAGAATCCTGTGGGGATCACAAGATTCCTTCGGGATCGAGGCTATTTCAGACAGCCGAGAGCAGGCCCAGAGGCTCCCTTTTTAGGAGAGCGTAGGTAAGGGAGGGCAGAAGGCAGGGATGGAGGTTGGGGACATTGAAGGGGTGACAGTGGAAGACAGCAGGGCCGCCGGGAACCCTGCTGACCTGTGGCCTCCCAGGAGCCGCTGCTGCCCCTGTGACCACTGCCGACCCGAACTGCCACCTCGGCCACCGTAGCTGTCCTAGTCGCCGCAGCTACCGTTGCCAGGATACGCAAAGCGGCGGCCGGAGCCAACCCCGGGTCTGGTGCGGTGAGGCCGGAGGTGGACATGGCGAGCAGACGGCGCCACGTCAGGGTCTGTGTTCGGGATGAAGACCAGCGCTGGGACCAAGTAGGTCCCGGGGACGTGTCCTGGGCTTCCACTGAGCTGGTCCAGCTGCCTAACTGTGAACTCGATGGGCTTGAACAAATCGCTGCTTTGGTTACCTCGGTTCTCCCCTCGCCATGAGGGGACGTACTGAGCACTGTCGCAGAGCGCAGCTGCCCCGCCGTGTCCCCATCCTGCACGTTTCCACTCCTCTCTTCATCTCCTGCAAAAGGGATTCTTGTCTTTCCGCCTTTTCTCCCGCGCTCCGGCTTCCGCGTCTGCGTGGCCTCCTGGCCGTCACCCTGGTCCCCTCGTCCCTCTCAAGTCCTGAGAGCCTCTGTCACCGCCACTCTCGGGGTGTCGGTGCTGGTCCCCTCGTCGCCCTCACGTCCTCAGAAAGTTATTTTCCAATGTTGGCATGACTGCTACTCCCATATCTTCTTTAAAACACATTTCTTCCTTTACCTCCGAGACTTTGGCACCTCCTTGAGGTATGTTACCATATGGGATGGAACGCAAATAATTCTGTATTCGACTTTCCGTGTCTTTCTGATCGTCATATTTAATCTTCACTCCTTTGAATGTCTGGACATATTCAATTGATTCAAGTGCCTTATAAAACTTTTCGACTATATGTGCAACAAGAGATGGGATATTTTCCACTCTTATGTATTCAAACAGCTCAATAATAGCTGAATTCAACATATTGTACCTGGATCCATTATGCAGAAAAGCATTTACAACTGGGTCAAACAGATTTCCCCTGATGATGTAACTATTATAAAGTTCATCTTTAAGGCCAATCATCCTTCTCATAAAGCGAACAGCACACAAGACCAGAAAGTGTGCTTTGAATTCATCAAAATCAAGACCCTTCTTAGCAAATCGTTGCTCAAAATAGAGCTTTGTATGTAATGTGTGTGTTGTTGTAAGCAAAATGTGAGTAGGTCTAAAATTATAGCAAGCAGCTTTGCTGTTTGATAATTATCGGGGCCATTTTTGCTTTCGGTGGATATATTACCTCCTTCACGTATGTCTTCTGAAGTGGTGGCCAAAAGTGGTGCTATGAAGTTATGCACATAATGTTTATAGAAGCAATTTAGAAAATCGCATCTTACGTTTTTATTGGATGCTGACAGCATGTTGTCCAGATCAAGCAAAGTGCGCAGATGTTCCATCACGTGCAGAGCACCTCCCAGCTCAGGATCAGTATCACAGGTCATTTGTTTAATCACTACATTCATGAAAAGGTCATCACCTTCAGTCTTCTCTGCTTCCTCCATTACAAGTTCTCGGATCTTCGATGGACTGTACTCAACTAGATAAGTAAATATATCTGTAGCAGCCGATCTTATTAGCAAATCATCGGCACTCATTACGATTTTAAGAGCAGGAAGAATTTCCAATTGTGTCAACTTTTGGAATAACTTATACTTGCTTTGAGGCCGTAATGTCTTAGAAAATGCACAGAAGTCCTTGAAAAAAAGCACCAATTCACGCCGTTTGTCATCATCTAGAGTCTTATCCTGAAACTTTGCTAAAACTTAAGACAAACACTTGCGATCTCGCTGCAGCATGCTGGCTATCTCAACTTTCTTGAGGAAAATAAAATGTTGAAGAGTAGAAAGATTATCTGCAGATGTGGGTGGCTGAGGCACCAGAACGTCATATATGTACTGCACTCTGTACATCTGACGTATTTTTTGCCTAAGTTCAGAGTCTGTTATTGGTATAAATTCCTGGAACTTGGCAGTTTCGCTCAAGAATTCCCTATGCCGTCTTGGCTGAGCCAAAGCAGGATCGTATTCAAGGCATCCCATCACATCCATGATACACTCATCAGAAAGCATGATCTTAAACAGAGGTTTGCTGTCGAAGGAGAACAGGCCTTTAATAATTGCATGGAAACGGTGTAAGCCTTCGGTGTTGTCTAGATTTTCACAAGTGCGGAACAGCTGCAGGAGTTTTTGAATATAATCCTCACTTTCCAGGACCAGAGCCAGCCTTTCCTTGCCGGTAGGCGAGGGGAGAACCGAGGTAACCAAAGCAGCGATTTGTTCAAGCCCATCGAGTTCACAGTTAGGCAGCTGGACCAGCTCAGTGGAAGCCCAGGACACGTCCCCGGGACCTACTTGGTCCCAGCGCTGGTCTTCATCCCGAACACAGACCCTGACGTGGCGCCGTCTGCTCGCCATGTCCACCTCCGGCCTCACCGCACCAGACCCGGGGTTGGCTCCGGCCGCCGCTTTGCGTATCCTGGCAACGGTAGCTGCGGCGACTAGGACAGCTACGGTGGCCGAGGTGGCAGTTCGGGTCGGCAGTGGTCACAGGGGCAGCAGCGGCTCCTGGGAGGCCACAGGTCAGCAGGGTTCCCGGCGGCCCTGCTGTCTTCCACTGTCACCCCTTCAATGTCCCCAACCTCCATCCCTGCCTTCTGCCCTCCCTTACCTACGCTCTCCTAAAAAGGGAGCCTCTGGGCCTGCTCTCGGCTGTCTGAAATAGCCTCGATCCCGAAGGAATCTTGTGATCCCCACAGGATTCTGCCCCAAGAATGTGCTTATGTGACAGTAACTATACTTGCCACAGGGAGCTGCTGCTAAATGCACGCATGGAAGCTTAGAAGTTAGAGGATGTTCTTGCATAAAGGATTGTTGTCCCTCGGAAACATTTTTACTCATCTGGTGTGTGGGGATGGAGACTTAGGACCTTGACAAAAGGGAAGCTTAATCACCTATGTCCTGACCAAGTCCACATCTGACGTTGTACGACAAGAAAAGGCTGGACCAAAAAACAAGCAGGAGCAAGTGACCTGTAGACCATTAGCAAGAATCAGAGGAATAGGCTTGGGTCTCCTCCATAAGACTTGGCCTAAGCCTGGATCCCTCTGTTAATCCATCTTAGAGAGAGAGGATATTGTTCCAAGAGGGAATTGGGCAGCCCCTTTCCTCTGTTCACTTAGGCCTGAAGCTCTGTCTTCCAGCACACATTTTCTTACATTTTCCAATCCATAAGTTCGCTCCTTATTCTTAGGGAAGGACTGAGCCAAAGGGAAACTGTGAGTTGAAATTTGCGAAGAGTGGTTATGGACAATTACAGATAAATTATTTTACTTCTTTTCTTAGTGATGATAATCATAATGAGCACAACAAACAAATAATAATAATTAGTTCTTCTTATTATTATGAAGAAGGTAATAACATAATTGACCAAGTATAATATTTAAGTGCTTACTATGTTCAAGACACTGTGACAAGAACGTTATACATATTTTCTTACTTAATTTTCGTAATAATCCAGTGATACAGGAGTATTAAGAATCCTTTTAGAATCAGGAAACAGACTTAGGGAACTTAAGTAAACTGCCAAAGGTCACACAGCTAATAAATTGAGGAACTCTGATTTGAACACATGTCTTTCTGATTCCAAAATTGGTTTTCTCAGCCATTGAACTGTGCTATCCCCTTCTTTTCTTGGCTTTCATCACACTTTATTTCACATTCCTTCCATCTATATAATTTGTAATAACATAAAATTATCAAGACAAGATGAAAGTCATGCACTTCCTCTTTTAGATACACATCTGTGTATGGCCAACTGAAAAATAGAAGCTTGGATGTGGCAGATCTGTTCAATATAATTTTAACAGTAACCAAGTTGATTTTTGATGTAGCAGCAACTTCTGCAGTGTTCTTTTAAAAAATATTTCTCTAAAACCTTAACCCTGTTATTGCAAGGGAAAATCTGAGAACGGGGCCACACGAAGCACATTTGTGCTTCAAGAGTCTTATTTGTAACAATCACTTCATTTTACATAGCATTTGAGATGTATGACAATTCTCAAGTAAAACAGAAAAACTTCCACACACCTCACTCGCAGTGTTGCCTCCAGAGGATTCTAGAATGTTCCCTTGGACAGTATAGATGGGGTGGAATTGAATGTGAATTACAATCACTTTTTTTTCTTTTCTTTTTATGGTGGCTGGCTTGTATGGGATCTGAATTTTTGACACCAGTGTTATTAGCACCACACTCTACTGAGTGAGCTAACCAGCCAGCCCCCTTGTTTATTTGTTTATTTATTTTATTTTGTTTTTTGTTGGACAGTCATTTCATGATAAAATTCAAATCAATGCCAGGATACTGCTGGTTTAGTAACATTTACAAATCATAAATAATATTTAAACATAAGAATTAATAAATGACACGATCTGCAAATACACCATGCTAATGGCCCAATTTTTTTCGCCGTTTGCTTTTATATTAAAGTATCTACTAGAATCAATTCTAAAACGGTCAGTTCTCTGAATGTGCCCTCAGGTTCTATTCTTCAAGAGGCATTCAGCACAAATCTGTGTGTTTTCATAATTTCGTATGTTTTATTTGCTTTTTCACTTAACCTTCATTCACTAATGGCATGAGGAAGATGTTACTACTGTCCTATTGGAGAGAAAAAAACTTGAAACTGCAAACTCAATCAAGTATTTGGTTTCAACCCTCACAGTTAGTAATGACGCCAGTATTTGAAACCAGGCCTTTTATAGAGTAGTTCCGACTCTCCACTTTGCTGTTCCCAATATGTAATGCTCTTTCCCAGACTATGAATAAATGGTTACAGCAGATGTTTACAACAATGTGATTTTTATCCCAACGATCACTGTTATTTGCTATTTCTCCATTTTGTTTTGTGAAGGAAAAACTTAAGAGCAGTTCAAAATCTAAATGGGTGGTATCAATATTAAGACTCAGGAGGCTTCTTCCATGTTGGACGTCGGCCTTCCTCACACTTCTTCCCCCAGAACTTAGGGGAGTAAAAGGTATAGTTCTTGATGACTCTGCTCTGAAAACAAATACTTTTACACAAGGATTTTGCAATTCATCCACATCTTATGACTACTAAGAGCTTAATTTGTATATTTCTTGAGTTGATTAAAAGACATGAAAGAAATGTGTCACATATTTCTGAAGTTTAGATATAGGTAAACCAAGCAAGTATATACAGATAGAATATTTAGACGTCCAAATATTCTACTTGTAGGAAGAAAGACCATTTCATATTTGAAACACAAGGCAAGCAGTGTCAACTCCATCCTTCCTTTTGTTCTTGTAAACAATATGGGGTCATTCTTGACTTTTCTTTTTCTGACACTTTACGTTTAGTTTTTTCGTATATGCTGTCTGTCTGACTATCAAAAGGTATTCAATATCCTACTGCTTCTCACCACTACCACCAGTGTCAAAGCACCATCATCTTTCATTTGGAAATTTCTAATATTCTCTTCCCCTGGCTTCTACCTTTTTGCCCTACTAGTACATTCTCAGCACAATAACGAGAGCGGGGACTTTTAAAACAGAAGTCATACCCTCCCACTTCTTTGTTCAAGTGTGTTTCTACCCTACTTTGCATAAAAGCCAAATTTCTAACTACGGTATATACAGCCTAACAAGATCTGGCCCCTTGAAGTATGCAAGCTCTTCACCTGATAGTCTCTCTTTCCCATATTCTACGCCAGCCACACTAGCCACCTTGCTGTGTCTGAAGTACATCAGGCACACTCTTGCTTCAGGGCCTTTGCACCTGCCCTTCTTTCCACCCAAAACACTCTACTTCTCAGAATTATATCTACATGGCACACCCTCACCTCCTTCAAAAATTTATTCAAATGTCCCCCCCTCAGTGAGACCTTCCCTAACAACCCCTTTAAAATTGTAATGTCCTCCCATCCCAACCTGCCCATCTCTTATATATATATATTTTTTTTTCGACCAAAGCACTTAGTATCATCTGATCACTTTGTACTTCTCTTATTCTGTTTTTTAAACCAGACTATCAGCTGTATAAGGGCCGTGATTTTATTTTTTTATTGTTTTATTTTGCTCAGTTCTGTGTTTCTAGTACTTACTGTAGGCATGGTTCATTGTATTTTATCAACAATCATTTATGGTATGTATGTATGTATGTATGTATAAATAAACAAACAAATAAACAAACCTTTTTTACTAGGATGATTTCCAATAATCCATTTATTTATTTCTCACGTAGTCATTGAGCAGCCCCTATGTACAGGCTCTATTCCAGGCACTGTGGAAAAAAAGGGAATTTGAACTTTTATGTTCAGTCCTATTTTGGAATAGATTGATGGTTGTATCAAGAGATATTTTTAATTTACAGGGTACACTTGGCATTTTCTCTGCTGCCCCAATTACACCCTTTTGGATAGTTTACTTCTTACTGATAGTGACCAGGGGAAGAATATTCTCCTGTTTTCAGCTTTTAGTTGCATGAAAAGCGAGTGAATTGAATCAGCTGGATGTTTTCCTCCATGTTCTGTCAAATATTTCTTCCCTATCTTCCAGATTTCAGATGGAGATTGCGCTTTTCCATCCACTCTCAAGTAGTGAAAGAACCTTAATTCTAGTATTAAAATGTTCACTCTCTTTCAAGCTTCTGTTTTGAAGCTTGAAAATTCATAGAAAATTCATGGCCAAGACCAGAATCAAGGGATAAAAAGTATGCTGCCCCTAGAGTGCGGGAACATAACAAAGTTATGTAGCAAAGGACACGGGGAGAGGGAAGGGTGAAGAATTGGGTACATTGATGCAATCTTCCACAAACTTGGACAACAAGTATAACCCAGAAGTTTTCTGGGCAAAGAGCGATGTATGGTTCCTGTATATATAGAGTATTAGCGTGTGTGAACACTTAAAACCTTTTATTCTCAGCTGAAAGCGTCATCCTGTTGTGTGTGCACTGCAGCAGTACTGGCCCTCATCTTCCCATAGTATCAGAAGTGAGACTCAGTCTTAAGTATTTTCTCGGATCTACAGGCAGTTTGTGTCAGCACTAGCACATTCTCAGTTGTGTGCTTGGCTTCTGTGGAAGCTCCATAATCTTCTGCTCACACCTCAGAAACTTAGGAGGGGACTGAAAAGGAGAAAAATGTTGTCTTGGCCTCATGTAAATTTTAGAATCTCACTTTCAGTGCCATCCTCTCCTCTTTCTACTGTTCAAATAGTTACTTCTACACTCATTTTGAATTTTGTTTTAAATTACATAATTCATAGATCTTCACTTCTTCTTTGTCTGGATAGACCAGGCTACTTCCTTTTCCCACCTGGATCACTGGGAATAACATTAGCTGTCTTCTTACTAATTGTCCTATAACCATTTCGTATAAATAACAGCAAGGAGCCTAATTTGGTGTTAAAAACTGCTCAACTTTTACTTAGAGATAGAAATAATCTCCATTTCTTCAGAAGAACACAAAACCTATTATGCAATAAAATATAAATTTTAATTTTATACGAAGCAGTTGATTTCAACTTAACATTTACTTCCATTATCATTTAAAAGAGTGCCTTGAATATAATATATTTGATATTTTGTGAGAGAATTGGACTGAGTCAGACACAGAAAAAAATGTTTTGATGTTTAATAAGGAAAAATGCTAAACATCATGGCTAGTATTGATTTCGGATGCATTGCTACGTGTGTGAAGATTTCGTTCATTCTTCCCAAAAAATAACCTTTAGTGTTTTGTTACTGCTAGGTGATCTGCTATCATTTTCTTGGGCAGGAGTGCTGGTACGTTGGTGTAGGAATGTATTTTTAAATTATACACTAAAATCACTCAAAATTATCAAATTTTGGTTTATAATTACTTAAAATTATAATTTAAGAGGCTTATCAGATTTATAGGCGATGCATACAGTATCATGGTTTTTAGTACTGAATGTGTACTGCATAACTTCATAAGTACAATAACTGTATTCCTACGTCTTAGACGATTCTTAGGCTTTATATTTCCCATGAAACACGACCCTATAAAGTGAATTTTAATAAAGATCTCAGGCCCTGAAAATGCCTACATTGGCTCCTTGGTTGATTATTGAGAGTAGGTGGAGTAGGGTAGTTCTTCTTTGTCCACTAGATACCATTAGCACCCAATCCCCCAGTTTTGACAACCAAAAGTATCTGCAGACACTGCCCAACATCTCTCTTGGGTGGGTGGGCGGAAGCTAAATTACTCCAAGTTGAGAAATACTGCTATTAATAATTTTCAGTTCTTATCATTTACTAAGTTTCCAACATGTAAAAAACAGTTTAAAAAACTCAAATTTTACAGTTCTTTATTTCATGTCTGATATAGTAAAATCAGCTTATTTGAACTTTTGTTGTCCAAGATTTCTATTAAGCAGGATCTCTGCATATTTATAATAAAACAGTAAGTGTCATTTATTTTCAGGTCTTTCTCCAGGAAAATAATTAAAAAGTGAATTTGTTTTAGTAATGTGTAGTGAGTGCTTATAGTTTTATGTAGCCCTGGCATTCGTTTTTGAATATAAGTTTACCTTTTTATACCAGAAGAAAAGTTCAGTCACCCTTGACACAGTTTCCAGTTCTATGCCCTGCCTGGATGGCTTCAGCTGGTGGCCAGAGATAAAGACTTAGGGGCATGTCCTCTACCTAGCAGGCTGGGCTACCTGCTTTCCCACTGCTTCCTTTAAAGGGACCATTCAGACATCTCCCTGGAAACTTAAAGTGATGACCCCTCAGTCACAGCATGAGCTCCCGGAACTAGTGCCTGCTTGCTTTAAATCCAATAATTAAATCTCCCTGCAGAAAACCTGTTTGGCTATAAAAGTGTTGGCCCAAGGGTCCCCACTCAGCCCACCTGCACTCCCTCCCTGACCTCCCTGTATATGTGGCCTCCTCCAGGCATGACTTGTACACCCCAGGTTCCATAAGTACTAAAAACTCTTAAAGGTTTATATTGTGGTTGTGTCATTGAAGCGCTGCAGCAATTTGACCCCTGACACTGAGGCTTCCCTGCCCATGCACCAACCTTCCACCCCCAGGAGACTCATGTGTGCACCTCTGGTGTCTGCTGGGGACAGTAGCTACCAAATAAGTTAATAATGAAACTCAAGGAGTTGATTCTAGACACAACTCCCCTTCTGATGTGCTGCAGGTCTGTCCCTGTAGCAGGTAGAGCTTTCAAACTTTCTACAAATCCACAGTCTAGCATTCTAGCAGGTCTCACCTGCTCACACTCACCTCCAACCCCTTTCCCCTCAGCTTACTGCTCATCTTGCTCACTGGCTTTCTTGCATATCTCTTTCCTATCTACGGCCTCTGTTCTTGCTGCTTCCACTGGCCAGAATTCCATGCCACTATATTTTCACATACCCCCCTCATCATCTTTCACACTTTGTCTCCAAAATCAGTCCCTGAAAAATACCTCTCGGCCCACAATCTGAACCAGCAACCCCTTCTCTTCTCTTAGGTTGCCTTATTTTAGCTTGTGAATAGAACTTTCTCAATCTGAAGTCACCACATCATTTGCTTACTTTTATTGTCTTCTTCTGCCCCCACCCCACCAGAGGCAAAGATGGATCCTGGACAGTCTTATTCTCCCCTGTATCGCGTTGCCTAGAGGACAATAGGTATTCAGCGAATATTAAGAATGAGTGTATAAAATAATGTGAAAAAAATCATTCTTTTCACTATGATGGAAGGATTTCATTATAAAAAGTATTAAATTCCTTCTCATTTTATTAAAATGATACTATTAATTTAGTATCAATTTCATAAACCTGTTTTTTCTTTTTCAGGATCTTCCTTAAACTTTTTTCTGTCTGAGTGTATTGAGGTTAACAAACTTCTCCGAGTTTCCACAGTAAAACTCAGCTTAGATTTGAAAACTGGAGTCAGAGTCAAGAACCTGTGTGGTTAAGCTCTTTGCTCTACAGCATGTCACCGTTCTCTTTCCCTTCTCTTTAAATAGGTGCTGAAGCCAAGTTATATAGCAATGTTATAAAATCATCAGGTTAGAATTCTCAGCTTTTCAGGACAGGCAAATATATGTCTCCATATGTCCCTTCCTTTCTCTCACCGCCCTCTTTTTCTCCTTAATGGAAAGAATAGAGGGCAATTAGGTATCAACTGCTTCTACTTGGTCATCTCTCTAACCTTAAAGTATTTGTCTCCAAAATAGAACTATTCTTATCCTATTTCTTATTTTTGCTTTAAATAGAGGTAAACTAATTTTGAGTTTATTTCTTTTTTCCACATGCTTCTGATTGTACTAAGCTTCAGTTGAAATGCTAGCTTTACAAATGTGTGCTACTCGAATTTCCCTTCAGCATATCTTGCCCCTTGACTTTTCACAACTGTTTCTCTTTCCAAATGTGTTTTTTCTCTCTGTATTTTTCCCCACTCTGAACTCATAAAAGATCTTTGTAAACATGGTTTTTACAGCCATTTGTCCCATTCATTCATCAGTGGGATCACTCTTTGTAGTAATCTCATTACGATGCTTGCCACTCATTTGCTCAAGCTGTATCTCTTTTAATGCAGCTGTATATGGAGAACTCCTCTTAAAATTTTCCATTTGAGGGGCTGGCCCATGGCTCGCTTTGCAGAGTTTGGTGCTGATAACACCAAGGCCACGGGTTCGCATCCCTATATAGGGATGGCCGGTTAGCTCACTTGGAGAGCGTGGTGCTGACAACACCAAGTCAAGGGTTAAGACCCCCTTACTGATCATCTTTTAAAAAAATCCATTGGAAATTATCTCATTGATACTTTACACTGTGCATCTCATGCCATCCATAGGTAGAATTAGATTACCTAGACTGGTTTTATTATCTAGAGCAGTTTTTTTTTTTTTTTTTTTTTTTTTTTTTGCTTTTATTTTAAAGATGATCAAGTAAGGAGATGTGACAACTTGCATAGATAATAATTTCTAGTATCATTCAGCTTGCAGCAATGAGACCTTTTTTTGCCTTTCCTCTCAAATAAACGTTCCAAACGTTCCTGTTGTGATTTCTCCTATTCTCTTTTTACTGCCAGAGGCAGAGAATGAGAGGTCACATGTGCTGAGTGGCTTCCTTTCATCAGAAGGTAATCGCCAGTCTTCCCCAGGACAGTCATACCTGACCATGCCATTGCATTTGTGGTGTCTGTCTTTCTTGGTTGCATGTTTCTCTCTTCACAAAAAATAACTTTAGCAGCATAACTCAAGGAGAAATAGAATTCCAGTATATAGCAACTCTATATATCTTTAAAGAACCCCCCATTATTCAAAAATTATATCTACCTAATTATCCAATTTCTGTGTCTTGTTTATGTATGTTGACTTCAGCAATATTAGCCTGTTTTTCACTTTAATTCAACAATGAAAATATGAGAGGAAGAATATGACTTTTTTGTAATACTCTTGAGGTTGCTCTTGGCACATACTTATGGGAGTCTTTGCCATTTATTAAGAATAAGCAACAAAGGAAAGCAATGAATAATGATAAGACATACCCATTCCCCAGGGCTCTAATGTTCAGGCTCAACTGGAGTCCCAAGGGTGTTTTAACACCTAAGGCCTCTGACTATAAAACTGTCCCTGGGGTCTTTTCAGTTACTTCAGGGAAGTGTCAGTTGCTTATAGTATAGGAAGCAATTATCCCCATGCAGTAAATAGATCAAGGAAAGGAAGGAAGAAACCTAGTTAGTGGAACAAGGAACTGAAAAAAGAAAGCCTACAAGAAATGAAAATAAAAGAGCACATGAAAAAAGTACAATGACATATATTTACTATTTATTTTATATTGAAAAGATAAAATGATACAGTGGCATATAATTATAGTCATCTATATGTACATTTGCATCCATATTTATATCCCATCCACATATGCATACATATCCAGGTCCACATTTCTCTTCTTATCTGTGTCTGTCACTGAGAGGAAGCAGTCTTGGTGATTAAGAGCTCAAACACAAAACAGATAGTTCAAGTTGAAACCCAGGCTCTGCCAGGCACTATCATGTGACATGGACAGACACCTAATATGTCTGGGCCTCAATTTCTGCATCTCTAAAGTGGAACCATTCTCTACTTCATTTGCTTGTTATAGGATTAAAAGAGGTAACAAAGCGGTATAAAAGACAATGGTGCCGGGTGAAGTCATTATTATACTCTTTAAGGCACATTACTCCTGTTAAGAGAAAATGGGTCCAAGAAACTGAAGCCTTTTTGTTTATGTGGGCTGAGTGGCTAGGTGTTAAATGCAAATTTATCAAGGCTTGCATATGCCTGTGAGCTGTTGAGAGACATAATCTCCCTCCCTACTTCCTCAGCCCAGGCACTTTCTGAGGTGAAGGCAGCAAAAGAGAGGAACCCAGTGATTGGCTTAGAGCCTGGGAGGCTCTGGAGGAGTGGCTGGTCTAAGCTGTGTGCTTTAGAGCTGGATGGTGAGTTCTGTATAATAGGAGTCCTCTCAAAAGCCTGTGGTGCTCTAGGTGATCCTGCCGTTTCTCAGTACCGTTGATTTTAATTGGTTTTCTCGTGAAAATAGGTCAAATTGCTTGATTTCACTTACGGCTTGGGTCCAGAGCAGAGTCAATTTGTGCAACTCAAGTTTTCATGGGTTACTGCTTGTGTTGCAGTGAGTTACTGTGAACTCGCAGGTAGAGGCAGGAAACACCAAGGATTAAAACAGGAAAACAGAGTTTATTGATATGCTGGCATTGTCTCAACAGACTCAAGTCCAAAGGCTGAGCACCCCAACACAGTGGGGCAGTTATTTTTATATTGTAGTATTTCAGGGTTTCTGTGACTGAGCAAGAGCAGTGATCTTATGATCTTATGGGGGTATGACTCTGTCTCAGGGTGGAAAAGTACAGCAGGTGAGAAGCATGCTGAAAAATTCTGTTTTAGCAGTCTGTGGAAACCACAGGTGGAGACCTAGGGGGCCTATAGCTGCAGCAGGGTGTTAGCAAGTCTGTGGTAACCACAGAGTGAGAGAAGGCGGGGTGACATGACATCTGGGTGGGGGTCTTGGTTACTGCATAGCGTGGCACAGCATGGATGTCTAACAACCCCAGCTGGGCTGGACACAGCCAGGTAAGTATGAGTGTCTCAATATATGCTTAGTTTACACACACACAATCACACTATTTTGTTCCCTTTTATCTCCGGTTCTTTCTTGTGTGGGTTATTTCTATTATCCCAACTACAAGGAGAAAAAAGGTAAAAGATATAGGTCTAAATGATGTTACTATAAACTGTAGGATGTTTAGCAACATTCCTGGCCTCTACCATTAGAGGCCAGTAGCACCCCTCTCTCCTGCCATTTGTACAGCCAAAAATGGCTCCAGACATTGCCAAATGTTTTCTCGAGGACAAAATAACCCCCAACTGAAAACCACTGAGTTAAAATAGAATATTTTTGCACAGTGTTCTTGTCTCTCCATGCATGTAAATACTAATCAATAATTTAAAGAGAATAAAATTATTTTGTTACCCAATTATATTGAAGAGAGTGTATTAATATAAACATTTTGATGTTTATTATATAGTATACTGATTTTATTCCAATTTAAACAACAAAGGATCACAATTTATTTAAAATTCTGCAGCTTGTACTCGAGAAAATCATTGATTGGAGCCATTTAATGAAGATGTTACCCTAAAAAGTGAAAAGTTTTATCTTATAAAAAGTTTCCATGTTCAGTTAGTAAAGGTTTATTTGATTTCTTTTAATATGTTTCAGCCAGATACATTTCTCAGAACCCAATAAAAATATACAGAGTCCTGTCACATTGGAAATAATTTCACAGTTTACTATACTAATTTTAAGCACTATAGGTTTACTAAATTCCTGTTTGTGACAATGAAACTGAATAATCAAGGTAAAAGTTTAAAAGCAACACTGACCCTCCCTACTTCTTGCTTTATTGCAGGTAAATGGAGCCTACATATCCCCACATGCATTTATGGCTCTGGTGAAATTTAAAAGGCATCTTGCATGAACTGAAAGAATACACATTTTGTCTTTTTGTGTGATCTCATATTTTACTTAATCCAGAGCAGTAGATCAATAGCTGTGTGCCCAGAAACCACTTTTCAGTAGTGTTGTGGAGTATCAAGAACATGGAGAAAGCGATTTTTTATTGTCTCAGGAGACTTGGTGCCCTTTTGTATTGCTCATGGCAACAGTAATCTGAACTTTTTATTTACATTCTCTAAGCTCTGAACATTTAGAATTCAATGCTAGCATATTCAGAATGATTGAAACTGCTTTATTTGTCATCATTACCATGGTTACTAATAAGTTCTTAACCCGCCATGCGTGAAATTGCTGAAATGAGCATTTTATGAAGCAAATTACACAGATATAAATCTCAACATTTACTACTTAAAACTTGTATGTTAGAACAAATACTAATTTTGTGCAAAGTTTTGAAAAGTGTAAGCAAATAAAGACATTATGTTGAGAGACAAGAACCCTAGTGCCTAGTTCTGTTTCCCATCTATTTTGTTGAGATCTCCATCAAGCTATATAACAATGAATTTGTTTTTAGTACCTTCCATGTGACATGTAACTTGTGGTGTCTTCATACTGGAAGTCGAGTTTTTTACAGTGTCTCATATCTGTTATTTGAGCTTTTGGCTATTCCCCTGACATGATTTATAGAAGCCTGTATTTTGACTCATGCCATTTTGGGCTGCTGTTTCTTTTGCTGTTGTCAAAGATTTTTTGAAGCAATTACTGGAATAAAGAAAAAATTAAAACTATAATTTTAACCTATTTAGAAAATAAGAATGAGAACAATGTATATTTATATGTCTTATTTCATGTGGCCAATATAGTACTCCAAGGAAATATCTTAGCTACAGATACTGTCATTATTAATTGAGAAAGATTAAAAATAAATGAGCCTATTAGCCAAGTCAAGAGTTATCAAAAGAAGAAAACAAGTTTAATGACCACAGGACTAAGGACTTAACAAATATAGATAAGTCTGATGAATCAGAAAACAGAAAGAATAGAATTGAAAATTACATCCAAGATTTTGTTCTTTGATTAAACAACAACAAAAAATGGGTGAACTTATGGCAAGTGTAATAGAAAAATGAGAAAAATGTGTATACACACTAGAAAATATAAAGAGAACATAGCAACAAAGGTAGATATCCTATGGGAAATGTTCTATAAACTACATGAGAATACTAGAAATCTTAACACAATAAATTTTTTTTTGGAACTGTAAACAGCCGAATTGGACTCAGAAAGAAGTATGAAACCTGAAATCAATGATAATGTCAGATATTTTCAAAAAACTGTTCCTCTAAACTATGCATGGCCCACCCAGATTCTCCATCTGTGAACTCATTTTTTAACGCATTATAATTATTTCTAAACATAGACAATATTAGAAATCTTTCTATATCACTTTCAAGATGATAATGTATGTTCTGGGGGGGGGGAAGGGTTTCAAGGATCAGCACTTGAAGAAGAACCTACATGATGTTCTTCTACGAAAATTGGTTTTAAAATCCTAGGAGAAAACCCAGCAATTAATTCCAGCAACATGCTAAAAGTAAACTTTAACAAATCCCAGTTTATGTAACGGTTGAATCAATGTGAAGAAATTTAATACTAGAATGCATGAAATGGTAAAAACTGTATGATCATGTTAATGGATACTGAAAAGACAGTTGATAAAATGCAACCTTAATTAGTGATAAAAATTAATTTTTGTAATTGGAAATAAAAGGACACTTTTATCACATCATTTGAAAAGTGACTTACTGGATTGCATGGAGTAGCAGCAATCTCAGTAGATTAAGGAAGAAGACAAGGGGTATACGTTATTCCCGTCATTACATCACCCTATTCTGATAGTGCCACTACAATGAGACGAAACCACAACATCACACAAGAAAATATAAGAAGACACAAGGCTAAGGAAGGTATTTTCCAGCTGTTAATATATATCAGCGTTGGTCATCCATGCTTGTGGTATTATGGGTGTTTTCTACTTTTCTCTTCTTGCTTCTCTGTGTTTGCTATACAGAACTTCTGTAGCTCTTTTTTTGTAACATTTGTTAAGTTGAGACAACAAACACTGAGATATTTAAAAGAAGAGATTTTCTTCTCTTTTCAAATGAGTGGCTTACACCGAATAAGATACACTGAATAAAATACTGAGGTATTTCACTGTCTTCAATCCCGTTCACATAGATGACTCAATAAAAGCATATGGAGCAATTTATCACTTTTGTGAAGTGCAAGACTACAGGAAACCTGAATCAGGTTTCTCTGTGTCTAAATGGCTATGTTCCTCGATCTTAATCAAATGCTTGGTTACAATCTCTATTTCTATGTGTACTGACTTTTCCTTGTCATGATGACTTTATCTAGTCTAACGTTTCCCAAGATGACCATCTAGTCTGACATGTTTTTCAGGGATTAGTTGAGCTCTTCCTTCTAGGAAATTTCCATTGCACCTAACAGTGGAATTGCTAGGACGGCTGGGCTCCCTTTTGGCTGCCTCTCCCTCTAGTAGAGCTTTGCGTGACTCACTGCCCTTGCAAGCAAGGTGAGAGAGATGTGGAAAGCTTCCTGGGGTGGATTTAGCTAACAGAAGTGGGTCACCTATGATAAAATACCAGCCTTCCCAGGAGGGGGAAATATGTCTCTCAAGGCGCTACAGAAGGGTCCTTGTGATTTTCCTCATTGTTGCTTTAAAAATCCAAATTTTCTACTTAACATCAGGGTTCCCCAAACTGAATTTTCCATTCATGATTTTCGATGAACGAGGTGTGATTTGGGAACTGAATTCATGAACAGGCAGCACGGCAGAGAGAAAAGCCCAGATAAGGACCCTCGGGGGATGCTGTGACATCTGTGGAACACTCAGCAGGGGAAAGACTCTTTCACACCCATGGTCTCCATACTCATCGCTTCTCTGAGGTTTTGTTGCAACATCAGTTTTAACCGATGATGGCCAGAGATGCAGTGTGGTTCCATGTGGCCGGGACAGGGACCCATTGTAATTCGGCCTAGCTGGTAAGTCCACACCCATTCCACTCATCTCGTTGCTGCCAGTGAATCAAACACCAGATCCTCAGTTCCCTCCCAGGGAGGATGATTATAATCACAATTCTGAGGTGTTGTTTTGGGTATAAGAGAAATAATCCAGTGAACCTAGTTCATGGCAGGAAGCTCTTAATTGCTGTTGCATAGCTGCACTGACCAAGGAAGTCATTAGCCAGCCACACATTGCAACTTAAATTGAATTAGGTCAATCAAAAATTCCATATCTCAGCAGCCCTAGCCCCATTCCAAATTCTCAATAGCCAGCCATGTCTAGTGGCTACCATATCCGATAGGACAGATATTGAACATTCCCATCATCACAGAATATTCCATAGGACCACACTGCTTTATATCATCAATTTAGATTTTATACAACTGCCAGACCTTAGTGTTGAGCAAAACCAATCCCTCTGTTGGAAGCAGAAGCTCTCCTGGTGTGTTCACCTGCTGTGGTCAGAGTCAGGTGAGGCCAGTCTCTGAAGGGCATCCTTTGTTCACTAGAGATAGGAAACAGTGATCTTTGTTTCCCAAATTAAGATAGCCTATCTGTGAGCCAGATAATAGCCTTGAAAAGGTGGAAAGGAAAACCTGCGGAGAGGATTCAATTCTTCTCACCTACACGTCAGGAGAGAACCTCAGGAGGGGTGGCAGGAAGGTTCTAACTTTGTCAGCAGAGGACTTTCTTTTGTGGTAGAGTTTGGAGTTTTCCAAACAGATTTTGAAAATAACAGGAGATGGGCCACTTCTACAGAAGTATTAACCCAAATGAGAGGTGTTAATAATTAAATCTTTTAGGCGGTGTCTCCCTTGTTTCTCTGATATTCCAATCCGGGTCACAGAATGGCTAAGGAAGCATTAACTGGAAGGTGAATTTTTTTTTTCTGTTTGGGTTGTGTTTTCCATTCTGAAATAATGTTGTGGCTCCTCTTTTTTCTGGTGACAGCTATTCATGCGGAACTCTGTCAGCCAGGTACATAGCCTTGAAATTTAAAAATAGATAAACCGTTTTCTAAATGATGGACAAGTCATTGAGTGAAAGAACTCTATTTTTCTAAATCTGCAGGTGTTCTGTGGCTTGCAACTTGAGCCCGTGACTCTTTTATGAGTATGAAAGAAAATTTTAAGCCACCTGATATGATTTGTGTTAAAGTTTCATTGTAGTTCTGTGTTCTGTTGGTTTGAGTTGCACTAGACATTAGGAATTATCAGGCTCTGTATTGGCAGATCTTATCATCATGTATGTATTTATTTTTTTATTTTTACCTCCCACAAATAAGTGAGAACATGTGATATTTCTCTTTCTGTGCTTGACTTGTTTCACTTAATATAATTATCTCTAGGTCCATCCATGTTGTTGAAAATGGAAATATTTCGTAGGGATGATCATATGTTCTTTTTGTTTGTTTTTATGGACGTGGTGTATCACATTTATTAATTTGCATATGTTGAAACAACCTTGCATCCCTGGGATGAATCCCACTTGATCGTGGTGTATAATTTTGTGTATGTGTTGCTGTATTCTGTTAGCTAGTATTTTATCGAGGATTTTTGCATCTTTATTCATCAAGGGTATAGGCCTGTAGTTTCCTATGTTTGATGTATCTTTGTCTGGTTTTGGTATCAGGGTGATGTTTGCCTCATAGAATGAGTTTGAGAGAATGGCCTCTGTTTCAATCCTTTGGAATAGTTTGTAGAGAATTGGTATCCGTTCCTCTTTGAAAGTTTGGTAGAACTCTGCAGTGAACACATCCGGTCCTGGGCTTTTCTTTGTTGGGAGCCTTCTGATAACTGCTTCAATCTCTTTTATTGTTATTGGTCTTTTCAGATTTTCTATATCTTCTTGGCTCAGTTTTGGTAGTTTGTATGTGTCCAGAATTTTATCCATTTCTTCCAGATTTTCAAATTTGTTGGTATATAGATATTTATAGTAATCTCTAATGATTCCTTGTATTTCTGAGGTGTCAGTTGACATATCACTTTTTTCATTACTAATTTTTGTTATTTGGGTCTTCTCTCTTGTTTTCTTAGATAATCTTGTGAAAGGTCTGTCAATTTTATTTATCTTTTCAGTAAATCAACTTTTTGTTTCATTGATCTTTTGCGTTGTTTTTCATGTTTCTATTTCATTTAGTTCTTCTCTGATCTAATTATTTCTTTCCATCTACTACCTTTAGGTTTGGATTGTTCTTGTTTTTCTAGATCTTTAAGGTGAAGTGTTAGATTATTTATTTGACATCTTTCCATTCTTCTGAAGTAAGCATTTTATGAGATAAATTACCCTCTTAATACTGCTTTTGATGTATCCTACAGGTTTTAGTGTGATGTGTCATTATTTTGATTAGTTTTGAGAAATTTTTTGATTTCCTGTTTAATTTCTTCTTGGACCCACATGTCATTAAGTAGAATGCTGCTTAATTTCCATGAGTTAGTATAGTTTTCAGAGTTTCTTTTATTATTGATTTCTAATTTTAATCCATTGTGATTAGAAAAAATACATGGAATAATTTCAATTTTTTTGAATTTGTTAGGACTTGCTTTGTGACCTAACATGTGGTCTATCCTAGAGAATGTTCCATGTGCTGATGAGAAGAATGAATATTCTGAGGTTGTTGGATGGAATGTTCTGTAGATATCTGTCCAATCCATTTGATCTAAAGTATTGTTTAGATCTCTTCTTTCTCTGTTGATTTTTTGCCTAGATGATCTGTCCAATGATGAGAGTGGGGTGTTCAGGTCCCCCGCTATTATGGTGTTAGTGTCGATCTCATTCTTTAGATCTAATAGTGTTTGCTTTGTAAATCTGCCTGCTCTGACATTAGGTGTGTATATATTTATGATTGTTATGTCTTCTTGATGGATAGATCCTTTTATCATTATGTAGTAGCCTTCTTTATCTCTTTTAATGGTTTTTGCTTTAAAGTCTATTTTATCTGATATTAGAATTGCTACTCCAGATCGTTTTTCATTTCTATTTGCATGATATGTCTTTTTCCATCCTTTCACTCTTAGTCTATGTGTATCTTTACAGGTGAGGTGAGTCTCCTGAAGGCAGCATATTGTTCAGTCCATCTTTTTAATCCAGTCAGTCAGTCTGTGTCTTTTGAATGTGGAATTTCATCCCTTTCCATTTAGAATTATTATTGAAAGGTGTTGATTTACTCCTAGCATTATACTGATTTTTGTTTAGATGTCTTAAGGATCATTCGTTCCTTTCTTTCTAATTTTCTGTTTGTCTTCTGTATTTGTTGGTTTCTTGGGGTGATAGATAAACTATTTTTTTTCTTTTGTTAGCATTTTTGTTTTGCTGATAGGTACTGTTCTTTCTTGCCTATTCATGGCAGTGATGGTTGTTTTTGTGGTATCAAACCCAGTACTTCCTTGAGAATTTCTTGTAGGGCTGGTGGTGTGGTAGTGAACTCCCACAGTTTTTGTTTGTCTGAGAAATATACTATTTGTCCTTCATTTTGGAAGGACATCCTTGCTGGGTAAAGTATTCTTGGCTGGCAATTTTTGTCCTTTAGTGTTTTCAATATATCATCCCATTCTTTTCTGGCTTTTAGAGTTTCTGATGAAAAGTCTGATGTTATTCTGATTGGCGCTCCCTTATAGGTGACGTGTCGCTTCTCTCTTGCAGCTTTTAAGATTCTCTCTTAATCTCTGAGTTTTGTCAGTTTGATTATCACATGTCTTGGAGAGGACCTTTTTGGGTTGAATGTGTTTGGTGATCCTTGGGCTTCCCGAATCTAGGGATCTATGACTTTCCCTATACCTGATAAGTTTTCTGTTATTATTTCATTGAATACATTTTCAATGCCATTTCCTTTTTCCTCCCCTTCTGGAATACCCATGATTCGGATATTTGAGCGCTTACTCTCTTAGACTTTCTTCAATTTTTTGATTCTTTTTTTCTTTTTTCCTGGTCTGCCTGTGATAATTCAAACAGTCTGTCTTCAAGGTCAGAAATTCTCTCTTCTGCTTGTTCAAGTCTGCTGGCTAAACTCTCTGTTGTGTTTTTTATTTCGTTGAATGAATCCTTCAGCTCCACATGCTCAGCTTCATTCTTTTTCAAGGCATTGATTCCTTTGTACATTTCTTCTTTCAGATCCTGTATATTTTTTCTCATTTCAGTGTGTTGTCTCACTGAGTTTTCTTGTATCTCATTTAGTTTCCTTAGAATAGTTACTCTAAATTCCTTTTCTGTCATATCAAAGACTTCCTGTTGTATAGGATCTAGTGCTTTAAAGTTATTAATTTCCTTTGTTGGCAGTGTACTTTCTTGATTTTTCATATTTCTATTTTCTTTCCTTTGGTGTTTTATCATTGTGGCTGGGGCTATCACAGTCCACTCATTTCACCCTGATGTCTAGCTTGGATCCGGAAGGGACTGCTGCTTCTAGACAGCAGAAACTAGCCTGGACCAGAAGTCCTGCCCCACCTGTGTGCACTGGCTCGTCTGGCTTGGGGCATGAGAGCCCCGAGTCTGTTAGCTCTCTCTGGGCATCAGACTGGCCTGGGCCAGAATTCTCACCCCACCTGCCTTCTCTGGGATGGCTGGCTCGGGTGTGGGAACCCTGAAGCTGTTATGTCTCTCAGGGTGGCTTTACCACCCTGCACTGGAAGTTCTGCCCTGGCCCTGCCTGTCTTCTCTGGCCTAGCAGGCTCGGGGCATGTGGGCCCAGAAGCTCTAAAGTCTCTCTTTGGAGTGGGGAGCAACCTGAACAGGGTTCCCACAATGGGTGACTCCTGTCCACTCCAGCCCAGATCTCAGGTCCTCCATCGCTGTTCCTCAACAGCTGCAAATTGGTCACTCTGTAGGAGAGAGCCACACCAGGGACTGACTACTCCACCATCTTGACCTGACACTTTCTATTTAATATTTTTAAAGATAAGCAAGGAAATGAAACAGAGTTTGTTTTGCAGTAGAAATTTAAAAATGATGAAAAGATGTGTGTAGATACTGTACATTTATTTATTTATTTATTCTTCATTTTAACTTATCAATATACAATGTAGTTGATTTTGGTGTCCCTTTACCAATACCTCCTTTTCCCGTCTCACTCTCCCCTCTCTCTCCCATCAACATCATATCTGTTCATTTATCTTAACAAGTTCAAGGAATTATTCTGATTGTTGTGTCTTCTCCCCACCATTTATTTGTTTGTATATTTATTTAATTTTATTAGCTCCTACATATAAGTGAGAACATGTGGTATTTCCCTTTCTGTGCCTGGCTAATTTCACTCAGTGTAATTTTCTCTAAGTCTATCCATGTTGCTGTGAATAGTAGTATCTCATTCTTTTTTACAACAGTTCCGCATTTCATTGTGTAGATACAACACATTTTCTTTATCCACTCATTTGATAACAGGCATTTAGGCTGGTTCCCATTCTTGGCTATTGTAAATAGAGCTGCAATAAACATGGGAGTATTGGCATCCCTTCAACATGATGATTTCCATTCCTTTGGGTATATACCCAGCAATGGGATAGCTGGGTCATAGGGTAGATCTATCTATAATTGTCTAAGGAACCTTCATACCATTTTCTGTAAAGGCTGCACCATTTTACAGTCCTACCAACAGTGTAGGAGGATTCCTTTTTCTTCGCATCCTCACCAGGATTTATTATTCTCAGTCTTTTGGATATTAGCCATATGTGCACCTTATTGCAGATGCTTCTACTGGACCATGAGGAGCTTTCTCTTGATGCAAGTTAACTTATTTCACTTAAGAACTTTCTTCATCAGCAGACCAGATTCATTATTTTAATTACAATCATAAGATGTCCAGACCCACACTTCACTAAGAATCTAGCATGATTATCTTGACCGTAACTCCTTTCATTTTACAGCGATTCTGGGGTGGGACTGGGAGTGGGAGTCCATTCACTTATTATATTGAAGCTTTGTTAATATTTTTAATATAATACATTTAACTCTTATAATATGTAAGAGTTATTAATTCCAGGGAGATGATGCCAATTTTTGTTCTGATGTTGACAACAGTACATTTCTATCTAAAGTTAATTTCTAACTAAATGCAACGTTAGTGCTATCAGTGCAATTACTGATATACATCCTTGGCTTCTTCCAAATAACAAAATTTGTAGATTTGCATTTTTTGTTTTAAATTCAAAAGATGACCAAGTAACAAGTAATTTGTTTCAGCCAGAGCCTTCAAACAATGGGATCATTAAATATTTTCAGAATACTTGTTATACTTATCAAGATTATAAATACAAAATAATTTTTATTTCTTTAATTATTATACAATTAATGCATACAGTGGAGATTTCCATGTGAGGCTTGTGGAATTACTTGTATCTTTTATCTCTACTACAGTATAAGTATCTTTGGGTGAGTAGATATGTGGAAAGGTCGAACAATATGACAGCTTTAAAAATGAGTTCAAAATTACTTCTCTGAGTGCTAAATTCAAAGGGTTTCAATACAGATGAAAGAAAGCAAAACTGAAACAAGTTAAAAAAGGTAAGGTATGTATATATATCACATATATATTATATATATATATTCACACATACATATATATATGTGTGTGTATATATATGATATTCCAGTTACTGACACAGGTTCATGAATATTTATGAATATTTCATCAGCATTTTGAATCGGGCCCTTAGAGTTCTGCTGGTTTTATCTGTACAATGAATGGTTTTCTTATTATCCAGGAGAGGTTACAGTGCCATGCCTTCTAGGAGAAGATGCAAAATATCATTAGAATCTTTGAAAATAAATGTGAACACAGTTGGATATTAGAATTTTGCAGGTTTATATACAAAAATAGAAAATAATTGGCTGTTTTGGAGATGAAGGTATGATCTAGTATTAGGAAATAAACAGTTAAAAGACAGTATAGACAAATAAAACTTAATATTAAACTAATGTAATCATATTTATTAATTCAAACCTTTACGGAACAGATAATTTGTGCCAGACTTGGTGGAATAGAAAGCAATAAATATAACCAAAAAAAAAAAAAAATAGTTGCAACAATAGTACACAGAGTTTTTTCTTCTTTATTCAATTAGCCCAAATATCATCACCTCACATAACCATAATACTATTGTCAGAACTAGGAAATCATTAATGGTAGAATACTACTAATAAATCTATAAAACTCATTCAGATATTGTCAATTATCACATTACTGTCCTTAACTTTCAGGGTCCAGTACAGGATCCCACAGTGCACTTAGGTGTCAGTTTTTTCAGATGTAAATTTATAGTGGTATTAATATACAGCTCGTAGTTGCATGTAATATAATCCTCAGTTAACTCATGAGGGCTAAATAAGTTACTATGCATAAATAATATGGACCAGTGTTTGTTACATAGTAAGCACTTACTACGTATTAGATATCATTAGTTCATTTTAAATATAATTACCTGGAAAAACCACTGACAAGGAACTTTGCAAACACCATGCCAATGATTATTAAGGCTGCATGCCACCACTTCCACCCCACAGCAAAAGTAAGAATCATCAAAAAAGAAAGCTTTAGCAGTTTTCAAAATTGGGAGAGAAGCACTTGAATGTGAATTAACTTAATGCAAGATTTTAAAGGGTTGGAAAAGAGGGGCATTAGATATCTTAAGGTATTTCAAATGACAAAGAATTTAAATGCCTGAACTACAGGAACCCCATTGTAGTGTTTCAAAGCAATTTTCAATCTGCTACCCCCAGGGATGGTTACAGAGAAAGGATTAGTGTTTAATTAGGGTTATACCTGCTCACACTCTCTCGAGAACAACGTTTGCTTCCTGTGCAAGGGCACACAATAATCTTTCTTCGTGGAAAGACTTTCACCCCTCGTCAACTTAGAGAAGAGAGGTTCTTTCCATGCTTCAAGATCCATCATCTGTCACCGAGGGTTATAAAGCTAAACACTAGAACACAGAAACCTGCACTCACACAATTCTCACAGCAGAAGAGAGAAAACAAAGGAAACACTGAACATAAAACAGAACAAAAAATAGGATGAAAGAATTAAGACCACATATTCGTATATCAACAAATAGACATGGGATAAGTTGACATATTAGAAATAAAAGGCTAAGCAGATAACACTAGTGAATATATACTGTATCTAATCATTTTAAGTGATTTCCAAGTAAAATTATGAACTGAGTTGTGCCATGGTATTAATCTTAGGCCATGTGGAACTCTTAAGGAAAAAAAGAGTGCGCTATAATAATAAAGATCACCATCTACACTCATGGTAAAACTTTGGGATTAATATTTCGGTTCTTAAGAACAAAGTGGCAAAAATATGTAACAAATTATAAGAACAGAATTAAGGAAAACAAGAACTGGAAACAGACTTTAACCCACCATGAAAGAATAAATTATAAATTTATTTTGAGTAAATGAAGAAATTACACAATCTTTGGGACTAGTTAACCATATGATTTATCATAAAAAAATGCACTAATAAGATTGGCATTGTCTTATTTTGAATTCCCTCAGAAGCAAGTACTAAAGACAGAATCCCAGAGAAACTTGTTTATGAGGGAGGACAAGGAACACAAGTAGGGAAGCAGCGACGTTCTACGGGGAGGAACAGTATTGATAAAGGCTACGTAACTACGCTACCTACCACAGATTATTATGTGGAAACTCTATGGCAAATGGCATACAATGACCAATTTTCTCACCCAAGGCGGGAGGTAGCTGGGGTATTTATAGATCATATCCCAGCAGTCACTAGTTGGGAGTTGCTGGGCATGTGTTAATTCACCAGAACTTTCTGGCCTGCTGCATGGGAATAGAACTGACTAATAAGATTTCAGAAAGAACTTTGTGGCAGAGAGAAGCAGTCACTGGAGTTGGAAGCTCGAAGGAGTACATGGAAATTGTAGGGCTGAGGGACGTGGGCAGGGCACTACTGGCATCTGCTAGAGCCATATAATATTCCATAGAACCTGAAAGCAAAATATTTTAAGTGACTGTAAGGCAACTACTAAAACTAAGCATATGATAAATCACAAAGAAAATTCTAATCCATATCAGAATGTAACAAAAGAAAAAGCCATATTTTCTGACCACAATAGTATATTTAAAATTAAGGTGGAAAAAATCTAAAATTATTTGAAGATTTTTTTAAAAAATATAAACAGAACACTGTTATATACATTCTTTAGATTAGAGGAGAAATACAGAGCAGTACTGCAGAATATAGAGATAACAATGATTAAATATATATATATATTTAAATGAATAATGCTATAGCTATTCTCAGTGAAAAAATCCATACTCTTTATCTCATATAATTCTAAATAAGAAGTAATATTTTTTAAAGTGTTACATTTTCAGCATTACAAGTTTTAGAAAAACTAACAAAATGTAGCCATGGAAATAACAAAGAACAAAATTTTTAAAGACAAATCAATAATAGTATTTAAAAATCTAAAACTAGTTGTTTTACATATTTTTAAGTGATATTAAAATGATACTAGTTTAAGATATGAAAACGGATAAAGAGCCCTTTTAAAAATGAGGAAACAAAACAGATAGAAAGGAAATTAAAAGACGTACATCAAAATTGTTTATAATAACTTGTGTAAAATTCTTTGCAAGTCAGGATTAAATGTATTGCACTCCAGCAATAACATAAATTACCAAATCAATCCCAGAAGAGATGGAAAATCTGAAGAAGCCAATAGCTGCATGTAAATTGCTTCAAGAATATTGAGAAAACACCTGACTAAAAATTAAAAGACACAGATGGTTTCATGGTAAATGATTTCAAACCAAGAAGTTAATTTCAATGCAATTTAAAGTTATCCAGAGCAGTAATTAAGAGAATGTTTAAACATATTTTGTAATGTCAGAATAACACTGATAAGAAAATTCAAATGAGTATAATTTATTAGTATCACTACCTGGGTAAGAAATGAAGTGTTAGAAAAGAGAAAATATGGATATATTAACATATCTATATAACTTTGGGGCAAGGATTACATATGTTGTCTTTAGTTCTGAATCCCTAGCTCCTGGGAAAATGCCTGCCACATTTTAGGCGCACAATTAATATTGATGGTATGAATGAATACAAGGTATACAAGGGTGATTCAAACTTGGCAATTTTAGTAATAGACACACTCACACGTTTGTAATTTAAATAGATTGAAGGAAACATGTATGATGACTATGTCACATTAAAACACATAAAATAATATTCAGTCCTGATTTTTAAAAATAATTGTTTATATCTATATTGCAAACCAAGGAAAGAATCATGCTTAATGAAAAAGCACTAGAATAATTTCATGAAAATTTAGAAAAACTAAACAACTAATAATAACCCCAGTATTTAAACTTGTTCTAAAAGTTTGACCATTTTCAAATGTGAGTGTTGTATGTGGGGGTGTGTAAAGGAGATAAGCTATAAAATAGAAAAAATTGCAAAGTTCATGATCAGGTAGTTAAAAGAAAGATAAACACAAATGGCTAAAAATATAAAAGTATATTTAACTTCTAATTAAAGAATTGCAAATAACACATTTTTCAAGTATCATATTGGTGAAATTTATAAAGTTAAGTAAACTTAATTTGGTAAAGATGTGGGAAAACAGTCAACTTTCAAACGGTTGGTGTCTAAATAAGTTAAACATTTTTGTAGGACAGTTTTTCAATATCCAAGAAAATTTAAATTCCAGGAATTGACGCAGCAATTTTTTGCTGGGAAATTACCTCACAGACCTATTCAGAAACTATGAAAAGAAGTATGTACAATGTTATTTAATTTCGTAATGATTTTATAAGCAAAAATCAACACACATGTCTAACAACTTGGAATGATTAAAGGCTTATGTGTATCCATTTAATGGAACAGAGTAAAAACTTAAAAAGAAGAAAAAGACTCAGGGAGTTTCACACGCTGCTCTGTAATGTTCTCCATTTCAGGTGTACACAGATAATGTTAACAACTATCCCTTTGAGGAAAGGAGCTAAGGATCATTGTAGTGATGAATGATAGAGAAGCTTACAAGTTTTAATTTATAATTTCATATGCTTTTGACCATGTGCCTATAACATGTACATTTATGCTTATAGGTGTGTATATGTGTATATGTATATCAACTTATGTATGTATACATTGATTTTAGAGACTGGAAAAGTTTATTATTACAGATTATTAGAAAAATGCAAACTGTCAATTCCTTTTAAAAGTATTCATATTGTTTGGTATTGAAATTTAATTAAAAATAATGCATTATCTGTAGAATCTATCATTTATATGTAATTGTGTTGCCACAACACAAGCAATCTCAAATTATTCAAGTGTAGAATATTGTAATTAAATTTGCCTTGGTAGCTTTTCCAAGGGGATGGTAGCTGAATTTGTGTTGTGATAATGATGAAAAATTAGTTATCTATAAAAAGAACCATTTATTTTAAACTTCACAATAGGAAGTTTCAAAGGTTGTTAAATGTGCAGCAAGATCGAAATGAATACAGGCGAACGGCTTTTTCAAATGTTTTGGAAAAGTAAACAAACTTGTACAGCCATTTTTTTCAAACCCACTGAAAAGTCTTACAGCTTTTTTTGAAAGATTCAATTGAGAAATAAATTTCTTTAGCGATAGATATGAGTCCCTAAAGTTGGTACATAGATTCAGGGACTTGATTGTGCATTTGCAAAAGTAACGTGGAGCAAGGAAGCTCTGGGCATTACTGGTGTTTCATATTTATTTTTCCTTCATTATTCTAATTATTGCATTAGAAATTCAAATATTAGAAACAGTGCACAATATAATAAACAAATCACAATCTGGTTTATTTCACGAAATGTTTCATTTCGATTCATTGCTATTGCTTAATCAATATTATGGTCATGGTCTGTACTATGGGTCGAGTGTGTCCCCAAAAAGTTCATGTATTGAAGCTTGAGCCCCCAGTGTAACAGAGTTAAGATGGTGTGAAATCTGATTGAGGTATTTGGAAGGTGGGGCCTGACTAGACTGGGTGTGTGGACCGTGCCCGAGTAAATGGATTGATCCATTCACGGAGTAATGAGTAAACGATTTAATGGCTGGTCATGGGTATGGGTTCTGATGGCTTTATAAGGAGAGTGAATGAACAGGTTAGCTCTCTCTTGCTCAGCCCATTCTTGTCATGTGAGCCCTTGGTCGCCATGGGACACTGTAGACTTCCCACCAAGAGGAAGGCCCTCTTCGGATGTGTTCCCACAGCCGGCGTCCAAAACTATAAGAAAAAAATTTCATTTCTTTATAAATTACCCAGTTTCAGATATTCTGTTATAAGCAACAGAAACAGACTGATACAGTCTGCCTTTTAAGTATTGCTGAGTAGTTTTATCTTACTATAACTAAAAACAATAGCTGGGAAATCTGTCCTCATACCCCAGTGCCCACAGTAAATATTTGTCACTCACGAATAAAGCTGGCAAGATGTGAAACTGAATGAGACCTTAAAGAGGTATTTAAAGCTACTTCCCAGTAGGCATGAAATATGAATGACGGCTCTTAGTACACCCTATATTGTGCCATTCTAAATAAACCACAGATACAGAAAATGTAAAACAAACCAAGATAATTGCAGCAAAAATATACAGGCAAGGAAGGAAAATTAAAAAATAAATAAATGCATTTCTAATATCCGAAAAGACAAAATACTAGCTAAATAATATTATGGTATTTTTTCTCATATGTATTTCTATTCAGTAAATTTAACAGTTTGTATATTAAGTGAAACAAGTCAGGCACAGAAAGAGAAATACCACATGTTCTCACTTATTGGTGGGAGCTAAAAATTAATATATAAATTCACACACACACACACACAAACACACACACAAAATCGGGGGGGGGGGAGAAGGTATAACAACCACAATTACTTGAAGTTGATACGACAAGCAAACAGAAAGGACATTGTTGGGGGGGGAGGGAGAAGGGAGGGATGTTTTGGTGATGGGGAGCAATAATCAGCCACAATGTATATCGACAAAATAAAACTTAAAAAAAAAAAATTAACACTTTGATTTAAAGATGATTCTGCTCTCCCTTGTTTAGTGCACATGGCCTTGTCTCGTTGAAATGACAAATTATACTGAGAGATCAGCACGCTGTTTGATGAGTCTTCCAATTGGAGAATAATTTTAGCTATAGAGAAAATCATTTTATGATTTTGTCAATCATTTCTGCCGTCACTTGACTAAAGTAGTATAAAGAATCTTAAAATATTAAAAGTTTATAAATTAACACATTCTAGACTGCAAAAGACATGAGGCCCGAATTTATATTCTGTGATAAACACAGTTTTAATATTCTTAAATATTCACAAGGATGAAAAATAATATGAATCTACTCAAGATAATTTTTTATTCATTCAAATTTTTTGCTCAAGCGAAGTCATATGAGTTACAGCGTGGCTTTTGGGGCAACTATACCATAGAAACTATGTCTGTCCAGATATAAAAATGTTCAAAGCATTCTTCATATAATGTTTATTGTTTGTGTCTATCAAAGTCAGAAAAAAAAATCCTGAAACTTTGGTCCCTATCATACATTAAGCTCCATGAAAACACAATCCAGTAAATATTTTAATGTGTTTCAAACAGTATGGTAAACAGAGACTTATTCAATGTATAACTGTCTAATAAAGAATGGAATTACACTCATTTGTCACTTACATTCATAACCCACTGGCCTCAATAATGTGAAAGAAATAGAAGTACTTGCTATATTTATAAGCAAATAAGACCAAATATGTAAATGAATTTTTATGACTCTCAAACCAATACATAAATTACAGCAGAGTGCGGAACTTAAGAAGGGTATTACAAATCTTTGTCCATTTACTACATAGCACGATGTCTGCAAAGTGAAGACATTTGATTGAAAAATGAATAAATGAAACCTAAATCAGGAATTGGAACAAAATGAAACTAAATAGAAGTTCTGAGAAAACAAACAATACATTTCAGAAACTATAATTGTTTGCTATGACTGTAGCAGATAATTTAATAATCATTAGGTGAAAGTAAATAAAGGAAAAACTGAAAAAAGATCTATTAGATATGGCAATCAGGAGAGCACTGGTAAACTCAGTGTCTATGGGTGGGTGTTTTATTGTGTTTTGCTTGTAATAACTATAGATTCAGTTGTGTTAAACCTGTAGATCAATTTGAGTAGAACTGACATCTTTACTAAGTATGGTCAGTCTTCCAATCCACGGACATGACATATATCTCCATTTACTCAGATCCTCTTTGATTTCATTTTTCTTGTTTGTTTGTTTGTTTGTAGATAATTTATTATACATACATGTGGGAGACAACGTTGATTTTCAATAATTGTGTACTATGTGTGATGTTGGGTCAGGATAGTTAGTTTATTCATCATTGCATTACGCAATCATTCTTTGAGTTCATTGACCAATTCTTCCTTAGTCCCCCTCCCGCCTCCTCCTCCCCTTTTCCACCTCTAGTTTTCTAAAAGTTCAATGTATTATTGTGGTTGTTGTTTCTTTCTTTCCCTCTCTCTGTATCTCTTTATTGTTCATTTGTTTATTTATGGATTCAGTTCCTGCTTATGAGTAAGAATGTGTGGTATTTCTCTTTCTGTACCTGGGTTGTTATACTTTGAATAATTTTCTCCAGGCTCAACCACATTGCTGCAAATGGTAGAATTTTGTTCTTTTTTATGGCTGAGTAGTATTCCATGGAGTATATATACCATAATTTCCTTATCCAGTCACCCATCAATAGACATTTAGGTTGTTCCCGTCACCTGGCTATTGTAAATAGAGCAGTAATAAACATGAGAGCGCCACTTACATGAGATTCACTTTTTGATGTTTCTTCAGAAACTATCTGGAATAAATTCTGAACACAGAAAGAATTGTAATATACCAGTTATATTTTGAATGAATTCTACAGCAGAAAGAATGTAATGTATCAGTTATATTTTACTGCAGAACAAACAAATACAAACCACAGTGGCGCACAATAGTAATCATTTACTGCTCATATGCTTAGCTGGAAATTGGCTACGCATCTCCGCCTGTTTCACTAGGTTGACCCACATGATCTGCGGTGAGCTGGCTATCAACTGATGTAGGCTGAAGTTGGCTTGCTTGACTGGGGTGACTTGGCTATGGACAAAAGTCTCACATCCTCAAGTAGACTAGGTCTGAAATATTTTCATGGTAATAACAGAGGCACAGGAGAGTGCATAACCTAAATTGCAAGGTTATTTCACATACGCTAAAATTCCATTAGCCAAAGCAAGTTGACAAACAGAAGGCTATGGAGAACACGGCAAAGTGCATGGATATAAGCAGATGTGAAGATCAGGACAACAGTGTAACCTACCACACATATGCCCGCTCTGAAATGTAGATCAATTAATCAGTCAATCATATTTCAACTTCAATAATGGCAACCAATAATTATCTATAACAAAGGACGGCATCTTTGGAATGAATGAAATTTCTTCACATCTAATTTTACATAATATAAAACTCAACATATCAATTTGCCAAAATTAAAGATGAGTATGCTCGTCTTTACTCTCACTGGTAGTTTTTGTTAAAAAGACCACTCTGATATTAAATGTGTCTTGTTTGTAGAACAAATAACGAAAATTTCTTATAGTTTTATGATTGAACAAAAATAACACTGGAAGATATACTAACAGTAAGTTTTCCAGTCATACTAAAACTTCCTCTTCTTCATCTTTGGGTTTTATTTTTCAGGGGAAATTTTTTAAGGAAATCTACATTTTTTTCTCTCTCTTTTGGACTGTGAAATAATCTTTGGCAATGATGGTATCCACAATGCTCAATTAATCACATAAGACATTTTAATTAATTAATTAGAGCTATTTTATTGAGCACACTATACCTGTCATTTTGCTAGTTGCTAGTTTTTCAGCGACTAACAAGGAAGTCTCAGTTACTCACAAACTTTATAATCTAGTGGAAGATACAAACAATAAATCAATATTTGCCATAGAGTGTAATACACTGTCATTATGTCCAGAAGTCTGCAGTGCTAAAGAAGATGAGAGAACAACCTAAGCCCCGCATGAGAAAAGTTTTCCAGAAGAGATTAAAGGGCTGGCCGGTCACTTCACCTGGTTAGAGTGCAGTCTTGTAAAACCAGTGTCAAGGGTTTGGATCCCCATACTGGCCGGACACCAAAAACAACAACAAAAAAGAGATTAAAGCTCAGTTTGAATCTGGTCACGAGTAGCCAACTCATGGGAGAGATGTTGGTTTCTTCTAGGGAGTAAATATTGAGAAAACAAAGATAGATTTATAAAGATATTATAAATGTATAATAAACAATCTAGGTGATTTACTGGAAGGTGGGCATAAGGCAGAGAGAAGAGGTAAGAAAATGTATTATGTTAGTATTGGGGCAACTGAATTTATTATTTAGTAACATAGAGTTACATTATTAAGAGCAGTTCTGGTGTAAAGATAACCATATCATCTGGATATAATCAGTTTGGGACTTTTGTGAAAAATCCAACAGGAAATGTCTATAAGACAGTTGGATTCTTGTACCTGAAGATGAAAAGAAAGACCTAGGCTGCAGGTAAAAATCTAGAAGATGTCAGCTTATAGTTAGTTGTGTGTCAGATGGTCACCGAAGTCCTGGGAGTCATGTTGTCCACCAAGCAAAGGAGGTAGCCTAGAACTAAATCCCAAAGAACTCTAATATTCAAGGGATAGGCAGAATAAAATCCATCCACAGGAAAGAAAAATTAACAATGAGAAATGTAGAAAGAAATCATGTGATAAAAATCAAAGAGTTTTTAAAAGAAAAAAAAGTGATCAACACTTTTTGAAGGCTTCTGTTTTATCAAATAAAATGAGATTTAAAAACCCTTTGTCTCTATTAAGAAGATTGTCATTGATGTCCTTTACAAGAGTCGTGACAGTATCTTAACTGGACACTAGAATGCCATTCGTTAAAAGTAGATGAGTGTTTTGAAGCAGAGTATTATAGGGTGAACAAAACTAATGGCATTTTTTGCCATGCCTGCTATACTGAAGGCATGTTTAATCCTGTTTAATCTCGTTCCTTTATTTCACTGATCAACTATGCATCAACCTTAAGGCAAGCTGCAAAAGGATCATAGGTTTCAAGGAGTGAGTGATCTATTACAGCCGGTGGTGTCAGTGGTCTGAGCATGAACATCACAAGACGCATGGATCACAAGACACCTGGTGAATGATGTTATCAATTTATTTTTGTTACGATGTTTCCTTGACGTTATTTTTAGTCACAGAGCTTTTGCTATGTACACATTTCCTAAACCCAGAGAGCCAGAGCTCTCATCTGCTGTAGATATCTGATTCTTCACTGCATGCAGTTTTCCTGTATGAAAGTCACCCCTGTAATAAATATCTTGGATTACCAAATGGACCTACCTGCTTTCTTCTTTGGTCTCAAAGTACCTTCTCAATTCAGAGAGCTTTGTACTTTAACCCCTTCCTTGCACACAGAGACTACAAGTGTATCTAACTTGTTTGAGAAAGAAATATGGACAGCATCATGAGAACAAATAATTTTTATTTATTTTTTAACATGTGAGAAACTTGAATGTTTTCAAACTCTACTGATTTGTAGAGAAAAAGGTTAAAGTCCCAAATGCTAAACCAAGTAAATAAGAGTGTGACCTCTCAGAGAAACGAGAGCAAATAGGAGCGACAGCATAGATGTAGAAATTTGTCACATTACACAGGATTACCAATTCCATTTCATCGTTAGTGAAATAGGAAAGCATATGTTTGAGAACAAAGGTGAATTTATGATTAATGTAATTAATAAGGATATAAGAGCATTCAACCAAGAGTTTTGCACAATAAAAAGCTGTCTGTGGACAGCACTATTGGTTAATATTGCTTTGGAGGCAATAGCCAAAGCAATTTGACAAGAGAAATGAATATGGCTTATAGGAACTATTCTAAATGCTTTCAAGTAAATAACGGGGAAATATTCCTATAGTACAGCAATTAACTTCTCAATAGCAATAAAGGAAGCTAGATGAAAATGGAAAAGTCTGAGGGACAATTATTTTAAACTATATTCAATCAAACCATCTATCAAGGAGGAAAAGAGTACAAAGATATTTTAGACATACAGTAAGTCACACTACTTTCCTCACATGCTCTGTTTTTTTTCAGGAAACTGTGTAAGTTAACCATCAGAAAGGAATCAGTAACAGAAAAACTAGTATAGGGTAATAATCATAATAATTCAGGAGAGAGAGGGGACTAGGAACTATCTGATACATTTCCATAAGTAAAAAATAATGTCCAAAAATATTTTACAGACCTCTTGGCCTATTTGGGAAAGATTAGCAAAAGGTAATCTGAAAAGTAAGCAAATTAAGAAATAGTATGACAACATTATAATATGAGACGGTGGTGGCACAGGAGCCTGCCCTGAAAGACCACTAGGATGGAAGACTGAAGCTTGGTATTAATTGAGACAAGAGTGAAATCAAACAATGGATTTTTTTTTTTTTGAAAGAGGGTTCTTGGTTATTGCTCTATGGGTTAATTCCAGCAGGCCTGGAACTGGCCTGAGATGTTTTGATGAAATAGGAGACATGTATGCATGATACTGACCCCTGGCCAATGTTCCAGACTCCATGCAAATGGTACTGGTTCCTGATCCAAGTGAAAAAGCACAAACATCAGGAGGCTTTCAGAGGGAAAACAACTGGAACCTGTTTCTAACCCAGCACTAATAAATAGGAGAAAACAGGATTTGTTTTTTGTATTTTTAGTGTATGAACTATCCAAGTTTGACGTTTCTTGTCTGCAGACTTGCATGGCACCATTTGGAGTGTGTGCATCAGACAGCTTTTGTAGTGATGGAATCTTAGAAAGCAAAGAGAGACTACTGAATAAAGGGACCCAACAAGACTAAATTTTATATATGAGTTCTTATTTCAGCACTTACCATATTACTCGATTTAATATGCAAATTTTATTTTAATTGCACCTATTTGAATGTTCCTATTTTGGAGAACAGGAAGACAGTTCATTATATACTCATCTCATTCCTCAAAGCCTTCCAAAGTTTTCATCCAATTCATAATATTCTCATAAGTATGTTTTAGAGTTACTCCAGGTATGTTAGTAGATTCATCATTAATCCACCTCACCAGTGCTTTTAATCTTCCTATAATATTGAAGTAAATATCACACTGCATCTTGCCTAAAGAGATGGGACAAAGGTCTAGAGGCTGATTGTCTTTAGGAGGTTAAAACTTTGAAGTATGCTTGCCAGCCACTGGTAATATCAGACTCCAAATATATGTCCAGTTTCATGGGTTAAAGGTTTATAGAACTGAAGCAATGAAATACTAGTGATTTTAGAAATGAAACAGTTATCAAAAATTGAATAGCCACTAGAAGATATTTTCTTGAGTTTCTTCACTTTGCACTTGTAGTGTAAGAAATATAAATCACTACCATATCTGGAAAAGCTGCCTATCCCTATGCCCTCTGCCAAAGAAGCTTATTCAAAGACAAAATTCCAGGTGTCTCTTTGGTAAATATCAATCATTGTTATCCCCCTGTGCTATGGATTAAATGTGTCCCCCAATGTTCACGCATTGGAAACTTAATCTCCATTGTAAGATTGTTAAGATGGTGGGAAATCCAATTATGGTATTTGAAAAGTGGGGCCTTTGAAATGTGATTAGGTTCTGAGGACTATACCCTAGTGAATGGGTTAGTCCATTGATGGTTTAACAGGTGGTCATGGTCATGGTTATGGTGGCTTCCTAGGGAGAGCAAGTGAGAAGCTTAGCTCTTTTGTTTGCTCAGGACACATAATTAGATTATGAGGACTATACCCGAGTGAACGGAATAGTCTGTTGGGAGTCACCTCCCCCAAGAAGGCCCTCACTAGATGTATTCCCTGGATTTTGGACTTCCCAGCCTCTGAAACCATAAGAAATAAATTTTATTTATTTGCAAATTACCCAGTTTCAGGTATTTTGTTAGAAGCAACAGAAATGGAGCAATACACCATGATACAGAAGAAATTTGCAGATTTCTTCCTTTCTAAGAACTTAAGTATATACCTTGTATGAATCTGTAAGTTTTCTGTGTTATCATTAAATCAAAAGAAATACCAAATTGCAGAAACAGGAAACCGTTCTAGGACTTTTACTGTCAAACCATAGAAAAATGCTTCACAGCAGCCCTTGGGCTATTTAATATACTCTTTTATGATACTTCTCATGTTCCTTAGAGATCCAATAGACTGTATATAAATACTACATTTCTTCATGGAGATTATTGATAAACTGTTCGAAGTCTTGGAGAAGGGTGTTCAGGATAGAAGATGATACAATATGATTCTGAAAGCAGAGTCAAAATAGATCACTGTTTGGTTGGAAAGCTTTGTTCATCGGCTGTTTTTCACCATCTAAGTTCTCATACTGCAACACAAGCGATGGAGTCTTTGAGATGAGGGCTGTTTATGGTGTTTGTTCAGACCTGAAACTATAAAACTACTAAAGGAAAACACAGGTGAAACACTTCAGGAAATAGGACTGGGCAAAGACATTAATGAGTAAGACCTCAAAAGCACAAACAACAACGAAAAAAATAAATGGGACTATATCAAACTAACAAGCTTCCACACAGCGAAGGGAAAAATCAAAAGACTGAAAAGACAACCTACAAAATGGGAGAAAATATTTGCAAACTATACATCTGACAAGGGATTAATATCGAGACTATACAAGGAATTCAGACAACTACACAGTAAAAAAAACAAATAACTCAATTAAAAAATGAGAAAAGGAGCTGAATAGATATTTTTCAAAGGAAAACATAACAATGGCCAACAAGTACTTGAAAAAATGCTCGATATCACTAATCATCAGGAAAACACAAACCAAAATCATATTGAGAGATCATCTTACCCCAGTTAGAATGGCTATAGTCAAAAAGACAGAATAACAAATGCTGGTGAGGATGCAGAGAAAGGGGAACTCTTCTACACTGTTGGTGGGACTGTAAATTAGTACAGCCACTATGGAAAACAGGATGAAGGTTTCTCAACTACAGATAGATTTACCATGCCATCCAGCAATCCCACTACTGGATATATAATCAAAGGAATGGAAATCATCATGTGGAAAGGATACATGCACTCCCAAGTTCATTGAAGTTCTAATCACAATAGACTAGAGGTGGAATCAACCTAAGTGTCCATCGATGAATGACTGGATAAGGAAAATGTGGTATATATACGCAATACAATACTACTCAGCCTTAAAAAAGAATGAAATGCTGCCATTTGCAACAACACGAATGAGCTTGGAGAAAATTATGTAAAGTGAAAAAAGTCTGACACAAAGGGAAAAATACCACATGCCCTCACTCATAAGTGGGATATGAGAGAGAAAGAAGGAAGGAAAGAAAGACCACAGTGTTGTGTTGAACTTGCAGAGGGAGACAACAGACTTAGGGTGGCCACAGCGTGGATAGGGGGGAAAGGAAAGGGGCACTGGGGAGAGGTTGAGTGGGGAACATGGGGAATAATTTCAATTTGAGGTGTTGGACATAATGATAGCATTGATTTGCTCAGCAAATCTTGGGCTGATTTGCTGACAGTCTACTCTTGCCCTGTGAATATGTATAATCAATAAAAAAGTTATGTATTGTTTGCTGTGAAGGTTGATTCTAGGTGTCAACTTGATTAGATGAAGGAATGCTGAGAAACCTGTAAGGCTATCTTTTTAGGTGTGTCCATGAGGGTGTTTCCTGCAGAGATTACTATGAGAGTTGGAGTGGACTGGGTGGGAAAGACCCACCCTCAATGTGGGTGGGAACCATCCAATCTACCGGGGTCCAGAGACAACAAAAGACAGAGGAAAAATGTGAAGTTCTCTCTCTATCTGCTGGAGCTGGGATACACTCTTCTTTCCTATCTGTGGACATGAGAGCTCCAGCCTCTTCAGCATTTGGGTTCCAGGACTTACACCAAGGACACCATCAGCTTCCCTGGTTTTGAGACCTTCGGACTTGGACTGAGTCACACTACCAGCATCCAGTAAACAAATGGCCTATCATGGGACATTTCTTCACAATTGTCTGAGCTATTTCCCCTAATAAATCCCTCCCATATATTTATAACATATCCTATTAATTCCGTCTCTCTGGAGAACTCTGACTGACACATTTGCATAATGACCGGAATGTTCCATTCATACTGTGTTCCAATGCAGAACATTCATCCTTCAATTTTAAGAGACTAAACCTACAAATGGACAATAAACAGACCATACATAAAAATAGAATTCTACCCACAACCTGCTGCAACCAGCCCAGCAATCCAACCCATTATCTACAGCAACCAGCCTAGGAAGCCAGCTTATTACCTATTAGCCAAACTTGTAGGAAGTCAGACATCTATCTCTAGTAACAATCCAGGAAGCCAAACAGTAACCTCCTTAACAACAATAAAATGTCCAGAACTTGATGAATAGCTGACAGTTTTCCTTTTTGTTTTAGTTTTCAACTTACAACCAACCAGAGTCAGCCAAATATGTATCCCTAACCAATTACTAAGGGTGACCAACTTCTGATTAGGTCATCTATAACTCCCCAATGCCAACAATCTCTAATCAGGGCATACTTAAAGCCTTCCTTTCTTTCCACTATAAAGCTTTCTCACTCCTCTGACTGCTTTTGAGTCTCTACCAAAATGCAAATGATGGTGGCTGACTCCTTTGCTATAGCCAGCAGTGAATAAACAGCCTTTGATTTTTCTTATTTGGTTGGTATTTGTTTATTTCCACAGTTTGAATGGGTTAAAGAGCTGTTCTATTGCAAAGTTTACAGGACCCACACATCTAGGCCTGTTCATAGAAGTGGTATGCCGGTGCCCTCCCCTGCCACCAGACCTCAAGACAGTCCATTCACCACCAGATTATTTTCTAAATCAAGATGCTGTCTTTGGACATCCATTAGTGTCCCTTTAGTGCCTGTACATAAAAGTCTGTTGGATCTTGGACAGTGCATTTTCACTACAAGCACTGACAACCATTTGGCCTTCTGAAGTAGAATACTGTCTACATATCAGAATATTTACTAACAAATCATTAACATTTAGACATAAACTCTAATCTCTGCCTTGAAAAATGGAAATTTAATATCAAAGCAAATTTACCTACTTTTTATTTCTCAGGCTGACATGTTACTTCAATTATATTCTCAATACATTGGAATTGGTAGAAGCTTTTGTTATGTCACAGCTTGGAAACTGATTGTCCTTTTTTGAAAAAATTATCAGTTGGGTAGAGCATGGTGTTATAACACAAAGGTCAAGGGTTGGGATCCCCACAGCAGCCAACTGCCAATAAAAAAAAATTAAAAGCCTTAAACCAATCTACCAACAACATGGTAGGTAGATAGGAAAACCTATTAACAAGAAATACCTCCTTATTACAATAAGTAATAAGGAAAAACTCCTTATTATAATTTTCAGCCATTATGGAAAACAGTATGGAGTTTCCTCAGACAACTAAAGATAGACCTGTTCTACAATCTAGCAATCCCACTGCTGGGTAAATACACAAACAAATGGAAATTATCATGTCGAAGGGAATACCTGCAGTCCCATGTTTATCAAAGCTCTATTCACAATAGCCAGGCAATGGAACCAACTTCAATGTCCACCAATGGATGACTAGATAAAGAAAATGGGGTATATATACTCAACGGAATACTGCTTTGCCATAAAAAAAGAATGAAATTCTGCCATTTGCAGCAACATGGATGAGCTTGGAGAAAGTTATGTTAAGTGAAATAAGCCAGGCACAGACAGAGAAATACTGCATATCCTCATAAGTGGGAGTTAGAAAAATACGCAAAGAAAAACGAAAGAAAGATACAACAATCACAACAATTCATTGAACTTTCAGAAGGAAAGTACGGAACTGAGGCTACCAGAGGGGAGAAAGTGGGAGGAGAGGGAGGTGGTTAGCAAGAAATTGGTAAAGAGCCACAAAAAATGATTACATTGTGTAATGTTGAATATACTAATTACCCGGAAAAAAATACATAAAATTAATTTTTTAAAGAACTTTGATATATACATAAACTCTAATCTCTGCCTTGGAAAATGAAAATTTAATATCATAATGCACATTTATTTAGTTTTTATTTTTCAGGCAGGCATGTTACTTCAATTGTATGCTCAGTACCGTGGAGTTGGTAGAAACTTGTGTTATGTAACAGCGTAGAAACTGAATGACCCTGTTTGAAAATACATATATATATATATATATATATATATATATATATATATATACAGACATATATATACACACATCAGTCGCTTAGAGCATGGTGTGATAACACCAAGGTCAAGAGTTCTAATTCCTACACTGGCCAGCTGCCGATTAAAAAAAATTAAAAGCCGTAAAAACCAAACTACCAACTACATGGGAAACCCTCCTTATCATAATTTTCAGTAAGAAAACCCTTCTTGGGGTGAAATTTCAACTGGAGATTAAAATAAAACAAAATCATCCAAAACTCATTACTATAGTGATGAACAACGGATTGCAGATAGTTCCATTTTCACTACTAGCATGTGATGATAAAAATGGATTTAGGAATTAATGGTGATTTCTCAATGTTGCTTCATAATTTAAAACTGTATATCCTGCTGATGTTTTTTCCCTTTAAATATTTCCCCATGAAAAGCTAAGTAAATAATGAAGTAAATGCCCATGCACAACTTCCAATTCCTCCAGAAATTAGTGACAAAAACGAAAAATGAGAACTAAATCATAATTTATGACTAAAACAGCAAAAAAGTTCCACTTACACTTTTGTGGAATCCAGTTGGGTGAAGTATACCAAACAAGTCAGAAAAAGAAAACACCATGGGGAAAAAAGCAGACAAAGAATATTTTGATTTTTTTTGTTTCTGGACTCCATAAAATAAAGAATGACAAGTTAATAATTAAATTATAGAGAAAGACAACTGGTAAATTATGAAAACCAGTTTAATCAATTTTATTCCTTTTGTGTGTGTGTGTGATAAAAGTACCTAAAATCTACTCTTTTAGCAAAACTCCCAAATACGACACAGTATTAACTACAGTATTAACTATGACACAGTATTAACTAATATGATGCTGTGTAGTAGATCTCCTGGCTTCTTCACTCTGTCTTCTACTTCATATGCTTTGACTCACATTTACCCATTTTCTCTCCACCCCCTTACCCCTGGAAACCCCTTGTTCTATTCTCTATCTCTACGTATGCAACTTTATGTTCTTACTTCCACATGTAAGTGAGGTCATGCAGTATTTTTCTGTGTCGGGCTTATTTAATTAGCACAATGTTCTCCAGGTTCATCCATGTTGTGGCAAATGGCAGGATCTTCTTTTTTAAGAGTGAATAATATTCTAGTGTGTGTGTGCTTTCATCTGTGTGTGTGTGTGTATGTATACCACAGTTTTTTGTTTGTTTTTTAGTTTGCTTGCTTATTTTGGTGGCTTGCTAGTATGGGGACCTGAACCCTTGACCCTGTTACAACACTGTGCTCTAACCAACCAAACTAACCAGCCAGCACCCCACAGTTTTTATCCATTTACCTGTCTACAGAAATATTGGTTATTTCTATCTCTTAGCTATTGTGAATAATGTCGCAATAAACAGGGGAGTACAGATATCTTTACAAGGTACTGATTTTATTTCCTTTCAGTATAAACCCAAAAGAGGGATTGCTGCATCACATGGGAGTTCTTTTTTAAATTTTTTGAGTAACCTCCATACAGTTTTTCACAATGGCTGCACCAATCTACATTCTCACCAACAGTGTACAAGGCTTTCCTCAAAAAATTATGTTTAAACTCAACACGCTGCAAAATTAGAATAAACAATTTTTTTCAGACGCTAATGAGACATAACACAGAAACAAATGAACATGTGACATGTTCAAAGACAACTGCAATGAATTTTATAAAATAAGTGTGTTGTAGATAGATCTGCGATCCCTATGTAATAAAAGACTCAACAAGCAGGCCCAAAAGAAATAGGCCTAAGAGACAGAATTTTTAATAAATAAGTGAAATAAAATGTCAAAACTTCCAAGAAGAATATTTTTAAAATAGTGGGCACTCATATTAATATCTAAGAAGATGTTGTTCTATACATAGAAGAAAGTAAAACCACTAAGCACTTCTAATACTAATAAAAAAACCCTACAAAATAATTAATAAGAATTCATTTAAAAATGTTAGTAAACAAATTAATATAAAGATATCAGAAGAAAAGTATTCATACAGATTTAACACAGATAAAGGCATAATATTTTCTTTATGACATCCAAAACAATAGCTTTGACAAAGAGTTTCCAAGCAACTAGCATTTGCTACTTAATCAAACTAGCTTAATCAAAGGAAAGAACAAAACTAGACTAAACTGAACCCTATAATATGCTGGTAGGTCCAATCTAGAATTTTCCATCATCTTAATTCAATAGCCTGTAAAAGAGAACCTGAGAAGTTTGGAAGCAAGAGGTGGTTGGATATTACTTGTTTCTATGTATTACTCTTTAGGCATTGAAAATTCAAATTTCTCTGAAGGTGTTATTACTTATTTTTTGCATCAACTTTTTGCCAGAGAACATAGCTGTATTGTTCTCCGTCACTGTGGTGGGGAAGGATGGGGGTCGAGGAAGTTATTGTGGAAAGAAGATGTCACCTCCTCCCTTAACCTGCACTGCTCTCTCCCCTCCCATCTGCTCTTCTCCCTGGTCTTACTCCTCTTTTCTCCCTCATCTCTTCCCTAAGAAACCCATTTCACATTAAGCCGTGGCTGACTCCTGGTTCTTTCTGGCAGGCAAGGAGCAGAGTCATCACGTGGACCTCCTCATCAGGAGAAGGTAGGGCTGTTCTGTGTCTTCGAGGTGCAGAAAGACCAGTACAGAGCGGCATGGTGCTCCCCACATTGAGTCTTCCATTAGCTTTGATGAGAAGGAAGCAGCAACTTACAGTCGGGATCTATTGGAATTGGGGAGGGGATAAAGACAGTGCAGAGAGGACCACAGCGCACTGCAGAGGGGCAAGTTTAAGGTGACTCTCTTTTTCTCACAGAGAAAGGCTGCTGTTTGCTGGGCTGAGTATGGGAATTGTGAAAGCTGAAGCTTGAGATAGGGTTGGAAAATACAGGAAATCAGATGATGTCAAAAATACCACTGCTTTTACCATCCTGACAAAGTATTTATGCCTGGAGACATTTTTTCTCAGTTTTTTTAATAAATGCTATTTGTGATCAGTTGTGCAATTCTTATTTTCTTATTAACATTATTTTTAAAAATATGCAAAGTATAAGAAACTATAACGATGATGAAAAACCATAACCCAAAATACAACCACCCAGATAGAAATCATCATTTTTGTGTACTTATTTACTATCTTTATTATCAAATATTTTTATATAGTTTACATCATTCAGAACATCTTGTCCTTTTAAAAATAGTGAAATCAGGAATATTCATAAATTCAACACTGAAGATTTTTAAATGGAAGGAACAACAATAAAATAAAAACACAAATTGCTCAACACATCCAATATAGCATTTAAAGTTGTAGAGAACCACTACATTTTCTTAATAAAAGTGGGACTATTATATCTTTCTATTCAATTATGCTTGTTTTGAATACGGAGAAAACTCATTTGGGGTGTAATTTTATCCAGCAAAGTCTCCAAATCAGTTTAGTCATTATTACCAATTACTGAGTTAGAACAGCAAGAGTCATTAGCTTATGTCATTGTCAACAAGGGCAAGATTTTCTCACTAAACTGTAGGACGAGAGACACATGAGAAATTAAACAAATAAACAAATTAAAAATTAAAAAAAAATTAGTAGTAGATTAATCTTATAATTATTGTAAGGAGACAACTTTGGCAAGCACTGAGAAACGTTTACTCAGAGTTGGAGAATTGACCTGGCAATAAATTAACCAGAGATATATTGAACTCAGGGCATTCAGCCTCTTAAGAAGAACCAATTTAAATAATGATTTAACTATTCTAGATTTTAGTGTTAATTAATTTTAGAAAAGGTCTTCAAGTAGTATTTTGAAAACAGATACACAGGTAGTATTTTTTGTAAGCATTTAACTTTTCAAAGATTAAATTATTTGTCTCCATGAATTAAAACCAATGTAGCTTAGCTGTGGGATTCTCAAGTCACCACATTTTCCCTCTAGGGAGTCTGAAAGTATAAATTCATTGTTTTCTGCTAGTTCATATTGAAAACAAAAAGTCTAAATGCAGCTTTGTTTTCATTCCTTTGTAGGTCACTTTTTTTTTTCTTTCTGGATGTTTCTAAGCTCTTACATTAAACTTTGTGCTATATCCCATTTGACAAATATCTAGAAGTAGCTTTTCTTACATTGCTTTAGTGGTATTCAGTGACCACTTTGATATTCATGTTCAGGTTAATTTTTTTGTTGTTGTTGTTGCTCTAAAACTAACTTGTCATCAGCTCTAACTGATCAAATGGTTGTTTTTCTTCGTCTTTGTCTCTTCACTTATTTCCATACTTGGTACTGACATTATCTACCTTGTCAGCACAACCATCGCTGCATACAGGAATCTCCTGTCTAGTTCTCAACCTTTTAGAACTTCTCAAGCAACTCAGCTGTAATGGAGCACTGCAAAGAAGATCTGGCTTTACTGCTCATTAGCACAGCTTTGATTCACACAGCCTAATTAACAGATGGTTGTGAAAATTAAATAATACAGCAAATATAAAGCAAAGGGTCTTACCACCAAATAAACAGTGTATACACAATATTGCCTAGTTCTTTATTTTTTTTTACAATATTGATCCGAAAACTGCATTTTATTTGACCTACAAACTTTTCTTATTTTTTTAATTTTATAGTATTATAGCTTTACTTTATTTATTTGACAGTTTTTCTGTTGAAAGATAATTGATTAAATTTTCTTATTTCTAATATTGTCATTAAGAGATTATAGTACAAGCTTCAGGAGACCAGCTAGGAGACTGCTGCAGCCATCTTGAGCGATGACAGGAGCAGGAGAAAGGGGATGGACTCAAGAAATCCTTAGGTCACAAATTTGGTAAAATTTGATGTTTGATTTAAGATGCCAAAGTCATGGGGTTGAAGTTGACAAGAACTGGCTGGGTGATGGCATCCTCAAGTGAGGGAGAGACCAAAGAGGAAACAGCTGTAAGGAACATGGTGAGTTCCAATTAGGACACGGTGGGTTTGGGGTGCCAGGTGGAACTGGCCAGCAGGGGGTTAAATAAATGAGTCTGAAACTTAGGAGGTAGGCTGGATTTAGAATGGAGACTTGCAAGCACTTAACAATCAGATTTCTATTTGGGCGACAACCACCGAGCCACTGGAAGTGCCCCAGGCTCCCAAGCTGAGCTGGAGGGGCCTCAGCCACAGCCCTTGGACATCTGCATGCAGCCCAGCCACGACTGAGCGGCTGCCTGAAGCCCCTGGGCTCCCCTGCCAGAATGAGGGGGTGCCACAGGCCTCGACCACACCACCTTCCCTCCTTTTTCAACCTTCCTCCCCATCATCCCTCTGCCTTATTCTCAATCCTCCTCCCCCCAAGTGCCCCACAACATCTTAGAATGTAAAAAAAAATAAAATAAATACAAAAAAATGAATAAATTTAAAAAAATTTAAAAAGATATAGACTTGAGGCTGTGTCAGTGCTGAAACCACATCATCATTTAAGGAGGGAACAGAGAACGCAGAGTCCGCTTCTGACACAGGAAAGTGAAGGTCAGAGAGAGATGAAAATCATGAGATTATGGTAAGAAGCCAAGGGGGTAGTGAGATTCTGGAACTTTCAAATGCTCGAAGCATCACCTGTAGATAATGAAGAATGCCCATGGACTGTAGTAGTTAGGGTTATCACTGGGCACCTCAGTGACAACAGTCTAGCACAAGGATCGGGCTAATGTCAGAAACCAGTGACATGAACTTAAGGAAAGAGGAGACAGTGGGTGTAAGTCAGTCTTGTGGGGAGTTTGGATGACAAGATGGAGAGAAATTCCCCAGTAGCCATGGGGATTTGGGTCTTGACTGGAGGCATTCACCCATTATTCATTCATCATATCTGTCCTGAGTGTATTTTATGTGCCAGTCCCTAAATAGATAAAAAATGAAAGCAGTGTCCTGCTCTCCAGAAGTGTGCTCTGTGAAGTGATTTTCAAATTTCATTCCATGGACCCCTGGGTTCTAGAGACACCAGCCGTGGGACCAAAGGGAAGGCTAAGTTGTTGTGCTCTGGGACTCCTATCCCTCCCCATATGACTCTGTACTTTTCTTTCTCATGGGCTTCCACATTCAAAATATTCTACACAAAAATACACAGTGTTGCTAACGAAAGAGGTCTGTCAGGCAGTGCTCTACAGGATGCAGCGTTCTAAACTGGGGATTGCAAACTTTTTGTCTGTAGAGAGCCAGATAGTAAGTATTTCTGACTTTGTAGGCCATGTGCTCTCTGTCACAACTACTCTGCCATTGTGAAGGAAAAATAGCAGCAGAGAATATTCATGGGTGGGGCTCTGTTCCAAGAAATCTACATTTACAACAACAGGAGGCGAGCAGTGGTTTGCACCCGTGTTCTAAATGTTGATGAGGTGCAGCAGGACTTTTTCAACCTATTATTTCTGAAAGTATTTCTCTAAGCCACAGCATGTCATTAAAGAATAGTTGTGTTCTGGCCCATATAGTTTTGCTTAGTTCCTGGTATTCTCTCACCCTCAGCTGCCAACTTTGATGCCTCCCAACTGGAGTGCTGGTCACTTCCTATCCCCCATGGGAGACTGCTCAGATTAGTCTTTTTCTCAACCTGACCTCCCATATTTATCTTCTTAACCAAAAATTATCCCTCGAACTGGGCAAAAACAATCCTTAAAAATGTTGGCTGAAGACCCACTCCCCTCATCAAAACACCACACTCATGGAATGAGTTTTCATTAATGGTTCTTTGGAGAAACATTGGCCTTGAGAATTCTGATGTTAGGAGCCCAATGTCACACCAGAAATCAGGAAACAGAAAAATGGGGCTCCGTGGGCCAGGCCCTGCCCAGGAGGGAGGCTGCCAGCTCCTTGGGAAACAAATTGGAGGCGTAAGGAAACCTCTGGCCGCTATCCGAGAACAGAGCCGAGCTGGATGCTCTCTGGAGCTGAGTAATAAAACGGTGAAAGGCTAGGGGGAGGAGGCCTTCCCTGTGCAGAAAGGAAACACCTTGTTGCCGTGTTTTGGAAAGTAGAGGAAGGAAGGAGGCAGGGGAGAGGGTGAAGGAGTCCAGGAATCCACCATTTGGATTGGGCTGTAGGGCATGAAGCCTTGTGGCCTGGCTTGTGCAGGCTACACAGGCTGGGAGCAAAGGTCCTTGTTCCATAGTATCTTCCTCACTGGCCTGGAACCATGACTGATATTCCTCTGTTGGAATTTCCCTAGGTATGTCTTGATAATATAATAAAAGGCAAAAGAAAAGCTGAGTCTTGAGAGTGCCAGAACCTGCCCAGGAGCCTTCCTGTGACAGGTAGCTTAAAAACAGGCAGGAGAGCAATGATCTTGATAGAGGAAGGTGAGCAGATGGAAAAGGTTCAGAAGTGTGCAGCTGGTCTTGCCAGAAGGGAGGGGAAAAGAGGAAACTGGGTAGGGGAGGAGGGGAAAAAGGTCACCAAGGCACTTTTCTCAAGGGCCAGAAAAGTAGGTAAGAGGCCAGTGAGGTCACGGTCAACTCTTAGGCCTCCAGCCTCTGTTACTACCCTGCCCAGCGACTCCTCCACATCTACTATGCAAGTGATGATCTCTGGCCTTATAACAATGCAGATCACCACTCACACCACAGAGTCTCCTTCAGGAAGTACCCCTGGCGTTTGCCCTTTTCACGTGTGCAGCTGGGGATTCTGAGAACCACCGCCTCCCAAGCCATGGCGACCACCTTTGGGGAAGCAGCCCTTGCAACCCAGCAGACTTCCTTTGGTTGGTTCACTGAATGAACGTCTCTGGGTCTGGGGATTCTGGGTGTGAGCCCACCCCCATTCGATAGAAGGGAAAAATGCTGTTGTGACTTCTAACACGTCAGGTTTCACAATGTTGTTTGTCATTAGTTCAGCTCTTTTACTCTCAGCAGTTACTAACTGTATCAAGTATGAGGTTTATGGGTTTGAATAATCTCCAGTAAAAGTTAATATAAATGTACACTGTAAAGAATATTTATTTAAATATGATGCCCCAAAAGGGAGAGTTAGCTATAATTACTTCCTTATTATTGACAAGTCAAGGACAAGTGGGCTAAGAAGGGACAGAATGAATGAAGCCACAGCCACACAACCAGGTGATGTTTGATGAAATTTCCAGGTCCACAAGTTCCATTTTGTCCCCCTTTCTCTTGGTTTGGTTTGTTTTAGATTCTACTTCTCTCCTCATTACATTTATGTTTCCTTTAATTTCTTAAACATTTTTGCAATAACTTTTAAATTCCTTCTTAATTTTATCATCTCTGTCAATTCCGGGTCTTCTCAACTAATTTTTTTCCACATCATAAGTCATATTTTCCTGCTACATGCATGTTTAGTGCTTGATTGAATCCTGCAAATTATGAATGTTGTCAAGTATCTAGATCCTGCTGTTTTCCTTGAAAGAATATTTAGTTCCATTTTGGAGGTTTATGTACTTGTTGTACATCAGCATTTTGTTAATGAGATTTTTTTTTCTAAGCTTTGTTAGGATGGGTCTAAGTTAGCTTTCATTCTAGGGCTAGCATAGCCTTTCTCCTATAACATGGCCTTTCTGGGGTCTCTACTGAATTCCCAGGGTGATCGATAGGGCTACATTACTTTGGTTATGTCCTGGCCCATGTGAACTTTGGGAACTGTTCAACTGCTAGCTCCCTGATAGCTGTCCTTTGTCTGACCATGTGCTTTCTCACCTTATGCATGTGACACTTATTCAGCCAAATATTCAAGAAGAGCCCGATTCAGATATATACGCCTCAATCAGTGCAGAACTCCCCTTTGCTTTGGTATGCTGTCTCACATATTTCAGCCACCTCTGCTTTGCAAACTTTTATCTCTGTCTCTTAATTCAGGAAAGTTCATGGTTCTCAGTTTGGGATCATCCTCCCTCTACCAGCATCTAACAAGCGCCTCCAGGCGGAAATCTGGGACTACTGCAGGGCTCACCCTTTTTTCTTCTCTCAGGGATCCTGCACTACTAGTTGTTCCAGTTTGAAAAGAGCTGTTTCACATATTTCATCTATTTTTCTAGTTGTTCATGGCAGGGGGCTAATTTTATCACCAGTTTTTCTGCCATGATCATAAGTGAAAATGCTCCATCTGTGATCCTTAAAACTCCTTAGTGAATTCAGATGAGCATTCAACGTTGAGTACCTATGTTCTAGTTGTCATTTATCAACTTAACAGGACACATCTGAATGGATTCATGCTAACAGAATATACAATCACCTCTTTTGTATAATAGATCGGTAACATGTTCAATTTATCTAGAACTTCATATAGGCATTTCTCCACTTGAACCTCTACTATTCTTTGTTCCAATATGTCCTGTGTTCAATTAGTGTATTACTAGTTTCTATTTCCCAGAATAAATAAATTTTGTCAATTTCAAGTTATAAACATTTAATTTTCATGCATCACTGAATAACTTGATATAATTTTCAAATAATTTTTTTAAAACAATTATTGAATCAAAATTGATTATACAAACTTTGGGGGTTCAACATTGGGATAGGTTGATCAAATCAATATTACGAGCATATATATTGTTACAAATCATAATTATTCTTTATACCCATGTCCAATCTCTCCCAATACCCATCCCCCTCTCCCTGCCCCTCTGATAACCCTAGATTTCTTCTCTCCTTCTGAAAGAATAATGGTTACTCTGTTGATTTGTTGCCTAGATGATCTTTCCAATGCTGAGGGGTGTGATCAGGTCCCCCAATATTATCATAGAGCAGATGCTTCTTCTGTCACTCTGAAATGGGCTTTGTGGAGAGAAACGTCCTCTTCTTTTCTTTATCTCTGCTGGTGACTCTCCTTCTGTCAACGCTCTCCAGTGGCTGGCGGACCATCTGCATGGTGTTTGTGGCATCTAGCTGGTTTCACAGCAGCTATGGTTATAGTGGTGGCTGTGGTGGGCCACCCACATGGAGGTGATGTTTTCGCATGCTCCTTGGCCCTGGTGCAGTGTGACTGGATGTGGGAGTTGGATCCAGTCCCCGGCTCCAAGCCTCCATTCCCATGCAAGCCCCTAAGCACTGGTGGTGTGCCTGGATGGAACTAATGTTTTGTCCTTAGCTTACTTCTAAAATGGGGAAACTTCCTGTGGGAACCAGTACTTGAGCTGTGTGATTGTTTAAATTGCTGCTTTGCTGCTGTTTCCCTAGGGAAGGCTTTTTGTGCAGCTCAGGGTTTAATGGTTGACCTTCTAAGTACTTCCAGCTCTCCAGAAACCCGTGGATCTGTGCTGTGTAGAAACTGATCTAGGCCAGAGTTTTTTCATCAAACTGCACCCCATGCAATTCTGCATTCCTGAGCAGTCTCCTCTGAGTGGACCTTTGGTAACTGGGGTGCCGGTCAGCTGTCCTTTTTGTGCCCCAGTGTTCTCCAGGTGGGCCGGTCTCCCCTACTGCCCGTGCTCCAAACACTTCCCATGGGACAGGCCATGTACAGGTCCCTTGGGATGACTCACCGGCCTCTGAATGGCTCCCCTTTATCATTTGTCCCGGCTCCTCGCTTCTGCATGGGTCCACAGGCACCCTATTATTGGTCTTGCTGTCCTGGGGGCCACTAAGGCCCCCTTCTCCCAGGCTGCCTCCAAGTAAGTCCATCTGAAGGGCAGAGCTGTGGCTTCTGCTGTCGCCTGCTCCATGTGCTCAGCAGGTCGAGCCTTAAAGCGGCTATGGCCCAAAACGCTCAGAGCAGTTTTTTCTTTCACTCATCATGGTTTCTCCTGCTTTCATGAACTCTGTAGGTCTCTCCTCCTCTTCCCCTGAGCTCCAGCAGCCCCAGCTTAGCTGATGTTTCACTTTTATAGTTGTAATTTGGTTGATTTGTGGGAGAGAGTGATGCTGCAGACCATCTATCCCACCATCTTTTTCCAACCGTATCTTGTAAAATTTTGTTCTGATTTCATGCCAATGAAAGTTGTCTTGGAAAATATGGGCATGAGAATCCATACTCTAAACAAGTAGTTGACAAACTACAGCCCACAAAACCAATCAGACCCATCATTTGATTTTGTAAATAAAGGTTTTTAAAAACAATTTTTTTAAAGCCATGCTCTTTCATTTACTTATGATCTATGGCTGTTTTCACACTATAAAAGCAAAGTAGTTTAGACAGAGACCATATGGTCCCCAGTATCTAACATGTTTATTACCTAGCCCTATACAGAAAAAAAAAAAAAAAAAAATTTCCAACCTCTGTTCTAAACTCATATATTTGAGTACTCTTCCTTTTCAGTAGGTTGTAAGCTAATGATTCTACAGATATCATACTTTTGCTGTTTATTATTTAGAACAAAATAGCACAGTAAGCATAGGAGGGATCTCATTGTCTCAGTTTCTCTTGTCTCCCTAAATTTTATGGATGGACTCTGGAAGTGGGATTCAAGTGTGAAAGGAGATTTAAAATAACAGTAAAACCTTCATTGGATGTTAGAAGCAGTCATTCAATGGCTTCCAACATTCCTCCTGTAAACTATTTCCTCATCTGTGGAGCACAGCTAATATTTATTGAGTTAACAACACTTATTTGTACCCACTTAAGAAAATATATAAACATCATTTTGTATTATGTTATATTGCATTTATAAATGATGTGTGTAAAATATGTCAAAATTAAATAAAACACAACAAACATGACATATACTAATAAAAAAGGCAATGATCAAAGCTGAAATGATAATGTATAATCCAATTACCACATCTACTGGCTGCAATTAGAGTTTGACTTAGAGGTTAAAGAGCTCTTACAATTTATTAATCCCACAAAGTTCTGACCAGGAACCAGATTTAAGGACTCTAGACACTGTCACAAATATAATTGCCTACATTGTTTATACTGTATTATCAAAATACTTTTTTAAACCTGTGTTACCCTGAAATAGTGAACTACTGCAAAAATTAAAATTGACAAAATATATTTGAATTAAAGTAAGTTTAAAATAAAACCTAATTTTGTAGAGCATTTAAAAATGTTAATGTTTTACAATTCTGTTCCCAAATAAATATGTACAATAAATGTTTCAATAAAATTTTTTTTATGAAGAAAAATGTTAAAAAATAAAAACTCCCAATAAATGTTTTTCTTTTTCCTGCGGGCATTTAAAAAAAATCAACTTTTTATCTTCAGTCATATTACAATGAAAGCCTATCTGATTGACAGCAAATTAAATCATACGGTAAATTTAGGGCTTTCAAATACCCTTGTGATAATGAGCCTAATGAAGTAATCAGGTCACTGCTATGAATCGAAAATTACAATTTATATTAAGAAACTGCAAATATATGTTCATTGTATATTTCCATTTTAATATAGTTAATTATCTTTATATTCCTTTTATTTCACTTGAGTGATGTCAATGCACCAGGTATTGTTACACTGTACTGTTTGTAGGAGTGGTCTTATTCATTACCCACCAATGATGTGTAGTTTATTTTGGGTCTCAGAGCAGTTGCTCCAGACCTACCCAACTTGCTGATTGATACAATCTACTGTTTTCACGACAATGGGTTTGGTGGTGGAGATACAGTTTATCACTGAGCACGACGCGTGTGTTGCCTAACCTCAAGGAGCTTACAGTCTATAGATTTATTGATATCAAGGCAGTGGAGATCTCCATGTCCACTCTTTACTTCACTTTCCAGTCTTGTTAGGAAAAAAGTGAAGGTGGTAATAGTGAGCTTTAATCTACTCTGCCATCATTGTGAGCCTCTCCTTATTGTCACTGGCTTGATGGTGTTGAGAAATGAAAATTGGTCCTCTTTTCTAAATAACTCGGGACTTCTTTGATTCAGTAAAAGACATTTTTGGTCAGTTTTATATCTTCTTGTCTTAATTATAAACTCTGACTATGAAGTCAAATGTGGGAAGATTGCAAAATGCTCATTATCATGATAACGTGAATTATTTGGAAAAATGAAGTTAACATTTATGTCATAATGACCTCTATCTTTCAGAGAAGTTACATAAACATGACAACAGTAAACTGATAATGTGTCAATCTCCCGGTCTAAGTATATTATGTCCAACAAACACATATCTTCATTATAACCATTTCTGAAACTTTTCTACATTTAGTTATTTATATATTTTACTTTTTCATTCAAACATAGTTGATTATATTTATTAATTGGGTACAGACTTGACTATCAGGATCTGCATGCAATGTGTGTTTTTCTACATTTATATGACGGGCGGGCCCAGTTCCAAAAATCAGTGTCTCTTTGGGAAGCCTATCAAATACAGAAAAACAGCAACAGAGGTTTCTCAATACATAAATAAATTCAGGACGTTTTTATGCTGCAGTTAAAAAACAAAACAAAAAAACTTCTATTACACATTAACACTATTTTTTGAAATACTCCTTTTGATCAATACATTTTCTGATATTATAGTCCTACAAACATGTACACTTTTCCTTCTCTTTCTTTTAGTTTTCTCTAACATGACAATTCATAAAATTCAGAGAAAGAAAAACTGATCGGATTAAAAATTAAAACCGCACAACCACTGCTACTTTCAACTAAAGTTGAGGTATTTGGATGAAATTTCTGTCCAAGGACACACTAGTGACCTAGAAACCATTGGCATTACCATCCTTTTAATGACTTCCTCAATTTTACAAAAATAGAAATTTCAGAATCTTTTATAAGCTGTCTCTAAAGGATTTATCCTGAAAGCCTTTCCACTGTATGCTCTTCCAAGGTAAGGTCACTTGAGAAGAAAGATGATTATCTGTAAATTTTTAAAAATCAAATGCAGGCCCAGACTTTCATCCTACTGTAATAGACTCAAATGCAACTGTCCAGTCACATACATATATGATTGGATATTATCCTGGTGAAGTACAACATATTATCATTTGCAACTAATCTAGTTTAAGGAGCTATATTTCCGCTAGAAATAAATAGCAAGTTTAATTACTCCACAATATTATATATTGCTTATTGCCTAATGAAATTTATGAATTAATTCATAATGGAGTTCAGGTTACATTGATTAAAATATAACAACAGGAAAAAGTAAATGGCATTATTATGTTATCTTCAAAAAGTTTTATTCTCATTTCTGGGTTTTTAGATGATTAAATGGGATGCTAAAATTTTCAACATAATTTATAAAATGATATTTCAGAAGAAGCTTGTATTTCTTAAACTACCCTGATTTTCCTACTCATCTGAAAGTGGTCAATCCAGTTCCACAACCCCTCTTCTACCACACCCCCTACCAGAATAATTATTTACCTTGACTTTTATTCACTGGAACACTTTATTTTTTTCCTACTTAAATATTACCTGCCTTTAGAATCTACAGTGATGGTGTTTATATTTTCACATTTTATTCTCCATCACTTTAAACTGGTTTCAAAGAACTTTGTGAGGGATAAGGAGATTATAACATTTTTAATTTATGCTGCTTGAACTTTGCGTATCTGCAATACTAGTGGACAAGGCATATTCGCACATTTGATACATAAATAACATGCTTTGAGGGCAGGATATAATTACAAATCCCACTTCCCAGAAAACTTTCAAAACTATTTTTTATAAAATTATAATTTAAAAAAATTTTAAAAGTTATCGTGAATGCAATGATTACCAAAATGCAGAAATAATTTACGTGAAAGATACCTTCCTTAAAACAAAGTCACCTATGCTAAAATTCTTGTTGAACATTAATTTATGGTAAGCTCAAATGTCATTAACTTTCTAAATCTTTAAAAAGTATTACTTATGGAACTTCATGAAGAACCAGTGCTTTGTATTTTAACCCTATATCTGCTACTGACTTAATTTCAGTAATTTTTTATATGTGATATATTGCAGTGCTTTATTTCTCATTATTATACAGAATTACCAAGTCGAAAATTAATAAATGATTTTGTACATTGCCTGTCTAAAGATCACCATGTCAAACATTTCTCTCCTTCAAACAATACAGAGAGAATCCATTCAGATACAAACAAACAAACAAAAAAAAACAGTTTCTGAAGGTCAAATAGTATTTGATTTTCTCTGACCTACGTTTCGATGAAAAATGTTAGCGTTACGAATCTGGTATACTAAAACAGCCCTTCACTAGAGAGAAGGAAAATAAAACAGAGGCCAGTCTTTTCATTTAAACGTTTCTGGACAAATAAGAAATCCTTTTGGAAATCTTTTCTATTTATATTTACATTGCATATAGATGACAAAAGATCATTTAAGTCTCGCCACTCTTATTGTGATGGAAGAATTGTTGACACTTTTCATTAGTTAAATAAACTCTTCTTTATTTAGAAACCAAGGAACTCATAAAGATAAAAAGATGATAAACATTTTACTTCTTTTTACATATTCTGCATGCTATCTTCTATTCGTTCCAATAGATTTAATTGAGGAACAATAAAATAGTATTTAATAAAATCAAACAAAAACGTTGTAAGATATATGATTGAAAAACATATTTCTCCAGCTTATTCTCTATTGTGTATAGAAAAATAGATGAAAACTGACCATTGAACATCAAAATTAAAATTATGAGCCCTGGGCATTAAAATAATCAAAAGTATGGTTTCAGGATAGACTATTTTAAGTACACTCTAATTAAATGAAAATACATACTCTTTAGATATTCATTCAAATCTCCAAATATTCATTTATCCAACCAACCAACCAATAGGTTTCAGCATCTAATATGTGCTAAGAGCAGTAAAAAGTGCAAGGTAAACACTGATAGATAAGAAATTGTATTGTCTACCTGCAGAATCTAACAGGTCTCAATATGGTTATGGGTTCTATGGATGATAACAAAAGAAACGGGGTAGATGGGGGCTCCATTCTACCTTGAAAGTTTAAGAAACTCTTCATATATATGCCATTCTTAACTTCACCTTTAAAATTGCAAGTGGAAAATTTAGGAAGTCCTGCTAAACACATCAAGTACTGTGATCCCTAACATGGCTTTCTGAAAGACAATGCTACTAAACTTAAACATGAGGCTAACGAGCTGGTCCAAGGTACAGATCGTGGAGGGATCGCTCAAGGCAACAGGAGCCACAAATGGGTACTTCTACCATGAACAGACATTGTGTTTTGAAGGACCAGGGTAGTGTGATTGTGGATGATGAATCTTAAGGATTTGAGTTTGGAGGCAGAGTGACAAGTCAAGACACCACAGCAACAATCAGGTGACAGCAGTTGAACTTGTGAAAAGCATACATGTTTAAAAAATGTTTATAGGTATAAATGAATGGAATTGTTCACTAATTGAATGTGAAACACAGGGATTGAGGATGCCTCTTAGATTTTCAATTTTCCGAACTAGCACCTCACTTAGCTATCCGTGATAAATTGGTACTGACTTTTTAGATGCTGGGTCAGTCCACTGTACACAAATTTCTGCGAAAATGGTGGAGGAGACCAACATTAATAAAGGAAACGTATTTCACGGGACCTAACTTATAGCTCTGTGGGGCAACAGCCCTGTAGTTTTCGGATTGCACGTAGAAATGGTAAGCTTGGGAAAAACAGAAAACTCTCCCAGGACTAAAGTCTCTGTTGTAGATAAAAAAAAAATTGTAACACAGTAAAAATTTTGGCTCTAAGGGCAAGCCCCGCCAGCACTATGGATTATACTTCTTCCCCCGCCATGAGAAAACAAGGTGTCAAAGAAGGATGCATGCATTCATCTCATGGAGAAGACAATCATGACTACCGTGCCAACAGGTGTGACACTGGGGATGAGACTTATGGAAGAAATATATGCAAAGAATTGTACTAAAGGGAATTTCATTTCCTTGGAGGACAATGTCACAAAATGGGAACATACATGGGCATTCCCGAAGCAGTACAGAACAGAAGACAGTCAGACTCCGGGGGAGAGTGTCTTTGAGACAGGCCTTGGAGCCAGGGGAACAGGTCAGAGTTCACAGGAATGGCCAGTTTTCTTCACGGGAGCTGATGGAAATGCGATCAGTGGCCTCAATGGACAGGTCCAGCAGAAATAAGCAGTCAAAAAGGGTAACTGGGTCTGGGGTAAAACTTCCTTTGCCTTCATAGGACTGTGAATCCTTCTTTGTACATAGGTACTAGGTTATATCTTGCCAGGTGTGCTTACCACCATGGTGCACATGTTACCAGTTGCCTGCTAACGCCCTTGAGAGGACTGACACAGGACCTGTCGCAGAGAGGGAGACAACCAGGGGGAATCCAAACCCACCATTCTAAGAATCACCACGATAGGGACAGCCGGTGGCAAAAGAAGCGTGAGGCTATGCACTCACTGAAGGACAACAGGACGAAGACTAAGGGCATGACTTTTCTTCCATTACTGGCAACACCCTTCAGCAACAGAAATACTTGGGAGTGTGCCACCACTTGTCTTCATACAGGACATCGACTGTAACCAGCTCCTTAGGGGACAAGAGCCCATGAGAAACGGAAGGCCATGAGTGATGGGAGTCATGTTTCGGAAATCCAGTACAAACCATTGTATCTTTTTGACCATCACGTTCACCCCCAGGGCACCTTCACATGGTTCTCCTTTCATATCCTACAGCACATTCGGGAACATTTCTAAAATTGGTCCTTGAAGGAGAGTTTCCTCACTGATTCATTCTGCTGTGATGCAAAACCTTGTGTATTCATGAATGGAGCCATCTTTGTGGACAGGCCTAGATCATGCATGGGAAGCTCAGTATAAGACACCCAACACTTTTTGTACTTTGGCTGCAGGGTGCATGCTGCTGATAACTAATAAATTCTCTGACACGGAGCCCTGAAAAAACGTCACACTGGGAAAATACGTGGACGTTCCCGAAGCAGTACAGAATAGAAGATAGTCAGACTCTGGGGGTGAACGTCTTTGAGACAGGCCTCGGAGCCAGGGGAACAGGTCAGAGTTCACGGGAATGGCCAGCTTTCCTCGCGGGAGCTCACAGAATTGCGATTGCTGCCCGCAATGGACACGTCCCGCAGAAACAAGAAGCAGTCAAAACGGGGCAACCAGCTCTCTGGGATAAAAGTGCCTTTGCCTTCAAGGGAGGGCGAATCCTCTTCTCACATAGGGAATAGGGAATATCTTGGCAGAGGTGCTTTCCCAGCAGGGTGCACATGCTATGAGTACCCGGCTATGAGCCTTGAGAGGATTGAAATAGGACCTGTCCTAGAGGAGGAGACAACAAGGGGGAGTCCTAACCCAGCATTCTAAGAGTATTGTCCCCACTGGCTGTCCCTATGGTAATGATTCTGAGAATGCTGGGTTTAAGCAGGTGGGGACAGAAGCGAGAGGCTATCCACTCGCTGAAGGACAACATGACGAAGACAAAGTGTATGGCATTTCTTCCATTACTGGCAACACCCTTCAGCAACAGAAATACTTGGAAAAGTGCCACCACCTGTCTACATACAGGACATCAAATGTAGCCAACGACTGAGGGGAGAAGAGCACCTGAGAAACTGAAGGCCATGAATGATGGGAGTCATGTTTTGCAAAACCAGTATAAAGCATTCTACCTTCTTGACCATCACGTTCACCCCCCAGGGTACCTCCATGCGGTTCTCCTTTCATACCCCACAGCACCTTCTGGAACATTTCTAAAACTTGGTCCATGAAGGAGCATTTACTCTGTGAACCATACTGCTGTGAAGCAACACCCTGTGTATTCATGAATGAACACATCTTTGTGGACAGGCCGGGCTCATGCACGGGAAGCTCAGTCCAAGACACCCAAAACTTTCTGTACTATGGCTGCAGGGTGCATGCCGTCGATAATTAAAAAATTCTCCAACACCGAGCCCTGACATGCTGATTCGAACAACTCCACAGCCCTCACGTCCTCGGTCTCCCAACAGGCACTTGATTACCAGTCATCATACTGCTGGACGAGAGGACCCAGGACTTCTGGCTGGGTATAAGCTCGCTTTCGGACCCTACAGACAGCATCAGAGAGCAGTGCAAGTACCAGACTTAAGTTAGAAACACATGACACGTAATTCTCCGGAAGACCCACACAACGGATCTGGTTCAGACACCCTCATTTCTAACATAGATGTGGCAAACCCCGGGATTGGAACACGAGTGCAAATGAAGCACTTTGAGGGTAAGGCAAGCAAGTCCCGCCACCACTATGGATCACAGTTCTCCCACTTCTGAGAGAAAAGCTAGTTGTCAAGGAGCAGGCATGTAGTCATCTTACGGAGAAGACAGGCTTGACTACCCTGCCAAGAGGTGTGACAGTGGTGATGAGACCTATGGATGAAATATCTGCGAAGGATTGTACTTAAAGTAATTTCATTACCTTGGAGGATAATGTCTCACAATGGGAACATACGTGAGCGTTCCTGAAGCAGTACAGAACAGGAGACAGTCAGAATCCAGGGTAGAACGTCTTTGAGACAGGCCTTGGAGCCAGGGGAACAGGTCAGAGTTCACGGGAATGGCCAGCTTTTGTCGTGGGAGCTGACGGAAATGCGATCCCTGCCCACAATGGACATGTCCCGCAGAAACAAGAAGCAGTCAAAGCGGGGGAACCGACTCTGGGATAAAACTGACTTTGCCTTCAAGGGAGGGCGAATCCTCTTCTCACATAGGGAATAGGGAATATCTTGGCAGACGTGCTTTGCCAGGAGCGTGCACTTGCTATCAGTACCCGGCTATGAGCCTTGAGAGGAGTGACATAGGACCTTTCGTGGAGGAGGAGACAACCAGGGGCAATCCGAACCCAGCAATCTAAGAATAATCACCATAGGGACAGCCGGTCGGGACAGAAGCAAGAGCCTATCCACTCGCTGAAGGACAACAGGACGAAGACTAAGGGCATGACTTTTCTTCCATTACTGGCAACACCCTTCAGCAACAGAAATACTTGGGAGTGTGCCACCACTTGTCTTCATACAGGACATCGACTGTAACCAGCTCCTTAGGGGACAAGAGCCCATGAGAAACGGAAGGCCATGAGTGATGGGAGTCATGTTTCGGAAATCCAGTACAAACCATTGTATCTTTTTGACCATCACGTTCACCCCCAGGGCACCTTCACATGGTTCTCCTTTCATATCCTACAGCACATTCGGGAAGATATCTGTAACTTCATCCTCAGAGGGGCATTTACTCTGTGAATCATTCTGCCCTCATCAATAACCTGTGTGTTCATGACTGGCCCTGTCTTTGTTGACAGACCTGTCTCTTGTGGGTGAAGCTTGTTGTACAATTGCTGCAATGAACCTGCTTGCTATCTAAAATAACCTTTTGCAATCTGGTTCCGGAAATAATAAGACCAGTATCTCCATTGCCCTCTGTCCTTTTGGAGCAGGAATCATGGACCCAAGAGGGAGGGATTCAGTCCCTTTGCCCAGACCTTCATCCACCAATGCCAGGAACCAAGGAAACCCTGAATATGCAGTACTGTGCAGTGGTGATCAAGGTGGTCTGGCCTGTTCTGAGGAGTAGGTACACCCATAGGGAAAAGTTCTACTGGCATGGCACTCCTGGGATCATTAGGCACGCTTGCTGGCCACCATCAAAGCGGCATGATGCAAAGGGAACACACAAGAGGCTTCAGGATGTTGTGTGAGGAGGTGACAATTAGCCTCATGGGCAACCATTTCCATCTGGCCATCATAGCATTAGAACCTTCATTCCCCTGGGATCTCCAGGAAATAAACTGGTCGCTGTGTGTTTAAAGCCCACATGCCATGAGGCAGGATGATGTGTAGAATCTCTGACCGAGATGCACACATGACCAGTTATTAACCTGAGCACTGCTCCAAGGGAAAGATGGTCTTTTCTTGCCTGTGCACTAGATAGACTTGTGGTAGAAAACTTCTAATAGTGCCTGCGTGGCCCTGTCAATAAACAATGAGACAGTGTACAACTTAGAAATCAGTGGCTGACATAGGAAACCTGGAGCATCCCCGTCATCATATGTTGTGGTATGCACTAGACATAGGTTCGTATACCACTGCACTTTTTGGCAAATGCAACAACCCCCTTTGATTGTAGATGACAAGGATGTCATTCTCTGTGAGATTCATGTAATGAATGTTCAGCAGAGCCTATAATTTTCCTCATGCTGCTGGTTTAATGAAAATTTAAAATGTAGAAATGAAGAGTTTTAAGAGGAATTTAATCATCTCCTTGATAACGAAATTCTTTCAGTAATGTGAACAATCACTGAATCCCCCATACCTTTAACTGCTAAACAAGGCTTTCTTATGCGGCCCTGTAGTGTGGTGAAAAAATGCTGCAATCTTTGGTACTTTTCCATGTTATTTTTAAGCAATGTACCTGCATCACTCCTGTGGGGAGTCACCATGCCATGGCAGCATGCATGGTAGTTTCTAAATCAGTAGTGGTGGAGGTCAATCTGTCTCTCTCATGGGCATATAATTTTTAGGCCCTAATTCAATCTCTATAGCAGATATAACAAGACCAACTGTTTTACCTCAGGGAGGTGAGGGAAAAAACAGAACAAAACTCAGTACCAATGTTCACCTAGTTCAGCAGAAATTGAAGGAAGCCAACATATGGCATGTGGTTCTAGTGAAATTATTGCCTGGTATACATAATATGGCACCATTTATTTCCTCACACAGAAAATATTGTGCTGGGTAAGTGTTCACAGCCTGCATCATATGCTGCATATATGACCGTAAGTGGACCCGAGGAAAGTGAACACGGAACAAGTCATTCATATGGAAACCAATCCAATAGACTGACCTTTTAAGTGGCATCCAGCAAAGGGGCAGGGAATGGGATGACAGAGGACAGCACATCAAGCACCATGAGAAGAAGAGTTGGAGTTTCCTGAGTATAATTTTCACTCAGGCACTGGGGAAACCCCCGAAGCAGGAAGGGAATCACCTCTGTTACTATGACGTCCTTCCAGTAATGTGAGGAATCACTGAAGTACCAGCACTGTGAATGTTAGACTGCTAGACCAGTTCATTTTGTCTCACCTAAATTCCTTCTGGAAAAAAAAAAAAAAAAGCAACTCAACCTACGGAACACATCGGTAGTAACAGATCTTCTCTGCTTAAATATTTGGCCCTACGTTTCTCCTGTTTCCCATTTCTACCCACTTTACACACCAGGGACATTGTGAGGACCAAATTAAATAGTCATTTTGAAGTTACTTTAGAGTGATAAAGCAGCTTCTTGAACCTAATCTCTGCCGGACGATTACTAGGAGCAGCAATACCATGAAATGACAGATCAGCCATTCTCTGCGGGTTTGGTGAAGTACGCGGGTCCACGGCGAGTTGTAGCTGTCGCTGAGCAGGCCGTGAAGGATTTGGAGACAGTGTGAATGAATCTTGGGAAGAACAATCCAACGCAGTGTATACCTGGCACCATCACTGTCACCAAGCTGAGAGGCACGAAGCAGGCATACAGGAGAGTTCATCGCGTGTTTTGAGCAGAAGGGATTCAGACTCACACCCACGAAGTTCCTCATGACCTATGAGGAAAACTGGAATCAGCATTACAATGACTCTGGAGACTGCCCGTCCTTCTTAGGTCTGATGAAGCACATGAACGCCGGCCAGCTGTGGCCACTGCTCAGCAGGTGCTGAGGGCGGTGAATGCAAAGGGGTTGTGAAGATTCCTAGTACGGGTTGAATCTCCCTTTGTGTTCACCACCTATGAAAGGAAGAGGAAAATGTTTCAGAAAATAATAGAAATAATTACAATATAATATGGTTATTGCTTCCATTGAAGATGTGTGGAAGTTGGTGTAAAAGCACAGAGAATGAGAAAAATATTGTCCATTCATGTTTCTCAAACTTAGGCTGCACCACAATGACTTCAGGCTCTTGTTAAAACATAAACCTCAAGAGTTTCTGATTCAGTAATTTTGTTGTGTGGCTTGAGAATTTACATTTCTATCATTTTCCCAGGTACTTATGCTGCCTGTTTGGGGTCACAATGTGAGAATCACTGACTTACACTAATGGGGGACACTTGTAATGAGGTCAAAGTCGAGCTGGGTCTTCCAGAGCATATGGAGTCCCCACGGATGATTTTAGCAGAAGGATGTTAGAGACAACAAACAGGCATCCTTTTAAGCCACGAAACAATAGCTATGGGGAGTACGGATCAGGAAAGACCTCAGAGATAACGGGTTTGACAATTGAAGATGGAGTATATGTTTACAAGTGAGACAAAGGGTAAGAATATTCCAAACAGAAGAAAAATATAACATATGCAGAACAGGAGAAGGGGAAGGAAGCTTGTTCCATTCAAATAATTTCTAATACTGAGATCATTCGTGAGGTCAGCAGAGGTGATGAGGACATGAATGACAGATGTTCCTAGAGTCAAAACCTGAGGTCACAGTAGTGCGTGTGTAGAAGAAGAAATAAAGGTGCAAAACAAGGGAATCCTGAGGAATTCATGACCAGTTAGATTAGAGCGAATGAAAAAGCGAGGTACAGAAAGCGGTCTGATTATTCGTGGACTTTTCAACACAATAGTTTGTAAATGTTAGGTCTTGCCAGAGAAAACGTGAGGAAAACTATTCTGTGAGTATGTGTGTGTGTGGCAGTGCTGGGCAGGGGAGTTTGGTGGGTAGGGGCTGTTCTGTGGAGAGGTTTGAAATGTATCAAAGAGGCAGCAAGATGATGAAGAATTCTCAGGCACAGATTTATGACGTGAGAAAAAAAAGAAAGAAGCCCACTACATTGTACATTGGGATAGTTGTGGTCTGGTGGCATTTACTCATCCTTAAATGACCACCTGAGAAGCTATTTTGCACTTTTGTTGGCCACAGGGAGATAAATGGACAGTATGAGCCTGGGATCTGCTAGGGATCAAGTAAATGGTTAGTTCTTTCTATTTTTGTGATCGTTTGTTGATTTTGTGACTGACAGGGCGTTTTTAGAGACTAAGGAGAAAAAGAAATGGAGAAGAAATAGAAAAGGTGGGAGAAAGACTGCCTTCGAAGAACCTGCCCTAATACCTAACATAAGTATGTTTTCAGCATACGTGTAAGTGATATATTTCTCTCTCTCTCACACACATGCGTGTATAAAACAGAAGGATTCTGGTTTGGGTGTAAAAAACAATCTATTATGTAGCCGCAATGAGTAGCTTTGCCACTAACAAAGCATTCCTTATTGAAGTGTTTATCACTTTGGCTTCCAGGGGTCTGTCAGATTTGGCCTTAGTGAACACTTATATCAACATTTAGGCAATTAATAATCAGAGAATTAAATTGTAATTTTATCCGAAAATGTGCATAGATTAGATTAATTTTAACATTGTATACTGAACTTAAGGAATTTTAATATAGGCATTTTATAAGTATTTTATACTGGAAAAGAAAATATTATCAAATAATGCTACTATGTGAAATATAACAGAAGTATAACTTTGAAAACAGTGAGAGTTTTTATTTTATATAATTTTAAATCTCAAATTATTTAACGAGGTTTTTGTTTTCTCATTATTTCTAAAGAACATGTGCTATTGACTTTCTTCCTGGACTCTAATGGATCAGGCCGCGTCTCTCTGCAGGTGCCCTCACTCGACCTTGGTGCCGCTGTTGTGTGTCAAGAACCTACCGTAGATTCACGGGCGTCCTGACCACTGAGCTTGTTCTCTGTGCTCCCAAAGGATCCTGTGTGGCCTTTTCTCACTACTTGATATCATTTCCTACTCTATGAACACTGTTTGTTTGCTTCTCCATCTCTCTCACTAAATGGTGAACTCAAGAGAAAAAGTTATGCCTTATTTTTCCTTATAAAACAGTATCTGGCAAAGAGTAGATGTTCCGTAAATGAGATGGGAGGTGTACAGCAAATAAGAATGTAGGAAAACGTATACACTCAACAGACATTTTCACCAAACAGTGGTAAAATGATATTTTAAACAATAAAAGACTATAATATTTCACCTGTCATAAGAGTTTTCTCTGCAATAATATAATCTAGTTAGTATATGCAATGACCACATTTGTATCCAGTATATATTTCTAGTTATTTCCCGATGATGATGTGGGCATTTCTTTTTCATTATAATTTTTCTCACGGACACTTTCAAAATTACTACTATATAACGACACACACACACATACATTTTATAAATGCTACTACATAATCTAATATATAGCATTAGAGTAGTATATTAATATATTCATATAATACACTATGTATATATACTTTATTCATCAAATTTAGACAAGGTACCTCGAATTTTAATATATCTGCATTTAAAAAATAATAATCATAAAAAGAAACTTTTTCTGCTTCTCTTCATAAAATATTTTATGCTTTCCTTTCTTCAAACTTAAAGACAAATGTTGACTTTTTTCCCAAATAAAACTCTATATTTATTTCGGGTTACACCCTCTCTAAGAGTCTTCAATTCTCACCAAAAAGCAGTCAGAGAGAACCAAGCTACAGCTCACATAATAGCACAGCAAACAACTAATTTTAATTCAGTTTTTAATTATTGCCATTTTTAAAATTTAGGCAGGCGAATCGCATATTGTAGAGAATAATCATGCTTTACCACTCATATATACTGATTATGATGATGGCTATAAAGATAAAGGAGGAGCAAGAAAAAAGCAAAGGGAAGAAAAGGAGTGGGAGAGGAAAGAAGAAAAGGGAGAATAAAATCCTACACAATTATAAGGATATTATGAAGCCACAATGTCCTTACCAAAATTTCTGTTCCTAAGAACAAAAACTCCATCTGTGACTTGCCTTTACAATGAAAGTGCAAAAAGAGCAACTTCTGGAGTTCATTGTGTCAAGACTTAATTCTCAGCTGCATCAGTTTCCATGGCCAGATTACGTACCCCTTAAACCCCAGTAACGTCATCAAACACATAATATCGATCTGTTAATGTCTGTAAAAATTAAAGTAAATAACACACTGCAAGTTCTACGTGCGACACCTGACGCACAGTAGGCACTCAGAAATCAGGGCCTCTCATTACCACTGGTTCCATTCCTCTGTAAGTCATATCCTTCCCTTTAACACAGTATTGCTGTTGCTTAGGCATTTTGGTGTCATTGGTTAATTTGCATGTCCACTTAAGCAATGCTAAAACACAGTGAACATTTTCATAAGCCTGTAGCTATTTGGGCTTTGATCACATAATTGTTCCTTGATGAATTATAAGTGCCCTTTGAAGCTGAGATCAAGTCATGTTTATCTCCTAATGGAACAAAATAGGATATTCTTTTGATAAATATGCTTTCTGTGACTGCACCCATTTTCCTTTTATTGCTCCTATAAATGGCAGTACCTGGCACCAATAATGAAACAACAGGTTACAGTAAAACCACCCTTTTACAAAGCTAAGGGGAATGCAGAAAATGGTATCACACAAAGAGTACATTAGACAACCGGCTCGCAAAAGTGAATAATTGAGAGAAAAGTTGTAAGGAAATTTCAGCACCAATTCTTACTCTGTTATTACATTATGTGAAGTAAATTAATTCCAAGGCACCATTGTTTTTTCTCTTCTGTGTGGAAATGTAACCATTCTATTGAATAACCAGTACTGAATCTGGGACACAAAAAAATGTATTCCCTGGGCCTTCCACTGCCTATTTAAATTTGTTCACTGTCTAAACTGTGCACCCCATGGATAAAATCTAAGTATGTCCACAACTTTTTCATTCACTGATAGAAAAAATTATCTTCTGGCCACTTTGGTATCCAAAAAAAAAAAAAAAAATAGACTCATTTTAGTAAGTAAAATATTGAAGTACATATAATAATGGTAAAAACTCAAATATTTATTTAAAATTATATCTTCTCTGTCTACCCTGAAACTCAACAACTCTGCTCCTAGCATGTACCCATGAAAAATAAGTGCTTATTTTCACCAGGACAAATGTACCACAATGTGCATACACCCTTATCCAAAGTAGCCACAGACAGGATAAATTCAAATGTCAGGCAACAACAGAATGGACAAATATCCATGTGATGGAACATTCAGGCAATAGAATACTACACACAAAAAGCAAATGGAAACTGATCCTACAAACGACTACAAAGATATTACTCTTAGAAAAAGAAGCTGGATACAGAAAGTACATATTATGTGTCCAGTTAAAAGAAGTTATCTCTTTAAAATGTTTTATTAGCAAACTATATATGTGGCATACACATGAAATACAGAAATAATTAATGAAGTGAACGCATGTATACCTACCAGAAAGAGAACATTACCAATGTCTTTGGAACCCCATATATACACTTCCAAAATTTTACCACTCTGCCTCCTAGAAAAACATACACAAACATACAAACACACATACACACACACACACACCAAACATTTAGTGATGATATTTCCTTGGTTTTCTAGGTAATATTTATTGTATTTATATGTCCTATGTATTTGTCTTTCATAACATAATATAAACAGAGAAGAGTGAAAAAATACCAAATAACTAGATCCATGTACTTAAGAAAAGAGAACACAGCTTATAAACACCACTCGGGTGGAGAATGAAACATTGTCAGACTTTCAGAAGAAGAAAGAGAGATAATTCCCTTTACCACCTCCCATCACAATGCCTTCCCTTTTCTCCATAGCTAATCACTGCCCTGCCTCCTAACATTTTAGACGGATTTTGCATGTTGTAGAGCAAAGGAATAAAAGAAATCCTGTAACTATTTCTTCTCTACCTGGAAAGCCAGGTGGGAGGAAATGACCTCCTTATAAAAGTGCTAATGACATTGGTAATAACTCTTTGTAAACATGCTAATAGTTATCACTGTCTTACCAGAGCACAACTTCTCTAGCTTGTTTATTCTAAATAAACCTAGAAGGGCAGACTTCAGGAGAGATGTGCGAGGATCTGGGTGAATACTAATCCCTGTAAAACAATCATTGAACTGGTGAATATTATATCAAAAACATTTGAAGTTTCTGGAAGTTAATGGCACATAGCAAATAGAAAAAGAAACATTCAATAAAATCTACTAAATCTTGGTAAGAACAGTAAGAGTCTATGACTGTGACATTTGAGTTATGATCTGCTCTCATGCACCCTCCTTCCAGCTCTGTTACAGAATCTCTACTGCAGGAAGTGAAGACAAGAAGACAATCACTCCCTCCTCTCACAGCATACAATGTAGAGCTCCAATTTCACTTTGGGAGGACAGGCTATGTCTCTCATTCACCACCTCCCCTACAAGCCCTCTGCTGAAGAAGCTCTATTCCAGGAAAGCACGGTCAAGATGACTGGGGTACATTTTTCTCACCTAGCTCCCACTTGTAGGGCAAGGGCTCTGCCCCAGGAGGTAATTTCCCTCTCCTGTGTGTCTTGTTGGGCAGAAGTTGAGTTTTGGAGAAGGCAAGCGAAAAAGGCCAGGTGCTATCTCCTTCCCCCACCAGTGCCCATTCTTACAGCAGAGATGTCACTCCGGCAGAAGTGGATCTCTATCCCGTACCCTAACTAAGAGACTTAGTAGTAGTGAGGTTTTGCCTACGGGAAGAAGTAGGCTGTACGGACTAGTATATCTGCAGCTCTGCCTAAGGGTACTGACTTTGTATGGGACAGAATGTGGACAGTTCATACCCACGGGCTTCAAAAGCAATGGAGACATTGGTGACAAAATATTAAGGGGCTGCTGGCTCCATGGAAGTAGTAGCAACAGGGAAGTTGGAGAGCAGCTAGAAAATTAACAGAGAGAACCAGAGATAGAGAAAGCCAGGAAGGGCCTATTTGTGATCACACTTATGCTTGGGGGTCCAGAAGGATGTTTGCATGTTTGAGGCTGCATCCACTGAGAAGTTATTGGAGTAGGAGGTGGAGGAAGACTTTAAAGCATTCCCAAATTACAAACAGGTCAATCAGCCAAAGGTAAAAACCTCAAAGGCTCAAGTTGCTTAAACATAATCTGACTAATCAGGGGCTGAAAAATAAGCTATTCTGAACCCGGGGGATTCCTATAAAGCCAAGCTGAAAAATAAAATTATATTCAGTCTGTTCTTTCTGATGCTAAAAGATAAAACTTTGAACCTGGAATGATGAAAGCAGTCTCCAAGCAGCAAATAGATCCAAAAGTAAAGGATGAACATTTTTCCACTTTAGGGGCTCAAGTACAACTTTTCACCAACAAGTGTTTTCTGCCGATAAAGGGAGGATCCCTAGGAAGCCAGGCTAAAAAGATAAAAACAGAGAGAAAATCTGAGCAAGGATATCAGAAGCTGCACTATGAAGTAGAAACAGACTTCCAGTCAAGTCACTCAACAAACAATAAGCCTGTTTGGAGAATAGTATCCAGATTTAAAATATTACTAATATGTCCAGTTTTTAACAACAACAACAAAAAAACCTGAAGACATGCAAAGAAATAGGAAAGTGTGATACATATACAAAACAACAGGCAAACAATAGTCAATGCCTTTAGGGGAAACCATATGTTGGACTAGCAGAAAAATAGTTCATAACAGCTATTACATGGGGAGTTATTGTTTAATGGATCCAGAGTTTATGTTTACAATGACAAGAAAGATTTGGAAATAGAGGTGATGGTCACACAGCACTGTAATTGTAATTAATTTCATGAATTGTATGTTTAAAACTGCTTAAAATGACAAACATTATGTTATATACATTTTTACCACAATGAAAGATATATGTATATCAGCTTCAAGTAAGTAGAGAGATTAAGTGTGTTTAACTGAAGAGTAAGTTTTACATATTCTTTAAGATCATTAAATGAAAAAATCAGCTTTGATAAATAAGTTCAAAGTACTAAATAAAACTACGTTTAAAGACTTAAGGAAAATGTGATATCAATGACTAATCAAATAGTGAATATCAAGTAAAAACAAATCCAGACTTAGGGAGAGACTTTCATTAGAAAAAAAGGAAAAGAAATCATTAGAAAGAAAGGGTAATAGGGAGAACACTCTGATCTCATTCTTTGCAAGTACACATAAAACATTGTCAAGAATAGACGATACATTAGGCCTAAAGCAAAGCCAAATTAATTCAAAGGAATTGTAATAAAGCAAAGTATGTTCTCTGACCACAACGGACTTAAATTGGAAAACAACAGAAGGAAAATAGAGAAATTTACTAATAAGTAGATATTGAACCACACCATGAAAGACACAGTGGGACAAAGAATAAATCACATAGAAAATTTGAAAATCTTTGAGATGAATGAAAGTGCAAACAAAACATCACAGCAAATTAGGGGATGAAGCTGAATAAACAATTAGAGGAAAATTTATAGCTGTAAGCATCTATATTCACATAGTGAAAAAGATCTCAGATAAATGACTTTACCATAACTAGAAAAAGAAAAGTAAATTAAAACTAATAAAAGCCGAGGGTAGAAATAAATAAAGATTGTAGAAGAAATAAACGGACAATATAAAAAAATAAAAACATCAATGAGAGCAAAAGTTGATTCTTTAAATATACCAACACAATTGATAAATGTTTAGGTAGACTGACAAAAAAAAAAAAAAAAAAAAGCTAAAATAACTAAGATCAGGGATTAAACAGAGGAAATCACTCTCAAATTTGCACAAATAAATAAAAGGCTTATAAGAGTTTACTATAAACAACTACATGCTAAAAATTAGATAACTTACACAAAATTGACCAATTCCTAGAACGGCATGAACTAATCAACTCTTTCAAAAAAGAAAAAAACAAAACAAAACAAAACAAAACAAAAAACCAGAACTTCTGGATAGAAATATAACAAGTAAAGATACTGAATTAGTAACTTCAAAGTAATATCTTCCCATGAAGAAGAGCCCATACCCAAATGGCTTCACTGGAAAATTTTAAAGAACACTTAAACAATAAATAACAGTGATTCTTCACAAAATGTTCGAGAAAATTTAAGAGGAGAGAACACTTCCCAACTCATTCTATATTGCCAGTACTACCCTGCTACCCAAACCAGACAAACACATCACAAGAAAAGTATAGACCATTATCTCTTATGAATACAGATGCAAAAATCCTTGACAGTATACCAGCAAACTAAATCCAGCAACATATGAAAGATTAAACATTATGACCAAGTAGGATTTATGCTAGGAATACAAGATAGTTTCAATATCTAAAAATCAATCACTGTAAAACACCACCTTAACAGATTAAAAAACTAAAATCATATGATCATTTCAAGATATTCAGAGAAACACATGACAGTATCCAACACACTTTCATAAAAGAAAACAAACTAGGAATAAAAGAGAACTTCCTTAACCTGAAAAAATGCATCAACAAAAAACCTACAGCTAACATTGCACTCAGTGAGAGAGGGTATGTTTTCCACCTAATATCAAGAACAAGATAAATATGTCTACTCTGACCATTTTTTTCAATATGTTTCCCAGAAACAGACATAAGGTATACAGATTGGAAAGAAAGAAGTAAAACTATCTCCATTGGCAGATAACATTAAACTATATGAAAATTCTAAGAAATCCACTAAAAATTAGGAATAATAAATCAATTTCACCAAGGATGCAGAATACGAGGAAATACACAAAATCCATTGTATTTTTATACAGTCAATGAATAGGCCAAAACTGAAATAAGGAAAACAATTGTTTACATCACAAGATATTAATTACTTAGTAATATATTCAATTAAACAAATGCAAGACTTACAGATCTAAAAGCACAAAACAATGTAGAAAGAAATGATTAAAGATTTAAATAAATGAGAAACAATCATATTTATAGATAGCAAGAATAAACCGTTTTTTTTTTTTTTTTTTGTCTTTTTGTGACCGGCCGTACCGCACCCAGCCAGTGAGTGGACCGGCCATCCTTATATAGGATCCGAACCCGCGGCGGGAGCACTGCTGTGCTCCCAGCGCTGCATTCTCCCGAGTACACCACGGGTTCGGCCCGAGCAAGAATAAATATTTTTATGATGGAAATACACGGAGAGCTGGAGAAAAATGGACCAGCATCTTTCCAATGCTAAAGAAAAAATAAGATTGTCAACTCAGAATTCTATATCCAGCAAAATTATCCTTCCAAACTGAGAATGACATAAGAAACCTCCACATAATCAAACCTTAGACAATTGGCTGCTGGATAACCTGTAATGCAATTAATACTACAGTAAGTTCTTCAGACTAAAGTGAAGCAACACTTCATGGAAATTAAAAATTACAGGAAAAAATGAAGAGCACACACAAAAAAGAAAATAGGAAAATATGTGGTGAGTGATCTTTTTCAAGGGCTGCTTGATTCAGTTTGATAGTATTTTGTTGAAATTTTTTGCATCTTTCTTCATGGGGATATTGGTCTATCATTTTCTTTTTCTGTTTTTGTTCTTGTCTGTTTAAGGAATTATCCCAGGGATGCAAGAATAGTTTGACATTTAGGTTGGTTCTGCATTTTGGCTATTTTAAGTACAGATGTGATGAACATGGGAGTGCAGGTAACCTTCCACATGATGGTTACCATTCTTTTGCATATATTCCTAGAAGTGGGATTGTACCCCCAAAACATGTACAATCAATTATGCTTCAGTTAAAAAACAAGAGTGGTTCAACAAATGCAAATCAACAAACTGATACATCACAGCAGCAAAATGAAGGACAAAAAGCAAATGATCATCACAACTAACACAGAAAATGTATTTTATAAAATTCAATATCCCATTATGACAAAAACACCAACAAACTTGGTATAGAGAGAACATACTTCAACACAATAAAGGCCACATATGACAAACTCACAGCTAATATCATACCAATGTGGAAAAGCTGAAAGGTTTTACTCTAAGAACAGGAATGACAAAAGGATGCCCACTCTCACCACTCATACTTAACACAGTACTGGAAGTTTTACTCATAGCAATTAGGCAAGAGAAAGAAATAAGGGGTATGCAAATTGTAAAGGAGGAAGTCAAACTGTCTCTGTTTGCAGATGACATGATCTTACATATAGAAAATCCTAAAAGCTCCACCAAAAACTCTTAGAAGTGAATAATGAATTCAGTAAAGTTGCAGGATACAAAATGAACATACAAAAATCAGTAGAGTTTCTATAAACCAATAACGAGCAAGCTGAAAAAGAAATTAAGAAAGCAATTCCATTCTCAAAAGGTACAAAAAAAGATAAACTACCTAAAAATAAATTTTACCAAAAGCATGACAGATCTGTACAAGAAAAACTACAAAACAGTGATGAAAGAAACTGAAGACACAAAGAAATGGTAACACATACACATTCCACATTCACAGACTGGAAGAATCAATAATGTGAAAAATACCACACTACCAAAAGATGTCTATAGATCCAACTCAATCCCTATCAAAATGCCAATGACATTCTTCACACAAAATAGAATAACAATCCTATTTGTTTGAAACCACACAAAAACCCTAATAGCCAAATTAATCCTGAGCAAAAGGAACAAAGCTGGAAGCACCACAGTACGTGACTTCAAAATATATGCAAAGCTATAGTAAACCCAAACAGAATGATAGTGGCATAAAAAAAGACTAGAAACTAATAGAACAGAATAGAGAACCCAGAAATAAAGCCACATATTTACAGCCAACTGGTTTTATTTTCTCTTTCTTCAGACTATAAAATGATTAGTTGATAACTTTAGTTAAATCTTGAGTAATTCTTTTTTCTGTTGCACATCACAAATTATATATGTCATAGAAATGATTTTTTCTTCTTATTTTTATTTATATATTTATACATATTTAGGGGGTTCATAGTTGATTATCAGTATTTGCGTATGGTGTGTGATGATCAAAACAAAACTGATTATGGACAAAAACACTAAGAATATTCATTAGGGAAAGGACAGTCTCTTCAATAAATGGTGCTGGGGAAACTGGATACCCATATGCAGAAGAATGAAGTTAGACCCTACCTCTCACCATATAGAAAATAAACTCAAAATGAATTAAAGGTTGAAATGTAAGACCCAAAATTATGAAACTACTAGTAGAAAACATAGAGGAAATGCTTCAGAACATTGGTCTGGGAACCGACTTTATGAAGAAGACCTCAAATGTACAGGCACTAAAAGCAAAAAACAAACAAACAAACAAACAAACAAAAAAACAGACAAATGGGATTACATCAAACTAAACAGCTTCTGCACAGCAGAGAAAAACATCAACGGAGACAACCTACAGAATGGGAGAGAATATTTGCAAACTATGCATCTAACAGAGGATTAATATCCAGAATAAAAGAAAAATTCAAAAAACTCAAAAGAAAAAAACAGCAAATGAAAAATCCAATTAAAATATGGGCAAATAAGCTGAATAGACATGTTCCAAAAGACGACATGTAAATGGGCAACAGGTATATGAAACAAAGCTCAACATCACTAATCATCAGGGAAATGCAAATCAAACCTACAATGCAATATTACGACATTCCAGTTAGAATGGCTAATATTAAAAAGACAAAATACCAAAGGCAGGCAAGGAAGCATAAAACAGGAATTCTTACATACTGTTGGTGGGCATGCAAATTAATATAGCCATTATGGAAGGCAGGACAGAAGTTTCTCAAAAAACTAATAATAGAACTACCATGTGATCCAGCAGTCAGTCCCACTACTGGATTTATATATATAAACAAAGGAAAGGGAATCAGCATATCGAAAGGATGTGCGCACGCTCATGTTTATTGCACCACTGTTTATAATCACAAAGATATGGAATCAACCTAAGTATCTATCCACAGTTGAATGGATAAAGAAAATGTGGTATGTGTACAGGCGATACTATTTAGCGATTAAAAACAATGAAATCCTGCCATCTGTGGCAACACGTATGAGCTTGGAGGACATTGCATTAAGTGAAATAAGCCTGGAGCAGAAAGAGAAATACCACATATTCTCACCCATATGTGGAAGCAAAGAATTTTTATCACGTGTAAGTAGAGAATAGAATGGTGGTTACCAGAGATTACCATGCTGAATTGTTACCAGAAGGATAAAGGGGTAGGGGATAGTGAGAGTTGATTATCAAACACAAAATTACAGCTAAGTAGGAGGAATAGGATTGAGTGTTCTATAGCACTGTAGGGTGACTGTAATTAACAACAATTTATTGTATAAATTCAATCAGATGGCAATGAGGATCTTGAATGCACTTGACACAAAGAAACAATAAATGTTTGAAGTAACAGGAAAAAAATACCAGTGGTTACCAAGTTCTCAGGGAGAGAGAGAGATACACAGATGAACAGGTGGAGAACAGAGGTTTCCTGGGGCAGTGAAACTATTGTGTATGATACTGTAATAGTGAATACATGACATTACACATCTAGCAAAACCCATAGAACTATACAACACAGAGAGGGAATCCTAATGTAAACTTTACTTTATAATAGTTTATCAATATTAGTTCATAACAGTAACAAATGTACCACAGCAACGCAGGATATTAATAATAGGATAAACTGTGTGTGTGTAGGGGGGTATTTTCTGCTTGATTTTCCTGCAAACCTAAAACTGCTATAAACTAAAGTCTACTACTCAAAAAAAATAATAAAATGTATGGGGAAATATAAGAAAATTTTTCTATTGTTTTTAAAATGCATTTCAATGTATAAAGCAAAAAATGAAAAAAATAATATCGTATATGGAAAATATATGACACCAAGACCACAAAGTCCCATGTCATGAGGGTACATTTACATGGAGTGGTACAAACATAACTCTCAGTACACCAGGGCAAGATAAAGGTTGATATGCCACTCCCTAGAGCAAAAATTCGACATGGTGTAGATAGTAATCTGGTGACTGTGTCTGTATAATTCATTCCCCCAAACTAATCTGTTTAGTACACTCATTATTTACTGTTTTTGTTTCCTAACAAACTGTACCTCAATAAAAGTACTTGCATCATATGGCTCATACCCTGTGCATGTTAAAAACTAAAGAATAATTTATTAAATCTATGAAATATTTAACTTGAAATAATTATGTATAATGAAACAGAGAAAAAGCACTCTTCAGGAAGATCATTTGCCTTAACAGCAATTGTTTATCTTATGGAAATATAGACTGAATTAACTTTCTATAAAAGAAATAAAATGTACAGATTCAAAAGTATTTCAATAACTAGTATTTGTAGAGATAAACTCTTGCTTAATAGCTGTGTCACATATAGTTCTGGAAGGTGAATTACTATGTATTACTGAAGGTTAATTTATACTAAGGTAATTTATACTAAGTATAGAGCCTAACTAATAGGCAGTTGCCCATTTAAATTTATTTTTGTATATCCTTTGAAGGATAATACTAATCCCACTTTTAAGAACTCTATCAGTTCATAATTATTTGATTACCGAAATTATTATATATGAAGTCTATATACATTTATATATATACACACATATGAGTCATATATAGATAGTATTACATACATTCATAAACCATCATTGCTTTTACTTATGTTCTATATATTGCATTGTACCAAATACTTTTGTATTCTATTTATGTAAATAATTTTACACTTAAAACAAATTTTGCCAAAGCACAACAGTACTGTATACTACAAGAAGCAATACTACGTAACTCTAGGTAGAAAATAAAAAGTAAATAATTCAAACATCAATCCCTTGAGAAACCACTAAAAGTAACACAAAAATATACATTACTATACTAGTTACTATTACTACAAAAAAAATTACCACAAAATTTATCTGCTATTATATATTCCACATTTAATTGTTTGCTTTCCCACAGGGCTCTCTCAATAATAAAAATGCAGCACATAATCCACACCAGAAACACGACCAATATCCCTTGAATATAGACACAAAATCCTTAATGAAATATTAGCAAATAGAATTCAGCCATATATAAAAATATTATAAACTATGACCAATCAGCATTAATTCCAGTGACACCAGGTTGAGTCCATATTTGAAAAACAATGAGTGTAATCTACCATAATAATGGGCTAAAGAAAAATAAAAATCACATGATAGTATATATATATACACACACACACACACACACACACACACGCACATATATATATGTGTGTGTGTTTTTGGCAACTGGCTGTTACAGGGATACAAACCCTTGACCTTGGTGTTAGAATGTCATGTTGTAAGCAACACAGCAAACCAGTAAGCCATTTAAAGGAAATGTATTGTTTCATTAGGGAATCTAAATCTAATATTTTATTTGTGAAAAAGCCAGAATATAATATGTGCACAATTCTGTCCTTGTTTACCGAATTTTTGTATTAAATTTATTAATTTATTTATTTTTCTGCGGCTGGCCAGCATGGGGATTCGAACCCTTAACCTTGGTGCTATAACATCACCCTCTAAGCAAGTGAATTTGATTGTATCAACTGATGAAGAAAAACAATTAACAAAAAATCAAAACCCATTTATAATTTTTTAAAATACCCTCACAAAAACAGGAGCAGAGAAAAACTTCATACTTTACAAAGAGCATCTAGAAAAACCTATAGCTAACATTATACATAATTGTGAAAACTGAATGCTTTCCCTCAGGAAACAGGGAGGGTACATGTACTCTCTCTATTCTCATGCAATACAGTGATGGAAGGTAAGTTAGGGTGTTAAAGGAAAAAAAAGATTTAATAGGCATACATACAATTGGCCCTATTTGCAGAGGGCATGATGTCTACATAGAAAATCATAAGGAATCTAAAAAAAACCTCATAGAAGTAATGACTCAATTCATCAAGGGCACAGGTCAAGACAAGCTTACAAAATCAACTCTATTTATGTATACAAGCAATGAACATATATACACTGATATTAAAAATACAATAAAATTTATGATTGCTGAAAAAATAAAGCACATTGGTATAAATCAGATGAAACATGTGTAGGCCTTACATGTTGATAACTTCATGATGCTGATAAAAAAAAATCAAAGTAGATCTAAACAAATGCAGAGACGTACCATGTTTGTTGATGAGAAGACTGAACACAGTAACGTTACAATTCTCCTCATATTGATATATTGGTTTAGTAAATTCGTAACAAAATCATAATAAGATTTTTCTTTTTACATGCATATAGGGTAGTTCCAATAAAAATGCAAATGCAAAGAAATGAGAATAGATAAATTTCGAATTAAAAATAAAGTTAGAGGAATCACAGCACTTGATTTCAAAATGTATTGTATAGCTACAGCAATCAAGAAAGTGAGGTACTGGTGAATGGATAAACATACAGATCAATAGAATGGAAGGACAACCTAAAATGGCCCCACAGCAAGGCCAGCTGATTTCCAATCAAGCTGGAAAGGCAAATCAAAAGAGGAAAGCATAATCTTTCAACAAATAGTTCTGGAACAATATGATATCCAGAAGCAAACACATGAACCTTGATCTAAACCTCACAGCTCATACAGAAATTCACTCATAATGGATCATAGATTTAACTGTAAAACGTAATTAAATAAGAAAAGGAAATCTCTGGAATACTGCAAAAGAAAGAATCCTTAGGCTTGATACCAAAAGCATGATCCATAAAGGGAAACACTGAGAAATTAGGCTCCAAAAAACTGAAGACTTTTGCTATTCAAACAGTTTTATCCTGTGCTAAAAACATGAAAAGACCAACTGCAGACTGGAAGAAAATATTTTCATGCCATATGCCCCAAACAGACTTCGATCTAGAATATATAAAGAACTCTCAAAACTCCACAGTATAAAAGGAACAATCCAATTTGAAAATGAGAAAAAGACATAAACAGTAACTTCACTAAAGAGGATGTACAGATTGCAAATGAAAATGAAAGGATGCTACTGGCCATCGCATCTTGGGCACAAGTGGTGACAATCAGCTCTGTATCTCATGAATAATCATAACCAATACAATAACGTGGTAAGAAAAAAATTTAAAAAGAAATAGAAAATGAAAGGATGCTCAACATCACAACCACCAGATAAATGCAAATGAAAACCACAGTGAGCTATCATTACACGTATATCAGAATTACTATATATTTTTTTCAAATAGTGACCTCACCAAAGACTGAGAAGGCTGTAGGCAGTCCAGATCACTCACACATTGCTGTGGGAATGTAAAATGTCTCATTATGGAAAACAGTCAGGTTCTTTAAAAATAAAGAAACTAAAATTGCAAATATCATACAATACAGCAATTGCAGTCTAGGGCATTTATCCAAGAGAAATGAAGACTTTTGTTCACTTGGAAACTTGCACACAAATGTTCATCGCAATTTTTTTTAATTTTTAATTTTTTTAAGTTTATTGTTTTCATTGTATACATTTATGGGTTACAGTTTTTTTTGTTTCAATACATGCATATATTCTATAATGTCTAATCAGAATACTTAGAATATCTATTATCTAAACAGTTATCACTTCTTTGTGGATATTACATTCAAGATCCTCTTTTCTGGCTATCTTGAGATATACAATACAATATTGTTAACTATTGTCACCCTAGAGCACCAGAACTTTTTCTTGTATGTAACTGTAACTTTGTAACTTTGTACTGGTCTACCAACCTTTCCCCGGGTCCCCCGTCCACTCACTTTCCCGGGCTTTGGTAATCACTATTCTATTCTCTATTTATCTCTTTTTTTCTTCTCTTTGTTATTTCTTTTTCTTAATTGCATAGTAGATTTATCTGTATTGCCTAAACGTGAAACAATCTGAAGTCCATAGAAGTGTAAATGGTTAAACTAAATGTGGTACAGCCATATCAGGAAGTACTATTTAGCAAGAAGTAGGAACAATCTACTGATACATGCAAAATCCTGCGTAAATCTCCAGCAAATCACGCAGTGAAATAAAAGAAATACCAAGCTGACATACAGTATTATTCTATTATACAGCATTGCTGAAATGAATCATTCATGTATACACATGCACACACACATACATATGTGATGAACAGATTATTGGTTGCTGGAAATCAGGGATGAAAGGGAGGTGGGGGCTGGAGTGGTGGGATGTGGGTGGATTTGTAAAGTGCAACACGAAGATGCTTCAGACGACTCAAACATACTTCAACCTGGCTGGATCAGTTTTAATACCCTGGTCGGAATATTGCACTATGGTACTGTAAGATGATAAAACTGGCTGGAAGTGGATAAAGGATTCTTGGGACGTCTCTGTATCAGTTCTACATTTGCAAGTGAATCTAGGATTATCACAAGATGAAAAGTCCCAGTGACATTTTCCAAATTTAATACCCCTCCCTCCCCATAGTATCCTAACTCAAAGGAGGATATTGAAGACCCAAGATACTAAGTAGGGTGACACGATATAGCACTGAACACCTATCTGCATTTTAAAATAATGACCATAACAAGTGGTAACAAGAATAGAGAACAAATGTAAATCTCATACACTGCTAGTAATCTATGTAGGGTATAAAATACTCAAAAATAGGCAAAAACATTAAAATTTTCTAACATAGCCATATCATGTCTTCATGTTTACACAATAAAATAAAAACATCCATCATACGAACACTTGTAAACAGTGTACACCTTATATGAGAAGGACAGGGTTATGGCAGGAGGAGGAGCAGGAAATATAAAATTGCACAATGAAACTGAAGTGGAGGGATGAATACACACATGGCCTGGCTTTTATTGATGGTTTCACAAATAAATGTACATATGTATGTGTGTACATATCTACATACTGATTTATACATGAGAGAGTACTTCAAAAAGTTCATGAAAAGATTCCTGTAATCTCTTCATTGTACTTTTCACGAACTTTTTGAAGTACGCTTGCATACACACATATGAAGCTTGTATTATTTGAAGTTGAAGATTTTATTGAAATACAATTATATTCCAATGAATCTGTTATAAAGTGTAAGATGAACCAGTATATGCCCTAAAGGGACATCTATAGCAATAAATGCAAAATGGAAATCCTGGATATTTATGATCTGATAATATATCTCAAGGTATTGAACAAAAAGCAGTAATTTAATACTAAAAACTGGCAGAAATGAGACAAAGACCTCTAGTTCCTAGGAGACATGTAAGGTGCTTGGAAGGTGTCACTCTCATCCTCACAACAAGAAAAGAGCTGAACAAACTGGAAATTAACTCTTCTTAATCCATTACACAACTGATGATGTTACAGTGTGAAACGCTGCCCCAAATACTGAAGAGAGGAAAACACAGAGTCACAGCTTGCTGAAGCAAAAGCCCAGGAGCAGAAGGCCACCGCTGCAGCTAGTACCAAGGGTATTACAATGCAAAGAACTGCACATCTCAAACCTTATTTAAGTCTCTAGGGAAACTAAAAGACAACAGGGAGTCCAAACAAGGACCCTGGAAAAATTTTTGACCTATGACACCTACAGCTACAACTAACAGTAGATGCAGTCTAACACTCAGCCAGATAAAAACATAACACCTTACACTAAAGACTTATTTACCTCAGTTCCTTATACCCAATACCTTATGTTGGGCTTTCAACTAAACATTACAAGGCACACTAAAAGGTCAGAAATAAAATAAAATAATAGTTTGAAGAGTCAGCATCAAAAGCATCAAAATAAATCCAGATATGGCAGATATTTTGGAATGCTCAGACTGGAAATTTTAAATAACCATAACTAATACGTTAAGGGTTCCAATGGAAAAAGTGGACAACAAGCAAGAGCAGATGGGTAATGTAAGCAGACGGATGGGAAACCTAAGACAGAAGCAAAGGCAAATAAAACAATATAAGATTAGTAAGAGATATTAATTTCAAATTAAAAAGAACAAGTCATCTAAAAGATTTTATTTTCTTAAAGGATTAAAAAAATTGATAAGTCCCTAGCAAGACTGATCAAAGAAAAAAATCTGAATAATTTATATCAGCAATGTAAAGGAAATCCTCACACAACATCCTGGAGGTACACACATAATTATAAAGGAACATTTATACTAATAAATTTGATATTTCACACAATGAAAAAGTTCCAAGAAAAACAGAGCTCGACAAATCACAAAACTAGGAAATCTCAATTGCCCTGCAGCTCATAAAAAAATTGCCACTATATTGAAAAATACTTTTAACAAATGAAATACAAATGAATTCTATGCCTGAAATCATAAATTTTCTATATGATGAAAAAAAAAAATAAGAACAATCTTTTAGAAACTCTTCCACATAATAAAAACTGTAGAAACACTGCCCAGATATTTCATGTGACCTTTATAAATTTTATGCCACAATGACAAGTACATTAGAAGAAAATAAAATCAAATATTTATATTCCTCACGAAACCACACTGCCCAACCAACATCTCCTCCAGCCCCCCCCCAAAAAAAAAAAACAGAAACGACTTATGTTTGACAAACAGAAACAAAAGCTTCCACGATATAAGGTCATGAATAAACTGGGTAGAATGCAAGCACGAATTATTGCTGGATTAGCATTTTGGAAAGAAACTACTTTAATAAAGCAAAGGAGAGAGTTACATCACCATCATAATAGATACAGAGAAACCATATGACAAATATACCATTCTGTTATAATTTTTTAAAAAACTTACTAAACTTAAGTAAATATCGTAATTAGTGGTGAAACATTGAAAACCTTCCCCCTGAGATTATAGAGATAAGAATGCCTACTATAACCAGTTCCATACAAAATTTTAGGTAGGTTACATAGCCAGGACAATAATGCAAGAAAAATAACAAAATGCATAAACATTGGAAAGAACAAAATGAAACCCCCTTTACTCACAGATTGAATGATTATGTTCGCAGGCTATTAAAAAGTGGTCTATAGGTAAATACAGTAGAATTTTGAAGTGAAATTAGCAAAAAAGCTGAAATTCACAGAGTTAAACCTGAACATATTTTTTCTAGGAATAGCAATTCTTATTTAAATTTTTTAACACACATCATAAGAAATGGCACAAAAATCATACAAGTTCTTAATTTAAACATTTTTTTCTAGGTATTCATCAGCCAAAATTCAAAAGTCATTCTAACCCTGATTCCTGTTACCATTTTTTTCTATTATCATGGGAACAGATGCCTCTAAATGTATGATAAACTGCACAAAAGCATACTTAATATTTAATCCTAGTGGAACAAATAAAAGGGCACTCATTGTGACAATTTTACCTTTGGCCACTAGGTTAATGATCTTGCTGAGTAATTAGAGATCAGCTGCTTCTAAATGTTTCACTATTAAATTATATTCTTTTTCTACATAAATTCTTTATGTATTTTATTATTTCTTTTTTTTAACACTTTACTGTTTCTGGCTTTAAATGTTAGTGTCTTACCTGTTCTGTACTATCTTACCAGGAAAAAAAAAAAAAATGAAAAAAAGGAAAACAGTAGATCCTCCAAAATTATCACCAGTGATGTGCCTTTATATCACTATTTCTTTGATTTTTCTCTTAGTAATTATCAACCTGTCATGTACTCAATGTAAAATTTAAAAAAAAATAATGTAACTGTATATTCCTTCACAGAAGGAACCATGATTTGCAGTGGGGAGTGTTTTTAAACAAGATACATACAAAAATATTTACATATGTAATACATTTATACTCTCGTGCACATGAGTGAAATAAAGTAGATTGCTTCCCTTTTTATTTCCTTGTGATTGCTTTTGCAAGTATATTAGATCTACCTGACTGGTTGTAAAAGTTACATAGTATTCATTGTATTAACACAGTATATGTTATTTAAAAAATATTTGTTTTGCCTTTTTGTATCCACACTTTTATGCACACATTTAACAAGGTCTGCCAGACACAGTGGTAAAAAGGCAATTACCATAAAAAGGACTAGGCAAATTTAAAACTTTGCTAAATATACCAAATTAATTTTAAATATCCAAGACCATTTTATACATCTTCCATAATCTTGTATCAATAAAAAAATAGGGCATCTGGTTATTTAATTTCCATTAAGTATTCAGCATATTTTATACACTAATTGCCAATTCATGATTATTTTTGTGTATATCCTTAGTGCATTTTATTAATTCCACTTGTTAAAGAGACTATCATTTCATAATTACTTGAATACCAAAACAATTAAATAGTAAGCCCATGTATACACCTAAAATTTTGTTACTTCCACTTATGTTTATATATTTCATGTTACTTAATTGATTTTTATATATACTACATATAAATCACTTCTCATGTAAAATATGTTTTTCCAAAGAAAAAATGAACAAATATTAAAGAGTGTTTTATTTCTATTATTTCATTAAAAGACAAATAACACTTGAAACAAAAATGTGAGTAGAAACGTAGAGGGAAAATATGTGAAAATTCATCAAATTATAAGGTTAAGATTTGTGTATTTAACTTAATGGGTTTTAAATCCTTTACCAAAAGTAATTGCACTGTTGTGGTTATACAACTTTTTACACAAAGTGATATGATCCTAACTTTAAATAAACCAAGATAAGTAAAGGAATCATATGCTAGCCCCTTCAGCAATGACTGAACATAATACAAAGTGGTATAAGTAATATTCTGGTTGCTATGCCTGCATAATAACAAATCACCAAAAAACACACTGTCTACAATATATTCCATTCTTACTTCTTAGATTTTAATAGATTATACTTCTACCACATAATCCATACCTGGTACATGATGGGAACTAGGGAAATATGTAGAGTATCAAAGGAAAAAAATTAACTGGAGTACATTAAACAAATTATGACAGAAAAGCTCCACGGCTTGGGTAGGTTATTGCCATAAAATATTTTTATATTATTAATACAAATATTATTAATTGTCTATAGAAGGAGAAACATCTAAAACCAAAAACATATTTCAAAAAGAGTATGTGTAGTATTGTCTGCTTTCATTAAATGGCAAACCAGACATTTCCGTCCACCCTTTTTGCCCTGAAAAACCAAGAGAGTGGGTAGATATTAAACACATTGTATGAAAGCACCATAAACCCAAGGAAGCAAGCATTGGAGGAGACTGGATCTCAGTTGGAAGAGAAGCCCAGATGGTAAGACCCAAATGTGATATTCATTTTCCCTCAAGGCTTATACTAATTCAAAAGAGGTGACTGAGAAGCCAGGATGCTATGTAAGAAGTTTTAGATGAGAAGTTAAGCACCTGACCAGGGCTTTCAGCAGCCTCACCTAATCAGGGGACGCACATTGAGTTCAGGGATCACCATGGCAGAGAAGATCTGGAAAACAACCCAAAGATTGACACAACATCCGTCATAGGCTATATTTACTTAGTGGTGATTTAAACTAAAAATGAAAACTCTTTCCAAATCATGACATCCAGCTTCCAAAGGACTCAATCACTGATTGAGATGAGATGAACTACCCCACCCCACCTCTGAAAGCAAAAACAAAATACTCCCAGGATAAAAATAAAATGATCCAGAGCATATAATTATCTTTAAAGTATTTCATACAGAAAATTCAGCACGCAATAAAACATAAGTATACATGCAAAATGTAATGAGAAAGGGTTAGTTTCAGGCCAACGATCTATTTTCTTCATTTGCTGGGGGTACCTGAGACAGAAAGACATACGACGACCTGGTAATTTACAGTCACGGTGAGATACAACTGCACACCGACAAGAAAGCTACAATCAAAAGAACTAACTATAACAACTGCTGGCAAGGAGGTAGAGCAACCGCAACTCTTACTGCTGGTAGGATGGAAAATAGTACACTCACAACCCAAGACACTTTGACATGTTCTAGAAAAAATTAAATATACAACTCTCATGTAATCCAGTCATTTCTTTCCTTCATGTTTTTCCAAGACAATACGAAACAAACAAACAAGCAGAAATACCCAAAGCATATGTTAATACGAAGTTCTGTGCAAGAAGACTTTAATAGCATGTGACTGGTGAAAGGGCTTGAGCAGAAACAGGAAGGAGAAATATATAATGGACAACAAAGAAACTTGATGAGGGCGGATGGACATTTACATTACTTTGCTTGTGGTAGGGATTTCATAAATATATAAATATTAGAACTTGTACTGTTTCTTTTAAAGTTGTACAGTTTAATTTAAATCAATTATAGCTCAATAAGTTATCAAAAACTGTGTAGATGCATCAACACATGGGCATAAAGGAAAATTCATGCCATTATTGCAAAAGAGGATGTACTGAAAATTTAAGACTTGATAAAACACAAAATTAGAAAATAAATGAGGAATATAAATCAAAACTTGAAATAAAAACTTAAAAGTATGATCAATTAATCAAACTAAAAAATATTAAATAATCAACAATACTCAATGGATTTTTCCCAAAGGTTAAATATGTTACATAAACCCTGGCAAGACTGAGCAAAAAAGAACACCACCACCTGCACCACCAGCATCACCAACAGACATACAGAAGGGATCATCACTATAGATTCTGGAGACACAATAATTATATTACAATCAAATTTATGCCAGTAAATTTTAATTTCATGTAATATCAAAAAAAACAATAAAAATAAAAACACCACTCATAAAACAGATAAACTAGGAAATGTCAGTAATTCTGTATTTATTAGATAAAATGCATCTGTACTGAGAACCTTCTTACAAATGAATTCCATGTCCTGATGCCTGAATCCCTATCTTCTCCATGTAACTGAGAAAGATGTAACCACCAATCTTGCACAACCTCTTCCACAGAAAAATAATGTCAAAACACTCCCAAAATGTTTTATGAGACCCCTATTAACTTTGGACAAGGCTGATATAGACATTATACACAGGGAATCTACAAAGGTTTTTATGCCTCATGTCAAAAAAACAAACAAAAATAAATAAATAAAATGTGAAGCTTTCGTTTTACAAAGAGATCAAGAAAAATACCCTATTCAAAAAATGTGTTTCATCCAAGAGAAGATTTTTGTTGTCTTATCATTTTGAACTCAAACTACATCGGCAAACAAAGGAGTAAAATCATATCACTATCACAACTAAAGATTAAGAAAACCTTTGGACACAATTTACGAATAATTTATGATTTTTAAAAACTTAGAAAGCTGCAGCAAATATTGTAACTATTGGAGAAATATGGAAAACCTCCCCCTGAGATCAGAAGACAGAAGAATGCCTACTGTCACCAGATCTATTCAACATTTTCTGGATGTCATAGCCAGGGCAATAATGCAACACAAAGAGGGGGAAAAGGCATAAACACATTTCTCTGAGAATAGCAATTCTTTCTTTTTTATACACATTTTTTGAAATGGCACAAAAACCTACACAACAAGGTTATATTTAAATGTTTTTTCAATATGCTTATTAGATAATATTTGAGAGTCATTATAACCCTGATTATTGTTGTCGTATTTTCTGAATCCATGTGAATAGATGCCCCAGAATGTAAAATGAACTTGATAATACACTTGGTGTTTAATCCAAGGGAAATGAAAAAGCATTCTTTTTGAGAAGTTTACTTATGGCCTCCAGTATATTGATCTCATTTACTAATTAAATATTTGCTCTGTCTCACATTTAGGTTTGTCTTTAAGCATAACTTCTCATCTATTCTGTACAACTTTAAAAGGGAGAAAATTACATCATTAGTGATATCCCTTCATGTGACTATTTCTTTGATTTCCTTTTATGAATTAAAAATTTAGCAGGTGCTCGGTGTAAAATTTCCAAAATTGCAGATCATATCTCTTCACGGAGGTAACAGTGATCAGCAGTGAAGTTTTTATATGAACAGATATACACATACACATTCACTTGCACATATGATATAGTTATATACATGCACACACGTGTGAATCAAACTACAACTTTCTTTCTTTTTTCATTAGTAGTATAACTTGGACATATCTTCTGCAAATATATAAGAACTACCTGATTGGTTGCTAAGATGTAAAGGCTGTAAACCGTAATAGTCATGCATTGAACACAATATAATTAACTTAAAAATAGGTCTTTGGTCATTTTTTAACAAACTTTTATGAACATTGCTAAGTAGCTATGTTGACTGTAGTCCTAGAAGGAAAATTACTGTTTATAAACGGTTGACATTTTCTAAAATATCTTAAACATACAAATATCATGGGACCCAGCCATTCTATTCCTTGATGCTTTTCCAAGAAAAATGAAAGTGTCTGTGCACATCAGGATTGTATTAAAATTTTCAGAGAATGAAAATGGGGAAGGGCCCGGGCTGGACCAGAAGGGGTAAATCCAAAGGTGCACCTGGAAACCTGGGTGAAGAATGAATATGTTCATTCTATTAATTACGATGATGGTTTCACAAATATGTACATATCTCAAAACGTTATATTATTACAAAGTTCTGTAGTTAATTTTATGTCAACTATAACAAAATAAAGTTGCTAAAAATGTGTAGTACCCATCATAATATGAGTCTAAAGAAACATTTCAGCATTAAAAGCAATAGAACAAATCCGGAAAATTTAAGGTCTGACAGCCACCTCAAAACTTGTGAATAATAGAGTCGATGTAAACCAAAAGATAATTGAAATAAAATAATAAAATTAGAATCAGTTAATGAAACTCAGAAGAAAAAGGTAAAATCAACAAATCCAAAAGTCAGTTTATTTTTAATTGCTTTCTTTTTGAAAAGGTTCAAAAATTATAAATCCTGACAAGACTGATTGGGAAAAAAAAAAAAAAAAAAAAGAAAGGAAGACATACATTATCAATTCCAGAAATGTAGAGTAGATCATCATTAAAGATGCTGGTGATGCTTATATAATAAATGAAATTATACGAAATGACAAAATTCCAAAAAAAAAAAAAATACATCTTAACAAAACACGAAATTCAGAAAATCTCAATGATACTTATATGTATTAATTGAAGCCCATAGTGAAAATCCTTCCTACAAAGTTTCCACAGCCTAATGCCTGATTTTGTGAACTCTGACATACAGTTCAGAAAGAAAGAATACCAAACACGCACAAAATCTCCGCAGAATAAAAACAGTAAAAACACTCCACAGAATGTTAGTAAGATAATTATCAACTTTACACTTAACTAATAAGGACACTAGTATAAAAGAAAATCAACAGCTAATATGCATCATGACAAAATTTGTTAAAAAATCATATGTTTGACAAATGGAATCCAAAGACACTTTCAATTATAATACCCCACGTACGAACTGGGTTTAATCCAAGGGACTGGTATTGGTTTAACACACTGAATCTCTTTAACAAAACAAAGGACAAAATCATGTCATGATCACAACAAATACACAGAAACCATTTCATAAATTTACCATCTAGTTATGGTGAAAAGAAAAAACTCAGCATACTGCAGCAAATATCATAATTAGTGATGCAATGTTGAAAACCTCACCCTGAGATCAGGATTGAGACAAGGGTGTCTACTATTTCCATCCATTGAACATTTTACAGAGGTCATAGCCAGGGCAAAAATGCAGGAAAAAAAATGCGTAATGACTGGAAAGGAAGAAATGAACAAACTTTTGTTCACAGATTTTATGTTTATGTTTCTAGCATATCTAAAAGCCATTTACAAATAATAAATTAGAATTAATAACTGCATCCGGCAAAATTGCTGGATTTCATACAGTTAGTTAAATCTAAACACACTTTTCTGAGAACAACAATTCTCGCTATTTTACAGATATCATAAGAAATGGCATGAAAACCCTGCACAACAAGGCTATATTTTAAGTCTTTTTTCATATACTAATTAGATAAAAATTGAGAAGATTTTAACCCTAATTATTGTTGTCAATTATTCTGATATCATGACAACAGTGGCTCATGAATATTAGGTAAATTCTAGCTTACACTTGACATTTAATCCTAGCAGAACAACAAACAAATCATTCTTTGTGACAATTTCTCTTATGGCCTCCACTTTAATGATTTTAATGACTAATTAGAGGTCAGCTTCTTATAAATCAATCACAACTAAATTAAATTATTTCTCCACGTAAATTTTCGATATTTCTCTTATTGTTTTTTTTCCTTTATACCTCTGTTCCAACTCTGGCTTTAAGCATAACTTCTTACCTGTACTGTAATGTAGTCATTAAAAGAAAAAAAAAAAAAGATCGCCCAAAAGAATCATTAGTAATATGCTGTCACGTAAACATTTTATTTTCCTTTATTAATTACAAATAAAATGTTCACCCAATGTCAAATTTCCAAAAAATACAGACTCATAATCTTTCACAGGACCAATCATGATTAGCAGTGAAGTGCATAATTTAACACATATACATATCACTATATACATACATAAATAATACATTTATGTACATGGGAACACGTGGAAAAATTAGAGTTTGCTTGTTTTTTCAATAACACTATATAATGAAGATATCTTCTATAATTATTAAAGATTTACCTGATTGGGTGTAAAATCTGCATAGTACTTATGGTATCAACTCATCTTATTTTATTAAAAATAGCAGTTTTGCCTTTTGATATCCATATTTTTATGCACTTTTCAAGAAGAGTTCTGTCAAATACAGTCATAGAAAGGCAACTACTGTGGAATAGGACAGGTGAATTTAAAATATTGTGTAAAAATATCATACTGATTTCCAAAAGAGTATTATTTATGTGCTCTCCAGAATCTGGTATCAATGGATAACAATGTGATATCTTGATATTTCATTTACACTAATTAATAAGTATTTTGATACTAATAGCCAACTAATACTTATTATTGTGTATTTCATATATGAATTTTACTAATATCATTTATTAGAGTGTCATTTTATTATTATTTACATACGAAAATTATTACATATTATGTACATAAATATATGCATAAATTGTTACTTTCACTTACATTCTGTAAATTCCTTGTTACTGAATTGGTTCTGATATGCACTCTGTTTACATAAATCATTTCACTAATAGAACATGTTTTCCAAAGCATAAAGTTATTATATATTATATAAAGTAATTTAAATTATTTTGCTAAGGGTAACACAAGTGTGTCATCTTACAGTTTCTCACACTATTCAACATTAACATCAGATCAACAATTATAACGATTGACTTTAATATATGCTTGTAAATGTGCTTACATTCATTTAATGTGTGTACATATAATCGATGCAGATTTTTAATGTTTTTTAGTGAGAAATTAAAAGATGGGATGTTTGGCTTTTGTTTTTTTCTATACGTGGGGTTTTATTAGCTTTTGTTTTGTTGCTATTTACAATCAAATAAATTATCCTTTTATTACACAAATGGGAAAATTTGAATTGAATTGCTATTGAAAATAGCAATAATATTTGAAAAATTTAAGCTGCCAGATAAAAATCTAAAAGAACAACTTAAATATAATAATAAAAAAATCCAATAAACACAAAAGTAGGTACAAAAAGAGGGACAGGAAAAAAGTGAGGGGAAAAATAGAAAACAAACAGCAAGATGGTCAATTCTAAAACAAACTATATTAATAGTAACATTGACATTAGAAGGAGCAGGTCAGGAAGGGTGAAAGCAATTCAATTCAAAAGGAAACTCTCTGAGAACTAAAGATACATCACCTGTCCAGGAATGACGATTTAAAGATGGCTGCCTGCCCAACAGAATCCATGGAGTACCAGAAATAATGAGCACAATATTTCCAGTGCTGAAAGAACAAATGAAACAGTCCACAGAATTCTATATCCAGCAAAATTTTCTTTCCAAACTAAGAAATAAGACATATCCACATACACAAACCTGAGACAGTTTGTCACGGAATTGTCAGCAATTTCTGTTGCTACAGGACGTTCTACAGGCTACAGGAAGTGGCACGTGATGAAAACCGAGAATATCCCATAGGCCAGAAAAGCCCTGGGCAGAAAGACTGAGATTGCGCCCTCTACTGACAGAAGTTAGTAATGGCAGTGGGCTGGAACTTCAGTCTAAGAATTTATGTAGCATCACAACTGCTGCACTGTATTACTGGTCTTGAGAGAGTCACTAAGCTTGGTCCAGAATCCAAGCAGGGGCCATAGCTCCATCTCCTTTCTCTTTTCATGACTTTCGCTTGTTTGTTTGGTTGGTTGGTTGGTTTGGTTTGGTTTTTGTGGGTACTGCGATCTGGCCCCATGACCTTGGTGTTATAGGGCTCCACTCTAACCAACTAAGCTAATACATTCCATCTCTTGGTGGAATGTATGTCAGTGAATGTGTGGGCATATTTTTAAACCACCACAGGTAAAAATCCAAAAGAGAAATCCAAATCGAATAATTTAAAAATTTAACAACCACAAAAGTAGGTATAAAAAGAAGAACAGAACAATAAAAAGTGATGGGAAAAACAGAAAACAAATGGCAAGATGTGTAACTTTAAAACTAACTATATTAACAATAACAATGAATTTAAAAAGAAAGGGTCAGGAGGGGTGATTACACAACTCCATACAGAAATTTGGCAGATAACAGTTATGTTTATTATCTTGATTATGCTGATAATTTCATGAGTGTAGGCATATTATAAACTGCATCATATTGCACATTTAAAAACTGCACTTTTTTTTGTATGTCAATTATACTTCAATTAGTCCATTTTCAAATGTGTGGAATGAGCCTCAGCATACATCGAAAGAAAAGTTCCCAGATTAAATAAAAAGAAAAAATGCTGAAAAAAATCCCCAAAAGCTAAAATATCTAAGATCAGGGATTAAACAAAGGACATCACTCTCAAATTTGCACAAACAAAAACAAAGGCTAATAAGAGATTAATATAAACAACTACATGCTAAAAATTAGATAACTTACATAAAATGGACCAATTCCTAGAATGGCAAGAACTAATTACCTGCGCAAAAACAAACAAACAAAAACAAACAAACAAAAAAAAACAGAAATTAAATAGAGTTACAACAAGTGAAGATATTAAATTAGTAATTTGAAATTAATTTATTCCCATGAAGTAGAGCCCGTACCCAAATGGCTTCACTGGAAAATTTTACAGAACACTTAAACAATAACTAACAGCGATTCTTCACAAAATGTTCCAGAAAATTTAAGAGGAGAGAACACTCCCCTACTCATTCTATATTGCCAGTTTTACCCTGATAACAAAACCAGACAAAGACATCACAAGAAAAGTATAGACCAGTATCTCTTATGAATACAGGTGCAAAAATCCTTGACAGTATACCAGCAAACTAAATCCAGCAACATATGAAAGGATTATACACTATGACCAAATAGAATTTATGTTAAGAATACAAGATAGCTTCAATATCCAAAGATCAATCATTATAAACACCATATTAACAGAAAAACAAAAATCATACCATCATTTCAAGATATGCAGAGAAAACACGTGACAGTATCCAACACACTTACCTAACAAGACAACAAACTAGGAATAAAAGAGAACTTCCTTAACCTGACAAAATGCATCAACGAAAAACCTACAGCTAATATCACACTTAATGAGAGACTGTATGTTTTCCACCTAATATCAAGAACAAGATAAATATGTCCACTCTGACCAACTTTATTCAATATGCGTTAGCAAGAAACAGACACATAAGGTATACAGATTAGAAAGAAAGAAGTAAAACTACTCCACTTGCAGATGACATTAAACTGTATATAAAAAATTCTAAGAAATCCACTAAAAATTAGAACAATGTTCAATTTCATCAAGGTTGCAGAATACGAGGAAATACACAAAATCCATTGTATTTCTATACAGTCAATGAATAAGCCAAAACTGAAATTAAGAAAAATAATTGTTTACATCACAAGATATTAATTACTTAGTAATATATCCAATTAAACAAATGCAAGACTTACAGATCAAAAATCCCATAACAATGTAGAAAGAAATGTTTAAAGATTTAAACAAATGAGAAATAACCATATTTATAGATTGCAAGTATAAATATTTTTATGATGGAAATACACCAATGGGAAAAGAATATTTTCAACATGTGGTACTGGGACAACTGGACATCTACATGCAAACGAAAGAAGTAGGACCCTTACCTCACATCAGATAGAAAACAAAACTGAAGTGGATCATAGAACTAAATGTAAGGGTTACAGCAAAAAGGCTCTTGGAAGAAAGTACAGGAATTAACATGTGTTACCTTAGGTTAAGCAATCGTTTCTTAATTATGACAGCAAAGCATAAGCAATAAAATAGAAGACTGATAAGTTGTAATTCATCAAAATTGAACATGTTTTTGTTTCAAAGAACATCATTAAGGAAATGAAAAGACAATTTACAGAATAAGAAAAAATCTTTAAAAATCATATGCCTGATAAGGGATCTGTATACAGAATATGAAAAGAACTTTCTCAATAAGAAAACGACAATACAATTTTTTAAAAGTTGGCAAAGAATTCCAATAGGCGTTTCTCCAAAGAAGATATATAAATGGTCAATAATCACATGAAAAGACGTCAAACATCATTAGTCCTTAGGGAAATGCAAATCAAGCCCACAATGGTATACTACTTCATATTCAAAAGTATTAGTTTAAGCAAAAAGACAGATAATAAGTATTGGTGAGGAGAAATTGAAACCCTCATATATAGCTCTACAGTTTGGTCATTCTTCAAAAAGTTAGACAGTTAGTATATAACCAAGAATTTCCAACCTTACCTGTCCACTCCAGATAACTGAAAACATATGTCCATACAAAAATTATATCCGATTGTTCATAGAACCATTATTTATAACAGCAAAAAGTAAAAACAACCCAAATGTCTGTCAACTGATGAATGAACAAACAGAATGTGATAGACCCATATGATGGAGTATATTTGCCATTAAGAAACCTGAAATACTCGTCATTCTGAAGCTTGTAAAACTCCAAAAATTAGGCTGAAGTTATTCCTTGCCCCAAATAGTGTATACTTGTCTCTCCTTGCTCCTTTCCACTAGATATAGCCAAAAACTCTGGAAATAATACAAAACACAAGTAGAAAGAAACTCTGAACAGTGGTAAGAAGAGGGCAGGCTTCTAAGTGGAGGCAAAGTGTAGGAATAACAGAGCAGCAGGCATTTGATGACCACCCACCCTACAAAAGAAGGTGACCTAGACCTGGTATTTCTCAAAACCCAGCATAACAACCTATTTTGGCCCATACAGGCTCCTTTCTCCCCTGGACCCAAGAAGAATTCTGCCCAAATCGCTGGACCAGCCAATTAGAATCAGAAAGAGGGGTGTTATTGGCAATACTGATGACAATAAATAGCCAAGGAATGTGTTAGCCTTCCCACCTTGACCTGAGACCCTGCTCCATTCAGTGCATGGCAGGATGCGCTGGCAGGGATCACGTCTCAACAACAGTTTGTATGCAGAAGAAGTCTGTTCATATTCATTGGTGAGTGGCAGTATATTGTGTGATATACCGTATTTAACCCATTCTTAGAAATGGTGAACTTTTAGATTTTGTCCAGCTACTAAGTATTAGTGTTTCTATTCACGTTTTTGGCACAGACGTGCATTCTTAGGATAACTATGTAAGTTAGAGTAGAATTACTGAGTCATATTGTATGTATCTATTCAGCTTAATAGAATCTGCCAAAATTGTGCTAGAGTCCTGGCTCTAATTTCTCTTTCCACAAACTATGTATGAGAGTTCCTCACTGATACAAGCTATTGCCAAGGTGTGAGATTTATGTTTGCCCAGGCTCTCTGGATGAGGCAATTTCACCTATGGCAGGGAGTTTGAAACAGGTAGAGCATGGCAGAGTTGTTAAGCTGATGAAACAGAGATTAAAAGTCGAGGCTGCTGTGCAGCTGATATTTACCTGGTACGACACTCTAGATGAGGGAGCTGTTCACAGGACCAAGGCAGAAGTCTGTGTGGAAGTTTACAATAGGTCCTTGGTCAGGGCCTGGGCTGAACATGTGCACAAGACTCATCAAGGCATAGCAGAAAGTGGCTGTGAGGCTAAGAGAGGAATGGAAATAACAGAGGTCTTGCAGTGCCCATTGACTGTGGGAAAGTACAGCAACCTGTAGCAATCTGTTAGATAATATTCAGTCATCAAACATATGCTTTAATCAGAGTCCAATATGAGTAGGAAGAGTAATGGATCAGGGAAAAAAACATATGATTATAGAAAAGAGGTCAAAAATTCCCAACTTTTGAAAAATATATTCTAATTACAGATCCAAGATTAGTGGAACCAAAAATCAAAATAGATATGCATGTGGTACATCATACTTAAACAGCTAAAAGACAAATAATAAAATTAAATGTGCCAGAGAAATACAAATTAATTGCCTTCCTATCTGGGAATAATGATGTAAACAATGGCTGCTTTCTCAAGAGTATCCACAGAGAGCGGGAGAAAAACGGACCAGCATCTTTCCAATGCTAAAGAAAAAATAAGTTTGTCAACTCAGAATTCTGTATCCAGCAAAACTATCCTTCCAAACTGAGAATGACATAAGAAACCTCCACACAATTAAACCTGAGACAATTTGCTGCTGGATAACCTGTAAGGCAAGTAATACTGTAGCAAGTTCTTCAGACTATAGTGAAACAACACTTCATGCAAATTAAAAATTAAGGAATAAAATGAAGAGCACACACACAAAAAAGAAGATGTGAAAATACGTGGCGAGGGATCTTTTTAAAGGGCTACTTGATTCAGTTTGCTAGCGTTTTGTTGAAAATTTTTGCACCTTTTTTCATCGGGATATTGGCCTATAGTTTTCTTTTCCTGTTTTTGTTCTTGTCTGTTTTAGGATTGATCCCAGGGATGCAAGAATGGTTCAACATTTAGGTTGGTTATGTATTTTGTCCAGCGTATAAATAAAGCTGTGATGAACATGGGAGCATAGGTATCCGTTCAACATGATTTTCATTCTTTGGGTATATTCCCAGAAGAGGGATTGTACCCCCAAAATATGTATAATCAATTATGCTTCAGTTAAAAAACAAAAGGGTGGTTAACCAAATGGAAATCAACAAACTTGATATATCACAGCAACAGTATGATGGACAAAAACCAAACGATCATCTCAACTAATGCATAAAATGTATTTTATAAAATTCAATATCCCATTCTGACAAAAAGCCCAACAAACTGGGTATAGAAAGAACATACTTCAACACCATCAAGGCTACATATGACACGCCCACAGTTAATATCACACAAATGTGGAAAAGATGAAAGTTTTTTCTCTAAGAACGATGCCCACTTTCACCACTCATAACACAGTACTGGAGCAATTAGGCAAGAGAAAGAAATAAAGGTCATGCAAATTGTAAAGGAGGAAGTCAAATTGTCCCTGTCTGCAGATGACATGATTTTATATGTAGAAAATCCTAAAAGTTTCAGCCAAAACTCTTAAAACTGATAAATGAATTCAGTATAGTTGCAGGATACAAATGAAAATACAAAAATCAGTAGTTTCTGAACACCAATAATGAGCAACCTGAATAAGAAATCAGGAAAGCAATCCCATTTACAGCAGCTAAAAAAAAAAAAAAACTACTTAAATATAAATTTTACCAAGGGAATGACAGATCTGCAGAAGAAAAACTAAAAAACACTGATGAGAGAAATTGAAGACATGAAGAAATGGTCAGACGTGGACATTCCACTTTCACGGATTGGAAGAATCAATAATGTGAAAAATACCACACTACCAAAAGCTGCCTATAGATTCAACTCAATCCCTATCAAAGTGCCAGTGACATTCTTCACACAAAATAGAAAAAACAATACTGTAATTTGTTTGAAACCGCAAAAAAACCCTAATAGCCAAATTACACCTGAACAAAGGGAACAAAGCTGGAAGCACCACAGTACCTGACTTCAAAATATATTGCAAAACTGTAGAAACCAAAACGTCATGATACTGGCATAAAAAAAGCCTAGAAACTAATAGAACAGAATCGAGAACCCAGAAATAAAACCACATATTTACAGCCAACTGGTTTCTTCTCTTCTTTTTTAAGATTATAAAATAATTTATTGATATTTTTTTTAATCTTCAGTAATTTTTTTTCTGTTTCACATCACAAATTATATATGTCCCAGAAATGATTTCTTCTTATTATTATTTGCATTTTTACATATTTATGGGGTTCAGAGTTGAATACCAGTATTTGTGTACGGTGTGTGATGATCAAATCAAAACTGATTTCGGACAAAACCCTAAGAATATCCATTAGGGAAAGGACAGTCACTTCAATAAATGGTGCTGGGAAAACTAGATACCCATATGCATGAGAATGAAATTAGACCCTATCTCTCACTATATGCAAAATAACCTCAAAATGAATGAAAGGCTTAAATGTAAGACCCAAGACTATGAAACTACTTGTAGAAAACATAGAGGAAATGCTTCAGAATATTGGTCTGGGAAAAGACTTTATGAACAAGACCTGAAATGTACAGTCAACAAAAGAAAAAAAAAAACAAAAACCAAGAAACAGACAAATGAGATTACATCAAACTAAACAGCTTCTGCACTGCACAGAAAAGCAATCAACAGACACAACCTGCAGAATGGGAGAAAGTATTTGCAAGCTATGCATCTGACAAAGGATTAATATCCAGAATATAAAAAGAACTCAAACAACTTAACAGCAAAAAACAAGCAAACTAATAATCCAATTAAAATATGGGCACATGAGCTGAATAGACATGCTTCAGAAGAAGACATATAAATGGCCAAGAGGTATAGGAAACAATGCTCAACATCAGTAATCTTCAGGGAAATGCAAATCAAAACTACAATGCAATATCATGTCATTCCAGGTAGAATGGCTAACATTAAAAGACGGAAAATACCAAAGGCAGACGAGGATGCACGGAATGTGGAATTCTTACACACTATTGGTGGGAATGCAAATTAATACAGCCATTATGGAAAACAAGATGGAGCTTTCTCAAAAAGGTAATAGTACAATTAAAATGTGATCCAACAGCCCCACTACTGGATATACGTTTAAACAAAGGAAAGGAAATCAGTATATCAAAGAGATGTGTGCACACTCATTTTTATTGCAGCACTATTTATAATCACAAAAACATGGAATCAACCTAAGTATCTATTCCCAGATGAATGGATAAAGAAAATGAGGTATGTAAACACACAATACTATTTAGCCATTAAAAAGAATGTAATCCTGACATGGGCACATGTGTGAGCTTGGTGGATATTATGTTAAATGAAATAAGCCAGGAGCAGAAAGAGGAACACTACATGTTCCCACTCATATCTGGAAGCAAAGAAAGTTGATCATGGGAAAGTAGAGATAAGAATGGTGCTTACCAGAGATTACCATGTGGAACTTTTGCAGAGGATTCTTAAAGCAAATGCTCTTCAGAGGTCCTGGTTTTCTAAAGCCGTGCAGTTTCAAATATTGACCTTGCAGAGGACTGGACATTTTTCTCAGGCTATAAAGTCTTTGCTGTAAGATAAAGATTTGTGGAACAGCAAGGCTGCTGGCTCAAGGACAGGAGGATTACTGATTGTTATGTGAAGACACTGGAAATTTTCTGGAAAGAGAAGGAATGTTTGCTAAGATCAAGCTTTTCGTCATGGATCACTTAATTGTCTAAGCGCATGTCATCTGATTTGTTTCACTGAAAGTTACCAGCCTATATTGTTAAATTATATCCCCACCTTTGTTCTCTTCCTGTAACTTCCTGCTCTGGAAGATAAATGCATGAAGAGAAACCCAATTCGGGGTAGATTTCCTAAGGAAGGGATGCCTCTCGCTTGTGGGTTCTGGGGAAGTTAACCACTTCGGCGCTTCTCACTGCACAGAAGAGATGGGCTTTGAGTAATCCTTTGTGGCTCCATCACTCAGGGGAAGTGGGGTGACAAATCCGGGGCCAAAGCAACAAGTTTTTAGCAGAAGGATAAAGTGGTAGGGGATAGTGAGAGTTGATTAACAAATACAATATAAGAGCTAGGTAGGAAAAATAGGATTTAGTGTTCTATGGCACTGCAGGGTGACTGCAATTAACAACAATTTATTGTATACATTCAATCAGCTGGAAAAGAGGATCTTGAATGCACCCAACACAAAGAAACAATAAATGTTTGAGATAACAGGCAAAAAAATACCAGTGGTTACCAGCGTATCAAGGAGAGAGAGAGATGCACCGATGAATAGGTGGAGAACAGAGGCTTCTTAGGGAAGTGAAACTATTCTGTATGATACTGTAATAGTGAATACATGACATTATGCAGTTAGCAAAACCCATAGAACTATAAAACACAGAGAGGGAATCCTAATGTAAATTTCACTTAATAATAGTGTATCAATATTGGTTCATAACTGTACCAGCAATGCTGGATATTAATAATAGGATAAAGTCTGTATGTGTGTAGGGTGGTATTTTCTGCTCGATTTTTCTGCAAACCTGAAACTGCTATAAAGTAAAGTCTACTACTCATAAATAAAATAAAATGTATGGGGAAATACAAGACAATTTTTCTACTGTTTTTAACATGCATTTCAATGTATAAAGCAAAAACTGATAAAAACAGTATCATATACTTAAAATATATGACAACAAGACCACAAAGTAAAAAGGATTAAAAGAAAGGACTAAGTCATGAGGGTATATTTACATGGAGTGGTACAAACATAACTCGAAGTACACCAGGGCAAGATAAAGGTTGACATGCCAATCCCTAGAGCAACCATTCGTCCCGGAGTAGGTAGTAAACTGGTTACTGTGGCTGTATAATTCAATCCCCCAAACTTAGCTTTTTAGTATACTCATTATTTACTGTATTTGTTTCCTAACAGACTGTACTTCAATGAAAGTACTTGCATCATAGGACTCATACCTTGTGAATGCTAAAAACTAAAGGAAAATTTATTGAATCGATAAAAAATTTAACTTAAAATAACTAGGTATAATGATAATAAAGAAATGCACTCTTTAGGAAGATCATTTGCCTTAACAGCAATTCTTTATCTTATGGACATAAAGACTGAATTAACTTTCTATAAAAGAAATAAAATGTACAGATTCAAAACTATTTCAATAACTAGTATTTGTAGAGATAAAAAAAACTTGCTCTAATAGCACACCAGCCTTTTCAGCTCAACCATCCTACTGAGAAAAACTAGGAAAGCTGGAAGATATTAAAGATGTTGTTGGAAGGCACCACAAATCAAAGGAAGAAAGCATTCAAAAAGACACAATCTCAATTAGGAGAGAAGCCTTTGTCATGAGAACCACTCACATTTGTTACCGCTTCTCCCTTGAAGGCCTTTGCTGATTCCAAGGATGTGAGTGACGATCCAGGAGGCTTCAGCAGAAAGTTGGAGCTGAGCAGCTAAGCACCTGAGAATGACTTCTGGCGGTCTCACCCAACCAAGAGGACACAGGTTCAACCTGACAGTTCACAGACGAAACGAATCACAGAAAACAAATCAAGGGTTCATTTGGCATCCCCAAGGGGAAATGTCCTAAGGTCAATATAAACCTAAAATAGAAAACTCCACACAAAGCTCGAGATCCAGCTTTAAAAGGACTCAATTTCTGACTGCAGTGTGATTAACTGTCCCCACCCTAACTGCTGGTCAACTGCAAACGTATGCCAGAGAATGATAAAATCACCCAGAAACTCCAGTTACGTCTACACTATTTCATACAGAAAATCCAGCCTGCAATCAAAAGTACCCACACATGCAGAAAGCGAATGGGGTGGGAAAGGACTAGCATCAGGATTGGGATCCATTTTCTCCATATAATGAAGTTGCCTGGAACAGAAAGAACTAAGACTTGGTGATTCCCACACAATTTACAGCAACAGTGAGATACCACTACAAACCTGCTAAATGAGAAACAATGAAAAATAATAACCATAATAAGTGCTGACAAGTACTTAATCAAAGGTGACTCTTTTACACTGCTGCTAGGGTTTAACACAATATGTTCACTGCAGAATATTTACACAAATTCTAAAGAATCTGAAAGGCACAACTATCATGTGATCTAGCCATTCGGTTCCATGAAATTAAAAAATAAATAAATAAATAAATAAAAATTTACATCCATACAAAGACACCTTCAAGAATATCCATAACACAGGAAAGGATGGAGGGCTTTGGCAAGATGAGAAGGGAACAATATGAGGTTCATAAGGAACCTAGGTGGAAGAGGAGAGGATATTTATGTTATCTTGATTGTGATGACAGTTTCATTAACACATGAAAGTCTTTAAACTTTTTTGATGGCTTTAAAATTGTGTGCTTTATTTTAAATCAATTATACCTCAAAGAATTGCTCCAAATGTGCAGTATGCACCAAATATGTGTCGCAAAGAAATTTCAGATCATTAAATTTAAAACAGGAAGTACTAAAATCTGTAAATCTGATAATCAAGCTCAAGTATTTGTAAAATTACCCAGTAATCTTAATCTAAAAAAAAATGAAAAACAAAATTAAGATCAATGGATGAAATTTTTTCAGTTATAAAAAGCAGAATCAACAAATCCAAAAGTTGTTTTTAGATGTTACTTTTGTTGTTTTTCTTTTCTGTAATAGGTTTAAAAATGATGAGCCCTTGAGACATTTATCAACACAAAAACCAGACATTATTACCAGGAATGGAGAATTATCTGTCCAGATCCTTGAGACATACACATAATATTTTAAGCAAACTTACGCTGATAAAATTGAAGTTACATTAATTCAGTAAATTCTTTAAAAAAATGAAATTAGAGAAAAATTAAGAAATCTCAATAATCTTACATCTATTTGACAAATTGCATCTGTAATGAAATATTTCCTACCAGTGATTCTATTCTACACCCTGGTGCCTGAAGACTTGCTGTTTTCCATTTAATGAAAAAGAACCCCAATCTTGCACAATATTTTCCAGATAAAAGAAATGCTTCTCAATTATATTATGAGACTGGTATAAACTTTACACAAAATCAATAATATAAGAAAGATAAGAAAATAAAATCAGTGGTTATAGTGGAGAACAGGAGAAATATAGCACCATCTTTCCAATGGTGAAGGGAAAAGTAAAACTGTCAATTGAGAATTCCATACGTAGAAAAATTATGCTTTCACTGAGAGTGAAATAAGAAACAACCAAGCTTGAGACAATTTACCACTGGGAAAACTGTAAATGAAGTAACGCTAAAGGAAGTCATTCAGGGTGAGGGTAGAGTTATCTCTCCTGGTGCAAACTAAGAACCGCAGGAAGAAGTGAAAAGCTCTGATTAAGTAAAATATGTGAATAAATACATGATTATTTACGATTATTTAATTCATAACTGAGGAGAGCTAACTACTCTGTTCAAGCAAAACATCACAACAAAATAGAGTTCCCATCTTCAACTACGTTATCAAAGGTCCACCCAGACCATGCTGTATGTACCTAGTTAACTCAAATCACCATCACATGGCATCCATAGCGGTGCAGTTGGAAGATGGTACGTTCATACTTGCTATTACTAAAGAGTGCACCCTCCACCACACCACAGTGTTAATGGAGAGCAGGTAGAAAGTTTGGACTTCTACTCTCTGGGAATTAATGATATACTGCTCCCGTTCTTGCTGAAGTGCCGTAAGAGGAAGCTCAGAGAAGAGTAACAGTTTTCACCACAGCCCATGCTAAAGAAGTCACTCTATATGGTGTGAGTAGTATGCACATGAGGAGCTGTGACCTGCCACTCTCAGTGGAAGCCTAGTTTGGGGACAGAACTTCCAACCCTACCCAGGATTAATGAGGAACATCCCCCACTCAGGAGTCAATGGAGGCCAAGGGTTGAATCTGGACTTCTACAATCACCTGGCAACAGAGGCCGTGCCTTCACTTTCCCCCTGTTGATGTGGTGCAAAGGAAATAATCATTGACACTGAAGGCAGAAAAAGAGTAATTACCCAGTCAGGAAACAGAAAGGAAATATGAATAAGGGGGTGGGTAGGAGAACAAAGTCTCAGAGACCTGTGGGTCAATAACAAAGGTTCTAACATTCCTATCATGAGAATCCCATAAGGAGTGGACAGAGTATAGTACTGCGAATACTTTTATAAATAATGCCTGAAAGCTTCCCAATTTGTCAAACAAAATCTATACGTACACGGCCTTAACAAAATTCTCTCAGGATAAACCTGAAGAATTCCAGACCAAGATACATCATGACCAAAATTCTGAAAACTAAAGACAAAAAATATATATATATAAATAATTATTGAAAGCACCAAGAGAGAAATGGCATCATACCAATAGAGAAAAAAATATGACAACATTCAAATTATGTTGAATTTATCATCAAAAACCAGGGAAGCTAGACGAAAGTGCCACATTTTTCAAGTGCTGAAAGAAAAGAAATGTGAAATTCTAAACCCCTGAAAAGATCCTCAGGAATCAAGTGAAAACCAAGACATTTTCAGATGAAAGAAAACTAAGAGAATTTATTGTCAGCACAACTACCTTAAAATAATAGCTAAAGGAAGTTCTCTAAACAGAAAGAAATTTAAAAATCAGAAATCGTGGAATATCCAAGAAGAAGGAAGGACAAGGTGAGCAAAAGCCAGGTGAATACAATAAACCAAGTTTCTCTTCTTTAGTTTTCTAAATAAGGTTTTTCATTAGAAGTAAAAATTGTAACATTTTCTTATGTGGACATCAAAGTATGAAGAGGAAGAATTTAAAACAATTATATTAAAAATAGTGGGCGGGTAAAGAGATGTAATATGAGATAAGGTTTTTAACACATCACTAAAAGTTGTGAAATAATGACACCAGATTGTGATAAGTATACATATACATATATTTGTATATATATATATATTGAGATATAGATATATATATAAAGTTAATAGTAATCAGTAAAATAGTAATGCAGAAAAACACACTTAAATACACTATACATAAATAAAAATAAAAAATCAAATTACAAAAAATTTTTAAAATACCCTCAGGAAGGCAGACAAAGGAAAATGAAGAAATAGAAACAGAGAAAACAAACAGAAAAAAAGTTATAGCGCACTTAAATCCTAACATACAGATAATAACATTAAATGAAAATGACGTATACAATTGTATAACAACTGAAAGATAAATACCGGCTGAGTGAATTAACAAAAAAATGACTCAACTATTTTCTGTCTATAACAAACTTGCTTTAAATATAACGACATAAGCAGACTGAAAGTAAAGGATATGGAAAGATATACCAAAAATTTTCAAATAAAGCAGGAATGGCAATAAGAGTATTACATGAAGCAGAATTCAGAGCAAAGAAAATTAACAGAGACAAAGATGGACATTATATTATAAAATAACAAATGGCCAGTTTAACAAAAAGATCTAGAAATCCTGAATATGTATTTACCCCAAAACAGAGCTATAAAGTATGAGAAGCAAAACTGATACAGTTGAAAGAATAAATAGTTGAATTCACAATTATAGCTAGAGACAACAATCACTGTCTCTCAACAGTTGACAGAAAAATTATATAGATTCAGCAAAATTTCTGAAGAAATCAACACCACCATCAATCAACAGGATGTGTTCCACAATTACAGAACACTGCGCCCAACAACAGCAGGAGACAAATTTGTTGCCATTGTCCATGGAACATACACCAAGACAAATCATATTGTCAAGCATAAAATAAACCTCAAAAAATTGAAAAGGACTGAAATCACAAGAATGTGTTCTGTGACCTTAATAAAATCAAATGGGAAATCAATAACAGAAACATAACAGGAAAACCTCCAAAATTTGCAAACAAAAATATTCACTTGCAAATAATCCATGGGTCAAATAAAATTTATTTTTAAAAAACTCACTGAAATACATATAAAATAAAATAAATCAACATTTAAAGTAGAAAACAGAAATAGAAAAATAGCAAGCTAAAGAGGCGGAAACACTTCTCAGTTCAATTTATAAAGCTACTATTATCATTATATCAAAATCAGACAAAAATGCATCACAAAAAACACAATCTACAGACATAAAACCACAAAATCCTTAAGATAATGGCAGCAAATAGAACTCAGCAATATATTAAAAGTTTATGCACCACAAACAAGCACATAATTCCAGGGATACACACAAAAAGGTAACCGTGGAATGTGATGGGTATGTAAATTAGTTTGACTATAGCAATCAGTTTGCTATGTCCGTGTATATCAAAAAATCACGTTGTACACCTTAAATATATACAATAACTAAAAAACACAATTAATGTAATCTACCATATTAACGTGCTAAGAAATGAAAATAACATGAACACAGTAATTGATGAAGCAAAAGCAATTAAACAAATTGAATACCCATTTGTGATAAAAACTCTCAGAAAAACATGAATACATGGGGGTTTCCTAAACTTGACGGAGCAGCTGAAAATGCCTACAACATTCAGTATATATAATGGTGGAAAAATGAATGCTTCACTGGTAGGTTCAGGAATAAGGCAAATATGCCCAATTTCACCACTCTTTATTCAAAAGAGTGCTGGATGGTGAGTGAGGGCAACAAAACAAGAGATGGAAATAAAAGGCATATAACCCTGAAAGGAAGAAAAAAAAAAAAAAAAAACTACCTATACTTGCAGGTGTCATGATGTGTACAGAGACAATCTCAACGAAACTACAAAAAAAAAAAAAAAAAAACCTTTAGAAATAAGAAGCAACACTGGCAAGGTTATGAGACGCAAGAGGAACATATAAATCCCGCTGTATTTCTATATACTCATGATAGACATATGGACACGGAAATAAAAAATACAACAGAATTTACAATTGCTTCAAAAGTTAAATACTCAGTGTTAAATGTAACAAAGCATCTACTGGCATTCTAAGCTAAAAGTTACATAACACACATGAGAGAAATCAAAGATTATGGAAAGACAAATCAAACAAATGGACAGACATACTCTGCACATGGATTGAGGGCTAACCATGGTTAAGATTTAAATTGTCACCTAAGTGATGTAAAGGCTTAATACAATTTCTAAGTAAATTCCAACAATACTATTTGGAAATATTCAGAATACTGTCCTAAAATTGATATAAACGGGAAAAAGAACTAGAATACTTAACATTTTGAAATAACAAATTATGTGGGACAACTCACTCCACTTAATTTCAAGATGTATTATACAGCTATAGTAATCAAGACAGTGTGGTATTAATACTGAGATAGACACACAGATGAAAGAAACAGAAAAAGAACCCAGAAATAACCCTACACAGCATGGCCAATTAATTTTTGATAAAGCTACAAAACAATTCTATTGAGAAAGAGTATATTCAAAAATTATGCAATAGCAATTGGACATTCATAGGTCCATAAGTTGACCTCGATCAAACTTCATGATGCCTCATACAAAAATAACATCAAAATGTATCATAAATTTAAAAAAAAATCTATAAAATAGACTTTTAGAAATGAAATAAGATTAAAAACCTTCCAGACATCGGGCAAGACAAAGAGTAATCAGATTTCACATCAAATATACAATCCATACAAGGGAAAAGTGAGAAATTAGGCTTGGTCAATATTAAACACTTACTATGCTAAGAGCTTTATCTTCTATTAAGCAAACAGAGAGACAAGCTACATACTGCGACAAATATCTATAAGCCGAATATGTGACAGAAAACAAGTATCTGTAATATAGAAAGTAATCTTATAACACACATTTTGAAAATCCAACTGTAAAATGGTCAAAAGAAATAGAGATTTCACCAAAGAGGATATACAAATAGTAAATAATCACATGGAAACATGTTTAACATTATAATTATTTGGTAAATGCAAATTAAAATCACAATGCGATATCACTACACAGCTATCCGAATGGCTAAAATAAAAAATAGTGACACCATGAAATGCAGACAAACTCAGACACTCTTTCTTGGAATGGAAGATGGCGCAGCCACTGTTACAAATTTCAGCAGTCTGAAAAAAAAAAAAAATCGCTGAATATGCTAGTACCATATGACATAGCATTGCACTCTTTGGAATTTAGCAAAGAGAACTAAAGACACATGTTTCCAAGGAAACATGTACAGAAATGTTTGACCCAGATTTATTTGTAATAGCCCCAAACTGAAAACACCCGGATGTCCCTCAAATAGTTAAACAAAATGTGGTATATCCATAGCATGGAATTCTACTCAGCAATAAAAACTTTAAAAACCTATTTATACACGCAAAAATCTTTATGAATCTCCGGATAAGTATATTGAGAAAGAAAAAAAATGTCCCAGAGGTCACATACAGAATGATTCCGTGAATATAATGTTAATAAATTTTTTAAATATTACACTACTGAACAGATCATTAGTTGCCAGAAGTCAAGGATGGGGAGACGAACGACAGGGGCCTGCCTATATCAGGGAAACGAGAGGGATTCTTGTGGCGATTGAAATGTTCTCTATCTTGACTGTATAAATATAAATATCCTGCTTGAGATAGTGCTCCATGGATTTCAAGATGTTAAACCTGGGTAAAAGTAAGTAAAGGGTACGTGGATCTCTTCATATTAATTCTTGTAACTGCAAATGAATGTACACTTACCTCAAAATAGAAAGTTAATTTTGTTCATAGTCTTGATATAGAAATTGGGATTAATTGGCTATGGGAGGAAAACAACTATTAATTAAAACTTATTTTAAATAATAGGTTTAGGGGAAAAAAAAAAAAAAAAACCCTGCCTCCTGTAATAATCAACGAGTCCAAGCATCCTGCTGAGAAAAACTGGGAAAGCTGGAAATATATGAAAGATATCCCTTTGAGGTATTACAAGTTTAAGGGGGCAAGAATTAAAGGTTCACAATCTCAGGAGAAAGTAAAGCCCAAGTGGTGAGATCTAACTTTGGTATCATTTTCGCCACAAAGTATTTGTTAATTGAAAGATCTGAATGAGCACTCAAGATGCTAACACAAAATTGAGGCTGAGAAACTAAGCAACTGACCGTCTTCCAGTACTATCTCCATCACAGGCAGCACAAATTCAGCTCAGAGCCCACCAAAGCAGAAGGCTAATTAGTGTTTTAAAATTTTAGGTTCTTTTGACATCCTAGAGGGGATATGCACTAAATGTCTATGTGAACAGGAAATACAATATAACTTGAAATCCAGCTTCAAAAGTTCTCAAGGTCAGAAAGGGCATTTCACCAGGTTACTGCCTCTCAATAGCAAAAGAAATGGTCCCTGGAGGAAGATATAATCACCCAGAGCCTGCAATTATCTCTACACTACATCAAACAGAAAAGCCAGCATGCAATAAAAAAGAACTATACATGCAAAACATGAATGGAAAGGATTCGCATCAGGCCTTTAATCTGTTTTCTCCATTTACTGGGAATGCTTGGAACACAAAGAACTATGACTTGGTTACACCTTGCAACATAAAGCAACAATGCATACCTATTAGAAGGGCTACAGTTAAAAGTTCTGACCATGACAAACAATGGCAAAGATGTTGAGCACCTGTGACACTCATATTGCTGGTAAGCTGTAAAATGGTATAATGTTGCAAACTACTTTGTCATACTGTATAATAACTTAAAGAAACACTAATCATGCGATCCAGTCATCCATTTCTGGAAGTTTAATTTTTTTTAAGAAAATGAAAGTATATGTCCATAGAAAGACTTACACAAGAATGTGCATAGCATGGGGAAAAGGTGGAGTTTTTGGGCAGAATCAGCAGAGAGGGGATACATATATGCACAAGAAAACTTGGAAAAGTATGTAAGATGGATAGTTACATTATCTTGATTATGGTGACTGTTTCACAATATATAATATCTCAAAACATATATTGTTCATTTAAAAGTTGTGCAGTTTTTTAAGTCAATTACACCTCAATAAAGCTATTACGATGTATGAGTTGCCCCAAAATATATGCAAATGAAAATAAATAGCATTAATTGCACAAGTGAAAATACTGACAATTTAAGATATGACAGCTGACCTCAAGCAATTGAAAAATGAGTAATTTACTATAAAAATAATTGAAGGCATGAAACAATAAAATTAAGATCAGTGAATGAAATTTTAATGATTGCAAAGAGAAGATTGACGAATCCCAAAGTTTTTATTGAACTGAATATAAAATTGACAGATCACTTGCACAAATTATGGAGAAAAATAAAAGAAACCTATTACCAGTACGAGAAACGTAGATTGAATCACCACTACCAATCCTGTAGACAAACACATAATACTACAAATTGATATTTATATAAATTTTATGCTAACAAATTTTAAAGTGTATGGAATGACAAAAAATTTTAAAAGTGGGAAATCTCAATAGTCCTTCAATTATTAAATCAGTAGTGTTTATAAAAAAAACCTTTTTTACAAAAGAATTCTATGTCTTAGTGCCAGAATTCCTGAACTTTTCTGTATAATGAGAAAGAAATAACACCAATCTTGTTCAAAGTCTTCTGCAGAATAGAAGAACACTCTCCCAAATGTTATAGGAGAACTTTGTAAACTTTACATCAAATTGATGAGGATATTATAAGAAAGTAAATCAAACGTTCATATCCTGCATGACCAAACCACAGAAAACTACACCTTATGTTTGATATAAAAAATCAAGGATGCATTAATTATAAAACACAATGCTCAAATTGAGGTTAATCCAAGAACGAATTCTTGTTGGTTTAACATTTTGAAATCAAACCACTTTTTAAAAAGCAAGAAAAAAATGTACTATTACAAAGGGAATAACCATTTGACATAATTTGCCACACTTAAGATTAAAAACTAAAACTCAGAACACTGCAGCAAATATCCTACTCAATGGAAAAACATTGAAAATTTACCCCTGAAATCAGAAAAGATACACCAATATCTCCTGTCCCCAGTTCTACACAACATTTTATGGCAGTCTTAGCCAGGGCAATAATGCAAGAGAAAATGTAAAAGACCTGAAATTTAAAAGGAAGATATGCAAACATCATTATTAAAACATTACATGTTTATGTTTCCAGACTATCTAAAAGCAATCTGTAGCAAATGTATTAGAATTAATAAGCGTTAGCAAGATTGATGGACACTAAAGAGTCAAACATAAACACATTTGTCAGAGAATAGCAGTTCTTTAATGAACTTTGTATACATATCATCAGAAATGGCAGACAAACCCTAGAGGACAAGGATATGTTTTTAAGGCTTTTTCTATATACTTATTGGATAAACTTTGAGAGTCGTCATAACCCTGATCATTGCTGTCAATTTTCTCCGATATCACGGTAACAGAAGCCCCTTAATATAAAGGAAACTATATAATACACTTGACGTTTAATGTCAGTGAAACTTCCAATTCTGTAGTTTTTAAGCATAGCTTCTTTCCCTGTTCTGCAATAACTCAAAAAAAAGAAGAAAAGCATATGCCACCTTTTGTCTATTTCTTTGATTTTTCATTTATTAATTACACATACATCGTGTGCTCACTGAACACTCTCCAAAATGCAGATCTCCATTCCTTTCACAAGTAACCATGACTAGCAGCGAACTGTGTGTATTAACAGATCTACACACACATATGTATTCACATAAATAGTATATTTACAAATTGTGCACAGATTGGAAAGTAAATTATAATTTGCTTTCTTTTTTAGCAATATATCCTGGAAGTTTTCTCCATAAGTCTAGCTTTAAATTGGTTGAAAAAGCTACATAGTATTCATGGTACAGACAAAGAATAATTTACTCAGAAATAGCAGTTTTGCCATATTCGGACCCATAATTTCATGTACATGTGTGAATAATTGTGTCAGATGTGGTATTAGGAGGTGAATTACATTATAGAAGTTTAAGTAAAAAAAAAAGCCAAATGACTTTCAAAAAACCAGTTCTATTTTATACCACTTTGACAACCTCGTAGCAAGATATTATATAGAGTCTTGCTATGAATAACTTGAACTAAGTATTAAGCATATTTAAGAGAGTAATTGCCAATTTATACTTAGCTTGTGTGTACATCAGTACTTAGATGCAACGTTAAGTCCATTTGTTAACCTATCATTATAATTATTTTAAATACCAAAATTATTACATATTAAGCCTATCGAATTGTTACGCATATCCTCTCATCATTGGCCTCTGTTCTATCTGTCCACAGAAAGTACATGTCCATGCTGATAGATTCTGCTTAGTACTCACAGATTCTGATATTTGCTACATTTCTATGAATCGCTTCTGATATGGTTCTGCCAAAGTTTAATGTTACTGAATGCTGTAGAATAGCCTTAGATATAAAATATTTTGCAATAAAAGTGTCAATTCCTTATTCTCCCTCAAGGAGTTTTGGCATTTCTCATTCAATTTCTCATCCAAGTCACAAGTAATACCAGATCAGAAATAAGAATAACAAACCATTTGGATATTTTATGTGGAAATGTGCTTAATTCATTTCAAGTTGTGCACATGCAGATATCTTTACGTATTGAAGATAAAATTAAATGTTTGCTTTTTGGCTTTTCTTATTTTTCATACCAGCTATATGTTCTGCTTTTCTTTGTTTTATTGTTACTGTCCAATAAATTACCTTCTATTTACACATATGGAATAACCTGCATTGACATAAAATATATTGAAGTTTTTGAAGTCTTAGTAAACTGTATATTTGGCACCTATGTGAAATATAAGTAATATTAATGAAGTAAGCTAATGTATACCCACGAAATACTTCACAGAAATAGATATAGATTACCCACCCATGAACAATGATTTAAATGACAGCTGCCTTCTTAGCAGGATCCACGGAGAACAAGAAAAATGGTATGCAATCTTTCCAATGCTGAGGAACAAGGTAAAATTTGAAACCCAGAACCATGAGAGCAGTACCCAAGCCACACACATAACCAAAGGTAAAGGATGAATACCTTTTTGGTAAGAAGCTTAAAGATAAAACCTGTGACAAAACAGTGTCTTATGCTGACCAGACGAAGAACTCAAAAAAGCCAAGCTAGAAGATGACAACATGGGGAAATATCTGAGAAAGGATATCAGAAACCGTACTCTGCAGTAGAAACAGACTTCATAAAATTAGTCCAGTTTTGTCACCAAACAAACACCAGACAAATGGCAGCACCAAGCCAGCTGGGGGATAAATGTCCATGTTTCTTATCTTATATTATGCAACATGTCCACTTCTTAACAACAAAAAAAGTTATGAGACATTGAAAGAAACAGGAATGTGTGACACATATAAAGGACAAAAGGCAAACATCAGACACTGCCTTTGAGGGAACCCAGATGTTGGACTAGCAGACAGATGTTACAACAGCTATTATGAATATGTTCAGAGAACAAAAGAAAACCATGTTTTGAAATTTAAAGAGATATACTATTAGCAATGACACATCAAATACAGAATATTAATAAACACTTAGAAGTTCTTATTTTGAGAAAGTACTAAATTGAAATTCTGAAGCAGAAAACTACGATTAACAAAATTAAAAATTCACTGGATGACTACAAAAGGAAATTTGAGATGACAAAGAAAAATTACCAAACTTGAACATAAATCAATAGAAATCATGCAATTGGAAAAACAGAAGGGAAAAGGAATGAGGAAACATGAAAAGAGCCTCAGATAAATTCGGGACACAATCAAGAATACCAATATACACATAACTAAGTACCAGAAAGAGGCAAGAGAGAATAGGATAGAACATATATTCAAAGAAACAATAGCTAAAAACCTCCCAGAATTCAATGAAAAACACTAATCTACACACCTAAGAACCCAATGAATTTCCAAGAAGTTAAATGCAAAGAGATTCACTTCAAGAGATATCACAGTCAATATGCTGAAAGCCAAAAATGAAGAGAAAATATTGAAAGCAGGAAGAGAGAAGTAAATCAGCACATAGAAGTGTTCATGGGTAAGGCCAGCAGATTATTTTTCATCAGAAACGCTGCCAGAATGCACTGGCATGACATATTCAAAGTGCTGAAAGAAAAAAGAAACTGTCAACCAAGATGCCTGTTTCCAGCAAGGCCATCTTTCAAAATGAAGGAAAAATTAAAACTTTCACAGATAAATAAAAACAAAGAATTTATTGTTAATATCCTGCAATGTAAGAAATGTTAAATGAAGTTCTTCAGCCGGAGAGGAGTGATAGTAGACAGCAGGTAGAATCTATATGGAAAAAAAATTAAGATCTCCAATAATAGTAATTGTGTAGGTAATGATTAAACAAAGCATAGTGACTTACTGAGGTTCCTTTCTACTCATAACTGACTTAAAGGACAATCGCACAAAACAATATAAAAGAAATTGTATTTTGGTCATATAGCATATATCAATGTAATATATTTGACAATAAGCACATGATAAAGGGGCTTTTGAATGAAACTACATAGGAGTAAGAAATTAAGACCAGATGGTAACACAAATTCACAGAAAACAAATGAAAAAATTCAGAAGTGGTACATAAGTTTAATACAAAACCAAATGAACTCTACAAATATAATTCACTCTCCTTTCTTCTACCTTCTTCAATGGACATTAGATTGTATACAGCAATAAACATAAACGTATTTTGGGGTGTGTAACATACAAAAACATATGAATAAAAAACAGCATGAAAATGAGGGAGTTTAATGGTAGTAAATATTCTGGATCCTACTGGATGGATGTATAGAATGGATGTATAGATTAATTTCGTGTAAATCTCAGAAGTGGTGGACCAATGAGTACAAAACTATGCTCTCTGTCCTAAGTTAATCATTGGGCAGTATATGCCTGTATTGAATCAACACACCGTACCCCACAAATATGTAAAACTAAATGTTCAAATTTTAAAAATAGTGTAAATCCAAACTAGATTCTGATAAAATTTATACTGTAAGTCACAGAGAAAACATTAAGATAATAACCTGAAAGCATGATGGAAATTATTAAAGAAATTAAAATGGTACACAGAAAAAGTCTACTTAATAAAAGGAAGTAAATGCGGAGACAAGGAAAAAATAGTCATAAGTCATATAGAAAACAAAACCAAAATAAAGTCAGACACAAATCCAACCATATCAAGCACAATATTAAATGTGAAAGGATTAAGCAATACCAGCAAAGGAAAAGATTGTCGGACTAGATAAAAGAACATATAACTCCATGCTGTCTACATGGGACACATTATATTCAAAGTTGCAAATATGCTGAAAGTAAAAGAATGGAAGAAGCACCATACAATGAACCACTCTGAGAAAGCTGGAGTGGCAGAACAGAATATGTAGGCACAAAATCAGGCAAAAAATCAACAATTATATGCAAGATGTGAACAACATCATAAAATAAGAAGGCCCAAAAGACACCTGTATAATACTCCATCCCACAATTGCAGAATAAACATCCTTTGCAAGTATACATGGAACATTTCCAGTGCAGACCTCATACTAGGCCGTAGAAAAAACCTCAACAGAGTAAAAGTACCAAAATGCAACAAAGTATGTTTTCTAGCACAACACACTGAAATTACAAATCAACAACAGACAGAAATTTGGAAAATTTTAAACATGTAAAAATTAAACCACATTGTACAACATAAAAAATATGTCAAAAAAGAATTCAAATGAAAAGTTAGAACATTAAAAATAGAACTAATTTTGCTAAGCAAAATGTTAAGTAATATTTTAAATATAAAATATGATTTATAAACTTCATTGAAATGTTAGATGAAGATCTACACATTTAACTGAATATTCAAGTTTCTCATTTAAAAAAATAATGGAAAATTTCCACAAGACATTTAAATAAAATATAGGACAAAAAGACCACAAAGAAAAGGGGGATAAATGGAATTTCCCTGTTAGGAGGTTGCATTTATATAAACTGCTATTTTCTTAATTCTATGTAGACCAAGATAAGTAAAGGATTCATTTGCCAAACTCTATTTCAACCAGTAAACATAACTCACAACACAAACAGACATAGGTAACATTTTGGTTACTAATGTAGCTTAAAAATTACCACAAAACTTATATCCTATAATATATTCCAAACTTACTTGTCTGTCTTACACTATGCTATACCTCAATAATGTACCCCCACCACATGATCCATACCTGGCACATGTTGGCAACTGGAGAAACATTTAGGCAATCAATGAAAACATTTAAGTGCAGTACATTAAGCAGAAAAAGACAGAAGAGATGCACTCTTCAGAAGATTACCTGCCTTTAAAGTAAATTTACCTTATTGTTATAAAGATTAGGTTAACTTGGTATCAGAGGAAAAACAACTAAACGTCTACCAGGCTAACCATTCGCTGAGAAAAAACTAGGAAAACTTGAAGACATTAGAGACATTATTTGAAGGCACGACAAACCCAAGGAAGCAATCATTTGAAGAGAAAAGATCTCAGAAGAGAAGCCCAGGGCATGACATCCAAGTATGGTAACTCTTTTTTACTCAAAATATATGAGAACTCAAATGAGGTGATTACGAAGCCAAGACGCTAAGCAAAAAGGTGTAGTTTAGAAACTAAACAGCTGAGCAGAGCTTCCAGCAGTCTCAAAAGCTCAGCTTAGGGGACACAGGCAGAGCTAATGGTGAACCAAAGAGAAAAGTTCTGAAAGACACCCAAGGGTTCATTTGGCATCCCTGAGGGATTATGCCCTAAATGTCAATACCAACCAGAAATAGAACACACCTCACAAAACCTGACATCCAGTTCAAAAGGACTAATTCTCTGAGATGAACTATGAGATGAACTTTGTGCCTGCTGACTGCCTCTCAGAAGCAAAAGCAAATGCTCACTAAAAGAAGTAATATTATTTCAGCGTTCTAACCATTTCTATTGCATTTCACACAGAAAATAAAGCATATGATTAAAAATATACATATACGCAAAAGCCTAAATGTGGGGAAAGGATAAGCATCACGATTGTGATTCATTCAGTCCATTTATTGGCGATAACTATGAAAGAAAAAATAATGACTCGTGCATACCTGTACAATTTAGAGTGACAGCGAGATATCACTGCTCACCTATTAGAGGAGCTACAATTAAAAACACTGACCACAAACATCTCTGAAAGAACACCTCTCATATGATTCAGCCATTCCACTTCTTGAAGTTGATCCAAGAAAAAAAGAAATTGCAGATCCATCAACAGACTCATACAGGAATGTGCATAGCATGGCAAAGGAGGGAGGGCTTGGGCGGAATTACGAGAGGAAAGTCCAAAAGTACACTAGGAAATCTGGGGAGAGGGATAAATATGCTCATAATCTTAGCTGTGGTGATGGTTTCTCTCTCACACACACCAAAATATATAGCGTTTATTTTAATTTGTGCAGTTTATTTTAAATCAATTACACCTCATTTAAGCTCTTAATAATTGTGTGGTACATACCAAAATACATGTCTAATGGAAAATTTAGGGCATTAATGTAACAGATGAAATCGTGCAAATTTAAGATTTAAAAATATTTTTTCATAAAATTAAAAAATAAATCAGGAATTTAAACCAAAATTTTTAGCATGAAAAACTAAAGTTAACGTCAATTAATGAAACCGAAAACAAACAAAAAAAGACAAATGCACGAATTTTCTCTTTTTTTTGGTGAAAGAATAAAAATGTGATGAATCCCTGGCAACAATGATCAAGGTGATAAAAAAGAAGACGCACATTATCAACAGCAGGAATTTACAAGGAATCATCATTAGGATACTGAACACATGTGCACTACGTTATGAGCAGATTTGTGCCAATAAATTTGAAATTCATGAAATGATAAAATTAAAAAAAATAGCAAAATAGTTAAACTAGGAAATCTCAAGGATTCTTTATTCAGTAAACTGCATCTTTATAGGGAAACTTTCCTACAAATGAATTCCAAGTCTTCCATCTAGAATTCCTGATTTTTCCCGTATTTGAGAATTAAATAACATCCAATATTTCACAACCTCTTAATAGGAGAGAAACAGCAAAAACCGCCCAAAATGTTTTATAGGACCCTTTAAAATTGACACCAAACTGATAAAGACATCATATGAAAAAAATCAAAGGTCTGTATTCCTCAGAATAAACATAAAAATTTAAGTGGAATTAAAACTTTACGTTTAACAAACAGAATTCGAAGACACTACAACTACAATGCACCATGAACAAGCTGGATTTAGTACAGGAAGGCTGTTCTTGTTGGTTTCACACTTTCAAATCAAACATCTTTGACAAACAAACAAAATCAGGTCACTATGACAGCAGATACAGAAAAGTCATTCGATAAAATTTATCTCCTACAAATGAGGGTTTTTTCTCCTTAAAACAACCCCCCCAAACCTAGAAAACTACAGCACATATAATAAGTGGTGAAATATTGAAAAACTTCTCCTTCATATCAAAATAGAGACAAGGATGTCTACTACCACCAGTTCTATTTAGTCAGGGAAATCATGCAAGAAAAGAAAGAAAAAAAGCATGAAGTTTGGAAACAATGAAATGAGCCCCGCCATTATCCACTGCATAATTATCCCTGCAGAGAATCTAAAAGCAACTTCTAGATAATGCAGTAGAATTAATAAATGAATTTATCAAGATTGATGAATACCGTACAGTTAAACAAGACACATTTTTCAGAGAATAGGAATTCTTAAAACATTTTTCATACACATCATAAAAAAGAGCAGAATAACCACACTGCACAAGGTTATACTTTGAAGATTTTTCTATATGCTTATCAGATAAAATTTGAGTCACTATAACTCTAAAGATTGCTATCATTTTTTCTGATATCATGAAAATAGAGATACTAACATATAAAATAAACATTTATAGAACACTTGACATTTAATCCAAGGGCAACAATAAAAAGATCATTCTTTGTGCAAATTTTCCTACAGTCTTTTGTTTAATGATCTCACTGACTAGTTAGACATCGGCTTCTTTAAAGTGAATCACAATCACTCTTTTTCTTATTTCTTAAACTTGTTTTTTTTTTTTTCTTATTTCTTTCGTTTCTATTTTCTAGTTCTGCATTTCAGCTTGAGTTCTTAACTGTTTCTGTACTACATTCTGTACTACTAAAAGGAAAAATAAAGCAAATGTTAGTTGTTTAGAAAACAATCACTAGTTTAGTCCTAAAAGGCAGTATTATTTTTAAGTAGGTAAAAAAATACTTTGCTAATGCTAAATTAATTTCTAAAACACCAGTACTATTTTATACTCCCCTGATATTCTGTTATCAAGATAAAGAATCATCTTGTAATTTATTTAATTTGTACTAATTATTAAGCATATTTTAAGAGTTAATTAAAATTTATGCTTATTTTGTGTAAATTGTTTGATGTCTCTTATTATTACATTTTCACTTTATAATTCAAAATTATTTTAAACACCAAAAATTTTATATATTGAACTTGTGCGTATACTCTTCTCACTTTCACTTATGTTCTGTATTTTTGCCTCTTAGTAAATCAACTCCTATGTGTGCTATATTTAATCTATTTCATACACGAAATATGATTTGACAAAGCAAATATTTTGCTATAGGTAATACAAGTGTCACTTCATTATTCTTTATAAAAAGTTTTCATTCCTTCCCACATATTTTCTCATGCATGACAATATCAGCAACACATGAGCAATCATAAAAACAACTTTTAGGTTTTTCTTGGGAATGTGCTTAAATTATTTTATTTTGTATATAATTTGTAGATATTTATCCATTTAAATAAAAATGAGATGTTTCTCCATTGGAGCTTTTCCTTTGCTTTTGCTGTGTTTTGTAGTGATTGTCAGTCAAAACATGTTTTATTTTCATTTACATAAATGGAATCCTTAGATTGACACCATAGGTGCTGGAATTTTTGAATTTTTTTTATTAAACTATATGTTAGGCATCTGTATGAAATATACAGAATATCAGTGAAGTGAGCAAATGTATACCAAGTGAAAACGTCTGAGAAATAAAGATACATTACCTATCCCAGAGGGACGATTGGAAAGACGGCTTCCTTCGAGACAGAATCCATGCAGAACGGGAGAAAACGGAGCAGAATCTTCCCAGTGCTGAAAGAAAAAATAAAACCGTCAGCACAGAATTCTACATGAGGCAACATTATCCTTTCAAACTGAGAGTTAAATAGGACATGGCCACATAAACAAACCTGAGACAATCTGTGGCGGGACAACCTGTACTTTGCGTTGTTAAATGAAGTCCTTCTGGCTGCTGGAAGCGACCCGTGATGGGAACTGAGAATCTCGGGAATCCGTGAAGAGCATCCGGCGCGAGGGCCACGACGGCGCCCTCCGCTGGTGGCAGTTGGTAATGGCGGGTGATAGAATTTCTGCCCAGGAATTTGTGTAATGTCACAACTGCCCGCATTGTATGGGTGACCAGAGGCACTAAGCTTTCTCCAGAGTCCAGACAAGGGGCCATAAACCCTACTCTTGAAGGAAGGATGTGGCAAAAAACGGGTGGGTGTATTTTTAAATTGCCTCAAATAAAAATAAAATGAAGGAATTTAAATTGAAAAATAAAAAAGTTTCAATAATCCCAAAAGTAGACACGGAAGGAGGAATAGACAAATAAAAAGTGATAAAAAAAAATCAATAAAAAAGACTGGCAAAATGGCCAACTTTAAATCAAACAATATTAATATAAACATGAATTTTTTAAAAGTCTAAACATTTCAATTAAAATGCAGAGTTTTTCAGATTAGGAAGAAATAAGTCCCAATTATATGCTAAATGAGAGGCAATTACATGGAAAGGCACAGTAAGGTTGAAAGTAACAGTACAGACGATAACATACCACGTAAAATTAAGCATAAGACAACCGGAACTGGTAGAGTAATGCCAAACAAAGTAGACTTTCCGGAAAGGAAGGTAACCAGAAGTAGAGAACACTGTCTTATGATTAAAGAATCCATTAATCAAAAATGGAAGAAAGACATTATTTATATAAGAAATATCAGTACAGAATCTGGAAACAGACAAAATATAAGCATTTACATGCCAATAAATTTGAAATTCTTTGAAATGTAGAAGTCCAAGTAAACCCACCTTAAAGAAAAATAAAACTGAGAAGGTCTGCATAGTCTTAAGTTTGTAAAATAATTACACTTATGATGGAAAACCTTCCTCTAAGTGAGTCCCATGCTCTGGTGATTGAATTGGTGAATTTTCCTCTACAGTTGAGAAATACATGACACTAATCTTACACAAGACAATGCAGAGAATAGAAACAGCAGGCATCGCCTCCAAATCTTTTAACTTTACACTGAACTGACTACATAAAAGGAAAATGATAGAGTTATATCTTTAATGACCAAATGGAAATAAAAAGTTAGTTTGACAAACTGAATCCAAAGTTATATCAAGTCTTTTTTTTTTTTTTTTTTTTTGGCGTTTTTTTGTGACCGGCACTCAGCCAGTGAGTGCACCGGTCAGTCCTATATAGGATCCGAACCCGCGGCGGGAGCGTCGCCGCGCTGCCAGCGCAGCACTCTACCAAGTGCGCCACGGGCTCGGCCCATATCAAGTCTGATACACCATGAAAACCTTGGGTTTTATCCCAGAATTGATTCTTGTTGGATTAACACTTTGAAATCAAATGACTTCAATAAAACAAAGGAATATATAATAATGTTATGATTATTACAATAGATGCAAAATATTGACACAACTTATCTCCCACTTAAGATTAGTAAAAAACCCATAAAGCTGCAGCAAGTGTCATAATCAGTGATGAAATATTCACATCTTCTTCTGTGATCAGGAATGAGGAAAGGATTCCTACTATCACCAGTTCCACTCAATATGTATTTAGGGCAATAATACAAGAACAAGAAAAAGAAATACATAAGGACTGGAAAAGAAGAAATGAAACTGCCCTTATTCACATATTGAATGTGTATATTTCTACACTAACATCAATCTATATGTCACAACTAGAATGAATCAGTGAATATAGCAAGATTATTGATTACCTGGTTACAAAACAAATTGTAACTGTAATTCCAAATACCAGCAACAAATAATTAAATTAATTTTATTAAAATTACCATTTACAACTCCATCAAAATTTCTCGAACTCTTAGGTAAAATTTTAATGAAAGCTTGGCGAAATCATCACACAGCAAACTACAGGGAATTATTGAGGGGAATTCATGGAGATATGAATAACTGGAATGGTTACCAACATTTATTAATGGAAGATTTGGGTTTTTTAAGGCAATCAATTCTTCCCACTTTGAAGCATACGCAATCCTATTCAATGTAAACCCAGGTCAAATCCCAACAGTAACTCAGCATGTCTTGTAAATACTTTAATTTAAAAAATGGGCTAATGTAGAGTAACATGTTGGGAAACGATTAATTAGGCCAGTTCCGAAAACTGCGGATTCCTGAAACTGGTGTTCAACTACGAACTGTATGGACCGTTGATGAAGATGTTCTACTTGGAAATTAAAGATAGGGTGGCTGGCGGCTTGTGACACTTACACTTTATATTATATCTGAGCTGATATGATTCCATTGCTTAAGAGTATTTGGGTATCTGATAACCTACCTACTGGATTTTCTTTCCTTTTTATTTTCATTATTTTTTTTTTTTAATTTAGAAAACTTTTTTAAAAATGATGACATACTGAATTTGAATATGTATGAATATATATGAATTTGATTGTATATAGAATTTTTTATAGCATATTATTCAACAGTGCATCTTTTAAACCATGGAGAGGGTTTTCATTTTTATGATGATTTTTAAATGGCATGCTTATCCAAGGGTGGACATTTATCGACAAGTGTGCTTCCCTGTAAATGAGAGGCAGACACATTCAAAATCATCACAATCAGATTCTCGAATTTGCGTTAAGTGTTGTAATTGAGATCTAATCTGGCCCAGGTCACAACTAATCATTTTTTTCATTTCTCCAGTATGTAATCACAAACAAATGAAGCATTGTGTTTTTAAAAAGTATTTCTGAAAGCTGGATCTTTTTATTCACTATATTCCTCACTTTCAAAATAAGCTCAAAGGTCCAGTGATTTTAATGTCGCCTACATGGTTTTCTGCACTTCACTATGACCCTATCATACAGTCTAACATAAAAGCATTTTTCTCTTTTTAAATTTTAAATGTTTAGATTTTAAAAGTTCTTACGACAAAGAAGCAATAAGTATATGAGGTGATGGATGTTAATGAGTCTGATTTGGTCATTCCACAACGTATACATGTATCAAAACATTACATTGTACCCCATGAATACATGCAATTATTATTTGTCAATTTAAAATAAAACAGTTTCGTTCTTCAAGTTCTCTGCCTCAACTAGCAGGCCGAGCAAGCTGTCCCTGGAGTGTAGTACTGTAACTGCTTCCCCCGATAGCCTAAGGTTTCTGTCTCCCCAAGTCTGCTCCCATAAGCAGGCTATATCCGGAGTAGAAAACTGTGACCGTCTTCCTAGGCTAGGCCAGATGACAATCTTATCCCTAGAAAAATGACACCCTGCTGTCTCTCGGCGCTGACGCCATTTCTCGGCTCAGGCAGGCAGGTCTGCATGTTGCTTGCTAACAAAATCTTCTCTTCTTCCTTTACCTGTCTAGTGTCTCTTTCCTCAGCGACCTTACACAAAGTACTAAAACTTGAAGTGTTTGTAGAGACATAGCTTTTAATAATGGCAGAGAGACTTTATAGCCCAACCATGCTACTGAGAAATACTGGGAAAGCTGGAAACTTCAAAAACATATGTTTAAAGGCACCTTAAAGCCAAGGAAATAAATATTTCAAAAGACAGGGTCGCAATTAGAAGAGAATCCCAGGTGGTGAGACCCAAACCTGGTACCCTTTTACTCCCAAGGCTTTTGCTAACTCAAAGGACATGACTGAGAAGTCGAGATGCTAAGAAGTAAACTGGAGCTGAGAAGCTAAGCAGCTGACCAGGGCTTTCAGCAGTTTTACCATCCCAAAAGACACAGATTGCACCTAAGTGTGCACCAATGAAGAGAGGTTCTCAAAAACAACCCAGAGGTCCATTTGACATCCTGGAGGGGCTAAGACCTAAATGTCGATATGAACTCGAAAGAGATCATTCCTGACAAAACCTGAGACTCAGCTTCTCAGTTCCTGACTGCTGTGAGATAAACTGCTTCCATGTTAACTGCCTCTCAGAAGCAAAATTAAATGCTCGCTGGCTTCAAATTACTTTCATAATATTTCATACACGTGATACAGTTTGCAATTTAAAAAGAACCATACATGCAAAATATGAATAAGAGGGAAAGAATTAGCATCAGGCCTTTGATCCATTTTCTCCATTTATTGGGATGCCTGGGAAAGAAAGGACAATGACTTTAGAGGGACAGTGAGATACCACTGCATACCTACTAAGAGAACCACAATTAAAAATACTGACCATCATTTTGTACACATGAAACTTATAAAGGAAAATATAGTGCTGACCACTGCAAGTGCTGCAAGGATGTACAGCAACTACAAGTCTCATGTACTGCTGGTTGGGTGTACAATAGTATAAGCATATTGCCAAACACTGACATTTTCCAAAATAACTTAAAGGTACACCAATCATACAATTTCATTTATTGAAGTTTATCCAGGAAGAATGAAATTATGTATGTATACAAAGACACAAGAATGTTTATTTCAAAGGAAAGGGGTGGGTACACAGGCAGAAATAAGAAGGGGGAAATGAAAAGATACAGAAGAAACCTTGGACATGTGAGAGAGAGATTTACATTTTCTTAATCGTGAATATGGTTCTACAAATATACACACATTTCAATACTTGTTAATTTAATACTTGCTAATAAAGTAACTTTTTACTTGTTAAATTCAATACTTGTTAGCTTAATAAATATGGATTATTTTAAGTCAATTATATCTCCATGAATCTGTTATAAAATGCATGTAAATTATACGAAAGTACATGTCTAAAGGAACTTATACACCATTTCAAAGCAGCAGAGGAAATCTAGAGAATTTAAGATCTGATAATCAGCCTCAAGAAGATGAAATTTAAAAAAAGAGTAATTTAGTAACAAAAAAAAATAGAAACAAAACGGTAACATTAAGATCTAGAAAAGAAATTTTGAACAAAATTACAGAGAAGATAAACTAATTCAACAGTTGGTTTTCATTTTTGTAAGAGTTCAAAAAAGTAAACTCATGGCACAACTGGTTAAGAAAAAAAGAAGGCTACCGTTAGCAATACCAGGAATGTAGAAAGTATCGTTAACTACAGATTCTGGAGACATAAACATAATACTATAAGCAAATTCATTTTAATACATTTGAAATGACACAAAATGATGAAATTCAGACAAGCACACATAATATATAAGAAAAAACTTTAGGAACTATAAATAGTTTGATATCAACTAAGTAAATTTTGTCTAATCAAAATCCTTCCTAAAAATAATTTCCATGCCCTGGTGCCCTAAGCCATAAACATTTCCATAAAATCAATTGAGAAAGAAATAAAATCAGTCTTGCAGGAGTTCTTCTACAGAAAACAAAGAGTAAAAGCACTTCCCAAAATGTTCTATGAGACCTATATAAACTTTACACCAATCTACTAGGGACAATATGTGGAAGGATAAACTTTTCTCTGATGGAAAACAGCAATCATAAAAATTACTGTGATATTTGTACATTTATCATTAACTTACAAAAGCTAAAATAAACAAACAAACAACAACAACAAAAAACTTATTTCTGGGCTGGCTGGTCAGCTCAGTTGGTTAGAGCACAGTGTTAGAAAACCGAGGTCAAGGGTTTGGATCCCCATATCGGGCAGCTGAAAAAAGGAAAATAAAAAACAAAAAGCTTTTTTGTGAGAAATGGATTCCCAAGACACATCAAATATCATGTATCTTACAGCACTGTTCATATGACAGGGAAATCTGGGTTTAATCCAAGACTGAATTATTGTAGATTTAACACTTAGAAATCAAACAACTTTAAAAAACCAAAGGAACAAAAATGTGTCACATCACAATAGATAGAAAAACTATTTGACAAAACTTATCACTCACTTATTATTAAAAAAACAACTCGGAGAATTAAGAATAACATGATTAGTGGTGAAATATTGAGAATCTTCCCCCTGAGATCAAGAGTGATAAAAGGATACCTACTATCACCAGTTCAGTCAACATTTTATAGAGTTCCTAGCCAGGGCAATAATGCAAGAAAAAAAAAAAGAGCATGATCGTGTTTGGAAACTAAAAGGAACCTGTAGGTCATATATTAAAATTTCTTAGAGAATTTATCGAATTTGTTAGATTACATTCAGTTAAACACAAACATATTTTTCTAAGAATATCAGTCCTTACAAAACTTTTATTACACATTACCAAAAATGGCACAAAAAGTCTACATAATAATGCCATATTTTTTGTATATACTTATCAGATAAAACTTGAGAGTTTATTATAATCCTGAATATTATCATTATTTTCTGACATTATGGTAACAGAGGTTCTAATCTTTAAGATAATTTACAATACATTCGAAATTTAATACAAGTGAAATAATAAAAGAGAATTTTTGTGACAATTTTACCTATAGTTTCTTGTTTAATGATTTCACTAACTAACTAGAGTTCAGCTTCTTTTCAATAGCTCACTATTCATTTAAATTAATTTCTCCACATATCGTTTTTCTATTTTTTTCTTAAAATTTTTCCTTTTTAACTGTTGTTAAAAATCTCTATATAGGCTTACCTTCTTAAGCTATCCTGTACTACTCTGAAATAAAAGCTGTGTAGGTTTTTCAAAAAAGGTATTAATAAGAAGTCATCATGTGACTGTTTAAATCTCTTACTGCATACAAATATGGCATATGCTGAAAGTAAAATTTTCAAAAAATTGCTAATGCAGACGCCTTTTAAGAAGTGATTATAAGGTGATATCTCAGAGTGGTTTTGATTTGCATTTCCCTGATGAATAGTGATGTTGAGCATTTTTCATATACCTGTTGGTCATTTGTATGTCTTTCCCTGAGAACTGTCTATTCAGTTTCTTTGCCCATTTTTTTACTGGGTATTTGTTTTTTGCTGTAAAGTGGTCTTTGCTCTTTGTATATTCTGGATATTAATCCCTTGTCAGATGCACGTTTTGCAAATATTTCTCATTGATCAACAGACACAAAGAATTATCACATATTGTAACAATGAATAAGCTAACTATACTGATCTAACCACCACACATTCTACACAGTTATTGAAAATCAACGTTGTACTGCACATGTATGTACAATAGCAAATAGAAATAAATAAAAAAAGAAAATTTAAAAAAGAAGTGGTTATGATTAGCACTGCAGTTTGTACACAAGTATACACATGCACTTAAACAAACCATATATTTACATTTTTGTACTCAAGTTTGTAAGTAAATTACAACTTGCTTTATTGTTATTAGCAACATGTCTTGGAGATATATTCTGTAAGCATTTAATACCGAAACGAGTGTAAAAGCTGCACGGTATTAATAGAATAGACATAGGATAAGTTATTTTTAAAATAGCAGTTTGGCTGTTTTGCTCTTTTTACTTTTTCAAAACTGAGGTAAAATTTACATAGTTAAATTAACCAACACAAAGTGATGAATACAGTGATTTTTTTTGCCTTTTTGTAGCATATGCGTAAGTAGCCTTTTGTACCATATATGTGTAGTAGTTTTTGTGCACGCGTGTAACTTTCTCAGAGAGTCCTTCAAGGAAAATTAATATGTCAGTTAACAATTGAACAACAAAAAAAAATACTTTTCAAAACCCAGTACCATTTTATACTCTATCAGTAATCTGTTATCAAGATAAAAAGGGTATCCTGTTACTTAAAATTTTTGCACTAAGCATTCAACATATTTAATACACTAATGGCCCATTTATATTTATTCTCCTTAAATCTTTGGATGCAACTTACTAATTCTGTTTGATTTTTTTTTGGCAGCTGGCCAATATGCACATTTGAACTCATGACTTTGGTGTTATAACACCATGCTTTAACCAAAGGAGCTAACTGGGCCCACCCAACTAACTCTATTTTTTAAAGTCTATTATTTCATAATTACTTGAATATCCAAACTATAAATTAAGCCTCCCTTTTTTCTCTCTATCTTCTTCTTTATATATATAGAGAGAGAGACAGAAAGGGAGAAAGAAGAGAGGTGCTTAATTCATAAGAGTATTTATAACATATATTGTATATATACACCCATATATAAACTCTTGTTATGTTCATTTATATTCTATGTATCACATGTTCCTTAATTGATTGTGACATTTTAGTATATTTAAATAAATAATTTTTCATAAAGAACATATTTTGCCAAAGCAAAATGTATTGTATATTATATAACTATATTAGACATAAAATATTTGCTGTAGTAAATATAAGTATCACTATCAGGATATTTTGGCTATCATACAATATCAAGTCCAGGATACTTAATGATCACATTATAAGTTGTAGCAACAAACTTTTTCGATATTTTGCTTGTGAATGTGCTTCAATTAGTTTAATTGGTATATATCTATGCAGGCATTCTTACATATTTAAGTAAGAAATCATTTTTTCTATTTGGTGCTTTTCATGCAGACTATTGCTTACGATTTTTTTTTTTTGCTCTTTTTGATTAGGTTATTTTCTTATATAAATAGAATAATTTTCAGTGGTAAAATAACTAGTTATGTTTTTGAAATATTTAATAATAAATTATACATTGGACATCTATATAAAATATAAAGTACATTAGTGAACTGAACAAATGTATATCCACCAAAAAATTCAAATCCATCTGTGCTTGGCACTTTTTTGAGGGGAATAGTAAAGTGCTTTTGAAGGGAGAATTCTCACAATTAGCTGTTTACTCTAGTAGGCCGGTAGGCTAGTTTCTCTTATAATTATACCCTCCTGCTTTTGTGATTTAAGGTGAATACTGACCAACCTTTTTTCATTCCCAAATCTACTTTGGACAAGTGTATCCGTTATAGTTATTTCATTTAATGTTATATAAACTAATAAAATAAGAGCAAACAAAAAATAAATAAAAGAAATAAGCACACAATACATTCCCAGGAAAAATGATTTAAATGGTGACTGTCTTCTCAACAAAATTCATGGAAAACAAAAGTAAATGGGGAGGCACCCCTCCAATGACAAAAGAAAAGATAGAACTTTCAACCAATATTATATATTCAGCAAAATTATCCTTCCTAATTTAGAGGGAAATCAGGCACAGATACATAACAGAATCTGAAACAATATGTAGCTGGCTGACCAGTAATAACAGTCATGCTAAGGAAAATTCTTTATGCTAAAGGGAGATAATACCTGAAGAAAAACATTTGGATAAATTTAAAATGGCAAAATTTCGAATATTTTTGAAAGACAACTGATTCTTTAAAGCACAATGATAAATCTTATTGTAAATGAATATTATATAAGAAGAACATAAAGGAAAGGGTGAATATATGAAATTGTAGTATTATGAAGTTACATTTCTAAAAAGTGATTCTATTTAACTCTACATGGACCATGAAAAATAAATAATTCAAATGCTAATCCTTGAATCACTGAATCTAATGCAAAAAGTTAGGTAAAATCTTAATTAGTATTACTGCGTAATAAATTAGCACAAAATTTATCCTCCATAATAATACCCACATTTACATGTCTATATTCTTACTAGGTTGTTCCTCAATAACATAATTCCAGCACATTGTCTATACCTGGGATGTGTCTAAAACTAAAGTCACATTAATAAGATGAATGAAATAATTACATTAAGAGAATTAAACAAATGAAGCTCCCCCCCCAAAAAAAGATCCGCTGCTTCTAAAGGTAATTTAGCTAAAAAATATTGCTGGATATCTATGGCAGAGAAGATATAGTCAACGTCTTCTCCCCATATTTTACCCGAAGGTCAACTAAAAAATCTGGATATTATATATAAAACAAACGTAAAACTGTAGGTGGAGAGAATTCAAAACTACTAGGGAACTCAGGACCCAAGGAACAATAGGATGGTAAGTTCCCTTTTGTTATGTTTTGCTTTGTTTTGCATCATACATGCCAGATCCAGACCTGAAGAATCAGGCAATCCCAAAATGCCAAAGGGTATAAACAAAAACAAGAACAAAAAATGGAAGCCAACAAAAGCCCACTCTCTAGACAAAGAACTAAGAAAGACACAGCCAAACAAAACAGAAAACCTGTAGACAATAACTACTCTTCTGTAGCCAAACATCATCTTCACCTACACCATGAAAGGTCCAATTGAGAGTCTAGACCTCCACTCTCAGCCCAAATGTGCCCTTTCCTTACCCCAAATGGCTCCTCCCCATGGTGATCTATTTTCTCAATTTACTGAGAGTGACCAAAAAAAAAAAAAAAGTATGACTTGCGTACATACATGCAATTTAGATAGACAATGAGATACCAATGAAAACCTATTAGAAGGGCTCAATAAAAAACTTTGATTATAGAGGTTTCAAGATGGCAGTGGCTGCAGCGGTTGGCGCAGAGTAGCTGAGGTGGAAAAGGCAGCCACTGGGCCTCAGGCAGCCGGGAAACTTGTGGACCTTCTTCTTGCCATCTCTTAAGGGAGGACCGCAGCTGCTGGCTGGTCATGGGGGCTGACTGCCACTTTGCCCCCGGCAGGAGAGGCTGCCTCATTTACAGGCAACAGCTTTGAAGTGTGGAGCAGGAAAAGAACTGTTTCTTAGCTGCAGTGAGTCTCGAAACAGGGAACACGGCGCCAGGGCTGCCATGGATGCAGACAGGATCCTGGAGGCCAGGGCCGTGCTGAAGGCGGCCAGCTGCCCTATTCAGAATCTGAGGTTTCAGGCCGGCATTAAAGAAGATTCCTGGGAGCGCCCGAGCCGTGCCGCGACAGAACAACCCGAGGCGGCAGCAGCCAAGAACGGGGAAGGCAGCGAACCAGAGGCAGAGAGTGAGCGCTGGACCTGGCACAACCCTGTGAGTGAACCCTGGACCAGCCCTGTTTCAGGGGCTGACGCCCACCTGGCTCCCGCCTGCATCCATTTTCCCAGGTGCTAGCAGCTCCGCCCAGCTCGGCTGTCACTGAGCCTTCCCACTTACTTGGCCCGGCGCGGCTTTCCGGAGCCTGTGGGCTGGCCTCCCCTCCCACTCCCTCCACGGTTCTCTGGCAGGTTGGTGGCGTGGAGCATCCCTGGCCAGTGTTGGGAGGGCAAGGAAGTACGGGTGGGCCGACTGTCACTCCACCAAACCCAGGACTCCGGCCCCCGGTAAACTTCCTGTTATTGGGAGGCAGATACCATCACTGCGGCCACCAGTTTGGAAAAAAGCCTAACCAATTTCTGGTTGGGAATAGTGTGGTAGGAGAGTTCCCAGATCCGCTTGAACCTGCCAGAGAGCTGGCTGCAGGCGGGCGCTAGACTCGGTTTATACCGGGGGGATACAAAGGTGAACAAGTCTCGAGAAAGATCTACACAGTACTACAAAGGCACCCAGAGCGACCGGTCGTCTGTGCCTACAAGAAACCTGGTAGACTTCCTGGGTGAGGCGGTGCTGAGCAGGGTCTTGAAGGCCCAGCTGATAGATGAGGGTTGCAGAAGACACGCCCCAGCCCAGCACAGTGCGCACAGAGTGGGGAGAAGTGCGGCCAGGGAGGCGGAGACTTGACAGAAACCACACACCCTGTAGGGTCACCACTGCACGATCCAACAGCCTGGGCCAGAGCACACGGAACAGGTAGAAGTCCTGCACAGGAAGTGAAAGCTCAACAGCAATCACACACCCTGTGGTAGGTGATCCACCAGCCCAGCAGAGTCCAAGCTGACCAGAAAGGTGGCTCCCCAGAGAAGCCCAAGACCCGAGGCAACCACACACACAAGGCACTAGAGGCCAACTGAGCAGCCACGGAGGTAGCCATACGAAATTGGCAACCACAGCAACATCCTAGTTAGTCATTAGTCTCAAACCGGTGGACTGTGAAATCCCCTGCCACAATGAATAAACATCAAAAAAAAGATACCAGAAATACAAAAAATCAAGAAAGTACACCACCAAAAGTTAATAAATCTCAAACCCTAGATCTTATAGAACAAGAAGCCCTTGAAATGACTGACAAGGAATTTCGAGTGATAATTCTAAGGAAACTGAATGAGATACAAGAAAACATAGCTAGACATCATGATAAAATGAGGAAAAGTATACAGGATCTGAAAGAGGATATGTACAAGGAAATCAATGTCCTGAAAAAAAATGTAGCAGAACTTGCTAAACTGAAGAAGTTATTCAGCGAAATGAAAAACACAACAGAGAGTTTAACCAGCAGGCTTGTCGAAGTTGAAGAGAGAACCTCTGAACTTGAAGATGGGCTGTTTGAAATAACACAAGCAGACAAAAAGAAAGAAAAAAGAATCAAGGACATTGAAGAAAATCTGAGAGAGATATCAGACAACCTCAAGCGCTCAAATATCCGAGTCATGGGTATTCCAGAAGGGGAGGAAAATGGAGATTCCATTGAAAACATATTCAACAAAATAGTGGCGGAAAACTTCCCAGGTATAGGAAAAACCACAGATCTTCAGATCCAGGAAGCTCAACGATCTCCAAACGTATTCAACCCAAAAAGGCCTTCTCCAAGACATGTCATAGTCAAATTGGTAAAACTCAGAGACAAAGAGAGAATCTTAAAAGCTGCAAGAGAGAAGCGTCAAATCACCTATAAGGGAGCCCCAATCAGGCTAACATCAGACTTTTCATCACAAACACTAAAAGCTAGAAAGGAATGGGATGATATTTTCAAATTACTAAAAGACAAAGATTGCCAGCCAAGAATACTCTACCCTGAAAGGCTATCCTTCTGAAATGAAGGGCAAATAGTATATTTCTCAGACAAACAAAAACTGCGGGAGTTCACTACCACAGGACCACCCTTACAAGAAATCCTCAAGGGTGTACTGGGTTTGGTTCCTGAAAAATAACTACCACTGCCGTAAAAACCCAAGAAAAATAAATGCCCACTAGTATAATAAAAATGGCATTCAGGAAGAGAAAACAAGCAAAGAAAAATGCTATCTACAACCTAAGGAACCAACAAACACAGAAACCAAACAGTAAATCAGAAAGCAAGGAACAAAAGACACCTAAGACAACCAAACAACCAATAAAATGCTAGGAATAAATCAACACCTTTCAATAACAACTCTTAATGTAAATGGCTTAAATTCCCCAATCAAAAGACACAGACTGGCTGACTGGATCAAAAAGGAGGACCCAACTATATGCTGCCTACAAGAGACACACGTCACCCATAAATATTCACACAGACTAAGAGTGAAAGGATGGAAAAAGATTTACCATGCAAACAGAAAATAAAAACGAGCTGGAGTAGCTATTCTTATATCTGACAAAATAGAGTTTAAACTAAAAACCATAAAAAGAGACAATGAGGGACTCTACTTAATGATAACAGGACTGATGCATCAAGAAGACATAACAATCATGAATATGTATGCACCCAATGTTGGAGCAGCCAGATTTATAAAACAAACTCTATTAGACCTAAAGAAGGAAATAGACACTAATACCATAATCGCAGGGGACCTGAACATCCGACTGTCAATATTAGACAGAACATCTAGGAAAAGAATCAGTAGAGAAACACAAGATCTAAACAAGACTCTAGACCAATTGGAATTGGCAGATATCTACAGAACATTCCACCCAACAACCTCAGAATATTCATTCTTCTCATCAGCACATGGATCATTCTCCAGGATAGATCACATATTAGGTCACCAATCAAGTCTCAATAAATTCAAAAAAATTGGAATTATCCCATGTATCTTCTCAGACCACAATGGATTGAAATTAGAAATTAATAACAAACGAAACTCTGCAAACTATACAAACACATGGAAATTAAACAGCATTCTAATTAATGAGATATGGGTCCAAGAATAAATCAAGCAGGAAATCAAAAAATTTATTGAAACTAATGAAAACAATGATACATCATACCAAAACCTGTGGGAAACTGCAAAAGCAGTACTTAGGTGGAAATTTATTGCATTAAACGCTCACTTCAGAAGAATGGAAAGATGGCAAGTGAACAACCTAACACTTCACCTTAAAGAACTAGAAAACAAGAACAATCCAAACCTAAAGTTAGCAGACGGAAAGAAATGATTAAGATCAGAGCAGAACTGAATGAAATTGAAAACCAAAAAACAAGTCAAAAGATCAACGAATCAAAAAGTTGGTTTTTTGAAAAGATAAATAAAATTGACAAACCATTAGTATGGCTAACAAAAAAAAGAAGAGAGAAGACTCAAATAACAAAAATTAGAAATGAAAAAGGCGATATTACAACTGATTCATCTGAAATACAAGGAATCATTCGAGACTACTATAAACAACTATACGCCAACAAATTTGAAAATCTGGAGGAAATGGATAAATTTCTGGACACACACAAGCTCCCAAAACTGAACCAGGAAGATGTAGAAAATTTGAACAGAACAATAACAATAAAGGAGATTGAAGCTGTTATCAGAAGGCTCCCAACAAAGAAAAGCCCAGGACCAGATGGATTCACAGCAGAATTTTACCAAACATTCAAAGAGGAATTGACACTGATTCTTTACAAACTATTCCAAAAGATTGAAACGGACGCAAATCTCCCAAACTCATTCTATGAAGCAAACATCATCCTGATACCAAAACCAGGTAAAGATATAACCAAAAAAGAAAACTACAGGCCGATATCCTTGATTAATATAGATGCAAAAATCCTCACTAAAATACTAGCAAACAGAATACAGCAACACATACGAAAAATTATTCATCACGATCAAGTGGGATTCATCCCAGGGGTGCAAGGTTGGTTCAACATACGCAAATCAATAAATGTGATACACCATATTAATAAACTCAAACACAAGGACCATATGATCATCTCTATAGATGCTGAAAAAGCATTTGATAAAGTTCAGCACTCATTCATGACAAAGACCCTCTATAAGTTAGGTATAGAGGGAAAGTATCTCAACATAATTAAAGCCATATATGTCAAACCCACTGCCAATATCATCCTGAATGGGGAAAAGCTGAAAGCTTTTCCTTTAAGAACAGGAAGTAGACAAGGATGCCCTCTCTCACCACTCCAATTAAATATAGTGTTGGAAGTACTAGCGAGAGCAATCAGAGAAGAGAATGAAATAAAGGGCATCCAGATTGGAAAACATGAAGTCAAACTGTCCCTGTTTGCAGATGAAAAACAGCCTATATATCGAACAGCCTAAAACCTCTACAAAAAAACTGCTGGAATTGATAAATGATTTCAGCACAGTAACAGGATACAAAATGAACACACAAAAATCAGTAGCATTTCTTTTCTCCAATAGTGAACATGCAGAACGAGAAATCAAGAAAGCCTGCCCATTTACAATAGCCACCAAAAAAATAAAATACTTAGGAATTGAGTTAACCTAGGAGGTGAAAAATCTCTAAAATGAGAACTACAAACCACTGCTGAGAGAAATTAGAGAGGATACAAGAAGATGGAAAGATAGCCCATGCTCTTGGATTGGAAGAATCAACATAGTGAAAATGTCCATACTACCCAAAGTGATATACAAATTTAATGCAATCCCCATCAAAATTCCAAAAACATTTTTCTCAGAAATGGGAAAAACTATCCAGTCATTTATATGGAACAATAAAAGACCACGCATAGCCAAAGCAATGCTGAGCAAAAAAAATAAAGCTGGAGGCATAACACTACCTGACTTTAAGCTATACTACAAAGCTATAATAACCAAAACAGTATGGTACTGGCATAAAAACAGACACACTGACCAATGGAATAGAATAGAGAATCCAGAAATCAACCCACACACTTACTGCCATCTGATCTTTGACAAAGGCACCAAGCCTATTCACTGGGGAAGGGACTGCCTCTTCAGCAAATGGTGCTGGGATAACTGGATATCCATATGCAGGAGAATGAAACCAGATCCATACCTCTCACCGTATACTAAACTCAACTCAAAATGGATTAAGGATTTAAATATACACCCTGAAACAATAAAACTTCTTAAAGAAAACATAGGAGAAACACTTCAGGAAATAGGACTGGGCACAGACTTCATGAATACGACCCCAAAAGCACGGGCAACCAAAGGAAAAATAAACAAATGGGATTATATCAAACTAAAAAGCTTCTGCACAGCAAAAGAAACAATTCACAGAGTTAAAAGACAACCAACAGAGTGGGAGAAAATATTTGCAAAATATACATCTGACAAAAGATTACTATCCAGAATATATAAGGAACTCAAGCAACTTTACAAGAAGAAAACAAGCAACCCAATTAAAAAATGGGCAAAAGAGCTAAGTAGGCATTTCTCTAAGGAAGATATCCAAATGGCCAACAGACATATGAAAAAATGCTCAACATCACTCAGCATCCGGGAAATGCAAATCAAAACCACATTGAGATACCATCTAACCCCAGTTAGGATGGCTAAAATCCAAAAGACCCTGAACGATCAATGCTGGCGAGGTTGCGGAGAAAAAGGAACTCTCATACATTGTTGGTGGGACTGCAAAATGGTGCAGCCTCTATGGAAAATGGTATGGAGGTTCCTCAAACAATTGCAGATATATCTACCATACGACCCAGCCATCCCACTGCTGGGAATATACCCAGAGGAATGGAAATCATCAAGTCGAAGGTATACCTGTTCCCCAATGTTCATCGCAGCACTCTTTACAATAGCCAAGAGTTGGAACCAGCCCAAATGTCCATCATCAGATGAGTGGATATGGAAAATGTGGTACATCTACACAATGGAGTACTACTCAGCTATAAAAACGAATGAAATACTGCCATTTGCAACAACATGGATGGACCTTGAGAGACGTATATTAAGTGAAACAAGTCAGGCACAGAAAGAGAAATACCACATGTTCTCACTTATTGGTGGGAGCTAAAAATTAATATATAAATTCACACACACACACACACAAAACGGGGGGGGGTAGAAGATATAACAACCACAATTACTTGAAGTTGATACGACAAGCAAACCGAAAGGACATTGTTGGGCGGGAGGGCGGGAGGGAGAAGGGAGGGAGGTTTTGGTGATGGGGAGCAATAATCAGCCACAATGTATATCGACAAAATAAAATTAAAAAAAAAAATAAATAAATAAATAAATAAATAAGTAAGTAAGTAAGTAAATAAATAAATAAAGCTTATGTCTCATTATGTAGTAAAAATGATAGATGACTCCTGCTAGTGTAACTGTGTATAAACTATTAAATCTCCAAGGACAAAAGTATCTCCTGCATTTTAAACAAAATAAAAATTCTTATGTGAGTTTTTTCTTATCTATTGGGAATAAATTGAACTATACCAAATTAAACACGTCAAGCTTAAAGGTGGGTTTCCTTATTTAGCCTTTAAATATATCATTATGTCATAACATTAGCTATCTTCAAAAATAATCATGGTAGAACAATTGTTTATGCCTCAGAAGCATCTTTGTGATTTATATTCTGCTACTTATATTAATATTCCTATCAGTAATTTCAGCAGAAACTGTATTTACCCTATTTTATGGACATCAAATTCATTTCATGAGGGGTAAAGATACACTTATTAGCAAACTCAGACAGCTTGAAATGCCATTAAATCTCTCAGTGTTTTCCCCCTAATCCTCCTTCCACAACAGATTTCTATATCATAACACCTCCAGGGTAGAGAGATGAAATTGTGTTTTTGAATCATTCCTGAGAAAAAAGGTGTGGAGAACACATGATCAAGAAACATTATATCACTAAAATCCAGACAGTGACAATCCCCCAGCTGGCCACATTCAGCAAATTGTCTTCTCTTTAATGCTTCTTAATGAAATGCATTAGTGGAATTTTTAAAAGAATGCTTCAACTTACTCCAGACTTGGGAAGAATAAATCTTCAATAACTCTTCATTACTCAAAACCCGAAGGCAGCTTTTTATCTTCTAATGGCCTGCTTTCCTATCCTTGCAAGATGCCTGCTTTGTCTTAATCAGTTCAGCTATATAATAAGCCTTGCGAGAAATCCTTCTTTGCCACCCTATGAAAATTGTAGAAAAGCATGTAAATTTTCTTGGAAAACAAACCAAACAAACCTGACCAGAGTTTTGAAGTCAATTGCATTGAATCTACAGGTCAGCTTGAGATAAATGGGGCACTTTAAAATTTAATCTTTCAAGGTTTCAAGATGGCGGCGGCTGCGGCGGCTGGCGCGGAGTAGCTGAGGTGGAAAAGGTGGCCACTGGGCCTCAGGCAGCCGGGAAACTTGTGGACCTTTCTCTGGCCATCTCTTAAGGGAGGACTGCTGCTGCTGGCCGGTCGTGGGGGCTCAACGCCACTTTGCCCCCGGCAGGAGAGGCTGCCTCATTTACAGGCAACAGCTTTGAAGTGTGGAGAGGAAAAGAACTGATTCTTAGCTGCAAAAGTGAGTCTTGAAACAGGGAACACGGCGCCAGGGCTGCTGTGGATGCAGCCAGGATCCCGGAAGCTGGGGCCGCACTGAAGGCGGCCAGCTGCCCTATCCAGGATTCGAGGTTTCAGGCCGGCATTAAAGAAGACTCCTGGGAGCGCCCGAGCGGCGCCGCGACTGAACAGCCTGAGGCGGCAGCGCCGAGAACACGGAAGGCAACAAACCAGAGACAGAGCGAGCGCCCGATCTGGCACAGCACTGTGAGTGATCCCTGGCACAGCTCTGTTTGGGGGGTGGATGCCCACGCGGCTCCCCGCCTGCACCACCAGGCCACTCACTGCCCCGGTGCTGCCTCCATTTTCCCAGGTGCGGGCAGCTCCGCCCTGCTCGGCCATCACTGAGCCCATTTGCTTGGCCTGGCGCGGGGCTTTCCGGACCCTGCGGGCCGACCTCCTCTCCCACTCCCTCCACGGTTCTTTGGCAGGGCTGTGGGTGTGGGGCGTCCCGACCAGTTTTGGGAGGGCTAGGAAGTACGGGCGGGCCGACTGTCACTCCACCACACCCTGGACTCCGCCCCGGTAAACTTCCTGTTACTGGGAGGCAGATACCATCTCTGCGACCACCAGTTTGGAAAAAAGCCTAACGAATTTCTGGTTGGGAATAGTGTGGTAGGAGAGTTCCCAGGTCTGCTTGAACCTGCCGGAGAGCAGGCTGCAGGCGGGCACTAGACTCGGTTTATACCGGGGGGATACAAAGGTGAACAAGACCCGAGAAAGATCTACACAGTGCTACAAAGGCACCCAGAGAGACTGGTCGTCTGTGCCTAGCAGAAACCTGGTAGACTTCCTGGGCGAGGCGGTGCTGAGCAGGGTCTTGAAGGCCCAGCTGATAGACGAGGGGTGCAGAAGACACGCCCCTACCCAGCACAGTGTGCACAGAGGGGGGAGACGTGTGGCCAGGGAGGCGGAGACTCGACAGAAACCACACACCCGGTGGGGTCGCCACTGCACGATCTAACAGCCTGGGCCAGAGCACACTGAACGGGGAGAAGTCCTGTACAGAAAGTGAAAACTCAACAGAGATCACACACCCTGTGGTACGTGATCCACCAGCCCAGCAGAGTACAAGCTGACCAGAAAGGTGGATCCCCGGAGAAGCCCAAGACCCGAGGCAACCACACACACAAGACACTAGAGGCCAACTGAGCAGTCACGGCGGGAGCCATACCAAATTGGCAACCACAGCAACATCCTAGTTAGTCATTAGTCTTAAACCGGGGGACTGTGAAACCCCCTGCCACAATGAATAAACACCAAAAAAAAGACACCAGAAATACAAAAAATCAAGAAAGTACACCACCAAAAGTTAATAAATCTCATACTCTAGATCCTATAGAACAAGAAGCCCTTGAAATAACTGATAAGGAATTTCGAGTGATAATTCTAAGGAAACTGAATGAGATACAAGAAAACTCAGCTAGACATCATGATGAAATGAGGAAAAGTATACAGGATCTGAAAGAGGAAATATACAAGGAAATCAATGTCCTGAAAAAAAATGTAGCAGAACTTGCTGAACTGAAGAAGTTATTCAGCGAAATAAAAAACACAACGGAGAGTTTAACCAGCAGGCTTGTCGAAGTTGAAGAGAGAACCTCTGAACTTGAAGATGGGCTGTTTGAAATAACACAAGCAGACAAAAAGAAAGAAAAAAGAATCAAGGACATGGAAGAAAATCTGAGAGAGATATCAGACAACCTCAAGCGCTCAAATATCCGAGTCATGGGTATTCCAGAAGGGGAGGAAAATGGAGATTCCATTGAAAACATATTCAACAAAATAGTGGCAGAAAACTTCCCAGGTATAGGAAAAATCACAGATCTTCAGATCCAGGAAGCTCAACGATCTCCAAACGTATTCAACCCAAAAAGGCCTTCTCCAAGACATGTCATAGTCAAATTGGCAAAACTCAGAGACAAAGAGAGAATCTTAAAAGCTGCAAGAGAGAAGCGTCAAATCACCTATAAGGGATCCCCAATCAGATTAACATCAGACTTTTCATCACAAACCCTAAAAGCTAGAAAGGAATGGGATGATATTTTCAAAATACTAAAAGACAAAGATTGCCAGCCAAGAATACTCTACCCTGCAAGGCTATCCTTCCGAAATGAGGGGCAAATAGTATATTTCTCAGACAAACAAAAACTGCGGGAGTTCACTACCACAAGACCACCCTTACAAGAAATCCTCAAGGGAGTACTGGGTTTGGTTCCTGAAAAATAACTACCACTGCCATAAAAACCTAAGAAAAATCTAAACCCGCTAGTACAATAAAAATGGCATTCATGAAGAGAAAACAAGCTAACAAAAACACTATCTACAACCTAAGGAACCAACAAACAAAGAAACCAAACAGTAAATCAGAAAGCAAGGAACAAAAGACACCTAAGACAACCAAACAACCAATAAAATGCTAAGAATAAATCAACACCTTTCAATAACAACTCTTAATGTTAAAGGCTTAAATTCCCCAATTAAAAGACACAGACTGGCGGACTGGATCAAAAAGCAGGACCCAACTATATGCTGCCTACAAGAGACCCACCTCACCCATAAAGATTCACACAGACTAAGAGTAAAAGGATGGAAAAAGATTTACCATGCAAACAGAAAAGAAAAACGAGCTGGAGTGGCTATTCTTATATCTGACAAAATAGACTTTAAACTAAAAACCATAAAAAGAGACAATGAGGGACACTACTTAATGATAAAAGGACTGATCCATCAAGAAGACATAACAATCATAAATATGTACGCACCCAATGTTGGAGCAGCCAGATTTATAAAACAAACTCTATTAGACCTAAAGAAGGAAATAGACACTAATACCATAATAGCAGGGGACCTGAACACTCCACTGTCAATATTAGACAGATCATCTAGGCAAAGAATCAGTAGAGAAACACAAGATCTAAACAAGACTCTAGACCAATTGGAATTGGCAGATATCTACAGAACATTCCACCCAACAACCTCAGAATATTCATTCTTCTCATCAGCACATGGATCATTCTCCAAGATAGATCACATATTAGGTCACAAATCAAGTCTCAATAAATTCAAAAAAATTGGAATTATCCCATGTATCTTCTCAGACCACAATGGATTAAAACTAGAAATTAATAACAAACAAAACTCTGGAAACTATACAAACACATGGAAATTAAACAGCAGTCTACTTAATGACATATGGGTCCAAGAAGAAATCAAGCAGGAAATCAAAAAGTTTATTGAAACTAATGAAAACAATGATACATCATACCAAAACCTGTGGGATACTGCAAAAGCAGTATTGAGGGGAAAATTTATTGCATTAAATGCTCACTTCAGAAGAATGGAAAGATGGCAAGTGAACAACCTAACACTTCACCTTAAAGAACTAGAAAAACAAGAACAATCCAATCCTAAAGTTAGCAGACGGAAAGAAATCATTAAGATCAGAGCAGAACTGAATGAAATTGAAAACCAAAAAACAATTCAAAAGATCAATGAATCAAAAAGTTGGTTTTTTGAAAAGATAAATAAAATTGACAAACCATTAGCATGGCTAACAAAAAAAAAGAAGAGAGAAGACTCAAATAACAAAAATTAGAAATGAAAAAGGCGATATTACAACTGATTCATCTGAAATACAAGGAATCATTCGAGACTACTATAAACAACTATACGCCAACAAATTTGAAAATCTGGAGGAAATGGATAAATTTCTGGACACACACAAGCTCCCAAAACTGAACCGTGAAGACGTAGAAAATTTGAACAGACCAATAACAATAAAGGAGATTGAAGCTGTTATCAGAAGGCTCCCAACAAAGAAAAGCCCAGGACCAGACGGATTCACAGCAGAATTTTATCAAACATTCAAAGAGGAATTGACACCGATTCTTTACAAACTATTCCAAAAGATTGAAACGGACGCAAATCTCCCAAACTCATTCTATGAAGCAAACATCATCCTGATACCAAAACCAGGTAAAGATATAACCAAAAAAGAAAACTACAGGCCGATATCCTTGATGAATATAGATGCAAAAATCCTCACTAAAATACTAGCAAACAGAATACAGCAACACATACAAAAAATTATTCATCACGATCAAGTGGGATTCATCCCAGGGATGCAAGGTTGGTTCAACATACGCAAATCAATAAATGTGATACACCATATTAATAAACTCAAACACAAGGACCATATGATCATCTCTATAGATGCTGAAAAAGCATTTGATAAAGTTCAGCACTCATTCATGACAAAGACCCTCTATAAGTTAAGTATAGAGGGAAAGTATCTCAACATAATTAAAGCCGTATATGCCAAACCCACTGCCAATATCATCCTGAATGGGGAAAAGCTGAAAGCTTTTCCTTTAAGAACAGGCACTAGACAAGGATGCCCACTCTCACCACTCCTATTCAACATAGTGTTGGAAGTACTAGCCAGAGCAATCAGAGAAGAGAAGGAAATAAAGGGCATCCAGATTGGAAAAGATGAAGTCAAACTGTCCCTGTTTGCAGATGACATGATCCTATATATCGAACAGCCTAAAACCTCTACAAAAAAACTGTTGGAATTGATAAATGATTTCAGCACAGTAGCAGGATACAAAATCAACACACAAAAATCAGTAGCATTTCTTTTCTCCAATAGTGAACATGCAGAAGGAGAAATCAAGAAAGCCTGCCCATTTACAATAGCCACCAAAAAAATAAAATACTTAGGAATTGAGTTAACCAAGGAGGTGAAAAATCTCTATAATGAGAACTACAAACCACTGCTGAGAGAAATTAGAGAGGATACAAGAAGATGGAAAGATATCCCATGCTCTTGGATTGGAAGAATCAACATAGTGAAAATGTCCATACTACCCAAAGTGATATACAAATTCAATGCAATCCCCATCAAAATTCCAAAGACATTTTTCTCAGAAATGGAAAAAACTATTCAGACATTTATATGGAACAATAAAAGACCACGAATAGCCAAAGCAATGCTCAGCAAAAAAAATAAAGCTGGAGGCATAACACTACCTGACTTTAAGCTATACTACAAAGCTATAATAACCAAAACAGTATGGTACTGGCATAAAAACAGACACACTGACCAATGGAATAGAATAGAGAATCCAGAAATCAACCCTCACACTTACTGCCATCTGATCTTTGACAAAGGCACCAAGCCTATTCACTGGGGAAGGGACTGCCTCTTCAGCAAGTGGTGCTGGGATAACTGGATATCGTTATGCAGGAGAATGAAACTAGATCCATACCTCTCACCATATACTAAAATCAACTCAAAATGGATTAAGGATTTAAATATACACCCTGAGACAATAAAACTTCTTAAAGAAAACATAGGGGAAACACTTCAGGAAATAGGACTGGGCACAGACTTCATGAATACGACCCCAAAAGCACGGGCAACCAAAGGAAAAATAAACAAATGGGATTATATCAAACTAAAAAGCTTCTGCACAGCAAAAGAAACAATTAAAAGAGTTAAAAGACAACCAACAGAGTGGGAGAAAATATTTGCAAAATATACATCTGACAAAGGATTAATATCCAGAATATATAAGGAACTCAAACAACTTTACAAGAAGAAAACAAGCAACCCAATTAAAAAATGGGCAAAAGAGCTAAGTAGGCATTTCTCTAAGGAAGATATCCAAATGGCCAACAGACATATGAAAAAATGCTCAACATCACTCAGCATCCGGGAAATGCAAATCAAAACCACATTGAGATACCATCTAACCCCAGTTAGGATGGCTAAAATCCAAAAGACTATGAACGATAAATGCTGGCGAGGCTGCGGAGAAAAAGGAACTCTCATACATTGTTGGTGGGACTGCAAAATGGTGCAGCCTCTATGGAAAATGGTATGGAGGTTCCTTAAACAATTGCAAATAGATCTACCATACGACCCAGCCATCCCACTGTTGGGAATATACCCAGAGGAATGGAAATCATCAAGTCGAAGGTATACCTGTTCCCCAATGTTCATCGCAGCACTCTTTACAATAGCCAAGAGTTGGAACCAGCCCAAATGCCCATCATCAGATGAGTGGATACGGAAAATATGGTACATCTACACAATGGAATACTACTCAGCTATAAAAACGAATGAAATACTGCCATTTGCAACAACATGGATGGACCTCGAGAGAATTATATTAAGTGAAACAAGTCAGGCACAGAAAGAGAAATACCACATGTTCTCACTTATTGGTGGGAGCTAAAAATTAATATATAAATTCACACACACACATACACACATACACACACAAACCGGGGGGGGGGAAGAAGATATAACAACCACAATTATTTGAAGTTGATACAACAAACAAACAGAAAGGACATGGTTGGGGGGAGGGGGGAGGGAGAAGGGAGGGAGGTTTTGGTGATGGGGAGCATTAATCAGCTACAATGTATATCGACAAAATAAAATTTAAAAAAAATAAAATAAAATAAAAAAAAAAAAAAAGAGAGAGAAAGAAAAACTGTTGTATCCCATTTACTTGAACATTCACGGAAATTTCAATAAAATAATAAAAAGATTGTTAGTCTGCATAAAGGAAAAGTGTAAGAATGCAGAAGATAGAATATTAATGTTGTCAACCATGATTTTGAAGCTGCGAGGGTGGGGGATAAAAGAAAGAATGAAAAACTGTTGCCTCCCATTTCCTTGAACATTCATGGATATTTCAATAAAATAATAAAAAGATTGCTAGTCTGCATAAAGAAAAAGAGTAAGAATGCAGAAGATGGAATATTAATGTTGTCAACCATGATTTGGAAGCCGGGGGGGTGGGGGATAAAAGAAAGAAAGAAAAACTGTTGCATCCCATTTCCTTGAACATTCATGGAAATTTCAATAAAATAATAAAATATGGTTAATCTGCATAAAGAAAAAGTGTAAGAATGCAGAAGATAGAATATTAATGTTTTCAACCATGATTTGGAACCTGGGGGGGGGGGACAAAAGAAAGAGACAAAAACTCTTGTATCACATTTCCTTGAACATTCATGGAAATTTCAATAAAATAATAAAAAGATTGCTAGTCTGCATAAAGAAAAAGATTAAGAATGCAGAAGATGGAAAAAAAAATTAATCTTTCAAGATAAGAGTATGGTTTATTTCTCCTGTGTTTTGGACTGACTTAAATTCCTCTCAATAATGTATTATGATTTTCTATGTATGATTTTCTATGTAGAGGTTTTTACATATTTGTTTAGATTTTTTCTAGCTATTCAAATTTTTTAAATTTCTTATTCTGTTTGTTTCTAATAAAGAAGTGCTTATTTTTCTTTAATTACTTTGTATCTAACAAACTTAATGAACATATTTATCAATTCTCATAATCTTTTCATATAGTCTTTGTAATTTTCTAGAAACACAACCCTACCATCTCTGGAAAAAATGATTTTTATATCTTATTTTCCATTCTTTGAATTTTATGTGTGGTATATGGTTACAAGAAAAGTTTCTTTTCAGAGTACTGGTTTTCATTTGTTTTGGATCATTTATTGAAAAGGCTATTCATTCCCCATTGAATTATCTTGGGACCTTGGCCCAAAATAATCTGAGCATGTGTATGTGGGTCTGTTTCTGGACTCTACTCTGTTCCATTTTGTTTGTGTCCAGGGCACACCCCAATACAGACCGTCTAGACAATGATGGTGACTTGGTCTCTTTGACACAATTCCATGAACGGAGCTCCCAGGTCATTTATATTGTCTGCTCCAGTGGCCCTTCCTCCTGGGTATCTGATTATCACTGATTAAGTGTTAATCATTTTAGCAGAAAAATTGAAAAGAAAAATAGATCCTTCTTCTCTTATTCCACTGAACTAAGATGAGAAGTAAGAAAGAAATATGTTTGCTCTGTTAGGTGTCTGCAAACTCCAAACACTTGGGGGTTCTCTGGGCCAGTTCCAGGAGCTGAGCTGCCATCAGTGGGAGGACCCGGTCCAGGTGCACTGTCCTCCGCAGACAGCACATGAGCTTCCTGACCTGACCCAGGGCAAGGTGACCACAGGCTCTGCACCCCGCCCCTCCCCACCCCATCGCTAACGTCCAGCCTCTGCATCTCTGCAGCTGGGAGACATCCCAAATGGTGCTCGGCGGTCACACAGAGCCGCTGTCTCTTAGGAGCCCAGGAGGTGATATCACCAATAAGATCCTGACCTCTGCGACGGTCGTGTGGGGAAAGATGTGGACACTAAACAACTGCAAAAGTTTTGAATAACGGGCGGAGCCCGTGGCGCTCTTGGTAGAGTGCTGCGCTGGGAGCGCGGCGACCCTCCCGCCTCGGGTTCGGATCCTATATAGGACGGACCGGTGCACTCACTGGCTGAGTGCCGGTCACGAAAAAACGACAAAAAAAAAAAAAAAAGTTTTGAATAACGACATATTTTAAAGCCACATACAACCCTCAGTTAAAAGCTGCTCGTGCATAAAAAAGTGAGTGGCTTTCAACTGCGTAGAGTCCTCGTTGCTAGTTATAACTCCGCTTTTATCTTCCTTCCATCGAGCTCTTTATAAAAACAATAATTTCATTTATGTAGCTTTTTTCATGTAAATAATTCAAACTCTTCTGCCAATAGTACATTAATGTTACCTTCCTTCTCTGAGATCATCGAGGAGGTAGTAGAAAGTTTGATATTTAATTTTAACCATAGAATTGCAGTTTTAGAGGGAATCGAAGGTGATCTTCAGTCTCACTCATGCTGCACTTGAGACACATCGATAAAATTCTCATTGGCTGTTGGTCCAGGATTTGATTAAAACTAACACTGGAAGAGTGGCCTTTCCTGCAGGATGGTGATCCTGGCCGGTGGGCCCCACTGTCTCCAGGGCTGTCCATCTCCAGCCTTTGCTTCCAGCTTTCCCTGGGGGAAGCCTTCCCGACGGTGCCTCCCAGGACTTGGTACACTACGGCATGCCCCGTCTCTTCCTTTTCTCTAGGATACTTTATGCATTACTCATCCCGTAGTTCTGAGTCCTCTCTCTGTCCCCCTCACCAGCCCCAGAGCTCCAGGGGACAGTTGTCCTCTGGGCTTCTGTTGCCCACGGGGCGCATTGGGTAGTATCTGGATGCATCTATGGTGTCACCCATGGCCTATATGGGTGGGAGCCAGGATGCCACTAAACACCCCACGAGGCACAGGACAGTCCCTATGGCCAAGAAGGACACCAAAGTGCCCAGGTGGGGAAAGCCTGGCCTGTGCCCGCAGGATGCCTTCCCCAGCAGCTGCTCTCTGACCACTAACCACAGAGCAACGCTTATTTTACACCAGCCGGTAGCCTCTGTCCGTCCAGCATGTGGTTATAGAGTCACACTGACTCCTCTGGCCGAGGACAAATCGAGACTGGATGTCCAGGGACGTCAACCGCCTCCTCCCTGTGCTTAACAGGTGGACTTTCAGTCCATGTGCAGGGCCATAGAGGTGACAAATAAAAGTGTGTGTGTGCACACGTGTTACATGTGAGGGCATGCTGTGTGACACACACACAACAAGCTTGCGGTGCACCTGCCGCAGATGCATGCACATCTGCAGGACACGCTGGGTGATCTCCTGTGCCGACAGCTGATGCACATCTGGTGTTTCCAGGTGGTTGCACAGACTGTCTTTGGGAAGACCCCATCTTCCTGGGGGTCTCCCCTCTTGTCCTTGCCGTGGACTTCATTCCTCCTCATCCAACATCCATGTGCTCCACCCTGACCTGTCCTCAGAAACAGGCTCCTTTCCTTCCCTCCTCTCAAAATTACCAACCCTGTGTCCTGCTGCTCACCTGCTAATGGGTCAGCTGAAGCAAGGTGTCAGGGGACAGTTACGGCTCAAAATGCTCCTTTTGGGGGGAATATCTGAATTTTAATAAGAACTTTCAGTGACCTGACCTTAAAAAGAGAGTTCTGTGAGGATTTTAGGTACAGGTTTGGTGGAGTGGGGACAATTGTTTTGATAACTTGTTTCTGAGACTCTCAGATGGTGTGACCGCTTGGAAAGCCAAGCTGAACCGTCCTGCCTCAGGAAGGTCTGTGCAGGGCTGACCACAGCAGCTAGAGTCCTGAGCACAGTGACAGGCTTGGATGGATGCAGCCGCCACGCAGCTGCCATGGAGCTCCGCAGTGGAGACTCGTCTTTGGCTCTCGCTTGCTTCAATGGCAGAGCAAAGTACAAGGAACATGGGCATCAAAGATAATTTTCAAAGAAAAATAGTGACAGAAGGTCTTTTCTATCAGGAGAGAAACTAATGTGAAATGTCATTTTTCTGACCATTGGACTGAATAATCAAATACCTAAAAGAATTTTCTCATTCATCAGACATAAAAGAGGCAGAGAAAGAACAGTATTAGAGAATCATGGCCTCACTTTGTGACTTTAAGTTTAGAAGAAAAGCTCTGGCAAAATGCATGGTTTTGTTTAGCTAAAGTAAGGATCTGTAAGATATGCACAGCACTCTATAAATACTAAGATGGGTGAGGATAGCATAAAGGATTTCCAAGTGGGTTCAGTGATAATCAGTTATCTGGACTATTTGCTGATAGCCACCAGATTACAGACCAGTGATCACTCAGTGATTGTGGTGTTGAGTTCAAGCACTCAGGAGTCAGCCAGGCACACTGGCCACACGCGTGTTTGCATCAGTAACTCACACGGAGTGATCTAGTCATGCATGGAGGCTTGGCTCAGAGCCGGGGTTTGCTGCCCAGGAATCCTCTTTGTCAGAGACATGTCTCCTTTCCTGCTGTCATCATATATAAAATCACTTTGTTTTGAAGATCATGTCTAGGGACATGGGATCTGTTAATGGGATCTGTTCAATGTTGAGTGAGTGAATCCATAACTGCTTTCATAAGACACCAAACCCACACTCAGGATAGTGAGAGAAAACCATGTCACAGTGGGTCTGAATCTATAAGCTACCAGAATTCCAAACAGCATATAGAAAATCATATCCAGCAATATATGAAAATCATAGAAAACTTTCACTAAGTAGGTTTTACCAAGAATAGCAACGATTTCAACACTGCAACATGGATGCACCTTGAAGACATCACAGTAAGATAAGGAAGCCAGTCCCACACAAAAAAACACACATCGGATGATTCTGTTTATATGAAGTACATCCAAAAGAGGCAAAAACATAGAGACAGAGGTAGATTAGTAGTTTGCTAAGGGCTAGGGGTGAGAGGGTGAGAGGAATCGGGGTGATAAGTAACAGGTGGGGGTTTCTTTTTGAGGTGATGAAAATATTCTGAAATTGATGCACAGTTCTGCAAATATACTAACAAAATAGATGTAGAACCCCCCAAAATCAAATTATTAGGAATACAGTGAGGTTTCCACATTTACCAAGTGCAATATTAAGAAATAAAAATCAATAATATAATACTAACAAGTGAATGCTAATAAGAAAATGCAAAAGAATAAAGGATTGTGTCTATAACAATGAAATACACAAGACAAAATAATGAAAAGGAGCTTTAAAAAGTCGAATGAAATCACAAGTCATGATTTAAGAGACAATATTATTAAGATACCTGCAAAGGCAATTCATTAGCATAAAAATAACAAAACAACTTTAATTTGACAGTGATTCTAAAATTTATATGAACGACCAAATGTGCAAGCGAAAACAAGACATTTGTGAGTGGAGGGAGAGGAAGTGGTGGAGTGACGGGTAGAAAATGGGTAGAAAACAGTGCCATGTACCCTGAGTGAATCACGGTGCAGTGTGTGCGTGTACTGAAACACCACACTGCACCACACAAAACTAAACATAAACAAAATTGAAAAAATCTTAAAAAAAAAATTATGAGAAAATAGCACAACATGGTGACATATGCCCTACCAGACAGAAATACATACTATTAAATTATTGTTAATTAAACATTATGACATTGGCAAAGAGACAAAATTAAATGGAACAAGTGTTTATTCACTAGGAATCTGTGTGTGATGTAAGTTTCACTAAATAAATAGGAAAAAAATTGAATATACTATTTAATCAATGGTGCTAGAACAACTCAAATCCAAATTGGGAAAGATAATAGTGACCATTCTCCTATTATCCACATGTAATAAATTCAATGACATCAATACGTTAATAAATTCAATGATAACAAAAATCTTTGAAAATAAATCTTTAAAGTTATTAAAGAAAACAAAGTTGTGGCTTCATAATCTTATAATTAAAAAACATTACTGAAGACAAAATAAAAAGAGCATTAAAAAATTAATAAATTTAAATATGTCAAAAATAAAAGTTCTTTAGTTATTTAAAACTGTACTGTCAACATAGGTAAGGAAGAATCAGTATCCAGGATACTTAAAGATCTCTCATAGACAAATGAGAACAAAGTGAAAAATACATACACATGTGTAGGTAGCTTATGAAAGGATGTTCGGATGCCCAGCAACTGTATGTAAAAAAACTTCCATCTATAAAAATAAGGAGGTGGTTTAATTAGTTTATTTGCCTTTCTATTACTGAGTTGTAAGAATGACCACACGCAATGACCACAAAAGTAGACCAAGTACTGACAAACGCCACAATGTGGATAAACCTTGAAAATGTTACCACGAGTGAAAGAAGCCATCACAAAAGGCCGTGTCGAGTGCTGTGTGGTTCCATTGACAAGAAACATCCAGAACGAGCAAGTCCACAGAGACAGAAAGTAGGTTAGTGGTTGCTTAGGACTTGGGACAGTCCAGAAGAGAAAGCCAGAGGGGTGGGGTTTCTTTCTGAGGTGATGAAAATCTGCTAAAATTGATTGTGGTGATGTTTACATATACTAAATATGCAAAGATATATGAATATGCTAAAAAATCATTATTTTTGAATTGTGGACTTTAAATGGGTCAATTGTATGGCATGTGAATTATGTCTCAATACAGTGGCCACCAAAAATAAAAAAGTAAAAAGGAAAAAGAGGTCAGCCTAACCACATACATTTTGTTATGAAACTATAAAATTGGCAAAATTCATCAAACTGTATGGTTAAGATGGGTGAATCTTACTGTTTATAAATAACGACGCAATGCAACTCTCAAACACACATGGTGCACACACACACAGACAGGAAAACCAGGACAGTCTAGATTCACCCAGCAGACTGCCAAATTCATAGATGTTGATGCCACATGTGGCCAATGGCCTGGGTTGCAGAGCTCACCTGGCTCAGCGACTATACTTCAGAGTGTGTGTCTCAGGCAGCAGGTTAACTTCCAGGTCAGAACACTCTACACAGGACTGTTTGCAAAGACACGGCAATAGCTCAACCTCCATGTGCAGGGGCTGAGAACACAGTGTCCACAGGCCATTTCCTGGGGCCAGAACTGGCACTGAGAACCACAGCAGAAGAATCTAACCCAACACCTGGGAGTGATTTGGGGAACCAGCCCCTCCCAGGGGCTCCATGAGGTGGCAGTCTCAGGTCCATGTCTGCCCACCATACGGTGGGCCTGTGGGGCTCCTGGACAGAGACACCACCCCGGGCCATGCAGGGCCTCTCTAAGGGGAAGCTCGGTCTGGGCTGTCCACACGCTAATTTCCTGTGTGCTGATCTAAGCTCTGGAGAGAATAACAGGAGTGGGAAGTCCAGGTGGGGTCCAGGGCGGCTGCTGCCAGAGGGGCTGAGGGCCGAGAGCCGAGCTGACACTCCGTCGGACACTCCGTCGGCACCGTGTCTGGAAGGAGGTGAAGCCCTTAGGGCCTGGGAGGCAGTCCAACTGCGATGTGCCTGCAGGTCTCCCCCGAGTCCTCGTCCCAACTCAAGCCTATGCTTGGGGAGGAAAAGGGACACCACATAAATGGAATTTATGATTATGCTCTCAAACAGGGATTGGGTTGGTGACTGAGATGACCAGCAAGGTTAAGGGGTTTGTTAGAGGTTTCCTTTGGGGATGCGAGTAAGAGATGAACTGAGTTTGCTTGAAGGACATTATTAAAGGAAAAACCAAAAAAGCTTTTCTTGTTATAACCTACCATGCTGAGACCACGGAAAACCCAGTTAAGACTACAGTGGGCTGCTATGTAGCCCTCAAAAGGGATCCCTCAGGTCTGTGTATCGACATCGTGCTGGGGGTTAATGTTTGTGCCCTCCCCAAATTCGCACACTGAAGCCCTAATCCACAAGTTGTTGGTGTTTGGAGATGACACCTTAGGGAAGACATTAGGTCGTGACGTGGAGCCTTCATGATGGGATTAGTGCCCTTATAACAAGAGGCACCAGACAGATAAGCTCTCTCTCCACATGTGAGGACATGGCCAGAAGGTGGCTGTCTGCAAACCAGGAAGAGAGTCCTCACTGGGAACTGACAGGCTGGCACCTTGACCTTGGACTTCCAGCTTCCAGAGCTTGAGGAGGAAACGTCTGCTGTTTAATCCACCCAGTCTTTGATATTTTGTTATAGCAGCCCAGGCTGATTAAGACACATGAGGAGATTTCAAAATCTATTACTTACGATAAAAATAAATCTGCACAATGACACAAACAACACATCACCATCAAAAATGATACTACATACCTTCTACTGACACACCTGTGCACACAGTTCTTATGCACAAGTATAGGAAAAGGCTGGATGGACACACACAAGTTAATGATGGTGTTAAGTGGGGAGGAGGGAGGGCGTTGAATGGGGGTGAGTGGTGTGCAGTCCTTTACAGGTACTATTCTCATTTTTAAAATGCCAAGTACGATTGTATTATTTATGCAATGTAAAAACATGTACTTAAAGAACAGAAGCCAATATGAACACATGTTCACTGAGGTTAAGGCTGACTATTACTTTCTATTGCGCTCTTCTGCATTTGCATATTTTTTTTCAAAAATCATTATTTTAATGTTTGCTTTTTGAGCAAACCATAAAAAATGAGTGATGGAGAAATATAGTTTAAATGAAACTGAATTAAAATTGGTTCTCTTCAAAGGGAAATCGTGTTGGTCTGACGCTGCTGTGGTTTCTTTGAATAACAAGGCATGTTTTGAGGTCTTTGGTCTCGTGCTCTCCTCAGCCTGGAAGGCTTTTCTTCTCAGGCCTCCACTCAAATGTCATCAGAGGAAACTCCCTGACTTGCTTGACTTGCTTGAAAGAAAGCACACACACCCCTGTCCCCCTCCAGCTCAGCTTTCTCTGTAGCCCTGTCATTCTGTGACTTCGTGTATGAATTTTCTAGATGCTCAGCTTGGGGAGGCAGAAGATTGAAGGTTGTGTCCTGGTTATAAGCCCAGAGCTATGCTCAGACATGAAATTAACACTTTCAAATGCATCGTGAGTTTTACTAACGGCACCTGTGTTAGTTTGCTGGGGCTGAAATAGCAGGGACTTACACAGCAGACACGCCTCTTCTCACGCCTCTGGAGGCTGGAAGTGCGAGATCAAGGTGTCAGCTGGGCTGGTCTCTCCTGAGGCCTCTGTCCTCGGCTTGCAGGTGTGTCTTCTCCCTGTGTCCTCCTGTGGCCTCCCTTCTGTGCACACACATCCCTGGTGTCCCCACCTCTTCTTATAAGGACACCAGTTCTGTAGAATCAGGACCCCACCCGTATGAGCTCGCTTTAAGTTAATCACTTCTTTAAAAGCCCTGTTTCCAGAGACAGCCACATTCTGAGGTCCTGGGTGTTAGGGCTTCGACATGAGTGCTAGGAGCACACAGTTGAGCCCAGGACAACTCCATGCTCACATTTCCCTTCTGGGAACAGCCTGGCTGCACCCAGAGAGGACGGCAGTTCACAGCTGCCTCCTCGAGGAAGGCCCGGGTGCTTCCAGCTCAGGGTTCCTCCAAGCCCATGTCTGGAAGCCCCCTCCGAGCAGATCATGAACAAAGCAGGCTCTTTCATTTCTCCCTCAAAACCGCCTTTGCCCTCTGGGTTTCCGTCTGGTGCTTTGAGATCAGCCTGGCACATCCACTGAATTCTGTCATAGAAGAAAAACCACATTTGACCTCGATTTCTTGAAACAGACTCTGAACTGCACTGAATCCAATGAAGGTTGTAATTTTCATGGCAGCAGAAAGCAGCATTTTTGAAATTGTTGATGGAGGGTGGTTAGCCTCTGGCTGAGATGGGGCAATTTCCCCTAATGTGCATCCACATATTTTCCTCTGAAGCAGGGAAACCAGCAGCAGGTAAAGGATTCAGGCCATCTGCATGTGGACACAGGAGCAGGTGTTCCACCAGCTGAAGTTTCCACAACATTTGAGCACTTTGAAGACATGGAGTCTTGCAATGTTGTGACGGGGCTGACGGTGGCTGCAGCCGTCCTGTTTTCACGTGGTTTTGTGCTGACAGAGACAGGGCACAGCTGCCAGCTCTTCTGTAACACTCTTTAGGTGCTAGAGGAGACATGGGCCCTTCTGCTGTGATTGATGTCACAGAGGTGATTCTCAGACCTGAGAGGCCACCTCTGGACAAGGCCCTCGCCGAGTTCTCTCCAATTATTTCCTGCCTTGGCAACATGATAAACAACTGCATAGGCCCTCGTACAGAGGATTTCATTTTGGAATATGTCCAAGCTTGGTAATATTCTGCTGTCTTCAAACCGGGCCTTTCTTTTCCTAGCGAAAGCACCTCCAACAATGAGAGTGACTGCAGTGAGCCGTGTCAGCTCATCAGTCACTCACAGTACAGGGCTCCAGTGAAGCAGCCGTTCCATCCTGTCCCGGGTGTCCACGGGCTGGGGACCTGGGAAGGACTCTCTGGGGTCCCTGGGCAGCTGCAGTCAGATGCGGCCTCTGCTCATGCTGTCTCGGGCTTCTCTGTGTCCCCCCAGTGTGCCCTATGGGCTCCTCACAGCATGGTGGCCTCGCGGCAGGTAGACGGTATGTGTGGTGGCTCAGAGACAAGCACCAGCGTGCTGCCCCCAAGATGAAGCTGCCCCATCAGGACCAGCCTGGACAGCACAATGTCGTTCCTACTTCATTGCAGTGGCTGTCCCATCATAGGTTGGTTGCTCATTACTGCGGGGGTGGGGGTGAAGACCCCACCTCTCAGGGGGCAGCTCGGAGAGTTTGCAGGTGTGCTCACATCTGTGACTCTCCTGTGCTGTTGTGTCACATGTGCCTTCCAAGGGGACGGTGTAAGGCCTGATTCAGCCTTCTGTGCTTCACGCTTTCACATCCCGCTATGGCAAAAGGGCTGGAGCGTGCACGCGGTTCCACTTGCTGTTGTAGACAAAGACCAGCAGCACCACCTCTTCAAACATGCCGCTGGGACAGCATCCTGAGGATGCAGATGTCTGTGAAATGGTGACAGAAAAACACAGGCGTGAAACTATGTGTCTGATTTCTTTCTTTTTTTTTTTTTTTGCCTCACGTATCTTTCTGTAGGGTGCTGAATAACAGCCCCCAAAAGAAAAGTTCACGTCCTGATCCCTGCAACCTGAGAATATGTTACCTTACATGGCAGAACAGGACTTCCAGATGTGATGAGATTGAGGATCTTGAGGTGCGGACATAGTCCTGCACTCTGTGGGTGGGCCCCAAATTCCATCACATGTGTCCTTACAGGAGGGAGAGGCAGGAGATTGACGGGCAGCAGAGGCAGAGGCCGCATGCCTGCCGAGGAGAGACTAGAGTCTGCACCACAGCCCAGGCACTCCTGCAGGGGCAGGACAGGGCCTCCCCCAGAGCCTCTGGAGGGAGCACAACACTGCCAGCTCCTTAGTTCTGGGCTTCTTGCCTCCAGAACTGTGAGAAAATAAACTGCTGTCCTAAGCCACCGAGTCTGTAGTGAGTTGTTACAGCACCTCTAGGACACCAGCGTGCTTTTCACACCTCGCACAGAGTTCCTGAGATGTCCAGCTGGGACCAGGCCTTTGTTAGGGAGGAATCAATATAAAGTGAATGGCTTAGTAAAAAGTCTATTTTATTTTTAAAATTTTTGATGGAGTACAACATCATTGTACTAAGAACTCTTTGCATAATTCCAGATCATAAAGATTTCCCCTCATGTTTTCTTCTGAAACTTTTATATGTTACATTTTACATTGATGTCAAGGATTGATTTTGAGTTATATTTGTGTATGATGTTAGGTTCAGACTGAGTTTTATTTTTTTTGCCTGTGGACGTGGACGTGACCCACAGCTGTTTTTTGGAAAGACTTCCTCCTGCCATCATTCCCTTGGCATGTTCGGGTCCGTTTGTGCTGATATTCTGGATGCTGTATTCTGTTTCATGGATGTGTGTGTTTGTTACTCTGCCAATGCCACCGTCTTGATTACTGGAGTCTTACAGCAAGTTGCAGAATGGTGTGATGTAATTCCCCCAACATTGTTCTTCTCCAGTATTAGGCAGCATGTTCTAGGTCCTTTTCCTTTCTATGTAAATCTTAAAATCAGCCTACTCTAAAATTTCTGGTGGGGTTTTGATTGGAATTGCATTAATGTACAGATCAATCTGGAAAGAGTCAACATATGAACATGACACCTCTCTCTCTCTCTCTCTCTGCCTCCCTACAGCTTGTATGTAATGCTTAGAGATCCTGTGCATGTTTCAGTTATATCTCAGTGTCTCATTGTTTGGAACTATTGTGAAAAGGTGTGTAAAAAAATTGGATCTCCAATTAAACATTGCTATTATATATAAACGTGATTTGCTTTCTATGCATATGTAAAATTATGGTTTGTTGAGCATAGATCGTACAACTTTTCTAAACATTCATTTTTTCTGAGAGTTATTTATTCATGTATTTCTTGAGATTTTCTGTGAATAAAATCATGTCATCTGCAACTAAGGACAGTTTTATTTTACTTTTTTCCAATCTACAAGCATTTTATTTTCTTGCCTATTGTACTGTCTAGGATTCCCAGCATGGTATTCAGTAGGACTAGCATACTGGACACCCTCAGCTTGCTCCTGATCTCATCGGGAAAGCACCCAGTCTTTCATCATCAAGTGTTAACTGTAGACATTGTGTACATACACGTTCTCAGGCTGGGGAAGTTCCTCTCTAGTCCTTGTTTGCTGAGTTTGTATCATAAATTGATGTTGACTTTTACCACATGCTTTTTGGTATCAGTTGATATGATCAGGTCATTTTTCTTATTTAGACTGTTAATATGGTATATGATATTAATTGATTTTATTTTTTAAATAAGAAATCAGGCTTGCGTTCCTGGAATAAACAACACCACTTGACTGTAGTGTAGTATTCTGTCCATATACTGCCAGATTCAATATGTTAATATTTTGGTGAGGACTTTTTTGTCTATGTTTATGAGAGGTTTTGATCTGTAGTTAATTTATTTGAATGTTCTTTTTCTGGTTTTGGTATCAGAATGACTTGGCCTATTAAACGGTTTGGGAAACCTTCTTTCTCTTCTATTTTCTAGAAGACATTCTTTAAAACTTATGACTTTTTTTTATTAAAGATGAGTGGAGGCCGGAGAGGCCGGAGTCCTGTGGAGACCACCCCCCCCACAGTGCCAGTGCACGACCGAGCAGGTAGGCCTCGCCACCGCTGGACCCCATCCCCAGCCCGGCTGAGTGTGCGCCAACCAGAGAGGCGCCCGCCAGAGAGGCCCGAGTCCTGTGGAGACCATGTGCCCCGTGGTGCCAGCAGGTGACTGAGCAGGTAGGCCTCGCCACTGCCGGACCCCATCCCCGGCCTGGATGTGTGCGTGCTGACCAGAGAGGTGCCCCCCCAGAGAGGCCCGAGTCCCATGGACACCATGTGCCCTCTGGTGCCAGCACACAACCTAGCAGGAGGCCTTGCTGCCATCGGACCCCATCCCCAGCCTGGCCAAGTGTGTGCTGACCAGAGAGGTGCCTCCCCAGAGAGGCCCAAGACCTGAGGTGATCACGTGCCCAAGGCACCAGCAGGCAACCGAGCAGACACTGAGGTAGCTGTACCAAATTGACAGCCCTGGCAGGATCCTACACAGACAGTAGTGTTGAACCAGTGGACTGTGAAATCCCTTGCTACAATGACTAAACATCAAAGGAAAGATACCAGAAATGTGAAAAATCAAGAAAGTACACCAACAAAGGGTAATAACTCTCAAGATCTAGATCCTACGGAACAAGAAGCCCTTGAAATATCTGAAAAAGAATTTCGAGTGATAATTCTAAGGAAACTAAATGAGATACAAGAAAACTCAACTAGATAACATGAGGAAATGAGGAAAAGTACAGAGGACCTGAGAGAAGAAATGTACAAGGAAATCAATGCCCTGAAAAAGAATGTAGCAGAGCTTGCAGAGCTGAAGAATTCATTCAACGAAATAAAGAACACAACAGAGTTTAACCAGCAGGCTTGCAGAAGCAGAAGAGAGAACTTCTGACCTTGAAGATGGGTTGTTTGAAATAACACAGGCAGACAAAAAAAGAAAAAAGAATTAAACACATTGAAGAAAATCTAAGAGAGATATCAGGCAACCTTAATTGCTCAAATATCCTAGTCATGGGTATTCCAGAAGGGGAGGAAAAAGGAGATTGCATTGAAACATATTCAACAAAATAGTGGCAGAAAACTTCCCAGGTATAGGAAAATACACAGATCTTCAGATTCAGGAAGCTCCAAAATCCCCAACTGTATTCAATGCAAAAAGGTCTTCTCTAAGACATGTTATATTCAAATTGGCAAAACTCAAAGACAAAGAGAGAATCTTAGAGGCTGCAAGAGAGAAGTGTCAAATTACCTATAAAGGAGCTATAATCAGACTAACATCAGACTTTTCATCACAAACCCTACAAGCCAGAAAGGAATGGGATGATATGTTCAAAATACTGAAAGACAGAGATTGCCAGCCAAGAATACTCTACCCTGCAAGGCTATCCTTCCAAAATGAAGAGCAAATAGTATATTTCTCAGACAAACAAAAACTGCAGGACTTCACTACAACATGACCACCCTTATAAGAAATTCTCAAGGGAGTACCGGGTGTGGTACCTGAAAAATAACTACCACTGTCATAAGAACTCAAGAAAAATCAAAACCCACTAGTAAATTAAAAATGCCAACAATGAAGAGAAAAAAAAATTATCTACAACCCTAAAAACAAGCAAATACAGAAGATAAAGAGTACATCAGAAAGAAAGGAACAAAAGACACTTAAGACATCCAAACAAATATTAATAAAATGCTAGGAGTAAATCAATACTTTTCAATAGAGACTCAATGAAAAGGATTAAATTCTCCAATCAGAAGGCACATTCTGGCTGACTGGATTAAAAAGGAGGACCTAACTATATGCTGCCTTCAAGAGACCCACCTCACCTATAAAGACTCACATAGACTAAGAGTGAAAGGATGGAAAAAGATTTACCATGGAAACAGAAATGAAAACTGATCTGGAGTAGCTATTCTTATATCTGACAAAATACACTTTAAAGTAAAAACCATTGAAAGAGATAAAGATAGCCACTGCTTAATGATAAAAAGATTCATGCATGAAGAAGACATAACAATCGTAAATATATATATGCACCCAATGTTGGAGCGGCCAGATTTATAAAGCAAACTCAATTAGACCTAAAGAAGGAAATAGACTCTAATTCCATAATAGCAGGGGACCTGAGCAACCCACTATCAATACTGGACAGATCATCTAGGCAAAGACTCAGCAGAGAAACAGAAGTTCTAAACAACACTCTAGACCAACTGGACTCGGCAGATATATACAGACCGTTCCATCCAACAACCTGAGAATATTCATTCTTCTCATCAGCACATGGATCATTCTCCACGATAGATCACATGGTAGGTTGCAAAGCAAGTCTCAACAAATTCAAAAAAATTGGAATTATCCCATGTATTTTTTCAGACCACAATGGATTAAAATTAGAAATCAATAACAAACAAAATTCTGGAAACTATACAAATGCATAGAAATTAAACAGCACTCTATTTAGTGACATATGGGTCCAAGAAGAAATCAAACAGGAAATCAAAAAATATCTTGAAACTAATGAAAACACTGATACATCATACCAAAACCTGTGGGATACTGCAAAAGCAGTTTTAAGGGGGAAATTTATCACATTAAATGCTTACTTCAGAAGAATGGATAGATGGCAAGTGAACAACCTAACACTTCACCTTAAAAAAAACTAGAAAAACAAGAACAATCCAAACCCAAAGTTAGTAGACAGAAAGAAATCATTAAGATAAGAGCAGAACTTAATGAATTTGAAACCCCAAAAATGATACAAAAGATCAATGAATCAAAAAGTGGGTTCTTTGAAAAGACAAACAAAATTGACAAACCATTAGCATGGCTGACTAAAAAAAAGAAGAGAGAAGACCCAAATAACAAAAATTAGAAATGAAAAAGGTGATATTACAACCAATACATCTGAAATACAAGGAATCATTAGAGACTACTATAAACAACTATACACCAACAAATTTATAAATCTGGAGGAAATGGATAAATTTCTGGACACACACAAACTACCAACCTGAGCCTAGAAGATGTAGAAAATCTGAACAGACCAATAGCAATAAAAGAGATTGAAGCTGTTTTCAGAGGCTCCCAACCAAGAAAACCCCAGGGCCAGATGGATTCACAACAGAATTCTACCAAACATTCAATTCTCTACAAGCTGTTCCAAAAGATTGAAACAGGGGCAATTCTCCCAAACTCATTCTATGAAGCAAACATCACCCTGATAGCAAAACCAGGTAGAGATACAACTATAAAAGAAAACTACAGGCCAATATCTTTAATGAATATAGATGCAAAAATGCGCAATAAAATGCTAGCTAACAGAATACAGCAACACATATACAAAATTATACACCACGATCAAGTGGGATTCATCCCAGGGATGCAAGGTTGGTTCAACATATGCAAATCAGTAAATGTGATACACCAACCATATCAATAAAATTAAACACAGGGGCCATATGATCATCTCCATAGATGCTGAAAAAGCATTTGATAAAATTCAACACTCATTCACGATAAAGACTCTCTACAAATTAGGTATACATGGAAAGTATTTCAACATAATTAAAGTCATATATGATAAGCCCACTGCCAATAACAACCTGAATGGGGAAAAGCTGAAAGCTTTTTCTTTAAGAACAGGAACTAGACCAGGAAGCCCACTATAATCACTCTTATTCAACATAGTGTTGGAAGTACTAGCCAGAGCAATCAGAGAAGAGAAGGAAATAAAGGGCATCCAGGTTGGAAAAGATGAAGTCAAACTGTCCCTGTTTGCAAATGACATCATCCTATATATTGAACAGCTTAAAGCCTCTACAAAAAAACTCTTGGAGTTGATAAATGAATTCAGCAAAGTTGCAGGATACAAAATCAACACACAAAAATCAGTAGCATTTCTATTTTCCAATAGTGAACATGCAGAAAGAGAAATTAAGAAAGCTTGCCCACTTACAATAGCCACCAAAAAAATAAAATACTTAGGAACAGAGTTAACCAAGGATGTGAAAAATCTCTACAATGAGAACTACTAACCACTGCTGAGAGAAATTAAAGAGGACACAAGAAGATGGAAAGATATCCCATGCTCTTGGATTGGAAGAATCAACATTGTGAAAATGTCCATACTACCCAAAGTGATATACAAATTCAATGCAATCCCCATCAAAATTCCAATGTCATTTTTCTCAGAAATGGAAAAAACTATCCAGATATTTATAAGGAATAACAAAAGACCATGCATTGCCAAAGCAATTATGAGTAAAAAAAAATAAATAAATAAACCTGACTTTAAACTATACTACAAAGCTATAATAACCAAAACAGCATGGTATGGCATAAAAAAAGACACACTGATCAATGGAATAGAATAGAGAATCCAGAAATCAACCCCACACCTACAGCCATCTGATCTTTGACAAAGGTCTCAAGTCTATACACTGGGGAAGAGACTACCTCTTCAGCAAATGGTGCTGGGATAACTGGATATCCATATGCAGGTGAATGAAACTAGACCCATACCTGTCACCATATGCTAAAATCAACTCAAAATGGACTAAAGAATTAAATGTACACCCTGAAATAATAAAACTTCTTAAAGAAAACATAGGAGAAACACTTCAGGAAGTAGGACAGGGCACAGTCTTCATGAATACGACCCCAAAAGCATGGGCATCCAAAGGAAAAATAAATAAATGTGATTATATCAAACTAAAAAGCTTCTGCATGGCAAAAGAAACAATTAACAGAGTTAAAAGACAACCAACAGAGTGGGAGAAAATATTTGCCAAATGCACATCTGAAAAAGGATTAATATCCAGACTATACGAGGAACTGAAACAACTTTACAACAAAAAAACAAGTAAACCAATTAAAAAATCGGCAAAAGAGCTAAACAGGCATTTCACAAAGGAAGACATACGAATGGCCAACAGACACATGAAAAAATGCTTAACATCACTCAGCATCCGGGAATGCAAATCAGCCCTTCAGATGAGTGGATATAGAAAATGTGGTACATCTACACAATGGAATACCACTCTGCAATAAAAAAGAATGAAATATTGCCATTTGCAATGACATGGATGGACCTAGAGAGAATTATATTAAGTGAAACAAGTCAGGCACAGAAAGAGAAATATCACATGTTCTCATTTATTTGTGGGAGCTAAAAATAAATAAATAAATACACAAATAAACTGGGGGGGGGGGCGGGGAGAAGACACAACAATTACAATTCCTTGAAGTCGATAGGACAAGTGAACAGATATGAGGTTGTTGCGAGGGAGGCGAGAGAGGGAGCAGGAAGGGAGGTTTTGGTAATGGGCCACAATAATCAACCACACTGTATATTAACAAAATAAAATAAAATTATCTATCTATCTATCTATCTATCTATCTATCTATCTATCTATCTATCTATCTATATATATAGATATATATAGTAGAATTTCTCAGCAAAACAAACTGGGCCTGGAGATTCTCACGTTACAAGGTTTGGAACTATGAATTCAGTTTCTTTACTAGTAGCCCGGTCCTGGTCTGTCTTGGTAGTGGATGAGTTTGTGTTTTCTGGAGAACTTGTCTGGTTTATCTGAGGTGCTGAACTGATGTGTGTAGACCTGTCACATCGTTTCCTTCTTTCCTGTGATGTCTGCAGTGTCTGCGGTGATGTCCTGACCTCCTCTCTGGACATTGGCAATCTGCGTCTCCCCCACCCCCCACCTTATTTTTCCTTCAACAGTGTTGCTAGAGGTTTATCAATTTTGTTCCTCTTTTCAGAAAATCAGGTTTTGATGTCATTATTTTTCTGTGTTTATTTTTATTTATAATTTTATTTTTTTCTGCTCTTTATTATCTCCTTCCTCTTGCTTGTGTTTGATTTTTTATTTTCGGTTTTCTTTTTCTACATTTTTAAAAGTGGAAGCCTACATTATCGAGAAGTTTTTCCTTCCCAGTATAGTTATTATCAATAGGCCAGTGTTAATACCCTGACCATAATTGTGTCTTTGTCTATTTGTCCTTTCAGGTTTGTTAATTTTTGCTTCAAGTATTTTGAAGTTCTGTCATTCGGTGGATTCACGTTTCAGGTTCCTGTTCCTTTAACCCTTTCATCACTGTATATTTTTTCTCTTTATTCCTGGCAATTTTATTTACTTTAAAGCCTACTGCGTTTGGTGTTGTGCTCGCTTCGGCAACACATATACTAAAGCCTACTGCGTTTGGTGTTAGCACAGCTTCCCCATCTGCCTTTGATTAGTGCCTGCATGGGATATTGTTTGAAGTGATTTAATTTTATATGGTACATAGTTGTCCAGAAATTAAATTATACATATTTAACTTTTCACGGTTTGCTTAGAATCAACATTTCACTAGTTGGAATTTATCAACCTACAATCCTCTAGGTCTCCTTTACCTGCCTTCTCCATTTATAGTACAATTATCTTGTGTGTTATATCTACACGTGCTGAAAACGCCAACAGACAATATGATAACTTGTTAACCATTCTTTTCTTAGTGTTTTTTTTCCTTGTTAATATTGGATAATTTCTATTCACTTGTATTCCAATTCACTGACTTTTTCTTCCATTCTGCTATTAATCCACCTTCTCCTACTAATCTCACCTGGTGAGGTTTTTAATAAACTTGTTCTTTTTTGAATCCCCACTTCTACAATGTCCATTTGGTTTCCATATGTCTTCTATTTCCTTCCTGAGGTTTTCTGTTTTTCCCTTGGTTGAGGAACATGCATGACCTCAGGTTGGAGAGATTTTGTCACAGCTGGTTTTGGGCCTGTGCCTTTGTCAGCAAATTACAACATCTCGATCATCCTGGTGTTGGCACATGTTGGCTGTTTCCTGTGTGAGTTGAGGTTCTCTGGGTTCTTCACATGCCTAGTAATTTTGGATTGTGTTTTGGACACTATGAATATCATGCTGTGAGATGCATCTTGTTTAAATCAAATGGAGAATATTAATATTTTTTGTTTTAGCAGGGAGTTGACCTGATTAAATTTAGGCCATGGGTTCCAACCCACCTCTTGGGGACTGGGATTCCAAAGTCACTTCAGTTTTCAGAGGCTTCGCAGGGCTCCTGCAACTGTCCTGTGCATACGCCAACCCGTGCTGGAACCCATGCACACTGCCATTTATGGAGCCTCCATCCCTCACTCCTCCCTCTCTACAGTCTCTTGGAACTTTCAGATTCCAAGGAAAGGACACACAATTCCTGAAGCGTGATGAGACATCACTTGTTTAACTTGGGCCTGACTCACATGCTGTATCATAAGCGCCCAAAGGTCCTTCTTTCCATGAATGTTCACCTCAATTATGTACCAGGCAGCTGAGGGGAGGAGCCAGGTCTGTTATTTCTTTAGGATTGCCCCTCAGTGCTGACAGTATTCCTGAAGGCAGACAAGGCCACCGCAAAACACTAGAGTTGCCTCTCCTGTAGCAGGGAGAACAACCAAGAAGCTGAATCTAAGCATGTACTTATTGGGGACAGTCGCTTTTACTATTTCTGTTTTTGGCGGCTGGCTGGCATGGGGTCTAAACCCTTCACCGTGGTGTTATAACACCGTGCTCAGACCAACTGAACTAACAGGCCAGCCCCAGGAGAGTCACCTTTAAGGTTGGATCTCATCGACCAACTGGACAAAACAGGGCAAACAGCAGGGAGGTAGAGGAAGGAAAACTGTCCACCATGCATTCCAAAGGCGGGCCCCTGTTTGTCCCTCCTATCTATCCTAGAGCACTCCCTCACCTCCGGGATCAGCCCAAGAGGACTTTGTAAGCAAGTCCCAGCATCAGGCTGTGGAAGGGTTGAAATCGACTCTGTTTGCTCAGCCAACTGTGGGTACACTCCCTTCTGTAGCCTGAAAAAGTAGTGCTTTTCCTCCCAATTACTAGTCTCAGTCTTTATGTATTAATTTTGCGCAGTACATAAGCATATGGCATTTTTACTCTTATGGACAGAGCCCTTGGTTTAAAAGTTTGGGCAATCCCACTCTAGAACATATTCTCTAAGACATTCCAAGGATGAGAAATCACATGCGTGGAAGATCAAAGCAAATGCTGGGTGTGTCTGGAAGGTCTTAGAGCTCAAGGTGCAAAATTCTGCAGGCTAGAGAGGGTCAAAGGATGGACTGAGAGGCAAAGCTAGGGGAAAGATCACTTTAAACACCTGGAAAACTCACAGGAAAGAGAAAGTACATGATAGTCTCTGCACTCAAAATGTACAAACCTTACAGAAATAAAGAGGGGCACTGAATCATTCAATTCTCAGATCATTCAACTTGACACACTGTTCCAGCCAGCTGACTATCAACCCTGGAGCCTCAGTCAGGGCCCCCCCTGTCTCTAGTGGAAGTTGGGCCACCTATAGGCAGAGGGACAAGAGCCGGAATATCAGGGAGGCAGGTCCTGGGTCCCAATGGTAAAAGAGTGGCCAGAGTTTCCAGCCAGATGTACAGACTCAAACAGGACGAGGTATCTGGGGGCACTGGCAATTTCTAGCATGCTCGCATAATCAGTGATATCTGAAGGTACAAAGCTTTGGAGCACAGAAAAAGGTCACAGATTTAATTGCTTTTGGGCCCCCTGGGGTCGCATTTAAGGTCCATGTCAGAGATCAGCCCTTTGCTCCTAGGCATCTGTTTACCAGTAGTATCAGGCAGATTTTAAAACTCTAGTATTTGATGTAAAAAGCCACAAACCTACTAAAGTGGCTTTTTAAAACTTTTAACTAGTTCACGCATGAGTGTAGTACAGGGAAGGTAAGTAAACTCAGTTCTGAGTCTCTGACATCAATCGTTGCAGTTATTGAACTTTATTATATTTTAAAATCAGAAAACAGTAAAACAGTATTTATACTAACACCTGAGGACTGTTCAATTGGACACAGCATCTTCCTACAAATAATGTGAAACAAGACTAAGTTTAAGTAAGAATCTCGACTTCTAACATAAAAGGAATAACACAGGCGAAGCCTTCCTTTCAATAGCTGCCTTCATGTCTAAAGTACATTTGGCTTTCTAAAAAGAAAATGAACATTCTTGCCTCAGGTGGGCATTTTACTGGCATTTACAACAAATGTCGAATACTTTTATAACTGATTCTTATGACGTATAAATACCACACCAAAGTTACACATAGTAATATCAACGAACATATAGCAACATTTCCCCTTGAAAGTTCTAAGTTATAAAATAAAACCCCACACAGTAAGTCAGAACTAACGTATCTTTCCAAATGGAGCAGAATAAATGGCTCAGAACCAAGCAAATTAATTAGAACGTTGTATAGGACAGGGAATTCCCTGTATGGACACCAGTCTACAGATCGTTTCTAATCCCCTGAAGAGTAAGCTGAGAGGTGCTGGGGAGAGCAAACGCCGTGTACTTCATGGAATAGAAACATCTAACCGTATACACAGCTCACCAGTACTTCTGTGCAGTGCAAGTGCCATATTACATTCAAAGAGAAAAAGGTGTACTTGTGTGTATACTTCAGGCATAGAATAGACATAAACATTAAACAGCACCCGCACGAGGAATAAACAAATACAATAAAATATATCTCTTCAAGAAATTTGGACATAGCGATCGTCATAGAGAGATGTGAACAATACTTGCCTAGTTAAATGTCCAAATTTAGCCAACATATGTAAGTTTCAAAATAATAGGTATTTCTTTGTACAAAATACAGTCGGACTCTATCAAAACCATCCTTACAGTACAGTATCTCTCACATAAATCTATTCTATCTATCCTATAATTTATCCAAAAAGGTGTAAGAACACTTCATGGAACTTTATAAACTTGTTTCTGTTCCCTCTAAATTTGAATACAACAGAGAAATGATAAACGAAAGGAAATTAATTTCTATGGCTATTCCCTTTCTATAAGCTGGTAAAACATGAACAGGACACTGTCGCATCAGACACATAAAACACATGAGAGAGAGATGATATCTACACGTGCACCTTTAAACTCTCTTCTGAGGAAAAGTTCTCATGGATTTAATCATAGAAGTTGTCAATCCCTGATATTTCCTCTTTTAGCTGTTTTGGTTCCAGATATAAAGATGAACCAAAGTCATAGGTTTTTCACTATTTCCTACATGAAGTATATTTGTAGATTATGCACCGAAAACAATAAACAGACATAAAGGATGAACTTCCAACTTAACTATGCAAATACTAACATGTTAAGTGGATTTTAAAGAACTAGACTGAACTTGTGGTGATAATACATCTTTAAGATGATACTTACACAAAACAAAAACTAGTAAGGGCAAAAAAGTGATTTCACACCAAGAAGGCACTGGTCCCCCCAGAAATAAGCCCCATCTAAACTGACACATTTTCTTCAATTGTTGTAGAATTTTTCTTCTTTAAACTTTCAATGTAGTGACGCAGCTTCATGGCTGGCCCGAGCTTCAGCCCCATATCTTTCATCATTTTGTCACTCGTGAGTAGTAGCAGGGCCTGTCCATCAATCCCCTACAGAGAAAATAAAATTATAATAATTAATAATGCTTTCATATTTCATCAGATAGAGGTTCCTTCTTTATATACAAGAACATGTAAAACAAAGTAGAGAGCAGCTCATTTCACAAGTATATTCTTGGAATATGCATCTACTTTATGAAAACTATTAAAAATATAGTTTGGACAGTGACGCATCATTTGATAATTTAGAAATTCACTTCAAATTTTAAGATAAAGGACATTTAACCTTAATACCTTAAAAAACGAACTGTGTCAAACTACCTAATTTTAAAAAATGAGTTCTGAATAAAATACTACATATCTCCAACAAAGAGGAACAAGTATAAGTGGTAGAAATGAATTTCGGACAGTCAACTTTCTGAGCAGGGCTGGCAATAAGAGAAAATCCACATCAATGCAAACTGTGAGTGTGCTATACACAGCTGTCCTTATGTTGAAACCCAGTCAGTTGTCCGAGGCTAATTAGATACTAAAACGAGTTACTGATTTTCTCACCATACTGAAAACGGTACATCAGGCATGTGGCCAGTAACTTTATACTCCAGGACACACTGTCAAAATATTACTTGATAGTCACAAGGCATCCTCCTAAAAGTTCTTCTTATTTTAATGGACCAACTTCTGCTGCTGAAGCATATTATTGGGTTTTCACAAATTCCAGTTTAAAAATAAACCTTTACTTAATCATGTATGACTGTCTGAAAAGACCTGAAATCCCTTACGACACCTCCTTTGTCACGCAACTTCTATACGTTTCCGACCAAGTACAACAAGAAATTTAAAGAAAAGAGAACTTGGAAAAACGTAGACCATGAGCTTTCTTTGCAAAGCAGGAGGGTATCAGCATCACAAATGGTGAATAACCATATAAGGTCAACAGAGGCAATGGAATCAGTTGCTGGATTCATTGGGTGTCATAACAAGAAGGCCACCCTGTTACCGCTTATGGTCACCCCCTCCTCTTCATGGTCCTGGGGTTGAGCTGGGAGCAGGTGTGTGTGTGTGTGGGCAGGGGACCCTTGTATCTGTCATCACAAAAGTGAGGTCCACCTGAGGGTGGCGAAGCTGAATCATCACCTTTTGAGAACTTGAGGCCGTGTAGTATAGTAGACACTAGGACACCCATTGAAAGAACAGATCGTTAACCTACGATTTAAGGATCTAACCTTTCTCACATATGGAAAAATCAGTTGATAGGGAGCCCCCACCATCCACACGACTCTGTATCCAGCTGAAAGGCCTACACAGAGGTCATTCAAAGGCATTACGGTAGCAAAACTGGAGAAAAAGATACATTACATGGTGCCTGAAGAGGTTGGCGAAGGGGCCTAATATCTGAGGATCTGTATGTTGCAAAAACAGGATCACTTCATCGACGGACCAGGCTGAAGGGTCCTCAGAGACATAGGGGCCAGGCTCCACTGGTGAACTTGTAGCTTCGATGGGGAGAAAGAAAGACAAATCATACTTGACCTGCTCATTATGCTGAAAGAAGAGATATTATTAGGTAGGGAGTAACAGTCTCATTCCTCGAATCTTCTGTAAAATACCCCAGCAAGGACTCAGGACTCCAACTGCAAAATCTAGTGAAAGCCTGTGTAAAGATGATGTAAGGATGGCTGCACAGGAGCGTCCCACCTGACCTTCCCCAAACAACAGAAGCAGCTTCAGAGGTTACCTTAAATCCTCACACATAACAGGCACTCAATAAAAGTTAGTTATCATTACGAATATCACCTAAAACCATCCCTCAAAAGAAAACACACAGCTTCCACTACCTTGCATCAAGAATGTTGATGAATACGGTTAAATAGTGCTATTTGTAATATGTGTCACTTCAAACTCACCACAACCAGAAGGGCCGTAGATAGATGGTACAGTATGTTTATTCCCCAGGAAGACTGAGTGACTCTTCATTTCATGGGTATACACTGAACTGGACTCTCCCTGGGTCAGCAGGGCTGCAGGTGCTGCCCCGGAAGCTGGGGCATTTGGAAGGATGCTGTTGTTAGCTGCCCCTGGGCTGGTACAGGAGGGCATTAAAGAAGTGCCCAGCAGAGGGTTATCAGGCACGATAGGAGGCTGATATGAATCTGCAGACAAGAGCAGAAGAGTCTGTTTGAGCATCAGCTCCCGCTCCTTCTGCTTCTGCTCCTGCTCCCTGAGCAGTGACTCCTGATCTGTTTCCTGGGATTCCTCCGACTGATTAAATCCCCCTTCAGGGATGCTCTGGGAATCAATCTCCTGGCTCCCCACTGGTGAAGTTGGGCTAGAACGTTCACAGTAGGAGAATGAACTGGAAGGCCCCTTCTTCCTCATTCTCTGGAATTTACGTCTTCTAGACAGCCGGTACTTATAATTTCTGAAAGCAAATCCAAATAGCTTCTGAAATGACAAAAACCCACCATAAATTAACAGTGAGGAAAAAAGGAAATAAAATTAGTACATACACATTAATATTTATTTTCCATGCAACATTGCTTTGTATTATTAAAAATAAAGGCTCTATTTTGATTATATAATGAAGTTTTATGCCTCTTCAACCCTACATTTTAATTGTATTCCAGACATTACAGTTAGAAACATGAAAATGGTCACTGTCATGCATTTATCAGACCTAAACTTCAGCATTCTTCCAGCAGAGCCTTAGTCGCCATCTGCTACTAGAGCAAGTATCGATCAGCCTCGCTAATCTCACAGAGTGACTAGTTCTCTATCAATTGTAGCAGATTGGCAATTTTAGAAACCAGAGATTTTTCAGAGTTGTGAGAATAGTGTTTATAACACTTACCCGATGTTGCCTCACTGATTTCGCATGGAGACGTTGGAGTTTTGAAACCTTTGCATGAATGACATCAAGTTTCCTGTCCAGGTTTCGAATAGCTTCACGTACGCCCTATGATAATACAAGGTATTAGTAGTTCCTATGTAAAACGAAAAGGAACATATGTGAAAACACCGTTAAGCCAGGGCCGGTCCGTGGCTCACTATGAGAGTGTGATGATGACAACACCAAGGCCGTGGATTTGGATCCCTCTATGGGGATGGCCGGTTGGCTCACTCGGGATTCGCAGTGCGGACACCACCAAGTCAAGGGTTAAGATCCCCTTACCAGGCATCATTTTCTTAAAAAAAAAAGAAGAAGAAGTAGAAGAAAACACCGTTAAGCCAAATTTTAACTCCTAGATAAAACAAAATTTTTCAAGCCATCAGAATAGTCTTGTTTCCTACTTTAGGCCTGGTTGTAGGTGACACAGAGCCAAACTGGCTGTGATGAGTAACCCCAACTTTTTCCCTGCTCTTCAACTCCACGTAGACTTTTTAAAACGCTGTGATGCTGGAAAGTGAAGGTACCACAACTCCTACAATCATCACCTTTATGATGGGAATATTCCACACCAAGAAAGGTGCTATTTTAGGAAAGAAATCTTCAAATGTGCTAAAAGGACAAAAAGTCCCTTTTCATATACACACGTGCGTCACTTAACAATGAGGACACATTCTGACACACGTATCATTAGGCAATTTCTTCCGTACGTGAACATCAGAGAGTGCACTCACACACACCTCCATGGCAGAGCCTACTGCACACATCCCGCTCCATTATAAACTTTGAGGACCGTCATCCTAATACGTGGCCCACTGTTGACCAAAACGTCAATATGTGGCACATGACTGTCATGACTTATGACCTGAGAAGACTGAGTACACTACTTTGGAAAGAACATTAAGCTAAACGTGGCTTTTGTCTTCAAAGTATTTTAAAATCATGCACTCTACAGTTAACCTTCCAAAACCATTAAGGACACATCATCTCTATGCCAAACAGATATGTGACTGTCTCCAGAAAAGAAGAGGCAGGACTGAGGGTGTGGAGCTCATGGAGGCCCTCATGAAGGGTTAGCAGGCAGGGGACAGCCCGCACAGGAGGACGTCGTCCCCTCTGCTCCCAGCCTGCAAAGGGCTGGGGTGGACTAAAGCGGATGCCGCGCTCCGTTGAGGGAAGAAGAAAACGACAATACTGAAGTAGTTTGGAAGGAGGTGGAGGAAGGACAGAGCCAGCCTATTCGGAGAAGGAACAGGAGCCGTGATGGCCCACTTCAGGGTGTGACTTAGGAACCTGGGCCCTCCTCATCCCAAACGCTGACCCCACCCGAGCTGGCACAATTGCCTAGGGGGCCCCTGGCTGAGCAGTGCAGACCTCGGCCTCCAGGATGCTTAGGTAAAGCTAAGGCAGGCCAGGGAGAGCCCCGCTCAAAGCAGAGCCCTCTGCCTCCTACCGCCCGCCTCCGCACACCCTACCCCACAAGAAAACAATTTTATGCGAATATTCAAAGTCTAATATACACTCATTAATGACATGTCCACGTTATTTCCAATCAGGTTTTCATCCTGTTTAGGAAGATTTATCAATAAACCAAAAGGAAATAGGGAAAAAAGAATTGAAGGAAAAGTTCAGGACTTCTGTTTTGTTTTCAGGAAGTGTCAAAGGCCTATTTGTGATGTCAAAGGACCTTTGCCCACTGAAGAAACTACAGCAATATGAAAAGGTGCACTTGCAGAGCTGTGTTCTCATTAACCCAGCTACACGGCACAACCCATGACACCACTTTCCATCCAGCTTAACCCCTTATGTACTTCAGGATAAAAAGGCTAGTCTTCCAGTAACTAACACCAGAACTGATTTAAAAAGCAAATATTTCTAATGAGGAACAAAGAACCAAATGTTACATGGCTTTTGATTTTCAAATAATCCAACAGTGACACACTGTGGACCAGATAGGAAACACTTAACCACCTATTTTTCTTTCTTATTTTTTAAAAAGATTTTTTCAAATTTTTATTTTTTATTGTTAGCACATTCATTCGTACAAATTGTGATATTTCTTTATGCCCTTTACCCAACCTCGAAATCATCTTAAAATATTTTTTTGGAAGAAGACAACGTATAAATAAGTAAATAGATAATAACTACTATATTTCAATATAATAACTCTTTAGTCAAAGGAAGAATTATGGACTGTCAGAATAATCTTATTATAATCATACCAAGTAGTTATCAATGTCCTTGTTTGAAAATACATGAAAAAAAAAAAAAAACCTGAATTAGACCTGCATTACGAACATATTAGGAAACAAAATTATATGAAATTGTAATATAGATTAATATTTATAAACACAATATTACTATTTTACCCTCATAGAGTGCTTCATGCTTTCCAAAGTGCTTTCACATAATTACGGCAGAAACCATGACGCTTGATGAGCAAGTAACATCCCCAAAGATGAAACTAGTGGGACTGATAGAAGTTGAGAATTGCCTTTGTTACTTATGTGGTATTAGTATCCACACCCTCACATAAGGATTTTCTGTTCAGCCAAATTATATATAATTTAATCGTCTATTTTATTTAACTCCAGAGATCAGGAAACACGGCCAAATATAAAACTAAAAAATAGTACAACCACTTCAGAAAACTGTTTGGCAGTTTCCTATAAAGTTCAACTTTCATCTACCCCATCACCCAATACTTTCACTCTCGGGTATTTGCCCAAATTAAATGTAAAAATAAGTTCACAAGGAGACTTCCATAAGTATATTCGTAGCCACCTTACTCATAAGAGCCCAGAACTGAAAACAACCCAAATGTCCATCAGAAGAAGAATGGATAAACAAAGTATGGATATTTATACAACAGAATACCACTCAGCAATAAACAAGAGTGAAATACTGAGACTATAAAATGAACCTCCAAAACATTATTCTAAGGAAAAGAGACTGTGACACAAGAGTACATTCAGTATGATTCTTTTTATATGGAGTTCTAGAATAGGCAAAAGTAAACTAGGAGGAAAGAATATCGGAAGGTTATTACTCCCAAGGTTAACAGAGATGGGGACCTGCTGGGAGAGGCATGAGGTGACTCTCCGGGGTGAGGGAAATGCTCGTTATCTCGATGGGGTACATGTGTACATATTTAGCAAAACTCATTAAACTGTACACTTAAGCTCTGTGCTGTTCACTGGATGAAATTAAACTCAACTTTACAAGAAGAAATATAGCAGAAAGAAAAAAACAAAAATTTTCACTTTAATATACAAACCGTATTATTCTCCTTTACAGTAGATGGTTGTCCTATTCTGTTCAATGGGATAAACTTGACTGAGGTGGGGTTGTATCTTTTAAAATTCGCTGGACGGTTCATTTGTAAAACTGCTTGGCCACCCTGGACTCCTAAACCTTCAGCTCCTGTAAAGCAATGCATAAAAAAGTTATTTCACACACATTACTTTAATAACCTTAATATGGACAGGTTCTCAGAATGCTACCTCAAATTGGAGTCCTCGTTGAATTTTCAAGAATGGCAAAACAAGAATTCTTCCATTAGTGATTTAGCATGTCTTTAAAAATTGAAGGGTTATATCGCCCATGAGCAGGAATAAGAATCAAATCAAACACAATACCAAATTGTGAAGCGAATACTTTGCAACTTAAAGTCTACAGAGTAAATGCTGGAAACAGATGAACGAGAGAACACAATGGCTAACTGCTTTAGCTGCGATGTAGTAAAGTGATTGGCTTTTGTGTATTAACCTGGTTTCTTGCAACCCTGCTATAATCGCTTACTACTTCCAGGAGATTTTTGTTGATTCTTTCAGACTTTCTACCCAGATAATCATGTCATCTGCTCTACAGACTCTTGACCTGAGCTGTTATTCCTATACGTTCAATTTTAGCTTTCCACTTTTGCTTGGCCACCAAATAGTGATAATTATAGTTGTCCGATAGAAATAATTTTCAGAGGCAGAGCATGTATTCTCCACAATGTTTTCTGAGGCTGTTGCCCCATAGAGCAAAAAGAGTAAAGGGCACACGTGAAAGATTAAGTGAAGGGAAAATGCAAGCACAACCAACCTCTGTGGTATTACCACAAAACTTGGCCATCTGCTAAACACTTATTAATGTAAAGGTTATCGGAATATTTCAGCAACTCACTGAAAATGGGAACCAGAGAGCAAATTTTCGCCCAGAAGGAAATTTAACAAAATTACCATATGACATTCGGGATGGCTGCTGATAGTCATCACTGTCGCCTTCAATCTTTGGTTGTACAGTCAAACTGTCGTCAGAATCTTCTATTATGATGGCATCATTGTTATCAATCCTACTGTCACGGTCTTCTCCATCACTTACAACAATATAAACTAAGGAAAAGCAAAGAGAAAGTTTAGATCGGATACCACATTAAATAAACAATTTCTAGAAGAAACTACCTTATAAACTTATGGATTGTTTAAAAAACATATTTTAGATGGAAAAATTACATTAAGTATTTTTAAATCTATAATCAGTACAGGTTAGCTAACAAACCAATTGTTTAGTATGAAGCTTTGAGATACATATATAGGTAGGTAGGTATGTATGTATGTATGTATGTAAACACACGCAGAGTATTATTTCTACTACTTTCAAATTTGTAGAGCAATGAATTTATTCTCGGTTATGAATTGTGACCACCTGGCCCACGCTCTAATGCGTTCACTGATATGCTTTAACTTTGAAACGATGCAACTGGTGTTACATAGCTACATTTGTGGTGACCATGAACTTCCAAACTTGTGCTCTAAAAATTAGTATTAATAGTTATACTAATTAATAATGCAGAAATAAAGTGCAAAGTACATGTTCTTATAAAGCAAATTCAATTCAATTTGAATCTCACAGACCTTGAAATAGGTAACTACAAATAAACTGGATGTGAAATATCTACTCAGTAAACCATTTTCATATATATGTGAAACAACCCAGTATGCATACTATCTGATATCTACATCGGTTTATTTCTTAAATTTGGCCTGGAAAAGAACATGTTTAAACTTGAAGTATTTACTCACAGATCGCGTGTACACAGACAGCATGATAACTTGGATTCACTGTACTTATTCCAAATGGACCAAAACAGAAGAATAAGGTAATTAGCAAGTGTGAGGGGTATGTGATGGTGTGAATATGGTACTAAATTAGAAATCACATAATGAAGTTTCCGATTCGACCTCTGGGCCAGAAACATCGACTCTTTCCCCTTGTTTTCTCAACCATAACACGTGCCGTTGGGTTTGAAGAGCCACTGTGAATTCTACTGAATAGTCTTAATGGGGGGGGGATGGAACATTAGAAATTACCCTAATTATCTAATAATTATCTAAACAAAAAGGTTAAATAAACAAAAGCTTAAATAAGCAAAATGTGAAATAAATTACGGCATTTCCCTAATATAGAAGGTACGCTAGATAAGCATGTTCTCAAAAAACATTTCTAACGACATGGTAGAAACGCTTGTGATATAATGTTAAAAGGGGAAAAAAGGTTTTAAAACAGAGAAATACAGTATAATCCCAACCTTGAGAGCCAAAGAGAACATCAATGGTTATCTAGGTGGTTATCTCTGAATAGCAAAATTATTACCTTCATGCGACTTCCCTGTAGATTCTCTGCAACGAATTTTGACTTTAGCATCAGAAGAAAATGGTGGTTGAATTACAAAGGTAACTGAAAATTTATTTTTAAATCGAGCGTTTGTATATCGACAGATTTTTCAAACTACAATTAGTTAAAGCTACTGATGACTCCACTAAGTTTTCTCAATAAATGTGTAAAATTCCAATTAATTTCTTTAGGTATACATATAACCTTCATAATGAAAATTTAAAGGCATTATAATATTTAGAAGTTTTTTCAAAATTACGCTCCCAAGGTGCAAAGCATTCACTTGTATTCAACTTATCAGATAAGGCATGGTTCACAATGATGACATTTCACCCCAGGACCACTTCAAGGAATACACAGCAACCTGTCACAACGGCCAGACAACTCCAGTTTTTTCAAAAAACAAAACTGAGGGCTGACGTGGTGCTCAGTTAGTTAGAGCACAGTGTTACAAAACCAAGGTCAAGGTTTCGGATCCCCTCATGTCCAGCCACCAAAACATAAATACAATGAAATAAAATAAAATACCGTATGTTAATACACTGACCAATCCCTTTCTGAATCTTCTCGCAGGACTCTAAAAAGCAGCCCTTTCATTGTCCGTGTCAAACTTTAGAGACCACCAAGTGCTATCTTTAAAATGGGCGATACTGCAGCCAAAATTGTATCCCATCGTCCAGCACGTGCTGCAGGCCAGACAAGTGAGCTTGGGAAGTGCGTCTAGCCGGTGCTTTGCTTTATAGAACGCCCTGCAGAAAACTTGTTGGGAAAGTCGCTAATTGGAAACATTGAACCAGTTTGCCACCTCATGTTATGAACCCTAGAGCAGTCCGAACTTGGGAGAGCAGGACAGAGGCGGGAGGGAAGCCACCTCCTACAGACCTAAGGTAGAGCCTTTTCTATCAAAGGCCTGTTCAGCAGGCAGGCTGGGCCCTGGAGCTAGCATGGAAAAGCTCCCCGGCTTTACAGGGATCCCCACATTTTGAAGCATTTCCTGACTCTGGCATCTGCCCTCTTCAAGCAAAAGACAGGATCTATAGGCGGGGACTTCTCCACAACACCCCTACACCTTTGTTTTCGTCCTCATACGTGTATTTACAATGAAACACCGAAGCTCCACTCTCTGTCTTTGACCAAACGCGGTTACCATCAAAGTCTCCAAATCGACGTCTCAATCTCAAAAGACCTTAAAGGAATCAATTCACGGATCTGTCAATTCTCAAAACCCAAGTCTGAGAGTCTGGGTCCTTCCCCCGCCCCCCTGCACCAAGGAAGAGATAGGATGGAAACGGATCACCTTGGCCCAGAAAGTCAGCACCAACCACCTAATAAATGGCCCAAATCCGAAAAAAAAAAAAAAAAGAAAAGAAAGACAGAAAGAAAATACAGACAATCGCCCCCACGAAAAGAAAAAAGGAAAATGCACTTTTCTGATATCCTTCTTTTAAAAGCTTGATTTAATCATACCACATTGTATACATATATCAAAACATCATTGTACCCCTTAAGTGTATATAGTTATGATTTGCCGATTAAAATAACATTAGTTTTAAAATAAACAGATAAATAAGCTCCCACTCACAAGGACGTGCTGCCGTCCCAGGAGAGCCGTGGGAAGCACCCAGTGCACCCCGCCGCGGCGCCGCTGCAAGTTGAGGCTGCAAAGTGCAGACTCGCTCGTCCCGCCAAGCAGATTTCTACTCCCAGGAGCGCCCCAGCCCAGAAGCCAGATCGCTTTCCGGCTTTAACAAGGCTGTGCTCAAAAAGAAACAGCACAGAGGGACAGACCTGCCCTGGCGCCAGACGCCAGAGCCTGCCACGCCGAAGCTCCAGAGGGCGCCAGAAACACCTCGTGCCCGCGCAGTCTCCCCCTCTCGGTGACTGCCCGGAATGTTTTATGGCCCCTCGAAGCTCGTTCTGGAAAAATCCGTGGGCCCTGGATGCTGGAAACCAGGCCCACCCTCTTGACCCGCACTCGTGGATGGCCCTAGTCACCTCGAGCCCCTGAGACACCACAAGCACTCGGATCACTGTGAGCCCTAGGGTCACCTCAAGCCCTGTGATGCCACAAGCCCAAGGGTCACCTCAAGTCCCAAGATCAAACGAACCTAGAGTCACCTCAAGCCCCGAGACAAAACGAACGTATGGTCACCTCAAGCCCCGAGAGGCCGCGAGCCTGAAGGCCTCCTCCAGCCCTGAGACACCACAAGCCCTAGTTTCCCCTCGATTCTCAGGGACACCTTGAATGCCTAAGGCACCCTGGACACTGGAACATACCCGATAGGGGCACCCGGGTCCCCACGCGTGATCTACACAGTGGGGACAGCACCGCTGACCCGTCAGCAGGTGGAGGCCGGCGGCCACAGGCGGAAGCTCAGAGGCACCGTGGCCACGCACTGACCGTTGACCACCTGATCGGACTAGCCCGTGAGGCCGTCTAAGTGGGCGAGGTCCCAACCCTATCAGAGCCCGAGGCAGAAGCTAGTGGGGACAGCTGCACTGAGGGCCCCTTACCCTGCTCCTCAAAGTCTGACATGCTGAGGTGCTGGTGCAGGCTCTGAGGCCTTAGGCTCGGCGTCTGCCCTGCAGTCGGGTAGCGACTGTGCCCACCTGGCGTCCGCTATAGACAGAGGGGCCAGACGTGGCGGGTGCAAAACTTCCTGCATAGAAAGTTTCTGCGGCTGCGCAGTAGCTCGCCGCACACGAGCGGAGCGCCGCTCTGTGGGCGGCTGAGGTGACGTCAAGCTCGGCGCCTTGCCTCCCCACTTTCTACCTTTTTTTGTTTCTTTAGTGTACGTTTGCAAAAGCATAAATATATATTTATATGAACCGGTGGCCAACAGTGCAATTTTGCTCTTCCCAAAATGCTCTTCACACACAGCACAATATATTTAAAAGTATATAATGTAAGAGAATTGAGATCAGACTCTAATGTTTTCCCGGGTTGCATACTCACTCACGAGCAACGCCACCTTTGGGAACAAAGCTGAAAACAATCCAACTTTTAATAACGCCACCATGTCACCCTGTTCTTCACCTGCACCAATCTCTCTGCTTGCCATTTTCCAAACAGCCATGTGCTTCCTTCCTTCGTAAAGTAAGAACATAGTAAGAACATACGATCTTCAGAGTAATCAACACAAAGCCAGTTAACATGTCTGTCCTTAGCTGGTCCCCAATCCCGTAAGAAGTTGGTTATCAGTGGCCCATTTTAAAGATGAGAAAACTGAGGCTCAGAGAGGTGAACGTGCTCAAAGCCTGAAGCTTTGTAGCAGCGTTCTGATTTGAACACTCATATCAGCCCCATAACACATGCTCATACCCCCAATGTCATTCTACCTCCGGCTCACTTACATCTGGAAACTCTTAACATCCTTCAAAGCCTGTTCCAGTACTGCATCTGTTCTAATAATACCACCAGCAGGACACTTTCCTATAGAGCCCCTGGCAAGAATGAGTCAGTCCTCTCGGCTCCCACCTCACCTTCACCTCACTTGCAGCACGTTAATTACATTGCCTGATACTAGAAATCCTTGTCAACATGCCCCTTTCCCTCTAAGTTCCTGGACAGCAGCACCGTGTCTTACTTATGTTTGAACAGCAAGTCCCTCCCAAGGTACAAAGAGTTAAACATGACAAATTAAAAAGCACCCAGAACAGCACCTGGAATTTCTGTTCCATTCCCTCACCGTGTCAGTGATTCAGTGATTCTCCAGACTGCACGTCTCCTAGTCTGGGTCAACAGTGAGAATTTATTTTCCTGTAAGAAGGAAAGGTGTATCTTGTTAGGTAGAATCAGAGTTGATTTGCTTCTGTATAGGAGTGTGAATGTGTGCAGGAGGATATATGCAGAAACTGGAATGGATGCACGGTGGTGGTTGTTGATGTATTTTATTGACTCTGAGACCCAACTGCACACCCTTTTGCCAGCTCTGTGAAAATGGATATGGGCCCTTAAATACTTTTCCCTTTGCTAGTGGCACAATTTAAGCTTTTGTCAGTAGAAGGTGTGGGACAGTGGTTGTAGGAGGAAAGGGGGTTGTTTCCTGGTACCTATGAGCTCTCTGGGCAGCTGTTGCACAGCACATCTTTCCCCTGCACCTTAGAGGGCAAATTTGGATCAAGTTCTAGAGGGCAGGTTTCCAGCACGTTCCAGCAGTGCAGCACACAGTGACTTGTCTGGCACTCAGTGAGTCTTGGACACTCTATCTCAGCCCTAACTCTTCTTTACATTAACCTTTCCCTGTTCAAATGACGTTGGTTCTTGCCTCGTATCAGACCCAGACTGATACACTCACCCTTCTGGATTTCCTTGTCGTACATAATCCTAAATCGGTGTCGAAGGTTTGTTCATGAAATGTGATTGAAGATCCAACAGACACTCAACAATCCCCTTCGGTTTCATTTCCGGTCAATCCTCCCATTCATTTACTTGACCCCTCTTCTCCGTGGAGGGAAATGGAATACAGAAGGAAACGCTTTCCTGACCGTCACTCCTAAGGCTGGCTTTCCAGTTCCTGGTCTCCCTAAGCTGCCTTAATCTGAGTAGGGAAGAATTATAGTGACCAACAGGCGTGGGAGATCTCCCAGCAATGGGACGAATGGGGGCAGGTGCTGGAAGTGCTATCGACCTGTTCTCGGGTACAAGCTGGACCACAGAGGCAATGGACAGAGCAGGTAGTTCTGCCAACACGCAGTGCAGACGTGGCAACCTGTATGTCTGCTGCTGGTAATGTGTGACTGGGTAATACAGGGCAGCTATTTCCCTGAAAGACAACTAGAAAAGCTGCATGAAATGTTTTTAAAATGTTATCAGCGTAAAGAACATCAAAAAGTTCACAAAATATCACCTCTCCGCCACCGTGATGGACACGCAAGGGACTACTCAAAGCCCATTTCTTCGGAGCAGTGAGAGGCCAGAATCGGTTACCCCCAAGAATAATTCTGTCAAGAGAACAAAGATCCCGGGAATAGTCCCAAATGAGGTTTTCTCTCCATTTTTATTCTCCAGGCAAAAAAGTTAGAGAAAAGGAACATAGGTGGCTACGAAAGGAACAGTAAGATATTCGTCATGCCAACAATCCGTAGGTTTAGCTGCACCAAGGACATCCGCCCTTAGAGTCAGCATTTTTGCTGTGTTACAATATTTTTGTCTACAACAGAGACTTTAGCCATGGGAAAGTTTTCTGTCTTTCGCAAGCTGAACACTTCTATGTGCAATTCCAGAAGATTAGGCTATACCTTAAACTACAGAGCTTTGGCCATGCTAAAACTAATGGTCTTCACTCTACTAGGCTAAAACCTAGGCTAAAGGGCTTTGCCCCTTCTGAAAACTAAGAACTGTGGTCCTACTAAACTATAAGTTAGACTCTGTAAAATACATTTGCTTTATTAATGTTGGAATCCTGCATAACAAAACAGTGGGCAATTGCTGACCTCAGAGCTTGGAAGAATCAGAAACCTAGAGAGGAGTGAAATGCTGAGAGGATTGCCTTTCCTCCTGGGCGTTTACTCCTCTAGAAAAGGCCTAAAGTGCCTGGGCTGCAGTTTTGCTGGCTTTGTGGGACTGAGGGACAAAAGTCACAATCTGGAACCCACCACAGGAGGGGAACTGGAAAAGCACCTCCTGCCTTGGGCTGGGACCACAAAGAGCGGTATCTTCGGAGTAAAAGTGACCCAGAACTAACCAACAGTTAACCACATGGTCTGTAGTTCAGGCTCATGACAAAAGGGAATTTAACCACCCCAGGTGTCTGGAATAAGCAATCAAAAGTGCATTCCTGTGTAGATAATGTCACGTTATTTCTACAAAGAATTTTTGAATAGAATTTCTGGCATGAACTGAAATACAAGCAGATATAAGAGAATATAAGACAGCAGGAAAAAGAAGCAATACAAACATCTAGGTTTGGGGGGCACAGCCCTCTGCTGCAACCCCCTCCCACCCTCCAACAACCACTGGGAACTTCCCGACATAGTGGTCGTGACACAGGCACCTGGCTAGCCACCTTGGTGCTCTGTAGGAGGCCAGTTTGTGAGCATCTTAGCACATGCATGGGAAGGGTCCAGATTGAAAATGCTGCAGGGGCCCTGTGTTCAGAAGGGAGACTCCCCCACCCTTCACGAATGGAAAACCGTGTAATAGCACAGCCTGGGACAGAGGCGATCTTCAGAGTAAAGAGAAAGGTGGTTGTGCTCAACTGTTTGCTCACTAGGATTGACACAACAACCTGGGCTACCCTCAGAGACACCGACTCTTCTGAGAACAGCCCAGGAAAAGGCAGGATGAAATCGCTGGAGGTGACCCCAAGGGAAACACATGGATGGGACGTACGTGTCCGGGTACAGAGGGGATGTTCAGTTCCTGTTTGCTGAGAGCTCCAATCCCACACCCAGTAGCTGCCACAATGGTGTGTCTAGAATGCACATCTGATTGTGTGACCTTCCCCCATTTATCGTCTTTTAATTGCTTCCCACAGTCCTTGAGATCCCATCCAAAGCTGTCCCAAGCAAGGTCCATCCTGTTCTAGGCCCTGCTTAGCTGTCCAGAACCCATGCTGAAATTTATTTTGAGAAAAAATTTAAAATCTTCTTTAATAGGAAGGCCACATAGCTGCTTTCCTGCGGCTCTGGTACAATCGGGGGTGAAGTGTGGACAGGTGAGCTCTGGGCAGGGACAGGGGCTGGGGAAGGGGAAATGTGGAATAAAGAAAGGAACAGGTTGAGCACTAGCTGTGTCAAAATGCTTCCCCTTCTTGATATCCCTGAAGTGTCACAACCCTGGAGGCAGAGACAACACTCATTTGCCAATGAAAAAAGAGACTTGGATTGCTTGAGAAATGTAATTGAAGTCACATAGACAGAATGTGTCACAAGGGTGGGGGCCCAACCATGAATACCCTGGAGACCACATTTCCCATTCATATCTCTTTGTACCATATCTGGAAAGACTCTGATGCTATTGGATGGAGGACCTGCTCCAAAGGAGAGACAAGGTGAAGGCCACGGAGTGGCCCTGCGATGACAGGGTAAAGTGAGTAGGAGGCGGCCCTCAGGACATGGGGCGCAAGCACCTCACCTTCACAGACCCCCACAGTAGGGCTCTCCAGAGTGGGGACCTGAGATTCCCCAGGGGGGCGCAGAAGAACATTGTAGAACACCTACTTGGATTTCTGACTTCATGTCGATTTTGTAACACACACATATATTGTTACCAGAGTCCACGTATTGACTTTCAGCCAAGGGGCTCGCCTGGCCTGGACTATCGCCTCCTCGGTTTCCAGGGCTGGGACCCCACTTACCGTTGCCTCGTTACCCTAGTGTGCTCTGAGCCTGGCTTGAGAAGCCTCAAACTATCCTCTCAGCCCCCGATTTATCCCAGCGCCAAGAGAGGCCAACTGCAGTCGGACATCGCCTGTCGGGCCCAAAGGCTATTTGGAATGGTCTCCATTTCTATCGGCTGCGCCATTCCCACCGCTCCACCAGGAGCAGATCAAGCTCCCCAGCCCTTTTACTGAGCCTGAGGCTGTCACTAGCAAGTTTCACCCTCTACAAAACTATCCTTCTGCCTCTAAATCTCCCTCTGGGAATGTTCTCCTTTAAACACCTCCATTCCGCCGGCTGCTCTTCCTTCTTGTCTGTCTAAGGACTGGGGATCCTGCTGCCTGAAGCCAGGCCATCCGTCTGCACACCAGAAACCCCAGACATCCTCGCCTGATGCCAAACATATTTAAGTCTCTTATGTCTTCTAACCCCCAGCCGTGGTTCTCAAACTTGCATGTGAATCAGAATCACCTGGAGGGCTTATTAAAACAGATTCCTGGGTCCCCTACCACTGTCCATTTCTGCAGGTCTGGAGTGAGGCCTGAGAATTTGCACGTCTAGCAAGAACCCAGGCAAGGCAGGTGCTGCTGATCCAGGGACCACATTGTGAGACCCACATTGACGTCTTAGACCAGGACCTTACAATAGCGCAGCCACCAGCTCATCCACTAACGGACAGGTGAAAAGGGTAGATCTGAATCAAATGTCCCCTGGTGAATAATACACATCAGGCTTTAAAGACATCACACAAACACACACACACACAAAGGTAAAATATCTCTAAAAATCTCATATTAATTAGACGTTGAAAAGAAAATAGTTTAAATATCTGAAAGAAAATTATACAGTATTCTAAAGTCCATTTCACACATTTCTTCCTTTTACTGTAGCTATTATGGTATTTAAAATTACATGTCTTGCATTAAATTTCTATTGGGTAGTGCTGAATCAGACAATTAAAAGCACTAGGATATCAAACCATAAAAAAATGAGTACAATTATTAGCTATTTGAATACTGCATGAATGTTTGATGAAAACTAGGAACTGTTAAATTGTAAATAAAGTTTTAATGTTAGAAAGTTTTAGATTCACAAGTTTCTAAAATAGTGGAGAGAGCACACATTTACCCCATAGCCCTTTCCCCTTATTATTAATATCTTACATTAGGATGGTGCCCTTGCCACAGCTAATGAGTCAATGTTGATACATAATTATTAACTAAGGTCCATGCTCTACTCAGATTCCCTTAGTTTTTACCTAATGTCCTTTTGCTCTTCCAGGATCCCATATTACACTAAGTCGTCATGTCTCCTTGGGCTCCTCCAGGCTTCAACAGTTTCTCAGACTTCCCTTGTTCACGATGACCTTGTCCGTTTTGAGGAGGACTGGTCAAGTATTTGGCACAATGCCCCCAACTGGGATCTGTCTGATGTTTCTCTCATGATTAGATTAGTTACGGGATTGGGGGAGGAAGACCACAAAGTGTCCTCATCACATCACGTTAAAGATCCAGGCTGTCAACAGGACTTCTCGTGGTCGATGCTGACCCTGATCACCTGGCTGACACAGTGTTTCTCAGGTTTCTACACTCTAAAGGTACTCTTTTTTCCATTTTACATGCCATGCTCTTTGGAAGGACATTATTATGGGCAGCCCACACTTAAGGAGTGGGCAGTTATGCTCCACATCCTGGAGGGCACAGTAACTACATAAATTATTTGGAATTCCCTGCACAGATTTCTGCATTCACCGTCATTTGTTTATGTATTCAATCATTTATTGATGATGGCATGGACTCATGCACATTGATTTTATGCCTTGGGTTCTAATCCAATGCTGCTTCATTTATTTTGTTGCTCAATTCTTCCAGATTCAGACATTGGGGACTTTCTGGGTTAACTCCTGTGTCCTTTTTACATCCCGCCATCACTGTGCTTCCTTTGAGCACAACCCTCTCATACTAGAAGACGCTGCAGGCTCACCTTGTGTATTCCACATCCCAGGCCTAGAACCAGCCATTTCTCTAAGGACACCCAGTTCCTTTTATTAGAGAATGGTGTTAGAAATTTATTAATAGACGAATATGCCAACTATCCTGATTTGATCGTCACATACTGTGCACATATACTAATAATCAACTCTGTATCCCACAAATATGTATAATCAGTTATGTGCCAATTTAAAATACCCAAGTACTTCTCCAAGAAGAATGAAACAAATTACTTTTGTCTACATTTATGATTTTATAACATTGAACTTTTTAATTCTTTTGTGTTCTACTAAAGTCTGAAAGGTTGAAAGTACGATAATGATGTGGTTACTGTTTTAAAACTTTATCTTTGAAGTACACATACTTACATAGTTACAGATGAAATTACAAGTCTCATCTGCCTCAGAGTCACATGGAATTGGGGACGTGGGTGGACATAGAGATGAAACACGATTGATCGTGAGCTGATCATTATTGAACCTGTAAACTTGTTTCTTCTCTGGCCATGGTAGTGAGTCTCACATCCCAGTGAGTTACAACCATAAACATCTATTCTTGCTCACGTCATATGAAGGAGGCGACAGGATGGCTCAGGCCCAGCCCCACGTGGCTTCTCAGTCCACAACCCCGTCTGAAGGAGCAGTCCCGATTCAGAGCCTGTGCTTGTCACAGCAGAGGGAGAGGAATGAGAGAGATGATCTCTGCCACTGCAGAGCTTCTACATGGACGTGGCGTTCTTCAGGTCCACTTCATGTCCCAGGGGCCAAAGCAGGGTTCAGCGTGAAGCGTAACGATGGGGTGGGCAATAGATTGTGCCTTCGGGGAGTGACTGCAAGTCCTGGCCATGGAGAGGATGCTATATCCTTTGTAGGGACAGTACAGGACTGCGAACAATATATCCAACCAGAAGTTCAAGTGACATGGAGAGAATGAAGCAGGGAAGGAGGCTAAGGGGAGCCAAGTACGTGAGTGTGACGGGGAGACCAGGGTGTCACGAGGAAATCGACAACTTTAAAGGAGGTATCAATGGCTTGTGTTCTGCTCTTAGGAAGGTGACGTATGGTCGAGACTGTCAGTTACGTACCAAAGACCCATTTCCTCATCCTCTTGAGCACACACATAAGTCCCGGCCACCGTTCCACTGAGATATGGCCATGTGACTGCGTTCCAGCCAATGGAATGGGAACAGCACTGATGTGTCCCCGTCCACCTGGAATCAAAGGACCCTGAGGCACTAGCAGTTGATGGACCCACAAGATGGAAGGACTCTTGGTCCCCAAATCACCATAGTGAAGAGGGACACCTCCTTTGGATAGTGAGGAAGTAGTAAGCACCTAGTGTATCTGGGACATAATGGATGTTGTGTCTGTCACTAATGGCAGCCTAGGATACCCTGAGCCTTCTTGTTTCCTCCAAAAGTACACTTTCCTGGCAGATGCTTTATTTGTAGAAGTTCAACAAGAGGAAAACTCAGGGCAGGTGGGGCAAAGGCTTTGAATTTCCAATTCCAAAACCCAGTCTAGCTTATCAGGTAACAGTCGTGCCAACAGCTAACAATGTGTCAAGGGCTTGTGGAAGATACTGACATTAATAAAACACATGTGTTTCACACGGCCATAGCCTATAGCATAGTAGGCCCAAAGTCCTTAGACTAAGCTGTACCATGGTAGGACCAAAGTCCTTCGTTTAGCAGGACCAAAGTCCGGTAGTTATAGCCATAGCTCAACTCTTAAAAAATACATATAGAAATGCTAAGATTGGGAAAAACCGAAAAACTTTCACAGCACTAAAGTCTTTGATGTAGAAAAGAGACTTGAAACACAGCAAAAGTGATTGCTCTGGGGGCAGTTGCCCTTGATGCAGCTAAACCTAAATGATGGGAAAGAATGTGAGCGAAAATCTTCAAGGCTATTCTGGTAGTTAGTGGTTGGGGAATGTTCCACATCTTACCCTCAGATGTTTCTTTAAGTTTCTTAGGGAACTAAGCATTGCCATGATGATCATCCATTGTTTCTTTTGTATGACACATAGCTAAGTTCTATGAATCCTTTTGATGGTAAATGGCTTGAACTATTTTTAAGTTACACCTGCTTTAATGAAAATTGTCATGTAGCCAGTTTGTTCATATTTTCACCATGACTGATGAACCACCTGTGTTTGTTCTGTAACTCTTTTGCCCCCACAATAAAAACAGAGAGAAAACCTCACTCGGGGCTGTGCCTGGGGCCCTTCTCCCCTGAAAGAGTTCTCCCTGGGTACAGTCACCTTTGGGACTGTCATTGCTCTGCATAAGTGGGCTCTGAGTAATCCCTTCTGTCTCCATCACCCTACAAGAGGTGACAACAGCTGATTAGAACAATTAAGGCAAAGGACATGTTTTTCCAAAGTGTGTCAACTACCAAGGGGAAAACAGGGATCTTATGATAAATGGAAGCCACCTGGTAGGGACAGTATTTACAGAGATGGTGACTTCAGTGAACTCTCGAGGGAGGGAAAGACTTGTGAATATGGGAACAGGGTATATTAGCAAATATGAATTATAAGGGGCTTTTGTAGGTATATGTAAGAGGATTACATATGGGGGAAAAAGGAATGGAAGGAGGAAATAGATCCCCTTACTGGAAAGGAAATATAATTAGAGAGATAATAACTAGAATGACCAAATGGAGAGAGCACGAACAACTTTGAAACAACTAGGCCTTGCACTTGGAGGAAATCAGCAGAAGGCGAGGTGAACAGGTGAGAGGTAAACAGGCACCTATGGGCAAGGCAGAGTGTGGAGGGTGGTGGTGAAGAGATGAGGGGCTTCCCTTTCTGACAATCGCTCTTCCAGAAAACCCCCCTCAGGATCTACCTGAACCTGATGCGTTTTAGAAACATCTGTATCTTCACTCAACAGAATGGCAGACCTGCCACGTGCAAATTATCCTAGTGTTTGTTTCTTCACTTCCTCGCTGTGTTTTCTCTATATGCCTCCCAACAGTATTTGCTGACAGAGAGATGCGTCTATGCTTTATACCATTTCGCTTTTACGTCTATTACTTCAACCTCGTTTCCTGTCTTTGACCGTTTCGTGAAAAACAGGTGTTTCACAGCGGTAGGTGACTGAACTGTTCGGGGGTAGTATTAAGCAACCTCAAGGAAGACGTCTAAATATTTACCATTAACTAACTGAAATTCCCTGTAGATTGACTGTTGCTTGACTTTAGACTTCTGTGGGAAAAAATACAGAGCTTGGTCTTCATATTCTGGATACTTTTCTTCAATTTTTTTTTTTTTTATTATGGAAACTTCCAACATACCTTAGAGGGATTTGCGTAATGGATTCCCACGTATGTGTCATTGGCCTTGACAGATATTGGCATAAAGTCAATCCCATTTCATCTGCACCTCCTCCCGTGCTGGATTATGTCAGAACAATCCCAGATGTCATCTCACTTAACCTGTAAAGCTTTATTATGCTTTTGCAGGAGAAAAGGACATCTCCCTTTCAAACTAAAACTGTAATACCAATAGCACCATTGTTACAAATGAATAATAACCCATTAGTGTCATCTTAATGTCCCCTAGGCATTCACCTTTTCCTGGAGTGCCTCATATATGCCCCTTTACTCTTGGCTTCTTTTCATGAGGATCTAAAGAAGCTCTATGCTTAACATTTGGATGACATGTCTCTTCAGAATCTGCTAATTCATAATCATTCCAACTAGCTCTTTTTTCCCCTTGCTGGATGCAAGGAAATAGTTAAATATCTTCCTACATGTGATGTCCTCATCCTAGAATTAGCTGACATCTAAAAGTAAAATATGCATTTATAGTGAGGCTTTCTACTTGTGCCATGGTAAGTGTGAATTTTTGACAGATCTGATTAGATAGCTTTTGTTTTAATTAGTACTATGTTTGTTGCAAAGCTTGGATGAGCTCTGGTATTTTCTTACTGTTCCCTTGCACTTACATTATTAGTGTTCAGTTAATACAGTTTCTTTGCATTAACCATTTATAACCACCTGTTTAGCTTTTGAAAGAGCATTTTACATGTTTTAAGCCTCCCATTTTTTCACCTGTTTAACACCAATGAAACTCGTTTGCACGGAATAATTGATGATGAGTGATAGATTAACAGGCAGCATTTTCCTATTTGGATCATTACACAGTTGCACACCTTACAATGAAAGGAGTCTTAGATTTGATGAAATACACTCGTTTACTGAAACTAGATAATCTAAAGGCACCTCTCCGTGGAACTTTTCCTTTTCCCTCAGAACAGTGGGCAACCTCTACAGGACAGACAATTCTGAGGAAGACCAAAAAGTCAGGGTTTTACCAGGAAAACCCAAGCAATTCTAAGTCTTCAGAATGGAAATGCTTTCATACAGAATCAGAAGCTTACACAGCTGCTGGAAGGCAGAGGGCCAAGGTGAGCGAAGAAGTTTCTAGAAACCCAGGAGTACAAAGGTGGCAGGAGAGCTCCCCCAATGGTCTCGGCTGCCTGCAAAAGCAAAGCAGATGAATCTCAAGATGTTATCAAGAGGCCGCTGGCAACCCTCACATCTGCCTTTTGCTGATGCTCAAAGGACGGTCCTGTGCAGCTACCTGAGGAAAACTGCTTCTGCTTAACTTCCTCCCTCCAAAATGACCACAGAGTGCCGCTGGTGGCAGAATCTAAGAACCCACCTCTACTGGCAAAGAACCTTGGGAAATGCTGCTTCCAGGCTTTATGCCTATAAGGACAGAAAGGAACACGGACAGGCTGGGATGGTGGCAAGCATCAACAACGTGCAGCTCCTCAGAACACGAAACATTAATGAGTCCATAATGAAATGTAGAAAAGCTCAATTCCTCACACCTTAGGTGAATATAAAGGGTGTAATATATTTGCCCTGTTCCCAGTGGATTGGCTTCTGCACCCCATGGAGTAGGTACACCCCACCTCACCATGACATCAGTGGACTTGAGCATCCAAGGCCACCAAAGCCAGGGGGAGGGGTGAAGCCAAAGATGGGTCGGGGCTTGCGGAGGCCACAACCCTGCCCTGGCTGCCCCCTGCCCCTGAGGGATGATTTCCACAAGTGAATGCACTAAAGTACTTTGGTTCTTTGGCTGAAGAGCAGGACACACAATTCCTGAATCGTGATGAGACATCACTTGTTTAACGTGGGCCTGACTCACATGCTGTATCATAAGCACCGAGAGGTTCTTCTTTCCATGAATGTTCACCTCAGTTACGTTCCAGGCAGCTGAGGGGAGGAGGTAGGTCCGTTATTTCTTAAAGATTGCCCCTCAGTGCTGACAGTATCCCTGAAGGCAGACAAGGCCACGTATCTGGGGGCACTGGCAATTTCAAGCACGCTCGCATAATGAGTGATATCTGAAGGTACAAAGCTTTGGAGCACAGGAAAACATCACAGATTTAATTGCTTATGGGCCCCCTTGGGTCGCATTTAAGGTCCATGTAAGAGATTAGCCCTTTGCTCCTAGGCATCTGTTTACCAGTAGTATCAGGCAGATTTTAAAACTCTGGTATTTGATGTAAAAAGCCACAAACCTACTAAAGTGGCTTTTTAAAACTTTTAACTAGTTCACGCATGAGTGTAGTACAGGGAAGGTAAGTAAACTCAATTCCGAGTCTCTGACATCAATCGTTGCAGTTATTGAACTTTATTATATTTTAAAATCAGAAAACAGTAAAACAGTATTTATACTAACACCTGAGGACTGTTCAATTGAACACAGCATCTTCCTACAAACAATGTGAAACAAGACTAAGTTTAAGTAAGAATCTCGACTTCTAACATAAAAGGAATAACACAGGCGAAGCCTTCCTTTCAATAACTGCCTTCATGTCTAAAGTACATTTGGCTTTCTAAAAAGAAAATGAACATTCTTGCCTCAGGTGGGCATTTTACTGGCATTTACAACAAATGTCGAATACTTTTATAACTGATTCTTATGACGTATAAATACCACACCAAAGTTACACATAGTAATATCAACGAACATATAGCAACATTTCCCCTTGAAAGTTCTAAGTTATAAAATAAAGCCCCACACAGTAAGTCAGAACTAACGTATCTTTCCAAATGGAGCAGAATAAATAGCTCAGAACCAAGCAAATTAATTAGAACGTTGTATAGGACAGGGAATTCCCTGTATGGACACCAGTCTACAGATCGTTTCTAATCCCCTGAAGAGGAAGCTGAGAGGTGCTGGGGAGAGCAAACGCCGTGTACTTCATGGAATAGAAAGATCTAACCGTATACACAGCTCACCAGTACTTCTGTGCAGTGCAAGTGCCATATTAATTTCAAAGAGAAAAAGGTGTACTTGTGTGTATACTTCAGGCATAGAATAGACATAAACATTAAACAGCACCTGCACGAGGAATAAACAAATACAATAAAATATATCTCTTCAAGAAATTTGGACATAGCGATCGTCATAGAGAGATGTGAACAATACTTGCCTAGTTAAATGTCCAAATTTAGCCAACATATGTAAGTTTCAAAATAAGAGGCATTTCTTTGGAAAAAATACAGTCGGACTCTATCCAAACCACCCTTACAGTACGGTATCTCTCACATATATCTATTCTATCTATCCTATAATTTATCCAAAAAGGGGTAAGAACACTTCATGGAACTTTATAAACTTGTTTCTATTCCCTCTAAATTTGAATACAACAGAGAAATGATAAACGAAAGGAAATTAATTTCTATGGCTATTCCCTTTCTATAAGCTGGTAAAACATGAACAGGACACTGTCGCATCAGACACACAAAACACATGAGAGAGAGATGATATCTACACGTGCACCTTTACATTCTCTTCTGAGGAAAAGTTCTCATGGATTTAATCATAGAAGTTGTCAATCCCTGATATTTCCTCTTTTAGCTGTTTTGGTTCCAGAGATAAAGATGAACCAAAGTCATAGGTTTTTCACTATTTCCTGCATGAATTATGCTTGTAGATTATACACCGAAAACAATAAACAGACATAAAGGATGAACTTCCAACTTAACTATGCAAATACTAACATGTTAAGTGGATTTTAAAGAACTAGACTGAACTGTAATATAGTTCTGCAATTGTGGTGATAATATATTTTTAGATGATACTTTCACAAAACAAAAACTAGTAAGAACAGAAAAATGATTTCACACCAAGAAGGCACTGGTCCCCCCAGAAATCAGCCCAATCTAAACTGACACATTTTCTTCAATTGTTGTAGAATTTTTCTTCTTTAAACTTTCAATGTAGTGGCACAGCTTCATGGCTGGCCCGAGCTTCAGCCCCATATCTTTCATCATTTTGTCACTCGTGAGTAGTAGCAGGGCCTGTCCATCAATCTCCTACAGAGAAAATAAAATTATAATAATTAATAGTGCTTTCATATTTCATCAGATAGTGGTTACTTCTTCATATACAAGAACATGTAAAACAAAGTAGAGAGCAGCTCATTTCACAAGTATATTCTTGGAATATGCATCTACTTTATGAAAACTATAAAAAATATAATTTGGACAGTGATGCATCTTTTGATAATTTAGAAATTCACTTCGAATTTTAAGATAAAGGACATTTAACCTTAATATCTTAAAAAATGAACTGTGTCAAACAACCTAATTTTAAAAACTGAATGTTGAATAAAATACTACATATCTCCAACAAAGAGGAACAAGTATAAGTGGTAGAAAAGAATTTCAGACATTCACCTTTCTGAGCAGGGCTGGCAATAAGAGTAAATCCACATCAATGCAAACTGTGAGTGTGCTATACACAGCTGTCCTTATGTTGAACCCCAGTCAGTTGTCCGAGGCTAATTAGATACTAATACTAATTACTGATTTTCCTATCATACTCAAAATGGTTTATCAGACATGTGGCCACCAATTTTATTCGTTAGGACACACTGTCAAAATATTCATTGATAGTCAGAAGTCATCCTCCTAAAAGTCCTTGTTATTTTAATGGACCAACTTCTCCTGCTGAACCGTATTATTTGGTTGTCACAAGGGCCAGTTTAAAAATAAACCTTTACTTAATCATGCATCACTGTCTGAAAAGACCTGAAATCCCTTATGACACCACCTTTGTGAGGCGACTTCTATACTTTTTCTACTAAGTAAAACTAGAATTAAAAAAACAACAACAGAACTTATAAGAATGTAGCCTATGAAGTTTCTTTGCAAGCAGGAGGGTATCGGCATCACAAATGGTGAATAACCATAGAAGGTCAACAGAGCCAATGGAATCAGTTGCTGGATTCATTCGGTGTCATAACAAGAAGGCCACCCGGTTACCGTTTGTGGTCACCCCCTCCTCTTCATGGTCCTGGCGCTGAGCTGGGAGCAGGTGTGTGTGTGTGTGTGTGTGGGCAGGGGACCCTTGTATCTGTCATCACAAAAGGGAGGTCCACCTGAGGGTGGCGAAGCTGAATCATCACCTTTTGAGAACTTGAGGCCGTGTAGTATAGTAGACACTAGGACACCCATTGAAAGAACAGATCGTTAACCTACCATTTAAGGATCTAACCTTTCTCACATATGGAAAAATCAGTTGATAGGGAGCCCCACCATCCACACGACTCTGTATCCAACTGATAGTCCTGCACAGAGGTCACTCAAAGGCATTACGGTAGCAAAACTGGAGAAAAAGATACATTACATGGTGCCTGAAGAGGTTGGCGAGGGGGCCTAATATCTGAGGATCTGTATGTTGCAGAAACAGGATCACTTCATTCACAGACCAGGCTGAAGGGTCCTCAGAGACATAGGGGTCAGGCTCCACTGGTGAACTTGTAGCTTCGATGGGGAGAAAGAAAGGCAAATCATACTTGACCTGCTCATTATGCTGTAATAAGAGATATTATTAGTAAGGGAGTAATGGTCTCATTCCTCGAATCTTCCTTTAAGTACCCCAGCAAGGACTCGGGACTCTAACTGCAAAATCTAGTGAGGGCCTGTATGAAGATGATGTAAGGATGGCTGCACAGGTGCGTCCCATCAGACCTCGACCAAACAACAGAAGCAGCTTCAGAGGTTAGCTTAAAGTCTCACACATAATAGGCACTCAATAAAAGTTAGTTATCATTACGAATATCACCTAAAACCATCCCACAAAGGAAAACACACAGCTTCCACTACCTTGCATCAAGGATGTTGATGAATATGGTTAAATAGTGCTATTTGTAATATGTGTCACTTCAAACTCACCACAACCAGAAGGGCCGTAGATAGATGGTACAGTATGTTTATTCCCCAGGAAGACTGAGTGACTCTTCATTTCACTTGTATACACTGAACTGGACTCTCCCTCGGTCAGCAGGGCTGCAGGTGCTGCCCCGGAAGCTGGGGCATTTGGAAGGATGCTGTTGTTAGCTGCCCCTGGGCTGGTACAGGAGGGCATTAAAGAAGTGCCCGGCAGAGGGTTATCAGGCACGATAGGAGGCTGATATGAATCTGCAGACAAGAGTAGAAGAGTCTGTTTGAGCATCAGCTCCCGCTCCTTCTGCTTCTGCTCCTGCTCCCTGAGCAGTGACTCCTGATCTGTTTCCTGCGATTCCTTCGACTGATTAAATACCCCTTCGGGGATGCTCTGGGAATCAATCTCCTGCCTCCCCACTGGTGAAGTTGGGCTAGAACTTTCACAGTAGGAGAATGAACTGGAAGGCCCCTTCTTCCTCATTCTCTGGAATTTACGTCTTCTAGACAGCCGGTACTTATAATTTCTGAAAGCAAATCCAAATAGCTTCTGAAATGACACAAACCCACCATAAATCAACAGTGAGTAAAAAAGGAAATAAAATTGGTACATATACATTAATATTTATTTTCCATCCAACATCGCTTTGCATTTTTAAAAATAAAGACTCATTTTGATTATATAATGATGTTTTATGCCTCTTCAACCCTACATTTTAATTGTATTCCAGACATTACAGTTAGAAACATGAAAATGGTCACTCTCATGCATTTATCGGACCTAAACTTCAGCATTCTTCCAGCAGAGCCTTAGTCGCCATCTGCTACTACAGCAAGTATCGATCAGCCTCGCTAATCTCACAGAGTGACTAGTTCTCTATCAATTGTAGCAGATTGGCAATTTTAGAAACCAGACGTTTTTCAGAGTTGTGAGAATAGTGTTTATAACACTTACCTGATGTTGCCTCACTGATTTCGCATGGAGACGTTGGAGTTTTGAAACCTTTGCATGAATGACATCAAGTTTCCTGTCCAGGTTTCGAATAGCTTCACGTACACCCTATGATAATACAAGGTATTAGTAGTTCCTATGTAAAACGAAAAGGAACATATGTGAAAACACCGTTAAGCCAGGGCCGGTCCGTGGCTCACTATGAGAGTGTGATGATGACAACACCAAGGCCATGGATTTGGATCCCTCTATGGGGATGGCCGGTTGGCTCACTCGGGATTCACAGTGCAGACACCACCAAGTCAAGGGTTAAGATCCCCTTACCAGTCATCATTTTCTTAAAAAAAAAAAAAAAAAAAGAAGAAGAAAACACCATTAAGCCAAATTTTAACTCCTAGATAAAACAAAATTTTTCAAGCCATCAGAGACGTCTTGTTTCCTACTTTAGGCCTGGTTGTAGGTGACACAGAGCCAAACTGGCTGTGATGAGTAACCCCAACTTTTTCCCTGCTCTTCAACTCCACGTAGACTTTTTAAAACGCTGTGATGCTGGAAAGTGAAGGTACCACAACTCCTACAATCATCACCTTTACGATGGGGATATTCCACACCAAGAAAGGTGCTATTTTAGGAAAGAAATCTTCAAATGTGCTAAAAGGACAAAATGTACCTTTTCATATACACTAGTGCATCACTTAACAATGAGGACACATTCTGACATACGTATCATTAGGCAATTTCTTCCGTACGTGAACATCAGAGAGTGCACTCACGCACACCTCCATGGCAGAGCCTACTGCACACATCCCGCTCCATTATAAACTTTGAGGACCGTCATCCTAATACGTGGCCCACTGTTGACCAAAACGTCAATATGTGGCACATGACTGTAATGACTTATGACCTGAGAAGACTGAGTACTCTACTTTGGAAAGAACATTAAGCTAAACATGGTTTTAGTCTTCAAAGTATTTTCAAATCATGCACTCTACAGTTAACCTTCCAAAACAATTAAGGAAACATCATCTCTATGCCAAACAGATATGTGACTGTCTCCAGAAAAGAAGAGGCAGGACTGAGGGTGTGGAGCTCATGGAGGAGGGGGCTGGCTGGGCTGGTGAAGGGTTAGCAGGCAGGGGACAGCCCGTACAGGAGGACATCGTCCCCTTTGCTCCCAGCCTGTACAGGGCTGGGGTGGACTAAAGCGGATGCCGCGCTCCTTTGAGGGAAGAAGAAAATGACAATAGTGAAGTAGTTTGGAAGGAGGTGGAGAAAGGACAGAGCCAGCCTATTCGGAGAAGGAACAGGAGCTGTGATGGCCCACTTCAGGATGTGACTTTGGAACCTGGGCCCTCCTTATCCCAAACGCTGACCCCACCCGAGCTGGCACAATTGCCTAGGGGGACCCTGGCCAAGCAGTGCAGACCTCGGCCTCCAGGACGCTTAGGTAAACCTAAGGCAGGCCAGGGAGAGCCCCGCTCAAAGCAGAGCCCTCTGCCTCCTACCGCCCGCCTCCGCACACCCTACCCCACAAGAAAACAATTTTATGTAAATATTCAAAGTCTAATATACACTCATTAATGACATGTCCACGTGCTTTCCAATCAGGTTTTCATCCTTGTTTAGGAAGATTTATCAATAAACCAAAAGGAAATAGGGAAAAAAGAATTGAAGAAAAAGTTTAGGACTTCTATTTTGTTTTCAGGAAGTGCCAAAGCCAATTTGTGATGTCAAAAGACCTTTGCCCATTGAAGAAACTTCAGCAATATGAAAAGGAGCATTGCAGAGCTGTGTTCTCATTAACCCAGCTACACTGCACAACCAATGACACCACTTTCCATCCAGCTTAACCCTTTATGTACTTCAGGATAAAAAGGCTAGTCTTCCAGTAACTAGCACCAGAACTGACTTAAAAAGCAAATATTTCTAACCAGGAACAAAGAACCAAATCTCACATGGCTTTTGATTTTCAAATAATCCAACAGTGACACACCATGGACCAGATAGGAAACACTTAAACACCTATTATTCTTTCTTATTTTTTAAAAAGATTTTTTCAAATTTTTATTTTTTATTGTTAGCACATTCATTCGTACAAATTGTGATATTTCTTTATGCCCTTTACCCAACCTCTAAATCATCTTAAAATATTTTTTTGGAAGAAGACAACGTATAAACAAGTAAATAGATAATAACTATTATATTTCAATATAATAACTCTTTATTCAAAGGAAGAATTATGGACTGTAAGAATAATCTTATTATAGTCAGACCAAGTAGTTATCAATGTCCTTGTTTGAAAATACATGAAAAAAAAATACCTGAATTAGACCTGCATTACGAACATATTAGGAAACAAAATTATATGAAATTGTAATATAGATTAATGTTTAAGAACACAATATTACTATTTTACCCTCATAGAGTGCTTCGTGCTTTCCAAAGTGCTTTCACATAATTATGGCAGAAACCATGACACTTGATGAGCAAGTAACATCCCCAAAGATGAAACTAGTGGGACTGATAGAAGTTGAGAATTGCCTTTGTTACTTATGTGGTATTAGTATCCACACCCTCACATAAGGATTTTCTGTTCAGCCAAATTATATATAATTTAATCGTCTATTTTATTTAACTTCAGAGATCAGGAAACACGGCCAAATATAAAAATAAAAAATAGTACAACCACTTCAGAAGACTGTTTGGCAGTTTCCTATAAAGTTCAACTTTCATCTACCCCATCACCCAATACTTTCACTCTCAGGTATTTGCCCAAATTAAATGAAAAAATAAGTTCACAAGGAGACTTCCATAAGTATATTCGTAGCCACCTTACTCATAAGAGCCCAGAACTGAAAACAACCAAAATGTGCATCAGAAGAAGAATGGATAAACAAAGTATGGATATTTATACAACAGAATACCACTCAGCAATAAACAAGAGTGAAATACTGAGACTATAAAATGAACCTCCAAAACATTATTCTAAGGAAAAGAGACTGTGACACAAGAGTACATTCAGTATGATTCTTTTTATATGGAGTTCTAGAATAGGCAAAAGTAAACTAGGAGGAAAGAATATCGGAAAGTTATTACTCCCAAGGTTAACAAAGATGGGGACCTGCTGGGAGAGGCATGAGGTGACTCTCGGGGTGAGGGAAATACTCGTTATCTTGATGGGGTACAGTTGTATATATTTAGCAAAACTCATTAAACTGTACACTTAAGCTCTGTGCTGTTCCCTGGATGAAATTAAACTCAACTTTACAAGAAGAAATATAGCAGAAAGAAAAAAACAAAAATTTTCACTTTAATATACAAACCGTATTATTCTCCTTTACAGTAGATGGTTGTCCTATTCTGTTCAATGGGATAAACTTGACTGAGTTGGGGTTGTATCTTTTAAAATTCGCTGGACAGTTCATTTGTAAAACTGCTTGGCCACCCTGGACTCCTAAACCTTCAGCTCCTGTAAAGCAATGCATAAAAAAGTTATTTCACACACATTACTTTAATAACCTTAATATGGACATGTTCTCAGAATGCTACCTCAAATTGGAGTCTTCGTTGAATTTTCAAGAATGGCAAAATAAGAATTCTTCCATTAGTGATTTAGCATGTCTTAAAAATTGAAGGGTTATATCGCCCGTGAGCAGGAATAAGAATCAAATCAAACACAATTCCAAATTGTGAAGCGAATGCTTTGCAACTTAAAGTCTACAGAGTAAATGCTGGAAACAGATGAACGAGAGAACACAATGGCTAACTGCTTTAGCTGCGATGTAGTAAAGTGATTGGCTTTTGTGTATTAACCTGGTATCTTGCAACCCTGCTATAATCGCTTACTACTTCCAGGAGATTTTTGTTGATTCTTTCAGACTTTCTACCCAGATAATCATGTCATCTGCTCTACAGACTCTTGACCTGAGCTGTTATTCCTATACGTTCAATTTTAGCTTTCCACTTTTGCTTGGCCACCAAATAGTGATAATTATAGTTGTCCGATAGAAATAATTTTCAGAGGCACAGCATGTATTCTCCACAATGTTTTCTGAGGCTGCTGCCCAATGGAGCAAGAACAGAAAAGGGCACACGTGAAAGATTAAGTGAAGGGAAAATGCAAGCACAACCAACCTCTGTGGTATTACCACAAAACTTGGCCCTCTGCTAAACACTTATTAATGTAAAGGTTATCGGAATATTTCAGCAACCCACTGAAAATGGGAACCAGAGAGCAAAATTTCGCCCAGAAGGAAATTTAACAAAATTACCATATGACATTCGGGATGGCTGCTGATAGTCATCACTGTCGCCTTCAGTCTTTGGTTGTACAGTCAAACTGTCATCAGAATCTTCTATTATGATGACATCATTGTTATCAATCATTCTGTAAGAGTCTTCTCCATCACTTACAACAATATAACCTAAGGAAAAGCAAAGAGAAAGTTTACATCGGATACCACATTAAATAAACAATTTCTAGTAGAAATTACCTTATAAAGTTATGGATTGCTTAAAAAACATATTTTAGTTGGAAAAATTTCATTAAGTATTTTTAAATCTATAATCAGTACAGGTTAGCTAACAAACCAATTGTTTAGTATGAAGCTTTGAGATACATATATAGGTAGGTAGGTATGTATGTATGTATGTATGTATGTAAACACACGCAGAGTATTATTTCTACTACTTTCAAATTTGTAGAGCAATGAATTTATTCTCGGTTACGAATTGTGACCACCTGGCCCACGCTCTAATGCGTTCACTGATATGCTTTAACTTTGAAATGATGCAACTGGTGTTACATAGCCACACTTGTGGTGACCATGAACTTCTAAACTTGCGCCCTAAATATTAGTATTAATAGTTATACTAATTAATAATGCAGAAATAAAGTGCAAAGTACATGTTCTTATAAAGCAAATTCAATTCAATTTGAATCTCACAGACTTTGAAATAGGTAACTACAAATAAACTGGATGTGAAATATCTACTCAGTAAACCATTTTCATATATATGTGAAACAACCCAGTATGCATAGTATCTGATATCTACATGGGCTTATTTCTTAAAGTTGGCCTGGAAAAGAACGTGTTTAAACTTGAAGTATTTACTCACAGATCGCGTGTACACAGACAGCATGATAACTTGGATTCACTGTACTTATTCCAAATGGACCAAAACAGAAGAATAATGTAATTAGCAAGTGTGAGGGGTATGTGATGGTGTGAATATGGTACTAAATTAGAAATCACATAATGAAGTTTCCGATTCGACCTTTGGGCCAGAGACATCGACTCTTTCCCCTTGTTTTCTCATCCATAACACGTGCCGTTGGGTTTGAAGAGCCACTGTGAATTCTACTGAATAGTCTTAATGTGGGGGGGGGAATGGAACATTAGAAATTACCCTAATTATCTAATAATTATCTAAACAAAAAGGTTAAATAAACAAAAGCTTAAATAAGCAAAATGTGAAATAAATTACGGCATTTCCCTAATATAGAAGGTACGCTAGATAAGCATGTTCTCAAAAAACATTTCTAACGACATGGTAGAAACGCTTGTGATATAATGTTAAAAGGGGAAAAAAGGTTTTAAAACAGAGAAATACAGTATAATCCCAACCTTGAGAGCCAAAGAGAACATCAATGGTTATCTAGGGGGTTATCTCTGAATAGCAAAATTATTACCTTCATGCGACTTCCCTGTAGATTCTCTGCAAAGAACTTTTCACTTTAGCATCAGAAGAAAATGGTGGTCGAATTACAAAAGTAACTGAAAATTTATTTTTAAATCGAGCGTTTGTATATCGACAGATTTTTCAAACTACAATTAGTTAAAGCTACTGATGACTCCACTAAGTTTTCTCAATGAATGTGTAAAATTCCAATTAATTTCTTTAGGTATACATATAACCTTCACAATGAAAATTTAAAGGCATTATAACATTAAGAAGTTTTTTCAAAATTACGCTCCCAAGGTGCAAAGCATTCACTTGTATTCAACTTATCAGATAAGGCATGGTTCACAATGATGACATTTCACCCCAGGACCACTTCAAGGAATACACAGCAACCTGTCACAACGGCCAGACAACTCCAGTTTTTTTAAAAAACAAACCTAGGGCTGACGTGGTGCTCAGTTAGTTAGAGCATAGTGTCGCAAAACCAAGGTCAAGGTTTCGGATCCCCTCCTGTCCAGCCACCAAATCATAAATACAATGAAATAAAATAAAATACTGTATGTTAATACACTGACCAATCCCTTTCTGAATCTTCTCGCAGGACTCTAAATAGCAGCCCTTTCATTGTCCGTGTCACACTTTAGAGACCACCAAGTGCTGTCTTTAAAATGGGCGATAATGGAGCCAAAATTGTATCCCATCGTCCAGCACGTGCTGCAGGCCAGACAAGTGAGCTTGGGAAGTGCGTCTAGCCGGTGTCCTGCTTTATAGCACACCCTGCAGAAAACTTGTTGGAAAAGTCGCTAATTGGAAACATTGAACCAGTTTGCCACCTCATGTTATGAACCCTAGAGCAGTCCGAACTCGGGAGAGCAGGATAGAGGCGGGAGGGAAGCCACCTCCTACAGACCTAAGGTAGAGCCTTTTCTATCAAAGGCCTGTTCAGCAGGCAGGCTGGGCCCTGGAGCTAGCATGGAAAGGCTCCCCGGCTTTACAGGGATCCCCACATTTTGAAGCATTTCCTGACTCTGGCATCTGCCCTCTTCAAGCAAAAGACAGGATCTATAGGCGGGGACTTCTCCACAACACCCCTACACCTTTATTTTCGTCCTCATACGTGTATTTACAATGAAACACCGAAGCTCCACTCTCTGTCTTTGACCAAACGCGGTTACCATCAAAGTCTCCAAATCGACGTCTCAATCTCAAAAGACCTTTAAGGAATCAATTCACGGATCTGTCAATTCTCAAAACCCAAGTCTGAGAGTCTGGGTCCTTCCCCCGCCCCCCTGCACCAAGGAAGAGAGAGGATGGAAACGATCAACTCGGCCCAGAAAGTCAGCACCAACCACCTAATAAATGGCCCAAATCCGGGAAAAAAGAAAAAGAAAAAGAAAGAAAGAAAGAAAGAAAGAAAGAAAATACAGACCACCGCCCCCACTAAAAGAAAAAAGGAAAATGCACTTTTCTGATATCCTTCTTTTAAAAGCTTGATTTAATCATACCACATTGTATACATATATCAAAACATCATTGTACCCCTTAAGTGTACATAGTTATGATTTGTCGATTAAAATAACATTAGTTTTAAAATAAACAGATAAAAAAGCTCCCACTCACAAGGACGTGCTGCCGTCCCAGGAGACCCGTGGGAAGCACCCAGTGCACCCCGCCGCGGCGCCGCTGCAAGTTGAGGCTGCAAAGTGCAGACTCGCTCGTCCCGCCAAGCAGATCTCTCCTCCCAGGAGCGCCCCAGCCCAGAAGCCAGATCGCTTTCCGGCTTTAACAAGGCTGTGCTCAAAAAGAAACAGCACAGAGGGACAGACCTGCCCTGGCGCCAGACGCCAGAGCCTGCCACGCCGAAGCTCCAGAGGGCGCCAGAAACACCTCGTGCTGGCGCAGTCTCCCCCTCTTGGCGGCTGCCCGGAATGTTTTATGGCCCCTCGAAGCTCGTTCTGGAAAAATCCGTGGGCCCTGGATGCTGGAAACCAGGCCCACCCTCTTGACCCGCACTCGTCGATGGCCCTAGTCACCTCGAGCCCCTGGGACACCACAAGCACTAGGATCACTGTGAGCCCTAGGGTCACCGCAAGCCCTGTGATGCCACGAGCCCAAGGGTCACCTCAATTCCCAAGACCAAAGGAACCTAGGGTCACCTCAAGCCCCGAGACAAAACGAACGTATGGTCACCTCAAGCCCCGAGAGGCCGCGAGCCTGAAGGCCTCCTCCAGCCCTGAGACACCACAAGCCCTAGTTTCCCCTCGATTCTCAGGGACACCTTGAATGCCTAAGGCACCCTGGACACTGGAACATACCCGATAGGGGCACCAGGTTCCCCACGCGTGATCTACACAGTGGGGACAGCACCGCTGACCCGTCCGCAGGTAGAGACCGGCGGCCACAGGCGGTAGCTCAGAGGCACCGTGGCCACGCACTGACCATTGACCACCTGATGGGACTAGCCCGTGAGGCCGTCTAAGTGGGCGAGGTCCCAACCCTATCAGAGCCCGAGGCAGAAGCTAGTGCGGACAGCTGCCGTGAGGGCCCCTTACCCTGCTCCTCAGAGTCTGACATGCTGAGGTGCTGGTGCAGGCTCTGAGGCCTTAGGCTCGGCGTCTGCCCTGCAGTCGGGTAGCGACTGTGCCCGCCTGGCGTCCGTTATAGACAGAGGGGCCAGACGTGGCTGGTGCAAAACTTCCTGCATAGAAAGTTTCTGCGGCTGCGCAGTAGCTCGCCGCACACGAGCGCCCCTCTGTGGGCGGCTGAGTTGACGTCAAGCTCGGCGCCTTGCCTCCCCACTTTCTACCTTTTTTGTTTCTTTAATGTATGTTTGCAAAAGCATAAATATATATTTATATGAACCGGTGGCCAACAGTGCAATATTGCTCTTCCCAAAATGCTCTTCACACACAGCACGATATATTTAAAAGTATACAATGTAAGAGAACTGAGGTCAGACTCCAATGTTTTCGCCGGTTGCATACTCACTCACGAGCAACGCCACCATGTCACCCTGTTCTTCACCTGCATCACTCTCTCTGCTTGCCATTTTCCAAACAGCCATGTGCTTCCTTCCTTCGTAAAGTAAGAACATACGATCTATAGAGTAATCAACACAAGCCAGTTAACATGTCTGTCCTTAGCTGGTCCCCAATCCCGTAAGATGTTGGTTATCAGTGGCCCATTTTAAAGATGAGAAAACTGAGGCTCAGAGAGGTGAACATGCTCAAAGCCTGAAGCTTTGTAGCAGCGTTCTGATTTGAACACTCATATCAGCCCCATAACACATGCTCATACCCCCAATGTCATTCTACCTCCGCCTCACTTACATTTGGAAACTCTTAACATCCTGCAAAGCCTGTTCCAGTACTGCATCTGTTCTAATAATACCCCCAGCAGGACACTTTCCTATATAGCCCCTGGCAAGAATGAGTCAGTCCTCTAGGCTCCCACCTCACCTTCACCTCCCTTGCAGCACGTTAATTACATTGCCTGATACTAGAAATCCTTGTCAACATGCCCCTTTCCCTCTAAGTTCCTGGACAGCAGCACCGTGTCTTACATACGTTTGAACAGTACGTTCCTCCCCAAGGTACCAAGAGTTAAACATTACAAATTAAAAAGCACCCAGAACAGCACCTGGAATTTCTGTTCCATTCCCTCACCGTGTCAGTTATTCAGTGATTCTCCAGACTGCACGTCTCCTAGTTTGGGTCAACAGTGAGAATTTATTTTCCTGTAAGAAGGAAAGGTGTATCTTGTTAGGTAGAATCAGAGTTGGTTTGCTTCTGTATAGGAGTGTGAATGTGTGCAGGAGGATATATGCAGGAACTGGAATGGATGCACGGTGGTGGTTGTTGATGTATTTTATTGACTCTGAGACCCAACTGCACACCCTTTTGCCAGCTCTGTGAAAATGGATATGGGCCCTTTAAATACTTTTCCCTTTTCTAGTGGCACAATTTAAGCTTTTGTCAGTAGAAGGTGTTGGACAGTGGTTGTAGGAGGAAAGGGGGTTGTTTCCTGGTACCTATGAGCTCTCTGGGCAGCTGTTGCACAGCACATCTTTCCCCTGCACCTTAGAGGGCAAATTTGGATCAAGTTCTAGAGGGCAGGTTTCCAGCACGTTCCAGCAGTGCAGCACACAGTGACTTGTCTGGCACTCAGTGAGTCTTGGACACTCTATCTCAGCCCTAACTCTTCTTTACATGAACCTTTCCCTGTTCAAATGACGTTGGTTCTTGCCTCGTATCAGAAGCAGACTGATGCACTCACCCTTCCGGATTTCCTTGTCATACCTAATCCTAAATCGGTGTCGAAGGTTTGTTCACGAAATGTGATTGAAGATCCAACAGGTACTCAACAATCCCCTTCGGTTTCATTTCCGGTCAATCCTCCCATTCATTTACTTGACCCCTCTTCTCCGTGGAGGGAAATGGAATACAGAAGGAAACGCTTTCCTGACCGTCACTCCTAAGGCTGGCTTTCCAGTTCCTGGTCTCCCTATGCTGCCTTAATCTGAGTAGGGAAGAATTATAGTGACCAACAGGCGTGGGAGATCTCCCAGCAATGGGACGAATGGGGGCAGGTGCTGGAAGTGCTATCGACCTGTTCTCGGGTACAAGCTGGACCACAGAGGCAATGGACAGAGCAGGTAGTTCTGCCAACACGCAGTGCAGACGTGGCAACCTGTATGTATGCTGCTGGTAATGTGTGACTGGGTAATACAGGGCAGCTATTTACCTGAAAAACAACTAGAGAAGCTGCATGAAATGTTTTCAAAATGTTATCACCCTAAAGAACATCAAAAAGTTCACAAAATATCACCTCTCCGCCACCGTGATGGACACGCAAGGGACTACTCAAAGCCCATTTCTTCGGAGCAGTGAGAGGCCAGAATCGGTTACCCCCAGGAATAATTCTGTCAAGAGAACAAAGATCACGGGATTAGTCCCAAATGAGGTTTTCTCTCCATTTTTATTCTCCAGGCAAAAAAGTTAGAGAAAAGGAACATAGGTGGCTACAAAAGGAACAGTAAGAAATTCGTCATGGCAGCAATCCGAAGGTGTATCTGCACCAAGGACATCCGCCCTTAGAGTCAGCATTTTTGCTGTGTTACAATATTTTTGTCTACAACAGAGACTTTAGCCATGGGAAAGTTTTCTGTCTTTCGCAAGCTGAACACTTCCATGTACAATACCAGAAGATTAGGCTATACCTTAAACTACAGGGCTTTGTCCATGCTAAAACTAATGGTCTTCTCTCTACTTGGCTAAAACCTATGCTAAAGGGCTTTGCCCCTTCTGAAAACTAAGAACTGTGGTCCTACTAAAGTATAAGTTAGACTCTGTGAAATACATTTGCTTTCTTAATGTTGGAATCCTCCACAACAAAACAGTGGGCAATTGCTGACCTAAGAGCTTGGAAGAATCAGAAACCTAGAGAGGTGTGAAATGCTGAGATGATTGACTTTCCTCCTGGGTGTTTACTGTTCTAGAAAAGGCCTAAAGTGCCTGGGCTGCAGTTTTGCTGGCTTTGTGGGACTGAGGGACAAAAGTCACAATCTGGAACCCACCACAGGAGGGGAACTGGAAAAGCACCTCCTGCCTTGGGCTGGGACCACAAAGAGCGGTATCTTCGGAGTAAAAGTGACCCAGAACTAACCAACAGTTAACCACATGGTCTGTAGTTCAGGCTCATGACAAAAGGGAATTTAACCACCCCAGATGTCTGGAATAAGCAATCAAAAGTGCATTCCTGTGTAGATAATGTCAAGTTATTTCTACAAGAATTTTTGAATAGAATTTCTGGCATGAACTGAAATACAAGCAAATATAAGAGAATATAAGACAGCAGGAAAAAGAAGCAATACAAACATCTAGGTTTGGGGGGACACAGCCCTCTGCTGCAAACCCCTCCCACCCTCCAACCACCACTGGGAACTTCCCGACATAGTGGTCATGACACAGGCACCTGGCTAGCCACCTTGGTGCTCTGTAGGAGGCCAGTTTGTGAGCGTCTTAGCACATGCATGGGAAGGGTCCAGATTGAAAATGCTGCAGGGGCCCTGTGTTCAGAAGGGAGACTCCCCCACCCTTCACGAATGGAAAACCGTGTAACAGCACAGCCTGGGACAGAGGCGATCTTCAGAGTAAAGAGAAAGGTGGTTGTGCTCAACTGTTTGCTCACTAGGATTGACACAACAACCTGGGCTACCCTCAGAGACACAGACTCTTCGGAGAACAGCCCAGGAAAAGGCAGGATGAAATCGCTGGAGGTGACCCCAAGGGAAACACATGGATGGGACGTACGTGTCCGGGTACAGAGGGGATGTTCAGTTCCTGTTTGCTGAGAGCTCCAATCCCACACGCAGTAGCTGCCACAATGGTGTGTCTAGAATGCACATCTGATTGTGTGACCTTCCCCCATATATCATCTTTTAATTGCTTCCCACAGTCCTTGGGATCCCATCCAAAGCTGTCCCAAGCAAGGTCCATCCTGTTCTAGGCCCTGCTTAGCTGTCCAGAACCCATCCTGAAATTTATTTTGAGAAAAAATTTAAAATCTTCTTTAATAGGAAGGCCACATAGCTGCTTTCCTGTGGCTCTGGTACAATCGAGGGTGAAGTGTGGACAGGTGAGCTCTGGGCAGGGACAGGGGCTGGGGAAGGGGAAATGTGGAATAAAGAAAGGGACAGGTTGAGCACTAGCTGTGTAAAAATGCTTCCCCTTCTTGATATCCCTGAAGTGTCACAACCCTGGAGGCAGAGACAACACTCATTTGCCAATGAAAAAAGAGACTTGGATTGCTTGAGAAATGTAATTGAAGTCACATAGACAGAATGTGTCACAAGGGTGGGGGCCCAACCATGAATACCCTGGAGACCATATTTCCCATTCATATCTCTTTGTACCATATCTGGAAAGACTCTGATGCTATTGGATGGAGGACCTGCTCCAAAGGAGAGACAAGGTGAAGGCCACGGAGTGGCCCTGCGATGACAGGGTAAAGTGAGCAGGTGGCGGCCCTCAGGACATGGGGCCCAAGCACATCACCTTCACAGACGCCCACAGCAGGGCTCTCCAGAGTGGGGACCTGAGATTCCCCAGGGGGGCGCAGAAGAACATTGTAGAACACCTACTTGGATTTCTGACTTCATGTCGATTTTGTAACACACACATATATTGTTACCAGAGTCCATGTATTGACTTTCAGCCAAGGGGCTCGCCTGGCCTGGACTATCGCCTCCTTGGTTTCCAGGGCTGGGACCCCATTTACCATTGCCTCGTTACCCTAGTGTGCTCTGAGCCTGGCTTGAGAAGCCTCAAACTATCCTCTCAGCCCCCAATTTATTCCAGGGCCAAGAGAGGCCAACTGCAGTCGGACATCGCCTGTCGGGCCCAAATTCTATTTGGAACGGTCTCTATTTCTTTTTTTAATTTAATTTAATTTAATTTAATTTAATTTTTAATTTTATTTTGTCGATATACATTGTGGCTGATTATTGCTCCCCATCACCAAAACCTCCTCCTTTCTCCCTCCCCCCTGCCCCCAACAATGTCCTTTCTGTTTGCTTGTCCTATCAACTTCAAGTAATTGTGGTTGTTATATCTTCTTCTCCCCCCCCCTTTTTTTTTTTTTGTGTGTGTGTGTGTGAATTTATATATTAATTTTTAGCTCCCACCAATAAGTGAGAACACGTGGTATTTCTCTTTCTGTGCCTGACTTCTTTCACTTAATATAATTCTCTCAAGGTTCATCCATGTTGTTGCAAATGGCAGTATTTCATTCGTTTTTATAGCTAAATATACATCTGACAAAGGATTAATATCCAGAATATATAAGGAACTCAAACAACTTTACAAGAAGAAAACAAGCAACCCAATTAAAAAATGGGCAAAAGAGCTAAGTAGGCATTTTTCTAAGGAAGATATACAAATGGCCAACAGACATATGAAAAAATGCTCAACATCACTCAGCATCCGGGAAATGCAAATCAAAACCACACTGAGATACCATCTCACCCCAGTTAGGATGGCTAAAATCCAAAAGACTCTGAATGATAAATGCTGGCGAGGTTGCGGAGAAAAAGGAACTCTCATACATTGTTGGTGGGACTGCAAAATGGTGCAGCCTCTATGGAAAATGGTATGGAGGTTCCTCAAACAATTGCAGATAGACCTACCATACGACCCAGCTATCCCACTGTTGGGAATATACCCAGAGGAATGGAAATCATCAAGTCGAAGGTATACCTGTTCCCCAATGTTCATCGCAGCACTCTTTACAATAGCCAAGAGTTGGAACCAGCCCAATGTCCATCATCAGATGAGTGGATACGGAAAATGTGGTACATCTACACAATGGAATACTACTCAGTTATAAAAACGAATGAAATACTGCCATTTGCAACAACATGGATGGACCTTGAGAGAATTATATTAAGTGAAACAAGTCAGGCACAGAAAGAGAAATACCACATGTTCTCACTTATTGGTGGGAGCAAAAAATTAATATATAAATTCACACACACACACACACACACAAAAAAAAAAAAAAAAAAAAAAAAAAAGAAAAGAAAACCCGGTGGGGGGGAAGAAGATATAACAACCACAATTAGTTGAAGATGATACGACAAGCAAACAGAAAGGACATTGTTGGGGGGGAGGGGGGGAGGGAGAAGGGAGGGAGGTTTTGGTGATGGGGAGCAATAATCAGCCACAATTTATATCGACAAAATAAAATTTTTAAAAAAATTTAAAAAAATAAATAAATAGGGCCGATCCCGTGGCGCACTTGGTAGAGTGCTGCGCTGGGAGCGTGGCAACGCTCCCGCCGCGGGTTCGGATCCTATATAGGAATGACTGGTGCACTCACTGGCTGAGTGCCGGTCACGAAAAAACGACAAAAAATTAAAAAAAAAAATAAATAAAATAAATAAATAAATAAATAAATAAATAAATAAGTAAATAATAAAAACTTTGATTATAATAAGTGCTAGCAAGAAGGGATAAGAACTGAAACTCTCATAACAATGTTGGTAGAACGGAAAATGGTACAACCACGTTGCAAAGCATTTTAACATTTTCTAGAATACACAAAGGTAAATATATCAGGATATCCAGGCATCCCATTTCATCATGTTTATCCAAGGAAAATAAAAATATAGACATCCATACAACGACTTGTACAATTACGTACACTCCATGGCAAAGGAGGTAGGGCTTGGTCAGAAACAGGACAAGGAAATATAAAGTTGCATGAGGAAACTTGCGTTCAGGAATGGATTTGTGCATTGCCACCCAGTGATGGTTTTACATTTGCGTGTGTGTGTACGTGTTACTCTTATTATTCAATTTAACATGTAGAGTTTATTCAAACTCAATTATTTAAACACAATTGCAATGAGGTGGTTACAAACTATGGGATACAACAACATTTGTGTATAAAAGAAAATTTGCAGTAATAAATGCAAAATAGAAATATTGAAATATTACCATCAGTAAATCCATTTCAAAATATTAAAATAATTACAGAGATGATGGACCAGTCTGCAACTTTTTTTCTTGTTTTTGTAATAGCATTATATTAATCCCTTGCAAGATTATTCAAGAAAACAAAAAGAAGACGATGACGACATGCATTCCATATAAGCAATATAGGAAATACCCACACCATATCCTTGAGATGCATATGTAAGTATATAAACAAAATTACAGTAAGAATTTTAATACTACATGAAAAAAGGATAATTCCCAGGAAAGCACACCTGAACATACAAGAAAAGTTGGAGAATCACAATTGTCCTATATCTTTAATAAAAAATTGTGTTGGTAATGAAAAATCTTCTTAGAAATGAACCCCACACACTGATGCCATGTCACGAACTTTTCTTTATAATGTGAAATGATAGTATTCTTGCATAAGTTCTTCTATGTGATAGAAATATAAAAATACTCTCCCATATGTTTTATGAGGCCCATATAAACTTTACACCAACATAATAAGAATGTTATAACAAAGGAAAATTATTGTCATATATTCCTAATGACATCCCCCCACAAAATTAAGCAACATATATTTGACAAACAACCCAGACATTCAAACTAAAATACCCCATGAACAAATCAAAGGATGAATTATAGTGAGATAAAAATTCTGGAATCCAACAAAAGAAGGACAGAAATCATGTCACAAAACAGAGGGAAACAATATGACCAAATTTTCCATCCACACATGATAAAAACAAATAACAAAAACTTTTGAAAAATTGCACCCAATATCATACATAGGTGATAGGGAAATATTGAAAACGTCTCCCTGCAATCAGCAAAGTGACAAGAAACCACCTACTACCGATAGGTCTATTCAATGCTTTACAGAGATGATAATAGCCAGGGCACTAAAGCAGGAACATTTTAAAAATTTAAAACCTAAAATGATTGAAGAATAAAACAATAATCACCTTTAATCACAGATTTCATGTTCATGTTTCCAAATTATATACAAGTAATCTACAGATAATGCATTAGACTTAAAGAGAGAATTTAGCATGATTGGGGGATAACATATACTTAAACAACAGCAGATTTGTTTCAACAATATATACAAATCATAAGGAAAGCCAAAAAAAAAAAAAAAAAAAAACCTGCAAGAGAAAGTTATATTTTTAAGGCTTTTCCCATGTACTTATCAGATAAAATTTGTGAGGGTCTTATCTCTGCTTACTGTTATTTTTTTTTTTCTATCATGGCAACAAAGGCCCCTGTATATAAGATAAACTTCACTCTCTATTTGACATTTAATTATGGTGGAACAATTAAAAGAGAATTCTTGGTCACAATTTTTCTTAAAGCCTCTAGTTTAATGATCTTAACTGACTAATTACAGGTTAGCTCCTTATAAAGTGCTCACAAATTTTTTTTTTCTAATAACTTCTTTATGTTTTTCTTACTTTTCTAATTATTTTCTAAACCTTCTATTTCTAAGAACCAGCTTCTTTATTCCAATCTGCTCTACTTTAAAACAAAAAAAGCAAAGAGTATATCTTCCAAAAATTGCTAGTGATATGCCATCACGTGATTATTTTTTGATTTATATCATGTAGCACAGATATAGTGTTTGCATACTGTGAAATTTTGAAAAAATCTTATACATATTACTTTTCAGAACTAATTGTGATTAGCAGTAAAGTGTGTCAACATCTATACACATAGACATTTATCTACCGAAAGTTTACACAATCATGTAAACTTTAGGGGGAGCTCCAGGCCCTACCCCGCCACCCTGAACCAGCACAGTGCAGGTGAGTCCACTGGCACCAGCCAGCCAGCAGAACCACGTGGCTCCACATGGCCCCTCATCTTGCCTCAGAACCAGGGGGGAACAGCAGCCTACAGATCGGACCCACCGAGTTTGACCCAGCAGAACTTCACACATTAGGTGCTCATTCTATGACCACAGAGTCAAGAATGGGAACCAAATTGGTTTAACATAACCACCACCACACCTACTGTCAAGATGTAATACAGTTCACACCCCACAGTAGCAAGCAAGGCCACTCCACAGCCAACCTCAGTGTAATAGAAGAGGCATACCCCCTATCAAATGAACAAGGATCAGTGATAAAACACTAGAAGTACAAATAATAAAGAAGAAATGACACCACTGAAAGGATACAGTAATGCCCCAAAGTCAGACTCCATGGAACAGGGAATCCTTGAAATGTCTGAAAAATAATTTTGAGTAACGATCTTAAGAAAACTGGAAGAAATAAAGGAAGACTCAATTAGAGAACACAATGAAACAAGAAAAAACATCCAGAGTATGAAGGAGGAAGTCTACAGAGAGATTAATACCATAAAAAAGAGTAAAGCAGAACTTCTAGAAATGAAAGACTCACTCAATGAAATAAAAAGCACAACTGAGAGCTTGAGCAGCAGGGCAGAGCAAGCAGAAGAAAGAATTTCAGAGCTTGAAGATGGTCTTTTTGAAATAACTCAGGCAGACAAAAAAAAGGAAAAAAGAATAAAAAATAATGAGGAAAACCTAAGAGAGATAGCAGACAATTTCAAGCACTGTAACATCCGAATTGTGGGTATTCCTGAAGGGCAGGAGAAGGGAAAAGGTATCGAAAACCTATTCAAAGAAATAGTAACAGAAAACTTCCCAGGTGTACGGCAAGATACAGACCTTCAGATCCAGGAAGCTCAAAGCCCCAAAAAGATTCACCCCAAAAAGATCCTCCCCAAGACATATTATAGTTAAATTCACAAAGCTCAAAGACAAAGAGAGAATTCTACAAGCAGCAAGAGAAAGCGTCAGGTCACTTACAGGGGAACCCCCATCAAACTAACAGCAGACTTCTCAACTGAAACCCTACAGGCCAGAAGAAAGTGGAACGATATATTCAAAATACTAAAAGAAAAAAACTGCCAGCCAAGAATTCTTTACCCACCAAGGCTCTCCTTCAGAAATGAGGGAGAAATAGTGTATTTCCCAGACAAACAAAAGTTTTGGGACATTCTCTGGGATAGACCATGTATTAGGTGACAAATCTAGTTTCAGCAAATTTTTTAAAAATGAAATCATTCCAACAAACCTCTTCAGACCACAATGGACTAAAACTGTATTGTTTCTACAATATAAAATAAGCCAACCCCTGGAAGATATACAAATACATGGAAAATAAATAACAGGCTCTTGAATGACCTATGGGAGGAAGAAGAAATTAAACAGCAAATCACAAAATTTCTAGAAGCTAATGAAAACAAAGACACATTGCACCAAAACTTGTGGGATACTGAAAAAGCATTACTAAGAGGCAAATTTATTGCAGTAAATGCTTATGTCAAAAAAATGGAAAGACTCCAAATAAACGACTTAACGCTATGCCGTAAAGAACTTGAAAAAGAACAATCCAAACCTAAAGGCAGTAGATGGAAAGAAATAATTAAGATCAGAGCAGAACTGAATGAAATAGAGACTCAAAAAAAGAACAGAAAAGACTAACAAGAATAAATGTTGGTTTTTCGAGAAGATAAACAAACCAGACACACCATTAGTTAGATTAACAAAAAAAAGAAGAGAGAAGACCTGTATAACAAAAATCAGAAATGAAAAGGGAGACATTACAACTGACACCACAGAAATACAAAGAATCATTAGAGACTACTATAAACAACCATATGACAACAAATTTGAAAATCTGGAAGATATGGATACGTTTCTAGACACATATAAATTACTAAGGCTGAACCAAGAAGAGATAGAAAACCTGAATAGACCAACAACAGCAAGGAGATTGAAGTGGTAATTAGCAATCTCCTAACAAAATAAGCCCAGGTCCGGATGGCTTTACAGCTGAATTCTATCAAACTTTTAAAGAGCAGTTAATATCAATTCTCATGAAACTGTTCCAAACAACTGAAATAGACTCTACTCTCCCGAAATCATTCTATGATGCCAGCATAACTCGGATACCAGAACCAGATAAAGCCACAAGAAAAAATGAAAATTGCAGGTCAATATCCCTGATGAACCTAGATGCTAAAATCCTCAACAAAATATTAGCAATTAGAATACAGCAACATATTAAAAAAATTATACACTATGATCAAGGATGATTGATCCCAGGGATGCAAGGATGGTTCAACATATGAAAGTCAATAAATGACACATCACATCAACAAGTTCAAGGACAAAGACCATATGATTATCTCAATAGATGCTGAAAAAGCATTGGACAAAATTCAACATTCCTTCATGATAAAGACTCTCAACAAATTAGGTATAGAAGGAAAATATCTTAACACAATAAAAGCCATTTATGACAAGCCCACCACCAGTATGACTCTGAATGGGGAAAAATTGAAGGCCTTCCCCTTAAAGACAGGAACAAGACAAGGATGCCCACTCTCACGACTTCTATTCAACATAGTTCTGGATGTACTAGCTAGAGCAATCAGGCAAGAGAAATAAATAAATGGAATCCAGATGGGAGAAGATGAATTCAAACTTTCCCTATTTGAAGATGACATAATGCTATACATAGAAAAACCTAAAGACTCTATCAGAAAACTCCTAGAACTGGTGAATAACTTCAGTAATGTTGCAGGATACAAAATAAGTGCCCAGAAATCAGTAGCATTTATATACTCAAATAATGAATTAACAGAAAGAGAAATAAAGAACGTAAGCCCATTTACAATTGACACCAAAAAAATATGATACCTATGGATCAATTTAACCATGGAGGTTAAAGACCTCTAAAATGACAATTACAAACCACTTCTGAAAGAAATTAAAGAAGACACAAAAAGATGGAAAGATATTCCATGCACTTGGATTGGAAGAATTAACATTGTGAAAATGTCTATACTACCTAAAGTGATCTACAGATTCAATGCAGCCCCCATCAAAATATCAATGACATTCTTCACAGAAAAGGAAAAAACAATCTTAACTTCCATATGGAAAAAAAAGACCCCTAATTGCAAAAGAAATCCTGAGCAAAAAAAAAAAAAAAAAAAAAAAAAAAAGAAAGGAGGAGGCATAACTCTGCCTGACTTCAAATTATACTACGAAGCTGTTGTAACCAATACAGCATTATACTTGTATAAAAATAGACACTCAGACCAGTGGAGTAGAATAGAGAACCCAGAAATCACTCCTCAGGCTTATAGTGATCTGATATTAGACAAAGGCAACAAAAATCTACATTGGGGAAAAGATTGCCTCTTCAACAAGTGGTGCTGGGAGAAACTGGATATCCATATGAAGAAGAATGAAACTCGATATGCGTCTCTCACCATACACCAAAATCAACTCAAAATGGATTAAAGACCTAGGTATAAGACCCGAAACTGTAAAATTACTAAGGGAAAATATAGGTGAAACCACTTCAGCAGTAAGGTCAGGGCACAGGCTTTATGAATGTGAGCCCAAAAGCACAAGCAGCAAAAGAAAAAATAAACAAATGGGACCATATCAAACTAAAAAGTTTCTGCACAACAAAAGAAACAATCAACAAACTGAAAAGACAACCTATAGATTGGGGGAAAATTTTGGCCAACTCTGTATCCGACACAGGATTAATATCCAGAATATACATAGAACTCAAGCAATTACACAGAAAAATAAATAAATAAATAAATGACCCAATTAAAAAATGCGCAAAGGAGTTGAATAGACATTTTTCAAAGGAAGACATACAAATGTCCAACATATACATGAACAAATGTTCAACATCACTAATCATTAGGGAAATGCAAATTCAAACCACATTGAGATACCACCTCACTCCAGTTAGACTGGCTATGATCAAAAAGACGGTGAATAACAAATGCTGGCGAGGGTGTGGGGAGAAGGGAACACTACTGCACTGTTGGTGGGAATGTAATTAGTACAACCACTTTGGAAAACAATTTGGAGGTTTCTCAAACAACTACAGATAGATCTTCCATATGATCCAGCGATCCAAATTCTGGGTATATACCCAGAGGAATGGAAATCATCATGTCAAAGAGATCCTTGCACTCCCATGTTTATTGCAGCTCTGTTTACAATAGCCAAGATATGGAACCAACCTAAATGTCCATCAACAGATGACTGGAAATAGAAACTGTGGTATATATACACTATGGAATACTCCTCTGCTATAAAAAATAATGAAATTCTCCCATTTGCAACAACATGGATGAACCTGGAGAAACTTATGTTGAGTGAAACAAGAAAAGCACAGAGGGGTAAATAATGCATGTGCTCACTCATATATGGGAGCTAAGAGGGAAAGGAAGGCAGGAAAGAAAGACCACAGCAGTGCTGTGATCCAACAGAGGGAGGGAACATTCCTAGGGCTACAAATTGGAGTGGAGGGGAGAGGGGGAGGGGGAGGGAGGTTGGGAGACAATTGGGAGGGGACGAAGGGTACAAAAGTAATTTCTGGTAATGGGTATGCCCCCAGTATGAATCTGGACCTCACATCATGGACAGGAGGGGGGACAATCAGCTTTGTATCTTATGAATATTTGTAATAAATAAATAGTAAAAAAATTAAAATTAATAAAAATTTTAAAAATAAAAAAATAAATGTTTTCTTTTTCTAGATATTTATCAGCTAAAATTCAAAAGTCCTTATAACCCTAACTACTCTTGTAACTTTTTTTCTATTATCATGGGAACTTATGCCCTTAAATCTATGATAAACTGCACAACAATATACTTAATATTTAATCCTAGTGGAACAAATAAACGGGCATTCATTGTGACAATTTTACTTATGACAAATAGATTAATGATCTTGCTAATTAGAGATCAGCTGCTTCTAAATGTTTCACTATTAAATTATATTATTTCCCTCCATAAATTCCTCATATCTATATATATATTTTTAACTCTTTACTGTTTCCGGCTTTAAACGTTAAATTCTTACCTGTTCTGTACTACCTTACCAGAACAACAAAAACAAAAAAAACATAGAGTAGATCCTCCAAAAATATCATTACTGATGTCCCTTCGTATCACTATTTCTTTGATTTTTCTTTTAGTAATTATCAATCTGTCATGTACTCAGTGTAAATTTTTTAAAAAATAATGCAACTATATATCCCTTCACAGAAGGAACCATGATCAGCAGGGAGGAGTGTTTTTAAACAGATACATACAAAATTATTTACATATGTAATACATTTATGTACCTGAACACACAAGTGAAATAGTTGGCTTTCTTTTCTATGTCCTTGTGATTTCTTCTTCGAGTATATTAGATCTACCTGACTGATTGTAAAAGTTACATAGTATTCATTATATTAACACAGTATATGTTACTTAAAGAAAATTTGTTTTCCCTTTTGGTTTCCACAATTTTTTGCACACGTTTAACAAGGTCTGACAGATACAGTTTGTAAAAAGACAATTACTGTTTAAAGGAATAGGCAAATTTAAAACTTTGCTAAAAATACCAAATTAATTTTACTTATCCAGTATCATTTTATACATCTTCCATAATCTCGTATCAATATAAAAAATGGCACCTTGTTACCTAATTCCCATTAAGTATTCAGCATATTTTATATACTAATTGCAAATTCCTGATTATTTTTGTGTATATCCTTAGTGCATTTTATTAATTCCACTTGTTAAAGAGAGTATCATTTCATAATTACTTGAATACCAAAATGATTAAACAGTAAGCCTATGTATACACCTAAAATTTTGTTACTTTCACTTATGTTCTACATATTTCCTCTTAAAATAATTGATTTTGATATGTACTATATACAAATCACTTCACATATAAAGTATGCTTTTCCAAAGAATAGTTATATTTTACGTTATTTAATTAAAGCATATAGAAAATATTTTGCTATAGGTAATGCAAGTGTCATTCATTATTTTGGATCAGGAGTTTTAGTCTGTCCTTATACATTTTCTCATGCATGTCAACATAAACTGTAGATCAGCAATTTCAGAAACAAATCCTTTGATATTTTGCTTGTGATGTGGTTTAATTTGCATATAATCTTTGCAGATATGCTTATGTATTTTAATAAGAAAAATTGATACTTTGTCTTTTTAAATTTTTCACGGGCTTTTTTATATCTTGCTTTGTTTTCTTCCTCTTGCCAATCTGAGTTATCTTTTTATTTACTTAAATGGAGAAATTTAGATTGACAAAATAGCTGTTGAAGTTTTAAAAGACATAATATACTCTATATTTAATATTAATATACAGTATCAAGAGTATAATTAACAAATATATAGCAACCAAAAACTTGGAAGAAATAAAGATAGATAACACTCATACCCAAGTAGGATGATTTAATGATGGCTTCTTTCTCAACAAAACCCATGTAGAATGAGAGAAAAGGCACAAACATCTTTCCAATGCTGAAAGAGGAAACATTCAAGCCAGCATTCAACATCCAGCAAAATTATCATTTCAAACTGAAAATGAAATAAGACAGAGCCACACAAACCTGAGACAATCTGCTGCGGGCCAACCTGTAACATAAATAATGCAACAGGAAGTTCTCCTGGCTAAAGGGAAACAACACCTGATACATACTGGGAACTACAGAAAGGAGCGAAGAGGACTTGAGAAAAAATAATTGAACATATATTTAAGACTGTTTTATTTTTATTATTTCATTAAAAGACAAATAACATATTAATTTTTTCTCCCACCAATAAGTAAATTCACACACACACACACACAAACACACACACACACACACACACACAAAACCGGGGGGGGGGGGGGAAGAAGATATAACAACCACAATTACTTGAAGTTGATACAACAAGCAAACAGAAAGGACATTGTTGGGGGGGGGGAGGGAGAAGGGAGGGAGGTTTTGGTGATGGGGAGCAATAATCAGCCACAATGTATATCGACAAAATAAACTTTAAAAAAATAAAATAAAATAAAAATGAAAAATAAACGGTTTTTAAAAAATATTTTTAGTTACATTATTTAACATATGTATTTCCTTGATGTGCTTCCCTTTAATAAAGACTTATTGCGCAGACTCAAAAAAAAAAAAAAAAAAGACAAATAACACTTGAAACAAAAATGTAAGTAGAAATGTAGAGGGAAAATATTTCCAAAATTCATCAAAGTTTAAGGTTAAGATTTGTGTATTTAATTTAATGTGCTTTCACTCCTTTACCAAAATTAATTGAAATGTTGTGGTTATACAAGTATTTACACAAATTGATATGCTCCTAACTTGAAAGAAATCAAGATAAGTAAATGATTCATATGCCAGCCCCTTCAGCAATGACTGAACATAATACAAAGTGGTGTAAATAATATCATGGTTACTATATCTGTATAATAATAAATCACCAAAACACATACTGTCTACAATATATTCCATTTTTACTTGTTAAATTTTATTACGCTATAGCTCGGTAATATACTTCTACCGCCTAATCCATACCTGGTACTTGATGGGAACTAGGGAAATATTTAGACAATCAAAAGAAAAAAGAAATTAAATGGAGTACACTGAACAAATGATGACAGAATAGCTCCACTGCTTGGGTAGGTTATTGCCATAAAATATTTCTATATTATTGATATAAATATTACTAATTGGCTATAGAGGAGGAACAACTAAAAACAAAAGCATATTTCAAAAAAATAGTATGTGCAGAATTGTCTGCTTTCATTAAACGACAAACCAGCCATTTCCGTCCACCCATCCTGCTAAGAAAAACCAAGAGAGCGGGTAGATATTAAACACATTGTGTGAAAGCAGCATAAACCCAAGGAAGCAAGCATTGGAGGAGAATGGATCTCAGTTTGAAGAGAAGCCCAGGTGGTAAGACCCAAAGGTGATATTCGTTTTCCCTCAAGGCTTATACTAATTGAAAGGAGGTGACTGAGAAGCCAAGATGCTACGTAGGAAGTTTTAGATGAGAAGTTAAGCACCTGACCAGGGCTTTCAGCAGCTGAGATGAAATATCCCAGCGCACCTCTCAAAGCAAAAAGAAAATGCTCCCGGGATAAAAATAAAATCATCCAGAACATACAATTATCCTTTAAGTATTTCATACAGAATATCCAGCATGCGATAAAAAATAACCATACAAGCAAAATGTAATAAGAAAGGGCCTACGATATGTTTTCTTCATTTACTGGGGTTACCTGAGACAGAAAGACATCCGTCCTGGCAATGTTGAGTCACAGTGAGATACAAATGCACAGCGACTAGAAAGCTACACTCAAAAGAACTAACTATAACAACTGCTGGCAAGGAGGTAGAGCAACCGCAACTCTTACTGCTGGTAGGATGGAAAATAGTACAATCACATCCCAAGAAATTTTGACATGTTCTGGAAAAAAATAAATATACAACTCTCCTGTTATCCAGTCATTTCTTTCCTTCATGTTTTTCAAAGACAAAACAAAACAAACAAACAAACAAGCAAAAAGACCCAAGGTATACGTTTATACCATGTCTTATGCAAGAAGACATTCAATAGCATGTGAATGGTGAAAGGGCTTGAGCAGAAACAGGAAGGAGAAATACAATGGCTGACAAAGAAACTTGGTGAGGGGGGATGATGAACATTTACATTATTTTACTTGTGGTGGGGATTTAATAAATATAAAAATATCAGAACTTATAATGTTTCTTTTAAAGTTGTACAGTTTACTTTAAAAAATTATACCTCAAAAAGTTATTAAAAAACGTGTAAATGTATCAAACCATGGGCATAAAGAAAAACTCAAGCCATTTTTGCAATAGAGGAAATTCTCCAAATTTAAGATTTGATAAAACATTTCACAAAATTAGAAAATAAACAAGGAATAAACCAAAAGTTGAAATAAAATTACAGGTATGATCAATTAATCAAACTAAAAAAATTAAATAACGAGCAATACTAGAAAGTTTTTTTTAAAGGTTAAATATATTAGATAAAATCTGGTAAAACTGATCAGAAAAGAATACCAAAACCAGCACCACCACCATCACCAATAGCAATACAGAAGGGACCATCACTATAGATTATGGAGACACACACATTATATTACAATCAGATTTACGCCAATAAATTTTCAATTACATGATATATCACAACAAATAAAACAAACACCATTTAACAAAGAGATAAACTAGTAAATGCCGGTAATTTCGTATTTATTAGGTAAAATGCATCTGTACTGAGAACCTTCTTACAAATGAATTCCATGTCCTGATGCCTGCATTCCTATCTTCTCCATGTAACTGAGAAAGATGTCACCACCAATTTTGCACAACCTCTTCCACAGAAAAATAACATCAAAACACTCCCAAAATGTTTTATGAGACCCCTATAAAGTATGGACCAGACTGATAAGGACATTATACATAGGGAATTACAAAGGTTTTAATGCCTCATGTCAAAAAACAAACAAAAATATAAATAAAATGTAAAACTTTTGTTTTACGAACAGATCAAAGATACCTCAACGAAAATACGCTATGAACAAAATGTGTTTCATCCAAGAGAAGATTTTTGTTGTCTTACCATTTCGAACTCAAACTAGTTTGGCAAAGAAAGGAGTAAAATCATATCACTATCACGACAAATGATAAAGAGAAACCATTGGACATAATTTACTACTAATTAATGATTTTTAGAAACTTAGAGAGCTACAGCAAATATCATAACTATTGGTGAAATATGGAAAACCTCTAGGGAAACTAAAAGACAACAGGGAGTCCAAACAAGGACCCTGGAAAAACTTTTGACCTATGACACCTACAGCTACAACTAACAGTAGATGCAGTCTAACACTCAGCCAGATAAAAACATAACACCTTAACCTAAAGACTTATTTTCCTCAATTCCTTATACCCAATACATAATGTTGGGCTTTCAACTGAAAATTACAAGGCATACTAAAAGGGGAAATATAAAATAAAATAACAGTTTGAAGAGTCAGCCATCAAAAGCATCAAAATAAGATTCAGATATTGCAGATATTTTGGAATGCTCAGACTGGAAATTTTAAATAACTATAATTAATACGTTAAGGGTTCCAATGGAAAAAGTGGACAACAAGCAAGAGCAGATGGGTAATGTAAGCAGACGAATGGGAAACCTATGACAGAAGCAAAGGCAAATAAAATAATATAAGATCAGTAAGAGATTTTAATTTTAAATTAAAAAGAATAAATCGTCTAAAAATGTTATTTTCATAAAGGATTTAAAAAATTGATAAGTCCCTAGCAAGACTGATCAAAGAAAAAACTCTGTATAATTTATATCACCAATGTAAAGGAAATCCTCACACAACATCCTGTAGGGACATACATAATTATATAGGAACATTTATACTAATAAATTTGATATTTCACACAATGAAAAAGTTCCAAGAAAAACAGAGCTTGACAACTCATAAAACTAGGAAATCTCAATTGCCCTGCAGCTCATAAAAAAATTGCCAATATATTGAAAAATACTTTTACAAATGTAACATAAATGAATTCTATGCCTGAAATTATAAATTTTCCATATGATGTGAATAAAATAACCACAATCTTTTACAAACTCTTCCACATAATAAAAAGAGTAGAAACACTTCCCAAGATCTTTCATGTGACCTTTATTATCTTTCTGCCACAATAAGTATATTATAAGAAAGTAAAATCAAATATGTATATTCCTCACGAAACCACACTTCCCACTCATCTCCTCCCATGAAAAAAAATAAATAAAAAAGAAAGAAAAGAAACCACTTATGTTTGACAAACAGAAACAAAAGTTTCAATGATATAAGGTCATGAATAAACTGGGTAGCATCCAAGCATGAATTATTGTTGGATTAGCACTTTGTAAAGAAACTAATTTAAGAAAGCAAAGGAGAGGGTGATATCACCATCATAATAGATACAGAGAAACCATATGACAAATTAACCATTCAGTTATAACTTTTTAAAAAAACTTACCAAACTTATGTAAATATCATAATTAGAGGTGAAATACTGAAAACCTTCCCCCTGAGATTATAGAGATAAGAATGCCTACTATAACCAGTTCTATACAAAATTTTAGGTAGGTCACATAGCCAGGACAATAATGCAAGAAAAATAGCAAAATGTATAAAGATTGGAAAGAACAAAATGAAACCACATTTATTCATAGATCGAATAATTATGATCTCAGGCTATTAAAAAGCGATCTATAGGTAACATAGTAGAATTTTTAAGTGAATTTAGCAAGAGAGCTGAAATTCACAGAGTTAAACCTGAACATATTTTTTCTAGGACTAACAATTCTTATTTAACTTTTTAAATACACATCATAAGAAAAGGCACAAAAATACAAGTTCTTAATTTAAATGTTTTCTTTTTCTAGATATTTATCAGCTAAAATTCAAAAGTTATTAGAACCCTGATTCCTTTGTAATTTTTTTCTGTTTTCATGGGAACAGATGCTGCTAAATGTACATAAACTGCACAACAAAATACTTAATATTTAAGCCTAGTGGAACAAATAAAAGGGCATTCATTGTGACAATTTTATTTATAGCCACTAGGTTAATGATCTTGCTGACTAATTAGAGATCAGCTGCTTCTAAATGTTTCACTATTAAATTATATTATTTTTCTACATAAATTCTGTATGTATTTTCTTATTTCTTTTTTTTAACCCATTAATATTTCTAGCTTTAAATGTAAAATTCTTACGTGTTCTGTACTACCTTACCGGAAAGAAAGAAAAAAAAGAAAGCAGTAGATCCTCCAAAAATATCACTAGTGAGTTGCCTTCATATCACTATTTCTTTGATTTTTTTTTACTAATTATCAATCCGTCATGTGCTCGGTGTAAATTAATTTTAAAAAATAATGCAACTGCATATCCCTTCAAAGAAGGAACCATGATTAACAGTGAGGAGTGTTTTTAAACGGATACATACAAAAATATTTACATATGTAATACGTTTATATATTTGTGCACACAAGTGCAATAAAGTAGTTTGCTTCCCTTTTTATTTCCTTGTGATTTCTTCTGCAAGTATATTAGATCTACATGATTGGTTGTAAAAGTTACATAGTATTCATTGTATTAACACAGTATATGTTACATAAAAAATATTTGTTTTGCCTTTTTCTATCCACACTTTTATGCACACATTTAGCAAGGTCTGTCAGATACAGTTTAAAAAGGCAATTACTGCATAAAGGAAGAGGCAAATTTAAAACTTTGCTAAAAATACGAAATTAATTTTAATTATACAAGACCATTATATACATCTTCCATAATCTTGTCTCAATATAAAAAAGGGCATCTTATATGCTAATTGCCAATTCATGATTTTTTTCTGTATATCCTTAGTGCATTTGATTAATTCCACTTGTTAAAGAGACTATCATTTCATAATTACTTGACTACCAAAATGATTAAATAGTAAGCCTATGTATACACCTAAAATTTTGTTACTTTCACTTATGTTCTATATATTTCCTGTTACTTACTTGATTTTGATATATACTATATATAAATCACTTCACATGTAAAATATATTTTTCCGAAGAATAGTTATATTTTGTATTATTTTATTATAGCATACAGAAAATATTTTGCTATAGGTAATGCAAGGGGCACTTCATTATTTTGTATCAAGAGTATTAGTCTGTCCTTATACATTTGCACATGCAAGTCAACATAAGCTGTAGAACAGCAACTACAGAAACAATTCCTTTGGTATTTGGCTTGTGAATATGCTTTAATTTGCATAGAATCTGTGCAGATATGCTTATGTACTTTAATAAGAAAAATTGATAGTTTGGAGTTTTAAATTTTTCACAAGCTTTTTTTTATTTTGCTTTGTTTTCTTGCTATTGCCAATCTGAGTCATTTGTTTATTTACTGAAATGGAAAAATTGGGATTGACAAAATAGCTATTGAAATTGTAAAAGACATAATAATCTCTTTATTTGATATTAATGTTAAGTATCAAGAGTATCGGTAAACAAACATACAGCAAACAAAAACTTCCAAAAAAAAAAAAAAAAGATAGATAACATCCATACCAAAGCAGGATGATTAAATGATAGCTTCTTTCTCAACAAAACCCATGGAGAACCAGAGAAAAAGCACCAGCATCTTTCCAATGCTGAAAGAGGAAACATTCAAGCCAGCATTCAACATCCAGAGAAATTATCCTTTCAAACTGAAAGTGAAATAAGACACAGCCACATAAACCTGGGACAATCTGATTCTAGCCAACCTGTAATATAAACAATGCAACAGAAAGTTCTCCTGGCTAAAGGGAAACAACACCTGATACATACTGGGAACTACAGAATGGAGCGAAGAGGACTTGAGAAAAAAAAATTGAACACATATTAAAGACTGGTTTATTTCTATTATTTCATTAAAAGACAAACAGCACTTGAAACAAAAATGTAAGTAGAAACATAGATGGAAATATTTTCAAAATTCATCAAACTATAAGGTTAAGATTTGTGTATTTAATTTAATGTGTTTTAACTCCTTTACCAAAATTAATTATCCTGTTGTGGTTCTACAAGTATTTACACAAAGGGATATGATCCTAACTTGAAATAAACCAAGATAAGTAAAGGATTCATATGCCAGCCCCTTCACCAATGACTGAACATAATACAAAGTGGAGTAAGTAATATTCTGGTTACTATTGCTGCATAATAACAAATCACCAAAACACATATTGTCTACAATATAATCCATTTTTACTTGTTAGATTTTATTAGGCAATACCTCAGCAATATACTTCTACCACCTAATCCATACCTGGTACATGATGGGGACTATGGAAATATTTAGAGTATCAAAGAAAAAAAATAAATAACTGGAGTACATTAAACAAATAATAACAGAAAAACTCCACTGCTTGGGTAGGTCATTGCCATAAAATATTTTTATATTATTGATATAAATATTATTAATTGGCTATAGAAGCTGAAACATCTAAAACCAAAAACATATCTCAAAAAAATAGTATGTGTGGAACTGTCTGATGTCAATAAATGGCAAACCAGCCATTTCCGTCCACCCATCCTGCTAAGAAAAACTAAGAGAGTAGGTAAATATTAAACATATTGTGTGAATGCGCCATAAACCCAAGGAAACAAGCATTGGAGGAGACCGGATCTCAGTTTGAAGAGAAGCACAGATGGTAAGACCCAAACGTGATATTCGTTTTCCCTCAAGGCTTATGCTAATTCAAAGGAGGTGACTGAGAAGCCAAGATGCCAAGTAGGAAGTTATAGATGAGAAGTTAAGCACATGATCAGGGCTTTCAGCAGCCTCACCAAATCAGGGGATGCACATTGAGTTCAGGGCCCACCATGACAGAGAAGATCTGGAAAACAGTCCAAAGATTGACACAACATCCCTGATAGGCTATTTATTTCGTGTTGATATAAACTAGAAATAGAAAACTCTTCCCAAATCATGACATCCAGCCTCTAAAGGACTTAATCACTGATTGAGGTGAGATGAACTATCCCAGCCCACCTCAAAGCAAAAGGAAAACGCTTCCAGGATAAAAATAAAATCATCCAGGGTATACAGTTATCCTTAAAGTGTTTCATACAGAAAATCCAGCACGCAATAAAAAATAAGTATACATGCAAAATGTAATGAGAAATGGTTAGTTTGAGGCCTACGATCTATTTTCTTCATTTACTTGGGGTACTGTCGTGTCCGCCGCTGGCTGACCCGAACAGCCCTAGCCTGGTTCCTTTTGGTGGGCGAGCAAATGGCCCAGGATTCCTCTTTCCCTCCTGTCCCCTTGGAAGGAGACTGGGGAAGAGAGCCGTGAAGTGAGGTGAGCACAACCGCTGGCCCCAACCCAGCCCAGTTTAAAGGACACTCAGACGTGGCGGGGGTTCTGTCGAGCAGTTCCATTTATTATCACACAAGCACTTGCTTTTAAAGGCAAATGGGGAAGGGAGATTTTTTACATAATCTTATCAGCTTAAAGGTCAAGAGAGCATGCATCCAGTCTCAATGCCTACCTATTGCAACCACGAGCGTGGAAGCGCGCATTTGGCCAATAAGGGCTAAGGTAAGGTTCCCGCAGACGCCCCCACCCTACTTCCTCCAGGCGCCGTCTTAGGCTGCCACGTTAATACGCCCTTGTGGGCCCATAATGGCGCCACTTGTAATGTCACTTAAGGTGGCATTAGTTTTTAAAGCCCGACAGGGTACCTGAGACAGAAAGACATACAACCTGGCAATTCAGAGTCATGGTGAGATACAAGTGCACACCGACTAGAAAGCTACAATCAAAAGAACTAACTATAACAACTGCTGGTGAGGAGGTAGAGCAACTGCAACTCTTAATGCTGGTAAGATGTAAAATAGTACAGTCACATCCCAAGACACTTTGGCATGTTCTAGAAAAAATTAAATATACAACTCTCATGTAATCCAGTCATTTCTTTCCTTCAAGTTTTTCAGAGACAATATGAAAGAAACAAACAAGCAGAACTACCCAAAGTATATGTTTTACGAAGTTCTGTGCAAGAAGACTTTTAATAGCATGTGACTGGTGAATGGGCTTGAGCAGAAACAGGAAGGAGAAAAATAATGGCCAAGAAAGAAACTTGGTGACAGGGGATGGCCATTAACTTTATTTTGCTTGTGGTAGGGATTTCATAAATATACTCATATCAAAATGTATAATGTTTCTTTTAAATTTGTACAGTTTACTTTAAGTCAATTATAGCTCAATAAGTTATCAAAAAATGTGTAGATGCATCAACACATGGGCATAAAGGAAAATTCATGCCATTATTGCAAAAGAGGAAGTACTGAAAATTTAAGATTCGATAAAACACAAAATTAGAAATTAAATGAGGAATATAATCCAAAACTTAAAATAAAAACTTAAAAGTATGATCAATTAATCAAACTAAAAAATATTAAATAATCAACAATACAAAATGGGTTTTTTTTCCCAAAGGTTAAATATGTTAGATAAACCCTGGCAAGACTGATCAAAAAAGAACACCGCCACCTTCACCACCACCATCACCAACAGAAATACAGAAGGGATCATCACTGTAGATTCTGGAAACACTTAAATTATATTACAATCAAATTTATGCCAATAAAATGTTAATTACATGAACTATCACAAAAAATAAAAACACCACTTAACAAACAGATAAACTAGGAAATGTCAGTAATTCTATATATATTATATAAAATGCATCTGTACTGAGAACCTTCTTACAAATGAATTCCATGTCCTGATGCTTGAATTCCTATCTTCTCCATGTAACTGAGAAAGATGTAACCTCCAATTTTGCACAACCTCTTCCACAGAAAAATAACATCAAAACACTCCCAAAATGTTCTATGAGACCCCTATAAAGTCTGGACCAGGCTGATAAAGATATTATACATAGGGAATTACAAAGGTTTTTATGCCTCATGTCAAAAAACAAACAAACAAAAAAATAAAATGTAAAACTTTTGTTTTGCAAACAGATCAAAGATACCTCAACGAAAATACTCTATGAACAAAAGTGTTTCATCCAAGAGAAAATTTTTGTTGTCTTATCATTCTGAACTCAAACTAGTATGGCAAAAAAAGGAGTAAAATCATATCACTATCACAACAAATAATAAAGAGATACCTTTGGACATAATTTACTACTAATTTATGATTTTTCAAAACTTAGAAAGCTGCAGCAATTATCATAACTATTGGTGAAATATGGAAAACCTCCCCCTGAGATCAGAAGACAGAAGAATGCCTACTGTCACCAGATCTATTCAACATTTTCTGGATGTCATAGCCAGGGCAATAATGCAACAAAAAGAGGGGGGAAAAGGCATAGCAGTTGGAAAAGAGGAAATTAATCCACCTTTATTCATTCATTGCATGTTTATGCTTGCAGACTATCTAAAAGCAATCTGTAGGTAATGTATGACAATGATAAGTGAATTTATCAAGCTTGGTGGATACCATACAGCTAAACATAAACACATTTTTCTGAGAACAGCAATTCTTACTTTTTTATACATATTTTAAGAAATGGCACAAAAACCTACACAATGTATTTTAAGGCTTTTTAAATATACTTATTAGATAATATTTGAGAGTCATTATAACCCTGATTTTTGTTGTCGTATTTTCTGATACCATGTGAATAGACGCCTCAGAATATAAAATGAACTTGATAATGCACTGGACGTTTAATCCAAGGGAAATAAAAGAAGGCATTCTTTTTGACAAGTCTACGTACAGCCTCCAGTTTATTGATCTCATTTACTAGTTAAAGATTTGCTCTGTCTCACTTCTAGTTCTGTCTTTAAGCATAACTTCTCATCTATTCTGCCCTACTTTAAAAAGGAAAATATTTCATTAGTGATATCCTTTCATGTGAGTATTTCTTTGATTTCCTTTTATGAATTACAAATTTAGCAGGTGCTCGGTTTAAAATTTCCAAAATTGCAGATCATATCTCTTCACAGAGGTAATAATGATCAGCAGTGAAGTTTTATATGAACAGATATACACACACACATTCACTTGCACATATGACGTAGTCATGTACATGCACACACGTGTGAATCAAACTACAACTTACTTTCTTTTTTCATGAGTAGTATAACTTGGACATATCTTCTGCAAATATATAAGAACTACCTGATTGGTTGCTAAGATGTAAAGGCTGTAAACCGTAATAGTCATGCATTGAACACAATATAATTAACTTAAAAATAGGTCTTTGGTCTTTTTTTAACAAACTTTTATGAACATTGCTAAGTAGCTTTGTTGACCATAGTCCTAGAAGGAAAATTATTGTTATAAAGGGTTGACATTTTCTAAAATATCTTAAAGATACAAAGAACATGTGGCCCAGCCATTCTATTCCTTGATGCTTTTCCAAGAAAAATGAAAGTGTCTGTGCACATAAGAATGGTATTACAATATACATAGCATGAAAAATGGGGAAGTTCCTGGGCAGGACCAGAAGGGGTAAATCCAAAGGTGCACCTGGAAACCTGGGTGAAAATTCTTGTTATAAAGGGTTGACATTTTCTAAAATATCTTAAAGATACAAAGAACATGTGGCCCAGCCATTCTATTCCTTGATGCTTTTCCAAGACAAATGAAAGTGTCTGTGCACATAAGAATGGTATTAAAATATACATAGCATGAAAAATGGGGAAGTTCCTGGGCAGGACCAGAAGGGGTAAATCCAAATGTGCACCTGGAAACCTGGGTGAAGAATGAATATGTTCATTATAGTATTCACGATGAGGGTTTCACAAATATGTAGATATCACAAAATGTAATATTATTTTAAAGTTATGTAATTTGTTATGTCAACTATACCAAAATAAAGTTGCTAAAAATGTGTAGTACCCATCAAAATATGTGTCTAAAGAAACATTTCAGCATTAAAAGCAAAAGAAGAAATCCTGAAAATTTAAGGTCACAATTGGGAACCACCTCACAATTTGGGAACAAAACAGTCAATTAAACCCAAAAGAAAACAGAAATAAAAAAAAAATAAAATTAGATTCAGTAAATGAAAGTCAGGAAAAAAAGTTAAAATCGACAAATCAAAAGTTAGTTTGTTTGTAATTGCTTTCCTTTTGAAAAGGTTAAAGAATTATAAATCATGACAAGACTGATGGGAAAAAAAGATAGAAAAAAGAAGACATGCATTTCAATTCCAGAAATGTAGAGTAGATCATCTTTAAAGATGCTGGTGATGCTTATATAATATTTGAATTTATACGAAATGAAAAAATTCCAAAAAAAAAATAAATACATCTTACAAAATAAGAAATTCAGAAAGTCTCAATGATACTTATGTGTATTAATTGAAGCCCATAGTGAAAATCCTTCCTACAAAGTTTCCACAGCCTAATGCCTGATTTTGTGAACTCTGACATACATTTCACAAAGAATACCAAACATGCACAACCTCTTCCACAGAATAAAAACAGTAAAAACACTCCACAGAATGTTAGTAAGATCACTATAAACTTTACACTAAACTAATAAGGACACTAGCATAAAAGAAAATCAATGGCTAATATGCATCAAGACAAAATTTTTAAAAATATTCTTATGTTTGACAAATGGAATCCAAACACACTTTCAATTATAATACCCCACGCACGAATTGGGTTGAATCCAATGGACTGTTACTAGTCTAACATACTCAATCTCCTTAACAAAACAAAGGACAAAATCATGTCATGATCACAACAAATACACAGGAATCGTTTGACAAATTTACCATCCAGTTACGGTTAAAAGAAAAAACTCAGAAAACTGCAGCAAATATCATGATAAGTGATGCAATATATTGAAACCCTCACCCTGAGATCAGGATTGAGACAAGGGTGTCTACTATTTCCATCCATTGAACATTTTACAGAGGTCATAGCCAGGGCAAAAATGCAGGGAAAAAATGCGTAATGAATGGAAAGGAAGAAATGAACCCACTTTTGTTCACAGATTTTGTGTTTATGTTTCTAGAATATCTAAAAGCCATTTACAGGTAATAAATTAGAATTAATAACTGCATCCGGCAAAATTGCTGGATTTCATACAGTTAAATCTAAACACACTTTTATGAGAATGGCCATTCTCGCTATTTTATAGATATCATAAGAAATGCCATGAAAACCCTACACAACAAGGTTATAATTAAGTCTTTTTTCATACACGAATCAGATACAAATTGAGAATATTTTTACCCTAAATATTCTTGTCAGTTTTTCTGATATCATGGCAACAGTGGCTCATGAATATTAGTTAAACTCTAGCTTTCACTTGGCATTTAATCCTAGTGGAAAAACAAAAAGATCATTCTTTGTGACAATTTCTCTTATGGCCTTCAGTTTAATGATTTCGCAGACTAATTAGAGGTCAGCTTCTTATAAATCAATCACAACTAAATTAAATTATTTCTCCCCATAAATTTTCTATATTTTTCTCATTATTTTTTCCTTCATAACTCTATTTTAATTCTGGCTTTAAGCATAATTTCTTACCTGTACTGTAAGGTACTCATTAAGAAAAAAACAAATTCCAAAAGAATCATTAGTACTATGCTGTCATTTAAACATTTTATTTTCCTTTATTAATTACAAACAAATTGGTTTGTCTGTGTTCCTGTAAAACTTAATTATAAAACCAGGCAGTAGTCCAGATATGGCCTATTCAAAGTGATTTGCTGTCGTTCATCATTCCAGAATTTACACTAAAACACGTGAGTAATTTTTCATTTTACCATCAAATTGTACTATTAAATTGAATAGTGTAATTCATACCTGCAATATTGAAATATCATCATCATTATCATGTACTAAAAAATTTCACATACTTGTATCTATTTCCGGAAATTTACCTTGTTCCCTTGACCTGTTGGTGAGTTCTTCAGGAATTTGTGATGGACTCAGCTGCCCAGATGAGCCGTGCTGGAATAATTTTTATTGTGAGACTCTAAGCACTGGGGCAGGAGCAGTGGGGTTACACTGGACCCCTCATCTCCGAGGAAATTTAAAAGTGATGTCTGTGCTCTAGCCCCTAGAAAGTTTGATATAATTAGAATAAAACGGGAATCTATGTTTTTTTTTCTTTAGAACCCCTCAATCAATAATTGAGAAGCCAGATTTGTAAACCACGTCCCTTATGTATTTGTTCAAAGTATATCTAGTTCTAGATGTTGCAAACATCAGCTTAACACTGGTGAAACCTACAGATTGCAGGGTCCCACTCTGGACCTATGGAATCAGAATCTCCAGCGGAGGACAGTGGATTTGCAAAAGCAACAGAACCCCATGTGATTCTTATCATCATAAAAATTTTAGAAACATTCCCTGAGGGCAAATTTCTGCTCTCTGTATTTCTCCACGCTGAAGCTCACACTGAATACCTTGGGCAAGCAGCCTTCTATCTGGTGATCATCCATCCTTGGACGCTTGCCAAAATTGTTTTGGGGGGTAGAGAACAATGGATAGAAAATTTTAAAGGTCATAAATTCTCAATAGCCACCTTTTCCATGTACACTCTCTGAAACAGATTTGACTGAGAAAGCTGTGAGTTCACAGTAAGATTCCTCCCTCTTTGTGTAAGAGTTACATACTGAATTTTGTTTGCGATGCTCAGATATCCTTAGTCCTACTATGCAGCATTGCCTCAAGGGGTGAAAAACTCCAGGGCACCAACAAAGGTTAAAACTTGCATCAAGAAGCCATAAATATGTAACATTTCCTGTATTTTCTTGTTTTCTACATACTTCAGTGATGACCCATTTGTGGTATTTTGCCCCATGATGAGATGTTCTGATTTCAGGTACATGGTAGACCAGGATGGTAGGAGTGAAGATGATTTTTATTAAATGACTTTCCTCCATCAGACTATTGTAACAAACACATCTCTTTTGAAAAAGAGTCACATGAGAGAAAAGTAAAGAAAGGTTTGGTAAGAAATAGTGAAGCCTTAAAATGACATTTTTCCACATATGTAAACATAAGCAACTCTTCTCAGCTTTTCTCACTACTGATCCCTAAGGACGAGCTGCTAGGCAGAAAAATATCACCTTCCAATCATAGTAATAGTGATCCTTATATTATCATATGGAACAAAAAGTTTTCTTACAGAAAACTTGAAGACATACTGGATAAAATTGAAGGATAAAAGTTTTATATGATATTTGTCAGATTGAGTATAGGCTTTTGATAATAAAGTTAAAACCTATTTTATCAAATCATTATGAAATTCTTATTTCCTTTACAAACTATTCTCATTTTATCTTGTGCAATGTTTAATATTTTCTACTACACTTTGACAAAAAATAATCTCTTACATGTCAGATTAATAACAAGGCTAATTTCTAACACATTTTATTTCATTAGGAAGTACAATTTCCAAAAAACTTAACTTTTTAATACTTATAAAATTTATACTATTTAATATTGTTTTGATCAATTGTATATTAACTATTATTGTAACAAAAATTCATCCACAGGACAAATTTTACTCCTTAATACCCTGTGTCCACAGACATAAAATGCTTGTTAAAATTTCAATCCATATACATACAGTATTTTGATTTTCATACATAGAATTGGTTGTTACACAGAATCACTTTCAAAAGTTAAAGTTATAATGTGAACACATGTCAAATATTTATTTGACTCAATAATGAGTAAAATAATGAGTGAAACAACACGTGGGGAATTTGGTTCGCAGAAGAATTCAAATGGTGGTTACGCTGTCAATTTAAGGAAGTCAGGCTGAAATACATTTGCTAAGTTTGAGACAAAGCAATTGATATAATTTGGATGTGGTCTCCCGAAAACTCATGTGGAAATCTGATTCCTAATGTGATAATGTTAGAAGCTGATTGAGTCATGGGGGAAGATTCCTCATGAAGGGATTAATGCTCTCCCTGGGGTATGATGGTCCTGAGTGAGATCTTACTCTACTAGTTCCCATGAAAGCTGGTTGTTTAAAAGACCCTGGCACTTCCTCTCTCTCTCTCTTGTTTCCTCTTGCCATATGATCTGCTTGTGCCTGCTGGCTGCCTGCTGCTTTCTTCCATGAATAGGAGCAGCATGAGGCCCATGCCAGATGCAGCTGTCCCAGAATCGTAAGCCAAATAAAACTCTGTTCTTCATAAATTATGCAGGCTCAGGTATTCTGTTATAGCAACACAAAACAGACTAAGAAAGAAAATTGGTACCAAGGAATGGGGTGTGGCTTATAACAAATGTTTGAAAATGTGAGCAGCTTTGGATCTGGATGTTGAGGAGAAGCTGGAGGAATTTGGAGGAACAGGCTAGAAAAAGCCTAAATGCTAGTGAAAGTTTAGAAGCCAAGAAAACTAGAGGAACTTTTAAAGATGGGTTAAGTGGTGGTGAGCTGAATGCTGATAGACATGTGGACTGTAAAGACCATTCTGAGGAGGTCTCAGATAGAAATAGGAAGGAGTTTTTTGGAAACTGAGGCAAAGATCACCCTTGCTATGAATAGGTAAGCAAGTTGGCTGCATTGTGTCTATGCCCTAGGACTTTGTGGAAGATGGAACTTAGGAATTGGGAACTAGACTGCCTGGCAGAAAAATTTCTAAGCAGCAAAGCATTAAGGTAGCCACATGGCTACTTGCAACAGCCTATGCTGAGTTATGGCAGCAAAGGCAGAACGTAAAGCCTGAATTTAAAAGGGAAGCAAAGTGTGAAAATTTAGAAAATTTACAGCCTGGCCATGTGGTAGAGATGCAGAGAGCATGCAATGGTGCAGTCCAGTGACCATTAGCTAAGAAGATTAGTACAAAGAAAAGGGATTATCAAGAGAAGGGGAAAAGGGCCCTGAAGGCACTGCAGAAGACTCTGGGGACAATGCTTCCATTTCAGGCCCAAAGACCTAGGGAGGCAGAAAGGTCTTGGGCAAGAGGCCTGAGGCACCTTCCACAGGCTTACTGCTCAGGGCCAGCTTGGGAAGCTGCTTCCAGCACCAGCACCCCAGCTGCTTTCATTGCTCCAGCCATGGCTCAATTGGCTCCAGGTGTGAGTGGACCTGCAGCTTTGGAAGATACAAGCCAGAAGGCTTGGTGGCATCCACGTGGTATTAGGTCTGCAGGCTGGCAGAATGCTAGAACTGTGGAGGCTTGGGAGTCTCCACCCTGATTTCAGAGGATGAATGGAAAAGTCTGGGGGCCCAGGAAGAGATCTGTCACAGGGTCAGAGTCACCACAGACAACATTAGCTAGAGCAAAGCCAGGTGGAAACATGGGGTCAGAGTTGCAGCAGAGAAACCCCATCAGTGTCATGCCTACTGGAGCTGTAAGAGCGGGACAGCCATGGAGACCCCAGACCTGTAGAGCTACCAGAGTGGAATACCAGACTGGGAGTCCTAAAGTGTGGCCTGACACCAGGAAAGCTATAGGAGCAGAGCTGCTCAAGGACTTGGGGACCCAGCCACGACAGAAGCTTGCAGAAGTTGAACGTGGAGTCCAAGTACATGATTTGCCAGCTTTGAGTTTTAATGCCGGCCCTGCTGGGTTTTGGGCTTCTTTGGGACCAGTTACCCCTTTCTTTTGGTATGTTTCTCCATTTTGGAAAAGGAATATATACCTTAAGTTTGTCCCACCATTGTATCTTTGAAGTAGATAACTTGTATTGATTTCAGAGATGCAACTTTGAACTTTGGACTTGTGAATTGAAACAAGTTAATACTTTGGGGGTAGAATAATTGAATTTGTATGTGAAAAGGACATGAGTTTTGTGGGGCCAGGGGCCGAATGTAGTGGATTTAATTATGTTCCTACAAAACTCACTGAGGCTTGAATATCTCCCAAGTTTTATGTATTAGAAACTTAGTCCCCACTATGACTATTAAGAGGGTGGGAAATCCTATTATGGTAATTGAAAGGTGGAGCCTTGAAGAGGTGATTGGATTGTAGGACTGTGCAGTAGTGAATGAATTGAAAATGTTCGTCACGGGCATGGTCCTGAGGGCTTTAAAAGAAGAGGAGAGTCTATCTTGCTCACTCAATCTGCTCTCTCTGCTTCCACCATCTTGCAATGTGAGATCCCTGGGTCACTGTTGCTACCAACAGATAGACTTTGGACTTCCTAGACTCAGAAACTGTCAGCAATTAATTGCATTTTCTTTATAAATTACCCAGTTCCAAATATTTGTTATAAGCAACACAAAAACGGACTGATACAGCAGTTTAGTATTTTATCGGGAAAACAAATTTCTAAGTTTTTTTTTTTTCTTTCTTTTTTTTTTTTTTCCCTTTTCTTATTGTATAAATTTCTGGAGTACAAAGTTGACTATCAATAATTGTGTACAACGTGTGGTGGTCAAATCAGGGTAGTTACCTTATTCATCATTACAATAGTAATCATTGTTTGTGTCCACTGACCAATTTCTCATTAACCCCCATCCCATCCAACCTCCTCTCCCGCTTTCCACCTCTAGTAACCACAGTTCTATTCTGGCCTTCTAAGTGTTCAGTGTATTACTGTGATTGCTGTTTCTTTCTTTCTCTTTTCATTGTTTGTTTATGAATTCAGCTGCCACTTATGAGTGAGGACATGCAGTGTTTCTCTTTCTGCTCCTGGGTTGTTTCACTTAGCATAATTTTCTCCAGTCTCATCCATGTTGCTGAAAAGGGCAGAATTTCATTCTTTTTTATGGCTGAGTAGTATTGCATTGTGCATATACACCACATTTTCCTTATCCACTCACCCATGGTTAGACATTTAGGTTGGTTCCGTAACCTGGCCATTGTAAACAGAGCTGGAATAAACACGGGAGTGCAGGTATCCCTTCGACATGTTGTGTGCAGTATACTCAAAGGAAATGTACTTCAGGGGGAGTGGTTTTCCAAAGCCTTACAGTTTCAAATATTGACCTTACAAAAACAGGTAATTTTCCTGAGGGTATTGAGTCTCTGTTGGAAGATAAAGAGTTGTAGCCCAGCAGGTTGCTGGCTCAAAGACAGACAGGTTACTGATTGATATGTAAAGATACTGGGAAATTGCCATAAGAAAAAATGTTTGCTAAGATCAACTTTTGTTGGTGGATCACTTAATTGACTTAATGGAATGTCATCTGACTTGTTTTTACTAAATGTTAACAGCTTGTATGGTTAAACTTGGTAAAACTTTAAGCCCACCTATGTCTCTTCCTGTAACTTCGTGGTTACAGGAGAATAAATACAGGAAGAGATCCCCAATTCAGGGTTAATTTCCCAAATGGAAGGAATGCCTCTCTCTTGAGGGTTCTGGAGCTTCTCACTGGTCAGAAGAGATGGGCTCGAGTAATCCTTTGCAGCTCCATCACCTAGGAAAAGAGAGGTGACTAAACCGTGGGGGGAAAAGCAACAATGGTGATTTCCATTCTATGGATATATACCCAGAAGGGGTATTGCTGGATCATATGGTAGTTCTATCTGTAGTTGTTTAAGGAACCTCCATAGTGTTCTCCATAATGATTGAACTAAATTGCAGTCCCCCCAACAAGGCAGAAAGGTTCCCTTTTCTCCACAACCTTACCAGCATTTGTTGTTCTCTGTATTTTTGATAATAGCCAGTCTAAGTGGGGTGAGATGATATCTCAAAGGGGATATAATTTCCATTTCCCTGATGATTAGTGATGTTGAGCATTTGTTATATACCTGTTGGCCATTTGTATATCCTCCATTGAGAAATGTCTATTCAGCTCCTTGGCCCACATTTTAATTGGATTGTTTTTTTACTGTAAAGTTATGGATTGTTTTTTTACTGTAAAGTTATTTAAGCTCTGTGTATATCCTGAATATTAATCCCTTGTTGGATGCATGATTTGCAAATATTTTCTCCCATTCTGTAGGTGGTCTTTTCACTCTGTTCATTGTTTACTTTGCTGAACAGAAGCTTTTTAGTTTGATATAATCTCTTTGTTTATTTTTGTTGTTGTTGTTGTTGTCTGTGCTTTGGGGGCACCGGGGAGAGAGTTTTGAGCAAAAAACGCCTAGGCTCCTATCCTCATAGTGCTTACAGTCTGGGAAGGGAAATTGACCTTAATCAAATGATCACTTACATAAACATAAAATTGTACCTGAGGCACATGTTATGAAGTGAGGGCATATAGAGACTGGAAAGTACGAGAAGGAGAGAAATGAATCTTGGAAGAGTGAGCCGAGATCTAAAGAAAGAGTTAACTAGGTGACAACAAGGGATTCAGTATTTTTGAGATTTTCTTCTGTCATTTCAAAACCCTCTTGAATGAGCGGGGGAATAAATGTATTTGATTTAACTCTTTTGTGTTTTGTTTGGAAAAAGTTGAGTCACATTTCTGACCAAGGTGGCATAACAGGGACTGGATTCATCCTCTCATGTGAAAACACCAACAACAGATAACAGTTGCAGGACACTGAACATCAGGAAGCAAAGGACAGTGATTCCTGAGAGACTGAAAACAAACAGAAGCCTAGGATTGCCTGTGCTTACCCTCTGGGGAGTGTTTCTTAACTACAACATAGGGACGGGGAATCCAGGCATGGCATGGGCCTGTAGGTTCCCTGAGATGGAGCTGACAATGCAGGGAGACCAGCATGGTTTCTGTTCTCAGAAAAGGGTATTGAAGACAAAAGAGCTGCACAGAGAAAAGACCCCAGAGATCTAGAGGGGGCACCCCTCAACTATTCTGATCAATGTGCTGATCAGAGGATTTTCATGAGAACACACTACTCAAGGCTGGGGAAAGAACCGCTGAAAAAGATTACAGGGAACTTAGAGAGAACGGTGCCTGGTATTCAACCTGTTCACTTTTATCGTCCAGGCTCTTAAAGTAGAAGCAGTAAACGAGGTGTTGTGGAAACACGGAATGAAAGGAGCATTTATGTGGGAGCCAACAGTAGAATACGCTGTTCTTTTACGTCTCCTTTGTTATTATCTTCACTACAGCCTTCTTTATTATTGTGTCTTAATCATTGAAATCTTCCCTTAGAAATTAATTTTTATAAAAATACATGTATGGGATCTCACTGTTCACATCCTTCTGCATCTATTTGATATTTCTGTTACTTAATAATGAAACTGTGCAATATTTTCTGGGCTCTACATATGTAGATGGCCTGTATTCTGTAACTTAACAGTCATTCAATAGGCTCAAATTGACAGGGTGCAGGTATTGCCATGGTGCCCGCATACCAGCTCTATGGACGCTCTTTTCTGTCTTCCTTATTATTTATGACTTTTTCCAGTCACTCTTGGATAATAGCTGTCATAATCTTCTTGTATCTTTAAACAATGTACCCATCTTCTTCGAATAACAAATTTTTTAGTGTGAGGAACCTCCACAGACGAATTTCAAAAGTGCTGTCTTAGTCCAGCTTGATTCTGTCTCGAGGGGACACCTGTGGGGAGAATCAGCACCATCCACCCGCCCCGCCACCCTTTTCAATCTCTCTCTTTCTCTCTCGTCTCTTATTTTCCTGACTATTGATGGTTTCTGAGAATTCCAGAAGGGATTTACTGTGTGTGCTTATCAGCCAGCAATCTCTGGGGTTGGCAGCTCTTCAAAGATAGCTTGTTCTCTCGCAGGGCTATTTTAGTGATTTCTGAGAAATTCGTCCACATGATGTGTGTGATGGCTCTCACGTTCCTTGGTGTCTGGTAGGTTAGTCAGCAGACTTTCAAGACTGAAGCCCCATCTCTCTTTCAGGGAGCTATTTTGGCCAAGTTACTGTCAAGTGGCTTCAAGCTATTTTCTATTTCTCTGGTCCCATATTAACATACCAGTTTGTGGAACACACACTCATAGCCTTTTTCATTCTGTGTGTGGAAGTGCAGTTTGTTCCTAAAATGACCCTGTTTATCTCTGGATAATTCCACAGCTTCTTTAGAAGTCTCAGGTGAGAGTCAAACACCAGAACACTGTGTCCCCCAAACTTCAAGAAACACAAAATCAGAAAATTTTAAATCTACAGAAGGGTTTTTACATAAAGCCCCTCTCACTAGGCTAGCAATGAAAAGCACCACTGGCCACCCCCTGCCCCCTTCCAAGAGGTAAGTGTGATGGTGAGATAAGAGGAAGTACCAGAGCACTATGGCAAACATCTCCAAAGAAATACTCTCTTGACCTCACTTCAATTTAAACCCCATTCACAGTCTCAGGTGTGGGCGAAAGGTCAGGCAACCTTTCTCTATATAACTTCTTTATACGAGCTGCCGAAGAGGACTAGTGCCTTACTTTGACAACAACTATTTTGCTCTGTTTTCCATCTTTGGGACCTCTGCTGAAGCCGAGAAAAAATATTTCATTTTGAAACTACGTTACATATATGTATACTATACTATGCTATGCTATAATGTGTAATTTTCGTCATTCGGTGGACACTTTGGTTGTTTCCAGACTTTGCTACTCTAAACAACAAGGCTTTGCTTAGCAAGTAGCTAGTAGCTCATCTAGATTTGGCTCCAGATAACAAACCAATTTTAAGTATGCTTCGTGTCTCATTCTGCAACCCCAGATGAAGGTGTAGTGGATACTTAGTCCTTTTTTTCTGGTGGGGATAAAAGATGTGCCAAGAGGGACAAGCCAAATTGTGATAGAGTATTTTAAGCCTTTGCATACATCCATCAGCTAATACTCCATTGACCAAAGCAAAACACATAGCCAAGTACAAATTCGTCAATCAAAGAAATGCACATCAACTACTGTGAGGCGCTGGTAATAGGATGGAAGAATATTTATACTAAAGGAAAGTTAGAAATGCAACCAATGATTAAATATACCACAGTATCCCTTCTTGGCTTTGCCCTGTTCTGTGAACAATGTCTGGTCACACTTTAACATTAGCGATGATTGCAAAGTTTCACCTTTATGCCCTGAGGTTGCTTATATGTATTGTGGTACTCATATTTTCACTAAGTTGTATTAATCTTTACAGTATTGTTACTTTTTGAAGGTCGTTACATGATGATATCCTCACATGGGGCTCAGGGCTTTTATTTTGGTATAGGGTTTATAAAGTATTCAAAACATAAAGAATATTTCAACTAGAAAAATGAGACTATAACTTTTTACAAAAAAATGCACATATATGGGCCAGGCCCGTGGCTCACTCAGGAGAGTGCGGCACTGGTAGCACCAAGGCTGCAGCTTCGGATCCTACATAGGATTGGCTGGTGAGCTCACTGGCTGAGCGTGGTGCAGGCAAAACCAAGCCAAGGGTTGTGATCCCCTTACCACTCAAAACAAAAATGCACATATATTTGTTGAATGTTATTTCATTTGCTACTATACGGTATTAGTCTATTTTTGTTGCTAATAACAAAATATACGCATCCAGGTGATTTATAAAGAAAACAAAATATATCGCTTACAGTTTCTGAGGCTGGGAAGTTCCAAGTGCATCTGGTGGTAGAAACAGTGACCCAGGGGTCTCACATTGTAAGAAGGTGGAGGCAGAGAGAGCAGAGAGAGAGATAGACAGACTCTCCTCTTCTTTTAAAGCCCTCAGAACCATGTCCCTGACCATGATTTTTAAGCCATTCACTATGGCATGGTCCTACAATCCAATCACCTCTTCAAGAGTCCACCTTTCAATTACCATAGTAGTATTTCCCACGCTCTTAACAGGCATGGTGGGGGTTAAGTAATACACAAAATTTAGGGAACACAATTCAAGCTTCAGTGAGTTTTGGGGGGGACATAATTCAATCCACTACATTTGGCCCCTGGCCCCGCAAAACTCATGTCCTTTCACAAGCAAATACATTCATTTCATTGCCAAAGTCTTGACTTGTTTCAACTCAAAAATTCAAGGCTCAAAGTCCCATCTGTGAAATCAATATAAGTTATCTCCTTCCAAGGTACAATGGTGGGACAAACATAGGGTACATATTCTCATTCCAAAAGGGAGATATAGGCCAACAGGAAGGTTTAACTGGTCTCAGACAAGTCCAAAACCCAGCAGGGTAAGCACCAAATCTCAAAGCTGGTGAATCAGGTACTTTTATGCCATGTTCAACCTCCCCTGCAAGCTTGTGTGGGGGTTGCATCCCCAAGTCCTTGGGCAGCTATGCTTCTAAGTCTTTCCTGGTATCTGGCCACACTTCAGCTCTCCCCGGCTGTTATTCCATTCTGGTAGCTCCACAAGTCTGGGGTTGCTGTGGCGGTCCTGCTCTCACGGCTCCACTAGACATGACATTGTTGGTGTTTCTCTGCTGCACCTCTGACCCCATGTTTCCACTTGGCACTGCTCTAATGAAGGTTGTCTGAGGTGGCTTCGCCTCTGCAACAGATCACTTTCTAGGCAGGACTTTTCCATACATCCTCTTAAATCGCAGTGGAGACTCCCAAGCCGTCCCAGCTCTGGCATTCTGCAAGCCTGCACACCTAACACCACGCGGACTCTGCCAAGGCTTCTGGCTTGTGTTTTCCAAAGCTGTGGGTCCAGCCACACCTGGGGCCACTTTAGCAACAGCTGGAGCAGCCAAAGCAGCTGGGGCTCAAAACGGTTGGAGCAGTTCTTTCTTTTCCTCATCGTGGCATCTCCTGCCTTCATGAACTCCGTAGGTGTCTCCTCCTCTTTTCCCTGAGCCTTAGCAGCCCCAGCTTTGTTGCCCTCACTTTTTAGTAGTTGTAAATTGGTTGATTTGTGGGAGAGAGTGATGCTGGGGACTGCCTATTCCACCATCTTGACTGGGAGCTGGATCCCTTCATCTTGACTGGTGGCCTGGATTGCCCTTTTCCATTCACTGTGAGAACAAAAGACAGAAAGGAAGGGTTTGTGACAAAAGCAAGCCACATAAGGCATGTGTGGGGCCCAGGTGGTAATGGGCCTGCTTTCCCCAGAGCTGAGCATTGGGTAGTGCCATATCTGCCTCGAGACCAGCTATCTGATTAGGGTACATTCACCAATGAGTGAACATATCCTTCAGTCTCCCCAGTGTACTTGGTTTCACATTTATGGACTTTCTGAGGGACAGTGGAGATTACTGCCAGGCCCGGCCCAACCTCTACCCAGACTCGTGAACTCCAGAAAGTCGTTAATATTTGAGAAGTTCCCATGAGAATGAATAACTAGGACACTGAATAGCTAAACTCAATGACCAAACATTATACAGGACCAGGATTGGGAAAAACTGAGTGCACTTATTATCTGTTGACTCAGTATTACTTGATTGAAACCGTGCTGCTTTTTGGTTGGAGGTTCATTTCATTTCCTATTACTCCTAACTTTGTATTCAACTGGACTATTTTGTAGTAGAAGTCTGTTATTTTAAAATCTTTCTGTGTTTTTTAAAAATTTAATTACTTCAACATAGCTGGAATGAACCGCCCTGCTCCTGTTGAGACTGTATACAGGAATATGAGATTTCATGTTATGCACAACTCAACCAATGCCCAACATATTCTTACAGGAACTTCAGAAGGATGGAGCCACCACTATAGTAAGAGTATGTGAATTGACTTATCACCCTGTCATTTTGGAGAAAGAAGACACGGAGGTTCTGACTGGCCTTTTGGTGATGGTGCACCACTATGCAGCCAGATTGTTTATATGTGGGAAAAACTTGTAAAAAAAAGAAATTTTGTGAAGATCCCGGTTTTTGAATTGCGGTTCCCCATGCTACAGGTCTTGGGAGAGCTCCAATGCTGGATGCCCTAGCGTTAATTGAAGGCGAATGAAATATGAAGATGTGGTACAGTTCGTAAGACAAAAGCAAGGTGGGTCTTTTACCAGCAGACAACTTTGTACTTGGAGAAATATCATCCTAAAATGTCCATGCCCTCAGAAATGCCAGAAAGAACTGTTTAATTCAGTAAAAGGGGGCTGCATGATTCTACAGCCCTGGAAGTAAAACTTGTGAAGGATCTGATTTATTTTATATATTAGCCCATAGGAGGCCTGGTGAATACCACTCTAATGTGGCTTACATAGGAACATTCAAAAGCAGTTTTAGCAGGTCACGAGCTTGCCTGAATCGGACCCTCTTTGTTGGATGTTATTTTGACACTTACTACAAGATTCTAGATCTTTAATATTTAAAAGGTGTTTATTAATAGGTACAATTGTTTCTTATCAATATATAAGGAATTTAGATAAATGACATGCCAAAACACCAGGCACAATACTTGTATGATTTTAGTGTCACACAGATCTTAGGTGGTTTATTTCTTTAGTCATTTTAAACTTTGAAGGGAGGACCTACGTGGTCACCTGTTCACTGTGCTTTTATATCTTAGACATTCAAACTGATATACAGAAGGGCTTGCACAACCACTGACTTAGACGGATTTGTACAAAGTCTTAGGTGATTATTTCTTTTTATAAATTACATTTCTGTGTTGTTAGAAAAATTTCCATTTTGAAAAATCACACACACAAATTTCTGGCTGACAGTTCAATGTACATGGCACTAATTCACCTCTATTTAAAGTCTCCAGACAAAAAAGAGTTATAGTTCATTTTAAGTTTGCACTTTAGTGTACAACTTAACAAAAGGGGCATGAGAAAATAATGAGAGGGTGCTATTAAATATTTCTAGTAAAATGTTTCCTTTGTCTTATGTGGGATATATAGCAAATATTTCAATAAATGCTTTTACATTTACCAGATATTTTTAAAGCTAGAAAAACTGTGTTATTGTAGCTATAAATCTTATAATAAATGTTCTGAAAATCTTGTAATTCTTTGTTTCATACTTATTCGAAAATATTTGCCAATTATTATTATTATATGGAAGCATGTTAACATGTATGCATTTGTTTAATGTAATAGAGAGGAGTAGTAAATTAATATTACACAGATTTTGTCTCAAATAAATATCAATATTCATTATAATTTTCTATAAAGTGATATCAAATGCTGTTACTACCAATGTTGGCAGGTGTACTGGATTGAATTATGTCCCCCAAAACTCACTGAAGCTTGAATTGTGTCCCCCAAGTTTTATGTATTGGAAACTTAGCCCCCACTGTGACTGTTAAGAGGGAGGGAAATACGATTATGGCAATTGAAAGGTGGAACCTGGAAGAGGTGTTTGTATTGGAGGACCTTACTGTAGGGAATGCATTAAAAATGGTCATTGGGGCATGGTTCTGAGGGCTTTAAAAGAACAGAGAGGGGAATCTGTCTCTCTCTCTCTGCTTCCACCATCTTGCAATGTGAGACCCCTGGTTCACTGTCGTGACCAACACTCAGGTATTTTGTTATAGGCAACAAAAACAGATGAATACAGAAAATCGGGCAAGTCCCATGTGGTAGAGAAGCAGAGAGCATGAAATGGTGCAGCCCAGCGACCCTTAGCTAAGATTAGTGCAAAAGAAAGGGATTGTCAAGAGAAGGGGAAAAGGCCCAGAAGGCATTGCAGAAGCCTCTGGGGCTAACCCTTCCATTTCAGATTGAGGAATCTTCCCCCATGCTTTGCAACTCTAAACAACACTTTTACTATTTGGCCCTTTGTAGAAAGTGTTTCCTTACCTCAGACTTAAAGTAAACATCCATCCTTAATGAACTACTTGAGAAAAAGAGAGCTGGGAGTACTGGAGGCCTGCTTCCTAATTTAGAGACACAAGACTGAAGGCTCAGTATTGCACTTCTTTAGGAAGTGGGTGATTTTCCTAGAGAGGGCTCCCAGTGAAAGAATTCCTAGTGGGGTCTGAGGGAAACAAAACAAGTCTGCAGTAACTCTAAATCTCTATAACACACACAGATACTTGTTTATGAGATACATCTTTAGGATTGTAATTTTCCTAGTGGCAAACTAGTATATGAATAGAATTCTAGTTTCTAAAGGAGGGGAAGTTGGTCAAATACTAAGATTTGGGCTTAATCTATAGCCAACTTTCAAAGAGCAATGTACATTTTACAAAAAATATGCAAGGTGTATATGAATAAACAATCTCTGCTAAAGCACAGAATAGAGACTTTCTATAAATGGAAACTATTTTCTTATATGAGAAGACTCAATACTTATTAGCAATTTCTCCTACACTAATCTATAAATGCAGTACAATTCAAAACAAGGTTACTTTTATTAATTAAACATAATCAAAAAATTATAGAAAAATGAAGACAAAATAATTTCCAAGGAAAAAATTGCAAAAACAGAAATGAACAGGGAATTTCTCTCCACATATTAAACTGCTTATACTGTATACAATGGAATGTGTTATTGGCTCAGGAATAGACAAATCACTGGAATATATTCATATATGACAATTTAGCTTTTTATATTAACTGGGGAAAAGAACAGATTTCTTCCATTGTCTCTCAAATATGATGACAAGTATTCACTAATTACTAGATTTTGAGAAACACTGTATTTAATCTAAATGCTACAACTTTAGGTTTCCTGGGTAACATGTGATCTCAAAAAGGAAGATAAACAAGAGCCCTGAAATCAATAGATAACATTTGACTATTACATGGTCAGTCTCAGGATGTTAGGAAATCCTGCTTAGTATTTATAGAAAAATAAGACCTGATCTCTGCTTTATCAGATATAATGTTGTGAATTCCAGGTGGTTTAGAATGCTGCATATGAAAGACAAAATTATCAAGTTAATAGAGAACAATTTAGTAGAAGAGAGTTATCCCCTCATTTTAAGAGAGAACTTCTTAAATAAGGCTCATAAAACATCAGTCAAGAGGCCCAGAAAAGAATTGATTTAGTTACATCAAAATGAGGATCCTCCCCTGATGAGTGACGTTCAGTGTAAACCTAACCTACAAATAAAAGAAGAGGAAAGGTATTTGCAATATCTAAAAGCAATGAAAATATAAACAGAGGATATAAACAGCTCAGCAAAGACGGTGCTCAAGAAATGAGTGCATATATGAAAAGATAATCAAACCCATTAGTAATTTTTAAATGTATTTAAAATAACAAGAAAAATAATGCTTTACATTGGCAAATAGAAAAGTAGCACACTGCAAGTATTAGTGCATATGTGAGAAATAGGAGCCCTTGTGTCCTGCTGTTGGGCATATTGACTGTTGCAAATCTGGATATCAATTTGTCAGTATTTAGTCAAATTAAAGTTGAATGTACTCTACTATCTAGCAGTGCCAATGAGCACATACCTGGAAACAATCCAAATGTCCATCAATGGTGAATAGATAAGCAAATTGTGATATATCCACAAAATGGCAAGATGTTCTGATACATGCTGTATTAGTTTACGAGGGGTGCCATAACAAAGTACCCAAACTGGGTGGTGTAAAAATGAGAAGGTTATCATCTCAGAGTTCTGGAGGCTAGAAGTCTGGGATCAAGGTGTTGGCAGGGCATGCTCCCTGTGAAACCTGCAGGGGGGAATCTGTTCTTCTAGCTTCTGGTGGTTTCCTCGCGATCTTTGCTTTTCCTTGGCTTATAGATGCATCACGGCGATCCTCCATCTTCACCATGGTGTTCTTCCCACGTGTCTTCAACACAGTCTTCTCTCTGTGCATGTCTGTGTCTGTGTCCAAATGTCTCCTTCTTACAAGGACACTAGTCATATTGGATTAAGCCCCACCTTGCAGCTGCAGCACTTCAATCTCTCCCTGTGTCATCACGTGGCATCTTTCTCTCCCATGTATGTGTCTCTCTTTCTCTTCTTATAAGATCAATAATCATAATGAATTAAGGGTCTACCCCACTTCAGTGTAACTTCATCTTAACTTCAGTAATTACATCTGCAGCAACCCTATTCCAAATAAGGTCGAATTCTGAGGTATTGGGATTAGGACTTCAACACATCTTTCTGGGGGACAAGATTCAACCCACAGTACATACTATAAGATGGATGAATCTCAAAGCAATTATTCTAAGAGAAAGAAGCCGGACAGGAAAAAATATCTACTGTATGATCCTATTTTTATAAAATTCCAGGAAATCCAAATGTATATATAATGGCATAAAGCAATCGAGTGGTTGCTTAGGGATGGGAGTGGGGGAAGAAATGAGAGTTAAAGGGAGGGATTAAAAAAGGACATGAGGAAACTTCTGGAGGTGATGCATATGCTCATCATCTTGATGGTTTCATGGGTGTGTACATTTGTCAAAATTTGTCAAATTATACCTATGAAATACGCATAGTTTATTCAATGACAACTGTACGGCAATATTGTCGTTAAAAATAAATGCAAGTTTTGGTATTGCTATAAAGGTATGTAGTGCATTTCCTGATTCTAAATTTTATGTAAGCTTTGAAACTATGAATTAAAGAAAAAAGGTAAGATAGTGCCTTACTTCATAATTTATATATAAATATTTTGCCCCAAGTAGACAAACTTGTTATTGGAGGGAAAGTATGTATTGTTTTATCAATAACTCTAAGTAGCATGTAATAATTTTTTTTTCTTTTTTTTCTCTTTTTTTTTTTTTGTTGTTTTCGTGACCGGCACTCAGCCAGTCAGCACACCAGCCATTCCTATATAGGATCCGAACCCGCGGTCGGAGCGTCACTGACCTCCCAGGGCCGCATTCTCCCGAGTGCGCCACAGGCTCGGCCCAGCATGTAATAATTTTTTTTAGTCATATTGTGATGGCCTAACTATAAATATAAATGCCTGGACCTAACATACCCCTAACATTTGTGACCAGGAAAGTTTTAAACCAACTCTACTTTCAGTAAATTCAAATGAATGCCAGGCACTTAAATTGATTTTTCCTCTCAATTCATGAAGCAGATTTTACTGTGGGAATATTAATGGTGTTTCTGGTCTAGAACGTCATTCTTTCTGCAGTCTTCCTTGCTTGTATCCTTATTCTGTCGCAGTATTAGTGTGATTGAGGAGATTTAGAGCTCCCTAGACTGGTTGACTTGTTTCCATTCTTTTCTTTTTCTTGCTTTTTAACATTTTTTATTTTTAAGTCTTAGAAACTAGATCGTGCCTGGTTGTATGTAGGCAATGTGATTTATGGAGGGAATTTGATTTGAAATGCCTGGAGAGGCAGGACTTAAAACACATCAGTCTTGTAGCAAATGAAGGAACCACTGTGAATGATTTCTACACCCACCTGCAGCAGGACACCCACCTAAGAGCTGTGCCAAAGGAGTGATCAGTATCACAGCCGATGAATCCATTGTTAAATGACTAAATCGTAATGCTAATTCCAACCAACCTCTAATATCACCTTTTGTTAGTTGTTTATAGGAAGAAAGGGAACTGCCATTTAACAGTCATCATGTGGGAAGACTTGTGAAGTAATTTCCTAAACATTTTCAGAGAAATAAATAGCTCTGGCATGTGGATGGCCACCAGCCCTTTGTGATGCACCTGGCTGCTGCATTACCCCTGCCCTGCCCTTCTTAGTTCCATCTTGGCCAGGATCCCCTGACCTTTTATTAAATATTTATTAATATTATTTTTTTACATTCTATGATGTTGTGGTGGAGCAGTTGGAGGGAGTGGGAGAAGGGAAGGGGGAAGGAAATAGGGTGGGAGGAGAAAGAAGGAGGAGGAGCAGGGTTGAGGCCTGTGGCACCCCCATCATTCCTGCATGGGAGACCATGGGACTTCTAGTGGTGTCTTGGTAATTGCTGGGCTGGTTATGGGTGTCGGGGAGGGGGTGCACAGCCAAGGCCCTAAACCCCACCACCCTGACTCAGGAGAGCCCGGAGCACTTCCTGCAGTGGCTTGATGGTCATTGTTGAACTGGTTGCAGGTGTCGGGGGGATGTAGCTGAGTCCACCAGCCCTCTCCCCTCCCTTGCTTGGTAGCCCAGGGGATTTCTGGTCTTTCTAGTTTTTATAGTTGTTCTTTGGTGATGTGAGACTTTTACTAGTTCATATCAAACATTGTCTCTGGTCTGTGGGTATTTTGTTTTTTCTTCCAGTTCTGTGTTGGATTATTTGCTGTTCCTACCACTTAAACTCTGCACTGGAACTAATTTGTTGTCCTTTGCTTACCTCTAAAATGGGGGAAACTCCTGTGGGACCAGCACTTGAGCTCGGCAGTTTAGCTAAATTTCCTTGTTGCTGCTGATGCCCTGGGGAAGGCTTTTTGGGCACCTCAGGTTTTAATGGTTGACTTTATAGGTACTACTGGCTCTCATGAGATCTTGCACGCCTGGGTTGTATAGAAACTCTGGTCTGGGCCTGAGTCTTTTCTCCAAACTGCACCCCATGATGTTCTATATTCCTGACCACTCTCCACTGAGTGGTCCTATGCTGATTGGGGGGCAGATCAACTGTCCTTGCTGTGCCCCAATATACTCCTGGTGGCCCGTCTCCTCCACTGCCCATACTCCAAACACTTCCCTTGGGGTGGACTGTGGGCCATTCCCTTCTCATGACTCATCGGCCTCTGAGTGGCTCCTTTTCTTCAGTTGTTGTGGCACCTCATTCCTATGTGGGTACATGGGAACCCTATTAGTAATCTTGCTGGCCAGGGGGCCAGCAGGGCCCTCTTCTCCCCTGAAGCAACTTCATCTGAAGGGCACAGCTCAGCTTTTGCCAGGTCCTGCTCCATGTGCTCACCAGCTCCAGCCTTGAAGCCTCCGGGGCACTCAGTTCATGCACTCAGACGTGCAAGTTATTTAATTCCGAGTTTTATAAAATTGGACATAAATTCTGTTTCAAGCCACCATTGTTTAGTGGCGCTGAAACTTACTCACAGTAACTTACGTTTTCTTTCCCAACATTTTTCTTAAATTATCACTAAATTCCAGTATCGGGGCACATTGTTACTACTGAAGTATCCCACCATACATATAAAGTCCTGTATTTAGCACGGAGCTTGGCACACGGTATAAGTTAGCTGTTTTACCTCTCTTCATTTCAAAGGTAACAGTGAGAATTTTACTAGCTACCTCTTTAGCAACTACGGTGGTGAGTGTGATGACAGTAGTTTGCAGAGTACTGTCATTTTTTGGAGGAGAATTCAACTTAACATGACCTTTGGGGGCCGAGCCCGTGGCGCACTCGGTAGAGTGCTGCGCTGGGAGCGCGGCGACGCTCCCGCCGCGGGTTCGGATCCTATATAAGGATGACCAGTGCACTCACTGGCTGAGTGCCGGTCACGATAAAACGACAAAAAAAAAAAAAAAAAAAACATAAAAAAAACATGACCTTTGGAAGCATGGGCAAAGCAGACAGAAAGACACTGTTACTGTGTATGTGCTTAGATTGTTCATAGACCTTATATATTGTTCCCATCTTTCTACATTAGTGTTAATAAATGTCCGCAGCAGCTGCATTTAATGGTTTTAATACTTAACGTACTTTCACTATAGATTTTGAGACACATTATATGTTGGGGAAAGAACTCAGTTTATGGATTCAGACGAACTTATATCTAAATACAGGCACACTAGTAGTAGTTATGTGCCTCTGTTTCTTCTAAGAAATAGAGTCATATGCTGTGCTGGTCCAAGTTTTCCAAGAAGCAGTCAGCATGTGAAGATTTAGTGTGCAGGGGTTTTCTTAGGGGAAATGCCCATGAGAGACAAAGGAGAGTGAGCTGCAGGAGGTTAGAAGAGCCACCAGGTACACCTGAGTCCATGTGCCAAAGAGAGGGAAGAAAGCTACGATGGAAACATCCTCGCCTAACGTGTAGTCGAAAGAAAGTTCAGGAAGACCTTCAGAAAGCCCTTAAGCAAAAGTCTGCAGTCACGGGAGGCCCTCATCTCCCAGGCATGAGCCTGACTTAGCACCCCTGCAATGCTAATCCCTGTCTGGGAGCCTCCCTTCGGAAACACAGCCTGGGAGGAAACACGGCAATGATTTCAGAGCACAGTGGTTGGGGCCTTTAGTCAATTACACTCCCTCTCTACAAGGTGCATTCTTGTGGCCACCCCACCCATCATGCAGGTTTATTGTGAAATTAGAAATAATGGAGGTAAATGGCCGTGGACAGTGTGCTCGACACATAAAGAATAAGGAATACCTATTGTCATAGCCCATGTGTGGACTCTTTCTCGTAATGACTCTGTGGTATTCATAGGATATGTATTCTTTAACAGTCACAAACTCCTTCCTTTCAGGTGTTTGTATTTGTTTTCTAAGGCTGCCATAACAAATTATCACAAACTGGGAGCTTAAATAACAGAAATTTATGTTCTCACTGTTCTAGAGGCTAAGAGTCCAAAATCCAGTTGTTGGCAGTGTTTGTTTCTTCTGCGGCCCTCTCCTTGGCTTACAGACATTTGCCTTCTCCATGTGTCCTCACATGGCCTTCGCTCCATGTGTGTCTGTGCCTTCGTCTCCTCTTCTCACAAAGACTCCAGACATATTGGATTAAGGCCTACCCTAATGACCTCATTTTAATTAATTTATTTAGGACTTTATCTCCAAATAAAATTACATCTGAAAGTAGTGGGGGTTTAGGACTTCACCATTTGAACTTGGGGGGGGCACATTAGCTGTAACAGTGTTATTGGCAATCTTTACAAACAAGAAAACTGAGAACCATAGTTGTCAAATAAGATGCCACAGTTACACTTGCAATGAAAAACAAAATCATAATATCTGTAATTCTAAGCAAAGTGCCTTCTCTTTTCGTAATGTGCATTATGCACTCTTGTATGTACTTGGCTTTTGTAGGTAGCAGGGAAATAGAGAAGGTGACTCAGGCTAGTCGAAGTGAACCCGACGTCCACAAAGTAAGAGAAGCCTTTGAATCAATCTCCACACATCTTTCAACCAGTGGTTCACAATCAAGGGTGATTTTTGCCTCCTCAAGAGACATTTAACATATTTGGTTATATTTTTGGTTGTCACAACTGAGCTTGGGCTGCTGGCCTCTAGTAAGCAGAGATCATGAATGCTGCTCATATTTTGCCAAACACAGTACATACCCGCTAACACCAAATTATTTGGCACAAAATGTCAACAGTGGTAAAGTCGAGAAACCCAAGCGCAGAATAAGACAATTTGGTCACTGCACCTGTCAGTCCCTAGAAAGGGATCATTCCGTATTAGCCACGTCCAGCTAGTGACGAGAACTAAAGGGATGACAAATTGTATGGATTTATTTTGAAAATTTAGAATCTATCCTGACCATTCCTGGGCATGATGCATATTTTTTCTCCAGGCCAGCCTGATTGCTCCACCCTGTGATTAGCAGCCTGGCAAAAATGGGGCCTATGAGATCCAAACTTAATTCTGGTTTCCTTTTCCAAAACTGTTCTTCTCCCTCTTACACCTGATCTTCCTACATGAAAGGTTTAGGTGAGTGTAGAGTATAATTGGGGGGAAAATGACGAAAGTTATAATGAGAGGAATGGTACACTTGGGTATTGTGGAGGGTGGGAGAAGAGCAACAACCCAGCATCTAGGGTGTACAAGGGAGGAAGGGCATTAATGACTTGTGTCTATTAGAACTGCCGCTGGAACCTTTCTCCCCAAGGAACATTCTGGTGCAGCTCTTCTAAACTGTTGCAAGAACCTTCAATTTAACTGACTGCTGGGTCTGCCACCCCAGCCAGATGTCTCTGACCACCAGTTCCTTTACTTTTGAGAGATCTATCAGAAGCAGCAGGGGAGGCTTCCAGCTCCTGTCCCTCCCTCCCCGCTCACACACACAATCCTCTCCCAATGTCAGTCATTTTATGGAGCAGAGTAATGCCAGACCTCCCAGCTCCTGAAAACACTGTGACGTGTCCCTTACGGGTGGCAAACGTTCAGCATGTGAGACCCTCAATCACTCTAAATAGAAGTGCTTAACTCTGCGGCAACGACAGCCATACTAAACCCTCAGGTTTGCCTGTTATTTATTTATTTATTTTCAAAGAGAAAGACATTTTTATTGTTTTAATAATAAAAGATATAAAAATGGGATTGTTTACAGAAATTTACCTTTTGCAGAACAACCAGCTTGAACTCATGTATACTTCAAACAATGTTTACTGTACACGTGACATAATGAAGTTAGAGGGCACCATTGCAGTGGTGTCTTCTCCTAATCTTGCCAGCTGCACACATAATTAATTCTTATTCAAGTCTGTTACATTTGTGCTACTGAAACGTGGTCCATACACTGGCTGCCTGTCTGTGAACCGCCTGGTCCGCAAGATCAGCTCGCATCAGAATGGAAACCGACTAAGGCATTAAGCACACTGTTTAGTCCAACTGACACTTTTTCCTTCACAGCAAGACTTTCTGCAGGAAGGACGCAGTGTGTTCTTTGACGTCCTGGCTCGAGCTCCTCCTCTCACTGTGGATCTGCTCTGCTGTGCCCCAATCACCGCGTCCCTTCCCTTCACTCCTGTCCCACAGACGTCCTCGAACCTCCTCACCAGGGCCTCCAAGAAGTGAGCCCCAACCTCGATTGCCAGCGTGTGGTGCAGGATGCTGAGCAAGAGCACATGCTCAATCACCAGCCTGCTGGGCTTGGCCGCGTCACAGCCACAGGCGCCCAGTAGGGCAGCGGTCAGAGTGTCACTCACGTCTTTCCTGCTGGGCCATCACAGCGCCTCCCGCTGTCCCCTGATGGACGCTATGTCTGGTCCACTCAACCTGCTCATCAGACCCTTCGCCTGTTTCCTTCGCCTTTGCAGTTCTTCCTCTTCTGGACATCCACCGTCTGCTCAGCTCGCCTCCCGTGAGGGGACGTACTGAGGACTGTCGCAGAGCGCAGCTGCCCCGCCGTGTCCCCATCCTGCACGTTTCCACTCCTCTCTTCTTCTCCTGCAGAAGGGACTCTGTCTTCCCGCCTTTTCTCCTGCGCTCCACCTTCTGCGTCTGCGCCGCCTCCTGCCCGTCATCCTGGTCCCCTCCACCCCCTCATGTCCTCAGAGCCACTGTTGGAGCCACTCTCGGGGTGTCTGTCCTGGTCCCCTCGTCCCTCTCACGTCCTCAGAGCCTCTGTCGGAGCCACTCTCGTGGTGTCTGTCCGTCCTGGTCCCCTCGTCCCCGTCCCGTCCTCAGAGCCTCTGTTGGAGCCACTCTCGTGGTGTCTGTCCGTCCTGGTCCCCCTCGTTCCCCTCCCCGCCGCCCCCAGGACCGCCTGGCCTGTTATTTCAATTGCTTTAGGGGAAGGACCTGTGGTCTGTTATTAGGGACACGTTCTAGGTGACTGCTCTGCCTGCTGGGGTGAGGCATGGAGGGAAGAAGGCTGAGTGACTCTTGTCACCTCTACAAACCTTCCATTCCCTCTCCACGTCCCCTCCCACTCCCCTAATTTCCCTTTCACTCTTCACTCCTGTCACCACTCATTCCTTGTTCAACATGCCACACACAACGCTACCAAGTGTCCTCACTGCCACATGAGGGTCATTTTTCTTTTTTCTTTTCTTTATTTCAGCTGCACCTCAGCAGGGCCCATCGCATACACATAGACGTCTCGGCCAACCAGAACTGAACTCATTAGTTCTTAATCTATTATGTTGCTGTCAATCTGATCCAGAATATAAGATTATGAATTTTTAAGCATAATTTGTGATGTAAGTGCTTATAGCTGGCTTTGTCCCGCATCTACTTAGGAATGGTTATACAGCTGCCGTTGTTGAAAATGAGTTTGAAAATCTATTTCTTGAGTACTTAATATGTTCTGAGTGATTTATACATAATTTCTAATTTTAAGACAAGATAGAGAAACTGTGCCCAGAGAAAAAACAAGTGGGCTAAGGTCATGGAATTGGTAAGCATCCGAGCCTGCATTATCATCAAAGGCCGTCTCAATACGAAGCTTTAGCTTTATCTGTTATGTCACCCTCCCTTTCTGGTGGGTTTAGAAAGTCACCAAGACATACAAACTACCGGAAGTTGTTTGTTTAAAGCCCAGACCTTGGGCCGAGCCCGTGGCGCACTCGGTAGAGTGCTGCGCTGGGATCGCGGCAACGCTCCCGCTGCGGGTTCGGATCCTATATAAGAATGACTGGTGCACTCACTGGCTGAGTGTCGGTCACGGAAAAATGACAAAAAAAATAAATAAATAAATAAAGCCCAGACCTTGATGAGTCCAGGGCACCTCTCCAAAAATGCCTGCCCGGAGTTTATAGTACATACAGTCCCATGTCAAACTGCTTCTTTTCATATCATTAATGACCTACTTAAGGGTCCTTTCGAAATTACTTCTAAAAAACTTAACTAGGAAATTACACGTTCTTGACATGGTTCTCTTCTCACACACCACAGCTAGACACACGGGACATTCTGATCAATGTTTCACTCAGTGTGTACACAGTAAGGATTGCTCTTCTGTGTTTCGTTGCCCACTTGGATGTTCTCTGCATAGTAGGTTCTGCCATCTGATGGGGAATTTGCCTTTGCACCATTTTGCTTGTCACACTGGTTCCACGAACATTAGGTAGGTGAGACTAGAAAAGGGCTCACAGAAGTTACTCAGCTCAATAGAACGCCTGTCCTGTTTTTCTTTTTGTACATTTTATTTATTTATTTATGTATTTATTTTTGCTTCCCATTCTTCTAAACCCTTTTTCATCTTTCCTTACAAATTCACTGTGAAAAATACAGCAAGAAATGCCAGTATTCTTTTTTTCTTTTAATCCTATTGTCCTCTTTTTTTTTTTTCTTTTCATGGCAGATTAAAACTAGCTGATAGGAAGAGAATAAACAGAAATAATGTCAAAAGAGAGATGTTCTTCTCTGTCCAGTCGTGAATAGCTGCTCTGCTAGGGACCTTCGGCTACACCCACCACAATAAAGACTTAAACATATTTTTTCAAAGCACAACTCTGTGTACATGTGTACTATAGAAAATCACCCCCATGACAGTCTAGCCAGAAGGAAATCATGAAATTCCTTTCTAACAAGCTATCTTTTTTGACATATAATCACAATGTGAATAATCCCGTTACAACATTTGATTTAACTAGCATGGCTTAAGAAGTGTAAAAATGCTGTTTCCCTACTGTGTTGTGTCCTCTGCAATGTGTATTTATATCTCCTGAGGTCATGTCCACACTCTAGTAGATGCTATATCGGATGAAATTATTGCTTGTTGTTCTTAGGAATATAGTCTCTTTGTAGCTTCTCAACTAGGCTCTTAGTTTTGCATAAGCTGTGTCTCCTGTTGGCACAATAGTAAATTTAATATGGTCTCTTTTATTTTTTGGAATTACAGGTCACATTTTAACTCCTAAATTTTATAGTTCAGCACGAATATCACCAAATGGTACAAAAAAGTACAGTGGTATTTTTAATATACGAAATAAATATCTGTTTTATGGAAAACTGTACTTTCTATCTACATAGCACTAATTAACACTAATCTGAAATCTTCAAAACACGAGAAAGTGCTTTTCAGTTTAAGAAATTCCAGGAAAAATAGAATAAGTTAACTTGTTCCTCTAGAAATGAATCCTGTTAACACTTTGCTACAACTAATTTTTAGAGATTCATCTGCATACACTCTTTTATAAAGTATTTTTTATAGTATACATTTATTTATTTACAGAAAAAAACTTCATGTGGAGTATGCTGACTTTGACACTTAGGTAACTTTTTCTTGGCCCAAAATGGTTTCTACATATGAAATGCCTTTTCATTCAGCAGTGTTTTTTTTTTTTTTTTTTTTGTATGTTAGTCTTTATAAATTACACTTTAACTCTTACCTCTGGTCTAGAAAGAACGATAAATTTCATTAATGAATCAGGAAATGACTTAAAAATATCTTTCACAATCTAGGCAGTTAAAAGTATTCAGTTCTACTTACTCCCAAGGTTCTAGAGAAAACCATGTGGGAATACTACCAAACTGTTCCTTGCCATCTCTTGTCTAAGAAAAGAATTGGACCAACAACTACACATTTTGAATCCAGCTTGCTTTTTTTATTCATGGAAATATACTCTGGAAGTTCCTTCCCTCTACCCATCAGGCTGAATTTTTGTTAAATGTTTGCAGAAAGATCTGGACAGCATAACTTTATTTTTTATTTTATTTGGCCCTGTTTTTCCATATAAATATAAACGTTTATTTCAAAAAGGCAACTGAAGGGAAGAACACCATGGCTAGAACCATTGTGCAAGTAGACTTTGCAAGAACTGTCTAATATAAACCTCTGAAACAAAACTACATTAATATTACTTTATCAGCCTGTGTCTTCCCCCCAAACTAAGACTTTCTTGCTAACAAGTTATCAAGCAAGTCTGGTTACATTTGTTTTTTTTAAGGTTATGGAAAGTCTTGTTTTTTACAGAATTGAACCCTCTTAAGCTCATCATATATGCTATTGTATATCTCACACAAGAAAGCTTTTGGAATCAGATTTTTCTCAGCTCATTGAAATTTATACAATTTTAGTTGAAGCACATGTTGAGGGTCTTCCATAAAGATTTTATTTGCTGAGATAAGGTCTTTCCCTTGGGGATGTTTCTTCTTTTTTATCTTCTTCTTCATCTTCATCATCTGGATAATCCACTAAGCGAACTACGCTGCTACCGTTTGGGCTCCTTGTTCTATTACCAACAGCAGAAGGAGATGAAAACAATTTTAAGTCACCAGGTGATGTTCTTTTGGGAAGGCCTACCTCGTTCCAATCTTCTTTTGTTCTTTTCATCTCCATGAACTGATCATAAGAATCTGGAAAGTTATTTTCCAATGATGGCATGACTGCTACTCCCATATCTTCTTTAAAACACATTTCTCCCTTTACCTCCGAGACTTTGGCACCTCCTTGAGGTATGTTACCATATGGTATGGAACGCAAATAATTCTGTATTCGACTTTCTCTGTCTTTCTGATCGTCATATTTAATCTTCAATCCTTTGAATGTCTGGACATATTCAATCGATTCAAGTGCACTATAAAACCTTTCGACTATATGTGCAACAAGAGATGGGATATTTTCCACTCTTATGTATTCAAACAGCTCAATAATAGCTGAATTCAACATATTGTACCTGGTTCCATTATGCAGAAAAGCATTTACAACTGGGTCAAACAGATTTCCCCTGATGATGTAACTATTATAAAGTTCATCTTTAAGGCCAATCATCCTTCTCATAAAGCGAACAGCACACAAGACCAGGAAAGTGTGCTTTGAATTCATCAAAATCAAGACCCTTCTTAGCAAATCATTGCTCAAAATAGAGCTTTGTATGTAATGTGTGTGTTGTTGTAAGCAAAATGTGAGTAGGTCTAAAATTATAGCAAGCAGCTTTGCTGTTTGATAATTATTGGGGCAATTTTTGCTTTCGGTGGATATATTAGCTCCTTCATGTTTGTCTTCTGAAGTGGTGGCCAAAAGTGGTGCTATCACGTTATGCAGACAATGTTTATAGAAGAAATTTAGAAAATCGCATCTTACATTTTTATTGGATGCTGACAGCATGTTGTCCAGATCAAGCAAAGTGCGCAGATGTTCCATCACGTGCAGAGCACCTCCCAGCTCAGGATCAGTATCACAGGTCATTTGTTTAATCACTACATTAATGAAAAGGTCATCACCTTCAGTCTTCTCTGCTTCCTTCATTACAAGTTTTCGGATCTTGGATGGACTGTACTCAACTAGATAAGTAAATATATCTGTAGCAGCCGATCTTATTAGCACATCATCAGCACTCATTATGATTTTAAGAGCAGGAAGAATTTCCAACTGTGTCAACTTTTGGAATAACTTATACTTGCTTTGAGGCCGTAATGTCTTAGAAAATGCACAGAAGTCCTTGAAAAAAAGCACCAATTCACGCCATTTGTCATCATCTAGAGTCTTATCCGTTAACTGTGCCAAAACTTCAGACAAACACTTGCGATCTTGCTGCAGCATGCTGGCTATCTCAACCTTCTTGAGGAAAATAAAATGTTTAAGAGTAGAAAGATTATCTGCAGATGTGGGTGGTTGAGGCACCAGAACGTCATATATGTACTGCACTCTGTACATCTGACATATTTTTTGCCTAAGTTCAGAGTCTGTTATTGGTATAAATTCCTGGAACTTGGCAGTTTGGCTCAAGAATTCCCTATGCCGTCTTGGCTGAGCCAAAGCAGGATCGTATTCAAGGCATCCCATCACATCCATGATACACTCATCAGAAAGCATGATCTTAAACAGAGGTTTGCTTTCGAAGGAGAACAGGCCTTTAATAATTGCATGTAAACGGTGTAAGCCTTCGGTGTTGTCTAGATTTTCACAAGTGCGGAACAGCTGCAGGAGTTTTTGAATATAATCCTCACTTTCCAGGACCAGAGCCAGCCTTTCCTTGCCGGTAGGCGAGGGGAGAACCGAGGTAACCAAAGCAGCGATTTGTTCAAGCCCATCGAGTTCACAGTTAGGCAGCTGGACCAGCTCAGTGCAAGCCCAGGACACGTCCCCGGGACCTACTTGGTCCCAGCGCTGGTCTTCATCCCGAACACAGACTCTGACGTGACGCCGTCTGCTCGCCATGTCCACCTCCGGCCTCACCGCACCAGACCCGGGGTTGGCTCCGGCCGCCGCTTTGCGTATCCTGGCAACGGTAGCTGCGGCGACTAGGACAGCTACGGTGGCTGAGGTGGCAGTTCGGGTTGGCAGTGGTGACAGGGGCAGCAGCGGCTCCTGGGAGGCCACAGGTCAGCAGGGTTCCCGGCGGCCCTGCTGTCTTCCACTGTCCCCACTTCAATCTCCCCAACCTCCATCCCTGCCTTCTGCCCTCCTTACCTACGATCTCCTAAAAAGGGAGTCTCTGGGCCTGCTCTCGGCTGTCTGAAATAGCCTCGATCCCGAAGGAATCTTGTGATCCCCACAGGATTCTGCCCCAAGAATGTGCTTATGTGACAGTAACTATACTTGCCACAGGGAGCTGCTGCTAAATGCACGCATGGAAGCTTAGAAGTTAGAGGATGTTCTTGCATAAAGGATTGTTGTCCCTCGGAAACATTTTTACTCATCTGGTGTGTGGGGATGGAGACTTAGGAACTTTGACAAAAGGGAAGCTTAATCCCTATGTCCTGACCAAGTCCACATCTGACGTTCTACAACAAGAAAAGGCTGGACCAAATAAGAAGCAGGAGCAAGTGACCTACAGACCATTAGCAAGAATCAGAGGAATAGGCTTGGGTCTCCTCCATAAGACTTGGCCTAAGCCTGGATCCCTCTCTTAATCCATCTTAGAGAGAGGATATTGTTCCAAAAGGGAATTGGGCAGCCCCTTTCCTCTGTTCACTTAGGCCTAAAGCTCTGTCTTCCAGCACACATTTTCTTACATTTTCCAATCCATAAGTTCGTTCCTTATTCTTAGGGAAGGACTGAGCCAAAGGGAAACGGTGAGTTGAAATTAGCTAAGAGTGGATATTGACAATTACAGATAAATTATTTTACTTCTTTTCTTAGTGATGATAATCATAACGAGCACAACAAACAAATAATAATAATTAGTGCTTATTATTATTATGAAGAAGGTAATAACATAATTGACCAAGTATAATATTTAAGTGCTTACTATGTTCAAGACACTGTGACAAGAATGTTATACATAATTTCTTACTTAATTTTCGTAATAATTCAGTGATACAGGAGTATTAAGAATCCTTTTAGAATCAGGAAACAGACTTAGGGAACTTAAGTAAACTGCCAAACGTCACACAGCTAATAAATTGAGGAACTCTGATTTGAACACACCTTTCTGATTCCAAAATTGGTTTTCTCAGCCATTGAACTGTGATATCCACTTCTTTTCTTGGCTTTCATCACACATTATTTCACATTCCTTCCATCTGTATAATTTGTAATAAAATTATCAAGACAAGATGAAAATAACGCACTTCCTCCTTTATATACACATCTGTGTATGGCCAGCTTAAAAATAGAAGCTTGGATGTGGCAACTCTGTTAAATATAATTTTAACAGTAACCAAGTTGATTTTTGATGTAGCAGCAACTTCTGCAGTGTTCTTTTAAAAAATAATTCTCCAAAACCTTAACCCTGTTATTGCAAGGGAAAATCTGAAAATGGGGCCAAACGAAGCTCATTTGAGCTTGAATTGTCCTATTTGTAACAATCACTTCATTTTACATAGCATTGGAGATGTATGACAATTCTCAAGTAAAACAGAAAAACTTCCACACACCTCTGTTGTAGTGTTGCCTCCAGAAGATTCTGGCATGTTCCCTGGGACAGTATAGATGGGGTACACAGAGAATTGAATGTGAATTACAATCATTTTTTTTCTTTTCTTTTTCTGGTGGCTGGCTTGTATGGGATCTGAATTATTTACCCCAGTGTTATTAGCACCACACTCTACTGAGTGAGCTAACGAGCCAGCCCCCTTGTTTATTTGTTTGTTTATTTTATTTTGTTTTTTGTTGGACAGTCATTTCATGATAAAATTCAAATCAATGCCAGGATACTGCTGGTTTAGTAACATTTACAAATCATGAATAATATTTAAACATAAGAATTACTAAATGATAGGATGTGCCAATACACCGTAATAATAATGACATGGATGCTAAAGGCCCAATTTTTTCCTCTATTGTGCTTATATTAAAGTATGTATTAGAATCAATTCTAAAACTCTCAGTTCTCTGAATGTGCCCTCAGGTTCTATTCTTCAAGAGGCATTCAGCACAAATCTGTGTGTTTTCATAATTTTGTATGCTTTATTTGCTTTTTCACTTAACCTTCATTCACTAATGGCATGAGGAAGATGTTATTACTGTCCTACTGGAGAGAAAAAAACTTGAAACTGCAAACTCAGTCAAATATTTGGTTTAAACCCTCACAGTTAGTGATGACGCCAGTATTTGAAACCAGGCCTTTTATAGAGTAGTTCCGACTCCCCACTTTGCTGTTCCCAATATGTAATGCTCTTTCTCAGACTATGAATAAATGGTTACAGCAGATGTTTACAACAATGCGATTTTTATCCCAATGATCACTGTTATTTGATATTTCTCCATTTTGTTTTGTGAAGGAAAAACTTAAGAGCAGTTCAAAATCTAAATGGGTGGTATCAATCTTAAGACTCAGGAGGCTTCTTCCATGTTGGACGTCGGCCTTCCTCACACTTCTTCCCCCAGAACTTAGGGGAGTAAAAGTATAGTTCTTGATGACTCTGCTCTGAAAATAAATACTTTTACACAAGGATTTTGCAATTCATCCACATCTTATGACAACTAAGAGCTTAATTTTTATACTTCCTGAGTTGTTTTAGAAGACATTAAAGAAATGTGTCACATATTTCTGAAGTTTAGATATAGGTAACCCAAGCAAATATATACAGATAGAATATTTAGTATTCTTTTTGTAGGAAGAAAGAGCATTTCATAGTTGAAACACAAGGCAAGCAGAGTCAACTCCATCCTTCCTTTTGTTCTTCTAAACAATATGGGGTCATTCTTGACTTTTCTCTTTCTGACTCTTTACGTTTAGTTTTTTCGTATATGCTGTCTGTCTGACTATCAAAAGGTATTCAATATCCTACTGCTTCTCACCACTACCACCAGTGTCAAAGCACCATCATCTTTCATTTGGAAATTTCTAATATTCTCTTCCCCTGGCTTCTACCTTTTTGCCCTACTAGTACATTCTCAGCACAATAACGAGAGCTGGGACTTTTAAAACACAAGTCATACCCTCCCACTTCTTTGCTCAAATGTGTTTCTACCCTACTTAGAATGAAAGCCAAAGTTCTACCTACGGTATATACAGCCTAACAAGATCTGGCCCCCTTGAACTATGCAAGCTCTTCACCCTTTCCCATATTCTACGCCAGCCACACTAGCCACCTTGCTGTGTCTGAAGTACATCAGGCACACTCTTGCTTCAGGGCCTTTGCACCTGCCTTTCTTTCCATCCAGAACACTCTACTTCTCAGAATTGTATCTACGTGGCACACCCTCACCTCCTTCAAAAATTTATTCAAATGTCTTCCCGCTCAGTGAGACCTTCCCTAACCACCTCTTGAAAATTGTAATGTCCTCGCGACCCAACCTGCCCATCCCTTTTATATATATATATATTTATATTTTTTTCCTACATATCACTTAGTATCATCTGATTACTTTGTATTTCTCTTATTCTGTTTTTTAAACCAGACTATCAGCTGTATAAGGGCCGTGATTTTATTTTATTATTGTTTTAGTTTGTTCAGTTCTGTGTTTCTAGCACTTGCTGTAGGCATGGTTCATTATATTTTATCAACAATTATTTATGGTATGTATGTATGTATGTATGTATGTATGTATGTATGTATGTATAAATATATAAATAAATTAAAAAACAAACAAACAAACAAACCTTTTTTTCTAGGATTATTTCAAATAATCCATTTATTTATTTCTCACATAGTCATTGAGCTGCCCCTATGTACAGGCCCTATATCAGGCACTGGGGACAAAACAGGGAATTTGAACTTTTATGTCCAGTCCTATTTTGGAATACTTTGATGGTTGTATCAGGAGATTTTTTTTTTTTTTTTTTTTTTTGTCGTTTTGGTGACCGGCACTCAGCCAGTGAGTGCACCGGCCATTCCTATATAGGATCCGAACCCGCTGCGGGAGCGTCGCCGCGCTCCCAGCGCCGCACTCTCCCGAGTGTGCCACGGGCTCGGCCCGAGATATTTTTAATTTACAAGGTACACTTGGCATTTTCTCTGCTGCCCCAATTCCACCCTTTTGGATAGTTTACTTCTTACTGATAGTGACCAGGTGACTAATATTCTCCTGTTTTCAGCTTTTAGTTGCAAGAAAAGCTAGTGAATTGAATCAGGTGGATGTTTTCCTCCATGTTCTGTCAAATATTTCTTCCCTAACTTCGAGATTTCAGATGGAGGTTGCGGCTTTTCCATCCACTCTCAAGTACTGAAAGAACCTTAATTCTAGTATTGAAATGTTCAGTCTCTTTCAAGCTTCTGTTTGAGTCATATCTTGTCCAAAGAAAATTCATGGCCAAGACCAGAATCAAGGGATAAAAAAGTATGCTGCCCCTAGAGTGCGGGAACATAGCAAAGTTATGTAGCAAAGGACATGGGGAGAGGGAAGGGTGAAGAATTGGGTACATTGATGCAATCTTCCACAAACTTGGACAACAAGTATAACCCAGAAGTTTTCTGGGCCAAGAGCGATGTATGATCCCTGTATATATAGAGTATTAGCGTGTGTGAACACTTAAAACCTTTTATTCTCAGCTGAAAGCGTCATCCTGTTGTGTGTGCACTGCAGCAGTACTGGCCCTCATCTTCCCATAGTATCAGAAGTGAGACTCAGTCTTAAGTATTTTCTCGGATCTACAGGCGTTTGTGTCAGCACTAGCACATTCTCAGTTGTGTGCTTGGCTTCTGTGGAAGCTCCATAATCTTCTGCTCACACCTCAGAAACTTAGGAGAGGACTGAAAAGGAGAAAAATGTTGTCTTGGCCTCATGTAAATTTTAGAATCTCACTTTCAGTGCCATCCTCTCCACTTCCTAGTGTTCAAATATTTACTTCTACACTATTTTGAATTTTGTTTTAAATTACATAATTCATAGATCTTCACTTCTCCTTTTCTTGATAGACCAGGCTACATCCTTTTCCCACCTGGATCACTGGGAATAACATTAGCTGTCTTCTTACTAATTGTCCTATAACCATTTCGTATAAATAACAGCAAGGAGCCTAATTTGGAGTGAAAAAATGCTCAACTTTTACTTACAGATAGAAATAATCTCCATTTCTTCAGAATAACACAAAACCTATTATGCAATAAAATATAAATTTTCATTTTATAGGTAGCAGTTGATTTCAACTTAACATTTACTTCCATTATCATTTAAAAGAGTGCCTTAAATATAATATATTTGATATTTTGTGAGAGAATTGGACTGAGTCAGACAGAGAAAAAATTGTTTTGATGATAAATAAGGAAAAATCCTAAACATCTTGGCTAGTATTGATTTTGGATGCATTGCTACATGTGTGAAGATCTGGTTCATTCTTCCCGAAAAATAACCTTCTGTGTTTTGTTACTGCCAGGTGATCTGCTATCATTTTCTTGGGCAGGAGTGCTGGTATGGTGGTGTAGGAATGCATTTTTAAATTATATACTAAAATCACTCAAAAAATATCAAATTTTGGTTTCTAGTTACTTAAAAGTATAATTTAAGAGGCTTATCAGATTTACAGGCGATGCATAGAGTATCATGGTTTTTAGTACTGAATGTGTACTGCATAACTTCATAAATACAATAACTGTATTCCTATATCTTAGATGATTCTTACGTGTTATGTTTCCCATGAAACAGGACCCTATGAAGTGAATTTTGATTAAGATCTCAGGCCGTGAAAATGCCTACATTGGCTGGTTGGTTGATTATTGAGAGTAGGTGGAGTAGGGTAGTTCTTCTTTGTCCACAAGATGCCATTAGCACCCAACCCCCCAGTTTTGACAACCAGAAGAATCTCCAGACACTGCCAAACATCTCTCTTGGGGGGGCGGGGGAAAGCAAAATTACTCCTAGTCGAGAAATACTGCTAGTAATAATGTTCAGTTCTTATCATTTACTAAGTTTCCAACATGTAAAAAGCAGCTTAAAAAACTCAAATATTACAGTTCTTATTTCATGTCTGATATAGTAAAACCAGCTTATTTGAACATTTGCTGTCCAAGATTTCTATTAACCAGGATCTCTGCATATTTATAATAAAACAGTAAATGTCATTTATTTTCAGGTCTTTCTCCAGGAAAATAATTAAAAAATGAATTTGTTTTAGTAATGTCTAGTGAGTGCTTATAGTTTTATGTTGCTTTGGCATCCGTTTTTGAATATACGTTTACCTTTTTATACCAGAAGAAAAGTTCAGTCACCCTTGACACAGTTTCCAGTTCTATGCCCTGCCTGGATGGCTTCAGCTGGTGGCCAGAAGTAAAGACTTAGGGGCATGTCCTCTACCTAGCAGGCTGGGCTACCTGATTTCCCACTGCTTCCTTTAAAGGGACCATTCAGACATCTGCCTGGAAACTTAAAGTGATGACCCCTCAGTCACAGCATGAGCTCCTAGAACTAATGCCTGCTTGCTTTAAACCCAATAATTAGAACTCCCTGCAGAAAACCTGTTTGGCTATAAAAGTGTTGGCCGAAGGGTCCCCACTCAGCCCACCTGGACTCCCTCCCTGACCTCCCGGTATATGTGGCCTCCTCCAGGCATGCCTTGTATCCACCAGGTTCGATAAGTACTAAAAACTCTTAAAGTTTTACATTGTGGTTGTGTCATTGAAGCCCTGCAGCAATTTGACCCCTGACACTGAGGCTCCCCTGCCCATGCAGCAACCCTCCACCCCCAGGAGACTCATGTGTGGACCTCTGGTGTCTGCTGGGGACAGTAGCTACCAAATAAGTTAATAATGAAACTCAGGGAGTTGATTCAAAACACAACTCCCCTTCTGATGTCCTGCAGGTCTTTCCCTGCAGCAGGGAGAGCTTTCACGCTTTCTACAAATCCACAGTCTAGCATTCTAGCAGGTCTCACCTCCTCACACTCATCTCCAACCCCTTTCCCCTCAGCCTACTGCTCATCTTGCTCACTGGCTTTCTTGCATATCTCTTTCCTATCTACGGCCTCTGTTCTTGCTGCTTCCACTGGCCAGAATTCCGTGCAACTGTATTTTCACATATCTCCCTCATCATCTTTCACATTTTGTCTCCAAAATCAGTCCCTGAAAAATACCTCTCGGCCTACAATCTGAGACAGCAACCCTTCTCTTCTCTTAGGTTGCCTTATTTTAGCTTATCAATAGAACTTTCTCAATCTGAAGTCACCACATCATTTGCTTACTTTTATTGTCTTATTCTGCCCCCACCCCACCAGAGGCAAAGATGGATCCTGGACAGTCTTATTCTCCCCTGTATCGCGTTGCCTAGAAGACAATAGGTATTCAGTGAATATTAAGAACGAGTGTATAAAAGAATGTGAAAAAAATCACTCTTTTCACTATGATGGAAGAATTCATTATAAAAAGAATTAAATTCCTTCTCATTTTATTAAAATCTATTAATTTAGTATCAATTTCAGAAACCAGTTTTTTTTTTTTTTTTTTTCAGGATCTTCCTTAAACTTCTTTCTGTCTGAGCATATTGAGGTGAACAAACTTGTCCGTGTTTCCACAGTAAAACTCAGCTTAGATTTGAAACCTGGAGTCAGAGTCAAGAACCTGTGTGGTTAAGCTCTTTGCTCTACAGCATGTCACCGTTCTCTTTCCCTTCTCTTTAAATAGGTGCTGAAGCCAAGTTATATATCAATGTTTTAAAATCATCAGGTTAGAATTCTCAGCTTTTCGGGACAGGCAAATATATGTCTCCATATGTCCCTTCCTTTCTCTCACCGCCCTCTTTTTCTCCTTAATGGAAAGAATAGAGGGCAATTAGGTATCAACTGCTTCTACTTGGTCATCTCTCTACCTTAAAGTATTTGTCTCCAAAACAGAACTATTCTTATCCTATTTCTTATTTTTGCTTTAAATAGAGGTAAACTAATTTTGAGTTTATTTCTTTTTTCCACATGCTTCTGATTGTACTAAGCTTCAGTTGAAATGCTAGCTTTACAAATGTGTGCTACTCGAATTTCCCTTCAGCATATCTTGCCCCTTGACTTTTCACAACTGTTTCTCTTTCCAAATGTATTTTTTCTCTCTTTATTTTTTCCCACTCTGAACTCATAAAAGATCTTTGTAAACATGGTTTTTACAGCCATTTGTCCCATTCACTCATCAGTAGGATCACTCTTTGTAGTAATCTCATTACGATGCTTGCCACTCATTTGCTCAAGCTGTATCTCTTTTAATGCAGGTGTATATGGAGAACTCATTTTAAAATTTTCCATTTGAGGGGCTGGCCCATGGCTCGCTTTGCAGAGTTTGGTGCTGATAACACCAAGGCCACGGGTTCAGATCCCTATATAGGGATGTCCGGTTAGCTCACTTGGAGAGCGTGGTGCTGACAAGACCAAGTCAATGGTTAAGATCCCCTTACTGCTCATCTTTAAAAAAATCCATTTGAGATTATCTCATTGATACTTTACTCTGTGCATCTCATGCCATCCATAGGTAGCATTAGATTACCTAGACTGGTTTTATTATACAGAGCAGAAGATTTTCTTTTTTTGCTTTTATTTTAAAGATGATGAAGTAAGGAGATGTGACAACTTGCATAGATAATATTTTCTAATATCATTCAGCTTGCACCAATGAGACCCTTTTTTTGCCTTTCCTCTCAAATAAACGTTCTGAACGTTCCTTTTGTAACTTCTCCTATTCTCTTTTCACTGCCCGAGGCAGAGAATGAGAGGTCACATGTGCTGAGTGGCTTCCTTTCATCAGAAGGTAAGCGCCAGTCTTCCCCAGGACAGTCACACCTGACCATGCCATTGCATTTATGGTGTCTGACTTTCTTGGTTGCATGTTTCTCTCTTCACAAAAGATAACTTTAGCAGCATATCTCAAGGAGAAATAGAATTCTACTATATAGCAATTCTATATATCTTCAAAGAACCCCCCATTATTCAAAAATTATATCTACCTAATTATCTAATTTCTGTGTCTTGTGTATTTATGCTGACTTCAGCAATATTAGCCTGTTTTTCACTTTAATTCAATAATGAAAATATGAGAGGAAGAATATGCCTTTTTTGTAATATTCTTGAGGTTGCTCTTGGCACATACTTATGGGAGTCTTTGCCATCTATTAAGAATAAGCAACAAAGGAAAGCAATGAAAAATGATAAGACATACCCATTCCCTAGGGCTCTAATGTTCAGGCTCAACTGGAGTCCCAAGGGTGTTATAACACCTAAGGCCTCTGACTATAAATCTGTCCCTGGGGTCTTTTCAGTTACTTCAGGGAAGTGTCAGTTGCTTATAGTATAGGAAGCAATTACCCCCATGCAGAAAATAGATCAAGGAAAGGAAGGAAGAAACCTAGTTACTGGAATAAGGAACTGAAAAAAGAAAGCCTACAAGAAATGAAAATAAAAGAGCACATGGAAAAAAGTGCAATGACATATATTTACTATTTACTTTATACTTAGAAGATATATATAGATAGATACAGTGGCATATAGTTATAGTCATCTATATGTTCATTTGCATCCATATTTATATCCCATCCACATATGTATACATATGCAGATCCACACTTCTCTCCTTATCTGTGTCTGTCACTGAGAGGAAGCAGTCTTGGTGATTAAGAGCTCAAACTCAAAAACAGATAGTTCAAGTTGAAACCCAGGCTCTGCCAGGCACTAGTCATGTGACATGGACAGATACCTAATATGTCTGGGCCTCCATTTCTGCATCTCTAAAGTGGAACCATTCTCTACTTCAGTTGCTTGTTATAGGATTAAAAGAGGTAACATGTATAAAACACAATGGTACCGGGTGAAGTCATTATTATACTCTTTAAGGCACATTACTCCCATTAAAAGAAAATGGGTCCAAGAAACTGAAGCCTTTTTGTTTAAGTGGGCAGAGTGGCTAGGAGTTAAATGCAAATTTATCAAGGCTTGCATATGCCTATGAGCTGTTGAGAGACATAGTCTCCATCCCTACTTCCTCAGCCCAGGCACTTTCTGAGGTGAAGGCAGCAAAAGAGAGGAAGCCTGTGATTAATCGGCTTAGAGCCTGGGAGGCTCTGGAGGAGTGGCTGGTCTAAGCTATGTGCTTTAGAGCTGGATGGGGAGTTCTGTATAATAGGAGTCCTCTCAAAAGCCTGTGGTGCTCTAGGTGATCCTGCCATTTCTCAATACCCTTGATTTTAATTGGTTTTCTTGTGAAAATAGGTCAAATTGCTTGATTTCACTTACAGCTTGGGTCCAGAGCAGAGTCAATTTGTGCAACTCAAGTTTTCATGGGTTACTGCTTGTATTGCAGTGAGTTACTGTGAACTCACAGGTACAGGCAGGAAACACCAAGGATTAAAACAGGAAAACAGAGTTTATTGATATGCTGGCGTTGTCTCAGCAGACTCAAGTCCAAAGGCTGAGCTCCCCAACACAGTGGGGCAGTTATTTTTATATTGTAGTATTTCAGGGTTTCTTTGACTGAGCAAGAGCAGTGATCTTATGATCTTATGGGGGTATGACTCTGTCTCGGGGTGGAAAAGTACAGCAGGTGAGAAGCATGCTGAAAAATTCTGTTTTAGCAGTCTGTGGAAACCACAGGGTGAGACCTAGGGGGCCTGTAGCTGCAGCAGGGTGTTAGCAAGTCTGTGGTAACCACAGAGTGAGAGAAGGCGGGGTGACATGACATCTGGGTGGGGGTCTTGGTTACTGCATAGCGTGGCACAGCATGGATGTCTAACAACCCCAGCTGGGCTGGACACAGCCAGGTAAGTATGAGTGCCTCAATATATGCTTAGTTTTACAAACACACACAATCACACTATTTTGTTCCCTTTTATCTCCAGTTCTTTCTTGTGTGGGTTATTTCTATTATCCCAACTACAAGGACAAAAAAGGTAAAAGATATAGGTCTAAATGATGTTACTATAGACTGTAGGATGTTTAGCAACATTCCTGGCCTCTACCATTAGAGGCCAGTAGCACCCCTCTCTCCTGCCATTTGTACAACCAAAAATGGCTCCAGACACTGCCAAATGTTTTCTCGAGGACAAAATAACCCCCAACTGAAAACCACTGAGTTAAAATAGAATATTTTTGCACAGTGTTCTTGTCTCTCCATGCATGTAAATACTAATCAGTAATTTAAAGAGGATAAAATTATTTTGTTACCCAATTATATTGAAGATAGTGTATTAATATAAACATTTTGATGTTTATTATATAGTATACTGATTTTATTACAATTTAAACAACAAAGGATCACATTTCTTTAAAATTCTGCAGCTTGTACTCTAGAAAATCATTGATTGCAGCTATTTAATGAAAAAGTTAACCTAAAAAGTGAAAAGTTTTATCTTATAAAAAGTTTCCATGTTCAGTTAGTAAAGGCTTTATTTGATTTCTTTTAATGTGTCTCAGCCAGATACATTTCTCAGAACCCAATAAAAATATACAGAGTAATGTCACATTGGAAATAATTTCACAGTTTACTATACTAATTTTAAGCACTATAGGTTTACTAAATTCCTGTTTGTGACAATGAAACCGAATAATCAAGGTAAAAGTTTAAAAGCAACACTGACCCTCCCTACTTCTTGCTTTATTGCAGGTAAATGGAGCCTACGTATCCCCACATGCATTTATGGCTCTGGTGAAATTTAAAAGGCATCTTGCATGAACTGAAAGAATACACATTTTGTCTTTTTGTGTGATCTCATGTTTTACTTACTCCAGAGCAGTAGATCAATAGCTGTGTGCCCAGAAATCACTTTTCAGTAGTGTTGTGGAGTATCAAGAACATGGAGAAAGAGAATTTTTATTGTCTCAGGAGACTTGGTGCCCTTTTGTATTGCTCATGGCAACAGTAATCTGAACTTTTTAGTTACATTCTCTAAGCTCTGAACATTTAGAATTCAATGCTAGCATATTCAGAATGATTGAAACTGCTTTATTTGTCATCATTACCATGGTTACTAATAAGTTCTTAAACTCCCATACGTGAAATTGCTGAAATGAGCATTTTATGAAGCAAGTTACACAGATATAAATCTCAACATTTACTACTTAAAACTTGTATGTCAGAACAAATACTAATTTTGTGCAAAGTTTTGAAAAGTGTAAGCAAGTAAAGACATTATGTTGAGAGACAAGAACCCTAGTGTCTAGTTCTGTTTCCCATCTATTTTGTTGAGATCTCCATCAAGCTATATCACAATGAATTTGTTTTTAGTACCTTCCATGTGACATGTAACTTGTGGTGTCTTCATATTTGAAGTCGAGTTATTTACAGTGTCTCATATCTGTTATTTGAGCTTTTGGCTATTCCCCTGACATGATTTATAGAAGCCTGTATTTTGACTCATGCCATTTTGGGCTGCTGTTTCTTTTGCTGTTGTCAAACATTTTTTGAAGCAATTACTGGAATAAAGAAAAAAATTAAAACTATAATTGTAACCTATTTAGAAAATAAGAATGAGTACAATGTATATTTATATGTCTTATTTCATGTGGCCAATATAGTACTCCAAGAAAAAGTCATAGCTACAGATATTGTCGTTATTAATTGAGAAAGATTAAAAATAAATGAGCCTATTAGCCAAGTCAAGAGTTATCAAAAGAAGAAAACAAGTTTAATGACCACAGGACTAAGGACTTAACAAATATAGATAAGTCTGATGAATCAGAAAACAGAAAGAATAGAATTGAAAATTACATCCAAGATTTTTTTCTTTGATTAAAGAACAACAAAAAATGGGTGAACTTTTGGCAAGTGTTATAGAAAAATGAGAAAAATGTATATACACACTAGAAAATATAAAGAGAACATAGCAACAAAGGTAGATATCCTATGGGAAATATTCTATAAATTCCATGAGAATACTAGAAATCTTAACACAATAAAATTTTCTTTTGGAACTGTAAACAGCTGAATTGGACTTAGAAAGAAGTATAAAACCTGAAATCAATGATGATGTCAGACATTTTCAAAAAACTGTTCCTCTAAAATATGCATGGTTCACTTAGATTCTTCATCTGTGAACTCATTTTTTTAATGCATTATAATTATTTCTAAACATAGACAATATTAGAAATCTTTCTATATCACTTTCAAGATGATAATGTATGTTCTGGGGGTGGGGGAAAGGGTTTCAAGGATCAGCACTTGAAAAAGAACCTACGTGATGTTCTTCTAAGAAAATTGGTTTTAAAATCCTAGGAGAAAACCCAGCAATTAATTCCAGCAACATGCTAAAAATAAACTTTAACAAATCCCAGTTTATGTAACGGTTGAATCAATGTGAAGAAATTTAATACTAGAATGCATGAAATGGTAAAAACTGTATGATCATGTTAATGGATACTGAAAAGACAGTTGATAAAATGCAACCTTAATTAGTTATACATTTTTTTTTTGTAATTGGAAATAAAAGGACACTTTTATCACATCATTATAAAGGGACTTACTGGATTGCATGGAGTAGCAGCATTCTCAGTAGATTAAGGAAGAAGACAAGGGGTATACGTTACTCCCGTCATTACATCACCCTATTCTGATAGTGCCACTACAATGAGACAAAACCACAACATCACACAAGAAAGTATAAGAAGACACAAGGCTAAGGAAATTTCCATTGCACCAAACAGTGGAATTGCTAGGACGGCTGGGCTCCCTTTTGGCTGCCTCTCCCTCTAGTACAGCTTTTCCTGACTCACTGTCCTTGCAAGCAAGGTGAGAGAGATGTGAAAAGCTTCCTGGGGTGGATTTATCTAACAGAAGTGCGTCACCTATGATAAAATACCAGACTTCCCAGGAGGGGGAAATATGTCTCTCAAGGCGCTGCAGAAGGGTCCGTGTGATTTTCCTCATTGTTGCTTTAAAAATCCAAATTTTCTACTTAACATCAGGGTTACCCAAACTGATTTTTCCATTCATGATTTTCGATGAGCGAGGTGTGATTTGGGAACTGAATTCATGAAGAGGCAGCACGGCAGAGAGAAAAGCCCTGACATGGACCATCGGGGGCTGCTGTGACATCTGTGGAACGCAACCCCTCTTCTACCACACCCCCTACCAGAATAATTATTTGCCTTGACTTTTATTCACTGGAACACTTTATTATTTTCCTACTTAAATATTACCTGCCTTTAGTATCTACAGTGATGGTGTTTATATTTTCACATTTTATTCTCCATCACTTTAAACTGGTTTCAAAGAACTTTGTGAGGGATAAGGAGATTATAACATTTTTAATTTATGCTGCTTGAACTTTGCGTATCTGCAATACTAGTGGACAAGGCATATTCGCACATTTGATACATAAATAACATGCTTTGACGGCAGGATATAATTACAAATCCCACTTCCCAGAAAACTTTCAAAACTATTTTTTATAAAATTATAATTAAAAAAATTTAAAAAATTATCGTGAATGCAATGATTACCAAAATGCAGAAATAATTTACGTGAAAGATACCTTCCTTAAAACAAAGTCACCTATGCTAAAATTCTTGTTGAACATTAATTTATGGTAAGCTCAAATGTCATTAATTTTCTACATCTTTAAAAAGTATTACTTATGGAACTTCATGAAGAACCAGTGCTTTGTATTTTAACCCTACATCTGCTACTGACTTAATTTCAGTAATTTTTTATATGTGATATATTGCAGTGCTTTATTTCTCATTATTATACAGAATTACCAAGTCGAAAATTAATAAATGATTTTGTACATTGCCTGGCTAAAGATCACCATGTCAAACATTTTTTTCCTTCAAACAATAGAGAGAGAATCCATTCAGATACAAACAACAACAACAAAAAACAGTTTCTAAAGGTCAAATAGTATTTGGTTTTCTCTGACTTACGTTTCGATGAAAAATGTTAGCCTTACAAATCTGGTATACTAAAACAGCCCTTCACTAGAGAGAAGGAAAATAAAACAGAGGCCAGTCTTTTCATTTAAACGTTTCTGGACAAATAAGAAATCCTTTTGGAAATCTTTTCTATTTATATTTAAATTGCATATAGATGACAAAAGATCATTTAAGTCTCGCTACTATTATTGTGATGAAAGAATTGTTGACACTTTTAATTAGTTAAATAAACTCTTCTTTATTTAGAAACCAAGGAACTCATAAAGATAAAAGGATGATAAACCTTTTGCTTCTTTTTACATATTCTGCATGCTATCTTCTATTTGTTCCAATAGATTTAACTGAGGAACAATAAAATAGTATTTAATAAAATCAAACAAAACTTTGTAAGACACATGACTGAAAAACATATTTCTCCAGCTTATTCTCTATTGTGTATAGAAAAATAGATGCAAACTGACCATTGAACATCAAAATTAAAATTATAAGCCCTGGGCATTAAAATAAAAAAAATTTGGTTTCAGGATAGAGTATTTTAAGTACACTCTTATTAAATGAAAATGCATACTCTTTAGATATTCATTCAACTCTCCAAATATTCATTTATTCAACCAACCAACCAATAGGTTTCAGCATCTAATATGTGCTAAGAGCAGTAAAAGGTACAAGATAAACACTGACAGATAAGAAATTGTATTGTCTACCTGCAGAATCTAACAGGACTCAATATGGTTATGGATTCTATGGATGATAACAAAACAAACAGCGTAGATGGGGGCTCCATTCTACCTTGAAAGTTTAAGAAAGTCTTCATATATATGCCATTCTTAACCTCACCTTTAAAACTGCAAGTGGAAATTGAGGAAGTCCTGCTTAACACATCAAGTACTGTGAGCCCTAACATGGCTTTCTGAAAGACAATGCTACCAAACCTAAACATGAGGCTGAAGAGCTGGTCCAAGGTACAGATCGTGGAGGGATCGCTCAAGGCAACAGGAGCCACAAATGGGTACTTCTACCATGAACAGACATTCTGTTTTGAAGGACCAGGGTAGTGTGATTGTGGATGATGAATCTTAAGGATTTGAGTTTGGAGGCAGAGTGACAAGTCAGGACACCAGAGCAGGTGACTGCAGTGGAACTTGTGAAAAGCATACAGGTTTAAAAACTGTTTATAGGTATAAATGAATGGAATTGTTCACTAATTGAATGTGAAACACAGGGATTGAGGATGCCTCTTAGATTTTCAATTTTCCGATCTAGCACCTCACTTAGTTATCCCTGATAAATTGGTACTGACTTTTTAGATGCTAGGTCAGTCCACTGTACTCAAATTTCTGCCAAAATGGTGGAGGAGTCCAACATTAATAAAGGAAAAGTATTTCACGGGACCTAACTTATAGCTCAGTGGGGCCACAGCCCTGTAGTTTTAGGCATAGCTTAACTTTTTCGGATTGCACGCAGAAATGCTAAGCTTGGGAAAAACAGAATACTCTCCCCGGACTAAAGTCTCTGTTGTAGATAAAAAAAATTGTAACACAGTAAAAATGTTGGCTTTAAGGGCAGTCGTCTTTGGTGCAGCTAAATCTAATGATGGGACACTATGTGAGCTAAAGGCTTCAAGTTTAATGGGTGGGGGATGTTTCACATCTTGCCTCCAGCTGTTTCTTTGACTTTCTTAAGGAACTAAGTGCTGCCATGATGATTATCTTACTGTTGTTTTTGTAACCATCTGTGTTCCTTTTCTGTAACTTTCTTGTCTGGACAATAAAAACTGAGAGAAAACCTGATTTGGGGTTATTTTCCTAGGAATCCTTCTCTCTTGAAGGAATTCTTCCTGGGATTAACCCTTTCAGGCCTCTCATTGCTCTGGAGAAATGGACTTTGAGTAATCCTTTGTGCTCCATCACCCGGTGAGTGGTGACAAAAATAATTACTGTTGTAGAATAGTACTACATGCCAAAATATCCTCATCCCAATCCCATAACTTTTTGGCATATGTGAAATGTGAAAGTATGTTCTGATATAGTTTGAATGTTTATCCCCTCTCTAAAGCTGATGTTGGAACTTAATCCCCAATATGGTATTTGAAAGGTGGGGCTTTTAAGAGGACCATGCCCTCACAAATGGATAAATTAATAAATTAATGGTTTAATGGGTTATCAGGGAGTAGATTTGGGACTTTATAAGGAGAAGAAAGAATGTTGAAATGCCCTTGCTCAGCCATCTCACTATGTGATACCCTGCATTGCCATAGGACTCCATAGAAATCCCACCAAGAAGAAGGCCCTCATTAGGTGTGCCCCCTGAACCTTGGACTTTCCAGCCTCCAACACTGTAAGAAATAAATTCTGTTTCTTTGTAAATTACCCAGTTTTAGGTATTCTGTTATAAGCAGCAACAGAAAATGGGCAACACACGTTCTAAGAAAAGTCTTATGCACCACAGATAATCACAGATTACTCTACCACCTTCTTTTCATGCCTCCATATAGGGAATTCAAGAGATTTCAGGGCTGATCAAGGAAAAAGATAAGACCACAATAAGGCAGCATACACAAGCTTTATTTGGCCAATGCTTTGACAGGTTTGCATGTGGGGGAAGTCCCTCACAGCCCTAGACTGTCCAGAGGCTTCGGGGCAAGTGAGATACATATGGAGTAGTATTTCACTGACCTGATAGGCCATTACTTTCCCAGGGCTGGAAAAGTACACGAGCAAATGTTTGACTGTGGTGATAGTCTAGCATGTGCGGTAGGACTTAAACACAGCGGAAGTGATGCTCGGAATACCCAGTCAGTGACTTCGTACAGGCACCTTCACTGCAATCAACCAGGAGACTACACAGCAGAGCACTACTGGAAAGGTCATCAAGTGCTTGAGAAGAAAGGCATTGCCAAGGGCTTAAGAAAACTGGCACGCACTCAGGCTATGAGGAAAATGTAAAGCATCACTACATTAAAATGGTACACTATTTTCAGAACTGGTGAGGTACATTACCTCCAGTGGGTTGTGGTGACTGTCTCAGCAAAGCTGAAAGATTTTACCAAAGGGCAAGTGACTATGGCAATAACAATTCCAATGCACTGTAGTGGCAGCTACTTCACTGCCATCAAGTGAGGTGGCAAAAAGGCAGAGTGACAGTGGAAGGCATCACTCATATTGAGCAGAAAATTTCAGCAACATTGTCTTGGCAATCCTTTGGATTTCAGAGAAATACATGAGTCTTCATTACACTGCACTGATACACTGCCTATCCTGCCCAGGTCTGTACACAAACTGTACACAAACTCAGCACCGATTTTAACACTATTCGGTAGGTACAATAGGACGTAAACATAGAAAGTGATGTTTATAAAAATCAATGTAATGGATTGTAAACTGACATTGAAATTATCATCAAGCCAACCTGCATGCAGCAGGGGATTTAATAGGATAGATTTCAAACATCTGAACAGAAAGCATTCAGATCCGTTGGTAGGGCCGGACTGTGGCTCACTCGGGAGAGTGCGTTGCTGATCACACCAAGGCCATGGGTTCGGATCCCATATAGGGATGGCCAGTTAGCTCACTGGGTGAGCATGGTGCTGACAGATCCGTTGGTAAAACAGTTTTTCCGACCTGTGAGAAACAACAGAAATGGTACTACAAAGATATGATTTACTGTCCAGTCTTCCCAGTGCTGGTGAAGTAAATTCAGTCGGGTGTAACAAGTCAGATGTCACACATCTGAACAGAAGGATGTTGGATACATGGATGTATCATTTTTTAGATGAAATGTGAGAAAAAAAACACAAATAGCACCACGCTGACTCGATAGATTGCCCTTTTTCCCATAGCTGAAAAAGTACATGTCTAGCAGGTGCTGAAAAAGGTGAACACAGGCAAATAATGGTTGGTAAAAACCGTCCAATGGAGTATAAAACAGGCACATTCATTGCCATTTAGTTGGGCTGTATCCAGCAGGGCATTATGGAAGAAGTCATCAAGCATTTTGATCAAAAGGGACACTGATTCATATCCATGACATAGCTTTAACTCTGCGAGGAACGCTTGAAGCAGCAGTATGATAATCTACTGGATCAGCCATTTTCTCTACTACTGCTGGAGTAAATTGACATATGGTTGGCTGTGGTCATTGTCCAACAGTTGCTGAAGAATATGCAAAAAGGTAAATTGACGCTTTACAAGACTAATTCACAGACTTCCTATAACCAATGAAAAAAAATGATCTCAGAAATACTTGTCGTCTTTGTCCAACAGGTATGTAATGAGGTAAACAGGTGAAAAGTGATATTTTGAACAGAAATTCAGTGGATTGTAAGACAGGTACCAACGCTTCTTTCAAGTTCGTGAGCTTGGTAGAGTAACTCAGGAAAGAGAATGCAAGGTAAGTTCAGAGGACGAGACTGAGACTTGCTTCCATGAAATTCAAAAAGAAATAGGGCACCTCTAAAGCAGAAATACTGATCACAAAGATGAACCATTTTTCTACATGAGATAAAATACAAGAAAAAAAAAACAACAACATCATTTCTGGTGACTATCCAACAAAGCCTGTAGAAAATGACCAACAGAGGGAGGGATGCTTGCAGACACTAATTCAGTAGACTCTCAGCAGTGCAATGTCATCCAGCAATACAGCAGGCAATGGGGATAGGAGCAAGAGGTCATGAAAAAACTAAACATGAAGAGAACAAGCCTCATGAGCAAAATACACCTTACCCACTAGTGAAACACATGAAATAAAACAAATGCATTGAAAAGAGAAAACCAGATACTTCAAAACCAGAAATCCATTGTAAAAAGTGATATGAGGTGCAACAGCCCTTCAGAAAATCAAGGCCGGGAATGCAGGGAGTGATTTTTGGGAAGAACCAGTACACTGCATTCTACCACATGCTCCACACATTCCTCCACAGGACAGCACCCAACTAACCTCCCCCTCATATCTTACACCACACGCCCAGCAATGACAAGCAAACAGTCCGAGCTGGGGTAAACGAAAGACAAGGCGCTTGGCACTGAAACCAATCACACCCTGCAGTCAAAGATAGGCACATAAGGGCCAGCTAGGCTGTGTCACCCGAAGGAGGCTGAATTCACAGCCCAAAGTACTCACTCCAAAAATGCAACACCTAAAAAAGGGACTGGAAGAGGAGACAATAAAGGAAAATAACTTGGATAACTCGATGTCTGAAATGCCAATTCTGGGCCCACGCTTCTCACCAATCAGGGAGATACGGGCTCGGCCCCCTTCTGTACCGTAAAAGAACATCACACAGCAAAGCAAGAACATGACCCGAGTTGGGAACACAGGACAAGTAATTCTCAGGGAGACACACAAAAAGGCTTTGGTTCAGACACCCGCAATTCTAATACAGTGGAGGGAAACCCCGGGATTGGAACACAAGTGCAAGTGAAGCAATTAGAAGGGAAGACAAGCAAGCCCCGCCAGCACTATGGATTATATTTCTCCCCCCGCCATGAGAAAACAAGGTGTCAAGGAAGGATGCATGCATTCATCTCACGGAAAAGACAATCTTGACTACCGTGCCAAGAGGTGTGACACTGGGGATGAGACCTATGGATGAAATATCTGCGAAGGATTGTACTAAAGGGAATTTCATTTCCTTGGAGGATAATGTCACACAATGGGAACATACGTGACCATTCCCGAAGCAGTACAGAACAGAAGATAGTCAGACTCTGGGGGAGAACATCATTGAGACAGGCATGGGAGCCAGGGGAACAGGCCAGAGTGCACAGGAATGGCCAGCTTCCCTCACGGGAGCTGACAGAAAAGCGAACCCTGCCCGCAATGGACACGCCCCGCAGAAACAGGAAGCAGTCAAAGTGGGGGAACTGGCTCTGGGGTAAAACTGACTTTGCCTTCAAGGGAGGGCGAATCCTCTTCTCTCATAGGGAATAGGGAATATCTTGGCAGATGTGCTTTCCCAGCAGGGTGCACATGCTATGAGCACCCCGCTATGAGCCTTTGAGAGGAGTGAAATAGGACCTGTCGTGGAGGACACAACCAGGGTGAATACGAACCTACCATTCTAAGAATAATCACCATAGGGACAGCCGGTGGGGACAGAAGCGAGAGTCTATCCACTTGCTGAAGGACAAGAGGAGGAAGAGCAACTGCATGACATTTCTTCCATTACTGGCAACACCCTTCAGCAGCAGAAATTCTTGGAAATGTGCCAACACCTGTCTTCATACAGGACATTGACTAACCAGCTCCTTAGGGGATAACAGCACCTGAGAGACTGAAGGCCGTGAATGCAGAGAGTCATGTTCGGGAAATCCAGTACAAAGCATTCTACCTTCTCGACCATCACATTTAACCCTAGGGGACCTCCACATGGTTCTCCTTTCATATCCCACAGCACATTCTGGATGATTTCTAAAACTGGGTCCTTCGAGGAGCATTTACTCTGTGAATCATTCTGCACTGAAGGGATACCCTCTGTATTCATGATTGGAACTGTCTTTGTGGACAGGCCTGGCTCATGCAGTGGACGCTCCGTTTCTAGCACCAAAAACTTGGTGCACTGCGGCTGCAGCGTGCACGCTGGTAATCTAAAATAACATCTCTGACACCGAGCCCCGACATGCTGATACAGGCTACTCTACTGCTCTCATGTCCAGTGTCTACAAACAGGCACTTGAAAACCTGCCACCATACTCCTGGACGAGAGGACCCAGGAATTCTGGCTGGATAGAAGCTCGATTTCGGACCCTACACACAGCATCAGAGAGCAGTGCCAGCACCAGACTTAAGTTGGAAACACAGGACAGGTAATTCTCAGGAAGACCCACACAACGGATTCAGTTCAGACACCCTCATTTCTAATATAGATGTGGCAAACCCCGGGATTGGAATACGAGAGAAAACGAAGCACTTTGAGGAGAAGGCAAGCAAGGCCCGCCACCACTATGGATTACAGTTCTCCCACTTCTGAGAGAAAAGCCAGTTGTCAAGGAGCACGCATGTACTCATCTCACGGAGAAGACAGGCTTGACTACCCTGGCAAGACGTGTGACAGTGGGGATGAGACCCATGGATGAAATATCTGTGAAGGATTGTACTAAAAGTAATTTCATTTCCTTGGAGAAAAACTTCACACAATAGGAAGATGCGTGGGCGTTCCTGAAGCAGTACAGAACAGAAGACAGTCAGACTCCAGGGGAGAATGTCTTTGAGACAGGCATCAGAGGCAGGGGAACAGGTCAGAGTTCACAGGAATGGCCAGCTTTCCTCGCGGGAGCTGACGGAAATGAGATCAGTGGCCTCATTGGACAGGTCCAGCAGAAACAAGCAGTCAAAAAGGGTAACTGGCTCTGGGGTAACATTTCCTTTGCCTTCATAGGACCGTGAATCCTTCTTGGTACATAGGTACTAGGGAATATCTTACCAGATGTGCTTACCACCATGATGCACATGCTACCAGTTGCCCGCTAATGCCCTTGAGAGGACTGACACAGGACTTGTCGCAGAGGGGGAGACAACCAGGGGGAATCCCAACCCACCATTCTAAGAATCACCAGTATAGGGACAGCCTGTCGCGACAGAAGCGTGAGGCTATCCACTCACTGAAGGACAACAGGACGAAGACTAAGGGCATGACTTTTCTTCCATTACTGACAACACACTTCAGCAACAGAAATACTTGGAAATGTGCCACCCCTTGTCTTCATACAGGACATCGACTGTAACCAGCTCCATAAGGGACAAGAGCCCCTGAGAAACTGAAGGTCGTGATTGCAGAGAGTCATGTTCCGCAAATCCAGTACAAAGCATTCTACCTTCTTCACCATCATGTTCACCTCCACGGCATATACACGCGGTTCTCCTTTAATACCTCACAGCACCTTCTGGCACATTTTTACAACTTGGACCTTGGAGGAGCGTTTACTCTGTGAACCATTGTGCTGTGAAGCAACACCCTGTGTATTCATGAATGGACCCGTCTATGTGGACAGGCCTGGCTCATGCACTGGAAGCTCGCTCAGTCCATTACACCCAAAACTTTTTGTACTATGGCTGCAGGGTGCATGCTTTTGATAACTAATAAATTCTCTGATACGGAGCCCTGACAAAACGTCACACAATGGGAACATAGATGGGCGTTCCCGAAGCAGTACAGAACAGAAGATAGTCAGACTCCAGGGGAGAACGTCTTTCAGACTGGCCTCGGAGCCAGGGGAACAGGTCAGGGTTCACGGGAATGGCCAGCTTTCATCACAGGAGCTGACGGAAATGCAATCACTGCCCGCAATGGACACGTCCGCAGAAACAAGAAGCAGTCAAAGCGGGGGAACCGGCTCTGTGATAAAAGTGCCTTTGCCTTCAAGGGACGGCGAATCCTCTTCTCACATAGGGAATAGGGAATATCTTTCCAGACGTGCTTTCCCAGCAGGGTGCACATGCTATAAGTACCCAGCCATGAGCCTTGAGAGGAGTGAAATAGGACCTGTCGTGGAGGAGGAGACAACAAGGGGGAGTCCAAAGCCAGCATTCAAAGATTACTGTCCCCACTGGCTGTGCCTATGGTATTGATTCTGAGAATGCTGGGTTTAAGCAGGTGGGGACAGAAGCGAGAGGCTATCCACTCACTGAAGGACAAGAGGAGGGAGAGCAAGTGCATGACGTTTATTCCATTATAGGCAACACCTTTCAGCAACAGAAATACTTGGAAAAGTGCCACCTCCTGTCTACATACAGGACATGAACTGTAACCCGTGTTTAAGGGTACAAGAGCACCTGAGAAACTGAAGGCCATGAATGATGGGAGTCAAATTCCCCAAATACAGTACAAAACTTTCTACCTTCTTGACCATCACGTTCACCCCCAGGGCACCTTCACACAGTTCTCCTTTCATAACCCACAGCACCTTCTCGAACATTTCTAAAACTTGGTCCTTGGAGGAGCGTTGACTATGTGATTCATTCTGCTGTGAAGCAACACCCTGTGTATTCATGAATGGACCCATCTTTGGGGACAGGGCTGGCTCATGCACGGGAAGCTCAGTCCAAGACACCCAAAAATTTTGTACTATGGCTGCAGGGTGCATGGTGTCGATAATTAATAAATTCTCTGACACCGAGCCCTGACATGCTGATTCGAACAACTCCACCGCCCTCACGTCCTCAGTCTCCCAACAGGCACTTGATTACCTGTCATCACACTGATGCACGAGAGGACCCAAGACTTCTGGCTGGATAGAAGCTCACTTTCGGACCCTACACACAGCATCAGAGAGCAGTGCAAACACCAGACTTAAGTTGGAAACACAGGACAGGTAATTCTCAGGAAGACCCACACATCGGATTTGGTTGAGACACCCTCATTTCTAATATAGATGTGGCAAAACCCGGGACTGGAATACGAGTGAAAACGAAGCACTTTGAGGAGAAGGCAAGCAAAGCCTGCCACCACTATGGATTACATTTCTCCCACTTCTGAGAGAAAAGCCAGTTGTCAAGGAGCACGCATGTACTCATCTCAGGGAGAAGACAGGCTTGAGTACTCTGCCAAGCGGTGTGACAGCGGGGATGAGAACTATGGATGAAATATCTGCGAAGGATTGTACTAAAGGGAATTTCATTTCCTTGGAGGATAATGTCACACAATGGGAACATACGTGAGCATTCCCGAAGCAGTACAGAGCAGGAGATAGCCAGCCTCCGGGGGAGAATGTCTTTGAGACAGGCATCAGAGGCAGGGGAACAGGTCAGAGTTCACAGGAATGGCCAGCTTTCCTCGCGGGAGCTGACGGAAATGAGATCAGTGGCCTCAATGGACAGGTCCAGCAGAAACAAGCAGTCAAAAAGGGTAACTGGCTCTGGGGTAACACTTCCTTTTCCTTTCTTAGGACCTTGAATCCTTCTTGGTACATAGGTACTAGGGAATATCTTACCAGGTGTGCTTACCACCATGGTGCACATGCTACCAGTTCCCTGCTAATGCCCTTGAGAGGACTGACACAGGACCTGTCACAGAGGGGGAGACAACCAGGGGGAATCCAAACACACCATTCTAAGAATCACCAGTATAGGGACAGCCGGTGGCGATAGAAGCGTGAGGCTATCCACTCACTGAAGGACAACAGGACGAAGACTAGGGGCATGACTTTTCTTCCATTACTGACAACACCCTTCAGCAACAGAAATACTTGGAAATGTGCCACCACTTGTCTTCATATAGGACATCGACTGTAACCAGCTCCTTAGAGGACAAAATCACCTGAGAAACTGATGGCCGTGAATGCGGGGTCATGTTCCGGAAATCCAGTACAAAGCATTCTACCTTTTCCACCATCTCGTTCACCCCAGCTGCACCTCCACATGATTCTCCTTTCATATCCCACAGAACATTTGGGAAGATATCTGTAACTTCATCTTCAGAGGGGCATTTACTCTGTGAATCATTCTGCCCTCATCAATAACCTGTGTGTTCATGACTGGCCCTGTCTTTGTTGACAGACCTGTCTCTTGTGGGTGAAGCTCTGCTTGCAGCACCCAATACTTGTTGTACAATTGCTGCAATGAACCTGCTTGCTATTTAAAATAACCTTTTGCAATCTGGTACCTGACATAATACGACCAGTATCTCCATTGCCCTCTGTCCTTTTGGAGCGGGAAATCATGGTCCCAAGAGGGAGGGATTCAGTCCCATCGCTCAGACCTTCATCCACCAATGCCAGGAACCAAGGAACCCCTGAACCACCAGTACTGTGCAGTGGTGATCAAGGTGGTCTGGCCTGTTCTGAGGAGTAGGTACACCAATAGGGAAAAGTTCTACTGGGATGGCACTCCTGGGATCATTAGGCACGCTTGCTGGCCACCATCAAAGCGGCATGATGCAAAGGGAACACACAAGAGGCTTCAGGATGTTGTGTGAGGAGGTGACAATTAGCCTCATGGGCAACCATTTACATCTGGCCATCACAGCATGGAACCTTCATTTCCCTGGGATCTCCTGGAAATAAACAGGTCGCTGTGTGTTTAAAGCCCACATGCCATGAGGAAGGATGATGTGTAGAAGCTCTGACCGGGGTGCACACATGACCAGTTATTAACCTGAGCACTGCTCCAAGGGAAAGATGGTCTTTTCTTGCCTGTGCACTAGATAGACTTGTGGTAGAATACTTCTAATAGTGCCTGCATGGCCCTGTCAATAAACAATGAGAAAGTATAGATCTTAGAAATCAGTGGCTGACATAGGAAACCTGGAGCATCCCCGTCATCAAGTGTTGTGGTATGCACTAGACGTAGGTTCGTATAGCACTGCACTTTTTGGCAAATGCAACAACCCCCTTTGATTGTAGATGACAAGGATGTCATTCTCTGTGAGATTCATGTAATGAATGTTCAACAGAGCCTATAATTTTCCTCATGCTGCTGGTTTAATGAAAATTTAAAATGTAGAAATGAAGAGTTTTAAGAGGAATTTAATCATCTCCTTGGATAACGAAAGTCTTTCAGTAATGTGAATATTCACTGAATCCCCCATACCTTTAACTGCTAAACAGGGCTTTCTTATGCGGCCCTGTAGTGTGCTGAATAAATGCTGCAATCTTAGGTACTTTTCCACGTTATTTTTAACCAATGTACCTGCATCACTCCTGTGGGGAGTCACCATGCTATGGCAGCATGCATGGTAGTTTCTAAATCAGTAGTGATAGAGGTCAATCTGTCTCTCTCATGGGCATATAATTTTTAGGCCCTAATTCAATCTCTATAGCAGATATAACGAAACCAACTGTTTTTCCTCAGGGAGGTGAGGGAAAAAAAACAAAACAAAACTCAGTACCAATGTTCACCTAGTTCAGCAGAAATTGAAGGTAGCCAACATATGGCAAGTGGTTCTAGTGAAATTATTGCCTGGTATACATAATATGGCACCGTTTATTTTCTCACACAGAAAATATTGTGCTGGGTAAGTGTTCAAAGCCTGCATCATATGCTGCATATATAACCGTAAGTGGCCCCGAGGAAAGTGAACACAGAACAAGTCATTCATATGGAAACCAATCCAATAGACTGACCTTTTAAGTGGCATCCAGCAAAGGGGCAGGGCATGGGATGACAGAGGACAGCTCACCAAGCACCATGAGAAGAAGAGTTGGAGTTTCCTGAGCATAATTTTCACTCAGGCACTGGGGAAACCCCTGAAGCAGCAGTTCGTTGACACTAGACCACACTAGACCAACAATTATTTCTGATGTACACAGTAGTTGTAGTGAGTTACATGTGATGTAACATCCACTAGAAACTGAACGTCATGAACATAGGGACTGATTCCGAGGAAAACAAATCCACTGCTTTCTATACCACACTCTGTATTATTCTCATCTATTGGACTTCCACCTGGTCCACTTTTTATGTCTTAAAGGACATACTAGAAAATGACTCCAAACAACCCTGAATAGGATAAATACTGGGCAAGTCATTCTGGAGTGGAACAATATCCGCTTAGGTAAGACCAACACATCATGGTAATCAAGGCTGTGTCATCCAGGGGGAGCTGTGTTCAGAGCCAACAACAATTGCTGGCCCTGTTAGGGTTCAATAAAAAAACAGGGAATCTGGGAAACCAATGACTGACATGCTAGTCTTGACAACTTCATTGTCAACAAGTCACGTGGCCTCCACTGGCTTCATGTTCACATCCGACATCACCACTCGACAATGGCAACAATTGGCTGAGTGGATAAATGCGAGGGAGCTAGTTTTCTGTTCGAATCATGCAATGGATTTGAGCCAGGCTTTATAATTTCCATCATGCTGTCAACATGAAGTGAACATTTAAAATGAGTTGATATGAAGCACTTAGGAAGGGAATCACCTCTGTTACTATGACGTCCTTCCAGTAACGTGAGGAATCACTGAAGTACCAGCACTGTGAATGTTAGACTGCTAGAGCAGTTCATTTTGTCTCACCTAAATTCCTTCTGGGAAAAAAAAAAAGCAACTCAACCTACGGAACACATTGTTATTAACAGATGTTCTCTGCTTAAATATTTGGCCCTACATTTCTCCTGTTTCCCATTTCTACCCACTTTACACACCAGGGACATTGTGAGGACCAAATTAAATAGTCATTTTGAAGTTACTTTAGAGTGATAAAGCAGCTTCTTGAACCTCATCTCTGCCGGACAATTACAAGGAGCAGCAATACCGTGAAATGACAGATCAGCCATTCTCCGCGGGTTTGGTGAAGTACGCGGGTCCACGGCGAGTTGTAGCTGTCGCTTAGCAGGCCGTGAAGGATTTGGAGACAGTGTGAATGAATCTTGGGAAGAACAATCCGACGCAGTGTATACCTGGCAACATCACTGTCACCAAGCTGAGAGGCACGAAGCAGGCATACAGGAGAGTTCATCGCGTGTTTTGAGCAGAAGGGATTCAGACTCACACCCACGAAGTTCCTTATGACCTATGAGGAAAACTGGAATCAGCATTACAATGACTCTAGAGACTGCCCGTCCTTCTTAGGTCTGATGAAGCACATGAACGCCGGCCAGCTGTGGCCACTGCTCAGCAGGTGCTGAGGGTGGTGAATGCAAAGGGGTTGTGAAGATTCCTAGTACGGGTTGAATCTCCCTTTGTGTTCACCACCTATGAAAGGAAGAGGAAAATGGTTCAGAAAATAATAGAAATAATTACAATATAATATGGTTATTGCTTCCATTGAAGATGTGTGGAAGTTGGTGTAAAAGCACAGAGAATGAGAAAAATATTGTCTATTCATGTTTCTCAAACTTAGGCTGCACCACAATGACTTTAGGCTCCTGTTAAAACATAAACCTCAAGAGTTTCTGATTCAGTAATTTTGTTGTGTGGCTTGAGAATTTACATTTCTATCATTTTCCCAGGTACTTATGCTGCCTGTTTGGGGTCACAATGTGAGAATCACTGACTTACACTAATGGGGGACACTTGTAATGAGGTCAAAGTCGAGCTGGGTCTTCCAGAGCATATAGAGTCCCCACGGATGATTTTAGCAGAAGGATATTAGAGACAACAAACAGGCATCCTTTTAAGCCACGAAACAATAGCTATGGGGAGTACGGATCAGGAAAGACCTCAGAGATACCGGGTTTCACAATTGAAGATGGAGTATATGTTTACAAGTGAGACAAAGAGTAAGAATATTCCAAACAGAAGAAAAATATAACATATGCAGAACAGGGGAAGGGGAAGGAAGCTTGTTCCATTCAAATAATTTCTAATACTGAGATCATTCGTGAGGTCAGCAGAGGTGATGAGGACATGAATGAGAGATGTTCATAAAGTCAAAACCTGAGGTCGCAGTAGTGCGGGTGTAGAAGAAGAAATAAAGGTGCAAAACAAGGGAATCCTGAGGAATTCATGACCAGTTAGATGAGAGTGAATGAAAAAGCGAAGTACAGAAAGGAGTCTGATTATTCGTGGACTTTTCAACACGATAGTTTGTAAATGTTAGGTCTTGCCAGAGAAAACGTGAGGAAAACTATTCTGTGAGTATGTGTGTGTGTGGCAGTGCTGGGCAGGGGAGTTTGGTGGGTAGGGGCTGTTCTGTGGAGAGGTTTGAAATGTATCAAAGAGGTAGCTAGATGATGAAGAATTCTCAGGCACAGATTTATGACGTGAGAAAAAAAAGAAAGAAGCCCACTACATTGTACATTGGGATAGTTGTGCTCTGGTGGCATTTACTCATCCTTAAATGACCACCTGAGAAGATATTTTGCACTTTTGTTGGCCACAGGGAGATAAATGGACAGTGTGAGCCTGGGATCTGCTAGGGATCAAGTAAATGGTTAGTTCTTTCTATTTTGGGGATCGTCTGTTGATTTTGTGACTGACAGGGCATTTTTAGAGACTAAGGAGAAAAAGCAATGGAGAAGAAATGGGTGAAGATAGAAAAGGTCGGAGAAAGACTGCCTTCGAAGAACCTGTCCTAATTCCTAACATAAGTATGTTTTCAGCATACGTGTAAGTGATATATTTCTCTCTCTCACATACATGCATGTATAAAACAGAAGGACGCTGGTTTGGGTGTAAAAAACAATCTATTATGTAGCCACAATGAGTAGCTTTACCACTAACAAAGCATTCCTTATTGAAGTGTTTATCACTTTGGCTTCCAGGGGACTGTCAGATTTGGCCTTAGTGAACACATATCAACATTTAGGCAATTAATAATCATAGAATTAAATTGTAATTTTATCCAAAAATGTGCATAGATTAGATTAGTTTTAACATTGTATACTGAACTTAAGGAATTTTAATATAGGCATTTTATACTGGAAAAGAAAATATTATCAAATAATACTACTATATGAAATATTACAGAATTATAACTTTGAAAACAGTGAGAGTTTTTATTTTATATAATTTTAAATCTCAAATTATTTAACGAGGTTTTTGTTTTCTCATTATTTCTAAAGAACATGTGCTATTGACTTTCTTCCTGCACTCTAATGGATCAGGCCGCATCTCTCTGCAGGTGCCCTCACTCGACCTTGGTGCCGCTGTCGTGTGTCAAGAACCTACCGTAGATTCACGGGCCTCCTGACCACTGAGCTTGTTCTCTGTGCTCCCAAAGGATCCTCTGTGCCCTTTTCTCACTACTTGATATCATTTCCTACTCTGTGAACACTGTTTGTTTGCTTCTCCATCTCTCTCACTAAATGGTGAACCCAAGAGAAAAAGTTATGCCTTATTTTTCCTTATAAAACAATATCTGGCAAAGAGTAGATGTTCCATAAATGAGATGGGAGGTGTACAGCAGATAAGAATGTAGGAAAACGTATACACTCAACAGACATTTTCACCAAACAGTGGTAAAATGATATTTTAAACAATAAAAGATTGTAATATTTCATCTGTCATAAGAGTTTTCTCTGTAATAATACAATCTACTTAGTATATGCAATGACCACATTTGTATGCAATATATATTTCTAGTTATTTCCAGATGATGATGTGGGCATTTCTTTTTCATTATAATTTTTCTCACGGACACTTTCAAAATTACTACTATATAACGACACACACACACATACATTTTATAAATGCTACTACATAATCTAATATATAGCATTAGAGTAGTATATTAATATATTCATATAATACACCATGTATATATACTTTATTCATCAAATTTAGACAAGGTACCTCAAATTTTAATATATCTGCATTTAAAAAATAATAATCATGAAAAGAAACTTTTTCTGCTTCTCTTCATAAAATATTTTATGCTTTCCTTTCTTCAAACTTAAAGACAAATGTTGACTTTTTTCCCAAATAAAACTACATTTATTTCGGGTTACACCCTCTCTAAGCATCTTCAATTCTCACCCAAAAGCACTCAGAGAGAACCAAGCTACAGCTCACATAATAGCACAGCAAACAACCAATTTTAATACAGTTTTTAATTATTGCCATTTTTAAAATTTAGGTAGGCGAATCTCATATTGTAGAGAATAATCATGCTTTACCACTCATATATACTGATTATGATGATGGCTATAAAGATAAAGGAGGAGCAAGAAAAAAGCAAAGGGAAGACAAGGAGCAGGAGAGGAAAGAAGAAAAGGGAGAATAAAATCCTACACAATTATCAGGATATTATGAAGCCACAATGTCCTTACCGAAATTTCTGTTCCTAAGAACAAAAACTCCATCTGTGACTTGCCTTTACAATGAAAGTGCAAAAAGAGCAACTTCTGGAGTTCATTGTGTCAAGACTTAATTCTCAGCTGCATCAGTTTCCATGGCCAGATTACGTACGCCTTAAACCCCAGTAACATCATCAAACACATAATATCGATCTGTTAGTGTCTGTAAAAATTAAAGTAAATAACCCACTGCAAGTTCTACGTGCGACACCTGGCACACAGTAGGCACTCAGAAATCGGGGCCTCTCATTATCACTGGTTCCATTCCTCTGTAAGTAATATCCTTCCCTTTAACACAGTATTGCTGTTGCTTAGGCATTTTGGTTTCATTGGTTAATTTGGATGTCCACTTAAGCAATGCTAAAACACAGTGAACATTTTCATAAGCCTGTAGCTATTGATCACATAATTGTTCCTTGATGAATTATAAGTGCCCTTTGAAGCTGAGATCAAGTCATGTTTATCTCCTAATGGAACAAAATAGGATATTCTTTTGATAAATATTCTTTCTGTGACTGCACCCATTTTCCTTTTATTGCTCCTATAAATGGCAGTACCTGGCACCAATAATGAAACAACAGGTTACAGTAACACCACCCTTTTACAAAGCTAAGGGGAATGCAGAAAATGGTATCACACAAAGAGTACATTAGACAACCTGCTCGCAAAAGTGAATAATTGAGAGAAAAGTTGTAAGGAGATTTCAGCACCAATTCTTACTCTGTTATTACATTATGTGAAGTAAATTAATTCCAAGGCACCATTGTTTTTTCTCTTCTGTGTGGAAATGTAACCATTCATTGAATAACCAGTACTGAATCTGGGACACAAAAAAATGTATTCCCTGGGCCTTCCACTGCCTATTTAAATTTGTTCACTGTCTAAACTGTGCACCCCATGGATAAAATCTAAGTATGTTCACAACTTTTTCATTCACTGATAGAAAAAATTATCTTCTGGCCACTTTGGTATACAAAAAAAAAAAAAAAAAATAGACTCATTTTAGTAAGTAACATATTCAAGTACGTATAATAAAGGTAAAAACTCAAATATTTATTTAAAATTATATCTTCTCTGTCTACCCTGAAAATCAACAACTCTGCTCCTAGCATGTACCCATGAAAAATAAGTGCTTATTTTCACCAGGACAAATGTACCACAATGTGCATACACCCTTATCCAAAGTAGCCACAGACAGGATAAATTCAAATGCCAGGCAACAACAGAATGGACAAATATCCATGTGATGGAACATTCAGGCAATAGAATACTACACACAAAAAGCAAATGGAAACTGATCCTACAAACGACTACAAAGATATTACTCTTAGAAAAAGAAGCTGGATACAGAAAGTACATATTATGTGTCCAGTTAAAAGAAGTTATCTCTTTAAAATGTTTTATTAGCAAACTATACATGTGGCATACACATGAAATACATAAATTATTAATGAAGTGAACACATGTATACCTACCAGAAAGAGAACATTACCAATGTCTTTGGAACCCCATACATACACGTCCAAAATTTTACCACTCTGCCTCCTAGAAAAACATACACAAACATACAAACACACATACACACACACACACACCAAACATTTAGTGATGATATTTCCTTGGTTTTCTAGGTAATATTTATTGTATTTATATGTCCTATGTATTTGTCTTTCATAACATAATATAAACAGAGAAGAGTGAAAAATACCAAATAACCAGATCCATGTACTTAAGGAAAGAGAACACAGCTTATAAACACCACTCGGGTGGAGAATGAAACATTGTCAGACTTTCAGAAGAAGAAAGAGAGATAATTCCCTTTACCACCTCCCATCACAATGCTTTCCCTTTTCTCCATAGCTAATCACTGCCCTGCCTCCTAACACTTTAGACTGATTTTGCATGTTGTGGAGCAAAGGAATAAAAGAAATCCTGTAACTATTTCTTCTCTACCTGGAAAGCCAGGAGGGAGGAAATGACCTCCTTATAAAAGTGCTAATGACATTGGTAATGACTCTTTGTAAACATGCTAATAGTTATCACTGTCTTACCAGAGCACAACTTCTCTAGCTTGTTTATTCTAGATAAACCTAGAAGGGCAGACTTCAGGAGAGATGTGCGAGGATCTGGGTGAATACTAATCCCTGTAAAACAATCATTGAACTGGTGAATATTATATCAAAAACATTTGATGTTTCTGGAAGTTAAGGGCACATAGCAAACAGAAAAAGAAACATTCAATAAAATCTACTAAATCTTGGTAAGAACAGTAAGAGTCTATGACTGTGACATTTGAGTTATGATCTGCTCTCATGCACCCTCCTTCCAGCTCTGTTACAGAATCTCTACTGCAGGAAGTGAAGACAAGAAGACAATCACTCCCTCCTCTCACAGCATACAATGTAGAGCTCCAATTTCACCTTGGGAGGACAGGCTATGTCTCTCATTCACCACCTCCCCTACAAGCCCTCTGCTGAAGAAGCTCTATTCCAGGAAAGCACTGTCAAGATGACTGGGGTACATTTTTCTCACCTAGCTCCCGCTTGTAGGGCAAGGGCTCTGCCCCAGGAGGTAATTTCCCTCTCCTGTGTGTCTTGTTGGGCAGAAGTTGAGTTTTGGAGAAGGCAAGCGAAAAAGGCCAGGTGCTATCTCCTTCCCCCGCCAGTGCCCATTCTTACAGCAGAGATGTCACTCTGGCAGAAGTGGATCTCTATCCCGTACCCTAACTAAGAGACTTAGTAGTAGTGAGGTTTTGCCTACGGGAAGAAGTAGGCTGTACGGACTAGTATATCTGCAGCTGTGCCTAAGGGTACTGACTTTGTATGGGACAGAATGTGGACAGTTCATGCCCACGGGCTTCAAAAGCAATGGAGACATTGGTGACAAAATATTAAGGGGCTGCTGGCTCCATGGAAGTAGTAGCAACAGGGAAGTTGGAGAGCAGCTAGAAAATTAACAGAGAGAACCAGAGAAAGAGAAAGCCAGGAAGGGCCTATTTGTGATCACACTTATGCTTGGGGGTCCAGAAGGATGTTTGCATGTTTGAGGCTGCATCCACTGAGAAGTTATTGGAGTAGGATGTGGAGGAAGACTTTAAAGCATTCCCAAATTACAAACAGGTCAATCAGCAAAAGGTAAAAATCTCAAAGGCTCAAGTTGCTTAAACATAATCTGACAAATCAGGGGCTGAAGAATAAGCTATTCTCAACCCGGGGGATTCCTATAAAGCCAAGCTGAAAAATAAAATTATATTCAGTCTGTTCTTTCTGATGCTAAAAGATAAAACTTTGAACCTGGAATGATGAAAGCAGCCTCCAAGCAGCAAATAGATCCAAAAGTAAAGGATGAACATTTTTCCACTTTAGGGGCTCAAGTACAACTTTTCACCAACAAGTGTTTTCTGCCGATAAAGGGAGGATCCCTAGGAAGCCAGGCTAAAAAGATAAAAACAGAGAGAAAATCTGAGCAAGGATATCAGAAGCTGCACTATGAAGTAGAAACAGACTTCCAGTCAAGTCACTCAACAAACAATAAGCCTGTTTGGAGAATAGTATCCAGATTTAAAATATTACTAATATGTCCAGTTTTTAACAACAACAACAACAAAACCTGAAGACATGCAAAGAAATAGGAAAGTGTGATACATATACAAAACAACAGGCAAACAATAGTCAATGCCTTTAGGGGAAACCATATGTTGGACTAGTGGAAAAATAGTTCATAACAGCTATTACATGGGGAGTTATTGTTTAATGGATCCAGAGTTTATGTTTACAATGACAAGAAAGTTTTGGAAATAGAGGTGATGGTCACACAGCACTGTAATTGTAATTAATTTCATGAATTGTATGTTTAAAACTGCTTAAAATGACAAACATTATGTTATATACATTTTTACCACAATGAAAGATATATGTATATCAGCTTCAAGTAAGTAGAGAGATTAAGTGTGTTTAACTGAAGAGTAAGTTTTACATATTCTTTAAGATCATTAAATGAAAAAATCAGCTTTGATAAATAGGTTCAAAGTACTAAATAAAACTATGTTTAAAGACTTAAGGAAAATGTGATAACAATGACTAATCAAATAGTGAATATCAAGTAAAAACAAATCCAGACTTAGGGAGAGACTTTCATTAGAAAAAAAGGAAAAGAAATCATTAGAAAGAAAGGGTAATAGGGAGAACACTCTGATCTCATTCTTTGCAAGTACACATAAAACATTGTCAAGAATAGACGATACATTAGGCCTAAAACAAAGCCAAATTAATTCAAAGGAATTGTAATAAAGGAAAGTATGTTCTCTGACCACAACGGACTTAAATTGGAAAACAACAGAAGGAAAATAGAGAAATTTACTAATAAGTAGATATTGAACCCCACCGTGAAAGACACAGTGAGACAAAGAATAAATCACATAGAAAATTTGAAAATCTTTGAGATGAATGAAAGTGCAAACAAAACATCACAACAAATTAGGGGATGAAGCTGAATAAACAATTAGAGGAAAATTTATAGCTGTAAGCATCTATATTCACATAGTGAAAAAGATCTCAGATAAATGACTTTACCATAACGAGAAAAAGAAAAGTAAATTAAAACTAATAAAAGCCGAGGGCAGAAATAAATAAAGATTGTAGAAGAAATAAACGGACAATATAAAAAAATAAAAACATCAATGAGAGCAAAAGTTGATTCTTTAAATATACCAACACAATTGATAAATGTTTAGGTAGACTGACAAAAAAAAAAAAAAAAAAAAAGCTAAAATAACTAAGATCAGGGATTAAACAGAGGAAATCACTCTCAAATTTGCACAAATAAATAAAAGGCTTATAAGAGTTTACTATAAACAACTACATGCTAAAAATTAGATAACTTACACAAAATTGACCAATTCCTAGAACGGCATGAACTAATCAACTTTTTCAAAAAAGAAAAACACAAAACAAAACAAAACAAAACAAAAAACCAGAACTTCTGGATAGAACTATAACAAGTAAAGATACTGAATTAGTAACTTCAAAGTAATATCTTCCCATGAAGAAGAGCCCATACCCAAATGGCTTCACTGGAAAATTTTAAAGAACACTTAAACAATAAATAACAGCAATTCTTCACAAAATGTTCCAGAAAATTTAAGAGGAGAGAACACTTCCCAACTCATTCTATATTGCCAGTACTACCCTGCTACCCAAACCAGACAAACACATCACAAGAAAAGTATAGACCATTATCTCTTATGAATACAGATGCAAAAATCCTTGACAGTATATCAGCAAACTAAATCCAGCAACATATGAAAGATTAAACATTATGACCAAGTAGGATTTATGCTAGGAATACAAGATAGTTTCAATATCTAAAAATCAATCACTGTAAAACACCACCTTAACAGATTAAAAAACTAAAATCATATGATCATTTCAAGATATTCAGAGAAACACATGACAGTATCCAACACACTTTCATAAAAGAAAACAAACTAGGAATAAAAGAGAACTTCCTTAACCTGAAAAATTGCATCAACAAAAAACCTACAGCTAACATTGCACTCAGTGAGAGAGGGTATGTTTTCCACCTAATATCAAGAACAAGATAAATATGTCTACTCTGACCATTTTTTTCAATATGTTTCCCAGAAACAGACATAAGGTATACAGATTGGAAAGAAAGTAGTAAAACTATCTCCATTGGCAGATAACATTAAACTATATGAAAATTCTAAGAAATCCACTAAAAATTAGGAATAATAAATCAATTTCACCAAGGATGCAGAATACGAGGAAATACACAAAATCCATTGTATTTTTATACAGTCAATGAATAGGCCAAAACTGAAATAAGGAAAACAATTGTTTACATCACAAGATATTAATTACTTAGTAATATATTCAATTAAACAAATGCAAGACTTACAGATCTAAAAGCACAAAACAATGTAGAAAGAAATGATTAAAGATTTAAATAAATGAGAAACAATCATATTTAGAGATAGCAAGAATAAACATTTTTTTTTTTTTTTTCTTTTTGTGACCGGCCGTACCGCATCCAGCCAGTGAGTGGATCGGCCATCCTTATATAGGATCGGAACCCGCGGCGGGAGCACTGCTGTGCTCCCAGTGCTGCATTCTCCCGAGTACACCACGGGTTCGGCCCGAGCAAGAATAAATATTTTTATGATGGAAATACATCAATTGGAAAAGAATGTTTTCAACAAGTGGTACTGGGACAACTGGATATCTACGTGCAAAAGAAAGAAGTTGGACCCTTACCTCACTTCACACAGAAAACGGAACTCAGGTGGATCACAGATCTAAATGTAGCTGTCACAACCAAAAGGCTCCTGGAAGAAAGTACAGGAATGAACATGTGTTACCTTAGGTTAAGCAATGATTTCGCAATTATGACAGCAAAGCACAAGGAATAAAAGACTGATAAGTTGTAACTCATCAAAACTGAAAATGTTTTTGTTTCAAAGAACATCATGAAGAAAATGAAAAGACAATTCACAGAATGAGACAAAATCTTTAGAAATCATATGCCTGATAAGGGATCTATATACAAAATATGAAAAGATCTTTCTCAGTAAGATAAAGACAATCCAATGTTTTTAAATTGGCAAAGAATTCCAATAGGAGTTTCTCCAAAGAAGATACACAAATGGTCAATGTTCACATGAAAAGACGTCAAACATCATTAGTCCTTAGGGAAATGAAAATCAAGCCCAATGGTATACAACTTCACATCCAAAAGAATTAGTATAATCAAAAAGACAGATAACAAGTATTGGTGAGGAGAAATTGAAACCCTCATATGTATCTCTACAGTTTCGTAATTCTTCAACAAGTTAGACAAACAGTTAGTATATGACCCAGAATTTCCAACCTTACCTGTCCACTCCAGATAACTGAAAACATATGTCCATGCAAAAATTATATCCAATTGTTCATAGCACCATTATTCATAACAGCAAAAAGTAAAAACAACCCAAATGTCTGTCAACTGATTAATGAACAAACAGAATGTGATAGAACCATAGGATGGAGTATATCTGCCATTAAGAAACCTGAAATACTCATCATTCTGAATCTTGGTAAAACTCAGGAAAATTAGGCTGAAGTTATTCTCTGCACAAAATAGTGTATACTTGTCTCTCCTTGCTCCTTTCCACTAGATACAGCCAAAAACCCTGGAAAGAATACAAAACACAACTAAAAAGAAACTCTGAACAGTGGTCAGAAGAGGGCAGGCATCTAAGTGGAGGGCAAAGTGAAGGAGGGCAGAGCAGCAGGCATTTGATGACGACCCACCCTACAAAAGAAGGTGACCTAGACCTGGTATTTCTCAAAACCCAGCAAAGTAACATAGTTTGGCCCCTGGAGGCTCATTTCTCCCCAGGATCCAAGAAGAATTCTGCCCAAATCGCCAGACTAGCCAGATGGAATCAAAAAGAGGGGTGTTATTGGAAATACTGATGACAATAAAGAGCCAAGGAATGTGCTAGACTTCCCAACTTGACCTGAGACCCTGTTCCAATCAGTGCATGGCAGGATGCGCTGGCAGGGATCCCGTCACAACAACAGTTTGTATGTAGAAGAAGTCTGTTCATATTCATTGGTGAATGGCATTACATTGTGTGATATACCTTATGTTACCCATTCTTAGAAATGGTGAACTTTTAGATTGTGTCCAGCTACTAAGTATTACTGTTTCTATACATGTTTTGGCACAGAGGTGCATTTTTAGGATAACTATGTAAGTTAGAGTAGAATTACTGAGTCGTATTGTATGTGTCTATTCAGCTTAATAGAATCTGCAAAAATTGTGCCAGAGTCCTGGCTCTAATTTCTCTTTCCACAAACTATGTATGAGAGTTCCTCACTGACACAAGCTATTGTCAAGGTGAGAGATTTATGTTCGCCCAGGCCCTCTGGATGAGGCAATTTCACCTATGGCAGGGAGTTGGAAACAGGTGGAGCATGGCAGAGTTGTTAAGCTGATGAAACAGAGATTAAAATTCGAGGCTGCTGTGCAGCTGAGATTTACGTGGTACGACACTCTAGATGAGGGAGCTGTTCACAGGACCAAGACAGAAGTCGGTGTGGAAGTTTACAATAGGTCCTTGGTCAGGGCCTGGGCTGAACATGTGCACAAGACTCATCAAGGCATAGCAGAAAGTGGATGTGAGGCTAAGAGAGGAATGGAAATAACAGAGGTCTTGCAGTGCCCATTGACTATGGGAAACTACAGCAACCTACAGCAACCTACAGCAACCTGTTAGATAATGTTCAATCATCAAACATATACTTAATCAGAGTGCAATATGAGGAGGGAGAGGAACCGATCAGGAAAGAAAACCATATGATTTGTAGAAAAGAGGCAAAAAATTCCCAACTTTCCAAAAATATATTCTAATTAGAAATCCAAGATTAAAGGAACCAAAAAATCAAACTAGATATGCATGTGGTACATCATACTTAAGCAGCTAAAGCCAAATAATAAAACTCAATGTGCCAGAGAAATACAAATGAATTGCCTTCCCATTTGGGAATAATGATGTAAATAATGGCTGCTTTCTCAAGAGTATCCACGGAGAGCTGGAGAAAAATGGACCAGCATCTTTCCAATGCTAAAGAAAAAATAAGATTGTCAACTCAGAATTCTATGTCCAGCAAAATTATCCTTCCAAACTGAGAATGACATAAGAAACATCCACATAATCAAACCTTAGACAATTGGCTGCTGGATAACCTGTAATGCAATTAATACTACAGTAAGTTCTTCAGACTAAAGTGAAGCAACACTTCACGGAAATTAAAAATTACAGGAAAAAATGAAGAGCACACACAATAAAGAAAATAGGAAAATATGTGGTGAGTGATCTTTTTCAAGGGCTGCTTGATTCAGTTTGATAGTATTTTGTTGAAATTTTTTGCATGTTTCTTCATGGGGATATTGGTCTATCATTTTCTTTTTCTGTTTTTCTTCTTGTCTGTTTAAGGAATTATCCCAGGGATGCAAGAATGGTTTGACATTTAGGTTGGTTCTGCATTTTGGCTATTTTAAGTACAGCTGTGATGAACATGGGAGTGCAGGTAACCTTCCACATGATGTTTTCCATTCTTTTGCATATATTCCTAGAAGTGGGATTGTACCCCCAAAACATGTACAATAAATTATGCTCCAGTTAAAAAACAAAAGAGTGGTTCAACAAATGCAAATCAACAAACTGATACATCACAGCAACAAAATCAAGGACCAAAAGCAAATGATCATCACAACTAACTCAGAAAATGTATTTTATAAAATTCAATATCCCATTATGACAAAAACACCAACAAACTTGGTATAGAGAGAACATACTTCAACACAATAAAGGCCACATATGACAAACTCACAGCTAATATCATACCAATGTGGAAAAGCTGAAAGGTTTTCCTCGAAGAACAGGAATGACACAAGGATGCCCACTCTCACCACTCTTACTTAACACAGTACTGGAAGTTTTACTGATAGCAATTAGGCAGGAGAAAGAAATAAGGGGTATGCAAATTGTAAAGGAGGAAGTCAAATTGTCCCTGTTTGCAGATGACATGATCTTACATATAGAAAATCCTAAAAGCTCCACCAAAAACTCTTAGACGTGATTAATGAATTCAGTAAAGTTGTAGGATACAAAATGAACATATAAAAATCAACAGAGTTTCTATAAACCAATAATGAGCAAGCTGAAAAAGAAATTAAGAAAGCAATTCCATTCTCAAAAGGTACAAAAAAAGATAAACTACCTAAAAATAAATTTTACCAAAAGGATGACAGATCTGTACAAGAAAAACTACAAAACAGTGATGAAAGAAAGTGAAGACACAAAGAAATGGGAACACATACACATTCCACATTCACAGACTGGAAGAATCAATAATGTGAAAAATACCACACTACCAAAAGATGTCTATAGATCCAACTCAATCCTTATCAAAACGCCAATGACATTCTTCACACAAAATAGAATAACAATCCTATAATTCGTTTGAAACCACACAAAAACCCTAATAGCCAAATTAATCCTGAGCAAAAGGAACAAAGCTGGAAGCACCACAGTACGTGACTTCAAAATATATGCAAAGCTATAGTAACCTATACAGCATGATACTGGCATAAAAAAAGACTAGAAACTAATAGAACAGAATAGAGAACCCAGAAATAAAGCCACATATTTACAGCCAACTGGTTTTCTTTTTTCTTTTTTCAGACTATAAAATGATTAGTTGATATCTTTAGTTAAATCTTGAGTAATTTTTTTTTCTGTTGTACATCACAAATTATATATGTCATAGAAACGATTTTTTCTTCTTATTTTTATTTATACATATTTAGGGGGTTCATAGTTGATTACCAGTATTTGCGTATGGTGTGTGATGATCAAAACAAAACTGATTATGGACAAAGACACTAAGAATATTCATTAGGGAAAGGACAGTCTCTTCAATAAATGGTGCTGGGGAAACTGGATACCCATATGCAGAAGAATGAAGTTAGACCCTACCTCTCACCATATACAAAATCAACTCAAAATGAATTAAAGGTTGAAATGTAAGACCCAAAATTATGAAACTACTAGTAGAAAACATAGAGGAAATGCTTCAGAACATTGGTCTGGGAACAGACTTTATGAAGAAGACCTCAAATGTACAGGGAACAAAAGCAAAACAAACAAAAAAACAAACAAACAAACAGACAAATGGGATTACATCAAACTAAACAGCTTCTGCACAGCAGAGAAAAAAAATCAATGGAGACAACCTACAGAATGGGAGAGAATATTTACAAACTATGCATCTGACAGAGGATTAATATCCAGAATATAAGAAGAATTCAAATAACTCAAAAGAAAAAACCAGCAAATGAAAAATCCAATTAAAATATGGGCAAATAAGCTGAATAGACATGTTCCAAAAGATGACATGTAAATGGGCAACAGGTATATGAAACAAAGCTCCACATCACTAATCATCAGGGAAATGCAAATCAAACCTACAATGCAATATTACGACATTCCAGTTAGAATGGCTAATATTAAAAAGACAAAATACCAAAGGCAGGCAAGGAAGCATAGAAAGAGGAATTCTTACATACTGTTGGTGGGAACGCAAATTAATATAGCCATTATGGAAGGCAGGACAGAAGTTTCTCAAAAAACTAATAATAGAACTACCATGTGATCCAGCAGTCCCACTACTGGATATATATATATAAACAAAGGAAAGGGAATCAGCATATCGAAGAGATGTGCGCACGCTCATGTTTATTGCACCACTGTTTATAATCACAAAGATATGGAATCAACCTAAGTATCTATCCACAGTTGAATGGATAAAGAAAATGTGGAATGTGTACACGTGATACTATTTAGCGATTAAAAACAGTGAAATCCTGCCATGTGCGGCAACACGTATGAGCTTGGAGGACATTGCATTAAGTGAAATAAGCCTGGAGCAGAAAGAGAAATACCACATATTCTCATCCATATGTGGAAGGAAAGAATTTTTATCATGTGTAAGTAGAGAATAGTATGGTGGTTACCAGAGATTACCATGCTGAATTCTTACCAGAAGGATAAAGGGGTAGGGGATAGTGAGAGTTGATTAACAAACACAAAATTACACCTAAGTAGGAGGAATAGGATTTAGTGTTCTATAGCACTGTTGGGTGACTGTAATTAAGAACAATTTATTGTATAAATTCAATCAGCTGGAAAAGAGGATCTTGAATGCACCTAACACAAAGAAACAAAAAATGTTTGAGGTAACAGGAAAAAAAAATACCAGTGGTTACCAGGTTCTCAGGGAGAGAGAGAGATGCACAGATGAACAGGTGGAGAACAGATGCTTCGTGGGGCAGTGAAACTATTGTGTATGATACTGTACTAGTGAATACATGACATTACACATCTAGCAAAACCCACAGAACTATACAACACAGAGAGGGAATCCTAATGTAAACTTTACTTTATAATAGTTTATCAATATTGTTTCATAACTGTAACAAATGTATCACAGCAACGCAGGATATTAATAATAGGATAAACTCTGTGTGTGTGTAGGGGGGTATTTCCTGCTCGATTTTTCTGCAAACCTAAAACTGCAATAAAATAAAGTCTACTACTCAAAAAAAAAAAATAAAATGTATGGGGAAATATAAGACAATTTTTCTATTGTTTTTAAAATGCATTTCAATGTATAAAGCAAAAAATGAAAAAAATAATAACGTATATGGAAAATATATGACACCAAGACCACAAAGTCCTATGTCATGAGGGTACATTTACATGGAGTGGTACAAACATAACTCTCAGTACACCAGGGCAAGATAAAGGTTGATATGCCACTCCCTAGAGCAACAATTCGACATGGTATAGGTAGTAATCTGGTGACTGGCTGTATAATTCATTCCCCCAATCTAATCTGTTTAGTATACTCATTATTTACTGTTTTTGTTTCCTAACAAACTATACCTCAATAAAAGTACTTGCATCATATGGCTCATACCTTGTGCATGTTAAAAACTAAAGAATAATTTATTAAATCTATGAAATATTTAACTTGAAAGAATTATGTATAATGAAACAGAGAAAAAGCACTCTTCAGGAAGATCATTTGCCATAACAGCAATTGTTTATCTTATGGAAATATAGACTGAATTAACTTTCTATAAAAGAAATAAAATGTACAGATTCAAAACTATTTCAATAACTAGTATTTGTAGAGATAAACTCTTGCTTAATAGCACACCAGCCTTTTCAGCTCAACCATCCTACTGAGAAAAACTAGGAAAGCTGGAAGATATTAAAGATATTGTTTGAAGGCACCACAAATCAAAGGAAGAAAGCATTCAAAAAGACAGAATCTCAATTAGGAGGGAAGACTTTGTCACGAGAACCATTCACATTTGTTACCGCTTCTCCCTTGAAGGCTTTTGCTGATTCCAAGGATGTGAGTGACGATCCAGGAGGCTTCAGCAGAAAGTTGGAGCTGAGCAGCTAAGCAGCTGAGAAAGACTTCTGGCAGTCTCACCCAACCAAGAGGACACCGATTAAACCTGACAGTTCACAGACGAAACGAATCACAGAAAACAAACCAAGGGTTCATTTGGCATATCCCCAAGGGGTTATGTCCTAAGGTCAATATAAACCTAAAATAGAAAACTCCACACAAAGCTCGAGATCCAGCTTTAAAAGGACTCAATTTCTGACCGCAGTGCGATTAACTGTCCCCACCCTAACTGCCTGTCAAATGCAAATCTATGCCAGAGAATGATAAAATCACCCAGAAACTCCAGTTACCTCTACACTATTTCATACAGAAAATCCAGCCTGCAATCAAAAGTACCCACACATGCAGAAAGGGAATGGGGTAGGAAAGGACTAGCATCAGGATTGGGATCCATTTTCTCCATATAATGAGGATGTCTGGAACAGAAAGAACTAAGACTTGGTGATTCCCACACAATTTACAGCAACAGTGAGATACCACTACACACCTGCTAAATGAGAAACAATGAAAAATACTAACCATAATAAGTGCTGACAAGTACCTAATCAAAGGTGACTCTTTTACACTGCTGGTAGGGTTTAACACAGTATGTTCACTGCAGAATATTTACACAATTTCTAAAGTATCTGAAAGGCACAACTATCATGTGATCTAGCCATTCTGTTAATTGAAATTTTTCAAAAAAATATAAAATTTTATGTCCATATAAAGACTCCTTCAAGAATGTCCATAACGCAGGAAAGAGGGGAGCGCTAGGGCAGGATGACAGGGGAGCAATATGAGGTTCATAAGGAACCTTGGTGGAAGAGGAGAGGATATTTATGTTATCTTGATTGTGATGACAGTTTCATTAATACATGAAAGTCTTTAAACTTTTATGATGACTTTAACATTATGTGGTTTATTTTAAATCAATCATACCTCAAAAAATTATTCAAAACGTGCAGTATGCACCAAATATGTGTCTCAAAGAAATTTCAGATCATTTAATTCAAAAAAGGATGTACTAAAATTTATAAATCTGATAATCAAGCTCAATTATTTGTAAAAATACCCGGTAATTTTAATCTAAAAAAAAATGAAAAAAACATTAAGATTAAAGGATGAAATTTTTTCAGTTATAAAAAGTTGAATCAACATATCCATAAGTTATTTTAAGATGTTACTTTTGTTGTTTTTCTTTTTGGTAATAGGTTTAAAAATGATGAACGCTTGAGACACTTATCAATACAAAAACCAGACATTATTACCAGGAATGCAGAATTATCTGTCCAGATCCTTGAGACATACACATAATATTTTAAGCAAACTTACGCTGATAAATTGAAGTTACATGAAATCAGTAAATTGTTTAAAAAAATGAAATTAGAGAAAAATTTAGGAAGTCTCAATAATCTTACATCTATTTGAAAAATTGCATCTGTAATTAAATATTTCCTCCCAGTGATTCTATTCTACACCCTGGTGCCTGAAGACTTGCTGTTTTCCATATAATGAACAAGAACCCCAATCTTGCACAATTTTTTCCAGATAAAAGAAATGCTTCTCAATTCTATTATGAGACTGGTATAAACTTTACACAAAATCAATACTATAAGAAAGATAAGAAAATAAAATCAGTGGTTATAGTGGAGAACAGGAGAAATATAGCACCATCTTTCCAATGCTGAAGGAAAAAGTAAAACTGTCAATTGAGAATTCCATATGTAGAAAAATTATGCTTTCATGGAGAGTGAAATAAGAAACAACCAAACTTAAGACAATTTACCACTGGGAAAACTGTAAAAGAAGTAATACTAAAAGAAGTCATTCAGTCTGAGGGTAGAGTTATCTCTCCTGGTGCAAACTAAGAACTGCAGGAAGAAGTGCAAAGCTCTGATTAAGTAAAATATGTGAATAAATACACGATTATTTAATTCATAACTGAGTAGAGCTAACTACTCTGTTCAAGCAAAACATCACCACAAAATAGAGTTGCCATCTTCAACTACGTTATGAAAGGTCCACCCTGACCAGGCTGTATGTAGCTAGTTAACTCAAATCACCATCACACGGCATCCATAGTGGTGCAGTTGGAAGCTGGTACGTTCATACTTGCTGTTAGTAAAGAGTGCACCCTCCACCACACCACAGTGTTAATGGAGAGCAGGTAGAAAATTTGCACTTCTACTCTATTGGAGTTAATGACATACTGCTCCCCTTCTTGCTGAAGTGCTATCAGAGGAAGCTCAGAGAAGAGTAACAGTTTTCACCACAGCCCATGGTAAAGAAGTCACTCTAGATGGTGTCAGTAGTATGCCCATGAGGAGCTGTGACCTGCCACTCTCAGTGGAAGCCTAGTGGGCGGACAGAACTTCCAACCCTTCCAAGGAGCAACGAGGAACATCCCCCACTCAGGAGTCAATGGAGGCCAAGGGTTGAATCTGGACTTCTACAATCACCTGGCAACAGAGGCCGTGCCTTCACTTTCCCCCTGTTGATGTGGTGCAAAGGAAATAATCATTGACACTGAAGGCAGAAAAAGAGTAATTACCCAGTCAGGAAACAGAAAGGAAATATGAGTAAGGGGGTGGGTAGGAGAACAAAGTCTCAGAGACCTGTGAGTCAATAACAAAGGTTCTAACATTCCTGTCATTAGAATCCCATAAGGAGTGGACAGAGTATAGTACTGAGAATACTTTCAAAAATAATGCCTGAAAACTTCCCAATTTGTCAAACAAAATTTATACGTACAAGGCCTTAACAAAATTCTCTCAGGATGAACCTGTAAAATTCCAGACTAAGATACATCATATCAAAATTCTGAAAACTAAAGAGAAAAAAAAATTTATTGAAAGCAGCAAGAGAAATGCCATCTTACCTATAGAGGAAAAAAAAATACAAGAACATTCAAATTATGTTGAATTTATCATCAAAATCCAGGAAAGCTAGTAGAAAGTGCCACATTTTTCAAGTGCTGAAAGAAAAGAACTGTGAAATTCTAAACCCAGTGAAAATATCCTCAGGAATCAAGTGAAAACCAAGACATTCTTCGATGAAGGAACCCTAAAAGAATTTACTGCCAGTACAACTACCCTAAAATAATAACTAAAGGAAATTTTCTGAACAGAAACAAATAATAAAGTCAGAAAACTTGGAACATCAGTAAAGGTAAGCAAAAGACAGGTGAATAGAGTAAACCAAGTTTCTCTTCTTGAGTTTTCTAAATTACGTTTTACATTATAAGTAAAAATTATAACACTTTCTGATGTGGACTTCAAAGTATGAAGAGGAAGTATTTATGATAATTATATTAAAAATAGGGAGTGGGTAGAGAGATGTAATAGGAGATAAGGTTTTTAACACATCACTAAAAGTGGTAAAATGATTACACCCGATTGTAATAAGTATACATATACATATATTTATATATATGTAATGGTCAGAGTAATCAGTAAAAAGAGTAATGCAGAAAGACACACTCAAATACGCTATAGATAAACAAAAATAAAAAAATGAATTGCTAAAAATTTTTAAAGTACCCACAGGAAGGCAGACAATAGAAAACGAAAAAATAAAAACAGAGAAAACAAACAGAAAAAATGTTATACCACACTTAAATCCTAACATACACATAATAACATTAAATAAAAATGACCTATACAATTGTATAACAACTAAAAGACAAATATTGGCTGAGTGAATTAACAAAAAAATGACTCAACTCTTTTCTGTCTACAACAAACTTGCTTTAAATATAATGACATCAGCAGACTGAAAGTAAAGGATATGGAAAGATATACCAAAAATAATCAAAATAAAGCAGGAATGGCAATAAGAGTATTAGATAGAGCAGAATTCAGAGCAAAGAAAATTACCAGAGACAAAGATGGACATTATATTATGTAATAACAAATGGCCAATTCAACAAAAAGATCTAGAAACCCTGAATATGTACAAAGTATGAGAAGCAAAACTGATACACTTGAAAGAATAAATAGTTGAATTCACAATTATAGCTGGAGTCTTCAACCACTATATCTCAACAGTTGACAGAAAAATTACATAGATTCAGCAAAATTTCTGAAGAAATCAACACCACCATCATTCAACAGGATGTGTTTCACAATTACAGAACACTGCACCCAACAACAGCAGGAGACAAATTTGTTGCCACTGTACATGGAACATACACCAAGGCAGATCATATTGTCAAGCATAAAATAAACCTCAAAAAATTTAAAAGGACTGAAATCACAAGAATGTGTTCTGTGACCATAATAAAATCAAATGGGAAATCAATAACAGAAACATAACAGGAAAACCTCCAAAAACTTGCAAAAAAAAAAAAAATTCACTCGCAAATACTATGCTAATAGCTTTATTTTCTGTTAAGCAAAAAGAAAGACAAGCTACATACTGGGAAAAATATTTATAAGCCAAATATGTGACAGAAAATGAGTATCTGTAATATAGAAAGTATACTCATAACACACATTTTGAAAAATCCAACTGTAAAATGGTCAAAAGAAATAAAGAGAGATTTCACCAAAGAGAATATACAAATAGCAAATAATCACATGGAAACATGTTTAACATTATTGTTATTTGGTAAATGCAAATTATAATCACAATGTGATATCACTACACAGCTATCCGAATGCCTAAAATAAAAAATAGTGACACCATAAAATGCAGACAAACTCAGACAGTATTTCTTGGAATGTAAGATGGTGCAGCCACTGTTACAAATTTCGGCAGTCTAAAAAAAAAAAAAAAAAAAAAAATCCCTGACTATGCAAGTACCATATGACAGAGCATTGCACTCTTTGGTATTTAGCAAAGAGAACTAAAGACGCATGTTTCCAAGGAAACATATACAGAAATGTTTGACCCAGATTTATTTGTAATAGCCCCAAAGTGAAAACACCCAGATGACCCTCATATAGTTAAACAAAATGTGGTATATCCATACCATGGAATTCTACTCAGCAATAAAAACTTTAAAAACCTATTTATACACACAACAATCTTTATGAATCTCCAGATAAGTATATTGAGAGAGAGAAAAAAAAAAATGTCCCAAACATCACATACAGAATGATTCCATGAATATGATGTCAATAAAATTTTTAAAAATTACACTAATGAAGAACAGATCATTAGTTGCCAGAAGTCAAGGATGGGGAGACGAACGACAGCGACCTGCCTATAACAGGGAAACGAGAGGGATTCTTGTGGCGATTGAAATGTTCTCTATCTTGACTGTATAAATATTAATATCCTGCTTGAGATAGTGCTCCATGGATTTCAAGATGTTAAAACTGGGTAAAAGTAAGTAAAAGGTACATGGATCCCTTCATATTAATTCTTGTAACTGCAAATGAATGTACACTGACCTCAAAATAGAAAGTTAAGTTAATTTTGTTCATAGTCTTGATATAGAATTGGGATTAGTTGGCTATGGGAGGAAAACACCTATTAATTAAAACTTATTTTAAATAATAGGTTTTTAGGGAAAAAAACCTGCCTCCTGTAATAATCTACGAGTCCAAGCATCCTGCTGAGAAAAACTGGGAAAGCTGGAAATATATGAAAGATATCCCTTTGAGGTATTACAAGTTTAAGGGGGCAAGAATTAAAGGTTCACAATCTCAGGAGGAAGAAAGCCCAAGTGGTGAGATCTAACTTTGGTATCATCTTCGCCACAAAGTATTTGTTAATTGAAAGATCTGAATGAGCACTCAAGATGCTAAGCACAAAACTGAAGCTGAGAAACTAAGCAACTGACCGTCTTCCAGTACTACCTCCATCACAGGCAGCACAAATTCAGCTCAGAGCCCACAAAGCAGAGGGCTAATTATTTTTTTTTAAATTTTAGGTTCTTTTGACATCCTAGAGGGGCTATGTACTAAATGTCTATGTGAACAAGAAATACAATATAACTTGAAATCCAGCCTCAAAAGTTCTCAGTGTCAGAAAGGGCATTCCACCAGGTTACTGCCTCTCAATAGCAAAAGAAATGGTCCCTGGAGGAAGATAAAATCACCCAGAGCCTGCAATTATCCCTATACTACATCAAATAGAAAATCCAGCATGCAATAAAAAAGAACTATACATGCAAAACATGAATGGAAAGGATTAGCATCAGGCCTTTAATCTGTTTTCTCCATTTACTGGGAATGCTTGGAACACAAAGAACTATGACTTGGTTACACCTTGCAACATAAAGCAACAATGTGATACCAGTGCATACCTATTAGAAGGGCTACAGTTAAAAGTTCTGACCATGACAAACAATGGCAAAGACGTTGAGCACCTGTGACACTCATATTGCCGGTAAGCTGTAAAATGGTATAATGTTGCAAACTACTTTGTCATACTGTAAAATAACTTAAAGAAACCCTAATCATGCGATCCAGTCATCCATTTCTGGAAGTTTACTTTTTTTTAAGAAAATGAAAGTATATGTCCATAGAAAGACTTACACAAGAAGGTGCATAGCATGGGGAAAATGTGGAGTGTTTGGGCAGAACCAGCAGAGAGGGAAGACATATATGCACAAGAAAACTTGGAAAAGAATGTGAGATGGATAGTTACATTATCTTGATTATGGTGACTGTTTCACAATATATAATATCTCAAAACATATATTGTTCATTTAAAGGTTGTGCAGTTTTTTAAGTCAATTATACCTCAATAAAGCTATTACGAAGTATGAGTTGCACCAAAATATGTTTACATGAAAATAAATAGCATTACTTACACAAGTGGAAATACTGAAAATTTAAGATATAACAGCTCACCTCAAGAAATTGAAAACTGTGTAATTTACTAGTAAAAATAATTGAAGACACGAACCAATAAAATTAAGATTGGTGAATGAAATTTGAATGATTGTAAAGAGAAGATTGACGAATCCCAAATTTTTATTGAACTGAAAAGAAAATTGACAGATCCCTTGCACAAATTATGGAGAAAAATAAAAGAAACCCATTACCAGAACCAGAAATGTAGACTGAATCATCACTACCAATCCTGTAGACAAACACATAATACTACAAATTGATATTTATATAAATTTTATGCTAACAAATTTTTAAGTATATGGAATTGTAAATAATTTTAAAAGGTTGGGAAATCTCAATAGCCCTTCAATTATTAAATAAATTGTGTCTATAATGAATATCCTTTTTATGAATGAATTCCAAGTCCTAGTGCCTGAATTCCTGAACTTTTCCATATAATGAGAAAGAAATAACGCCAATCTTGTACAAACTCTTCCACAGAATCGAAAAACAATCCCCCAAATGTTCTAGGAGACCCTTATAAACTTTACATCAAATTTAAGAGGATAGTATAAGAAAGTAAAATCATAGGTTTATATCCTGCATGACCAAACACAGAAAACAAGAACTTATGTTGGATAAACAAAATCAAAGATGCATCAATTATAAAACGCAATGAACAAATTGAAGTTAATCCCAGAATGAATTCTTCTTGGTTTAACATTTTGAAATCAAACCACTTAAAAAAAAAGAAAGAAAAAATTAATGTACTATTACAATGGGTCTAAATCATTTGACATAATTTGCCACACTTATGATTAAAAACTAAAACTCAGAACACTGCAACAAATATCATACTTAGTGAAAAAATATTCAAAACTTCCCCCTGAAATCAGAAAAGATACAACAATATCTCCTGTCCCCTGTTCTATTCAACATTTTATGGAGGTCCTAGTCAGGGCCATAATGCAAGAAAAAATGTAAAAGACCAGAAATTAAAAAGGAAGATATGCAAACATCATTATTCCCAGATGACATGTTTGTTTCCAGACTATCTAAAAGCAATCTGTAGAAAAATGCATTAGAATTAATAAGTGTTAGCAAGACTGATGGACACTAAAGTAATAATCTGGTTATTGTGGCTGTAGAATTCATTCCCCCAAACTTAGCTGTTTAGTATACTCATTATTTACTGTTTGTGTTTCCTAACAAACTGTACCTCAATAAAAGTACTTGCAATATATGCCTCATACCTTGTGCATGTTAAAAACTGAAGAATAATTTATTACATCTATGAAATATTTAACTTGAAATAATTATGTATAATGATAACAGAGAAAAAGCACTCTTCAGGAAGATCATTTCCTGTTCTGCACTAACTCAAAACAGAAGAAAGAAAAGCATATGCCAACTTTTTTCTATTTCTTTCATTTTTCATTTATTAATTACACATACATCGTATGCTCATTGAACACTCTCCAAAATGCAGATCTACATTCCATTCACAAGTAACCATGAGCAGCAGTGAATTGTGTGTATTAATAGATCTACACACACATATGTATTCACATTAATAGTATATTTACAGATTGGAAAGTAAATTACAATTTGCTTACCTTTATAATAATATATCCTGGAAGTTTTTTCCATAAGTCTACCTCTAGATTGGCTGAAAAACCTACATAGTATTCATGGTACAGACAAAGCATAATTTACTCAGAAATAGCAGTTTTGCCATATTCGGACGCATAATTTAATGTACATTTGTGAATAATTGTGTCAGATGTGGTATTAGGAGGTGAATTACTTTATAGAACTTTAAGTAAAAAAAAAGCCAAATGAATTTCAAATAGCCAGTTCTATTTTATACCACTTTGATAACTTCGTATCAAGATATTATAGAGTCTTGCTATGAATAACTTGAACTAAGTATTAAGCATATTTAAGAGATTAATTGCCAATTTATACTTAGCTTGTGTATACATCAGTACTTAGATGCAATGTTAAGTCCATTTGTTAACCTATCATTATAATTATTTTAAATACCAAAACTATTACATATTAAGCCTATCAAATTGTTACACATATCCTCTCATCACTGGCCTGTGTTCTATCTGTCCATAGGAAGTATATGTCCATACTGACAGATTCGGCTTGCTACTCATAGATTCTGATATTTGCTACATTTCTATGAATCGCTTCTGATATGGTTTTGCCAAAGTTTAATGTTACCGAATGCTGTAGAATAGCCTTAGACATAAAATATTTTGCAATACAAGTGTCACTTCCTTATTCTCCCTCGAGGGGTTTTCGCATTTCTCATTCAATTTCTCATCCAAGTCACAAGTAATACCAGATCAGCAATAATAAGAACAAACCATTGGATGTTTTATGTGGAAATGTGCTTAATTTATTTCAAGTTGTGCACATGCAGATACCTTTACGTATTGAAGATAAAATTAAATGTTTGCTTTTTGGCTTTTTTTATTTTTCATACCAGCTATATGTTCTGCTTTTCCTTTGCTTTATTGTTACTGTCCAATAAATTATCCTTTTATTTACACATATGGAATAATCTGCATTCACATAAAATATATAGAAGTTTTTGAAGTCTTAGTAAACTATATATTTGACACCTATATGAAATATAAGTAATATTAATGAAATAAGCAAATGTATACCCACGAAACACTTCAGAGCAATAGATATAAGTTACCAACCCATGAACAATGATTTAAATGACAGCTGCCTTCTTAGCAGGATCCATGGAGAACAAGAAAAATGGCATGCAATCTTTCCAATGCTTAGGGACAAGGTAAAATTTCAAATCCAGAACCATGAGAGCAGTACCCTAGCCACAAACACAACCAGAGGTAAAGGATGAATACCTTTTTGGTAAGAAGCTTAAAGATAAAACCTGTGACAAACCAGTGTCTTACACTGACCAGACGAGGAACCCAAAAAAGCCAAGCTAGAAAATGACAACATGGGGGAAAATCCGTGAAAGGATATCAGAAGCCGTACTCTGCAGTAGAAACAGACTTCATAAAATTAGTCCAGTTATGTCACCAAACAAACACCAGACAAATGACAGCACCAAGCCAGGTGGGGGATAAATCCCCATAATTCCTACCTTATATTATCTAACATGTCCACTTCTTAACAACAACAAAAATTATGAGACATTGAAAGAAACGGGAAAGTGTGACACATATAAAGGACAAAAGGCAAACAACAGACACTGCCTTTGAAGGGACCCAGATGTTGGACTAGCAGACAGATGTTACAACAGCTATTATGAATATGTTCAGAGAACAAAAGAAAATCATGTTTTAAAATTTAAACACATACAGTAAGAACAATGACTCATTAAGTACAGATTAATAAACACATCGAAATACTTTTTAAATTTTTTTCCCTTAATTTTATTTTGTCTATATACAATGTGGTTGATTATTGTGGCCAATTACCAAAACCTCTCGCCCTCCTCCCTCTGCCCCCTCCCACCCAACAATGTCCTTTCTGTTTGCTTGTCAGAAATACTTTTTTTAAAAAGCACTAAATTGAAATTCTGAAGCAGAAAACTATGATAAACAAAATGAAAAATCCACTAGATGACTACAAAAGTAAATTTGAGATGACAGAAAAATCACCAAACTTAAAGATAAATCAATAGGAATCATGCAGTTGGAAAAACAAACGGGAAAAGGAATGAAGAAACATGAACAGAGCCTCAGATAAATTCTCGATGCAATCAAGAATACCAATATACACATAACTAAGAACCAGAAAGAGGCAAGAGAGAACAGGATAGAAAATATATTCGAAGAAATAATAACTAAAAACCTCCCAGATTTTATGAAAAACACTAAACTATACACCTAAAAACCGAATGAACTTCCAAGAAGTTAAATTTAAGGAGATTCACATCAAGAGATATCACAGTCAAAATGCTGAAAGCCAAAATGAAGAGAAAATATTGAAAGCAGGAAGACAGAAGTAAATCAGCACATAGAAGTGGTCATGGATAAAACCAGCAGATTATTTTTCATCAGAAACGCTGCCAGAATGCACTGGCATGACATATTCAAAGTGCTGAAAGAAAAAAGAAACTGTCAACCAAGATGCCTGTTTCTAGCAAGGCCATCTTTCAAAATGAAGGAAAAATTAAAACTTTCTCAGATAAATAAAAACAAAGAATTTGTTGTTAATATTTGGCAATGTAAGAAATGTTAAATGAAGTTCTTCAGCAGGAGAGGAGTGACACTAGATGGCAGGTAGAATCTGTATGGAAAAAAATTAAGATCTCCAGTAATAGTAATTGGGTAGATAATGATTAAACAAAGCATAGTGACTTACTGAGGTTCCTTTCTACTCATAACTGACTTAAAGGACAATTGCACAAAACAATATCAATAAAACTGTATTTTGGTCATATAGCGTATATCAATGTAATATATTTGACAATAAGCACATGATAAAGGGGTTTGTGAATGAAACTATATAAGAGTAAGAAATTAAGACCAGATGGTAACACAAATTCACAGAAAACAAATGAAAAAATTCAGAAGTAGTACATAAGTTTAATACAAAACGAAATGAACTCTACAAATATAATTCACTCTCCTTTCTTCTACCTTCTTCAATGGACATTAGATTGTATACAGCAATAAACATAAATGTATTTTGGGGTGTGTAACATACAAAAACATATGCATAAAATAATAGCACAAAAATGAGGGAGTTTAACGGTAGTAAATATTCTGTATCCTACTGGATAGATGTATAGAATGCATGTATAGCCTAATTTCGTGTAAATCTGAGAAGTGGTGGACTAATGTGTACAAAGCTATGCTCTCTGTCCTAAGTGAACCATTGGGCAGTACATGCATGTATTGAATCAACACACCGTACCCCACAAATATGTAAAACTAAATGTTCAAATTTAAAAAATAGTGTACATCCAAACTAGATTCTGATAAAATTTATACTGTAAATCACAGAGAAACCATTAAGAAAATAACCCAAAAGTCTGATCATAATTATTAAAGAAATTAAAATGGTACACACAAAAGTCTACTTAATAAAAGGAAGTAAATGCGGAGTACAAGGAAAAAATAGTCATAAGTCATATAGAAAACAAAACCAAAATAAAGTGAGACATAAATCCAACCATATCAAGCACAATATTAAATGTGAAAGGATTAAGCAATCCCAGCAAAGGAAAAGATTGTCAGACTAAATAAAAGAACATATAGCTCTACGCTGTCTACATGGGACACATTATATTCAAAGTTGCAAATATGCTGAAAGTAAAAGAATGGAAGAAGCACCATACAATGAACAACTGTGAGAAAGCTGGAGTGGCAGAACAGAACATGTAGGCACAAAATCAGGCAAAAAATCAACAATTATATGCAAGATGTGAACAACATCATAAAATAAGAAGGCCCAAAACACACCTGTATAATACTCCATCCAACAATTGCAGAATACACATCCTTTGCATCTGTACATGGAACATTTCCAGCGTAGACCTCATACTAGGTCGTAGAACAAACCTCAACACAGTAAAAGTACCGAAATGCAACCAAGTTTGTTCTGTAGCACAACACACAGAAATTACAAATCAACAACAGACAGAAATTTGGAAAATTCTTAACATGTAATAATTAAACCATATTGTACCACATAAAAAATATGTCAAAAAGAATTCAAATGAAAAATTACAACATTAAAAAGACAACTAATTTTGCTAAGCAAAAATGTGAAGTAATATTTCATATATAAAATATAATTTATAAAATTCATTGGAATGTTAGATTCAGATCTACACATTTAACTGAATATTCAATTTTCTCATTTAAAATATTAATGGAAAATTTCCACAAGATATTTGAATATAATATAGGACAATAAGACCACAAAGAAAAGGGGGGATAAATGGAATTTCCCTGTTAGGAGGTTGCATTTACATAAAGTGCTACTTTCTTAACTCTAAGTAGATCAAGATAAGTAAAGGATTCATTTGCCAAACTTTATTGCAACCAATAAACATAACTCACAACACAAAAAGGTATATATAACAATTTGGTTACTAATGTAGCCTAATAATTACCATAAAACTTATATCCTATAATATATTCCAAATTTCCTTCTCGGTTTTACACTATGCTATACCTCAATAATGTACCCCCACCACATGATCCATACCTGGCACATGTTGGCAACTGGAGAAACATTTAGGCAATCAATGAAAAATTTAAGTGCAGTACATTAAGCAAAAAAAGACAGAAGAGATCCACTCCTCAGAAGACTACCTGCCTTTAAAGAAAATTTATCTTATTGTTATAAAGATTAGGTTGATTTGGTATGAGAGCAAAAACAACTAAATGTCTACCATGCTAACCATTCTCTTGAGAAAAACTAGGAAAACTTGAAGACATTGAAGGCACTACAAACCCAGGAAGCAATCATTTGAAGAGACCAGTTCTCAGAAGAGAAGCCCAAGGGATGACATCTAATTTTGGTAACTCTTTTTTTCCTTCAAATATATGCTAACTCAAAGGAGGTGATTAAGAACCCAACATGCTATGCAAAAAGTTGTAGTTTAGAAACTAAATAGCCGAGCAGAGATTCCAGCAGTCTCAAAAGTTCAGCTCAGGGGACACAAGTTGAGCTACTGGTGAACTAAAGAGAAAGGTTCTGGAAGACAACCCAAGGGGTCATTTGGCATCCCTGAGGGACTATGCCATAAATGTAATACCAACCAGAAATAGAAAACACCTCACAAAACCTGAGATATAGATTCAAAAGAACTAATTCCCTGAGATGAACTATGAGATGAACTTTCTGCATGCTAACTGCCTCTCAGAAGCAAAAGTTTCCCAATGTTTATCGCAGCACTCTTTACAATAGCCAAGAGTTGGAACCAGCCCAAATGCCCATCATCGGATGAGTGGATACGGAAAATGTGGTACATCTACACAATGGAATACTACTCAACTATAAAAACGAATGAAATACTGCCATTTGCAACAACATGGATGGTCCTTGAGAGAATTATATTAAGTGAAACAAGTCAGGCACAGAAAGAGAAATACCACATGTTCTCACTTATTGGTGGGAGCTAAAAATTAATATATAAATTCACACACACACACACACACACACACACACACACACACACACAAACCGGGGGGGGGGGAAGAAGATATAACAACTACAATTATTTGAAGTTGATATGACAAGCAAACAGAAAGGACATTGTTGGGGGGGAGGGGGGGAGGGAGAAGGGAGGGAAGTTTTGGTGATGGGGAGCAATAATCAGCCACAATGTATATCGACAAAATAAAATTAAAAAAAAAGAAAAAGAAAAAGAAAAAAAATTAGCAAAAGCAAATGCTCAGTAAAAGAAGAAAAATCAATTCAGAGTTCTGATTATTTCTATTGTATTTCACACAGAAAATAAAGCGTACAATTAAAAAAATACATACATGCAAAAGTGTAAATGTGGGGAAAGGATTAGCATAAGATTGTCATCCATTTTCTCCATTTATTGGGGATAACTGTGACAGAAAAAATAATGACTCATGTACACCCGTACAATTTAGAGTGACAGCGAGATATCACTGCACACCTATTAGAGGAGCTATAATTAAAAACACTGACCATAAATATCTGTGAAATAACATCTCATATGACTCAGCCATTCCACTTCTTGAAGAAAAAATGCAATTACACACCCATCAAAAGACTCATACAGGAATGTGCATAGCGTGGCAAAGTAGGGAGGGCTTGGGCACAATTACGAGGGGAAAATCCAAAAGTACACTAGGAAGTCTGGGGAGCGGGATAAATATGCTCATCATCTTAAATGTGGTGATGGTTTCTCTCTCTCACACACACCAAAATATATAGTGTTTATTTTCAATGGTGCAGTTTATTTAAAATCAATCATACTTCAATTAAGCTGTTAAAAATTGCGTGGTATATACCAAAAAACATGTCTAATGGAAAATTTCGAGCATTAATGTAAAAGGTGAAATCCTGAAAGTTTAAGATTTAAAAATAATTTTCATAAAATTAAAAAATAAATCAGTAATTTAAAGCATGAAAAATTAAAGTTAACATCAGTTAATGAAACCGGAAACAAACAAAAAAAGGCAAATGCAAGAGCTGTCATTTTTTGTGAAACGATAAAAAGGTGATAAATCCCTGGCAACACTGATCAAGGGAATACAAAAGAAGACGCACATGATCAACAGCAGGAAGGTGGACGGGATCATCATGAGGATACTGAACACACGTGCATCACGTTATGAGCAAATTTGTGCCGATAAATTTAAAATCCATGAAATGAATTCAAAAAATATTTAAACTAGGAAATCTCAAGCATTCTTTATTCAATAAACTGCATCTTTATAGAGAAACTTTCCTATAAATGAATTCCATCTCTTGGAGCCTGAATTCCTGAGTTTTCCCATGTAATTGAGAATTAAATAACAGCCAATACTGCACAAACTCTTACTAGGAGAGAAACAGCAAAAACTGTCCAAAATCTTTTACAGGTCCTCGATAAAATTGATACCAAACTGATAAAGATATCACATGAAAAAATCAAATTCTGGATGCCTCATAACAACCATAAATTTAACTGGAACTAAAAGTTTACGTTTAACAAACAGAATTCGAAGACACTACAACTTCAATGCACCCCGAACAAGTTGGATTTAATACAGGAAGGCTGTTCTTGTTGGTTTCACACTTTCAAATCAAACATCTTTGACAAACAAAATCAGGTCACTCTGACAGCAGATACAGAAAAGCCGTTCGAAATAATTTACCACCTACATATGAGGGGTTTTCTTCCTAAAAAAGGACCCACCCAAATCTAGAAAACTACAGCAAATATAATGAGTGGTGAATGACTGAAAAACTTCTCCTTCATATCAAAATAGAGACAAGGATGCCTACTACCTCCAGTTCTATTTAGTCAGGGAAATAATGCAAGAAAAAAAGAAAAAAAAGCATGATGATTGGAAAAAATGAAACGAACCCAGCCATTATCATCCACACAATTATGCCTTCAGAGAATGTAAAAGCAACCTGTAGATAATGTAGTAGAATTAATAAGTGAATTTATAAGGATTGATGAATACCACACAGTTAAATATAAACACATTTTTCAGACAGTAGCAATTCTTAATACACTTTTCATACACGTTATAAAACAGGAGAATAACCACCCTGCACAAGGTTATATTTTTAAGATTTTTTCGATATGCTTATCAGATAAAATTTGAGTCACCATAACTCTAAAGATTTCTATCATCTTTTCTGATATCATGAAAATAGAGGCCCTAACATATACAATAAACTTTTACAGAACACTTGACATTTAATACAAGGGGAACAATGAAAAGATCATTCTTTGTGCAAATTTTCCTACAGTCTTTTGTTTAATGATCTCACTGACTACTTAGACATCGGCTTCTTTAAAGTGAATCATAACTTTTTTGCTTATTTCTTAAACTTTTGTTTTCTTTTTTCTTTCCTTTCTATTTTCTAGTTCTATATTTGAGCATGAATTCTTAACTGTTTCTGTACTACATTAAAAGGAAAAGAAAAAAGGCAAAGGGTAGTTCCTTATAAAACAATCACTAGTTACATGCAATCGTGACTATTTCCTTAATTTTATTTTACTACTTAAATTTGGCCAATGTTCAGTAAAATTTTCAAAAAAGGCAGATGTATCTTTCCTCTCAGAAGTAACGATGATGATCAGTGAAGAGTCTCCCAGAACAGATATTCACGTATGTTTGTATTTACATAAAGATTATATTTATACACGTGTGCACGCATGCAAAATTACAATTTGCTTTCTTTTTTTTATTGGCAAAATATACTGACGACATCCTCTGAAACTATATAAAATCTACCTGATTCGTCATATACCCACAAAATATTCATGGAATGAAAACGATGTATTAAAAAATCACTTTTGTTAGTTTTGTAACCATACACTTCTGCCCATTTGTAACTAGGTGTGTTCCATAGTCTTAAAAGGCAATATTTTCTTTACGTAGGTGAAAAAATACTTTGCTAAGACTAAATTAATTTCAAAAACCACAGTACCATTTTATACTCCCTCCATAATCTGTTATCAAGGTAAAGAAACATCTTGTAATTTATTTAATTTGTACTAATTATTAAGCATATTTTAAGAGTTAATTAAAATTTATGCTTATTTTCTGTAAATTGAAGTATCTTAGAACTACATTTTTAGTTAATAATTTAAAATTATTTTAAATCCCAAACATTTTATATATTGAACTTGTGCATATACTCTTCTCACTGTCACTTATGTTCTATATTTTTGCCTGTTACTGAATCAACTCCTATGTGTGCTATATTTAATCTATTTCAGACACGGAATATGATTTGACAAAGCAAATATTTTGCTATAGGTAATACAAGTGCCACTTTATTATTCTTTACAAAAAGTTTTCATTCCTTCCCACGCATTTCCTCATGCATGTCAATATCAGCAACACATGAGCAATTATAAAAACAACTTTTAGGTTTTTCTTGGGAATGTGCTTAAATTATTTTATTTTGTATATAATTTGTAGATATTTATATACTTAAATAAAAATTAGATGTTTCTCCATGGGAGCTTTTCCTTTCCTTTGCTGTGTTTTGTAGTGATTGTCAGTCAAAACATGTTTTATTTTCATTTACATAAATGGAATCCTCAGATTGACACCATAGGTATTGGAATATTTGATTTTTTTAAATTAAACTATATGTTAGGCATCTATATGAAATATACAGAATATCAGTGAAGTGAGCAAATGTATACCAAGTGAAAACGTCTGAGAAATAAAGATACATTACCTATCCCAGAGGGACGATTGGAAAGACGGCTTCCTTCTGGACAGAATCCATGCAGAACAGGAGAAAACGGAGCAGAATCTTCCCAGTGCTGAAAGAAAAAATAAAACAGTCAGCACAGAATTCTACATGAGGCAATATTATCCTTTCAAACTGAGAGTTAAATAGGACATGGCCACATAATCAAACCTGAGACAATCTGTGGCGGGACAACCTGTACTCTGCGTTGTTACCTGAGTCCTTCTGGCTGCTGGAAGTGACCCGTGATGTAAATGAGAATCTCGGGAATCCGTGAAGAGCACCCGGCGCGAGGGCCACGACCGCGCCCTCCGCTGGTGGCAGTTGGTAATGGCGGGTGATAGAATTTCAGCCCAGGAATTTGTGTAATGTCACAACTGCCCGCATTGTATGGGTGACCAGAGGCACTAAGCTTTCTCCAGAGTCCAGACAAGGGGCCATAAACCCTACTCTTGAAAGAAGGACATGGCATAGAATGGGTGGGCGTGTTTTTAAAATGTGTCAAATAAAAATCCAATGAAGGAATTTAAATTGAAGAATAAAATTTTCAGTTATCCCAAAAGTAGACATGGAAGGTGGAATAGAGAAAAAAAAAGTGATGAAAATAAATAAAAAAATAAAAGACTGGCAAAATGGCCAACTTTAAATCAAACAATATTAATATAAACATGAATTTTTTAAAAGTCTAAACATTCCAATTAAAATGCAGAGTTTTTCAGATTAGGAAGAAATAAGTCCCAATTATATGCTAAATGAGAGGCAATTATATGGAAAGGCACAGTAAGGTTGAAAGTAACAGTACAGACGATAATATACCACGTAAAATTAAGCATAAGACAACCGGAACTGGTAGAGTAATGCCAAACAAAGTAGACTTTCCGGAAAGGAAGGTAACTAGAAGTAGAGAACACTGTCTTATGATTAAAGAATCCATTTATCAAAAATGGAAGAAACACATTATTTACAAAAGAAATATCACTACAGAATCTGGAAACAGACAAAATATAAGCATTTACATGCCAATAAATTTGAAATTCTATGAAATGTAGAACTCCAAGTAAACCCACCTTAATGAAAAACAAAACTGAGAAGGTCTGCATAGTCTTAAGTTTGTTAAATAAATTACACCTATGATGGAAAACCTTCCTCAAGTGAGTCCCGAGCTCTGGTCGTGGAATTGGTGAATTTTCCCTGCAGTTGAGAAATACATGACACTCATCTTACACAAGACACTGCAGAGAATAGAAACAGCAGGCATCGCCTCCAAATCTTTTAACTTTACACTGAACTGACTACATAAAAGGAAAATGATAGGGTTATATCTTTCATGACCAAATGAAACAAAAAAGTTAGTTTAACAAACTGAATCCAAAGTTATATCAAGTCTGATACACCATGAAAACCTTAGATTTTATCCCAGAATTGATTCTTGTTGGATTAACACTTTGAAATCAAATGACTTCCATAAAACAAAGAGATATATAATAATGTTATGATTATTACAATAGATGCAAAACATTGACACAACTTATCTCCCACTTAGGATGAGGAAAAAACGATAAAGCTGCAGCAAGTATCATAATCAGTGATGAAATAGGCACATCTTCTCTGTGATCAGGAATGAGAAAAGGATTCCTACTATCATCAGTTCTACTCAATATTTATTTAGGGCAATAATACAAGAAAAAGAAAAAGAAATACATAAGGATTGGAAAGGAAGAAATGAAACTGCCCTTATTCACATATTGAATGTGTATATTTCTAGAGTAACGTCAATCTATATGTTACATATTAGAATTAATGAGTGAATATATAGCAACATTACTGGTTACCTGGTTAAAAACAGATTTTAACTGCAATTCCTAATACCAGCAACAAAAAATTAAATTAATTTTCTTAAAAATACCATTTACAACTGCATTAAAGTTTGTCAAACTCCTCAGTAAAATTTTAATGAAAGCTGGGCAAGATCATCACATAGCAAACCACAGGAAATTATTGAGAGGAATTCATGGAGATATGAATAACTGGAATGGTGAGCAATATTTACTAATGGAAGATTTGGGTTTTTTAGGGCAATCAATTCTTCCCACATTTTTTTTTGTTCATTTTTTATTTTTATTTCTTTATTTTTTAAAATTTCATTTTATTTTATCAATACACAATGTGATTGTTTTTTGTGTCCCTTTTCCGAATCCTCCCTTCTCCTTCCCACTTCTGCTCCCTCCCATCAACCTCATATCTAATCTCTTATCTTAACAATTTCAAGGAATTGGGATTTTTGTGTCTTCTTCCCTACACCCCCATTAGATTGTGTATTTATTTATATATTTTTCGCTCCCACAAATAAGTGAGAACATGTGGTATTTCTTTTTCTGTGCCTGACTTGTTTCACTTTATATAATTTTCTCTAATTCCATCCATGCTGTTGAGAATGGCAGTCTTTCACTCTATTTTTACAGCAGAGTAGCATTCCATTGTGTAGATATACCACTTTTTCCATATCCATCATCTGATGATGGACATTTGAGCTGGTTCCAACTCTTGGCTATTGTAAATAGTGCTACAATGAACACTGGAGTACAGGGATGCCTTCGACATGATGATTTCCATTCCTCTGGGAATATTCTCAGCAGTGGGACAGCTGGGTCATATGGTAGATCTATCTGCAATTGATTGAGGAACCTCCATACCATTTTCTGTAGAGGCTGCACCATTTTGCATTCCCAACAAGAATGTATGAGAGTCCCTTTTTCTCCGTCACCTTGCCAGCATTTATCATTCACAGTCTTTTGGATATTAGCCATCCTAATGGGGTGAGATGGTATCTCAGTGAGGTTTTGATTTGCATTTCCCAAATGCTGCGTGATGTTGAGCATCTTTTCATGTGTCTATTGGCCACTCATATATCTTCCTATGAGAAAGGCCTATTTAGCTCCTTTGCCCATTTTCTAATTGGGTTACTTGTTTTTTTGCTGTAACGTTGTTTGAGGTCCTTGTATATTCTGAATATTAATCCTCTGTCAGATGTATATTTTGCAAATATTTTCTCCCACTCTGTTGTTTGGCTTTTCACACTGTTAATTGTTTATTTTACAGAGCAGAAGCTTTTTAGTTTGATATAATCTCATTTGTTTATTTTTCCTTTGGTCACCCATCCTTTTGGGGTTATATTCATGAAGTCTGTACCTTGTCCTGCTTCCTGGAGTGTTTCCCCTCTGTTTTCTTTAAGAAGTTTTATTGTTTCAGGGTGTATATTTAATTCTTTAATCCATTTTGAGTTGATTTTTCTATATGGTATGATGTATGGGTCTAGTTTCATTCTCCTGCATACGGATATCCAGTTACCCAAGCACCATTTGCTGAAGAGGCAGTCTCTTCGCCAGTGTATAGACTTGGTGCCTTTGTCAAAGATCAGATGGCTGTAGGTGTATGGGTTGATTTCTGGATTCTCTATTCTATTCCATTGATCCGTGTGTCTGTTTTCATGCCAGTACCATGCTGTTTGGGTTATTATAGCTTTGTAGTATAGTTTAAAGCCAGGTAGTGTTATGCCTCCAGCTTTAATTTTTTTGCTCAGAATGGCTTTGGCTATGCATGGTCCCTTGTTATTCCATATAAATGTAAGGATAGTTTTTTTTTTTTTTTTTTTCCATTTCAGAGTAAAATGTCATTGGAATTTTGATGTCCTCTATTAAGTATTTTATATCTACTTGATTTGTTGTAGAAGCTTCATAGTATTCTTGGTATGGACACAGCATAATTTATCGAAAAATACCTGTTTTGACTTTTTTGTGCCCATATTCTAATGCACATGAGTGAGTAGCTTTGTCAGATACAGTGCTAGAAGGTGAATTACTGTGTCAAACGGCATGTAAATTCATAAACTTTTAAAGAACATGACAAATTACACTCCAAAAGCCCATTACCATTATATCCTCTTTTGATCAGCTGGTATCAAGATTTTAAAAGAATATATTGTTACTTAAATAACTTACACAAGGTATTAAGCATACTTAAGGTAGAAATTGTCCATATATATTTGTTATTCATCTACTATTGGATACACACTATTGATCCCATTTTCTATTGTTTCATAATTTAAGTTATGAAACAATATTATTATACATTACAGGTAAAAACATACATATTTACAAATATCTACACCTGACTTTTTTTTTGTTTTATATACTTCCTTGTACCAAACAGATTTTCATACATACTATATGCTGTTTTATATAAATTACTTTGCTTTTACAATACATTGTATTTATTAAAATTATGATAGGTATAAATGTTTTGATATAGTTAATACAGTGTCTTTTCATTATTCTTTATCAGAAGATATTGGCTGTTATACATTATTACATTCATATAAACATTACCACAGGATGGGAAATAATAATAAAAAAGTTCGGCTATTTTATATTTGTGATGAAAATATTTTAATTTGTATATGAACAGTACAGATACATGTATGTATTTTAATAAGAAAACTATTGGTCCTCTTTTGGTTATGGTAGTTTTCATGCAGCTTATCTCTGTTTTTCTTTCTTTTTCTATTGTTGATCAAAAATTAACTTTTTTTACACAAATGGAATCATATTTGTTTACAACATAGCTAGCGAAGATTTGAAATAGTTCATTAGCAAACTATATACTTGGCACCCCTATAAAAAATAAAGTATTTTAATAAATTGAACAAACGTATATCACCAAAACCTTTAATAGATACACTACCTACCTGAAAATGATGACTTAAATGTTGCCTGCGTTGTCCACACAATCCACGGAGATTTGGAAAATAAAACACTATTTTTCATATGCTGAAAGATGACACAGAATTTTAAAACCAGAATTCTATATCCAACAAAATTGTCCTTCCAAACTACAAGTGAAGTAAGTCACATGCAGATAAGCAAAACTGAGAAAATTTGTTGCTAGTCAAACCTTAAGCAATGCTACAGGAATGTATTAGTTTCTTAGGGCTGCCATGATAAAGTCCCACTAACTAGGAGGCTTACAATTAGATGGCATTTAAAAAAAAAAAAAAAACAGGAATTTTTTGTCTCATACTTCTGGTGGCTGGAAGTGTGAAATCATGGTGTCTGCAAGGCCACTCTCTGTTTGAAACCTGCAGCAGACTCCTTCCTTGCTTCTTTTGAGTTTCATGGTGTTTGCCAGCGATCTTTGACATTCTTTGGCTTGCAGCTGAATCACCCCAATCCTCCATCTTCACATGTTATCCCCCTGCATGTATCTTCACATAGACTTTCCTCTCTGCATATCTGCATCTGTGTCCAAATTTTCCCTTTTTGCAAAGACACCATTCAAATCGGATTAGGGCTCATCCTAACAACCTTATCTTAACCACATCTTGCAAAGACCCTATTTCCAAATAAGGTCACATTCTGAGGTAATGGGAGGTGTAGGACACTTTTGGGTGACAGAATTCAACAAGTAGCAAGAAAGTTCTTCAGGCTGAAAGGAAATGACACCTGATGGAAACCAAAAACTACAGGACTACAAGAAGGCGAGAAGAACACTGGATGGGGAAAATAAGTGGATAAATATAAAAGACATCTTTTTAAAATTTATTTAAGAGATATTTGCCTCTTTAAAACAAAAATGATAAACGTTGCTACTGATCTAAACTATAAAGCAAGAACTCAAAGGAAAGTGGAAATAAATAGAATTGTAGTGTAGTAAGGGTACATACTCAGGACGTGACACCACCTAATTCTATGACGATGAGGAAAGTAAAGAATTTAATATCATTCAGTCCCTGAGGAATCACTAAACACACCACAAAAATGTATACATAGTATTCTAGTTACTATCACAGGATAACAAATTATCACAAAATTTATTTTCTATAATATAATCTATATACAGTTGTCTGTTTTTTCATTAGGCTTTCTAGCTCAACAGTGTAACTATACCATATCATCTGAACTTGGCTCACATTTGAAATTGAAGAAATACTTATGGGAGGAATAAATTAACTACAATGAAAGAAATTAAGCAAATCACTGCCAAAAAAAAATGAAAAATTAAAAAGATCCACTGCTTCTTCATAAAGATCATTTGGTAAAAAGAAAAAAAGATGTTGATGTCTGCTTTCAGAAAGATGGAATATTTTCCCTATTTCTTCCCCTAAGTCCAACTTAAATCCCTGGATATTATATACAGTGAACATAAAAAGGTGGAAAAAATAGGGAAGACTGACTAGGATCCTCAAAACTCAGGAAACAACGTGGTGTTTCCACAGTCTTTTGTTTTGTCTTGTTTTTGCCTCATAAATCCAAGACCTGGAGCATAAAAATCCAACAACTCGAAAACACCGAAACGTGCTAATAAAAGCCTTTAAAGCCTGTTCTCTCTAAACCAAGGACTAGGAAAGTCACAGATAAAAGAGACAGAAAGCTTGTAGACAGTAAGTGCTCTATGCCAGACAAACACCATCGTCATCCACACCAGCAGAGACTCTGTAGTGAACCTAGACCCGGTGAGGACCAGGCTCCAAAGAGTCACCCTTAAATGTCTCTCCCCATGCTAATTAATTTTTCCATTTACTGGACACGCATGGGAAAGAAAGAACTATGACTTGATTACACCTATGCAATTTAGATAAATGGTGAGATACCACCACACACTTATTAGATGAGACACAGTAAAAAACAATGGCCATTACAAGTGCTGATAAGAGTACAGAGAAATTGAGACTGTTGGTAGGATATAAAGTGGTACAACCACTTTGCAAAAGTCTTTGACATATTCTGATATAACATAAAGGTTCACCCACCATGTGATCCAGCCATCCTTTTCCTTCATCCCCATCCAAATAAATAAATATATATAAATACATATACATATACATACACAAACACACACACAAACCTGCCTATACAAAACCTTGAACAGTAATGCATACAGCATGGTGTCTGAAGTCATGATCTTATCCATATAACAGTAAAAGAAATAACATCATATTTGCACAAGGCTTTCCACGTAAAAGAAACTGTAAAAGTGCTACCCACAAATGCATTGTGAGAACCATATCAACTTTACGTCAAAATGATAAGAAAAATGAAATTCAATGGTGTGCATCCATCAAATCCCTAGCACTTCCCAACACCCAATCACTCCTCTCCCAAAACACAACTTATGTTTGACAAACAGTACCCAAGGGTACTTCCACTATTCATGTACCATAATCATTATGGGTATATCCAAGAATACATTCAAATCAGATAAAAATTTTGGTATCAGACAACTATAACACACAAAGGGCAACATTATGTCACTGTCACTATCACAGTAGAGAAACAATATGGCCAAATTTAGCATCCAATCACAGAAAACACACAACACAAAAACTGCAGCAAATAAACTTAGTCGTGAAATATTGAAACTTCTCCCTGAGGTCACACAGTGGAATCAATCGGTAAATTTAGCAAGACTGTCTGATTAAATAAAGTTAAATATTAGCTCATATTTCCAAGAGCAGCAATTGTTACTAACCTGTTTTTACACATCATAGGAAATGGTAGAAAACCCTACACTACAAGGTCACATTTTTATTGCTTTTTCCGAACAAAACTTGACAGGGTTTTAACCCTTATTATTGTTGTCATTTTTTCTGCTATCGTGGTAACTGAGACCCTGAAATATGAGAAAGTTTACTATACATTTGACAGTGTATAATTCTAGTGGAACAATAAAAAGATGATTCTTTGTGACCATTTCACAAATGGCCCCTCGTCTCATGATCTTACTGACTGGAAGTTCAACTTTACAATTCAATTAAATTTGTTCTTATTTTTATTATTTTTCCCTTCTAACTCCTTTTTTTCCTTTTCTGAATCCTCTAACTTTTGCCTAACTTCCTATCTCATTCTGTACTACATTAACATAACAAAGCAAAGTTCAGGTTTTTAAAAAATTAGGAAATGTCATCACCATGGTGCTTTTATATATGTTATTATATATATAGTTTATTAGGTATATAAGTATGACATCTGTTCAGTGTAAAAGTTTCAAAACCTGTGATACATAACTGTTTTAGGAAGTAATTATGATTAGCTATAAAGTATGCATATTAAACTGGTGTAAACATATACATATATTTACATGAGTAATATATTTACTAATTGTACACATATCTCTATGTAAATTACAATTTGCTTCCCATATTAGCAACATACCTTGAGAATGTATTTTTGAAAGTACTTAACATACACCTATTTGGTTTTAAAAGCTTCATAGTACTCATAGTATAGACACGGCACAATGTATCAAAAAATAGTTTTGAATTTTGGGGCCCATACTTTATTGCTGTGTCACGTATAGTTCTGGAAGGTGAATTATTATGTATTACTGAAGGTTAATTTATACTAAGGTAATTTATACTAAGTATAGAGCCTAACTAATAGGCAGTTGCCCATTTAAATTTATTTTTGTATATCCTTTGAAGGGTAATACTAATCCCACTTTTAAGAACTCTATCAGTTCATAATTATTTGATTACTGAAATTATTATATATGAAGTCTATATACATTTATATATATACACACATATGAATCATATATAGATAGTATTACATACATTCATAAACCATCATTGCTTTTACTTACGTTTTATATATTGCATTGTACCTAATACTTGTGTATTATATTTATGTAAATAATTTTACACTTAAAACAAATTTTGCCAAAGCACAACAGTACTGTATACTACAAGAAGCAATACTATGTAACTCTAGGTAGAAAATAAAAGGTAAAGAATTCAAACATCAATCCCATGAGAAACCACTAAAAGTAACACAAAAATATACATTAATATACTAGTTACTATTACTACATAAAAAATTACCACAAAATTTATCTGCTATTATATATTCCACATTTAATTGTTTGCTTTCCCACAGGGCTCTCTCAATAATAAAAATGCAGCACATAATCCACACCAGAGACACGATGGGAACTGAATGAATATTTATGGGATGAACGAAATAATTAGTTTGAAAGAAATTAAAGAAATGACGGGCAGAAAGAAATCCACTGTTTATTAAGATCATTGTCTAAGAATATTCTTGAATGTCTGTGTGTGAGAAAATGGAGTAGACACACCTTTCCTATTTTTCGCTCTAGGTAACACTAAAAATGTTGATGTTATATATAAATCAAACATGAGAAGGCTTGGACAGGTGGAGATACGATGTGAGATTTGTTAGGGAGCTTATGACCCCATTAAACATCATGATGATATTTTCCGTATTTTTCGATATTTTTCCGTATTTTCCCTATTGCTGTTTGTTTGTTTCTATTTCTTCATTTTGTTTTGGTTTGGTTTAATTTTGCCTTATACATCGCAGATCTGTAGCTGAAGATTCCGGCAACCCAGAAATGCCAGAATGTGTGACAAAAAAAATAAACAAAAAAACAACAAGGCTTGCTTTCTGAAACAAAGTGCAAGAAAAAGGACAGTCTGACATTACGGAACACTTTTAGACAGTAGCCACATGACTACAGCCAAACTCTATCCTCACCCATGCCTGAAAACTTTTAGACAACAGACACATAACGACAGCCAAACACTATCCTCACGCATGCCAGCAAAGGCCAATTGAGAATCTAGAATTCACACTTTCTGGGCTGTAAGCAGTCACCTCAAACTGCCCCCAATGTTGTCATGGATGTCTCAATAGAGAGCTGGGACATTCACCCTGGAAGGATAAAAATAAAGAGCATGCCACACAACATTCAGTTAATGCATCTGTACCTGGATAGGATAAGGGGAGCCTTGATTACCATTCTCCCTGGGAAATCATAAAGTTCCTCTTCTCTCCTTGCTGGAGTGGTGTCAGAAGCGGCCTGATGGAGATTAATAAGTACTATGGATTGAATGTTTGTGTGTCCCCCAAATTAATATGCTGAAGTCCTAACCCCCAATGTGATGGTATTTGGAGATGGGGCCTCAGGCAGATAAGTTTAGATAAGGGCATGAGGGTGGGGTCCTCATGATGGGATTATTTGTGCTTATAAAAAGTGGCACCAGAAAGTGTGTACTCTCTCTCTCTTTCCTTCTCTTTCTGAAACAGTGAGAAGGCAGTTCTCTGCAAGCCAGGAAGAGAGCCCTCACCAGAATCCAGCCATGGTGGCTCTTAGATCTTGGCTTCCCAGCCTCCAGAACTCTGAGAAGTAAAGTTCTGTTGCGTAAGGCACCTAGTCTACGGTATTTGGTTATGGCTGCCCGAACTGACTAAGAATGACTTTTAAAACAGCTTAAAGGAAGGCAGAAAACGGAAAACAGTGAAAAAAAAAAAAGAGACAACGAAGAGAAAAATAAATAGATGGCAGACTAGAGCAATAACACATTAATAATAACATAAATGTAAATGGTGCACACATAACATTTACAAGACAGACACTGGCACAGTAGATTAAAACAACATTCCTCCACTATTGGATGTCTACAAAAAACACTTTAAATACAATGATAGAGGCAGACTGAAAGTAAAAAGATGAGAAAATATGTATCATGCCAATGATAAACAAAAGCCAGCAGAAAATAGCTATCTTAATGTCAGATAACAGAATTCAGAGCAAAGAAAATTCTCAGAAACAAAGAGCATTATATAAGGATTGAAAGTTTAATTCAGTAATTAGACACAGCCATCCTAAGTGCATACACCCTAAATAACCTATCCGCAAAGTATGTGAACTAAACTGATAGACCTAATGGGAGAAATAGAAGAATCTAGAGATTACTGCTCCCCTTTCACAATAATTCATAGAACAACTGGGCAGATTCAGCAATAATACAGAATATCTCCACAACACTGTCAACCAACAGGTTCTAATTGATAATAATTGAACACTTCTCTCAACAGCAGCAAAATTCCATATTTTTCAAATCTCTACAAAACATACACCAAGAAGGAACATATCCTGGGACAGAAAACAAATCTCAACAAATTTAAAAGAACAGAAATCATACAGAGTTTGTTCTCCCATCACAATCTAAGCAAGCTGAACCCACCGAAACATAAAGGAAAAACTCCAAAACTTTGCAATGTGAACAATATACTTTATACGTAACCCATGAGTCAAAGAGGAATTATCAAGGAAAATCAGAATATCCACTCAAATAGATGCAAACGCAACATTTCAAAATTTAAAACAGAAAACAGAAATAGAAAATGAATAAAGAAAAAATGAAACACTTCTCAATTCATTTAATGAAACCACCTTTACTTTGATAAAAGCAGAGAGAAACATTAGAGAAAAATAAAAAATATCCCTTGAATATAGACACAAAATCCTTAATGAAATATTAGCAAAAAGAATCCAGCCATATATAAAAATATTATAAACTATGACCAAGCAGCATTAATTCCAGTGACACCAGGTTGAGTCCATATTTGAAAACCAATGAATGTAATCTACCATAATAACGGGCTAAAGAAAAATAAAAATCACATGTATATCATATATATATATATATATATATATATATATATATATATATATATATATATATGATATACATATATATATATATTTTTTTTTTTTTTTGGCAACTGGCTGTTACAGGGATCCAAAGCCTTGACCTTGGCGTTACAATGTCATGTTCTAAGCAACACAGCAAACCAGTAAGCCATTTAAAGGAAATGTATTATTTCATTAGGGAATCTAAATCTAATATTTTATTTGTGGAAAAGCAGAATATAATATGTGCCCAATTCTTTCTTTGTTTACCGAATTTTTGTATTAACAATTTATTTATTTATTTTTCTGTGCCTGGCCAGCATGGGGATTCAAACCCTTAACCTTGGTGTGATAACATCACCCTCTAACCAAGTGAATATGATTGTATCAATGGATGAAGAAAAACAATTAACAAAAAATCAAAACCTGTTTATAATTTTTTAAATGCCCTCATGAAAACAGGAGCAGAGAAAAACTTTTGAGACTTTATAAAGAGCATCTAGAAAAACCCATAGCTAACATTATGCTTAATTGTGAAAAACTGAATGCTTTCCCCTTAGGAAACAGGGAGGGAACGTGTACTCTCTTCACTCTTATGCAACACAGTGATGGAAGGTAAGTTAGGGTGGTAAAGGAACAAAAAAGGTGTAATAGGCATACATAAAATTGGCTCTATTTGCAGAGGGCATGATGTTTATATAGAAAATCATAAGGAACCTAAAAATAACCTCATAGAAGTAATGACTCAATTCATCAAGGGCGCAGGACAAGACAAGCTTACATAATCAACTCTATTTATGTATACTAGCAATGAATATACACTGCTTTTAAAAATACAATAAAATTTATGATTGCTGAAAAAATAAAGCACTTTTGTATAAATCAGATGAATCATGAGTAGGCCTTATATGCTGAAAACTTCATGATGCTGATAAAAAATAATCAAAGTAGATCTAAACAAATGCAGAGACGTACCATGTTTGTTGATGAGAAGACTGAACACAGTAACATTACAATTCCCTCAAATTGATATATTGGTTTAGTAAATTCCTAACAAAACCATAACAAGATTTTTCTTTTTACATGCAGATAGGATAGTTCCAATAAAAATGCAAATGCAAAGAAATGAGAATAGATAAATTTCAAATTAAAAATAAAGTTATAGGAATCACAGCACTCAATTTCAAAATGTATTGTATAGCTACAGCAATCAACAAAGTGAGGTACTGGTGAATGGATAAACATATAGATCAACAGAATGGAAGGACAACCCAAAATGTCCCCACAGCAAGGCCAGCTGATTTCCAATCAAGCTGGAATGGGAAATCAACAGAGGAAAGCATAATCTTTCAACAAATAGTTCTGGAACAAAAAGATATCCAGAAGCAAATACATGAACCTTGATCTAAACCTCACAGCTCATACAGAAATTCACTCATAATGGATCATAGATTTAACTGTAAAACGTAATTAAATAAGAAAAGGAAATCTCTGGAATAACGCAAAAGAAAGAATCCTTAGGCTTGATACCAAAAGCATGAACCATAAGGGAAACACTGAGAAATTAGGCTCCAAGAAAACTGAAGACTTTTGCTATTCAAACAGTTTTATCCTGTGCTAAAAACATGAAAAGACAAACTGCAGACTGGAAGAAAATATTTTCATGCCATATGCCCAAAACAGACTTCTATCTAGAATATATAAAGAACTCTCAAAGCTCGACAGTATAAAAGGAACAATTTGAAAATGAGAAAAAGACATAAACAGAAACTTCACTAAAGAGGCTGTACAGATTGCAAATGAAAATGAAAGGATGCTACTGGCCATCGCACCTTGGGCACAAGTGGTGACAATCAGCTCTGTATCTCATAACCAATACAATAACGTGGTAAGAAAAAAAATGTAAAAAGAAATAGAAAATGAAAGGATGCTCAACATCACAACCACCAGATAAATGCAAATGAAAACCACAGTGAGCCATCATTACACGTATATCAGATTTACTATTTTTTTTTTCAAATAGTGACCTCACCAAAGACTGAGAAGGCTGTAGGCAGTCCAGATCACTCACACATTGCTGTGGGAATGTAAAATGTCTCATTATGGAAAACAGTTAGGTTCTTTAAAAATAAAGAAACTAAACTTGCAAATATCATACAATACAGCAATTGCAGTCTAGGGCATTTATCCAAGAGAAATGAAGACTTTTGTTCACGTGGAAACTTACATGTTCATTGCAAATTTTTTAAATTTTGAATTTTTTTAAGTTTATTGTTTTCATTGTATATATTTATGGGGTACATTTTTTTGTTTCAATACATGCATATATTCTATAATGTCTAATCAGAATAATTAGCATATCTATCATCTAAACAGTTATCATTTCTTTGTACATATAACATTCAAGATCCTCTTTTCTGGCTATCTTGAGATATACAATACAATATTATTAGCTATTGTCACCCTAGAGCACCAGAACTTATTCTTCTATGTAACTGTAACTTTCTAACTTTCTACTGGCCTACCAACCTTTCCCCGGGCCCCCCATCCACTCACTTTCCCGGGCTTTGGTAATCACTATTCTATTCTCTATTTATCTCTTTTTTTCTTCTATTCCTTATTTATTTTTCTTAATTACATAGTAGATTTATCTGTATTGCCTAAACCTGAAACAACCTGAAGTCCATAGAAGTGTAAATGTTTATTAAACTAAATGTGGTACAGCCATATCAGGAAGTACTATTTAGCAAGAAGAAGGAACAATCTACTGATACATGCAAAAACCTGCATAAATTTCCAGCAAATTACGCAGTGAACTAAAAGAAATACCAAGCTGACATACAGTATTATTCTATTATACAGCATTGCTGAAATGAATCATTCATGTATACACATGCACACACACATACATATATGATGAACAGATTATTGGTTGCTGGAAATCAGGGATGGCAGGGAGGTGGGGGCTGGAGTGGTGGGATGTGGGTGGATTTGTAAAGTGCAACACGAAGATGCTTCAGACGACTCAAACATACTTCAACCTGGCTGGATCAGTGTTAATACCCTGGGCGGAATATTGCACTATGGCACTGCAAGATGATAAAACTGGCTGGAAGTGGATAAAGGATTCTTGGGATGTCTCTGTATCAGTTCTACATTTGCAAGTGAATCTAGGATTATCACAAGATGAAAAGTCCCAGTGACATTTTCCAAATTTAATACCCCTCCCTCCCCATAGTGTCCTAACTCAAAGGAGGATATTGAAGACCCAAGATACTAAGTAGGGTGGCACTATATAGCACTGAACACCTATCTGCATTTTAAAATAATGACCATAACAAGTGGTAACAAGAATAGAGAACAAATGTAAATCTCATACACTGCTAGTAATCTATGTAGAGTATAAAATACACAAAAATATGCAAAAACATTAAAATTTTCTAAAATAGCCACACCATGTCTTCATGTTTATACAATAAAATAAAAACATCCATCACACAAACACTTGTAGACAGGGTACACCTTATATGAGAAGGACAGGGTTATGGCAGGAGGAGGAGCAGGAAATATAAAATTGCACAATGAAACTGAAGTAGAGGGATGAATACACACATGGCCTGGCTTTTATTGATGGTTTCACAAATAAATGTACATATGTATGTGTGTACATATCTATATACTTATTTATACATGAGAGAGTACTTCAAAAAGTTCATGAAAACATTCCTGTAATCTCTTCATTGTACTTTTCACGAACTTTTTGAAGTACGCTTGCATACACACATATGAAGCTTGTATTATTTGAAGTTGAAGATTTTATTGAAATACAATTATATTCCAATGAATCTGTTATAAAGTGTAAGATGAACCAGTATATGCCCTAAAGGGACATCTATAGCAATAAATGCAAAATGGAAATCCTGGATATTTGTAATCTGATAATATATCTCAAGGTATTGAACAAAAAGCAGTAATTTAATATTAAAAATTGGCAGAAATGAGACAAAACCTCTAGTTCCTAGGAGACATATAAGGTGCTTGGAAGGTGTCACTCTCATCCTCACAACAAGAAAAGAGCTGAACAAACTGGAAATTAACTCTTCTTAATCCATTTCACAACTGATGATGTTACAGTGTGAAACGCTGCCCCAAGTACTGAAGAGAGGAAAATAAAGAGTCACAGCTTGCTGAAGCAAAAGCCCAGGAGCAGAAGGCCACCGCTGCAGCTAGTACCAAGGGTATTACAATGCAAAGAACTGCACATCTCAAACCTTATCTAAGTCTCTAGGGAAACTAAAAGACAACAGGGAGTCCAAAAAAGGACCCTGGAAAAATTTTTGACCTATGACACCTACAGCTACAACTAACAGTAGATGCAGTCTAACACTCAGCCAGATAAAAACATAACACCTTACACTAAAGACTTATTTACCTCAGTTCCTTATACCCAATACCTTATGTTGGGCTTTCAACTAAACATTACAAGGCACGTTAAAAGGTCAGAAATAAAATAAAATAATAGTTTGAAGAGTCAGCATCAAAAGCATCAAAATAAATCCAGATATGGCAGATATTTTGGAATGCTCAGACTGGAAATTTTAAATAACTATAACTAATACGTTAAGGGTTCCAATGGAAAAAGTGGACAACAAGCAAGAGCAGATGGGCAATGTAAGCAGACGGATGGGAAACCTAAGACAGAAGCAAAGGCAAGTAGAACAATATAAGATTAGAAAGAGATATTAATTTTAAATTAAAAAGAACAAATCATCTAAAAAATTTTATTTTCATAAAGGATTAAAAAAATTGATAAGTCCCTAGCAAGACTGATCAAAGAAAAAAATCTGAATAATTTATATCAGCAATGTAAAGGAAATCCTCACACAACATCCTGGATGCATATACATAATTATATAGGAACATTTATACTAAAAAATATGATATTACACACAATGAGAAAGTTCCAAGAAAAACAGAGCTCGACAAATCACAAAACTAGGAAATCTCAATTGCCCTGCAGCTCATAAAAAAATTGCCACTATATTGAAAAATACTTTTACAAATGAAATACAAATGAATTCTATGCCTGAAATCATAAATTTTCTATATGATGAAAATAAAATAAGAACAATCTTTTAGAAACTCTTCCACATTATAAAAACTGTAGAAACCCTGCCGAGATGTTTCATGTGACCTTTATAAATTTTATGTCACAATGACAAGTACATTATAAGAAAATAAATTCAAATATTTATATTCCTCACGAAAGCACACTGCCCAACCAACATCTCCTCCCGCCCCCCATCTCCTCCCGCCCCCCCCCCCCAAATAAACCAGAAACGACTTATGTTTGACAAACAGAAACAAAAGCTTCAATGATATAAGATCATGAATAAACTGGGTAGAATGCAAGCACGAATTATTGCTGGATTAGCATTTTGGAAAGAAACTACTTTAATAAAGCAAAGGAGAGAGTTATATCACCATCATAATAGATACAGGGAAACCATATGACAAATTTACCATTCTGTTATAATTTTTTAAAAAAATTACCAAACTTAAGTAAATATCATAATTAGTGGTGAAATATTGAAAACCTTCCCCCTGAGATTATAGAGATAAGAATGCCTACTATAACCAGTTCCATACAGAATTTTAGGTAGGTTACATAGCCAGGACAATAATGCAAGAAAAATAACAAAATGCATAAACATTGGAAAGAACAAAATGAAACCCCCTTTACTCACAGATTGAATGATTATGTTTTCAGGCTATTAAAAAGCGATCTATAGGTAATACAGTAGAATTTTGAAGTGAAATTAGCAAAAACGCTGAAATTCACAGAGTTAAACCTTAACATATTTTTTCTAGGAATAGCAATTCTTATTTAAATTTTTTAACACACATCATAAGAAATGGCACAAAAATCATACAAGTTCTTAATTTAAACATTTTTTTCTAGGTATTCATCAGCCAAAATTCAAAAGTCATTCTACCCAGATTCCTGTTACCATTTTTTTCTATTATCATGGGAACAGATGCTTCTAAATGTATGATAAACTGCACAAAAACATACTTAATATTTAATCCTAGTGGAACAAATAAAAGGGCACTCATTGTGACAATTTTACTTTTGGCCACTAGGTTAATGATCTTGCTGACTAATTAGAGATCAGCTACTTCTAAATGTTTCACTATTAAATTATATTCTTTTTCTACATAAATTCTTTATGTATTTTCTTATTTCTTTTTTTTAACACTTTACTGTTTCTGGCTTTAAATGTTAGTGTCTTACCTGTTCTGTACTATCTTACCAGGAAAAAAAAATGAAAAAAAAGAAAACAGTAGATCCTCCAAAAATATCACTAGGGATGTGCCTTTATATCATATTTCTTTGATTTTTCTCTTACTAATTATCAACCTGTCATGTACTCAATGTAAATTTTTTTTAAAAATAATGTAACTGTATATTCCTTCACAGAAGGAACCATGATTAGCAGTGGGGTGTATTTTTAAGCAAGATACATACAAAAATATTTACATATGTAATACATTTATACACTCATGCACATGAGTGAAATAAAGTAGTTTGCTTCCCTTTTTATTTCCTTGTGATTGCTTTTGCAAGTATATTAGATCTACCTAACTGGTTGTAAAAGTTACATAGTATTCATTGTATTAACACAGTATATGTTATTTAAAAAATATTTGTTTTGCCTTTTTGTATCCACACTTTTATGCACACATTTAACAAGGTCTGTCAGACACAGTGGTAAAAAGGCAATTACCATAAAAAGGACTAGGCAAATTTAAAACTTTGCTAAATATGGCCGAGCCCGTGGCGCACTTGGTAGAGTGCTGCACTGGGAGCGCGGCGACGCTCCCGCCGCGGGTTCGGATCCTATATAGGAATGACCAGTGCACTCACTGGCTGAGTGCCGGTCACAAAAAAACGACAAAAAAAAAAAAAAAAAAAACTTTGCTAAATATACCAAATTAATTTTAAATATCCAAGACCATTTTATACATCTTCCATAATCTTGTATCAAGAAAAAAATAGGGCATCTGGTTATTTAATTTCCACTAAGTATTCAGCATATTTTATACACTAATTGCTAATTCATGATTATTTTTGTGTATATCCTTAGTGCATTTTATTAATTCCACTTATTAAAGAGACTATCATTTCATAATTACTTGAATACCAAAACGATTAAATAGTAAGCCCATGTATACACCTAAAATTTTGTTACTTCCACTTATGTTTATATATTTCCTGTTACTTAATTGATTTTTATATATACTACATATAAATCACTTCTCATGTAAAATATGTTTTTCCAAAAAAAAAATGAACAAATATTAAAGAGTGTTTTATTTCTATTATTTCATTAAAAGACAAATAACACTTGAAACAAAAATGTAAGTAGAAACGTAGAGGGAAAATATGTGAAAATTCATCAAAGTATAAGGTTAAGATTTGTGTATTTAACTTAATGGGTTTTAAATCCTTTACCAAAAGTAATTGCACTGTTGTGGTTATACAACTTTTTACACAAAGTGATATGATCCTAACTTTAAATAAACCAAGATAAGTAAAGGAATCATATGCTAGCCCCTTCACAATGACTGAACATAATACAAAGTGGTATAAGTAATATTCTGGTTGCTATGCCTGCATAATAACAAATCACCAAAACACATACTGTCTACAATATATTCCATTCTTAATTCTTAGATTTTAATAGACTATACTTCTACCATATAATTCATACCTGGTACATGATGGGAACTAGGGAAATATGTTAGAGTATCAAAGGAAAAAATTTAACTGGAGTACATTAAACAAATTATGATAGAAAAGCTCCACGGCTTGGGTAGGTTATTGCCATAAAATATTTTTATATTATTAATACAAATATTATTAATTGTCTATAGAAGGAGAAACATCTAAAACCAAAAACATATTTCAAAAAAATAGTATGTGTAGTATTGTCTGCTATCATTAAATGGCAAACCAGACATTTCCGTCCACCCTTCTTGCTAAGAAAAACCAAGAGAATGGGTAGATATTAAACACATTGTATGAAAGCACCATAAACCCAAGGAAGCAAGCATTGGAGGAGACTGGATCTCAGTTGGAAGAGAAGTCCAGATGGTAAGACCCAAAGTGATATTCATTTTCCCTCAAGGCTTATACTAATTCAAAGGAGGTGACTGAGAAGCCAGGATGCTATGTAGGAAGTTTTAGATGAAAAGTTAAGCACCTGACCAGGGATTTCAGCAGCCTCACCTAATCAGGGGACGCACATTGAGTTCAGGGATCACTATGGCAGAGAAGATCTGGAAAACAATCCAAAGATTGACACAACATCCGTCATAGGCTATATTTACTTCGTGTTGATATAAACTAAAAATGAAAACTCTTTCCAAATCATGACATCCAGCTTCCAAAGGACTCAATCACTGATTGAGATGAGATGAACTACCCCACCCCACCTCTGAAAGCAAAAACAAAATACTCCCAGGATAAAAATAAAATGATCCAGAGCATACAATTATCTTTAAAGTATTTCATACAGAAAATTCAGCATGCAATAAAACATAAGTATACATGCAAAATGTAATGGGAAAGGGTTAGTTTCAGGCCAACAATCTATTTTCTTCATTTACTGGGGGTACCTGAGACAGAAAGACATACGACCTGGTAATTTACAGTCATGGTGAGATACAACTGCACACCGACAAGAAAGCTACAATCAAAAGAACTAACTATAACAACTGCTGGCAAGGAGGTAGAGCAACCGCAACTCTTACTGCTGGTAGGATGGAAAATAGTACACTCACAACCCAAGACACTTTGACATGTTCTAGAAAAAATTAAATATACAACTCTCATGTAATCCAGTCATTTCTTTCTTTCATGTTTTTCCAAGACAATACGAAACAAACAAACAAGCAGAAATACCCAAAGCATATGTTAATACGAAGTTCTGTGCAAGAAGACTTCTAATAGCATGTGAATGGTGAAAGGGCTTAAGTAGAAACAGGAAGGAGAAATACAATGGCCGAAAAAGAAACTTGATGAGGACGGATGGACATTTACATTATTTTGCTTGTGGTAGGGATTTCCTAAATATATAAATATTAGAACTTGTACTGTTTCTTTTAAAGTTGTACAGTTTACTTTAAATCAATTATAGCTCAATAAGTTATCAAAAACTGTGTAGATGCATCAACACATGGGCATAAAGGAAAATTCATGCCATTATTGCAAAAGAGGATGTACTGAAAATTTAAGACTTGATAAAACACAAAATTAGAAAATAAATGAGGAATATAAACCAAAACTTGAAATAAAAACTTAAAAGTATGATCAATTAATCAAACTAAAAAATATTAAATAATCAACAATACTCAATGGATTTTTCCCTAAGGTTAAATATGTTAGATAAACCCTGGCAAGACTGATCAAAAAAGAACACCACCACCTGCACCACCAGCATCACCAGCAGACATACAGAAGGGATCATCACTATAGATTCTGGAGACACAATTATATTACAATCAAGTTTATGCCACTAAATTTTAATTTCATGTAATATAAAAAAAACAATAAAAATAAAAACACCACTCATAAAACAGATAAACTAGGAAATGTCAGTAATTCTGTATTTATTAGATAAAATGCATCTGTACTAAGAACCTTCTTACAAATGAATTCCATGTCCTGATGCCTGAATCCCTATCTTCTCCATGTAACTGAGAAAGATGTAACCACCAATCTTGCACAACCTCTTCCACAGAAAAATAACGTCAAAACACTCCCAAAATGTTTTATGAGACCCCTATTAACTTTGGACCAGGCTGATAAAGACATTATACATAGGGAATCTACAAAGGTTTTTATGCCTCATGTCAAAAAAACAAACAAAAATAAATAAATAAAATGTAAAGCTTTCGTTTTACAAAGAGATCAAGAAAAATACCCTATTCAAAAAATGTGTTTCATCCAAGAGAAGATTTTTGTTGTCTTATCATTTTGAACTCAAACTACATCGGCAAACAAAGGAGTAAAATCATATCACTATCACAACTAAAGATAAAGAAAACCTTTGGACATAATTTACTACTAATTTATGATTTTTAAAAACTTAGAAAGCTGCAGCAAATATTGTAACTATTGGAGAAATATGGAAAACCTCCCCCTGAGATCAGAAGACAGAAGAATGCCTACTGTCACCAGATCTATTCAACATTTTCTGGATGTCATAGCCAGGGCAATAATGCAACACAAAGAGGGGGAAAAGGCATAAGCACATTTTTCTGAGAATAGCAATTCTTTCTTTTTTTATACACATTTTAAGAAATGGCACAAAAACCTACACAAAAAGGTTATATTTAAATGTTTTTTCAATATGCTTATTAGATAATATTTGAGAGTCATTATAACCCTGATTATTGTTGTCGTATTTTCTGAATCCTTGTGAATAGATGCCCCAGAATGTAAAATGAACTTGATAATACACTTGGTGTTTAATCCAAGGGAAATGAAAAAGCATTCTTTTTGAGAAGTTTACTTATGGCCTCCAGTTTATTGATCTCATTTACTAATTAAATATTTGCTCTGTCTCACTTTTAGGTTTGTCTTTAAGCATAACTTCTCATCTATTCTGTACAACTTTAAAAGGGAGAAAATTACATCATTAGTGATATCCCTTCATGTGACTATTTCTTTGATTTCCTTTTACAAATTAAAAATTTAGCAGGTGCTCGGTGTAAAATTTCCAAAATTGCAGATCATATCTCTTCACGGAGGTAATAATGATCAGCAGTGAAGTTTTATATGAACAGATATACACATACACATTCACTTGCACATATGATATAGTAATACAAATGCACACACGTATGGAACAAACTACAATTTACTTTCTTTTTTCGTTAGTGATATAACTTGGACATATCTTCGGCTAATGTATAAGAACTACCTGATTGGTTGCAAAGCTTTAAATGCTATAAACCATAATATTCATGCTTTGAATAAAATATAATTTGCTTAAAAATAGATCTCTTGTCATTTTTTAACCAAATTTTTATGAACATTTACGAGTAGCTTTGTTGACTGTAGCCCTAGAAGGAAAATTACTGTTTATAAACGGTTGACATTTTCTAAAATATCTTAAACATACAAATATCATGGGATCCAGCCATTCTATTCCTTGATGCTTTCCATGAAAAATGAAAGTGTCTGTGCACATCAGGATTGTATTAAAATTTTCAGAGTATGAAAAATGGGGAAGGGCCCGGGCAGGACCAGAAGGGGTAAATCCAAAGGTGCACCTGGAAACCTGGGTGAAGAATGAATATGTTCATTATATTAATTGTGATGATGGTTTCACAAATATGTACATATCTCAAAACGTTATATTATTACAAAGTTCTGTAGTTAATTTTATGTCAACTATAACAAAATAAAGTTGCTAAAAATGTGTAGAACCCATCATAATATGAGTCTAAAGAAACATTTCAGCATTAAAAGCAATAGACCAAATCCTGAAAATTTAAGGTCTGACAGCCACCTCAAAACTTGGGAACAATAGAGTTGATGTAAACCAAAAGATAATTGAAATAAAATAATAAAATTAGAATCAGTTAATGAAACTCAGAAGAAAAAGGTAAAATCAACCAATCCAAAAGTCAGTTTATTTTTAATTGCTTTCTTTTTGAAAAGGTTCAAAAATTATAAATCCTGACAAGACTGATTGGGAAAAAAAAAAAAAAAAAGGAAGACATACATTATCAATTCCAGAAATGTAGAGTAGATCATCATTAAAGATGCTGGTGATGCTTATATAATAAATGAAATTATACGAAATGACAAAATTCCAAAAAAAAAAAAAATACATCTTAACAAAACACGAAATTCAGAAAGTCTCAATGATACTTATGTGTATTAATTGAAGCCCATAGTGAAAATCCTTCCTACAAAGTTTCCACAGCCTAATGCCTGATTTTGTGAACTGTGCCATACAGTTAAGAAAGAAAGAATACCAAACACGCACAAAATCTCCGCAGAATAAAAACAGTAAAAACACTCCACAGAATGTTAGTAAGATAATTATCAACTTTACACTTAACTAATAAGGACACTAGTATAAAAGAAAATCAACGGCTAATATGCATCATGACAAAATTTTTTTAAAAATCATATGTTCGACAAAGGGAATCCAAAGACACTTTCAATTATAATACCCCACGCACGAACTGGGTTTAATCCAAGGGACTGGTATTGGTTTAGCACACTGAATCTCTTTAACAAAACAAAGGACAAAATCATGTCATGATCACAACAAATACACAGAAACCATTTCATAAATTTACCGTCTAGTTATAGTTAAAAGAAAAAACTCAGCATACTGCAGCAAATATCATAATTAGTGATGCAATGTTGAAAAGCTCACCCTGATATCAGGATTGACACAAGGGTGTCTACTATTTCCATCTATTCAGCATTTTACACAGGTCATAGCCAGGGCAAAAATGCAGGGAAAAAAATGTGTAATGACTGGAATGGAAGAAATGAACCCACTTTTGTTCACAGATTTTATGTTTATGTTTCTAGCATATCTAAAAGCCATTTACAAGTAATAAATTAGAATTAATAACTGCATCCAGCAAAATTGCTGGATTTCATACAGTTAAATCTAAGCACACTTTTCTGAGAACAACAATTCTCGCTATTTTACAGATATCATAAGAAATGGCATGAAAACCCTGCACAACAAGGCTATATTTTAAGTCTTTTTTCCTTTACTAATTAGATAAAAACTGAGAAGATTTTAACCCTAATTATTGTTGTCAATTATTCTGATATCATGACAACAGTGGCTCATGAATATTAGGTAAATTCTAGCTTACACTTGACATTTAATCCTAGCAGAACAACAAACAAATCATTCTTTGTGACAATTTCTCTTATGGCCTCCGCTTTAATGATTTCAATGACTAATTAGAGGTCAGCTTCTTATAAATCAATCACAACTAAATTAAAAATTATTTCTCCACATAAATTTTCGATATTTCTCTTATTGTTTTTTTTTCCTTTATACCTCTGTTCCAACTCTGGCTTTAAGCATAACTTCTTACCTGTACTGTAATGTAGTCATTAAAAGAAAAAAAAAAGATCGCCCAAAAGAATCATTACTAATATGCTGTCACGTAAACATTTTATTTTCCTTTATTAATTACAAATAAAATGTTCACTCAATGTCAAATTTCCAAAAAATACAGACTCATAATCTTTCACAGGACCAATCATGATTAGCAGTGAAGTGCATAATTTAACACATATACATATCACTATATACATACATAAATAATACATTTATGTACATGGAAACACGTGGAAAAATTAGAGTTTGCTTGTTTTTTCACTAACACTATATAATGAAGATATCTTCTATAATTATTAAAGATTTACCTGATTGGGTGTAAAATCTGCATAGTACTTATGGTATCAACTCATCTTATTTTATTAAAAATAGCAGTTTTGCCTTTTGATATCCATATTTTTATGCACTTTTCAAGAAGAGTTCTGTCAAATACAGTCATAGAAAGGCAACTACTGTGGAATAGGATAGGTGAATTTAAAATATTCTGTAAAAATATCATATTGATTTCCAAAACAATAGTATTTATGTGCTCTCCAGAATCTGGTATCAATGGATAACAATGTGATATCTTGATATTTCATTTACACTAATTATTAAGTATTTTGATACTAATAGCCAACTAATACTTATTATTGTGTATTTCATATATGAATTTTACTAATATCATTTATTAGAGTGTGTCATTTTATAATTATTTACATACGAAAATTATTACATATTATGTACATAAATATATGCATAAATTGTTACTTTCACTTACATTCTATACATTCCTTGTTACTGAATTGGTTCTGATATGCACTCTGTTTACATAAATCATTTCACTAATAGAACATGTTTTCCAAAGCATAAAGTTATTATATATTATATAAAGTAATTTAAATTATTTTGCTATGGGTAACACAAGTGTGTCATCTTACAGTTTCTCACACTATTCAACATTAACATCAGATCAACAATTATGACGATTGACTTTAATATATGCTTGTAAATGTGCTTACATTCATTTAATGTGTGTACATATAATCGATGCAGATTTTTAATGTTTTTTAGTGAGAAATTAAAAAATGTGACGTTTGACTTTTGTTTTTCTCTATATGTGGGGTTTTATTAGCTTTTGTTTTGTTGCTATTTACAATCAAATAAATTATCCTTTTATTTACACAAATGGGAAAATTTGAATTGAATTGCTATTGAAAATAGCTATTAAAATTTGAAAAATTTAAGCTGTCAGATAAAAATCTAAAAGAACAACTTAAATATAATAATAAAAAAATCCAATAAACACAAAAGTAGGTACAAAAAGAGGGACAGGAAAAAAGTGAGGGGAAAAATAGAAAACAAACAGCAAGATGGTCAATTATAAAACAAACTATATTAATAGTAACACTGACTTTAGAAGGAGCAGGTCAGGAAGGGTGAAAGCAATTCAATTCAAAAGGAAACTCTCTGAGAACTAAAGATACATCACCTGTCCAGGAATGACGATTTAAAGATGGCTGCCTGCCCAACAGAATCCATGGAGTACCAGAAATAATGAGCACAATATTTCCAGTGCTGAAAGAACAAATGAAACAGTCCACAGAATTCTATATCCAGCAAAATTTTCTTTCCAAACTAAGAAATAAGACATATCCACATACACAAACCTGAGACAGTTTGTCACTGAATTGTCAGTAATTTCTGTTGCTACAGGAAGTTCTACAGGCTGCAGGAAGTGGCACGTGATGAAAACCGAGACTATCCCATATGCCAGAAAAGCCCTGGGCAGGAAGATTGAGATTGCGCCCTCTACTGACAGAAGTTAGTAATGGCAGTGGGCTGGAACTTCAGTCTAAGAATTTATGTAGCATCACAACTGCTGCACTGTATTACTGGTCCTGAGAGAGTCACTAAGCTTGGTCCAGAATCCAAGCAGGGGCCATAGCTCCATCTCCTTTCTCTTTTCATGACTTTCGCTTGTTTGTTTGTTTGTTTGTTTGGTTTGGTTTGGTTTTTGTGGGTACTGCGATCTGGCCCCATGACCTTGGTGTTATAGGGCTCCACTCTAACCAACTGAGCTAATGGCCATCTCCAAACCCCATCTCTTGGTGGAATGTATGTCAGTGAATGTGTGGGCATATTTTTAAACCACCACAGGTAACAATCCAAAAGAGAAATTCAAATCAAATAATTTAAAAATTTAACAACCATAAAAGTAGGTATAAAAAGAAGAACAGAACAATAAAAAGTGATGGGAAAAACAGAAAACAAATGGCAAGATGTACAACTTTAAAACTAACTATATTAACAATAACACTGAATTTAAAAAGAGAGGGTCAGGAGGGGTGATTACACAACTCCATACAGAAATTTGGCAGATAACAGTTATGTTTATTATCTTGATTGTGCTGATAATTTCATTAGTGTAGGCATATTATAAACTGCATCATATTGCACATTTAAAAACTGCACTTTTTTTGTATGTCAATTATACTTCAATTAGTCCATTTTCAAATATGTGGAATTAGCCTCAGTATACATCGAAAGAAAAGTTCCCACATAAAATACAAAAGAAAAAATGCTGAAAAAAAAAAAAGCTAAAATACCTAAGATCAGGGATTAAACAAAGGACATCACTCTCAAATTTGCAAAAAAAAAAAAAAAAAAAAGGCTAATAAGAGATTACTATATACAACTACAAGCTAAAAATTAGATAACTTACATAAAATGGACCAATTCCTAGAATGGCATGAAGTAATTAACTGCGCAAAAAAAAAAAAAAAAAAAAAAGAAATTCTGGATAGACTTACAACAAGTGAAGGTATTAAATTAGTAATTTGAAATTAATTTCTTCCCATGAAGTAGAGCCCATACCCAAATGGCTTCACTGGAAAATTTTAAAGAACACTTAAACAATAACTAACAGCGATTCTTCACAAAATGTTCCAGAAAATTTAAGAGGAGAGAACAATCCCCTACTCATTCTATATTGAAAGTATTACGCTGATACCAAAACCAGACAAAGACATCACAAGAAAAGTATAGACCAGTATGTCTTATGAATACAGGTGCAAAAATCCTTGACAGTATACCAGCAAACTAAATCCAGCAACATATGAAAGGATTATACACTATGACCAAATAGGATTTATGCTAAGAATACAAGATAGCTTCAATATCCAAAGATCAATCATTATAAAACACCATATTAACAGAAAAACAAAAATCATACCATCATTTCAAGATATGCAGAGAAAACACGTGACAATATCCAACACATTTACCTAACAAGACAAGAAACTAGGAATAAAATAGAACTTCCTTAACCTGACAAAATACATCAACGAAAAACCTACAGCTAATATCACACTTACTGAGAGACTATATGTTTTCCACCTAATATCAAGAACAAGATAAATATGTCCACTCTGACCAACTTTATTCAATATGCATTAGCAAGAAACAGACACATAAGGTATACAGATTAGAAAGAAAGAAGTAAAACTACCTCCACTTGCAGATGACATTAAACTGTATATAAAAAATTCTCAGAACTCCACTAAAAATTAGAACAATGTTCAATTTCATCAAGGTTGCAGAATACGAGGAAATACACAAAATCCATTTTATTTCTATACAGTCAATGAATAAGCCAAAACTGAAATTAAGAAAAATAATTGTTTACATCACAAGATATTAATTACTTAGTAATATATTCAATTAAAAAAATGCAAGACTTACAGATCAAAAATCCCATAACAATGTAGAAAGAAATGATTAAAGATTTAAATAAATGAGAAATAACCATATTTATAGATTGCAAGTATAAATATTTTTATGATGGAAATACACCAATGGGAAAAGAATATTTTCACCATGTGGTACTGAGACAACTGTATATCTACGTGCAAAAGAAAGAAGTAGGACCCTTACCTCACATCACATAGAAAACGGAATTCAAGTGGATCATAGATCTAAATGTAAGGGTTACAACTAAAAGGCTCTTGGAAGAAAGTACAGGAATGAACATGTGTTACCTTAGGTTAAGCAATCGTTTCTTAATTATGACAGCAAAGCATAAGCAATAAAATAGGAGACTGATAAGTTGTAATTCATCAAAATTGAACATGTTTTTGTTTCAAAGAACATCATTAAGAAAATGAAAAGACAAAACAAAGAATAAGAAAAAATCTTTAAAAATCATATACCTGATAAGGGATCTGTAAACAGAATATGAAAAGAACGTTCTCAATAAGAAAACGACAATCCAATTTTTAAAAAGTTGGCAAAGAATTCCAACAGGCGTTTCTCCAAAGAAGATATATAAATGGTCAATAATCACATGAAAAGACGTCAAACATCATTAGTCCTTAGGGAAATGCAAATCAAACCCACAATGGTATACTACTTCATATCCAAAAGAATTAGTATAACCAAAAAGACAGATAATAAGTATTGGTGAGGAGAAATTGAAATCCTCATATATAGCTCTACAGTTTGGTCATTCTTCAAAAAGTTAGACAGTTAGTATATAACCCAGAATTTCCAACCTTATATGTCCACTCCAGATAACTAAAAACATATGTCCATGCAAAAACTATATCCGATTGTTCATAGCAACATTATTCATAATAGCAAAAACTAAAAACAACCCAAATGTCTGTCAACTGATGAATGAACAGAATGTGCTAGACCCATATGATGGAGTATATTTGCCATTAAGAAACCTGAAATACTCGTCATTCTGAAGATTGGTAAAACTCAAAAAAATTAGGCTGAAGTTATTCTCTGCCCCAAATAATGTATACTTGTCTCTCCTTGCTCCTTTCCACTAGATACAGCCAAAAACCCTGGAAAGAATAAAAAACACAACTAGAAAGAAACTCTGAACAGTGGTTAGAAGAGGGCAGGCTTCTAAGTGGAGGCAAAGTGAAGGAATAACAGAGCAGCAGGCATTTGATGACCACCCACCCTACAAAAGAAGGTGACCTAGACCTGGTATTTCTCAAAAACCAGCATAACAACCTATTTTGGCCCATACAGGCTCCTTTCTCCCCAGGATCCAAAAAGAATTCTGCCCAAATCGCAGGACCAGCCAATTAGAATCAGAAAGAGGGGTGTTATTGGAAATACTGATGACAATAAATAGCCAAGGAATGTGTTAGCCTTTCCAACTTGACCTGAGACCCTGCTCCATTCAGTGCATGGCAGGATGCGCTGGCAGGGATCACGTCACAACAACAGTTTGTATGTAGAAGAAGTCTGTTCATATTCATTAGTGAGTGGCAGTACATTGTGTGATATACCTTATTTTACCCATTCTTAGAAATGGTGAACTTTTAGATTTTATCCAGCTACTAAGTACTAGTGTTTCTATACACGTTTTTGGCACAGACGTGCATTTTTAGGATAACTATGTAAGTTAGAGTAGAATTACTGAGTCATATTGTATGTATCTATTCAGCTTAATAGAATCTGCCAAAATTGTGCCAGAGTCCTGGCTCTAATTTCTCTTTCCACAAACTATGTATGAGAGTTCCTCACTGACACAAGCTATTGCCAAGGTGTGAGATTTATGTTCGCCCAGGCTCTCTGGATGAGGCAATTTCACCTATGGCAGGGAGTTTGAAACAGGTAGAGAATGGCAGAGTTGTTAAGCTGATGAAACAGAGATTAAAAGTCGAGGCTGCTGTGCAGCTGATATTTATGTGGTACGACACTCTAGATGAGGGAGCTGTTCACAGGACCAAGGCAATAATATGTGTGGAAGTTTACAATAGGTCCTTGGTCAGGGCCTGGGCTGAACATGTGCACAAGACTCATCAAGGCATAGCAGAAAGTGGATGTGAGGCTAAGAGAGGAATGGAAATAACAGAGGTCTTGCAGTGCCCATTGACTGTGGGAAGAGTACCGAAACCTATAGCAACCTGTTAGGTAATATTCAATCATCAAACATATACTTTAATCAGAGTCCAATATGAGTAGGAAGAGTAATGGATCAGGGAAAAAAACATATGATTTATAGAAATGAGGTCAAAAATTCCCAACTTTTGAAAAATATATTCTAATTACAGATCCAAGATTAGTGGAACCAAAAAATCAAAATAGATATGCATGTGGTACATCATACTTAAACAGCTAAAAGACAAATAATAAAATTAAATGTGCCAGAGAAATAAAAATGCATTGCCTTCCTATCTGGGAATAATGATGTAAACAATGGCTGCTTTCTCAAGAGTATCCACAGAGAGCGGGAGAAAAACGGACCAGCATCTTTCCAATGCTAAAGAAAAAATAAGTTTGTCAACTCAGAATTCTGTATCCAGCAAAATTATCCTTCCAAACTGAGAATGACATAAGAAACCTCCACACAATCAAACCTGAGACAATTTGCTGCTGGATAACCTGTAAGGCAAGTAATACTGTAGCAAGTTCTTCAGACTATAGTGAAACAACACTTCATGTAAATTAAAAATTAAGGAAAAAAATGAAGAGCACACACACAAAAAAGAAGATGTGAAAATACGTGGTGAGTGATCTTTTTAAAGGGCTACTTGATTCAGTTTGCTAGCGTTTTGTTGAAAATTTTTGCACCTTTTTTCATCGGGATATTGGCCTATAGTTTTCTATTCTTGTTTTTGTTCTTGTCTATTTTAGGATTGATCCCAAGGATGCAAGAATGGTTCAACATTTAGGTTGGTTCTGTATTTTTTCCAGCGTAAATAAAGCTGTGATGAACATGGGAGCGTAGGTATCCCTTCAACATGATTTTCATTCTTTGGGTATATTCCCGGAAGCGGGATTGTACCCCCAAAATATGTATAATCAATTATGCTTCAGTTAAAATGCAAAAGGGTTGTTAAACAAATGGAAATCAACAAACTTGATATATCACAGCAACAGAATGAAGGACAAAAACCAAACGATCATCTCAAATAATGCAGAAAATTTATTTTATAAAATTCAATATCCCATTCTGACAAAAAGCCCAACAAACAGGGTATAGAAAGAACATACTTCAACACCATCAAGGGTACATATGACACACCCACAGTTAATATCACACAAATGTGGAAAAGCTGAAAGTTTTTCCTCTAAGAACGATGCCCACTCTCACCACTCATAACACAGTACTGAAGCAATTAGGCAAGAAAAAGAAATAAAAGTCATGCAAATTGTGAAGGAGGAAGTCAAATTGTCCTTGTTTGCAGATGACATGATCTTATATGTAGAAAATCCTAAAAGCTCCAGCCAAAACTCTTAAAACTGATAAATGAATTCAGTATAGTTGCAGGATACAAATGAAAATACAAAAATCAGTAGTTTCTGAACACCAATAATGAGCAACCTGAAGAAGAAATCACGAAAGCAATCCCATTTACAGCAGCTACAAAAAACATAAACTACTTAAATATAAATTTTACCAAGGGAATGACAGATCTGCAGAAGAAAAACTATAAAACACTGATGAGAGAAATTGAAGACATCAAGAAATGGTTAGACGTGGACATTCCGCATTCACAGATTGGAAGAATCAATAATGTGAAAAATACCACACTACCAAAAGCTGCCTATAGATTCAACTCAATCCCTATCAAAGTGCCAGTGACATTCTTCACACAAAATAGAAAAAACACTACTGTAATTTGTTTGAAACCACAAAAACACCCTAATAGCCAAATTAAACCTGAGCAAAGGGAACAAAGCTGGAAGCACCACAGTACCTGACTTCAAAATATACCGCAAAACTATAGAAACCTAAACATCATGATACTGGCATAAAAAAAGACTAGAAACTAATAAAACAGAATAGAGAACCCAGAAATAAAGCCACATATTTACAGCCAACTAGTTTCCTCTCTTCTTTTTTCAGATTATAAAATAATTTATTGATAATTTTTTAAAAATCTTGAGTAATTTTTTTTCTGTTGCACATCACAAATTATATATTTCCCAGAAATGATTTCTTCTTATTATTATTTGTATTTTTACATATTTATGGGGTTCAGAGTTGACTTACGAGTATTCGTGTACAGTGTGTGATGATCAAATCAAAACTGATTTTGGACAAAGACCCTAAGAATATTCATTAGGGAAAGGACAGTCACTTCAATAAATGGTGCTGGGAAAACTAGATACCCATATGCATAAGAATGAAATTAGACCCTATCTCTCAGTATATGCAAAATAAACTCAAAATGAATTAAAGGCTTAAATGTAAGACCAAAGACTATGAAACTACTTTTAGAAAACATAGAGGAAATGCTTCAGAATATTGGTCTGGGAAAAGACTTTATGAACAAGACCTCAAATGTACAGGCAACAAAAGAATAAAAACAAAAACCAAGAAACCGACAAATGAGATTACATCAAACTAAACAGCTTCTGCACAGCAGAGAAAAGAAATCAACAGAGACAACCTGCAGAATGGGAGAAAGTATTTTCAAGCTATGCATCTGACAAAGGATTAATATCCAGAATATAAAAAGGACTCAAACAACTTAACAGCAAAAAACAAGCAAACTAATAATCCAATTAAAATATGGGCACATGAGCTGAATAGACATGCTTCAGAAGAAGACATATAAATGGCCAAGAGGTATAGGAAACAATGCTCAACATCAGTAATCTTCAGGGAAATGCAAATCAAAACTACAATGCAATATCATGTCATTCCAGGTAGAATGGCTAACATTAAAAGACGGAAAATACCAAAGGCAGATGAGGATGCACGGAAAGTGGAATTCTTACACACTGTTGGTGGGAATGCAAATTAATACAGCCATTATGGAAAACAAGATGGAGGTTTCTCAAAAAGCTAATAATAGAATTAAAATGTGATCCAACAGCCCCACTATTGGATATACGTTTAAACAAAGGAAAGGAAATCAGTATATCGAAGAGATGTGTGCACACTCATTTTTATTGCAGCACTATTTATAATCACAAAAATATGGAATCAACCTAAGTATCTATCCACAGATGAATGGATAAAGAAAATGAGGTATGTAAACACACAATACTATTTAGCCATTAAAAAGAATGTAATCCTGACATGGGCACATGTGTGAGCTTGGTGGATATTATGTTAAATGAAATAAGCCAGGAGCAGAAAGAGAAATACTACATGTTCACACTCATATCTGGAAGCAAAGAAAGTTGATCATGGGTAACTAGAGATAAGAATGGTGCTTACCAGAGATTACCATGTTGAATTTTTGCAGAGGATTCTTAAAGCAAATGTTCTTCAGAGGTCCTGGTTTTCTAAAGCCGTGCAGTTTCAAATATTGACCTTGCAGAGGACTGGACATTTTCCTCAGGCTATAAAGTCTGCTGTAAGATAAAGATTTGTGGGACAGCAAGGCTGCTGGCTCAAGGACAGAAAGATTACTGATTGTTATGTGAAGATACTGGAAAATTTCTGGAAAGAGAAGGAATGTTTGCTAAGATCAAGCTTTTGGTGGTGGATCACTTAATTGTCTAAGGGCATGTCATCTGACTTGTTTCACTGAAAGGTACCAGCCAATATTGTTAAACTATAACCCCACCTTTGTTCTCTTCCTGTAACTTCCTGCTCTGGAAAATATTTTAGTATATGTGCTGCCGAAGCGAGCACCTGCTCTGGAAAATAAATGCAGGAAGAGAACCCCAATTCGGGGTTGACTTCCTAAGGAAGGGATGCCTCTTGCTTGAGGGTTCTGGGGAAGTTAAGCACTTCGGTGCTTCTCACTGCTCAGAAGAGATGGGCTATGAGTAATCCTTTGTGGCTCCGTCACTCAGGGGACGTGGGGTGACAATTCCGTGGGCAAAGCAACAAGTTTTTAGCAGAAGGATAAAGTGGTAGGGGATAGTGAGAGTTGATTAACAAATACAAAATTAGAGCTAGGTAGGAAGAATCGGATTTAGTGTTCTATAGCACTGCAGGGTGACTGTAATTAACAACAATTTATTGTATACATTCAATCAGCTGGAAAAGAGGATCTTGAATGCACCCAACACAAAGAAACAATAAATGTTTGAGATAACAGGAAAAAAAATACCAGTGGTTACGAGGGTAACAAGGAGAGAGAGAGAGATGCACCGATGAACAGGTGGAAAACAGATGCTTATTAGGGCAGCGAAAGTATTCTGTATGATACTGCAATAGTGAATACATGACATTATACATTTAGCAAAACCCATAGAACTATACAACACAGGGAGGGAATCCTAATGTAAACTTCACTTAATAATAGTGTATCAATATTGGTTCATAACTGTACCAGCAATGCTGGATATTAATAATAGGATAAAGTCTGTATGTGTGTAGGGTGGTATTTTCTGCTCGATTTTTCTGCAAACCTAAAACTGCTATAACATAAAGTCTACTACTCATTAATAAAATAAAATATATGGGGAAATACAAGACAATTTTTCAATTGTTTTTAACATGCATTTCAGTGTATAAAGCAAAAACCGAAAAAAAAAACAGTATTGTATACGTAAAATATATGATAACAAGACCACAAAGTAAAAAGGATTAAAAGAAAGGACGAAGTCATGAGGGTATATTTACATGGAGTGGTACAAACATAACTCGAAGTACACTAGGCTAAGATAAAGGTTGATGTGCCAATCCCTAGAGCAACCATTCGTCCCGGAGTAGGTAGTAATCTGGTTACTGTGGCTGTATAATTCAATCCCCCAAACTTAGCTTTTTATTATACACATTATTTACTGTTTTTGTTTCCTAACAGACTGTACTTCAATGAAAGTACTTGCATCATAGGACTCATACCTGGTGAATGCTAAAAACTACAGGAAAATTTATTGAATCTATAAATTAATTTAACTTAAAATAACTAGGTATAATGATAATAAAGAAATGCACTCTTTAGGAAGATCATTTGCCTTAACAGCAATTGTTTATCTTATGGACATATAGACTGAATTAACTTTCTATAAAAGAAATAAAATGTACAGATTCAAAACTATTTCAAAAACTAGCATTTGTAGAAATAAAAAAAAACTTGCTCTAATACCACACCAGCCTTTTCAGCTCAAACATCCTACTGAGAAAAAATAGGAAAGCTGGAAGATATTAAAGATATTGTTTGAAGGCACCACAAATCAAAGGAAGAAAGCATTCAAAAAGACAGAATCTCAATTAGGAGAGAAGGCTTTGTCATGAGAACCACTCACATTTGTTACCGCTTCTCCCTTGAAGGCTTTTGCTGATTCCAAGGATGTGAGTGAGGATCCAGGAGGCTTCAGCAGAAAGTTGGAGCTGAGCAGCTAAGCAGCTGAGAAAGACTTCTGGCAGTCTCACCCAACCAAGAGGACACCGATTAAACCTGACAGTTCACAGACGAAACGAATCACAGAAAACAAACCAAGGGTTCATTTGGCATCACCAAGGGGTTATGTCCTAAGGTCAATATAAACCTAAAATAGAAAACTCCACACAAAGCTCGAGATCCAGCTTTAAAAGGACTCAATTTCTGACCGCAGCTTGATTAACTGTCCCCACCCTAACTGCCTGTCAAATGCAAATGTATGCCAGAGAATGATAAAATCACCCAGAAACTCCAGTTACCTCTACACTATTTCATACAGAAAATCCAGCCTGCAATCAAAAGTACCCACACATGCAGAAAGCGAATGGGGTGGGAAAGGACTAGCATCAGGATTGGGATCCATTTTCTCCATATAATGAGGATGTCTGGAACAGAAAGAACTAAGACTTGGTGATTCCCACACAATTTACAGCAACAGTGAGATACCACTACACACCTGCTAAATGAGAAACAATGAAAAATACTAACCATAATAAGTGCTGACAAGTACTTAATCAAAGGTGACTCTTTTACACTGCTGGTAGGATTTAACACACAGTATGTTCACTGCAGAACATTTACACAAATTCTAAAGTATCTGAAAGGCACCACTATCATGTGATCTAGCCTTTCAGTTCCATGAAATTAAAAAATAAATAGATAAATAAATAAAAATTTACATCTATACAAAGACACCTTCAAGAATATCCATAACACAGGAAAGGATGGATGGCTTTGGCAAGATGAGAAGGGAACAATATGAGGTTCATAAGGAACCTTGGTGGAAGAGGAGAGGATGTTTATGTTATCTTGATTGTGATGACAGTTTCATTAACACATGAAAGTCTTTAAACTTTTTTGATGACTTTAAAATTGTGTGGTTTATTTTAAATCAACTATACCTCAAAGAATTGTTCCAAATGTGCAGTATGCTCCAAATATGTGTCGCAAAGAAATTTCAGATCATTAAATTTAAAACAGGAAGTACTAAAATCTGTAAATCTGATAATCAAGCTCAAGTATTTGTAAAATTACCCAGTAATCTTAATCTAAAAAAAATGAAAAACAAAATTAAGATCAATGGATGAAATATTTTCAGTTACAAAAAGCAGAATCAACAAATCCAAAAGTTGTTTTTAGATGTTACTTTTGTTGTTTTTCTTTTCTGTAATAGGTTTAAAAATGATGAACACTTGAGACACTTATCAACACAAAAACCAGACATTATTACCAGGAATGGAGAATTATCTGTCCAGATCCTTGAGACATACACATAATATTTTAAGCAACCTTACGCTGATAAAATTCAAGTTACATGAAATCAGTAAATTCTTTAAAAAAATGAAATTAGAGAAAAATTTAGGATAAAAGAAATGCTTTTCAATTATATTATGAGACTGGTATAAACTTTACACGAAATCAATACTATAAGAAAGATAAGAAAATAAAATCAGTGGTTATAGTGGAGAACAGGAGAAATATAGCACCATCTTTCCAATGCTAAAGGAAAAATTAAAACTGTCAATTGAGAATTCCATATGTAGAAAAATTATGCTTTCACTGAGAGTGAAATAAGAAACAACCAAGCTTGAGACAATTTACCACTGGGAAAACTGTAAAAGAAGTAACGCTAAAGGAAGTCATTCAGGGTGAGGGTAGAGTTATCTCTCCTGGTGCAAACTAAGAACTGCAGGAAGAAGTGAAAAGCTCTGATTAAGTAAAATATGTGAATAAATACACGATTATTTACGATTATTTATTTAATTAATAACTGAGTAGAGCTAACTACTCTGTTCAAGCAAAACATCACAACAAAATAGAATTCCCATCTTTAACTATGTTATCTAAGGTCCACCCAGACCAGGCTGTATTTACCTAGTTAACTCAAATCACCACCACATGGCATCCATAGCGGCGCAGTTGGAAGCTGGTACGTTTATACTTGCTGTTACTAAAGAGTGCACCCTCTACCACACCACAGTGGTAATGGAGAGCAGGTAGAAAGTTTGGACTTCTACTCTCTGGGAATTAATGATATACTGCTCCCGTTCTTGCTGATGTGCCGTCAGAGGAAGCTCAGAGAAGAGTAACAGATTTCACCGCAGCCCATGCTAAAGAAGTCACTCTATATGGTGTGAGTAGTATGCACAAGAGGAGCAGTGACCTGCCACTCTTAGTGGAAGCCTAGTGGGGGGACAGAACTTCCAACCCTACACAGGAGTAACGAGGAACATCCCCCACTCAGGAGTCCATGGAGGCCAAGGGTTGAATCTGGACTTCTACAATCACCTGGCAACAGAGGCCGTGCCTTCACTTTTCCCCTCCTGATGTGGTGCAAAGGAAATAATCATTGATCCTGAAGGCAGAAAAAGAGTAATTACCCAGTCAGGAAACAGAAAGGAAATACGAATAAGGGGTGGGTAGGAGAACAAAGTCTCAGAGACCTGTGGGTCAATAACAAAGGTTCTAACATTCCTGTCATTAGAATCCCATAAGGAGTGGACAGAGTATAGTATTGCGAATACTTTTATAAATAATGCCTGAAAACTTCCCAATTTGTCAAACAAAATCTATATGTACAAGGCCTAACAATATTCTCCCAGGATAAACCTGAAGAATTCCAGACCAAGATACATCATGACCAAAATTCTGAAAACTAAAGATAAAAAAAAAAAATTGAAAGCACCAAGAGAGAAATGGCTTACCAAAAGAGAAAAAAAATATGACAACATTCTAATTATGTTGAATTTATCATCAAAAACCAGGGAAGCTAGACGAAAGTGCCACATTTTTCAAGTGCTGAAAGAAAAGAAATGTGAAATTCTAAACCCACTGAAAAGATCCTCAGGAATCAATTGAAAACCAAGACATTTTCAGATGAAAGAAAACTAAGAGAATTTATTGTCAGCACAACTACCCTAAAATATTAGCTAAAGGAAGTTCTCTAAACAGAAAGAAATTAAAAAATCAGAAATCGTGGAATATCCAAGAAGAAGGAAGGACAAGGTGAGCAAAAGCCAGGTGAATACAATAAACCAAGTTTCTCTTCTTGAGTTTTCTAAATAAGGTTTTTCATGAGAAGTAAAAATTATAACATTTTCTTATGTGGAGATCAAAGTATGAAGAAGAAGTATTTAAGACAATTATATTAAAAATAGTGGGCGGGTAAAGAGATGTAATAGGAGATAAGGTTTTTACCACATCACTAAAAGTTTTAAACTAATGACACCAGATTGTGATAGGTATACATATACATATATATTTGTGTGTATATATATATATATATACACACATATATAAGGTTAAGAGTAATCAGTAAAATAGTAAAATAGTAATGCAGAAAAACACACTCAAATACACTATACATAAATAAAAATAAAAAATCAAATTACAAAATTTTTTAAAATACCCTCAGGAAGGCAGACAAAGGAAAATGAAGAAAGAAAAACAGAGAAAACAAACAGAAAAAAAGTTATAGCGCACTTAAATCCTAACATACATATAATAACATTAAATGAAAATGATGTATACAATTGTATAACAACTAAAAGACAAATATCGGCTGAGTGAATTAACAAAAAAATGACTCAACTATTTTCTGTCTACAACAAACTTGCTTTAAATATAACGACATAAGCAGACTGAAAGTAAAGGATAAGGAAAGATATACCAAAAATTTTCAAATAAAGCAGGAATGGCAATAAGAGTATTACATGAAGCAGAATTCAGAGCAAAGAAAATTACCAGAGACAAAGATGGACATTATGTTATATAATAACAAATGGCCAGTTCAACAAAAAGATGCAGAAATCCTGAATATGTATGCACCCAAAACAGAGCTACAAAGTATGAGAAGCAAAACTGATACACTAGAAAGAATAAATAGTTGAATTCACAATTATAGCTAGAGACAACAACCACTGTCTCTCAACAGTAGACAGAAAAATTACATAGATTCAGCAAAATTTCTGAAGAAATCAACACCACCATCAATCAAGAGGATGTGTTCCACAATTACAGAACACTGCACCCAACAATAGCAGGAGACAAATTTCTTGCCATTGTCCATGGAACATACACCAAAACGAATCATATTGTCAAGCATAAAATAAACCTCAAAAAATTTAAAAGGACTGAAATCACAAGAATATGTTCTGTGATCATAATAAAGTCAAATGGGAAATCAATAACAGAATCATAACTGGAAAACCTCCAAAAATTTTCAAACAAAAATATTCACTTGCAAATAATCCATGGGTCAAATAAAATTTATTTTTAAAAAAGTCACTGAAATACATATAAAATAAAATGTATCAAATCAACATTTAAAGCAGAAAACAGAAATAGAAAAATAGCAAGCTAAAGAGGCGGAAACACTTCTCAATTCACTTTATAAAGCTACTATTATCATTATATCAAAATCAGACAATAATGCATCACGAGAAAAAACCGATCTACAGACACAAAACTACAAAATCCTTAAGATAATGGCAGCAAATAGAACTCAGCAATATATAAAAAGTTTATGCACCACAAACAAGCACATAATTCCAGGGATACACACAAAAAGGTAACCGTGGAATGTGATGGGTATGTAAATTAGTTTGACTATAGCAATCAGTTTGCTATGTCCGTGTATATCAAAAAATCACGTTGTACACCTTAAATTTATACAATAACTAAAAAACACAATTAATGTAATCTACCATATTAACGTGCTAAGAAATGAAAATAAAATGAGCACAGTAACTGATAAAGCAAAAGCAATTAAACAAATTGAACACCCATTTGTGATAAAAACTCTCAGAAAAACACGAATACACGGGAGTTTCCTAAACTTGATGGAGCAGCTGCAAAATGCCTACAACATTCAGTATATATAATGGTGGAAAAATGAATGCTTCACTGGTAGGTTCAGGAATAAGGCAAATATGCCCATTTTCACCACTCTCTATTCAAAAAAGTGCTGGACGGTTTTTGAGGGCAACAAAGCAAGAGAAGGAAATAAAAGGCATATAAACCTGAAAGGAAGAAAAAAAAAAAAAACTACCTATACTTGCAGGTGTCGTGATGTGTACAGAGACAATCTCAACGAAACTACGAAAAAGAATCCTTAGAAATAAGAAGTAACACTGGCAAGGTTATGAGACGCAAGAGGAACATATAAATCCCGTTGTATTTCTATATACTCATGATAGACATATGGACACGAAAATAAAAAATACTACAGAATTTACAATTGCTTCAAAAGTGAAATACTCAGACTTAAATGTAACAAAGCATCTACTGGCATTCTACGCTAAAAGTTACATAACACTGATGAGAGAAATCAAAGATTATGGAAAGACAAATCAAACAAATGGACAGACATACTCTGCACATGGATTGAGGGCTAACCATGGTAAAGATTTAAATTGTCACCTAAGTGATATAAAGGTTTAATACAATTTCTAAGTAAATTCCAACAATACTATTTGGAAATATTCAGAATACTGTCCTAAGATTGATATAAACGGGAAAAAGAGCTAGAATACTTAACACTTTGAAATAACAAATTATGTGGGACAACTCACTCCACTTAATTTCAAGATGTATTATACAGCTATAGTAATCAAGACAGTGTGGTATTCATAGTAAGATAGACACACAGATGAAAGAAACAGAAAAAGAACCCAGAAATAACCCTACACAGCATGGCCAATTAATTTTTGATAAAGCTACAAACAATTCTATTGAGAAAGAGTATTTTCAAAAATTATGCAATAGCAATTGGACATTCATAGGCCCATAATTTGATTTCGATCTAAACTTCATGATGCCTCATACAAAAATAACATCAAAATGTATCATAAATTTTTTTTAAAAATCTATAAAATAGACTTTTAGAAAAGAAATAAGATTAAAAACATTCCAGACATCGGGCAAGACAAAGAGTAATCAGATTTGACATCAAATATACAATCCATACAAGGGAAACGTGAGAAATTAGGCTTGGTCAATATTAAACACTTACTATGCTAATAGCTTTATTTTCTATTAAGCAAACAGAGAGAGAAGCTACATACTGGGAAAAATATCTATAAGCCGAATATGTGACAGAAAACGAGTATCTGTAATATAGAAAGTATTCTCATAACACACATTTTAAAAATTCCAACTGTAAAATGGTCAAAAGAAATAGAGATTTCACTAAAGAGGATATACAAATAGCAAATAATCACATGGAAACATGTTTAACATTATAATTATTTGGTAAATGCAAATTAAAATCACAATGCGATATCACTACACAGCTATCCTAATGGCTAAAATAAAATATAGTGACACCATGAAATGCAGACAAACTCAGACACTCTTTCTTGGAATTTAAGATGGTGCAGCCACTGTTACAAATTGCAGCAGTCTGAAAAAAAAAAAAAAAAATCCCTGAATATGCAAGTACCATATGACAGAGCATTGCACTCTTTGGTATTTAGCAAAGAGAACTAAAGACGCATGTTTCCAAGGAAACATATACAGAAATGTTTGACCCAGATTTATTTGTAATAGCCCCAAACTGAAAACACCCAGATGTCCCTCAAATAGTTAAACAAGATGTGGTATATCCATACCATGGAATTCTACTCAGCAATAAAAACTTTAAAAACCTATTTATACACACAAAAATCTTTATGAATCTCCGGATAATTAAATTGAGAGAGAAAAAAAAAATGTCCCAAAGGTCACATACAGAATGATTCCATGAATATAATGTTAATAAAATTTTTTAAAAATTACACTAATGAAGAAAAGATCATTAGTTGCCAGAAGTCAAGGATGGGGAGACGAACGACAGGGGCCTGCCTATAACAGGGAAACGAGAGGGATTCTTGTGGCGATTGAAATGTTCTCTATCTTGACTGTATAATTATTAATATCCTGCTTGAGATAGTGCTCCATGGATTTCAAGATTTTAATCCTGGGAGAAAATAAGTAAAGGGTACATGGACCTTTTCATATTAATTCTTGTAACTGCAAATGAATGTACACTTACCTCAAAATAGAAAGTTAAGTTAATTTTGTTCATAGTCTTGATATAGAATTGGGATTAATTGGCTATGGGAGGAAAACACCTATTAATTAAAACTGATTTTAAATAATAGGTTTAGGGGAAAAAAAAAAAAAAAAACCTGCCTCCTGTAATAATCAACGAGTCCAAGCATCCTGCTGAGAAAAACTGGGAAAGCTGGAAATATATGAAAGATATCCCTTTGAGGTATTACAAGTTTAAGGGGGCAAGAATTAAAGGTCCAGAATTTCAGGAGGAAGTAAAGCCCAAGTGGTGAGATCTAACTTTGGTATCAACTTCGCCACAAAGTATTTGTTAATTCAAAGATCTGAATGAGCACTCAAGATGCTAACACAAAATTGAGGCTGAGAAACTAAGTATCTGACGGTCTTCCAGTACTATCTCCATCACAGGCAGCACAAATTTAGCTCAGAGCCTACCAAAGCAGAAGGCTAATTAGTGTTTTAAAATTTTAGGTTCTTTTGACATCCTAGAGGGGATATGCACTAAATGTCTATGTGAACAAGAAATACAATATAACTTGAAATCCAGCTTCAAAAGTTCTCAAGGTCAGAAAGGGCATTTCACCAGGTTACTGCCTCTCAATAGCAAAAGAAATGGTCCCTGGAGGAAGATATAATCACCCAGAGCCTGCAATTATCTCTATACTACATCAAACAGAAAAGCCAGCATGCAATAAAAAAGAACCATACATGCAAAACATGAACGGAAAGGATTAGCATCAGGCCTTTAATCTGTTTTCTCCATTTACTGGGAATGCTTGGAACACAAAGAACTATGACTTGGTTATACCTTGCAACATAAGCAACAATGTGATACCAGTGCATACCTATTGGAAGGGCTACAGCGAAAGTTCTGACCATGACAAACAATGGCAAAGATGTTGAGCACCTGTGACACTCATATTGCTGGTAAGCTGTAAAATGGTATAATGTTGCAAACTACTTTGTCATACTGTAAAATAACTTAAAGAAACACTAATCATGCTATCCAGTCATCCATTTCTGGAAGTTTACTTTTTTTTAAGAAAATGAAAGTATATGTCCATAGAAAGACTTACACAAGAAGGTGCATAGCATGGGAAAAGGTGGAGTGTTTGGGCAGAACCAGCAGAGAGGGAATACATATATGCACAAGAAACTTGGAAAAGAATGTGACATGGATAGTTACATTATCTTGATTATGGTGACTGTTTCACAATATATAATATCTCAAAACATATATTGTTCATTTAAAAGTTGTGCAGTTTATTAAGTGAATTACACCTCAATAAAGCTATTACGATGTATGAATTGACCCAAAATATATCCAAATGAAAATAAATAGCATTAATTGCACAAGTGAAAATACTGACAATTTCAGATATGACAGCTGACCTCAAGCAATTGAAAAATGAGTAATTTACTATAAAAATAATTGAAGACATGAAACAATAAAATTAAATCAGTGAATGAAATTTTAATGATTGCAGAGATTGACGAATCCCAAAGTTTTTATTGAAATGAATATAAAATTGACAGATCCCTTGCACAAATTATGGAGAAAAATAAAAGAAACCTATTACCAGTACGAGAAACGTAGATTGAATCACCACTACCAATCCTGTAGACAAACACATAATACTACAAATTGATATTTATATAAATTTTATGCTAACAAATTTTATAGTGTATGGAATGACAAAAAATTTTAAAAGTGGGCAATCTCAATATTCCTTCAATTATTAAATCAGTAGTGTTTATAAAAAAAACCTTTTTTACAAAAGAATTCTATGTCTTAGTGCCAGAATTCCTGAACTTTTCCATATAATGAGAAAGAAATAACACCAATCTTGTTCAAAGTCTTCCGCAGAATAGAAGAACACTCTCCCAAATGTTATAGGAGAACTTTGTAAACTTTACATCAAATTGATGAGGATATTATAAGAAAGTAAATCAACCGTTCATATCCTGCATGACCAAACCACAGAAAACGACAACTTATGTTTTATATTAAAAATCAAGGATGCATTAATTATAAAACACAATGCTCAAATTGTGGTTAATCCAAGAACGAATTCTTGTTGGTTTAACATTTTGAAATCAAACCACTTTTTAAAAAGTAAGAAAAAAATGTACTATTACAAAGGGAATAACCATTTGACATAATTTGCCACACTTAAGATTAAAAACTAAAACTCAGAACACTGCAGCAAATATCCTACTCAATGGAAAAACATTGAAAATTTACCCCTGAAATCAGAAAAGATACAACAATATCTCCTGTCCCCAGTTCTACGCAACATTTTATGGCGGTCTTAGCCAGGGCAATAATGCAAGAGAAAATGTAAAAGACCAGAAATTTAAAAGGAAGATATGCAAACATCACTATTAAAACATTACATGTTTATGTTTCCAGACTATCTAAAAGCAATCTGTAGGAAATTCATTAGAATTAATAAGCGTTAGCAAGATTGATGGACACAAAAGAGTCAAACATAAACACATTTGTCAGAGAATAGCAGTTCTTTAATGAACTTTGTATACATATCATCAGAAATGGCAGACAAACCCTAGAGGACAAGGATTTGTTTTTTAGGCTTTTTCTATATACTTATTGCATAAACTTTGAGAGTCGTCATAACCCTGATCATTGTTGTCAATTTTCTCCGATATCACGGTAACAGAAGCCCCTGAATATAAAGGAAACTATATAATACACTTGACGTTTAATGTCAGTGAAACTTCTAATTCTGTAGTTTTTAAGCATAGCTTCTTTTCCTGTTCTGCACTAACTCAAAAAAAGAAGAAAAGCATATGCCACCTTTTGTCAATTTCTTTGGTTTTTCATTTATTAATTACACATACATCGTGTGCTCACTGAACACTCTCCAAAATGCAGATCTCCATTCCTTTCACAAGTAACCAGCGAACTGTGTGTATTAATAGATCTACACACACATATGTATTCACATAAATAGTATATTTACAAATTGTGCACAGATTGGAAAATAAATTACAATTTGCTTTCTTTTTAGCAATATATCCTGGAAGTTTTTTCCATAAGTCTAGCTTTAAATTGGTTGAAAAAGCTACCTAGTATTCATGGTACAGACAAAGCATAATTTACTCAGAAATAGCAATTTTGCCATATTCGGACCCATAATTTCATGTACATGTGTGAATAATTGTGTCAGATGTGGTATTAGAAGGTGAATTACATTATAGAAGTTTAAGTAAAAAAAAAGCCAAATGATTTTCAAAAAGCCAGTTCTATTTTATACCACTTTGACAACCTCGTAGCAAGATATTATATAGAGTCTTGCTATGAATAACTTGAACTAAGTATTAAGCATATTTAAGAGAGTAATTGCCAATTTATACATAGCTTGTGTGTACATCAGTACTTAGATGCAACGTTAAGTCCATTTGTTAACCTATCATTATAATTATTTTAAATACCAAAATTATTACATATTAAGCCTATCGAATTGTTACGCATATCCTCTCATCATTGGCCTCTGTTCTATCTGTCCACAGAAAGTACATGTCCATGCTGATAGATTCTGATTGCTACTCATAGATTCTGATATTTGCTACATTTCTATGAATCGCTTCTGATATGGTTTTGCCAAAGTTTAATGTTACTGAATGCTGTAGAATAGCCTTAGATATAAAATATTTTGCAATACAAGTGTCACCTCCTTATTCTCCCTCAAGGGGTTTTGGCATTTCTCATTCAATTTCTCATCCAAGTCACAAGTAATACCAGATCAGCAATAAGAATAACAAACCATTTGGATATTTTATGTGCAAATGTGCTTAATTTATTTCAAGTTGTGCACATGCAGAGATCTTTACGTATTGAAGATAAAATTAAATGTTTGCTTTTTGGCTTTTCTTATTTTTCATACCAGCTATATGTTCTGCTTTTGCTTTGCTTTATTGTTACTGTCCAATAAATTACCTTCTATTTACACATATGGAATAACCTGCATTGACATAAAATATATTGAAGTTTTTTTTTTTTTTTTTTTGTCTTTTTCGTGACCGGCACTCAGCCAGTGAGTGCACCGGCCATTCTTATATAGGATCCGAACCCGCGGCGGGTGCATCACCGCGCTCCCAGCGCTGCACTCTCCCGAGTGCGCCACGGGCTCGGCCCTATATTGAAGTTTTTGAAGTCTTAGTAAACTGTATATTTGGCACCTATGTGAAATATAAGTAATATTAATGAAGTAAGCTAATGTATACCCACGAAATACTTCACAGAAATAGATATAGATTACCCACCCATGAACAATGATTTAAATGACAGCTGCCTTCTTAGCAGGATCCACGGAGAACAAGAAAAATGGTATGCAATCTTTCCAATGCTGAGGAACAAGGTAAAATTTGAAACCCAGAACCATGAGAGCAGTACCCAAGCCACACACATAACCAAAGGTAAAGGATGAATACCTTTTTGGTAAGAAGCTTAAAGATAAAACCTGTGACAAAACAGTGTCTTACGCTGACCAGACGAAGAACTCAAAAAAGCCAAGCTAGAAGATGACAACATGGGGAAATATCTGGATATCAGAAGCCGTACTCTGCAGTAGAAACAGACTTCATAAAATTAGTCCAGTTTTGTCACCAAACAAACACCAGACAAATGGCAGCACCAAGCCAGCTGGGGGATAAATGTCCATGTTTCTTATCTTATATTATGCAACATGTCCACTTCTTAACAACAAAAAAAGTTATGAGACATTGAAAGAAACAGGAATGTGTGACACATATAAAGGACAAAAGGCAAACATCAGACACTGCCTTTGAGGGAACCCAGATGTTGGACTAGCAGACAGATGTTACAACAGCTATTATGAATATGTTCAGAGAACAAAAGAAAACCATGTTTTGAAATTTAAAGAGATATACTATTAGCAATGACACATCAAATACAGAATATTAATAAACACTTAGAAGTTCTTATTTTGAGAAAGTACTAAATTGAAATTCTGAAGCAGAAAACTACGATTAACAAAATTAAAAATTCACTGGATGACTACAAAAGGAAATTTGAGATGACAAAGAAAAATTACCAAACTTGAACATAAATCAATAGAAATCATGCAATTGGAAAAACAGAAGGGAAAAGGAATGAGGAAACATGAAAAGAGCCTCAGATAAATTCGGGACACAATCAAGAATACCAATATACACATAACTAAGTACCAGAAAGAGGCAAGAGAGAATAGGATAGAACATATATTCAAAGAAACAATAGCTAAAAACCTCCGAGAATTCAATGAAAAACACTAATCTACACACCTAAGAACCCAATGAATTTCCAAGAAGTTAAATGCAAAGAGATTCACTTCAAGAGATATCACAGTCAATATGCTGAAAGCCAAAAATGAAGAGAAAATATTGAAAGCAGGAAGAGAGAAGTAAATCAGCACATAGAAGTGTTCATGGGTAAGGCCAGCAGATTATTTTTCATCAGAAACGCTGCCAGAATGCACTGGCATGACATATTCAAAGTGCTGAAAGAAAAAAGAAACTGTCAACCAAGATGCCTGTTTCCAGCAAGGCCATCTTTTAAAATGAAGGAAAAATTAAAACTTTCACAGATAAATAAAAACAAAGAATTTATTGTTAATATCCTGCAATGTAAGAAATGTTAAATGAAGTTCTTCAGCCGGAGAGGAGTGATAGTAGACAGCAGGTAGAATCTATATGGAAAAAAAATTAAGATCTCCAATAATAGTAATTGTGTAGGTAACGATTAAACAAAGCATAGTGACTTACTGAGGTTCCTTTCTACTCATAACTGACTTAAAGGACAATCGCACAAAACAATATAAAAGAAATTGTATTTTGGTCATATAGCATATATCAATGTAATATATTTGACAATAAGCACATGATAAAGGGGCTTTTGAATGAAACTACATAGGAGTAAGAAATTAAGACCAGATGGTAACACAAATTCACAGAAAACAAATGAAAAAATTCAGAAGTGGTACATAAGTTTAATACAAAACCAAATGAACTCTACAAATATAATTCACTCTCCTTTCTTCTACCTTCTTCAATGGACATTAGATTGTATACAGCAATAAACATAAACGTATTTTGGGGTGTGTAACATACAAAAACATATGAATAAAAAACAGCATGAAAATGAGGGAGTTTAATGGTAGTAAATATTCTGGATCCTACTGGATGGATGTATAGAATGGATGTATAGATTAATTTCGTGTAAATCTCAGAAGTGGTGGACCAATGAGTACAAAACTATGCTCTCTGTCCTAAGTTAATCATTGGGCAGTATATGCCTGTATTGAATCAACACACCGTACCCCACAAATATGTAAAACTAAATGTTCAAATTTTAAAAATAGTGTAAATCCAAACTAGATTCTGATAAAATTTATACTGTAAGTCACAGAGAAAACATTAAGATAATAACCTGAAAGCATGATGGAAATTATTAAAGAAATTAAAATGGTACACAGAAAAAGTCTACTTAATAAAAGGAAGTAAATGTGGAGACAAGGAAAAAATAGTCATAAGTCATATAGAAAACAAAACCAAAATAAAGTCAGACACAAATCCAACCATATCAAGCACAATATTAAATGTGAAAGGATTAAGCAATACCAGCAAAGGAAAAGATTGTCGGACTAGATAAAAGAACATATAACTCCATGCTGTCTACATGGGACACATTATATTCAAAGTTGCAAATATGCTGAAAGTAAAAGAATGGAAGAAGCACCATACAATGAACCACTCTGAGAAAGCTGGAGTGGCAGAACAGAATATGTAGGCACAAAATCAGGCAAAAAATCAACAATTATATGCAAGATGTGAACAACATCATAAAATAAGAAGGCCCAAAAGACACCTGTATAATACTCCATCCCACAATTGCAGAATAAACATCCTTTGCATGTATACATGGAACATTTCCAGTGCAGACCTCATACTAGGCCGTAGAAAAAACCTCAACAGAGTAAAAGTACCAAAATGCAACAAAGTATGTTTTCTAGCACAACACACTGAAATTACAAATCAACAACAGACAGAAATTTGGAAAATTTTAAACATGTAAAAATTAAACCACATTGTACAACATAAAAAATATGTCAAAAAAGAATTCAAATGAAAAGTTAGAACATTAAAAATAGAACTAATTTTGCTAAGCAAAATGTTAAGTAATATTTTAAATATAAAATATGATTTATAAACTTCATTGAAATGTTAGATGAAGATCTACACATTTAACTGAATATTCAAGTTTCTCATTTAAAAAAATAATGGAAAATTTCCACAAGACATTTAAATAAAATATAGGACAAAAAGACCACAAAGAAAAGGGGGATAAATGGAATTTCCCTGTTAGGAGGTTGCATTTATATAAACTGCTATTTTCTTAATTCTATGTAGACCAAGATAAGTAAAGGATTCATTTGCCAAACTCTATTTCAACCAGTAAACATAACTCACAACACAAACAGACATAGGTAACATTTTGGTTACTAATGTAGCTTAAAAATTACCACAAAACTTATATCCTATAATATATTCCAAACTTACTTGTCTGTCTTACACTATGCTATACCTCAATAATGTACCCCCACCACATGATCCATACCTGGCACATGTTGGCAACTGGAGAAACATTTAGGCAATCAATGAAAACATTTAAGTGCAGTACATTAAGCAGAAAAAGACAGAAGAGATGCACTCTTCAGAAGATTACTTGCCTTTAAAGAAAATTTACCTTATTGTTATAAAGATTAGGTTAACTTGGTATCAGAGGAAAAACAACTAAACGTCTACCAGGCTAACCATTCGCTGAGAAAAAACTAGGAAAACTTGAAGACATTAGAGATATTATTTGAAGGCACTACAAACGCAAGGAAGCAAACATTTGAAGAGAAAAGATCTCAGAAGAGAAGCCCAGGGCATGACATCCAAGTTTGGTAACTCTTTTTTACTCAAAATATATGAGAACTCAAATGAGGTGATTACGAAGCCAAGACGCTAAGCAAAAAGGTGTAGTTTAGAAACTAAACAGCTGAGCAGAGCTTCCAGCAGTCTCAAAAGCTCAGCTCAGAGGACACAGGCAGAGCTAACGGTGAACCAAAGAGAAAAGTTCTGAAAGACACCCAAGGGTTCATTTGGCATCCCTGAGGGATTATGCCGTAAATGTCAATACCAACCAGAAATAGAACAAACCTCACAAAACCTGACATCCAGTTCAAAAGGACTAATTCTCTGAGATGAACTATGAGATGAACTTTGTGCCTGCTGACTGCCTCTCAGAAGCAAAAGCAAATGCTCACTAAAAGAAGTAATATTAATTCAACTTTCTAATTATTTCTATTGTATTTCACACAGAAAATAAACATATGATTAAAAAAATACATATACGCAAAAGCCTAAATGTGGGGAAAGGATAAGCATCACGATTGTGATTCATTCAGTCCATTTATTGGCGATAACTATGACAGAAAAAATAATGACTCGTGCATACCTGTACAATTTAGAGTGACAGCGAGATATCACTGCTCACCTATTAGAGGAGCTACAATTAAAAACACTGACCACAAACATCTCTGAAAGAACACCTCTCATATGATTCAGCCATTCCACTTCTTGAAGTTGATCCAAGAAAAAAAGAAATTGCAGATCCATCAACAGACTCATACAGGAATGTGCATAGCATGGCAAAGGAGGGAGGGCTTGGGCGGAATTACGAGAGGAAAGTCCAAAAGTACACTAGGAAATCTGGGGAGAGGGATAAATATGCTCATAATCTTAGCTGTGGTGATGGTTTCTCTCTCACACACACCAAAATATATAGCGTTTATTTTAATTTGTGCAGTTTATTTTAAATCAATTACACCTCATTTAAGCTCTTAATAATTGTGTGGTACATACCAAAATACATGTCTAATGGAAAATTTAGGGCATTAATGTAACATATGAAATCGTGCAAATTTAAGATTTAAAAATATTTTTTCATAAAATTAAAAAATAAATCAGGAATTTAAACCAAAATTTTTAGCATGAAAAACTAAAGTTAACATCAATTAATGAAACCGAAAACAAACAAAAAAAAGACAAATGCACGAATTTTCTCTTTTTTTTGGTGAAAGAATAAAAATGTGATGAATCCCTGGCAACAATGATCAAGGTGATAAAAAAGAAGACGCACATTATCAACAGCAGGAATTTACAAGGAATCATCATTAGGATACTGAACACATGTGCACTACGTTATGAGCAGATTTGTGCCAATAAATTTGAAATTCATGAAATGATAAAATTAAAAAAAATAGCAAAATAGTTAAACTAGGAAATCTCAAGGATTCTTTATTCAGTAAACTGCATCTTTATAGGGAAACTTTCCTACAAATGAATTCCAAGTCTTCCATCTAGAATTCCTGATTTTTCCCGTATTTGAGAATTAAATAACATCCAATATTTCACAACCTCTTAATAGGAGAGAAACAGCAAAAACCGCCCAAAATGTTTTATAGGACCCTTTAAAATTGACACCAAACTGATAAAGACATCATATGAAAAAAATCAAAGGTCTGTATTCCTCAGAATAAACATAAAAATTTAAGTGGAATTAAAACTTTACGTTTAACAAACAGAATTCGAAGACACTACAACTACAATGCACCATGAACAAGCTGGATTTAGTACAGGAAGGCTGTTCTTGTTGGTTTCACACTTTCAAATCAAACATCTTTGACAAACAAACAAAATCAGGTCACTATGACAGCAGATACAGAAAAGTCATTCGATAAAATTTATCTCCTACAAATGAGGGTTTTTTCTCCTTAAAACAACCCCCCCAAACCTAGAAAACTACAGCACATATAATAAGTGGTGAAATATTGAAAAACTTCTCCTTCATATCAAAATAGAGACAAGGATGTCTACTACCACCAGTTCTATTTAGTCAGGGAAATCATGCAAGAAAAGAAAGAAAAAAAGCATGAAGTTTGGAAACAATGAAATGAGCCCCGCCATTATCCACTGCATAATTATCCCTGCAGAGAATCTAAAAGCAACTTCTAGATAATGCAGTAGAATTAATAAATGAATTTATCAAGATTGATGAATACCGTACAGTTAAACAAGACACATTTTTCAGAGAATAGGAATTCTTAAAACATTTTTCATACACATCATAAAAAAGAGCAGAATAACCACACTGCACAAGGTTATACTTTGAAGATTTTTCTATATGCTTATCAGATAAAATTTGAGTCACTATAACTCTAAAGATTGCTATCATTTTTTCTGATATCATGAAAATAGAGATACTAACATATAAAATAAACATTTATAGAACACTTGACATTTAATCCAAGGGCAACAATAAAAAGATCATTCTTTGTGCAAATTTTCCTACAGTCTTTTGTTTAATGATCTCACTGACTAGTTAGACATCGGCTTCTTTAAAGTGAATCACAATCACTTTTTTTCTTATTTCTTAAACTTGTTTTTTTTTTTTTTTCTTATTTCTTTCGTTTCTATTTTCTAGTTCTGCATTTCAGCTTGAGTTCTTAACTGTTTCTGTAGTACATTCTGTACTACTAAAAGGAAAAATAAAGCAAATGTTAGTTGTTTAGAAAACAATCACTAGTTTAGTCCTAAAAGGCAGTATTATTTTTAAGTAGGTAAAAAAATACTTTGCTAATGCTAAATTAATTTCTAAAACACCAGTACTATTTTATACTCCCCTGATATTCTGTTATCAAGATAAAGAAACATCTTGTAATTTATTTAATTTGTACTAATTATTAAGCATATTTTAAGAGTTAATTAAAATTTATGCTTATTTTGTGTAAATTGTTTGATGTCTCTTATTATTACATTTTCACTTTATAATTCAAAATTATTTTAAACACCAAAAATTTTATATATTGAACTTGTGCGTATACTCTTCTCACTTTCACTTATGTTCTGTATTTTTGCCTGTTAGTGAATCAACTCCTATGTGTGCTATATTTAATCTATTTCATACACGAAATATGATTTGACAAAGCAAATATTTTGCTATAGGTAATACAAGTGTCACTTCATTATTCTTTATAAAAAGTTTTCATTCCTTCCCACATATTTTCTCATGCATGACAATATCAGCAACACATGAGCAATCATAAAAACAACTTTTAGGTTTTTCTTGGGAATGTGCTTAAATTATTTTATTTTGTATATAATTTGTAGATATTTATCCATTTAAATAAAAATGAGATGTTTCTCCATTGGAGCTTTTCCTTTGCTTTTGCTGTGTTTTGTAGTGATTGTCAGTCAAAACATGTTTTATTTTCATTTACATAAATGGAATCCTTAGATTGACACCATAGGTGCTGGAATTTTTGAATTTTTTTTATTAAACTATATGTTAGGCATCTGTATGAAATATACAGAATATCAGTGAAGTGAGCAAATGTATACCAAGTGAAAACGTCTGAGAAATAAAGATACATTACCTATCCCAGAGGGACGATTGGAAAGACGGCTTCCTTCGAGACAGAATCCATGCAGAACGGGAGAAAACGGAGCAGAATCTTCCCAGTGCTGAAAGAAAAAATAAAACCGTCAGCACAGAATTCTACATGAGGCAACATTATCCTTTCAAACTGAGAGTTAAATAGGACATGGCCACATAAACAAACCTGAGACAATCTGTGGCGGGACAACCTGTACTTTGCGTTGTTAAATGAAGTCCTTCTGGCTGCTGGAAGCGACCCGTGATGGGAACTGAGAATCTCGGGAATCCGTGAAGAGCACCCGGCGCGAGGGCCACGACGGCGCCCTCCGCTGGTGGCAGTTGGTAATGGCGGGTGATAGAATTTCTGCCCAGGAATTTGTGTAATGTCACAACTGCCCGCATTGTATGGGTGACCAGAGGCACTAAGCTTTCTCCAGAGTCCAGACAAGGGGCCATAAACCCTACTCTTGAAGGAAGGATGTGGCAAAAAACGGGTGGGTGTATTTTTAAATTGCCTCAAATAAAAATAAAATGAAGGAATTTAAATTGAAAAATAAAAAAGTTTCAATAATCCCAAAAGTAGACACGGAAGGAGGAATAGACAAATAAAAAGTGATAAAAAAAAAAATCAATAAAAAAGACTGGCAAAATGGCCAACTTTAAATCAAACAATATTAATATAAACATGAATTTTTTAAAAGTCTAAACATTTCAATTAAAATGCAGAGTTTTTCAGATTAGGAAGAAATAAGTCCCAATTATATGCTACATGAGAGGCAATTACATGGAAAGGCACAGTAAGGTTGAAAGTAACAGTACAGACGATAACATACCACGTAAAATTAAGCATAAGACAACCGGAACTGGTAGAGTAATGCCAAACAAAGTAGACTTTCCGGAAAGGAAGGTAACTAGAAGTAGAGAACACTGTCTTATGATTAAAGAATCCATTAATCAAAAATGGAAGAAAGACATTATTTATATAAGAAATATCAGTACAGAATCTGGAAACAGACAAAATATAAGCATTTACATGCCAATAAATTTGAAATTCTTTGAAATGTAGAAGTCCAAGTAAACCCACCTTAAAGAAAAATAAAACTGAGAAGGTCTGCATAGTCTTAAGTTTGTAAAATAATTACACTTATGATGGAAAACCTTCCTCTAAGTGAGTCCCATGCTCTGGTGATTGAATTGGTGAATTTTCCTCTACAGTTGAGAAATACATGACACTAATCTTACACAAGACAATGCAGAGAATAGAAACAGCAGGCATCGCCTCCAAATCTTTTAACTTTACACTGAACTGACTACATAAAAGGAAAATGATAGAGTTATATCTTTAATGACCAAATGGAAATAAAAAGTTAGTTTGACAAACTGAATCCAAAGTTATATCAAGTCTGATACACCATGAAAACCTTGGGTTTTATCCCAGAATTGATTCTTGTTGGATTAACACTTTGAAATCAAATGACTTCAATAAAACAAAGGAATATATAATAATGTTATGATTATTACAATAGATGCAAAATATTGACACAACTTATCTCCCACTTAAGATTAGTAAAAAACCCATAAAGCTGCAGCAAGTGTCATAATCAGTGATGAAATATTCACATCTTCTTCTGTGATCAGGAATGAGGAAAGGATTCCTACTATCACCAGTTCCACTCAATATGTATTTAGGGCAATAATACAAGAACAAGAAAAAGAAATACATAAGGACTGGAAAAGAAGAAATGAAACTGCCCTTATTCACATATTGAATGTGTATATTTCTACACTAACATCAATCTATATGTCACAACTAGAATGAATCAGTGAATATAGCAAGATTATTGATTACCTGGTTACAAAACAAATTGTAACTGTAATTCCAAATACCAGCAACAAATAATTAAATTAATTTTATTAAAATTACCATTTACAACTCCATCAACATTTCTCGAACTCTTAGGTAAAATTTTAATGAAAGCTTGGCGAAATCATCACACAGCAAACTACAGGGAATTATTGAGGGGAATTCATGGAGATATGAATAACTGGAATGGTTAACAACATTTATTAATGGAAGATTTGGGTTTTTTAAGGCAATCAATTCTTCCCACTTTGAAGCATACGCAATCCTATTCAATGTAAACCCAGGTCAAATCCCAACAGTAACTCAGCATGTCTTGTAAATACTTTAATTTAAAAAATGGGCTAATGTAGAGTAACATGTTGGGAAACGATTAATTAGGCCAGTTCCGAAAACTGCGGATTCCTGAAACTGGTGTTCAACTACGAACTGTATGGACCGTTGATGAAGATGTTCTACTTGGAAATTAAAGATAGGGTGGCTGGCGGCTTGTGACACTTACACTTTATATTATATCTGAGCTGATATGATTCCATTGCTTAAGAGTATTTGGGTATCTGATAACCTACCTACTGGATTTTCTTTCCTTTTTATTTTCATTATTTTTTTTTTTAATTTAGAAAACTTTTTTAAAAATGATGACATACTGAATTTGAATATGTATGAATATATATGAATTTGATTGTATATAGAATTTTCTTATAGCATATTATTCAACAGTGCATCTTTTAAACCATGGAGAGGGTTTTCATTTTTATGATGATTTTTAAATGGCATGCTTATCCAAGGGTGGACATTTATCGACAAGTGTGCTTCCCTGTAAATGAGAGGCAGACACATTCAAAATCATCACAATCAGATTCTCGAATTTGCGTTAAGTGTTGTAATTGAGATCTAATCTGGCCCAGGTCACAACTAATCATTTTTTTCATTTCTCCAGTATGTAATCACAAACAAATGAAGCATTGTGTTTTTAAAAAGTATTTCTGAAAGCTGGATCTTTTTATTCACTATATTCCTCACTTTCAAAATAAGCTCAAAGGTCCAGTGATTTTAATGTCGCCTACATGGTTTTCTGCACTTCACTATGACCCTATCATACAGTCTAACATAAAAGCATTTTTCTCTTTTTAAATTTTAAATGTTTAGATTTTAAAAGTTCTTACGACAAAGAAGCAATAAGTATATGAGGTGATGGATGTTAATGAGTCTGATTTGGTCATTCCACAACGTATACATGTATCAAAACATTACATTGTACCCCATGAATACATGCAATTATTATTTGTCAATTTAAAATAAAACAGTTTCGTTCTTCAAGTTCTCTGCCTCAACTAGCAGGCCGAGCAAGCTGTCCCTGGAGTGTAGTACTGTAACTGCTTCCCCCGATAGCCTAAGGTTTCTGTCTCCCCAAGTCTGCTCCCATAAGCAGGCTATATCCGGAGTAGAAAACTGTGACCGTCTTCCTAGGCTAGGCCAGATGACAATCTTATCCCTAGAAAAATGACACCCTGCTGTCTCTCGGCGCTGACGCCATTTCTCGGCTCAGGCAGGCAGGTCTGCATGTTGCTTGCTAACAAAATCTTCTCTTCTTCCTTTACCTGTCTAGTGTCTCTTTCCTCAGCGACCTTACACAAAGTACTAAAACTTGAAGTGTTTGTAGAGACATAGCTTTTAATAATGGCAGAGAGACTTTATAGCCCAACCATGCTACTGAGAAATACTGGGAAAGCTGGAAACTTCAAAAACATATGTTTAAAGGCACCTTAAAGCCAAGGAAATAAATATTTGAAAAGACAGGGTCACAATTAGAAGAGAATCCCAGGTGGTGAGACCCAAACCTGGTACCCTTTTACTCCCAAGACTTTTGCTAACTCAAAGGACATGACTGAGAAGTACAGATGCTAAGAAGTAAACTGGAGCTGAGAAGCTAAGCAGCTGACCAGGGCTTTCAGCAGTTTTACCATCCCAAAAGACACAGATTGCACCTAAGTGTGCACCAATGAAGAGAGGTTCTCAAAAACAACCCAGAGGTCCATTTGACATCCTGGAGGGGCTAAGACCTAAATGTCGATATGAACTCGAAAGAGATCATTCCTGACAAAACCTGAGACTCAGCTTCTCAGTTCCTGACTGCTATGAGTTAAACTGCTTCCATGTTAACTGCCTCTCAGAAGCAAAATTAAATGCTCGCTGGCTTCAAATTACTTTCATAATATTTCATACAGGTGATACAATTTGCAATTTAAAAAGAACCATACATGCAAAATATGAATAAGAGGGAAAGAATTAGCATCAGGCCTTTGATCCATTTTCTCCATTTATTGGGATGCCTGGGAAAGAAAGGACAATGACTTAATTATGCCCACGTACTTTAGAGGGACAGTGAGATACCACTGCATACCTATTAAGAGAACCACAATTAAAAATACTGACCATCATTTTGTACACATGAAACTTATAAAGGAAAATACAGTGCTGACCACTGCAAGTGCTGCAAGGATGTACAGCAACTACAAGTCTCATGTACTGCTGGTTGGGTGTACAATAGTATAAGCATATTGCCAAACACTGACATTTTCCAAAATAACTTAAAGGTACACCAATCATACAATTTCATTTATTGAAGTTTATCCAGGAAGAATGAAATTATGTATATATACAAAGACACAAGAATGTTTATTTCTAAGGAAAGGGGTGGGTACACAGGCAGAAATAAGAAGGGGGAAATGAAAAGATACAGAAGAAACCTTGGACATGTGAGAGAGAGATTTACATTTTCTTAATCGTGAATATGGTTCTACAAATATACACACATTTCAATACTTGTTAATTTAATACTTGTTAATAAAGTAACTTTTTACTTGTTAAATTCAATACTTGTTAGCTTAATAAATATGGATTATTTTAAGTCAATTATATCTCCATGAATCTGTTATAAAATGCATGTAAATTATACGAAAGTACATGTCTAAAGGAACTTATACACCATTTCAAAGCAGCAGAGGAAATCTAGAGAATTTAAGATCTGATAATCAGCCTCAAGAAGATGAAATTTTAAAAAAGAGTAATTTAGTAACAAAAAAAAATAGAAACAAAACGGTAACATTAAGATCTAGAAAAGAAATTTTGAACAAAATTACAGAGAAGATAAACTAATTCAACAGTTGGTTTTCATTTTTGTAAGAGTTCAAAAAAGTAAACTCATGGCACAACTGGTTAAGAAAAAAAGAAGGCTACCGTTAGCAATACCAGGAATGTAGAAAGTATCGTTAACTACAGATTCTGGAGACATAAACATAATACTATAAGCAAATTCATTTTAATACATTTGAAATGACACAAAATGATGAAATTCAGACAAGCACACATAATATATAAGAAAAAACTTTAGGAACTATAAATAGTTCGATATCAACTAAGTAAATTTTGTCTAATCAAAATCCTTCCTAAAAATAATTTCCATGCCCTGGTGCCCTAAGCCATAAACATTTCCATAAAATCAATTGAGAAAGAAATAAAATCAGTCTTGCAGGAGTTCTTCTACAGAAAACAAAGAGTAAAAGCACTTCCCAAAATGTTCTATGAGACCTATATAAACTTTACACCAATCTACTAGGGACAATATGTGGAAGGATAAACTTATCTCTGATAGAAAACAGCAATCATAAAAATTACTGTGATATTTGTACATTTATCATTAACTTACAAAAGCTAAAATAAACAAACAAACAACAACAACAGAAAACTTATTTCTGGGCTTGCTGGTCAGCTCAGTTGGTTAGAGCACAGTGTTAGAAAACCGAGGTCAAGGGTTTGGATCCCCATATCGGGCAGCTGAAAAAAGGAAAATAAAAAACAAAAAGCTTTTTTGTGAGAAATGGATTCCCAAGACACATCAAATATCATGTATCTTACAGCACTGTTCATATGACAGGGAAATCTGGGTTTAATCCAAGACTGAATTATTGTAGATTTAACACTTAGAAATCAAACAACTTTAAAAAACCAAAGGAACAAAAATGTGTCACATCACAATAGATAGAAAAACTATTTGACAAAACTTATCACTCACTTATTATTAAAAAAACAACTCGGAGAATTAAGAATAACATGATTAGTGGTGAAATATTGAGAATCTTCCCCCGGAGATCAAGAGTGATAAAAGGATACCTACTATCACCAGTTCAGTCAACATTTTATAGAGTTCCTAGCCAGGGCAATAATGCAAGAAAAAAAAAAAGAGCATGATCGTGTTTGGAAACTAAAAGGAACCTGTAGGTCATATATTAATATTTCTTAGAGAATTTATCGAATTTGTTAGATTACATTCAGTTAAACACAAACATATTCTTCTAAGAATATCAGTCCTTACAAAACTTTTGTTACACATTACCAAAAATGGCACAAAAAGTCTACATAATAATGCCATATTTTTTGTATATACTTATCAGATAAAACTTGAGAGTTTATTATAATCCTGAATATTATCATTATTTTCTGACATTATGGTAACAGAGGTTCTAATCTTTAAGATAATTTACAATACATTCGAAATTTAATACAAGTGGAATTATAAAAGAGAATTTTTGTGACAATTTTACCTATAGTTTCTTGTTTAATGATTTCACTAACTAACTAGAGTTCAGCTTCTTTTCAATAGCTCACAATTCATTTAAATTAATTTCTCCACATATCGTTTTTCTATTTTTTTCTTAAAATTTTTCCTTTTTACCTGTTGTTAAAAATCTCTATATAGGCTTACCTTCTTAAGCTATCCTGTACTACTCTGAAATAAAAGCTGTGTAGGTTTTTCAAAAAAGTTATTAATAAGAAGTCATCATGTGACTGTTTAAATCTCTTACTGCATACAAATATGGCATATGCTGAAAGTAAAATTTTCAAAAAATTGCTAATGCAGACGCCTTTTAAGAAGTGATTATAAGGTGATATCTCAGAGTGGTTTTGATTTGCATTTCCCTGATGAATAGTGATGTTGAGCATTTTTCATATACCTGTTGGTCATTTGTATGTCTTTCTCTGAGAACTGTCTATTCAGTTTCTTTGCCCATTTTTTAACTGGGTATTTGTTTTTTGCTGTAAAGTGGTCTTTGCTCTTTGTATAGTCTGGATATTAATCCCTTGTCAGATGCACGTTTTGCAAATATTTCTCATTGATCAACAGACACAAAGAATTATCACATATTGTAACAATGAATAAGCTAACTATACTGATCTAACCACCACACATTCTACACAATTATTGAAAATCAACGTTGTACTGCACATGTATGTACAATAGCAAATAGAAATAAATAAAAAAAGAAAATTTAAAAAAGAAGTGGTTATGATTGGCACTGCAGTTTGTACACAAGTATACACATGCATTTAAACAAACCATATATTTACATTTTTGTACTCAAGTTTGTAAGTAAATTACAACTTGCTTTATTGTTATTAGCAACATGTCTTGGAGATATATTCGGTAAACATTTAATACCGAAACGAGTGTAAAAGCTGCACGGTATTAATAGAATAGACATAGGATAAGTTATTTTTAAAATAGCAGTTTGGCTGTTTTGCTCTTTTTACTTTTTCAAAATTGAGGTAAAATTTTCATAGTTAAATTAACCAACACAAAGTGATGAATACAGTGATTTTTTTTGCCTTTTTGTAGCATATGCATAAGTAGCCTTTTGTACCATATGTGTGTAGTAGTTTTTGTGCACGTGTGTAACTTTCTCAGAGAGTCCTTCAAGGAAAATTAATATGTCAACCCGTAGGTAAGTTAACAATTGAACAACAACCAAAAAAATACTTTTCAGTACCATTTTATACTCTATCAGTAATCTGTTATCAAGATAAAAAGGGTATCCTGTTACTTAAAATTTTTACACTAAGCATTCAACATATTTAATACACTAATGGCCCATTTATATTTATTCTCCTTACATCCTTGGATGCAAATTACTAATTCTGTTTGATTTTTTTTTTTGGCAGCGGGCCAATATGCACATTTGAACTCATGACTTTGGTGTTATAACACCATGCTTTAACCAAAGGAGCTAACTGGGCCCACCCAACTAACTCTATTTTTTAAAGTCTATTATTTCATAATTACTTGAATATCCAAACTATAAATTAAGCCTCCCTTTTTTCTCTCTATCTTGTTCTTTATATATATAGAAAGAGAGACAGAAAGGGAGAGAGAAGAGAGGTGCTTAATTCATAAAAGTATTTATAACATATATTGTATATATACACCCATATATAAACTCTTGTTATGTTCATTTATATTCTATGTATCACATGTTCCTTAATTGATTGTGACATTTTAGTATATTTAAATAAATAATTTTTCATAAAGAACATATTTTGCCAAAGCAAAATGTATTGTATATTATATAACTATATTAGACATAAAATATTTGCTGTAGTAAATATAAGTATCACTATCAGGATATTTTGGCTATCATACAATATCAAGTCCAGGATACTTAATGATCACATTATAAGTTGTAGCAACAAACTTTTTCGATATTTTGCTTGTGAATGTGCTTCAATTATTTTAATTGATATATATCTATGCAGGCATTCTTACATATTTAAGTAAGAAATCATTTTTTCTATTTGGTGCTTTTCATGCAGACTTATTGCTTACGATTTTTTTTTGCTCTTTTTGATTAGGTTATTTTCTTATATAAATAGAATAATTTTCAGTGGTAAAATAACTAGTTATATTTTGAAATATTTAATAATAAATTATACATTGGACATCTATATAAAATATAAAGTACATTAGTGAACTGAACAAATGTCTATACACCAAAAAATTCAAATCCATCTGTGCTTGGCACATTTTTGAGGGGAATAGTAAAGTGCTTTTGAAGGGAGAATTCTCACAATTAGCTGATTACTCTAGTAGGCCGGTAGGCTAGTTTCTCTTATAATTATACCCTCCTGCTTTTGTGATTTAAGGTGAATACTGACCAACCTTTTTTCATTCCCAAATCTACTTTGGACAAGTGTATCCGTTATAGTTATTTCATTTAATGTTATATAAACTAATAAAATAAGAGCAAACAAAAAATAAATAAAAGAAATAAGCACACAATACATTCCCAGGAAAAATGATTTAAATGGTGACTGTCTTCTCAACAAAATTCATGGAAAACAAAAGTAAATGGGGAAGCACCCCTCCAATGACAAAAGAAAAGATAGAACTTTCAACCAATATTATATATTCAGCAAAATTATCCTTCCTAATTTAGAGGGAAATCAGGCATAGATACATAACAGAATCTGAAACAATATGTCGCTGGCTGACCAGTAATAACAGTCATGCTAAGGAAAATTCTTTACGCTAAAGGGAGAGAATACCTGAAGAAAAACATTTGGATAAATTTAAAACGGCAAAATTTCAAATATTTTTGAAAGACAACTGATTCTTTAAAGCACAATGATAAATGTTATTGTAAATGAATATTATATAAGAAGAACATAAAGGAAAGGGTGAATATATGAAATTGTAGTATTATGAAGTTACATTTCTAAAAAGTGATTCTATTTAACTCTACATGGACCATGAAAAATAAATAATTCAAATGCTAATCCTTGAATCACTGAATCTAATGCAAAAAGTTAGGTAATATCCTAATTAGTATTACTGCGGAATAAATTAGCACAAAATTTATCCTCCATAATAATACCCACATTTACATGTCTATATTCTTACTAGGTTGTTCCTCAATAACATAATTCCAGCACATTGTCTATACCTGGGATGTGTCTAAAACTAAAGTCACATTAATAAGATGAATGAAATAATTACATTAAGAGAATTAAACAAATGAAGCTCCCCCCCCCAAAAAAAGATCCGCTGCTTCTAAAGGTAATTTAGCTAAAAAATATTGCTGGATATCTATGGCAGAGAAGATATAGTCAACGTCTTCTCCCCATATTTTACCCGAAGGTCAACTAAAAAATCTGGATATTATATATAAAACAAACGTAAAACTGTAGGTGGAGAGAATTCAAAACTACTAGGGAACTCAGGACCCAAGGAACAATAAGATGGTAAGTTCCCTTTTGTTTTGTTTTGCTTTGTTTTGCATCATACATGCCAGATCCAGACCTGAAGAATCAGGCAATCCCAAAATGCCAAAGGGTATGAACAAAAACAAGAACAAAAAATGGAAGCCAACAAAAGCCCACTCTCTAGACAAAGAACTAAGAAAGACACAGCCAAACAAAACAGAAAACCTGTAGACAATAACTACTCTTCTGTAGCCAAACATCATCTTCACCTACACCATGAAAGGTCCAATTGAGAGTCTAGACCTCCACTCTCAGCCCAAATGTGCCCTTTCCTTACCCCAAATGGCTCCTCCCCATGGTGATCTATTTTCTCAATTTACTGAGAGTGACCAAGAAAAAAAATAGTATGACTTGCGTACATACATGCAATTTAGATAGACAATGAGATACCAATGAAAACCTATTAGAAGGGCTCAATAAAAAACTTTGATTATAGAGGTTTCAAGATGGCAGTGGCTGCAGCGGTTGGCGCAGAGTAGCTGAGGTGGAAAAGGCGGCCACTGGGCCTCAGGCAGCCGGGAAACTTGTGGACCTTCTTCTTGCCATCTCTTAAGGGAGGACCGCAGCTGCTGGCCGGTCATGGGGGCTGACTGCCACTTTGCCCCCGGCAGGAGAGGCTGCCTCATTTACAGGCAACAGCTTTGAAGTGTGGAGCAGGAAAAGAACTGTTTCTTAGCTGCAGTGAGTCTCGAAACAGGGAACACGGCGCCAGGGCTGCCATGGATGCAGACAGGATCCTGGAGGCCAGGGCCGTGCTGAAGGCGACCAGCTGCCCTATTCAGAATCTGAGGTTTCAGGCCGGCATTAAAGAAGATTCCTGGGAGCGCCCGAGCCGTGCCGCGACAGAACAACCTGAGGCGGCAGCAGCCAAGAACGGGGAAGGCGGCAAACCAGAGGCAGAGAGTGAGCGCTGGACCTGGCACAACCCTGTGAGTGAACCCTGGACCAGCCCTGTTTCAGGGGCTGACGCCCACCTGACTTCCGCCTGCATCCATTTTCCCAGGTGCTAGCAGCTCCGCCCAGCTCGGCTGTCACTGAGCCTTCCCACTTACTTGGCCCGGCGCGGGGCTTTCCGGAGCCTGTGGGCTGGCCTCCCCTCCCACTCCCTCCACGGTTCTCTGGCAGGTTGGTGGCGTGGAGCATCCCCCGCCAGTGTTGGGAGGACAAGGAAGTACGGGTGGGCCGACTGTCACTCCACCAAACCCAGGACTCCGGCCCCCGGTAAACTTCCTGTTATTGGGAGGCAGATACCATCACTGTGGCCACCAGTTTGGAAAAAAGCCTAACCAATTTCTGGTTGGGAATAGTGTGGTAGGAGAGTTCCCAGATCCGCTTGAACCTGCTGGAGAGCTGGCTGCAGGCGGGCGCTAGACTCGGTTTATACCGGGGGGATACAAAGGTGAACAAGTCTCAAGAAAGATCTACACAGTACTACAAAGGCACCCAGAGTGACCGGTCGTCTGTGCCTACAAGAAAACTGGTAGACTTCCTGGGCGAGGCGGTGCCGAGCAGGGTCTTGAAGGCCCAGCTGATAGATGAGGGTTGCAGAAGACACGCCCCAGCCCAGCACAGTGCGCACAGAGTGGGGAGAAGTGCGGCCAGGGAGGCGGAGACTTGACAGAAACCACACACCCTGTAGGGTCACCACTGCACGATCCAACAGCCTGGGCCAGAGCACACGGAACAGGTAGAAGTCCTGCACAGGAAGTGAAAGCTCAACAGCAATCACACACCCTGTGGTAGGTGATCCACCAGCCCAGCAGAGTCCAAGCTGACCAGAAAGGTGGCTCCCCAGAGAAGCCCAAGACCCGAGGCAACCACACACACAAGGCACTAGAGGCCAACTGAGCAGCCACGGAGGTAGCCATACGAAATTGGCAACCACAGCAACATCCTAGTTAGTCATTAGTCTCAAACCGGTGGACTGTGAAATCCCCTGCCACAATGAATAAACATCAAAAAAAAGATACCAGAAATACAAAAAATCAAGAAAGTACACCAACAAAAGTTAATAAATCTCAAACCCTAGATCTTATAGAACAAGAAGCCCTTGAAATGACTGACAAGGAATTTCGAGTGATAATTCTAAGGAAACTGAATGAGATACAAGAAAACATAGCTAGACATCATGATAAAATGAGGAAAAGAATACAGGATCTGAAAGAGGATATGTACAAGGAAATCAATGTCCTGAAAAAAAATGTAGCAGAACTTGCTGAACTGAAGAAGTTATTCAGCGAAATGAAAAACACAACAGAGAGTTTAACCAGCAGGCTTGTCGAAGTTGAAGAGAGAACCTCTGAACTTGAAGATGGGCTGTTTGAAATAACACAAGCAGACAAAAAGAAAGAAAAAAGAATCAAGGACATTGAAGAAAATCTGAGAGAGATATCAGACAACCTTAAGCGCTCAAATATCCGAGTCATGGGTATTCCAGAAGGGGAGGAAAATGGAGATTCCATTGAAAACATATTCAACAAAATAGTGGCGGAAAACTTCCCAGGTATAGGAAAAACCACAGATCTTCAGATCCAGGAAGCTCAACGATCTCCAAACGTATTCAACCCAAAAAGGCCTTCTCCAAGACATGTCACAGTCAAATTGGTAAAACTCAGAGACAAAGAGAGAATCTTAAAAGCTGCAAGAGAGAAGCGTCAAATCACCTATAAGGGAGCCCCAATCAGGCTAACATCAGACTTTTCATCACAAACACTAAAAGCTAGAAAGGAATGGGATGATATTTTCAAATTACTAAAAGACAAAGATTGCCAGCCAAGAATACTCTACCCTGAAAGGCTATCCTTCTGAAATGAAGGGCAAATAGTATATTTCTCAGACAAACAAAAACTGCGGGAGTTCACTACCACAGGACCACCCTTACAAGAAATCCTCAAGGGTGTACTGGGTTTGGTTCCTGAAAAATAACTACCACTGCCGTAAAAACCCAAGAAAAATAAATGCCCACTAGTATAATAAAAATGGCATTCAGGAAGAGAAAACAAGCAAAGAAAAATGCTATCTACAACCTAAGGAACCAACAAACACAGAAACCAAACAGTAAATCAGAAAGCAAGGAACAAAAGACACCTAAGACAACCAAACAACCAATAAAATGCTAGGAATAAATCAACACCTTTCAATAACAACTCTTAATGTAAATGGCTTAAATTCCCCAATCAAAAGACACAGACTGGCTGACTGGATCAAAAAGGAGGACCCAACTATATGCTGCCTACAAGAGACACACGTCACCCATAAATATTCACACAGACTAAGAGTGAAAGGATGGAAAAAGATTTACCATGCAAACAGAAAAGAAAAACGAGCTGGAGTAGCTATTCTTATATCTGACAAAATAGACTTTAAACTAAAAACCATAAAAAGAGACAATGAGGGACACTACTTAATGATAACAGGACTGATGCATCAAGAAGAACATTCCACCCAACAACCTCAGAATATTCATTCTTCTCATCAGCACATGGATCATTCTCCAGGATAGATCACATATTAGGTCACCAATCAAGTCTCAATAAATTCAAAAAAATTGGAATTATCCCATGTATCTTCTCAGACCACAATGGATTGAAATTAGAAATTAATAACAAACGTAACTCTGCAAACTATACAAACACATGGAAATTAAACAGCATTCTAATTAATGAGATATGGGTCCAAGAATAAATCAAGCAGGAAATCAAAAAATTTATTGAAACTAATGAAAACAATGATACATCATACCAAAACCTGTGGGAAACTGCAAAAGCAGTACTTAGGTGGAAATTTATTGCATTAAACGCTCACTTCAGAAGAATGGAAAGATGGCAAGTGAACAACCTAACACTTCACCTTAAAGAACTAGAAAACAAGAACAATCCAAACCTAAAGTTAGCAGACGGAAAGAAATGATTAAGATCAGAGCACAACTGAATGAAATTGAAAACCAAAAAACAAGTCAAAAGATCAACGAATCAAAAAGTTGGTTTTTTGAAAAGATAAATAAAATTGACAAACCATTAGTATGGCTAACAAAAAAAAGAAGAGAGAAGACTCAAATAACAAAAATTAGAAATGAAAAAGGCGATATTACAACTGATTCATCTGAAATACAAGGAATCATTCGAGACTACTATAAACAACTATACGCCAACAAATTTGAAAATCTGGAGGAAATGGATAAATTTCTGGACACACACAAGCTCCCAAAACTGGACCAGGAAGATGTAGAAAATTTGAACAGAACAATAACAATAAAGGAGATTGAAGCTGTTATCAGAAGGCTCCGAACAAAGAAAAGCCCAGGACCAGGTGGATTCACAGCAGAATTTTACCAAACATTCAAAGAGGAATTGACACTGATTCTTTACAAACTATTCCAAAAGATTGAAACGGACGCAAATCTCCCAAACTCATTCTATGAAGCAAACATCATCCTGATACCAAAACCAGGTAAAGATATAACCAAAAAAGAAAACTACAGGCCGATATCCTTGATTAATATAGATGCAAAAATCCTCACTAAAATACTAGCAAACAGAATACAGCAACACATACGAAAAATTATTCATCACGATCAAGTGGGATTCATCCCAGGGGTGCAAGGTTGGTTCAACATACGCAAATCAATAAATGTGATACACCATATTAATAAACTCAAACACAAGGACCATATGATCATCTCTATAGATGCTGAAAAAGCATTTGATAAAGTTCAGCACTCATTCATGACAAAGACCCTCTATAAGTTAGGTATAGAGGGAAAGTATCTCAACATAATTAAAGCCATATATGTCAAACCCACTGCCAATATCATCCTGAATGGGGAAAAGCTGAAAGCTTTTCCTTTAAGAACAGGAAGTAGACAAGGATGCCCTCTCTCACCACTCTAATTAAACATAGTGTTGGAAGTACTAGCCAGAGCAATCAGAGAAGAGAATGAAATAAAGGGCATCCAGATTGGAAAACATGAAGTCAAACTGTCCCTGTTTGCAGATGAAAAACAGCCTATATATCGAACAGCCTAAAACCTCTACAAAAAAACTGCTGGAATTGATAAATGATTTCAGCACAGTAACAGGATACAAAATGAACACACAAAAATCAGTAGCATTTCTTTTCTCCAATAGTGCACATGCAGAACGAGAAATCAAGAAAGCCTGCCCATTTACAATAGCCACCAAAAAAATAAAATACTTAGGAATTGAGTTAACCTAGGATGTGAAAAATCTCTATAATGAGAACTACAAACCACTGCTGAGAGAAATTAGAGAGGATACAAGAAGATGGAAAGATAGCCCATGCTCTTGGATTGGAAGAATCAACATAGTGAAAATGTCCATACTACCCAAAGTGATATACAAATTTAATGCAATCCCCATCAAAATTCCAAAAACATTTTTCTCAGAAATGGGAAAAACTATCCAGTCATTTATATGGAACAATAAAAGACCATGCATAGCCAAAGCAATGCTGAGCAAAAAAAATAAAGCTGGAGGCATAACACTACCTGACTTTAAGCTATACTACAAAGCTATAATAACCAAAACAGTATGGTACCTGCATAAAAACAGACACACTGACCAATGGAATAGAATAGAGAATCCAGAAATCAACCCACACACTTACTGCCATCTGATCTTTGACAAAGGCACCAAGCCTATTCACTGGGGAAGGGACTGCCTCTTCAGCAAATGGTGCTGGGATAACTGGATATCCATATGCAGGAGAATGAAACTAGATCCATACCTCTCACCGTATACTAAACTCAACTCAAAATGGATTAAGGATTTAAATATACACCCTGAAACAATAAAACTTCTTAAAGAAAACATAGGAGAAACACTTCAGGAAATAGGACTGGGCACAGACTTCATGAATACGACCCCAAAAGCACGGGCAACCAAAGGAAAAATAAACAAATGGGATTATATCAAACTAAAAAGCTTCTGCACAGCAAAAGAAACAATTAACAGAGTTAAAAGACAACCAACAGAGTGGGAGAAAATATTTGCAAAATATACATCTGACAAAGGATTACTATCCAGAATATATAAGGAACTCAAACAACTTTACAAGAAGAAAACAAGCAACCCAATTAAAAAATGGGCAAAAGAGCTAAGTAGGCATTTCTCTAAGGAAGATATACAAATGGCCAACAGACATATGAAAAAATGCTCAACATCACTCAGCATCCGGGAAATGCAAATCAAAACCACATTGAGATACCATCTAACCCCAGTTAGGATGGCTAAAATCCAAAAGACCCTGAACGATCAATGCTGGCGAGGTTGCGGAGAAAAAGGAACTCTCATACATTGTTGGTGGGACTGCAAAATGGTGCAGCCTCTATGGAAAATGGTATGGAGGTTCCTCAAACAATTGCAGATATATCTACCATACGACCCAGCCATCCCACTGCTGGGAATATACCCAGAGGAATGGAAATCATCAAGTCGAAGGTATACCTGTTCCCCAATGTTCATCGCAGCACTCTTTACAATAGCCAAGAGTTGGAACCAGCCCAAATGTCCATCATCAGATGAGTGGATATGGAAAATGTGGTACATCTACACAATGGAGTACTACTCAGCTATAAAAACGAATGAAATACTGCCATTTGCAACAACATGGATGGACCTTGAGAGACGTATATTAAGTGAAACAAGTCAGGCACAGAAAGAGAAATACCACATGTTCTCACTTATTGGTGGGAGCTAAAAATTAATATATAAATTCACACACACACACACACAAAACCGGGGGGGGGGTAGAAGATATAACAACCACAATTACTTGAAGTTGATACGACAAGCAAACCGAAAGGACATTGTTGGGCGGGAGGGCGGGAGGGAGAAGGGAGGGAGGTTTTGGTGATGGGGAGCAATAATCAGCCACAATGTATATCGACAAAATAAAATTAAAAAAAAAAAATAATAAATAAATAAATAAATAAATAAATAAATAAATAAATAAAGCTTCTGTCTCATTATGTAGTAAAAATGATAGATGACTCCTGCTAGTGTAACTGTGTATAAACTATTAAATCTCCAAGGACAAAAGTATCTCCTGCATTTTAAACAAAATAAAAATTCTTATGTGAGTTTTTTCTTATCTATTGGGAATAAATTGAACTATACCAAATTAAACACGTCAAGCTTAAAGGTGGGTTTCCTTATTTAGCCTTTAAATATATCATTATGTCATAACATTAGCTATCTTCAAAAATAATCATGGTAGAACAATTGTTTATGCCTCAGAAGCATCTTTGTGATTTATATTCTGCTACTTATATTAATATTCCTATCAGTAATTTCAGCAGAAACTGTATTTACCCTATTTTATGGACATCAAATTCATTTCATGAGGGGTAAAGATACACTTACTAGCAAACTCAGACAGCTTGAAATGCCATTAAATCTCTCAGTATTTTCCCCCTAATCCTCCTTCCACAACAGATTTCTATATCATAACACCTCCAGGGTAGAGAGATGAAATTGTGTTTTTGAATCATTCCTGAGAAAAAAGGTGTGGAGAACACATGATCAAGAAACATTATATCACTAAAATCCAGACAGTGACAATCCCCCAGCTGGCCACATTCAGCAAATTGTCTTCTCTTTAATGCTTCTTAATGAAATGCATTAGTGGAATTTTTAAAAGAATGCTTCAACTTACTCCAGACTTGGGAAGAATAAATCTTCAATAACTCTTCATTACTCAAAACCCGAAGGCAGCTTTTTATCTTCTAATGGCCTGCTTTCCTATCCTTGCAAGATGCCTGCTTTGTCTTAATCAGTTCAGCTATATAATAAGCCTTGCGAGAAATCCTTCTTTGCCACCCTATGAAAATTGTAGAAAAGCATGTAAATTTTCTTGGAAAACAAACCAAACAAACCTGACCAGAGTTTTGAAGTCAATTGCATTGAATCTACAGGTCAGCTTGAGATAAATGGGGCACTTTAAAATTTAATCTTTCAAGATAAGAGTATGGTTTATTTCTCCTGTGTTTTGGACTGACTTAAATTCCTCTCAATAATGTATTATGATTTTCTATGTATGATTTTCTATGTAGAGGTTTTTACATATTTGTTTAGATTTTTTCTAGCTATTCAAATTTTTTAAATTTCTTATTCTGTTTGTTTCTAATAAAGAAGTGCTTATTTTTCTTTAATTACTTTGTATCTAACAAACTTAATGAACATATTTATCAATTCTCATAATCTTTTCATATAGTCTTTGTAATTTTCTAGAAACACAACCCTACCATCTCTGGAAAAAATGATTTTTATATCTTATTTTCCATTCTTTGAATTTTATGTGTGGTATATGGTTACAAGAAAAGTTTCTTTTCAGAGTACTGGTTTTCATTTGTTTTGGATCATTTATTGAAAAGGCTATTCATTCCCCATTGAATTATCTTGGGACCTTGGCCCAAAATAATTTGAGCATGTGTATGTGGGTCTGTTTCTGGACTCTACTCTGTTCCATTTTGTTTGTGTCCAGGGCACACCCCAATACAGACCGTCTAGACAATGATGGTGACTTGGTCTCTTTGACACAATTCCATGAACGGAGCTCCCAGGTCATTTATATTGTCTGCTCCAGTGGCCCTTCCTCCTGGGTATCTGATTATCACTGATTAAGTGTTAATCATTTTAGCAGAAAAATTGAAAAGAAAAATAGATCCTTCTTCTCTTATTCCACTGAACTAAGATGAGAAGTAAGAAAGAAATATGTTTGCTCTGTTAGGTGTCTGCAAACTCCAAACACTTGGGGGTTCTCTGGGCCAGTTCCAGGAGCTGAGCTGCCATCAGTGGGAGGACCCGGTCCAGGTGCACTGTCCTCCGCAGACAGCACATGAGCTTCCTGACCTGACCCAGGGCAAGGTGACCACAGGCTCTGCACCCCGCCCCTCCCCACCCCATCGCTAACGTCCAGCCTCTGCATCTCTGCAGCTGGGAGACATCCCAAATGGTGCTCGGCGGTCACACAGAGCCGCTGTCTCTTAGGAGCCCAGGAGGTGATATCACCAATAAGATCCTGACCTCTGCGACGGTCGTGTGGGGAAAGATGTGGACACTAAACAACTGCAAAAGTTTTGAATAACGGGCGGAGCCCGTGGCGCTCTTGGTAGAGTGCTGCGCTGGGAGCGCGGCGACCCTCCCGCCTCGGGTTCGGATCCTATATAGGACGGACCGGTGCACTCACTGGCTGAGTGCCGGTCACGAAAAAACGACAAAAAAAAAAAAAAAAAAGTTTTGAATAACGACATATTTTAAAGCCACATACAACCCTCAGTTAAAAGCTGCTCGTGCATAAAAAAGTGAGTGGCTTTCAACTGCGTAGAGTCCTCGTTGCTAGTTATAACTCCGCTTTTATCTTCCTTCCATCGAGCTCTTTATAAAAACAATAATTTCATTTATGTAGCTTTTTTCATGTAAATAATTCAAACTCTTCTGCCAATAGTACATTAATGTTACCTTCCTTCTCTGAGATCATCGAGGAGGTAGTAGAAAGTTTGATATTTAATTTTAACCATAGAATTGCAGTTTTAGAGGGAATCGAAGGTGATCTTCAGTCTCACTCATGCTGCACTTGAGACACATCGATAAAATTCTCATTGGCTGTTGGTCCAGGATTTGATTAAAACTAACACTGGAAGAGTGGCCTTTCCTGCAGGATGGTGATCCTGGCCGGTGGGCCCCACTGTCTCCAGGGCTGTCCATCTCCAGCCTTTGCTTCCAGCTTTCCCTGGGGGAAGCCTTCCCGACGGTGCCTCCCAGGACTTGGTACACTACGGCATGCCCCGTCTCTTCCTTTTCTCTAGGATACTTTATGCATTACTCATCCCGTAGTTCTGAGTCCTCTCTCTGTCCCCCTCACCAGCCCCAGAGCTCCAGGGGACAGTTGTCCTCTGGGCTTCTGTTGCCCACGGGGGGCATTGGGTAGTATCTGGATGCATCTATGGTGTCACCCATGGCCTATATGGGTGGGAGCCAGGATGCCACTAAACACCCCACGAGGCACAGGACAGTCCCTATGGCCAAGAAGGACACCAAAGTGCCCAGGTGGGGAAAGCCTGGCCTGTGCCCGCAGGATGCCTTCCCCAGCAGCTGCTCTCTGACCACTAACCACAGAGCAACGCTTATTTTACACCAGCCGGTAGCCTCTGTCCGTCCAGCATGTGGTTATAGAGTCACACTGACTCCTCTGGCCGAGGACAAATCGAGACTGGATGTCCAGGGACGTCAACCGCCTCCTCCCTGTGCTTAACAGGTGGACTTTCAGTCCATGTGCAGGGCCATAGAGGTGACAAATAAAAGTGTGTGTGTGCACACGTGTTACATGTGAGGGCATGCTGTGTGACACACACACAACAAGCTTGCGGTGCACCTGCCGCAGATGCATGCACATCTGCAGGACACGCTGGGTGATCTCCTGTGCCGACAGCTGATGCACATCTGGTGTTTCCAGGTGGTTGCACAGACTGTCTTTGGGAAGACCCCATCTTCCTGGGGGTCTCCCCTCTTGTCCTTGCCGTGGACTTCATTCCTCCTCATCCAACATCCATGTGCTCCACCCTGACCTGTCCTCAGAAACAGGCTCCTTTCCTTCCCTCCTCTCAAAATTACCAACCCTGTGTCCTGCTGCTCACCTGCTAATGGGTCAGCTGAAGCAAGGTGTCAGGGGACAGTTACGGCTCAAAATGCTCCTTTTGGGGGGAATATCTGAATTTTAATAAGAACTTTCAGTGACCTGACCTTAAAAAGAGAGTTCTGTGAGGATTTTAGGTACAGGTTTGGTGGAGTGGGGACAATTGTTTTGATAACTTGTTTCTGAGACTCTCAGATGGTGTGACCGCTTGGAAAGCCAAGCTGAACTGTCCTGCCTCAGGAAGGTCTGTGCAGGGCTGACCACAGCAGCTAGAGTCCTGAGCACAGTGACAGGCTTGGATGGATGCAGCCGCCACGCAGCTGCCATGGAGCTCCGCAGTGGAGACTCGTCTTTGGCTCTCGCTTGCTTCAATGGCAGAGCAAAGTACAAGGAACATGGGCATCAAAGATAATTTTCAAAGAAAAATAGTGACAGAAGGTCTTTTCTATCAGGAGAGAAACTAATGTGAAATGTCATTTTTCTGACCATTGGACTGAATAATCAAATACCTAAAAGAATTTTCTCATTCATCAGACATAAAAGAGGCAGAGAAAGAACAGTATTAGAGAATCATGGCCTCACTTTGTGACTTTAAGTTTAGAAGAAAAGCTCTGGCAAAATGCATGGTTTTGTTTAGCTAAAGTAAGGATCTGTAAGATATGCACAGCACTCTATAAATACTAAGATGGGTGAGGATAGCATAAAGGATTTCCAAGTGGGTTCAGTGATAATCAGTTATCTGGACTATTTGCTGATAGCCACCAGATTACAGACCAGTGATCACTCAGTGATTGTGGTGTTGAGTTCAAGCACTCAGGAGTCAGCCAGGCACACTGGCCACACGCGTGTTTGCATCAGTAACTCACACGGAGTGATCTAGTCATGCATGGAGGCTTGGCTCAGAGCCGGGGTTTGCTGCCCAGGAATCCTCTTTGTCAGAGACATGTCTCCTTTCCTGCTGTCATCATATATAAAATCACTTTGTTTTGAAGATCATGTCTAGGGACATGGGATCTGTTAATGGGATCTGTTCAATGTTGAGTGAGTGAATCCATAACTGCTTTCATAAGACACCAAACCCACACTCAGGATAGTGAGAGAAAACCATGTCACAGTGGGTCTGAATCTATAAGCTACCAGAATTCCAAACAGCATATAGAAAATCATATCCAGCAATATATGAAAATCATAGAAAACTTTCACTAAGTAGGTTTTACCAAGAATAGCAACGATTTCAACACTGCAACATGGATGCACCTTGAAGACATCACAGTAAGATAAGGAAGCCAGTCCCACACAAAAAAACACACATCGGATGATTCTGTTTATATGAAGTACATCCAAAAGAGGCAAAAACATAGAGACAGAGGTAGATTAGTAGTTTGCTAAGGGCTAGGGGTGAGAGGGTGAGAGGAATCGGGGTGATAAGTAACAGGTGGGGGTTTCTTTTTGAGGTGATGAAAATATTCTGAAATTGATGCACAGTTCTGCAAATATACTAACAAAATAGATGTAGAACCCCCCAAAATCAAATTATTAGGAATACAGTGAGGTTTCCACATTTACCAAGTGCAATATTAAGAAATAAAAATCAATAATATAATACTAACAAGTGAATGCTAATAAGAAAATGCAAAAGAATAAAGGATTGTGTCTATAACAATGAAATACACAAGACAAAATAATGAAAAGGAGCTTTAAAAAGTCGAATGAAATCACAAGTCATGATTTAAGAGACAATATTATTAAGATACCTGCAAAGGCAATTCATTAGCATAAAAATAACAAAACAACTTTAATTTGACAGTGATTCTAAAATTTATATGAACGACCAAATGTGCAAGCGAAAACAAGACATTTGTGAGTGGAGGGAGAGGAAGTGGTGGAGTGACGGGTAGAAAATGGGTAGAAAACAGTGCCATGTACCCTGAGTGAATCACGGTGCAGTGTGTGCGTGTACTGAAACACCACACTGCACCACACAAAACTAAACATAAACAAAATTGAAAAAATCTTAAAAAAAAAAATTATGAGAAAATAGCACAACATGGTGACATATGCCCTACCAGACAGAAATACATACTATTAAATTATTGTTAATTAAACATTATGACATTGGCAAAGAGACAAAATTAAATGGAACAAGTGTTTATTCACTAGGAATCTGTGTGTGATGTAAGTTTCACTAAATAAATAGGAAAAAAATTGAATATACTATTTAATCAATGGTGCTAGAACAACTCAAATCCAAATTGGGAAAGATAATAGTGACCATTCTCCTATTATCCACATGTAATAAATTCAATGACATCAATACGTTAATAAATTCAATGATAACAAAAATCTTTGAAAATAAATCTTTAAAGTTATTAAAGAAAACAAAGTTGTGGCTTCATAATCTTATAATTAAAAAACATTACTGAAGACAAAATAAAAAGAGCATTAAAAAATTAATAAATTTAAATATGTCAAAAATAAAAGTTCTTTAGTTATTTAAAACTGTACTGTCAACATAGGTAAGGAAGAATCAGTATCCAGGATACTTAAAGATCTCTCATAGACAAATGAGAACAAAGTGAAAAATACATACACATGTGTAGGTAGCTTATGAAAGGTTGTTCGGATGCCCAGCAACTGTATGTAAAAAAACTTCCATCTATAAAAATAAGGAGGTGGTTTAATTAGTTTATTTGCCTTTCTATTACTGAGTTGTAAGAATGACCACACGCAATGACCACAAAAGTAGACCAAGTACTGACAAACGCCACAATGTGGATAAACCTTGAAAATGTTACCACGAGTGAAAGAAGCCGTCACAAAAGGCCGTGTCGAGTGCTGTGTGGTGCCATTGACAAGAAACATCCAGAACGAGCAAGTCCACAGAGACAGAAAGTAGGTTAGTGGTTGCTTAGGACTTGGGACAGTCCAGAAGAGAAAGCCAGAGGGGTGGGGTTTCTTTCTGAGGTGATGAAAATCTGCTAAAATTGATTGTGGTGATGTTTACATATACTAAATATGCAAAGATATATGAATATGCTAAAAAATCATTATTTTTGAATTGTGGACTTTAAATGGGTCAATTGTATGGCATGTGAATTATGTCTCAATACAGTGGCCACCAAAAATAAAAAAGTAAAAAAGAAAAAGAGGTCAGCCTAACCACATACATTTTGTTATGAAACTATAAAATTGGCAAAATTCATCAAACTGTATGGTTAAGATGGGTGAATCTTACTGTTTATAAATAACGACGCAATGCAACTCTCAAACACACATGGTGCACACACACACAGACAGGAAAACCAGGACAGTCTAGATTCACCCAGCAGACTGCCAAATTCATAGATGTTGACGCCACATGTGGCCAATGGCCTGGGTTGCAGAGCTCACCTGGCTCAGCGACTATACTTCAGAGTGTGTGTCTCAGGCAGCAGGTTAACTTCCAGGTCAGAACACTCTACACAGGACTGTTTGCAAAGACACGGCAATAGCTCAACCTCCATGTGCAGGGGCTGAGAACACAGTGTCCACAGGCCATTTCCTGGGGCCAGAACTGGCACTGAGAACCACAGCAGAAGAATCTAACCCAACACCTGGGAGTGATTTGGGGAACCAGCCCCTCCCAGGGGCTCCATGAGGTGGCAGTCTCAGGTCCATGTCTGCCCACCATATGGTGGGCCTGTGGGGCTCCTGGACAGAGACACCACCCCGGGCCATGCAGGGCCTCTCTAAGGGGAAGCTCGGTCTGGGCTGTCCACACGCTAATTTCCTGTGTGCTGATCTAAGCTCTGGAGAGAATAACAGGAGTGGGAAGTCCAGGTGGGGTCCAGGGCGGTTGCTGCCAGAGGGGCTGAGGGCCGAGAGCCGAGCTGACACTCCGTCGGCACCGTGTCTGGAAGGAGGTGAAGCCCTTAGGGCCTGGGAGGCAGTCCAACTGCGATGTGCCTGCAGGTCTCCCCCGAGTCCTCGTCCCAACTCAAGCCTATGCTTGGGGAGGAAAAGGGACACCACATAAATGGAATTTATGATTATGCTCTCAAACAGGGATTGGGTTGGTGACTGAGATGACCAGCAAGGTTAAGGGGTTTGTTAGAGGTTTCCTTTGGGGATGCGAGTAAGAGATGAACTGAGTTTGCTTGAAGGACATTATTAAAGGAAAAACCAAAAAAGCTTTTCTTGTTATAACCTACCATGCTGAGACCACGGAAAACCCAGTTAAGACTACAGTGGGCTGCTATGTAGCCCTCAAAAGGGATCCCTCAGGTCTGTGTATCGACATCGTGCTGGGGGTTAATGTTTGTGCCCTCCCCAAATTCGCACACTGAAGCCCTAATCCACAAGTTGTTGGTGTTTGGAGATGACACCTTAGGGAAGACATTAGGTCGTGACGTGGAGCCTTCATGATGGGATTAGTGCCCTTATAACAAGAGGCACCAGACAGATAAGCTCTCTCTCCACATGTGAGGACATGGCCAGAAGGTGGCTGTCTGCAAACCAGGAAGAGAGTCCTCACTGGGAACTGACAGGCTGGCACCTTGACCTTGGACTTCCAGCTTCCAGAGCTTGAGGAGGAAACGTCTGCTGTTTAATCCACCCAGTCTTTGATATTTTGTTATAGCAGCCCAGGCTGATTAAGACACATGAGGAGATTTCAAAATCTATTACTTACGATAAAAATAAATCTGCACAATGACACAAACAACACATCACCATCAAAAATGATACTACATACCTTCTACTGACACACCTGTGCACACAGTTCTTATGCACAAGTATAGGAAAAGGCTGGATGGACACACACAAGTTAATGATGGTGTTAAGTGGGGAGGAGGGAGGGCGTTGAATGGGGGTGAGTGGTGTGCAGTCCTTTACAGGTACTATTCTCATTTTTAAAATGCCAAGTACGATTGTATTATTTATGCAATGTAAAAACATGTACTTAAAGAACAGAAGCCAATATGAACACATGTTCACTGAGGTTAAGGCTGACTATTACTTTCTATTGCGCTCTTCTGCATTTGCATATTTTTTTTCAAAAATCATTATTTTAATGTTTGCTTTTTGAGCAAACCATAAAAAATGAGTGATGGAGAAATATAGTTTAAATGAAACTGAATTAAAATTGGTTCTCTTCAAAGGGAAATCGTGTTGGTCTGACGCTGCTGTGGTTTCTTTGAATAACAAGGCATGTTTTGAGGTCTTTGGTCTCGTGCTCTCCTCAGCCTGGAAGGCTTTTCTTCTCAGGCCTCCACTCAAATGTCATCAGAGGAAACTCCCTGACTTGCTTGACTTGCTTGAAAGAAAGCACACACACCCCTGTCCCCCTCCAGCTCAGCTTTCTCTGTAGCCCTGTCATTCTGTGACTTCGTGTATGAATTTTCTAGATGCTCAGCTTGGGGAGGCAGAAGATTGAAGGTTGTGTCCTGGTTATAAGCCCAGAGCTATGCTCAGACATGAAATTAACACTTTCAAATGCATCGTGAGTTTTACTAACGGCACCTGTGTTAGTTTGCTGGGGCTGAAATAGCAGGGACTTACACAGCAGACACGCCTCTTCTCACGCCTCTGGAGGCTGGAAGTGCGAGATCAAGGTGTCAGCTGGGCTGGTCTCTCCTGAGGCCTCTGTCCTCGGCTTGCAGGTGTGTCTTCTCCTTGTGTCCTCCTGTGGCCTCCCTTCTGTGCACACACATCCCTGGTGTCCCCACCTCTTCTTATAAGGACACCAGTTCTGTAGAATCAGGACCCCACCCGTATGAGCTCGCTTTAAGTTAATCACTTCTTTAAAAGCCCTGTTTCCAGAGACAGCCACATTCTGAGGTCCTGGGTGTTAGGGCTTCGACATGAGTGCTAGGAGCACACAGTTGAGCCCAGGACAACTCCATGCTCACATTTCCCTTCTGGGAACAGCCTGGCTGCACCCAGAGAGGACGGCAGTTCACAGCTGCCTCCTCGAGGAAGGCCCGGGTGCTTCCAGCTCAGGGTTCCTCCAAGCCCATGTCTGGAAGCCCCCTCCGAGCAGATCATGAACAAAGCAGGCTCTTTCATTTCTCCCTCAAAACCGCCTTTGCCCTCTGGGTTTCCGTCTGGTGCTTTGAGATCAGCCTGGCACATCCACTGAATTCTGTCATAGAAGAAAAACCACATTTGACCTCGATTTCTTGAAACAGACTCTGAACTGCACTGAATCCAATGAAGGTTGTAATTTTCATGGCAGCAGAAAGCAGCATTTTTGAAATTGTTGATGGAGGGTGGTTAGCCTCTGGCTGAGATGGGGGCAATTTCCCCTAATGTGCATCTACATATTTTCCTCTGAAGCAGGGAAACCAGCAGCAGGTAAAGGATTCAGGCCATCTGCATGTGGACACAGGAGCAGGTGTTCCACCAGCTGAAGTTTCCACAACATTTGAGCACTTTGAAGACATGGAGTCTTGCAATGTTGTGACGGGGCTGACGGTGGCTGCAGCCGTCCTGTTTTCACGTGGTTTTGTGCTGACAGAGACAGGGCACAGCTGCCAGCTCTTCTGTAACACTCTTTAGGTGCTAGAGGAGACATGGGCCCTTCTGCTGTGATTGATGTCACAGAGGTGATTCTCAGACCTGAGAGGCCACCTCTGGACAAGGCCCTCGCCGAGTTCTCTCCAATTATTTCCTGCCTTGGCAACATGATAAACAACTGCATAGGCCCTCGTACAGAGGATTTCATTTTGGAATATGTCCAAGCTTGGTAATATTCTGCTGTCTTCAAACCGGGCCTTTCTTTTCCTAGCGAAAGCACCTCCAACAATGAGAGTGACTGCAGTGAGCCGTGTCAGCTCATCAGTCACTCACAGTACAGGGCTCCAGTGAAGCAGCCGTTCCATCCTGTCCCGGGTGTCCACGGGCTGGGGACCTGGGAAGGACTCTCTGGGGTCCCTGGGCAGCTGCAGTCAGATGCGGCCTCTGCTCATGCTGTCTCGGGCTTCTCTGTGTCCCCCCAGTGTGCCCTATGGGCTCCTCACAGCATGGTGGCCTCGCGGCAGGTAGACGGTATGTGTGGTGGCTCAGAGACAAGCACCAGCGTGCTGCCCCCAAGATGAAGCTGCCCCATCAGGACCAGCCTGGACAGCACAGTGTCGTTCCTACTTCATTGCAGTGGCTGTCCCATCATAGGTTGTTTGCTCATTACTGCGGGGGTGGGGGTGAAGACCCCACCTCTCAGGGGGCAGCTCGGAGAGTTTGCAGGTGTGCTCACATCTGTGACTCTCCTGTGCTGTTGTGTCACATGTGCCTTCCAAGGGGACGGTGTAAGGCCTGATTCAGCCTTCTGTGCTTCACGCTTTCACATCCCGCTATGGCAAAAGGGCTGGAGCGTGCACGCGGTTCCACTTGCTGTTGTAGACAAAGACCAGCAGCACCACCTCTTCAAACATGCTGCTGGGACAGCATCCTGAGGATGCAGATGTCTGTGAAATGGTGACAGAAAAACACAGGCGTGAAACTATGTGTCTGATTTCTTTTTTTTTTTTTTTTTTTTTTGCCTCACGTATCTTTCTGTAGGGTGCTGAATAACAGCCCCCAAAAGAAAAGTTCACGTCCTGATCCCTGCAACCTGAGAATATGTTACCTTACATGGCAGAACAGGACTTCCAGATGTGATGAGATTGAGGATCTTGAGGTGGGGACATAGTCCTGCACTCTGTGGGTGGGCCCCAAATTCCATCACATGTGTCCTTACAGGAGGGAGAGGCAGGAGATTGACGGGCAGCAGAGGCAGAGGCCGCGTGCCTGCCGAGGAGAGACTAGAGTCTGCACCACAGCCCAGGCACTCCTGCAGGGGCAGGACAGGGCCTCCCCCAGAGCCTCTGGAGGGAGCACAACACTGCCAGCTCCTTAGTTCTGGGCTTCTTGCCTCCAGAACTGTGAGAAAATAAACTGCTGTCCTAAGCCACCGAGTCTGTAGTGAGTTGTTACAGCACCTCTAGGACACCAGCGTGCTTTTCACACCTCGCACAGAGTTCCTGAGATGTCCAGCTGGGACCAGGCCTTTGTTAGGGAGGAATCAATATAAAGTGAATGGCTTAGTAAAAAGTCTATTTTATTTTTAAAATTTTTGATGGAGTACAACATCATTGTACTAAGAACTCTTTGCATAATTCCAGATCATAAAGATTTCCCCTCATGTTTTCTTCTGAAACTTTTATATGTTACATTTTACATTGATGTCAAGGATTGATTTTGAGTTATATTTGTGTATGATGTTAGGTTCAGACTGAGTTTTATTTTTTTTGCCTGTGGACGTGGACGTGACCCACAGCTGTTTTTTGGAAAGACTTCCTCCTGCCATCATTCCCTTGGCATGTTCGGGTCCGTTTGTGCTGATATTCTGGATGCTGTATTCTGTTTCATGGATGTGTGTGTTTGTTACTCTGCCAATGCCACCGTCTTGATTACTGGAGTCTTACAGCAAGTTGCAGAATGGTGTGATGTAATTCCCCCAACATTGTTCTTCTCCAGTATTAGGCAGCATGTTCTAGGTCCTTTTCCTTTCTATGTAAATCTTAAAATCAGCCTACTCTAAAATTTCTGGTGGGGTTTTGATTGGAATTGCATTAATGTACAGATCAATCTGGAAAGAGTCAACATATGAACATGACACCTCTCTCTCTCTCTCTCTCTGCCTCCCTACAGCTTGTATGTAATGCTTAGAGATCCTGTGCATGTTTCAGTTATATCTCAGTGTCTCATTGTTTGGAACTATTGTGAAAAGGTGTGTAAAAAAATTGGATCTCCAATTAAACATTGCTATTATATATAAACGTGATTTGCTTTCTATGCATATGTAAAATTATGGTTTGTTGAGCATAGATCGTACAACTTTTCTAAACATTCATTTTTTCTGAGAGTTATTTATTCATGTATTTCTTGAGATTTTCTGTGAATAAAATCATGTCATCTGCAACTAAGGACAGTTTTATTTTACTTTTTTCCAATCTACAAGCATTTTATTTTCTTGCCTATTGTACTGTCTAGGATTCCCAGCATGGTATTCAGTAGGACTAGCATACTGGACACCCTCAGCTTGCTCCTGATCTCATCGGGAAAGCACCCAGTCTTTCATCATCAAGTGTTAACTGTAGACATTGTGTACATACACGTTCTCAGGCTGGGGAAGTTCCTCTCTAGTCCTTGTTTGCTGAGTTTGTATCATAAATTGATGTTGACTTTTACCACATGCTTTTTGGTATCAGTTGATATGATCAGGTCATTTTACTTATTTAGACTGTTAATATGGTATATGATATTAATTGATTTTATTTTTTAAATAAGAAATCAGGCTTGCGTTCCTGGAATAAACAACACCACTTGACTGTAGTGTAGTATTCTGTCCATATACTGCCAGATTCAATATGTTAATATTTTGGTGAGGACTTTTTTGTCTATGTTTATGAGAGGTTTTGATCTGTAGTTAATTTATTTGAATGTTCTTTTTCTGGTTTTGGTATCAGAATGACTTGGCCTATTAAACGGTTTGGGAAACCTTCTTTCTCTTCTATTTTCTAGAAGACATTCTTTAAAACTTATGACTTTTTTTTATTAAAGATGAGTGGAGGCCGGAGAGGCCGGAGTCCTGTGGAGACCACCCCCCCCACAGTGCCAGTGCACGACCGAGCAGGTAGGCCTCGCCACCGCTGGACCCCATCCCCAGCCCGGCTGAGTGTGCGCCAACCAGAGAGGCGCCCGCCAGAGAGGCCCGAGTCCTGTGGAGACCATGTGCCCCGTGGTGCCAGCAGGTGACTGAGCAGGTAGGCCTCGCCACTGCCGGACCCCATCCCCGGCCTGGATGTGTGCGTGCTGACCAGAGAGGTGCCCCCCCAGAGAGGCCCGAGTCCCATGGACACCATGTGCCCTGTGGTGCCAGCACACAACCTAGCAGGAGGCCTTGCTGCCATCGGACCCCATCCCCAGCCTGGCCAAGTGTGTGCTGACCAGAGAGGTGCCTCCCCAGAGAGGCCCAAGACCTGAGGTGACCACGTGCCCAAGGCACCAGCAGGCAACCGAGCAGACACTGAGGTAGCTGTACCAAATTGACAGCCCTGGCAGGATCCTACACAGACAGTAGTGTTGAACCAGTGGACTGTGAAATCCCTTGCTACAATGACTAAACATCAAAGGAAAGATACCAGAAATGTGAAAAATCAAGAAAGTACACCAACAAAGGGTAATAACTCTCAAGATCTAGATCCTACAGAACAAGAAGCCCTTGAAATATCTGAAAAAGAATTTCGAGTGATAATTCTAAGGAAACTAAATGAGATACAAGAAAACTCAACTAGATAACATGAGGAAATGAGGAAAAGTACAGAGGACCTGAGAGAAGAAATGTACAAGGAAATCAATGCCCTGAAAAAGAATGTAGCAGAGCTTGCAGAGCTGAAGAATTCATTCAACGAAATAAAGAACACAACAGAGTTTAACCAGCAGGCTTGCAGAAGCAGAAGAGAGAACTTCTGACCTTGAAGATGGGTTGTTTGAAATAACTCAGGCAGACAAAAAAAGAAAAAAGAATTAAACACATTGAAGAAAATCTAAGAGAGATATCAGGCAACCTTAATTGCTCAAATATCCTAGTCATGGGTATTCCAGAAGGGGAGGAAAAAGGAGATTGCATTGAAACATATTCAACAAAATAGTGGCAGAAAACTTCCCAGGTATAGGAAAATACACAGATCTTCAGATTCAGGAAGCTCCAAAATCCCCAACTGTATTCAATGCAAAAAGGTCTTCTCTAAGACATGTTATATTCAAATTGGCAAAACTCAAAGACAAAGAGAGAATCTTAGAGGCTGCAAGAGAGAAGTGTCAAATTACCTATAAAGGAGTTATAATCAGACTAACATCAGACTTTTCATCACAAACCCTAAAAGCCAGAAAGGAATGGGATGATATGTTCAAAATACTGAAAGACAGAGATTGCCAGCCAAGAATACTCTACCCTGCAAGGCTATCCTTCCAAAATGAAGAGCAAATAGTATATTTCTCAGACAAACAAAAACTGCAGGACTTCACTACAACATGACCACCCTTATAAGAAATTCTCAAGGGAGTACCGGGTGTGGTACCTGAAAAATAACTACCACTGTCATAAGAACTCAAGAAAAATCAAAACCCACTAGTAAATTAAAAATGCCAACAATGAAGAGAAAAAAAAAATTATCTACAACCCTAAAAACAAGCAAATACAGAAGATAAAGAGTACATCAGAAAGAAAGGAACAAAAGACACTTAAGACATCCAAACAAATATTAATAAAATGCTAGGAGTAAATCAATACTTTTCAATAGAGACTCAATGAAAAGGATTAAATTCTCCAATCAGAAGGCACATTCTGGCTGACTGGATTAAAAAGGAGGACCTAACTATATGCTGCCTTCAAGAGACCCACCTCACCTATAAAGACTCACATAGACTAAGAGTGAAAGGATGGAAAAAGATTTACCATGGAAACAGAAATGAAAACTGATCTGGAGTAGCTATTCTTATATCTGACAAAATACACTTTAAAGTAAAAACCATTGAAAGAGATAAAGATAGCCACTGCTTAATGATAAAAAGATTCATGCATGAAGAAGACATAACAATCGTAAATATATATATGCACCCAATGTTGGAGCGGCCAGATTTATAAAGCAAACTCAATTGGACCTAAAGAAGGAAATAGACTCTAATTCAATAATAGCAGGGGACCTGAGCAACCCACTATCAATACTGGACAGATCATCTAGGCAAAGACTCAGCAGAGAAACAGAAGTTCTAAACAACACTCTAGACCAACTGGACTCGGCAGATATATACAGACTGTTCCATCCAACAACCTGAGAATATTCATTCTTCTCATCAGCACATGGATCATTCTCCATGATAGATCACATGGTAGGTTGCAAAGCAAGTCTCAACAAATTCAAAAAAATTGGAATTATCCCATGTATTTTTTCAGACCACAATGGATTAAAATTAGAAATCAATAACAAACAAAATTCTGGAAACTATACAAATGCATGGAAATTAAACAGCACTCTATTTAGTGACATATGGGTCCAAGAAGAAATCAAACAGGAAATCAAAAAATTTCTTGAAACTAATGAAAACACTGATACATCATACCAAAACCTGTGGGATATAGCAAAAGCAGTTTTAAGTGGGAAATTTATCACATTAAATGCTTACTTCAGAAGAATGGATAGATGGCAAGTGAACAACCTAACACTTCACCTTAAAAAAAACTAGAAAAACAAGAACAATCCAAACCCAAAGTTAGTAGACAGAAAGAAATCATTAAGATAAGAGCAGAACTTAATGAATTTGAAACCCCAAAAATGATACAAAAGATCAATGAATCAAAAAGTGGGTTCTTTGAAAAGACAAACAAAATTGACAAACCATTAGCATGGCTGACTAAAAAAAAGAAGAGAGAAGACCCAAATAACAAAAATTAGAAATGAAAAAGGTGATATTACAACCAATACATCTGAAATACAAGGAATCATTAGAGACTACTATAAACAACTATACACCAACAAATTTAAAAATCTGGAGGAAATGGATAAATTTCTGGACACACACAAACTACCAACCTGAGCCAAGAAGATGTAGAAAATCTGAACAGACCAATAGCAATAAAAGAGATTGAAGCTGTTTTCAGAGGCTCCCAACCAAGAAAACCCCAGGGCCAGATGGATTCACAACAGAATTCTACCAAACATTCAATTCTCTACAAGCTGTTCCAAAAGATTGAAACAGGGGCAATTCTCCCAAACTCATTCTATGAAGCAAACATCACCCTGATAGCAAAACCAGGTAGAGATACAACTATAAAAGAAAACTACAGGCCAATATCTTTAATGAATATAGATGCAAAAATGCGCAATAAAATGCTAGCTAACAGAATACAGCAACACATATACAAAATTATACACCACGATCAAGTGGGATTCATCCCAGGGATGCAAGGTTGGTTCAACATATGCAAATCAGTAAATGTAATACACCAACCATATCAATAAAATTAAACACAGGGGCCATATGATCATCTCCATAGATGCTGAAAAAGCATTTGATAAAATTCAACACTCATTCACGATAAAGACTCTCTACAAATTAGGTATACATGGAAAGTATTTCAACATAATTAAAGTCATATATGATAAGCCCACTGCCAATAACAACCTGAATGGGGAAAAGCTGAAAGCTTTTTCTTTAAGAACAGGAACTAGACCAGGAAGCCCACTATAATCACTCTTATTCAACATAGTGTTGGAAGTACTAGCCAGAGCAATCAGAGAAGAGAAGGAAATAAAGGGCATCCAGGTTGGAAAAGATGAAGTCAAACTGTCCCTGTTTGCAAATGACATCATCCTATATATTGAACAGCTTAAAGCCTCTACAAAAAAACTCTTGGAGTTGATAAATGAATTCAGCAAAGTTGCAGGATACAAAATCAACACACAAAAATCAGTAGCATTTCTATTTTCCAATAGTGAACATGCAGAAAGAGAAATTAAGAAAGCTTGCCCACTTACAATAGCCACCAAAAAAATAAAATACTTAGGAACAGAGTTAACCAAGGATGTGAAAAATCTCTACAATGAGAACTACTAACCACTGCTGAGAGAAATTAAAGAGGACACAAGAAGATGGAAAGATATCCCATGCTCTTGGATTGGAAGAATCAACATTGTGAAAATGTCCATACTACCCAAAGTGATATACAAATTCAATGCAATCCCCATCAAAATTCCAATGTCATTTTTCTCAGAAATGGAAAAAACTATCCAGATATTTATAAGGAATAACAAAAGACCATGCATTGCCAAAGCAATTATGAGTAAAAAAAAATAAATAAATAAACCTGACTTTAAACTATACTACAAAGCTATAATAACCAAAACAGCATGGTACTGGCATAAAAAAAGACACACTGATCAATGGAATAGAATAGAGAATCCAGAAATCAACCCCACACCTACAGCCATCTGATCTTTGACAAAGGTTTCAAGTCTATACACTGGGGAAGAGACTACCTCTTCAGCAAATGGTGCTGGGATAACTGGATATCCATATGCAGGTGAATGAAACTAGACCCATACCTCTCACCATATGCTAAAATCAACTCAAAATGGACTAAAGAATTAAATGTACACCCTGAAATAATAAAACTTCTTAAAGAAAACATAGGAGAAACACTTCAGGAAGTAGGACAGGGACAGTCTTCATGAATACGACCCCAAAAGCATGGGCATCCAAAGGAAAAATAAATAAATGTGATTATATCAAACTAAAAAGCTTCTGCATGGCAAAAGAAACAATTAACAGAGTTAAAAGACAACCAACAGAGTGGGAGAAAATATTTGCCAAATGCACATCTGAAAAAGGATTAATATCCAGACTATATGAGGAACTGAAACAACTTTACAACAAAAAAACAAGTAAACCAATTAAAAAATCGGCAAAAGAGCTAAACAGGCATTTCACAAAGGAAGACATACGAATGGCCAACAGACACATGAAAAAATGCTTAACATCACTCAGCATCCGGGAATGCAAATCAGCCCTTCAGATGAGTGGATATAGAAAATGTGGTACATCTACACAATGGAATACCACTCTGCAATAAAAAAGAATGAAATATTGCCATTTGCAATGACATGGATGGACCTAGAGAGAATTATATTAAGTGAAACAAGTCAGGCACAGAAAGAGAAATATCACATGTTCTCATTTATTTGTGGGAGCTAAAAATAAATAAATAAATACACAAATAAACTGGGGGGGGGGGGGCGGGGAGAAGACACAACAATTACAATTCCTTGAAGTCGATACGACAAGTGAACAGATATGAGGTTGTTGCGAGGGAGGCGAGAGAGGGAGCAGGAAGGGAGGTTTTGGTAATGGGCCACAATAATCAACCACACTGTATATTAACAAAATAAAATAAAATTATCTATCTATCTATCTATCTATCTATCTATCTATCTATCTATCTATCTATCTATCTATCTATCTATCTATATATATATAGTAGAATTTCTCAGCAAAACAAACTGGGCCTGGAGATTCTCACGTTACAAGGTTTGGAACTATGAATTCAGTTTCTTTACTAGTAGCCCGGTCCTGGTCTGTCTTGGTAGTGGATGAGTTTGTGTTTTCTGGAGAACTTGTCTGGTTTATCTGAGGTGCTGAACTGATGTGTGTAGACCTGTCACATCGTTTCCTTCTTTCCTGTGATGTCTGCAGTGTCTGCGGTGATGTCCTGACCTCCTCTCTGGACATTGGCAATCTGCGTCTCCCCCACCCCCCACCTTATTTTTCCTTCAACAGTGTTGCTAGAGGTTTATCAATTTTTGTTCCTCTTTTCAGAAAATCAGGTTTTGATGTCATTATTTTTCTGTGTTTATTTTTATTTATAATTTTATTTTTTTCTGCTCTTTATTATCTCCTTCCTCTTGCTTGTGTTTGATTTTTTATTTTCGGTTTTCTTTTTCTACATTTTTAAAAGTGAAAGCCTACATTATCCAGAAGTTTTTCCTTCCCAGTATAGTTATTATCAATAGGCCAGTGTTAATACCCTGACCATAATTGTGTCTTTGTCTATTTGTCCTTTCAGGTTTGTTAATTTTTGCTTCAAGTATTTTGAAGTTCTGTCATTCGGTGGATTCACGTTTCAGGTTCCTGTTCCTTTAACCCTTTCATCACTGTATATTTTTTCTCTTTATTCCTGGCAATTTTATTTACTTTAAAGCCTACTGCATTTGGTGTTGTGCTCGCTTCGGCAACACATATACTAAAGCCTACTGCGTTTGGTGTTAACACAGCTTCCCCATCTGCCTTTGATTAGTGCCTGCATGGGATATTGTTTGAAGTGATTTAATTTTATATGGTACATAGTTGTCCAGAAATTAAATTATACATATTTAGCTTTTCACAGTTTGCTTAGAATCAACATTTCACTAGTTGGAATTTATCAACCTACAATCCTCTAGGTCTCCTTTACCTGCCTTCTCCATTTATAGTACAATTATCTTGTGTGTTATATCTACACGTGCTGAAAACGCCACCAGACAATATGATAACTTGTTAACCATTCTTTTCTCAGTGTTTTTTTTTCCTTGTTAATATTGGATAATTTCTATTCACTTGTATTCCAATTCACTGACTTTTTCTTCCATTCTGCTATTAATCCACCTTCTCCTACTAATCTCACCTGGTGAGGTTTTTAATAAACTTGTTCGTTTTTGAATCCCCACTTCTACAATGTCCATTTGGTTTCCATATGTCTTCTATTTCCTTCCTGAGGTTTTCTGTTTTTCCCTTGGTTGAGGAACGTGCATGACCTCAGGTTGGAGAGATTTTATCACAGCTGGTTTTGGGCCTGTGCCTTTGTCAGCAAATTACAACATCTCGATCATCCTGGTGTTGGCACATGTTGGCTGTTTCCTGTGTGAGTTGAGGTTCTCTGGGTTCTTCACATGCCTAGTAATTTTGGATTGTGTTTTGGACACTATGAATATCATGCTGTGAGATGCATCTTGTTTAAATCAAGTGGAGAATATTAATATTTTTTGTTTTAGCAGGGAGTTGACCTGATTAAATTTAGGCCATGGGTTCCAACCCACCTCTTGGGGACTGGGATTCCAAAGTCATTTCAGTTTTCAGAGGCTTCGCAGGGCTCCTGCAACTGTCCTATGCGTACGCCAACCCGTGCTGGAACCCATGCACACTGCCATTTATGGAGCCTCCATCCCTCACTCCTCCCTCTCTACAGTCTCTTGGAACTTTCAGATTCCAAGGAAAGGACACACAATTCCTGAAGCGTGATGAGACATTACTTGTTTAACTTGGGCCTGACTCACATGCTGTATCATAAGCGCCCAAAGGTCCTTCTTTCCATGAATGTTCACCTCAATTATGTACCAGGCAGCTGAGGGGAGGAGCCAGGTCTGTTATTACTTTAGGATTGCCCCTCAGTGCTGACAGTATTCCTGAAGGCAGACAAGGCCACCGCAAAACACTAGAGTTGCCTCTCCTGTAGCAGGGAGAGCAACCAAGCTGAATCTAAGCATGTACTTATTGGGGACAGTCGCTTTTACTATTTCTGTTTTTGGCGGCTGGCTGGCATGGGGTCTAAACCCTTCACCGTGGTGTTATAACACCGTGCTCAGACCAACTGAACTAACAGGCCAGCCCCAGGAGAGTCACCTTTAAGGTTGGATCTCATCGACCAACTGGACAAAACAGGGCAAACAGCAGGGAGGTAGAGGAAGGAACACTGTCCACCATGCATTCCAAAGGCGGGCCCCTGTTTGTCCCTCCTCTCTATCTTAGAGCACTCCCTCACCTCCGGGATCAGCCCAAGAGGACTTTGTAAGCAAGTCCCAGCATCAGGCTGTGGAAGGGTTGAAATCGACTCTGTTTGCTCAGCCAACTGTGGGTACAGTCCCTTCTGTAGCCTGAAAAAGTAGTGCTTTTCCTCCCAATTACTAGTCTCAGTCTTTATGTATTAATTTTGCGCAGTACATAAGCATATGGCATTTTTACTCTTATGGATAGAGCCCTTGGTTTAAAAGTTTGGGCAATCCCACTCTAGAACATATTCTCTAAGACATTCCAAGGATGAGAAATCACATGCGTGGAAAATCAAAGCAAATGCTGGGTGTGTCTGGAAGGTCTTAGAGCTCAAGGTGCAAAATTCTGCAGGCTAGAGAGGGTCAAAGGATGGACTGAGAGGCAAAGCTAGGGGAAAGATCACTTTAAACACCTGGAAAACTCACAGGAAAGAGAAAGTACATGATAGTCTCTGCACTCAAAATGTACAAACCTTACAGAAATAAAGAGGGGCACTGAATCATTCAATTCTCAGATCATTCAACTTGACACACTGTTCCAGCCAGCTGACTATCAACCCTGGAGCCTCAGTCAGGGCCCCCCCTGTCTCTAGTGGAAGTTGGGCCACCTATAGGCAGAGGGACAAGAGCCGGAATATCAGGGAGGCAGGTCCTGGGTCCCAATGGTAAAAGAGCAGCCAGAGTTTCCAGCCAGATGTACAGACTCAAACAGGACGAGGTATCTGGGGGCACTGGCAATTTCTAGCATGCTCGCATAATCAGTGATATCTGAAGTAACAAAGCTTTGGAGCACAGAAAAAGGTCACAGATTTAATTGCTTTTGGGCCCCCTGGGGTCGCATTTAAGGTCCATGTCAGAGATCAGCCCTTTGCTCCTAGGCATCTGTTTACCAGTAGTATCAGGCAGATTTTAAAACTCTAGTATTTGATGTAAAAAGCCACAAACCTACTAAAGTGGCTTTTTAAAACTTTTAACTAGTTCACGCATGAGTGTAGTACAGGGAAGGTAAGTAAACTCAGTTCTGAGTCTCTGACATCAATCGTTGCAGTTATTGAACTTTATTATATTTTAAAATCAGAAAACAGTAAAACAGTATTTATACTAACACCTGAGGACTGTTCAATTGAACACAGCATCTTCCTACAAACAATGTGAAACAAGACTAAGTTTAAGTAAGAATCTCGACTTCTAACATAAAAGGAATAACACAGGCGAAGCCTTCCTTTCAATAGCTGCCTTCATGTCTAAAGTACATTTGGCTTTCTAAAAAGTAAATGAACATTCTTGCCTCAGGTGGGCATTTTACTGGCATTTACAACAAATGTCGAATACTTTTATAACTGATTCTTATGACGTATAAATACCACACCAAAGTTACACATAGTAATATCAACGAACATATAGCAACATTTCCCCTTGAAAGTTCTAAGTTATAAAATAAAACCCCACACAGTAATTCAGAACTAACGTATCTTTCCAAATGGAGCAGAATAAATGGCTCAGAACCAAGCAAATTAATTAGAACGTTGTATAGGACAGGGAATTCCCTGTATGGACACCAGTCTACAGATCGTTTCTAATCCCCTGAAGAGTAAGCTGAGAGGTGCTGGGGAGAGCAAACGCCGTGTACTTCATGGAATAGAAACATCTAACCGTATACACAGCTCACCAGTACTTCTGTGCAGTGCAAGTGCCATATTACATTCAAAGAGAAAAAGGTGTACTTGTGTGTATACTTCAGGCATAGAATAGACATAAACATTAAACAGCACCCGCACGAGGAATAAACAAATACAATAAAATATATCTCTTCAAGAAATTTGGACATAGCGATCGTCATAGAGAGATGTGAACAATACTTGCCTAGTTAAATGTCCAAATTTAGCCAGCATATGTAAGTTTCAAAATAATAGGTATTTCTTTGTACAAAATACAGTCGGACTCTATCAAAACCACCCTTACAGTACGGTATCTCTCAAATAAATCTATTCTATCTATCCTATAATTTATCCAAAAAGGGGTAAGAACACTTCATGGAACTTTATAAACTTGTTTCTGTTCCCTCTAAATTTGAATACAACAGAGAAATGATAAACGAAAGGAAATTAATTTCTATGGCTATTCCCTTTCTATAAGCTGGTAAAACATGAACAGGACACTGTCACATCAGACACATAAAACACATGAGAGAGAGATGATATCTACACGTGCACCTTTAAACTCTCTTCTGCGGAAAAGTTCTCATGGATTTAATCATAGAAGTTGTCAATCCCTGATATTTCCTCTTTTAGCTGTTTTGGTTCCAGATATAAAGATGAACCAAAGTCATAGGTTTTTCACTATTTCCTACATGAAGTATATTTGTAGATTATGCACCGAAAACAATAAACAGACATAAAGGATGAACTTCCAACTTAACTATGCAAATACTAACATGTTAAGTGGATTTTAAAGAACTAGACTGAACTTGTGGTGATAATATATTTTTAGATGATGCTTTCACAAAAGAAAACTAGTAAGGGCAGAAAAATGATTTTACACCAAGAAGGCACTGGTCCCCCCAGAAATAAGCCCAATCTAAACTGACACATTTTCTTCAACTGTTGTAGAATTTTTCTTCTTTAAAATTTCAATGTAGTGGCACAGCTTCACGGCTGGCCCCAGCTTCAGCCCCATAACTTTCATCATTTTGTCACTCGTGAGTAGTAGCAGGGCCTGTCCGTCAATCTCCTACAGAGAGAATGAAATTATAATAATTAATAATGCTTTCATATTTCATCAGATAGAGGTTCCTTCTTTATATACAAGAACATGTAAAACAAAGTAGAGAGCAGCTCATTTCACAAGTATATTCTTGGAATATGCATCTACTTTATGAAAACTATTAAAAATATCATTTGGACAGAGAAGCATCATTTGATAATTTACAGATTTACTTCGAATTTTAAGATCAAGAACTTTTAACCTAATATCTTAAAAAATGAACTGTGTTAAACTACCAAATTTTAAAAACTGGGTGTTGAATAAAATACTACATATTTCCACCAAAGAGGAAAAAGTATAAGTGGTAGAAATGAATTTCAGACAGTCAACTTTCTGAGCAGGGCTGGCAATAAGAGTAAATTCACATCAATGCAAACTGTGAGTGTGCTATACACAGCTCTCCTTATGTTGAAACCCAGTTAGTTGTCCGAGGCTAATTAGCTACTAAAACGAGTTACTGATTTTCTCACCATATTGAAAACAGTACATCGGACATGTGGCCAGTAACTTTATACTCCAGGACACACTGTCAAAATATTACTTGATAGTCACAAGGCATCCTCCTAAAAGTTCTTCTTATTATAATGGACCAACTTCTGCTGCTGAAGCATATTATTGGGTTTTCACAAATTCCAGTTTAAAAATAAACCTTTACTTAATGATGTTTCACTGTCTGAAAAGACCTAAAATCCCGTACGACACCTCCTTTGTCACGCAACTTCTATACGTTTCCGACCAAGTACAAGAAATTTAAAGAAAAGAGAACTTAGAAAAACGTAGCCCATGAGCTTTCTTTGCAAAGCAGGAGGGTATCGGCATCACAAATGGTGAATAACCATATAAAGTCAACAGAGCCAAAGGAATCAGTTGCTGGATTCATTGGGTGTCATAACAAGAAGGCCACCCTGTTACCGCTTATGGTCACCCCCTTCTCCTCATGGTCCTGGGGTTGAGCCGGGAGCAGGTGTGTGTGTGTATGGGCAGGGGACCCTTGTATCTGTCATCACAAAAGGGAGGCCACCTGAGGGTGGCGAAGCTGAATCATCACCTTTTGAGAACTTGAGGCCGTGTAGTATAGTAGACACTAGGACACCCATTGAAAGAACAGATCGTTAACCTACCATTTAAGGATCTAAGCTTTCTCACATATGGAAAAATCAGTTGATAGGGAGCCCCCACCATCCACACGACTCTGTATCCAGCTGAAAGGCCTGCACAGAGGTCATTCAAAGGCATTACGGTAGCAAAACTGGAGAAAAAGATACATTACATGGTGCCTGAAGAGGTTGGCGAGGGGGCCTAATGTCTGAGGATCTGTATGTTGCAAAAACAGGATCACTTCATCGACGGACCAGGCTGAAGGGTCCTCAGAGACATAGGGGTCAGGCTCCACTGGTGAACTTGTAGCTTCGATGGGGAGAAAGAAAGACAAATCATACTTGACCTGCTCATTATGGTATAATTAGAGATATTATTAGGTAGGGAGTAACGGTCTCATTCCTCAAATCTTCTGTAAAATACCCCAGCAAGGACTCAGGACTCCAACTGCAAAATCTAGTGAAAGCCTGTGTAAAGATGATCTAAGGATGGCTGCACAGGAGCGTCCCATCTGACCTTCCCCAAACAACAGAAGCAGCTTCAGACGTAACCTTAGAGTCCCACACATAACAGGCACTCGATAAATGTTAGTTATCATTACGAATATCACCTAAAACCATCCCTCAAAGAAAACACACAGCTTCCACTACCTTGCATCAAGAATGTTGATGAATACGGTTAAATAGTGCTATTTGTAATATGTGTCACTTCAAACTCACCACAACCAGAAGGGCCGTAGATAGATGGTACAGTATGTTTATTCCCCAGGAAGACTGAGTGACTCTTCATTTCACAGGTATACACTGAACTGGACTCTCCCTGGGTCAGCAGGGCTGCTGGTGCTGCCCCGGAAGCTGGGGCATTTGGAAGGATGCTGTTGTTGTTAGCTGCCCCTGGTCTGGTACAGGAGGGCATTAAAGAAGTGCCCGGCAGAGGGTTATCAGGCATGATAGGAGGCTGATATGAATCTGCAGACAAGCGTCGAAGACCCAGGCTGAAGAACATCTCCCGCTCCTTCTGCTCCTCTTCCATGACCAGTGACTCCTGATCTGTTTCCTGCGATTCCTCTGACTGCTTAAATCCCCCTTCGGGGATGCTCTGGGAATCAATCTCCCGCCTCCCTACTGGTGAAGTTGGGCCAGAACTTTCTCGGTAGGAGAATGAACTGGGAGGCCCCTTCTTCCTCATTGTCCGGGATTTACGTCTTCTAGACAGCCGGTACGTATAATTTCTGAAAGCAAATCCAAATAGCTTCTGAAATGACAAAAACCCACCATAAATCAACGGTGAGTAAAAAAGGAAATAAAATTAGTACATTTAATATTTATTTTCCATGCAACATTGCTTTGTATTATTAAAAATAAAGGCTCTATTTTGATTATATAATGAAGTGTTATGCCTCTTCCACCCTACATTTTAATTGTATTCCAGACATTACACTTACAAACATAAAAGTGCTCATTGTCATGCATTTATCAGACCTAAACTTCAGCATTCTTCCAGCAGAGCCTTAGTCCGCCATCTGCTACTAAGGCAAGTTTCAGTCAGCCTTGCTAATCTCACAGTTACTAGCTCTCTACCAATTTTAACTGACTGGCAGTTTTAGAAACCAGAGGTTTATCATAGTGGTGACAATATTTTTAATAACACTTACACGTGTTTGCCACAGTGATTTTGCATGGAGACGGTAGATTTTTGAAGCCTTTGCATGAATGACATCAAATTTCTCATCCAGGTTTTGAATAGCTTCATATATACCCTATTATAATACAAACTATTAGTAGTGCTTATTTCAAAAGAAAACTAACATGTGAAAATACCATTAAGCCAACTTTTAACACCTAGACACAACGAAATTTCTCAAGGCATGAGAATTGTCTTGTTTCCCAATTTAGACCTGGTTGTAGGTGACACAGAGCCAAACTGGCTGTGATGAGAAACCCCAACTTTCTGCTATACTCCTCTACTCCAGGTAGACTTTGAAAGAACCTCCGATGCTGGAAAGTAAATGTACCACAACTCCTCTAACCATCACATTATCATGGAGTCATTCCACACCAAGGAAGGTGCTATTTTAGGAATGGAATGTTCAAATCTGCTACAAGGCCAAAAAGTCACTTCCCATATACATGCATGCATCACATAACAATGACGACACATTCTGAGAAATGTATCATTTGGCAATTTCTTCCTTACGTGAACATAGAGTGTATTTACACAAACCTAGATGATAGAGCCTACCACACACATCCTGCTCTATTATCCTCTATATACCACCATCCTAAGATGTGGTCCACTGTTGACCGAAATGTCATTATGGGGCACATGACTATAATGACTTATGACCTGAGAGACTGAGTGCTCTGCTTTAGAAAGATCGTTAAGGTAAACGTGGTTTTTGTCTTCAAAGAATTTTAATATTATGCGGTCAACAGTTAACCTTACAAAACCATTGACTACACGTCCCCTGTACGCCAATCAGATATGTGACTGATAAAAATCTGAGATTTCTTCTTGAAATACACAGAAATTTCTGGCAAAAAACACAGCTAAATAACAGGTCAGAAACACTTGCTCATTCATTCATTCAAGTAAACATTTACTGAGGTCATACGACCTGTCAGAACTACTCTCCTAGGTTCTGGGAACATGGACATAAAGGAGAAAAAGCTCCTGTCCTGGTGGAACTCTCATCTTAGCTGGGGAGAGAGACAACAATTTCAACAGAGAAAGTGATTGACAGCCTGGAACAGGGGTCCTCAAAGTGTGTTCCCCGAACCTGCAGCAGCAACACCTGCAGCAGCAACATCCCCTGCAAGCTTCTTAGAAATGCAAACTCTCGGGCTCCACCCCAGACCTACTGATTGCAGAGCTCTGAGAGTGGGGGCAGTGGTCTGGGTTTTCACAAGCCTCCCCAGGGGATTCTGATAAATGCTCAAGTGTGAGAACCACTGGCTGTGGCACTGAGGCAAACAGTACAGGCTCTACGGCACAAGGTTACATTCAAATACTAGAGTTCTGGCTGTGTGACCTTGGGCAAGTTACTTAACTTCTCTGTGCTTCAATTTCCTCATGTCCACAATCGGGAGAAAAATACCTCTCAGGGTTCTTTTGAGGACAAGAACCTTGCTATATTATGTTAATACTGTAACAATACTTCATGAAGACTGGTCCAATGGTGCTCAATGGTCTACTCATATTATTATTATTACCATTACCAGGGCCAGGACACAGGTGAGAACAGGAGACTACACGGGCACAGAAGAGGAGACCTACCACAGGCTGGCAGTCACGGGAGGCTTTTCAGAGAAGATGAGAAATAAAAAATGAGAAGGCATTCGCCTGGTGAAGACACGTGGAAGGGCATACAGGGCAGAAGGAGCAGCATATTCAGAAATACCCAAACAGAAAGAGAGCCGGAAGCCAGGCGTTCAGACAGCGGATATAAGTGACATTCAAGGAGCTGGGTTATCAAGGGGAGAAGAGCAAGGGCGATGGCTACAGAGGGTGGGAGGCCAGGACAAGTGGTTCTGTGTTTAAAGCTGTGGGAAAGTCAGCTGAGGGGAAGGATGATACGGACAGGGCTGGACACAGAGAGATGCCCGATGGAGGCAGGTGTCTGAGCACAGGGAAGAGGGCCAGACACAGACACCAGTGAGAGCTCAGCCCAGGACAGCGCAGGACCCTTTCCCTTTTCACTGGTGGGGAAGGGGGTCAGAAGAAGGATGGGTTCGGGCAAGTTTGCTGACTATGGGGACAGCAATCAGGACTCAGAAGGGATTACTGCTCCAGGCCCTACATTGCTTCCAGAAAAGAAGAGGCAGGACTGAGGGTGTGGAGCTCACGGAGCAGGGGGCTGGCTGGGCTGGTGAAGGGTTACCAGGCAGGGGACAGCCCGCACAGGAGGACGTCGTCCCCTCTGCTCCCAGCCTGCAAAGGGCTGGGGTGGACTAAAGCAGATGCCACGCTCCGTTGAGGGAAGAAGAAAACGACAACGCTGAAGTAGTTTGGAAGGAGGTGGAGGAAGGACAGAGCCAGCCTATTCAGAGAAGGGACAGGAGCCGTGATGGCCCACTTCAGGGTGTGACTTTGGAACCTGGGCCCTCCTCATCCCAGACGCTGACCCCACCCGAGCTGGCACAATTGCCTAGGGGGCCCCTGGCCGAGCAGTGCAGACCTCGGCCTCCAGGACGCTTAGGTAAACCTAAGGCAGGCCAGGGAGAGCCCCGCTCAAAGCAGAGCCCTCTGCCTCCTACCGCCTGCCTCCGCACACCCTACCCCACAAGAAAACATGTGCCCCTGCTCAGCACTCCACTTCTGTTCTCAGTAAGAATACTGCTGAACACTCACCCCAACACCTTTACTTTGCAAAGTATGTAGCGTGTTTTGTTCACGAAATTTTATATGGTAAGAAACATCTATTTTTTATAAAGTTTCATTGTCTCTTGGGTATGCAGCTCACAAAATTCCTGGTAACACACACCTCTATCAGTCTCTACCAACATGCTAACTTAAAAGCAACAACAACAACAAAAGCACCTTGAAACTACGTAAGATATACTCTAAAAACCATTGATTGGCTGGTATTTTGTTTCAGTCGAGATATCTTCACATGCATTTAGGCACATACTAAATTTCATCCAACTCAGCCAATAAATTTAAAGATGTTTTAGTGGAAATTAATTCAATATTGAGCAATCCAGATGAAAGAGATACAACTACATTTGAGCAGTAATGGGCTTTTTTTTTTAAGCTATAAAATCTCTATATTGCTATTTTTAAATTTTCATCTGGAGATGCTTTTCTAAGTAGAAATTGTTAAAAATCCTCACAATGGGGTGATCAACAAAAATAATTCGATGCTGCAAAATTTCAGTTAATTGTACACTTTATCTGAGATAATAAGAATTTTTACCCAACATTTTATTTTTTTATTTTATTTTTTTTATTTTATTTTTTTTTTACCCAACATTTTAGAGAATTATATTGCAGAGAAAGAAGTTTCATACCTGCAAGTGGGTAAGGATGTCCATAAGTGGATTTTGCTGCTCTTTGCTGCTGGATGTGTCACACGGAACACTTCCCCCCTAAGTTGAATAGGAAGTGTAGTTAATGCCTTATTTCTGTAAGAACCAAATTGGACACTAGGGGGAAAATGCTTAATAGTTCTCTATTAAAACTGCTTTTATTTTTCACCAACTTTTCAAAGGGTTTCAGAAGTCTTAAACTGAAGCAGAGATCAAACAAAAATTCACATTACTACGAGAGTGAAAATGACAATTGCCAATTAACAAAGGGGGCAAGGAAAGAATTTGTCACTGCCCAACAACCTAGGGGTGGACTTTTATAGTGAAACTGAAGTCAAAACGGCTCTGAATTTCCTACTATACAACAAAAGGGGGGAAGTAAAATAGTTAAGTGCTCCTTGGCTAATGAAGGATCGCTTACAAATTAAGGAGAGAGAAATATTTTCTCAAGTATGAGTTCAGAGGAACTCTATAGTATGTGAAGAATTTAAATCTTTTTTCTTTAAAATGGTAAGTTTTAATATATTTGGCAACTAGCAGTTAATATTACTTATGTCTTTGATATATGCAGTTTTTGATTGATATGCATAAAGAACAGTGTCATCACCATCACTATAAGTAGCTATTCGTGTTCTTATCTGAGGAAGATTTACCAATAAATTAAAAGGAAAGATGAGAGACAGAACTGAAAGAAAGGTCGGGGACTCCAATTTCACTCTCAAGAAGCTCCAAAGACCTTCTTGTGATATCAAAGGGCCCTTGCCCATTGCACATACTATCCCTACATGAAAAGATGTACTTGCAGGGCTGTGTTCTCATCAACCCAACTACACTTAAGATACCACTTTCTATTGACCTTAACCTCTCATGTACTTCAGGGCAGAAAGACTAGTCTTCTAGCACCATAACTGCTTTAAAAGCAAGTATTTCTAACTATGAACAATGAATTAAATGTTACATGGCTTTTGGTTTTTAAATAATCCAACAGTGCCGTGCAGTGGACAAAATATGAAACATTTAAACACCTATTTTTCTTGATAAATTCATCTCTAAATCCAACTCAAAACATTTTTTGGAATAAGACAGGGTAAATCTGTAAGTAAACAGACAGTAGATAACTATTAAATTTCAGTATAATAACTCTTCATTCTAAGAATGAATTAAGAACTCTACAAATAATCTAAAAATAAACACACTTGGTAGCTATGTATGTCTTTGCTTCCAAATATATGATAGAAATGACCCGAACTGACCTTACACTGATTAATTACCAAAATAATATGGCATGGGCGACAGATTAGTATTTATACAGATATGCATTCTTATCCTTGCACAGTGCCTTGTGCTTTTCAAAGTGCTTTCACATAATTATGTCAGAAAAAAAAAATGACTCTTGGTAAGCAGTTAACTTTAACTCCAAAGACAAAATGATTCAGACTGATAAAAGTGAAGAGAATTGCCCAGGCTACTTAGAAAGCATTAATATCCACATCCTTTTATAACTGAATAAATGTGTTTTCTGCTCAGCCAAATTACATATAGTTTAATAATCTATATTTTGATTCAACTCCAAGGATTAAGAAACATAGCAAAATGTAAGAGAAATGTAAAAACAGCACGGCCACTTTGAAACACTAGAGGATACTCCTGAAGTTAAATTTAAATCAGTTCCACCACCTAGCAATTCACATTTTAAGTACTGATCCAAAAGAAATGTAAGTATATGTTCACTAAGAAACTTACACATTTATGTTCATGGAAGCTTTATATTCACTGTCAAAACTCATGACAAAAAAATACACTTATGATCTATACATTTCACTGTGTGAAATTAACCTCAATTTATAAAATGAGTATAGCACAGAGAGAAGGACAAAGATGAACATTCAATCTGAAATACAAACCACATCTGTTTCACTGCAGGAGTGAGACATCTTTTTCTCTGTGCAGTAGAAGAAACTCCACTGCCTCTGCGTTGGGCCTAATTAATTTTAAACTCACTCGAGGGATTATTGGTGAAACTGCTTAGTCACCTAAGACTGGTTAACCGTCTACTCCTAAAAAGCAATGAATAAAAAAGTGACTTTACACACTTAATACTTTAATAACCTTAATATGGATATGCTCTCAGAATGCTGCCTCAAATTGAATTGGAGTCCTGGTTGAATTTTTGAGAATGGCAAAACAAGAATTCTTCCATTAGTGATTTAGCATAAGTCTTTAAAATCTGAAGGGCTATAATCCCATGACCAGGAATAAGAATCAAATCAAACACAACTCTAAATTGTAAAGAAAACGCTTTGCAACTTTAAGTCTACAGATTAAATGTTGGAAACAAATGAACAAGAGAACACAATGGCTAAGTGCTTTTGTAAAGAAGTTCAAAAGGCTTTTTCTAAGGGAGGCAGCACGCCTCCAAAACGTAAATCAGGGGTCTATTCCGAAATGGGCCCCTGCCACTATGTGTACTACTATGGACACCACCTCCTCATCTGCCTGGTGAAAACCAGTTGAGATTATCTCTAAGGTCCATTTCTGGTCTAAAATTATGATTGCCTTATTAGTTAAAAATATATTAAACCCAAATCAATGGATTTGAAATATAAGCCAAACAATCTAGAATTATGAAGGTTCAGTTACGGCTCTGAGTCACTTAACGATGGAACTAGAAAAAGACATTGACTGCAACAATATCGTGTTATATCTTGTACTAGAGATCTGATTTGAACGCCTGCCTCATAGTGACTGGGAGGGGCAGGTTAATGAAAGAGCTAATTCACTTTATCCATCCTGAGCCACAGCAGTAAGGAGAGGCACAATTAGGGGATTCAGGTTTCATCTCTTTCCTGTTTCCCTTTCATTCCATAGTAGAGAGACTAGTGACCAAAGGCCCCAAAGGAAAAAAAATCAAAAGGAGATAAAGAAGATGGGAGAATTAACTCTCAAGTTAGGTAAATGCAGACCAATGTGGAAACATTTCAAAGTCTTAAATTCCTCCAATTTGGGCTGTAACTTCAACCAAATTTTACTTTTTCAGCTCATGTTTTTTTTCTAATATAAGCTATTAGTAATTAAATTGTGTATTCACACACAGGAAGATTCATAGCAATGAAAATAAATGAACTGCTTCCTGCACACAGCAAGGATGAATTTCACAACCATAACCTTGGATAAAAATAACCAGACGCAAAAGGGAATATAGTATATGATTCGATTGAAATACAGCTCAAAAACAGGCAAAAGTAATCTAAGGTGGGAGAAGTCTTTCCAAATTGATATCTTCAGATATAAAAGAGTCACTTGAACTTCTTAATATCCTATCTTTTATATATGGCATGATTTATTTAACCAGGTCCCAGTTCATGGATATTCAAGTTCCTTCTAAAGTTTTAGTCTTACAAAGAACACTGCAAAACAGTCTTGCACCTCTGCAATTGACAGTATGGGATAAATTCCTAGAAGTAGAAACACTGTGTCAAAGAAGTAGATGGGACCCATATTTGAAAATGCTCCTGCTTCTTCCCTCTAAAGAGGGCTGTTGAAGTCAGCCAGATGTTCTACACCACACTAAGGAAGTATCTAGCTGGTCCTGCGTATAGTTTTAAAACCAGAACAGATAATACATAGTACCAAATGAGTTTTTTGACATCAGATAATTGAATGTCCTTTGATCTACTGATGCAAAATATTAATACATTTCTTAATACTCTCGGAGTGAGGGAGTGAGCTTGGTCATGGAGAACAACATTCAATTTGTTGGTATTTTATTTAGAAATTGTATCTCTAAGACCTTTAAATTAGTGAGATAGTATATTTCTCACAATTAATGAACCAATACTAATACATTATTATTACCTCTAGGTATCAAAATTGTTCTGCAAAATTAATTAGGAAGACATCCATCTCTTTCTATCCTCTGAAAAAGCTTACGTCACACCAGAATATCTGTGCCGTAAAGGTTTGAAGGAGTTTATAAAAACTGTCTGGGCCCAGTTTTTACAATACTTTGTAAGTTCTCCCATGGTTACTCATCTATTCTAATTATCCTACTTTTTCTTGAGCTGTTTTGACACGCCCAGAAGGATAAATCGTTTCATCATAATTACACAATTTTTACCAAAATCACACTTTAAAATCATCTATTATTTCTATCTTAATTTACACTTTCTCTCTTTTTCTTAGTTAGGATTTGTATCTTGTTGATTTACTGACAACCCTATGGGGTAGGTTATATTATTATCCCCATTTTCCTTATGAGAAACCTCAGGCAAAGAACTTTAAAGTAAGTTAGCCAGGTCTCATAGCTCATAAGTGGAGCAGTCTGCCTCCACACGCTATGCTCTTTACTTCTCCATTGTTAAAGTCACCTGGAATCCCTGCTATAACAGTAACACAATAAAATCCAAACCCTACCATGGTCTGCAAGGTCCTTACCTAATCAGGCCCCTGCCCGCTTCTCAGAAGTCACCCCTTACCACTTGTCCCCTTTTTCTAAGCCTAAATTATTTACTATTTTGCCTTCTGCAGACAAAGTTGGCTGACCACTGTTATAAGCTCTTACATTCAGACAATTCTCTATTTGGAGTAATTACAATATCGCCAAAACTTAGCCACAGTTAGACACAGAAGCGTGTGCATTGAGTCTACCACCGGACTGCCCACATTTTTATTTCTGTGGCACTTACAAATCAACAGTAATCTTGCACTCTTTGCGATTCCTACTTCTGTTATGTTGTGCCCATAATACCCTGCTGTGTCTCCTCCTAGGAGAACCTATTCAACTTCAAGGCTTATTTCAAGTTCCACTTCCAAAAATCAAAGATGCTAAGTCAACAGTCACCCCATCCGGATATGACATTGCTATCCCCGAAGGACAAGAACACTCACACTCTAATACTTTTATGGTAGCTGCTACACATGGCTAGTTACGTGACAGACCACATCAAATAGCGTTAAGACCTTAGTTGGTGGCCAAAATACCTGGGTTTGGGTCCCCCCAACCCTGCTTATGAACTGTGTGACTTTGGACAACTTACTTAACTTCTCTGTGCTTCCATTCTTTTTTTTAAGTCTGCAAAATGGGGATGATAATAGTATAAACCTCATAGAGTTAAGAGGATTAAATGAATTAATACTTGTCAGGGCTTAGAGCAATGCCTGGCAGAGATAGCACTCTTGGCTACTATTATTTTAGTGTTTGGATATTCATCACATCTGCCCATGAACTTTCAGTCATGGAGCACATAGACAACAAACTTTCAAGGTCACAACATGTAATTTTCATCCACATTGCACCTGTACATTGCAGATATAACAACCCTTTCTTGTAGACAAATGTCTACTTTTGTAGTGCTAGGGTGTGATGCAAATAACTGGGCTTTGCTCAGAAATTCCTAGATCCAAGTCCAGATAGAAAATTTGCCATTTCGCTTTAGGCAGATATTTAACCTCTCTGTGCCTCAATTTTCGAATTTGTAAAGTTGCAATGATATCTGCTTCACACAGTTAAGCACTCGGCAGCATGTCTGGTGTGTATCAGGCACACCACAAATTATAGTTCCCTTTCACTTCTATCACAAGGTAAATAATTACAGCTTCTCCAACATTTTCTTAAAGCTCAACCATGACTAGATTATTCAAAATTAATTTCACTATTTAAATTAAAAACCTGCAAAATGAGTTTACTGAAAATGAAATCATTTATATTTTATGATAGAAATCTAAACTCTTGATAACATGAGAACAAGCAGCCATCTGGTTTCTCAAAGGCTTTTGGGTTTTTTTTAGACATTAAAGACATTTCAAAGAGAAAAGTCATGTAAAGATTCGCTCCCAGGCGCAAGGCATTCTCTTGCCATGAACTTATCAGATAAAGCACAGTTCAAAATGACGAGGGCAGTGCACCCCGGAACCACTTCAAGAAATACACAGCAAAAGAGAACGTTACAACAACCAGCCCGCTCCATTTTTTTTTTTTTTTTTTTATAAACAAAACTGTGTGTTAATACACTGACCAATGACTTTCTACATATTCTCTCAGGACACTAAAAAGCAGCCCTTCCATTGTCCATGTCAAACTTTAGAGACACCAAAGTGTTCCAAATGGACGACAATGCTGCCAAAATTGTATCCCATCGTCCAGCACATGCTGCAGGCCAGACAAGTGAGCTTGGGAAGTGCATCTAGCCCGTGTCCTGCTTTATAGCACGCCCTGCAGAAAACTTGTTGGGAAAGTCACTATTTGGGAACATTAAAACAGTTTGCCACCTCATGAAACTTAGAGCAGTCCGAACTCGGGAGAGCAGGATAGAGGCGGGAGGGAAGCCACCTCCTGCTGACCGAAGGTAGAGCCTTTTCTATCAAAGGCCTGTTCAGCAGGCGGGCTGGGCCCTGGATCTCGCACGGAAGGGCTCTCCGGCTTTACAGGGATCCCCACATTTTGAAGCGTTTCCTGACTCTGGCATCTGCCCTCTTCAAGCAAAAGACAGGATTCTCCACAACACCCCTACACCTTTATTTCCTTCCTCATATATGTATTTACAATGATACAGGAAAGCTGTACTATCTGTCTTTGACCAAACACGGTTACCATCAAAGTCTCCAAATCGACATCTCAATGTCAAAAGACATTAAAGGAATCAATTCGAGAGTCTGTCAATTCTCAAAACCCAAAGTCTGGGAGTCTGAGTCCTTCACCCTCCTGCACCAAGGAATTCAGAGGATGGAAACGGATCGACTCGGCCCAGAAAGTCAGCACCAACCACCTAATAAATGGCCAAAATCTCAAAAGCTCACACGTGCTGCTGTCCCAGGAGAGCCGTGGGAAGCACCCAGTGCATCCCGCCGCGGCGCCGCTGCAAGTTGAGGCTGCAAAGTGCAGACTCGCTCTTCCTGCCAAGCAGATCTCTCCTCCCAGGAGCGCCCCAGCCCAGAAGCCAGATCGCTTTCCGGCTTTAACAGGGCTGTGCTCAAAAAGAAACAGCACAGAGGGACAGACCTGCCCTGGCGCCAGACGCCAGAGCCTGCCACGCCGAAGCTCCAGAGGGCGCCAGAAACACCTCGTGCTGGCGCAGTCTCCCCCTCTCGGCGACTGCCGGGACTGTTTTATGGCCCCTCGAGGCTCGTTCTGGAAAATTCTGTGGGCCCTGGATGCTGGAAACCAGGCCCATCTGCTTGACCCACGGTCGTCAATGGCCCTAGTCACCTCGAGCCCCTGGGACACCATAAACGCTAGGGTCACATGAAGACCCTGGGACACAGCATGTCCTAGGGTCACCAGAAGATCCTGGGATCCCAGGAGGCCCTGTGACGCTGTGAGCTCTAGAGTCACCTCAAGCCCCGAGACGCACCAAACCTACGGTCACCTCAAGCCCTGAGACGCCGCGAGCCCCGGCCTCGCCTCAAGCCCCGAGACGGAATGAACGTATGGTCACCTAAAGCCCTGAGAAAACACAAACCCTAGGGTCACCTCAAGCCCTGAGACGCCACGAGCCCCAACCTCACTTCAAGCCCCGAAATGCCATGAGCCCTAGGGTCACCTCAAGACCCGAGACGAAACAAACATATGGTCACCTCAAGCCCTCAGACAATGCGAGCCCTAGGGTCACCTCGATTATCAGGGTCCTCGTGAGTCCCTGAGGATCCTATCAGGGCACCCGGGTCCCCAAACGTGATCTACACAGTGGGGACAGCACCGCTGACCCGTCAGCAGGTGGAGGCCAGCGGCCACCGGCTGAAGCTCAGAGGCACCGCGGGCACGCGCTGACCATTGACCAGCCGATCGGACTAGCCCGTGAGGTCTTCCGTCTAAGTGGGCGTGGTCCCAACCGTATCAGAGCCCGAGGCAGAAGCTAGTGGGGACAGCTGCAGTGAGGGCCCCTTACCCTGCTCGTCGGAGTCAAACACGCTGAGGTGCTGGTGCAGGCTCTAAGGCCTGAGGCCCGGCGTCTGCCCTGTAGTCGGGTAGCGACTGTGCCTGTGCGGCGTCCGCTGTAGACTGAGGCGCCAGAGGGAGCCGGCGCAAAACTCCCTACATAGAAAAGTTCCTGCGGCTGCGCAGTAGCGCCGCACACTAGCGCCCCTCTGTGGGCGGCTGGGGTGACGCCAAGCTCGGCGCCTTGCCTCCCCACTTTCTACCTTTTTTGTTTCTTTAGTGTACGTTTGCAAAAGCATAAATATATATTTATATAAACCGGTAGCCAACAGTGCAATTTTGCTCTTCCCAAAATGCTCTTCACACACAGCACAATATATTTAAAGTACATAATGTAAGAGAATTAAGGTCAGACTCTAATGATTTCCGGGTTGCATACTCACTCACGAGCAACGCCGCCTTTGGGAACAAATCTGAAAACAATCCAACTTTTAATAACGCCACCATGTCACCCTGTTCTTCACCTGCACCACTCTCTCTGCTTGCCATTTTCCAAACAGCCATGTGCTTCCTTCCTCCGTAAAGTAAGAACATACGATCTACAGAGTAATCAACACAAGCCACTTAACATGTCTGTCCTTAGCTGGTCCCCAATCCCGTAAGAAGTTGGTTATCAGTGGCCCATTTTAAAGATGAGAAAACTGAGGCTCATAGAGGTTAACGTGCTCAAAGCCAGAGCTTTGTAGCAGCGTTCTGATTTGAACACTCATATCAGCCCCATAACACATGTTCATACCCCTAATGTCATTCTCCCTCCGGCTCAGTTACATCTGGAAATTCTTAACATCCTTCAAAGCCTGTTCCAGTACTGCATCTGTTCTAATAATACCCCCCAGCAGGACAATTTCCTATATAGCCCCTGGCAAGAATGAGTCAGTCCTCTGGGCTCCCACCTAACCTTCACCTCCCTTGTAGCACGTTAATTACATTGCCTGATACTAGAAATCCTTGTCAACATGCGCCTTTCCTTCTAAGTTCCTGGACAGCAGCACAGTGTCTTACTTATGTTTGAACAGCAAGTCCCTCCCAAGGTAACAAGACTTAAACATTATGAATTAAAGAATGTGTTGGACAGAAGTTGTAGGAGGAAAGGGGTTTGTTTCCTGGTACCTATGAGCTCTCTGGGCAGCTGTTGCACAGCACAGCTTCCCCCTGCACTCTAGAGGGCAAATTTCTGGCAAGTTCTAGAGGGCAGATTTCCAGCACGTTCCAGCAGTGCAGCACATAGTGACTTGTCTGGCACTCAGTGAGTCTTGGACACTCTATCTCAGCCCTAACTCTTCTTTACATTAACCTTATCCCTGTTCAAATGACGGTGGTTCTTGCCTCGTGTCAGACCCAGACTGATGCACTCACCCTTCCGGATTTCCATGTCGTACCTAATCCTAAATCGGTGTCGAAGGTTTGTTCATGAAATGTGATTGAAGATCCAACAGGTACTCAACAATCCCCTTCGGTTTCATTTCCAGTCAATCCTCCCATTTACTTGACCCCTCTTCTCCGTGGAGGGAGATGGAATACAGAAGGAAATGCTTTCCTGACCGTCACTCCTAAGGCTGGCTTTCCAGTTCCTGGTCTCCCTAAGCTGCCTTAACCTGAGTAGGGAAGAATTATAGTGACCAACAGGCGTGGGAGATCTCCCAGCAATGGGACAGATGGTGGCAGGTGCTGGAAGTGCTATCGACCTGTTCTTGGGTACAAGCTGGACCACAGAGGCAATGGACAGAGCAGGTAGTTCTGCCAACACGCAGTGCAGACGTGGCAACCTGTATGTCTGCTGCTGGTAATGTGTGACTGGGTAATACAGGGCAGCTATTTCCCTGAAAGACAACTAGAAAAGCTGCATGAAATCTTTTTAAAATGTTATCAGCCTAAAGAACATCAAAGAGTTCACAAAATGTCACCTCTCCGCCACCGTGATGGACACGCAAGGGACTACTCAAAGCCCATTTCTTCGGAGCAGTGAGAGGCCAGAATCGGTTACCCCCAGGAATAATTCTGTCAAGAGAACAAAGATCCCAGGAATAGTCCCAAATGAGGTTTTCTCTTCGTTTTTATTCTCCAGGCAAGAAAGTTACAGAAAAGGAACGTAGGTGTCTACAAAAGGAACAGTAAGATATTCGTCATGGCAGCAATCCGTAGGTGTATTTGCACCAAGGACATCCGCCCTTAGAGTCAGCATTTTTGCTGTGTTACAATATTTTTGTCTACAACAGAGACTTTAGCCATGGGAAAGTTTTCTGTCTTTCCCAAGCTGAACACTTCCATTTGCAATACCAGAAGATTAGGCTATACGTTGAACTACAGGGCTTTGGCCATGCTAAAACTAAGGGCTGTCCCCCTACTAGGCTAAAACCTATGCTAAAGGGCTTTGCCCCTTCTAAAAACTAAGAACTGTGGTCCTACTAAGCTATAAGTCAGACTCTGTGAAATACATTTGCTTTATTAATGTTGGAATCCTCCACAACAAAACAGTGGGCAATTGCTGACCTAAGAGCTGGGACGAATCAGAAACCTGGAGAGGTGTGAACTGCTGGGAGGATTGCCTTTCCTCTGGGGCGTTTCCTCTTCTAGGAAAGGCCTTAAAGGGCCTGGGCAGCAGTTTTGCTGGCTTTCTGGGACTGAGGGACAAAAGTCACAATCTGGAACCCACCACAGGAGGGGAACTGGAAAAGCACCTCCTGCCTTGGGTTGGGACCACAAAGAGCGGTATCTTCAGAGTAAAAGTGATCCAGAACTAACCAATAGTTAACCACATTGTCTGTAGTTCAGGCTCATGACAAAAGGGGATTTAACAACCCCAGGTGTCTGGAATAAGCAATCAAAAGTGCATTCCTGTGTAGATAATGTCACGTTATTTCTACAATGCATTTTTGAATAGAATTTCCAGCATGAACTGAAATATAGGCAGATATAAGAGAAGATAAGACAGCAGGAAAAAGAAGCAATATAAACATCTAGGTTTGGGGGGACACAGCCCTCTGCTGCAACCCCGTCCCACCCTCCAACAACCACAGGGAACTTCCTGACATAGTGGTTGTGACACAGGGACCTGGCTAGCCATCTTGGTCCTCTGTAGGAAGCGAGTCTGTGAGCATCTTAGCATATGCGTGGGAAGGGTCCAGACTGAAAATGCTGCAGGGTCCCAGTGTTCAGAAGGGAGACTCCCCACCCTTCACGAATGAAAAACTTTGTAACAGCACAGCCTGGGCCAGAGTTCACCGGCCTACGACTTCGTGGCTCCCGATACAGGCTAGAACAAAAGCTGGAGGACACCGTACACTGCAGTGTGTGGAGCTGAAATGACAGCCTCAGTGATTCTGGGGATGAGAGAAACAGAGCAGGGAGAGGTGGCAGGGGATCTTGGAGTGCAATGGAGGGGAAGGAAGGAAAGGCGCGTTACCCAAGGCAGCTGGAGGAGGACAGGCGGCTGGGAGCACAGGGTCAGGGGCCACCATATCACAGGGGACATTGGTTACCCTCCCCGACACCTGGTGCTCCTCCCTGGTTACACCCTGGGATCACCAGGGAGCTGTAAAGCCTCCTGATGCCCAGCGCCAGCCCAGAGACTCCCATGTCCCCGGCCAGGGGTGCTGGGGTGGAAACGCTCCGGGTGCCTCTCCCGGCAGCCCGGCTGCGATCCAGCCTCTCTGCCCCACGCATGTCAGTCACGGGATCGTGATATTGAAGTCTCACACCAGCTGCACAGCCTCCTGTCATCCACCTGGTTTACGTGCAGCTGAAGCCAGCAGGCCGTGCCTGCTGTGCCAGCAAGAGGATGCGATGAAGTCAATTTTATATGCAACGTACAGCATCGCAACCAGGTGTGCCTACAAGACATATGAGGAATACGACATTTCACAGTGCATGGCTTACTTACTGTGGGCAGTGTCCTCTGATCACTTCTGATCCACGCCATTAAACTACTGCAGCCCGGGGGGTCGAGTTCACAGGCATCAGGGTCGCCGCCTGTGCGGAAACCCTGGACGCAGCTCGGGGTGGCAGGGCCAAGGTGAGAAGCCCCCACTTTGACTAAGATGCTGCATTCTCGCTGCTTTGCTGCCTCCCCTGGGTCCTTAAGGGGCTTTTGGGCTCCAAGGGCATGTTTGGTAAACGTGGGTTTTCTTTGTAAAGACAAGGAAAGGCCTAGAATGGCCATAGGACACCACAAGTCTATGTCCTGGTGGATGTGAACCTGGATCCTATCGGTTCATTAACACAGAGACATGTGTACCTGTGTGTGTGTGTGTACGTGTGTGTGCGAGAGTGTGCGTGTGCGCCGCATGTGTGTGTTGCATGTGCATGTGCACAGAAGAACGTTATACAACACCTACTTGGATTTCTGACTTCATGTCGATTTTGTAACACACACATATATTGTTACCGGAGTCCACGTATTGACCTTTAGCCAAGGGGCCCGCCTGGCCTGGACTACCGCCTCCTCGGTTTCCAGGGCTGGAACCCCACTTACCTTTGCCTCGTTACCTTAGTGTGCTCTGAGCCTGGCTTGAGAAGCTTCAAACCATCCTCAGCCCCCAACTTATCCCAGCGCCAAGAGAGGCCAACTGCAGTTGGACATCGCCTGTCGGGCCCAAAGGCTATTTGGAATGGTCTCCATTTCTATCGGCTGCTCCATTCCCACGGCTCCACCAGGAGCAGATCAAGCTCCCCAGCCCTTTTACTGAGCCTGAGGCTGTCACTAGCAAGTTTCACCCTCCGCAAAGCTTTCCTTCTGCCTCTAAATCTCCCTCTGGGAGGTTCTCCCTTAAACACCTCCATTCCTGCCGGCTGCTCTTCCTTCTTGTCTGTGTAAAGACTGGGGATCCTGCTGCCTGAAGCCAGGCCTTCCGTCTGCACACCAGAAACGCCAGACACGCTGCCCTGACTGGGATCAAGAGCAGGGCACAACTACCCAAAAAGAAAACAAATCCCCTGGCCAAAGACTTATTTCACCCCCTTGAGGCTACATTTTTTCCTTCTTTGTCCCAAATTCTCACACCACCGGAGGAAAGTCGTGCTAGTGTGATTCAGGTCTGTCTCTGATCCCTTCTGTACTCCACTCACACCTCGGCTAGAGTCACTCTTGGATGATCAAAATTCCCCAAGATTCGCTGTCACTTTGCTCTTCCTGTTCTAATTCTGTAATTCCAAATTATATCCAGTGTTAACCTTTTGAGACTTTCACAGAAACATTCTATGACCAAAAATACTAGAAAACAAATCCTAACTCCTACTGGACTTTACGTTATCATAGAAGGGGCCACAAATCATCGATTCCTTGTATCCCCTTGGAAATCCTCATCCTCTCCAGCTCTCACTCCCCCACGTCTCCCCACAGCCTCCCATACCATGAACCCGCAGGTAAACCTCGTCCTTGTCACCTTTTCTACCTTATAGATTTCATCCCATCAGTTGAGGAAGGCACCTGCCTCTTCCTGGGGGAGGAATGCTGTTATTACATAAATGAGTCCAGGGTGATCCAAAACAGCTTAAAGCATGTCACTGAACCCTTAGATACCCTGGCTTGTGCCCCTGCTAGGACCCCTAACTGTGCCTCATCCTATTTTTTGGTCTCTGTCTCTTTTGGTGTTTCGGTAATTTCTTGCAGAGATGTATATGGGCTTTCACCAACCAAAAGGCTGCCGAATTGTTCCTGCAAGGAGGATATCAGTCCCTCAGAATCAGCGACCCTTCCCTGGAGGAATATGTCTTCCCCCCAGGAATCCAGCATGTGTACCTGTGGGGTTTCCTCCACCATCTGTCTGCACAACCCAGCAACTTGGATAGGGGTAAAGACCACGTGTCATGGAACACATGCTATTTCACAGAAAGAATGGCTTCAGTGAGGATGAAATCACTCATGTAAAAGGTTAAAGGTCAAGGTTAAATAAAATATTATAAAATTGGGGTGTGGAAACCATAGTATTTCAAAACTAAAATGGTCTTTAAATGTGATTTGATTTTAAAGACTGAACAATAATTTTTTTTTTTTTTTAAAGATGACCGGTAAGGGGATCTTAACCCTTGACTTGGTGTTGTCAGCACCACGCTCTCCCCAGTGAGCCACGGGCTGGACCTGAACAATTAAATATTCTAAGGACAGATTAAACAACTTAATATGTGTCTCTGAAAGTTTTGATGTTTAATATTTAAGTGGGTCAAATATCCTTGAGATCACCTCACTGTATAACTGGGCTATTTCACATTTAAGGCTGGATTGGACTCATGCATTTATGGTTTTAAGTCAGCTTTATTGAGCCTTTCATTCTACATGAAAAATTAAATCCTCACACCAAAAATTGCAGAGGCAGATGTCTCACTCTAGCTGTAATTAGCCACATGCATAATTCAGGAATAGTAAGATATTAGTGGGATTGTGTCCAGATTGTCTATTTTTTGACAAAAGTGTGTCAATGACTATAGATTCCATGTTTTGTGCAGAGTAGTAGTTCATGCTACTCTGGATCACCTATTTCAAACTTTAAAATGACAAATCATATTGAATTCTATCAGTTTGTTTTTATGTTTCTAATTATGTTTAACGTTTAAGAAATACCATGTTAAGTATGTCATAATTTCTATAGTATATTTGTAACTGATTTTCACGAACTTCTTGGAATTGAGCTTTTCCTGAGCACCATGTATGTTAAGTACTCTTGACAACTACCAGTCCCGTCACGGCACATGTCTGTGTGGAAGGCACACTTCCAGTCTCCCTCCACTGGCACCAGCTCCAGGCCACCACGGTGACAAGTGTCCAGCTGCACCTAGGCATCTGTTTCCTGTATTATTTACTCGGGGATTTATGAAGCAGCCCAAAGCATGAGCACGTCCTTCTTGACACAGGACTCAGAAGCACACACACCGCACAAGCCCAGTGGCACTGCCATGCGTGCAAGGGAGGGTGATGTTGAAGAGGTGGCCACAGGAAGCTCTCTCCAGGGGTAACTCAAGTTCGACTGACATCTGTAACATTATTTTAAAGAAACATCATCTATTCATACAGTGAGCTTTATGCTATTTGATAACATTTGGTGTTCAATAAAATTGTAAAATGTGTTTATTGACATGCATTTTATCAAGGACAATGAGAAGGAGCATTGCCGGATCCTATATAGGGATGGCCAGTGCGCTCACTGGCTGAGGGCGGTGCGGGCAACACAAAGCCAAGGGTTACTATCCCCTTACCGGTCACAAAAACAAACAAACAAACAAAAAAAAAAAACAGAGAGTAGAATGGTGGTTTCCAGGGACTGAGAGGGGGCAGAATACGGGGAGTAGCTGTTTAACAGGTGAGATGTTTCAGTCGCTCAAGGTGAGTAAGTTCTAGAGGTCTGCTGTACAGCACTGCGCCTGCAGTCAACAACTTTTTGTATTGTTCACATAAAACTTTATGAGAGTAGATCTCACGTTGTAGTCTTATCACAATAAAAAGAAGAAAATCATTGAAGTCAAAATTTCTTCCTTGAAATGACCAACAAGATGTATAAACTTGTAACCAAAATGATCAAGGGAAAAAGAGCAAAGATACAAATGATCAAAATCGGCAACATATACTGTACCTATATTAAAAGAATAATAAGAGAAATTTATGCCACTAAATTTAAAGACTGAAGATAGTACCCCTGATGAATAAAAAACTAAAATTCTACACAAGATTTTAGTCAGTTGCATCAGCAACATATAAAAGCAATAATTTCTTATGATCAAGATTCTAGCACTGCAGGCTTACTTTAACATCTGAAAAGCAAAGAATTTCATTCTGTTAATAGAATAAAGGAGAAAAATGAATTATTCAACAGGTAAAATAAAACTGACAAAATTCAATTGCCAAGAAAACAAAAACGAAAAACTTTTCACCGAATAGGAATCAGAAGCCAGGCAGGAACGTCCAGCCTCCCTCAAACACTGCACCTGAGGTCCTTGCCAGTGTAATAAAAATAAATAGAAAAGCGTGATAATAGGATATGAAAGAGAGAAATTGTCTTTATCTGCAGATGACATGATCACACATGTAGAAAACCTTAAGGATTCTACTCCAAATACCAGAGGCATTGAGGGACTTTAGCAGGATACAAGCCACAAGGTCAGTACGTGAAAAGTGTTTCTGTATTTCTATACTTGTGCTAGTACAAACAATTGGAAAATGACACAAATAAAACCTTTTCATCCCCAATAGCACCACAAAATGTACAGTATTTTAAAATAAATTTCACAAATCATGTGGAAGCGATGTTTGCCAGAAATACAAAATATTGTATGAGGAAGTCAAGAAGAGGAAACTGCTCGTACTTGCATGGACTTGGCGAGCCTCAAGGATGGCTGCTGAGGAGTCAGACGAGAGAGACTGCGGGGGTGACTCCGTGTGCACCTACGATTGTGCAATGTCAGAACCACAGAGAGGAGGCGGGTCGGTGGCTGTCAGGCCACACGTCCACGGCGGCCTCGCCTGCAAACGGGATGAGGAAATGACCTAGGGTGGCTGCGGTATTCCACAGCATGATGTCTCCTGACCGTGTAAACTTGCCAAGGTCCATCCAACTGTGCATTTAAAATGGACAAGACTTCTTTATAAAATACACCTGAATACAGCTGAAAAAATTTAAAGAGGTAGAAAGTTACTTTTTGATTTCCACTCAATCAAAGCATGTTTCTGTTATTTAGTACCCTTCTACATATAATATTCAGCTATTTAATATAAAAAATTGAAATTATAAATAAATACTCCTTATATTAGAATTACAAAACTACACTGAAGTTTGTTTTTAGGGGTTATTTTGTTTGTTTTTTGTTTTTGGGTTTTTTTTTTTTTTTTTGCAGATGGAAAAAGCATTCATAGGTAAAACCAATATAAATGGATTTAAAGGATTTTTTTTCTTGTTAAGGACAAAAAAAATTCAAGCTTAGCAGAGAACAATGAGATGTGCATGGACATATTAAAATAACTACACGACTATTGTGTGTGTGTCCTTTTTAAATAATGTAATTGCAGTTGGATTCTTGAGCACCAGAAAGTATTTCCAGCTGTCATATCTAAGAAAACCATGAGAAGCTGTGAGACTGAACTGTCTTTGTTTGAGCCAATTTAACACTCTCTTTACTAAAATGTTCAATTTTTTGCAGATGAATCTTTTGAACTTCACAGCATAAAACATGGCTCAAATGCATGAAAACACAGGCACAGGGCATCACCCTCTTGATTCCGCTGTCCACTTTGCGTGGATGGTTTCCACCGTAGGTGACTAAGTCTAGAGATGACGGAAACTAGAAAGTGACGTAGTCTATGGAGACAAATGTGAAACTCGACATCGTATAGGATCTCACGCAGCTGCCGCAGAGAGTGGGGCAGAAATGTGCCCTCAATCAAGGCAGACACACGGAACAAATAACACAGGAAAACCTCACATTAGATGGATGAAAATGTATAAAGAATGTGATTTTGCCTTGGCAAAACCCATTTAAATTTCTTGTATCATTAGCATCTCCTAAGAAATGAACGGTTTCTTCCTAGGAGATCACAGGACTTTTCTCACTTTGATCTCTGCAGGACTATCTTTAAAGTTCTTGTACGACACTGAATAATCATGTAACTTATTTAAATTTTATTGAAAACTCTAAAATATTCTATTTGAGAAATGAGATTTTTTTTTCCTTTTATATATGAATATTCCAATAGTACAACAGAACTCTAGCCTAAATTCGAAAACGGAACAATTGGGGTATTGTCTCCAACATTTTATTTAGTTAAAACAAAAGACATTTTATTTAATTAGCAGCCACACTAATTAATTTGTATAATTGTAATCATACAAACGTGCTATTACTGACATGTCCAGGGTCACTTTATACTGGAAAGCAACATTGCAGTATTTCTAATTCCTGTATCGTATTTAAACAGAGGGAGCTCGGGGGATGCCACCTGGGCACCACCGAGCACTCTCCAGATGCAGAAAGGGTCAAGGACAGACCACACAAAGGTGGTTGCCTTCTCTGTCCCTGCCCAGCAGGGCCCGAGGTGGCCTCACAGGACCTTGGGGTGACACAGAGGAGGATGGCCTCGGTCTCCGCTCAGGCTCCTCCCCGGTTGGCGTGTCCTGTGCCTCTGTCCCACATTAGGAAATGCACTCGAGATGTCACCGGGTGGAAGGGTCAGGCCAGGAGCCCTGCGCCTGGCTCTACCTGCACTGTGGCTGCCTCAGGCCTATTTTCTTCACCAGTGACATGGTAAGAGGAAGGAGTCACAGGCTAGAAACACGACTAGCCGCAGAATTGTGCTGCTCTGTAGTTCTCACAGAGAACATCGAACTTTAACTTCTCTGGGCTTTCCTGACTGCTCTGATTTGTTTCCAGGACTTCAGCCAGGACACACGGCAGAGCAGAACAAGGCCCTGGGGCGCGCCGCACATGGCCCCCAGCCCACGGGGCCTTGGTGCAAGGCATGGAATATGTGGAAGGCTTTCGAGGGGCTAAGGGACTAAAATGCAATGTATTTCCATAGTCATTATATCACGTGTCCAGTTTAGTACGCGCTGAAAGGTAGGACTGGTAATTTCAGCAAAATCACACTAGCTACTAATAGACCAGTTTTACAAAAAACACCAGCATGAAACCTGCCCGTCATCCTTTCCCCGACCCCATATGGAATTCAACAAGGAACGTGTCATTTTTCCCAGGCCCATGCCTTTGCCCAGAGCATGGGTTCTGGCCCTGTGTCCTGAGTTTTCCTGACCCTGTGCTGCAACCCTCTTTATCTCTCATGCAGGCCACATGAGACCCCTTCCCTCTGCCAGGGCACTCGGGAGCCGCTGGAAGAAAACCACCTCTCGCTGCCCACGTGCTCCTCCGCAGGGGAGCCCCCTTCCCTGCACAATTCCTCTGTGCTGGATACAAAAATGTGCCAGGTGTCCATCTACCCTGTTGCAGGGGTCGTCTCCCGGAGCCATGTACCTGTAACAAAGTGAGCCAGAATGTAAGAGCACGCCCTGTCTGAGAGCAGGTCAGGATCTCTCTGCACAGCCTCCTTGGCCGTGAGAGTCACCTGGCAAGCCCCTGTGCATGGGGTGTCCCCTGCTCTGCAAGTGTGGAGATGTTCAAAGTCCAACAGCTGGGGCAGAGCTCCATGTGCCGACACCAAGCAGCCCAGGTGAAGGAGGCAGAGAGTGGCACTTGTGGTGCTCCCAATCTTGAGACACCGGCCTAGGGCCACATCTCAGCGTGATGAGCTCTGTGGGCAGAGAGGGGGACACATGCTCAAAGAGGACCTTCGAGGATGCAGGGAGTGTGGGCAGGGAAGGGACAGGAAGAAGTGACCTGACACAGAGGAGGCAGGCGGGGAGGGTTGGCACAGGTGGCCAAGAGGGGCCCAGACAAACAGGAGAACAGGAAACCAGGAAAAGATGGAAGGTCCAGGGGGTGACGGGGTGCCCTGGGTGGCCAGGGGGTGCAGGGCTCTGCGTTAGGAGGAGCCGAGGCGCCCTCAGCCGCTTAGGCCTGGGCTCTGCCCTCCATCCTGCAACTGTGGGAGCAGCACTGCTGTTAATGTCACTGCACAATTTGACTGCACTTCAGTCAAAAAGGAACAGAGTCTTCTGGCTCGAGCAGTCGGGCTATTTTATGTTCACTTTTCTTTTCTGTAGCATAAATTGACGCAAACTCACAGCTGCTTCCTATGCCGCGACAGGACACAGCCCTCTCCCCACCAGGGGTCTCCCGGTGTGCGCGCCCACTCCCTGCGCGTGGCTTCCCTTGAGAGGCCTCCACAAGGGTGATGTGTCCACTGTTTCTGAAACAGGAGGGCTTTTCCAGAAGCACAGGGCTTCGGCCACCCCATGAGTCTGCACCCCTCTGGAGGCCGTGGTGTTCTGAGAGCTGGAGGGCTCTGCCCCACCTGGCCATTTCGACACTGTCTTCCACTCGCTTTGGGTAAAGTGCACGTTCCTGGGAACTGGCCACGTGACCCTCCTTCCTTTCCAATTCCCCCTCGGGGTGAGTCTCCCGGTCATGCAGAGAGACTCTGGCACAGACACCACACCCAACGCAGGTCCTCCGAGGCCTGGGTGGTGCTGCCCCAGCTTTTCACTTCTGGATGGAGAGACACTTCCAGTTTCTGCCGTGTGGACTTCTCCGTCTGGGCTGAGGACAGGTGGCAGCTGCCGTGAGCGCAGCCGTGGGTCGGGGGCTGCCATGGCCGTGCACAGCTCAGACAGGGTGGGCTGGGTTAGCTCCCGCTCTTTCCTCCTCCCCCTACTTTTAATTTTGCTTCTTCCTATCCCTGAAAGAAGCGGTTAAGAATCCACCCATAAGCCAACATGTAAAGGCAGGAATTTGCCAATTGAAGGAAAAAATTACTATTTTTTTTAAAATTGAAAAATCAGCAATATTATGACTAGTTTGAATCATATACAGCAGGTATATAGGAAAACATTATAATTTGTAAAATTTATTTCACTTAAAGCAATAAAGATTATGCTTTAGAATGCAAATTACTTAAAAAATTTCAAATGATCCCTGAAACCGTGCCTCTTCTTCAAGGCTAAATTCTGTTCTAGCAATTAATTCTGCAGAAACGAGCAGAGTTTTTGAGACGTGTGTACAGTTGGTGTTTTTGTCAGTGATGCGTGTGACATTGGGACGCTGGAAGAGGCGACGTGTGCAGCAGAGAGGGGCTGGCAGATGAATGCCTGGCCAGGCTGGATGTCGGAGCATGCTGGCCAGACTGCGGACAGGCCGTGGAGTCCAAAACACGTGCCGGATTAAAACAATTTCCTCACATGTCCATGTGTGTGCATTTGGTTCCTGCATGTAAATGGGCAGGTCTGCAGCCACACACACACAGATACTAGAAAGAGACCTCCCAATGTGGTTGGGTGTCCCAGAGACCGGGCTGGAAGGACAGAGTGAGGCATGTGGATTTCAACTTTATTTTATATTTACTGGCACTGACATTTCAAAAATGAATTCTATCATGAAAGCAGGCAGCCAGTCTTACATTGCTCTCTATATCGCTTTAAAAGCTGTGCCTTTTAACCCAACAGAAAATGGGCCAAATTCTGAGAAAACTGTCATTATAAAAGTGAATCCCTTCTGGTGTCATAATCCTGTAAGGGTCTGTAATAAGTCTGGAGCGTTCTTGTCCACATCTCGTGCTTTGGCGTGGCTCACCCAGTGCCTCCCAACCCAGGGCCCTGGGGGCTATGAACACACGGCTGTGGCCGTCCCGTCCCTTGATTCTGATCCCTGGACAGAGTGACTGGGGGCGGCCCCTGGGATCTGCGCTTTTCCTGTAGCACAGAGCGATGTCATGGAGATGTTGAGTGGAGACGGAGCCGCCTGTGGCAGACTTGGCGGGCACCGAGTTCTGTTTCCTTCCACCCCAATCCCTCCCACCTCTGTGACCTGTTTTCTCTCCCCCGTCATTCGGGATCCCGGGCCTGCTCCTTCCTGCCAAGGCCAAAGTGTTCAGAGACGCTGCAGCCTGCACTGACCATCCTCACCTGCCCGCCCACCCTTGTGTCTCCCATATGCTGTCGCGTCTTCCTGCCCCTCTGGCTCCATCACCTTCTCTCCCAACATTATCCACGATCTCTTTCCCAGCTCCTACCACCTGTCTGGGGAGGTCAGCGTGCTGCGTCCCCAAGGGTGTCTCCTCCACATGTGGGAACACAGGCATCTGCTCATGAAGTCCCAGTACAGCCACAACTAACCGGGTGCAAGGTCTGTGACTGCCACAGCGAGGAAGGCTGTTGTCAGTGGCGGGCTTAGTGGATGAGGGGGAGCCGCTGGGGACCACCTGTCTGCCACTGTTCACGCTGTAAATGACCTCAGGTTGTGTAAGAAGCTTTCTGCAGACACAAGGTATCCAGGACTAATGGGGAATGAGGATCCCCATGGGCGTGCCAGACGTGTTTCTCACCATGCACAAATCTGTGGATTCCTAAGAAGAAATTTTAACTGAGTTTGCTGGAAGATGGGTTCATTGTTCATATTTCGATGACACTAGCAAAGCTGTCATTCCAAACACCTTACTCTTAAAATAATAAATTAGGTAAAACAATGAGTAGGAAAGCCCAGGTCAAAAGGTCCCCTTCCCCAGGTCCCCGGTGATGCTCTTCAGAATCTCTTGATTCGGGGATGTGTCGTCGAAGGGGTGTGCCTGCGGAAGGGAACCACCCATGAGCTTTCCCCAAATGCTTGACAGTCTCGTAAGAATTTACAGGAGAGACTACAGAGTGCGCTGGGCCCCAGTGGATCTACATCTGCCAGCACCCCCCGCCAAGCCCAGTGGATGGTCCCACAACCCAGTTATCCACGAGATGCTCCTGACAGAAAGCTGCACATGCGGGCACAAGGAGACAGACAGGGAGAGCTCATGAAGCATCATTACATCAACCAAAAGCTGCAAGTACTTAGAAGCCAGTTAAGGAGGAGTGGACAAGTAGAGCAGGTGCATCTCACAGCATGTCACAGCACAACACAGCACAACATAGCACAACATAGCACGACACAGCGCAGTGCAGCGCGACACAGCACGACACAGAACAGTGCAACACAAAACAGCATGACACAGCACAGTGCAGTGCAACACACATGACACAGCACAGTGCAATGCAACACAGCATGACACAGCACAGTGCAGCACAACATAGCATATCACAGCACAGTGCAGTGCAACACACATGACACAGCACAGTGCAGTACAACACAGCATGACACAGCACAGTGCAGCACAGCGCACATGACACAGCACAGTGCAGTGCAGTACAACATAGCACACTGCAGCACAACAGCATGACACAGCACAGTGCAGTGCAGTACAACACAGTGCAGTGCAACACAACACAGCACGACACAGCACAGTGCAGCACAGCACAGAGCAGCACAGCACAGTACAGCATGACACAGCACAACAGTACTATGCAGCGCAATGCAGCACAGTGCAGCACGATGCAACACGACACAGCACGGTACAGCATGACATAGTACAACACAGCACAGTGCTGTACAGTACAGTGTAACACAATACAGTGCAGTACAACACAGCACAACACATGCAACACCGCACAGCATGGGCAGTACAGTACAGGATGATACAATATGGTGCAGTACAACACAGCACAGCACAATGCCCTACAGTACAACACACAGCACCACACAACGCAGGTTGCCCAGTACACGTGAGGCTCCCCATACAGTGTATATAATACGGTACAAATTGTGTAATACAGAATTTAAAAGATGATACCACCAAGGTCAAGTGTGTGGATCCCTGGACCGTGGGGCATTGGGACAGCCCTGGGCTGAGACTGACCTTTGGGGAAAGGGCCAGGGAGGAGGGCCACCAGCAGCAGTAAACCACAGTCACACGCCTCGCCGTGCCCTGCAGGGAGCTCTGGGCCAGGTCCGGCAGTTGCTGCCCGTCAGCGGGGTGGGTCTGGAGCAGACGTTGAACCCTGTTTGTAAAGTGGAAACACTTACTTCATTGAATTTTGGTGAGGAATGGATGAGTTAGTTGATAAAATTTCCATAAACACTAGGCAGCCTTGCAGGGTGGGTGCTGGGGCTCAGGAAGTCACTGCACCTGCCCCTGCACAGTGAACAGCGCCCGTGGCTCGCAGAGGTGCCTGCACTGGGTGGTGCCGCTGGGACTGTGCCTTCCTCAGTGCCAGGCCCGGGCCCAAGTGACTGGCCCTTCCGCGAGGCGGCTGCCCAGGAACAGGAGGGCTGCGCCGCTGGCCGCAACGGCAGAAAGCCCCAGGATCCTGCTGCTGGTGCAGCAAGAATTCACGTTTTCTTGTTTCTATCATGTTAATTTTCCAAGATGTAGGAGACCAACATAATTGAAATTTGTGTCGTTTTGGTGACTTGGGCTTGAAGACTCCTAATTGCACTGTATGACGGTGGTTTGTGAAACAACGCTGTGCACGAGTCCATTCTCACTGACGTAAACAAAACTGAAAACAAACAAACAAAACAAACAACTTCATGGAGATTGCCCACGATTTACATACATACCCTGTGACCATACGGAATAACAGGGCCGCATGGCTGAGCAGGCGTCTGTCGTCTGGGGACTCTGTCCTAAAGCTCTTTGGTGTCCCAGGGCCCTGTGGGGGGCACTGACTACTGAGTGTGGGGCTGTTCTCTGAGAGTCCCGAGTCCATGGTGGAGGGGAAAGGGTGGGCTGTGGTTGTCCTGGGCACCACTATTAGCTCAGGGAGGAGGCCTGGGAGCAGATGGCACCCTCAGGCCAGGGGCGAGGACACGTGCCCTGCGCTGCAGCTCCCTGGCTTTCTGCAGACCCTTCCCCACATACCTGGGGAAGGGCAGGGTGGACACTACAGACGTGTCTGGGCCGCACCACCCGGAACCCAGACCATGCAGAGGGTCCTGAGCAGGGCAGACTCGGCCTGAGTTGTCCATCCCGGGGAGGTGGAGGCCGCAGGAGCCAGGAGCCCCGTGTCTGCTGGGACTAGCTCTGACTGTGAGTCCCAGACACCTCCAACAGTGGCAGCTTAAACAAGAGGCTGTGCCCGTGACATGGACGGGCCACGTCCAGCTCCGGCCACCCCCCTGCCTGTTTGGCCCCTTGGTCCCAGGCCGGGGTCTTGTTCTGGCTGCCTCAGTGTGTTTCTGGAGCAGGACGAGGATGGGAACCCCAGGCAGGCGGCTGCCGGCGGTGTCCAGGGGCGGCCCCAGGTCTGAGCCCCACGGCCGGGCACCCGCCACCCATCCCGGGGCTCGGCGGCTGTGTCAGAGCTCCCAGCTCTGCCCGGGCTTCTGGTCGACGGGTGGAGACGTTCCCTGCCAGGGCCCGGCGCCCGCAGCCACGCGCCCTGAGCGCACGCACCGTGGACGCCCGTCCTCTGCCGGCTGATCCCAGCACCCGACACCACGCGACACCCTCTTCCTCGGCTGCCTTTGTGCAGGTGATGATGGACATGGCGTTTGGAATTGAAGCACTGGAAGGGAAAAGCAGGAGTCACTGACCTGGGGGAAGCGGCCTGTCCCCAGCGAGCTGACAACCACAAAGGCACCAGCTGTGGCTCGTGCAGGGTCGTTATCGGGGCCGAGGCCGCGGCTCCCGGGGAACGGTCTCCATGGGTGGTGGCGGCCCCTCCCCAGGACGTGGTGGAAGCTTCTGGGGAGCGGTGGAAGCAGAATCCTGGGCCTCTGGGGGCTGCGCCCAGGGAGCCCGGAGCTGCCGCCGCGTCGTCCCTCCTCCTCCCAGAGCAGCGCCACGTGGGGAGGCGCAGGCTATGCTGGTTTGAGGATTTCGGGGTCACAGGGCGGCTCTGGGGGGACCTCATGTCCCGCTCGTCCGCGTGCCCAGGGGTCGGGCCGGGAGCAGGTGAGCGCTCCCCTGAGTGCTGTTCTGTCAAGGGTCCCACCCACCCGACGTCCCCGCAATGCTCAAAGCCACTCTCCAAACACCTCGCTGGAGCCTCGGTGACCCCAGCCCCACCGCAGACGCGCACGCCGGAGCCGGCTCTCAGATCCCCGGCGCTGGGCCTCCCCGACCCCAGCACAGACACCTCGGGGCAGCCGCCCTGCCGCGGGGTCTGGCGGCGCCGGGCCTCGGGCAAGTCTGCAGACAGGGTCAGGCCCGAGGCGCTGCCCCTCTGTGCCCTGTCCCCAGGCCAAAGCCTGGCGCCCCCAGGAGAAGCCCCTCCGCACCCGAGGCTGGAGCAGGGCCGGGAACCCCTGTCCCCTCCCCGGGCAGACTCACAGCCTCCCGCGGCCGGACCGCCCAGGTGCGCCAGATGCGTCCTCACCTGCGCCCGTGGAGGAGCCAGGAACTCGGATTAAGAGACTCCGGCCCTGATGGGTGAAATGTAAACGAATCGACGCCTGAGGCGCGAGGTTAACGCCACCGGCTCGTCTTTCCACGTCACTAGCAAGCCCTTAAACTATGGCAGAAAAAGGGGAAACGAGGCTTTTTCATAACCCATTTAAAAGGTAAACGGGGATGTCCCCTCCCACTGTTGGATCACGGCACCGCTGTGGTCTCTCCTGTCTTCTCTCTCAGCTCCCACACGGGAGCGAGCACGTGGGTATTTATCCCCTGTGCTTTGCTTGTTTCACTCAACATAACGTAGTTGGGGGGAGGGGCAGGGAGGTTGGGGGGTAATTGGGAGGGGACAAAGGGTACAAAAGGCAATTTCTCTTTTTTTTTAAATTTTATTTTGTCGATGTACAATGTGGTTGATTATTGTGGCCCAGTACCGAAACCTCCCTCCCTGCTCCCTCTCCCCTCTGCCACCCAGCAATGTCCTTTCTGTTCGCTTGTTGTGGCAACTTCAAGGAATTGTAATTGTTATGTCTTCTTCTCCCCCCTAGTTTTTTTGTGTGTGTGAATTGATTTATCTATTTTTATCTCCCACCAATAAATGAGAACATCCGGTATTTCTCTTTCTGTGCCTGACTTGTTTCACTTAATATAATTCTCTCTAGGTCCATCCATGTTGTTGCAAATGGCAGAATTTCATTCTTTTTTATAGCTGAATAGTATTCCATTGTGTAGATATACCACATTTTCCATATCCACTCATCCGATGATGGACGTTTGGGCTGGTTCCAACTCTTGGCTATTGTAAAGAGTGCTGCGATGAACATTGGGGAACTGGTATACCTTCAACTTGATGATTTCCATTCCTCTGGGTATATTCCCAGCAGTGGGATAGCTGGGTCATATGGTAGATCTATCGGCAATTGTTCGAGGAACCTCCATACTATATGGACATTGAGTGTATGCTTTCATCTACTAAAAATTCTGTGTGATCCAATATATGTGACCAGATAATTCCATAGTATAATGTTTTTAACTGTGATTTATATTTTTTTAAAAAGTTCCTAAATGGCCATGTGTTTCTAGTCAGTTATAGTTGGCTATAGCAGTAAATACTTATGACATTACTACTAAAACTACCACAATCACATTTAAATGTATTCTTAAAGAGTATTGTTATGAAAAGGAATTCAATCTTACAAAACTTCTTTCTATTATACTCAGAAATGTATTATTTCATTGAAATTTTTGATACTGTGATCTGGTTTCCAATAAATTTAGGAAATATCAATAAAAAAAGAATTTTACTTCCTGTGTTGTTTTTAGTTCTAAACCATAAAGCATTCTCTTAACATGATTTTAAAAATAGTCTGAAAAAGTATATACAAGTGGAATGGGATGTAGACTGAGGTTTTGCTAATAGACCAGAAATTAAAGCTAAGGTCCAAATCTCAGCAGGACATTCCTAAGTTGAGAAATGAGCTAAAAGTTATGATTAGCATTCTTTCTCCAGAGCTTACTCTGAGGACTCAATTTGTAGAATCATCTTTTGACAAGGCATAATTTTCAGGACCACTATTGTATATAAAGCAATGATTGAGAAAGAAGAAACTAATTTGGGGACTTCAGTGATCGCAAAGGACATTTTGTTAGGCATTTTGGTTTTTTTGCTTAAAAAGCAGAATTATAGAGTTATACCTTTAAAACCAGGGCATGGGTAAAGAGAAATGCATGAGATGGCGTGATTGGGCTGCCATATGGGGTGCTCCCTCTCAGTTTCCCAGTCTCCTAGAAGTGTAGAAGTTGGCTACTATAAGTGTATGTAGGCCTAAAAATATTGCACGGAAGGTGGATGGGATCATACTAGAGATCTGGCTAGATAGCAAATTCATGGGTGCAAAAAGGTACATCTGTAAGTGGAATGTAGCATAGTACTACTGACTGGCCAGAAGATGTGGTGGTCAAATCTCATCAGAGACTGGGAAAGTCTATGCTTGCTTTAGAGAAGAAAACCCATTATCAGTGAGACATGTTAGACTGATCATCTGTCTTTAGGAATCAATAAAATAAGTCAAGAGTAGAAGTTTTGATAGAAAAAGAACAAAGTTGACACACTTGGGGACCTTGCAATTTGCAAATGCATTTTGCTTGTAGAAAGGATGTAAACCCCTGGGGTCTTGGGGATGGTCTGCAGTAGACATGACTATGATGGCCCCTAAAATTCCTACCCCCTTTTAGGCACACACTGTATACTTCCCTCCCACTCTTTATGGGTGGAACCTATGAATATACTGGGATATTACTCCTATGATTAGGTTATTAGTCACTTGACTTTGAGATAGTCAAATGGAAGACTATCCTGGGCAGGCCTGGCCTAATCAGAGGAGACTTTAAAATATGTCAGAAATATTTGAATTATGAAAATGATTCTCATTTAGGCCTTGAAGGATAAAGCTATCAAACAGCAGAATAAGAAAGCTACATGCTATATAATGGTTGTAGCCTCTAAGGAAGAATAGGAGCTGAGACTGGCCTCTAGTTAAAAAGCAAGAAGAAAGCAGAAACTTCAGTCCTACATACAACTGGTAGGGACTGAATTTTGACAACCACCAGTGTACTTGGAAGAAGACTTTAAGCCTCAGATGAGATGACATCCTTGTCTGATACCTTAATTTCAGCCCAGTGTGACCCTGCCCAGAGAATTATTATGTTGTGCAAGGACTTTGGACCTACAGAAAAAGCAGAATAAATGGTATGTTTTGAACTACTCAGCATGTGATGATATGATATGCAGCAATACGGCAATACAAAACTAATATGGAAACTTATTTACTAACTGATCAAACTAACTGATTAAAATGTTAAATGATTTATTACAGAAAATGACACTAAGCATTCCATGGGGAATTTCAGTAGAGATGGACACTATAAAAAGAATAAAATGAAAATGCTTAGATGAAAAACACAGAAAAATAAAAATTAAGGTCATAATACATTTGACAAATGAGGGAGACAATAGTGAACTTGCAGACAGGACAATAGTAATTACCCAAAATGAAACATAAAGAGTTAACATGGGAAGAAAGTAAACCAGAATAGAGCATCCATTAGATGGTGGGAAAATATTTGTGGAACACTATCAAATGATGCCAGTATACATGTAATTTGAGTCCTATAGATGAGAAGGTACAGTAAATGGGATTAAGGAAATATTTGAAGAGATGATAGCTAAGAATATTCAAAAAGCAAATGAAATATAACACAAAAGAATACTTTCAAAGAATCAAGGAGGTTAAACAAAAATAAAACACAACTAGGCAAATACAGAAAAATCTGGAAAAATAAGATGTCTTTTTCTGTTTGGAATTCCATAACAGAAACCTTAGACTGGGAAGCTAATAAATTTATTTCTCACAGTTATGGAGGCTAAGAAGTCCAAGATCAAGGCACTGGCAGATTTGGTGTCTGCTGAGGCCTCACTTCTTCTTAGACAGCTGTCTTCTCTCTCTAACCTCACATGGCAGAAGGGAGTGAGGGAATTCTCTGGGATCCCTTTAATAAGGTCACTGTGGGGAAAATAGAATAATTTAGTCAGGCTCCCTCCATATTTCTTGTAAACAAGTTGTGTGGGTGGAGTTAGTGTGCATGTGCACCCATGTATCCTTCTAGTTAATTGCTTTTGTGTGTTCTGCAGGTCGTGAAGCAGGCTGGTGGCAGAGAGCTCCCGTCTAACAATAGAGCATGTTTACTCTGCTGGCAGCTGCTCAGTTTCAGTTTTACTTTGGACCTTGCTGATAGCAGTTGACTTTCTGAGTTTCTCTGTGTGGATTGCTTAGCTCTTAGATGTGTGTGTGCTGAATAAAGACTATTCCTACTTCAACCAATGCTCCAAGGACCTTTTTGCCAGTTACCTAGCTCATAGACGTGTGTGGGAAGGGTTTGTGAATGGGCTCCAGGGGTCTGTGAGCACCAGAGACCCAGCCCTAGCTCTACGGGCACTAATACCATACATAAGGGCTTTCCTCTCATGACCCAATCACTTCCTACCTTCAAAAGCCCCAACTCCAAATACCATCACTTTGGGGATATTTCCACATATGAATTTTGAAGGGGCACAAACATTCAGTCTATAGCGAAAGTTTAAAAAGAAAATATACAAGGTAACCAAAGAAAAAGAAATATTACATAAGAGTATTCGTTTTCTATTGCTGTGTAAAAAATTACCAGAAACTTGGTTGCTTAAAACACCACACTTTTGTTATGACACTGTTAAGATTCTGGCACATTTTTCTAGTGCTCTGGGTCTTACAAGGCTGAACTTAAAGTGCCAGCCAGGGCCATAATTTCATTTGATGCTTGGGGTCTTTTTCTAAGTTCACTGGTTTTTGGCAGAATGTGGTTCCTGTGTCTGTAAGACTGAAGATTCTGCTTTTTTTTTTTTTTTGACTGTCAGAAGAAAGTTTTCCCAACTTCTAGAGGTGAATCGCTATTCCATGTCATGCAGGCTTCTCTATAACATGGAAGTTTGTTCCTTTAAGCCCAGCTGGAGGACCTCTATAAGTCTATTTGACCCAGGTCATCCTCAGGTATATGTATTCCCTTTTAATTAACTCAAAGTCAACTAAACAGAGATCTTAATTATCTTAATATCCACAAAATATCTTCTTGCTTATAACATTACAAAATCATGGGATATATATCCCATTATATTTCTATTCCACACACTAGAATAGAGAGGGCTGTACAAGTCATGTATACCAGGGAAGGTCGATTTTCAATAACTGTGCAGAATGTGTGGTGGTTAGATCAGTATCGTTAGCTTATTCATCATTACCATATGCAATCATTCTTTGTGTCCATTGACCAATTCCTCATTAGACTCTCTCCCTCCCCTTTCCCCTCCCCTTTTCCACCTCTAGTTTTCTAAAAGTTCAAAGTATTACTGTGGTTGTTTTTTCTTTCTTTCTTTCTTTCTCTCTGTCTCTCTTTATTGTTCATTTATTTATGGATTCAGTTCCTAGTTATGAGTGAGAACATGCGGTATTTCTCTTTCTGTACTTGGGTTGTTTCAAGTAGGATAATTTTCTCCAGGCTCATCCATGCTGTTGCAAATGGTAGAATTTCATTCTTTTTTATGGCTGAGTAGTATTCCATTGTGTATATATATCACATTTTCCTTATCCAGTCATCTATCAATGGATTTTTAGGTTGGATCCATTACCTGGCTATTGTAAATAGAGCTGCAATAAACATGGGAGTGCAGGTATCCCTTCTACCTGATGTTTTCCAATCCTCTGGATACATGCCTAGTAGTGGGATTACCGGATCATATGGAAGTTCTACCTAGCTGTTTAAGGAACCTCCATACTGTTCTCCATAATAGCTGTCCTCTTTCTCCACATCCATGTCAGCATTTGTTATTCTCTCTTTTTTTTTTATAATAGCCAGTCTGACTGGGGTGAGATGATATCTCAATGTGGTTTTGATTTGCATTTCCCTGATGATTAGTGATGTAGTGATGTGGAGCATTTTTTCATGTGTCTGTTGGCCATTTGTACATCTTCCTTTGAGAAATGTCTATTCAGCTCTTTTGCTCATTTTTAAATTGGATTATTGTGGGGTTTTTATTTGCTGTAAAGTTGTCCGAGCTGTTTGTATATTCTGGGCACTAATCCCTTATTGGATACATAGTTTGAAAATATTTTCTCCCATTCTGTGTGATGTCTTTTCACACTGTTGATTGTTTCCTTTGCTGTGCAGAAACTTATCCGTTTGTAGAAGAATGAAACTTGATCCGTACCTCTCACCATATAACAAAATCAACTCAAAATGGATTAGAGACTTATAAGGTCTGAACCTTTAAAACTCCTAGAAGAAAACATAGGGGTAATGCTCCAGGACTTCGGACTGGGCAATGACTTTATGAATAACACCCCAAAAACACAGGCAACAAAAGAAAAAATAAACAAATGGAATTATATCAAACTAAAAAGCTTCTGCACAGCAAAGGAAAAAATGTTCTTGTTTTTCTTTTATTTTTTTATTTATTATTAACACATGCATTTTTACAAATAGCAATATTTCTTTATGCCCTTTGCCCAACCTAACACTTCCAAAATCCTGTCCCTCCCTCCACCTCCCATCTCTAATTTCCTTAGGTTTATTCTCTCCTTCTGAAAGTTCAACATATTGCTGTGGTCTTTTCTTTCTTTCTTTCCTTAATTCCTTCCTTCCTTACCCACCCCCGCCAACTTCCTTCCTTCCTAGCAGCCAGTTATGAGTGAGAACATGCCCTATTTCTGTTTCTTTGTCTGGCTTACTTCACTTAACATAATAATGGCCAGTCTAATCTTGGAAGAAATTTTAAAATACGCCTACTGTATTCTGCCCTCTGAATCCCAAAAGTTTATATTCTTTCCAATGGCAAAATATATTTACCCCCTCCCAAGAATCTCGTCTCATTACCAGCTCAAATCTGAAGTATTATCACCTAAATCTAGATTTTATCATCTCATCAGCCCAAACTCCAAAATTGCTCCTAAATCTCATAAGCTCAATGTTTAAAACCTTATCTTCTAAATCAGGTGCGGATGGGTATACATCATTTAGAGCAGATCTTGGGGACACAATTGCTCTCTATCTTTGGACCTGTGGAACTAAAGAGACAAATTATTTCTCCCAACACTCCCAACATACACTGATGGGACTGGAACAAGATAACAGCTATAAGGCAAGTGGTTAAAAATGGGTGAGTGGGGAGGATGGAAGGTAGAAAAAGTTCGCTGGCCCATAACAGGTCTGAAATACAGTTAGGAAAATGTTGGATCCTTCTTAAGTTTCTAGGCCTGGGAATAATTATCCATGGCTCTTGGTTCCACTCTTTAGGCTCTTGATTCTGCTCGCTAAATTATATTTCCTTTTCCCTGAAAGTTGGCAAATATTTTCATCTTCATCAGCCTGCTTCCTGCCAGCATAACACTACGTGTCCAACACAGGCCTCTTTAATTTTGTCCTCTATTGATCCCTTTCCATAAAAACTGGTAGTTTTTCTGTTAATATAATCTTCTAAGAACCTTGCAGACCTTCCATGGGTTTTATTGGTTTTCTCTTCATTAGACAGAAGGCACATCCACAGGTCTTTCAGGATAGCCCCTTCTTTATATTTGGTTCAGCTGTTTAAGCTTCCAAAAGTTCCTTTATGTTGGCTGAGAAAATATGTGGAACACATTCTTATCTTTTAAAAATACTCCTTGTATGATTTCATACTCTGATCTTTTAATCTTTCTAAAGATTTAGCACAATCTTATAAAATCACATAAATCTATGCTACAATTTTGGTTTATTTTTATGACTTTTAGCATCTTTAGCCATCTGAAAAGGCTGACAATCTGCAAAATCGTACATTATTTGTTCCTTTTTGTGTAACAGTTCTTCCAACAATTTGTCTCTCTCTTCTTGTGTTTTATATCAAAAAGCAAGAAGAAACAAGGTAGAACTTGCAACAAGTTGCTTAGAAATCTCATTAGCGATATATCAACTTTTGTCGCTTACAAATTCTGTTTTCCCTATAACGTCATGAAATAATGCTAAGATTTCTGCCAATTTATAATAAGGTTATCTCTTTCTCCAGTTTCTTATAGCATAATCTTCACGTCTTCTCAAGCCCTCAGGGGCACGATTCATAAAGTAGTGATATCTGCTAAGAGTCTGTTCAAGGCAATTTATACTTTTCATATTATACTTTCAAAATTCTTCATGACAATCCACATTTGCCAGATCCAAAAGCATTCACATATCCTTTAGGCATTTATTAAAGCGGCACCTAACAAATCCATATTGGCTTTTTATTTAACTAACAAATTACCACAAACATAGTGGCTTAAAGCAGACTATATATTTCACCACAAAGTTTCCACAGGCTAGGAATCTGACACAGTTTTTCTGGATGTTCTGCTCAGGGTATCACCAAGCCAAAATCTGATGCATAATATCCTTTCCTAAGCTCACTAGCTGTTAGCACAGTTCAGTTTCATGTTGTTATAGAACTAATATTTCTGCTTTTATTCCTGGCTGTTAAGGGAGAGCTATTCTCAGCTCCTAGAGACCACCTGCCATTCTCTGCCCTATGGCCCTCTCCACGCAGTTTGATCTTTCAAGGCCAGGAGGAAAAACTCTTGTTTTAAATCTCTCTGACCTCTTTTATGGACTTGATCGACTAGCTCATGGATAGGACAATCTTTTTGATTAATTCAAAGTCGGCTGATTATAGCCTTATTTACATCTGCCAATCGCTTTTTATTTTATCATAAAATTCAACATAAGCACAGGAATATATCTCATCCTAAAATTCTGCCAATCACATGAAAAAATAAAGGTAAGAATAACAGCAATTAAACTATTAAAACCATGAAGCTAAGAAACAATGGATTAACATCTTTAACAAACAGAGAAGAAAACAAAACAAAACTATGTAGAATTTTATAGTCCGTGAAAATATTTTTCAAAAATGAGGGTGAAATCTTTTCAAAATACAAATAATAATAAAATGTATAGTCAACATATTTATCCTACAAGAAATGATAAAACAACATATTATGAGAAAGGATATAATAACATATAAAAATTTGGATTACCACAAATAAATAACGTGATAGAGTTTGGATGTGTTGTCCCCTTCAAAACTCATGTGGAAATTTGATCCCCAATGTGGCAGTGTTGGAAACTGATTGAGTCATGGGGGCGGATCCCTCATGAATGGATTAATGCTCTCCCTGGGGGAGGGGGGAGTAATGAGTGAGTTCTAGCTCTATTAGTTCCCGTGAGAGCTCGTTGCTTAAAAAGACCCTGGCACCTTCTGTCTCTCTCTCTCTCTCTCTCTCTCTCTCTCTCTCTCTCTCTCTCTCTCTCTCTCTCTCTCTTCCTTCTCTCTCTTGCTTCCTCTCACCATGTGATCTGCCTGTACCCACTGGCTGCCTGCCACTTTCTGCCGTGAGTAGAAGCAGCCTGAGGCCCATGCCAGATGCAACAGTCCCAGAATCGTAAGCCAAATAAACCTCTTTCCTTTATAAATTACCCAGTCTCAGGTGTTTTGTTATAGCAACACAAAACCGACTGACATAATGCTTCAAATAATAAAATTGTGAAAAACTATAAAAGATTTTAAAAAATATTTAAACTCTTTAAAATTCAATTTTGAAACACCTGCTTCAGATCAAGATGGAGTAACAGACTAGATGTTTTCTTTCACTTAATACAACCATGACATGAGAAAAACATATGAAGTCATCTTTTCTAAGACCCTTTATAACAAACAACAAAACACAGTAATCCATGAGAGACAGAGAGCAAAGGACACAAGCCCTCTGATTTCCTTTGTTACTGCCTTGAGAGAGTTTCTATACTGCAACACAGGTATTAAGATGTATCCCATCAGATTCCCTGAGTTGAGGATATGGAACTAGGAGACTGATTAGAATAAAGCAGCTAGAGTTCGAAGGACGGAATACCAGAGTCAGGAGAATTAAATACAGAGGTGTTCAGAGAGATCTGCAGAGTGTCCACACTGTGTATTTAGTAGTTCTGATCAGTGGGAGGTTAATGGGAGAAAACTACCTGAACTTGGGGGAAAGAACCACCTGAAGGAGTAAAAGTAACAATGACTAATGCTCACACAGGATGGAGAATAGTACCTTTTCCAAATGTAAGAGGGAAAAATCTCAAAATTCACTGAAGATTCAGTAGATTTAACAAAAGTGTTTTGTTCCTGTACTGGAGAATAACTACTTGTACATGGAGCACTGTACTGGTCCCTGTATTAGTCAGTTTTGTGTTGCTATAACAGAATATCTGATACTGAGAAATTTATAAAGAACAGAGGTTTATTTGGCTTACGATTCTGGGACAGCTGCATCTGGCACAGGCCTCAGGCTGCTTCGACTCATGACCAGTGGGTACAAGCAGATCACATATCAAGAGGAAGCAAAAGAGAGAGAGAGAGCAGGGAGGTGCCGGAGTACTTTTAAACAACCAGCTCTCACGGGAGCTATAAAAAGGAGAACTCACTCATTACTCCCCCCACCTAGGGAGAGCATTAATCCATTCACGAGGGATCTGCCCCCCGACTCAAACTGTCACACTGGGGATCAGATTTCCACATGAGTTCTAGGAGGGCAATACATCCAAACTCCATCAGTCCCTCTTAACATATCCTAGAATCAAGATCCACATGGATCAGAATGTTTCAAAGTAACTTAAATATATTCCAGAAATAGTAGAAAAATAAATCAAAACTGATAAAGAACTGTTACACGTTAGAATTAGTGGACAAGAACATTTGAACAGCTATTATAACTATATTTCATATATTTAAAAAGCAGAGACAAAACAGACATTTAAAAAAAAAAAAAAAGACCAAGATGAACTTCTAGACTTTAAAGCTATCACATCCGGGATAAAAATATTCACTAGATAGATAATTAGATGTTACACAAGAAAAGATTAGTGAACTTGAAGACTTAGTAGAAATTATCCAAAATAAAACAAAGAAAAAAGAGAATAAAAAGACAGGAAGAGTGCATTTGCCAGCTGTGGAACTACTGCAAGCCATGTAATGATTATGTAGTTTGGGTCCCTGAAAATAAGAGAGATGGAAATTCAGGAAAGAAAAATTTTTTTAAATGGCTTAAAATTTTTAAACTTAATAAAAATATAAATCCACAGATCCCAATATCTCAAAAAACCCAAGCACAAGAAAGAGGAAGAAACTACAGTAAGGAATATCACAATCAAATGTTTTAACACTAGTAAAATAATAATTAAACCTTAAAATTAGCCAAAGAAAAATGAGAAACGCAGACAAAAAGAATGGCAGATTTTTAAATCAAAACATCTTAAATTTTCATAATAAAATTTTTACTGAAAAATAAATAGTGCACTATCAATCTACAATTCTATAAGTAAATATATAAGTCTTTCACAAACTGATGTATTTTTATATCTGAAGTAAGTTTCATTTAGAATAAATATAGTTGAGTATTTGTTAATTTTTTTTTATCCACCATGATAACTTCTGTCTTAATAGCAGTGTGAAAATAATTTAAATTTAAAGTAGTTATCCATGTGGTTAAATTTAATATATCATTCTATATGTTTTCTATTGATCCCATCTGTTCTCCCCCCCCCAACTATTTTTGGTTCCAAATTTTTGTTTTAAATTAAAAATTTTTTAATAATTGCATTTGTATCTACTTTGGCTTATTAATCACATTACTTTGTTCTGTTTTAGTGGTGACACTTGGGTTTAAAACATGTATTTTTAATTTGTCACAGTTTGCTTGCAAAACTATAATTCCATTTTATCTGTAGTATTTTCACTATACTAATAACATCACACTTCCTTCTGCCTTATCATCCTTTGTGTTAGTGTTGTATGTTTTACTTTCACACGTTGTAAATCCCACAGTCAGTTATAATTTTTAAATAGTGTTATAAATGGAATCATGTAGAATATTAAAGGCATCTGTATTAGTTCCCAGTTTCTGCTACAATAAATTACCACAAATTTAGTGACTTAAGGCAACACAAATTTATATTCTTACAATTCTGGAAATAAGTCCTATTAAAAAAAAAATTCATTGTGATGGCACAGCTGCATTCCTTCTGGATGCTGTATGAGAGAATGTGTTTCCTTGCTTTTTCCATCTTCAAGAGTTCTGCATTCCTTTGCTCATGGCCCCCTTCTCTATCTTAAAACCCAGCAACGCATATCTTCAAATCTTTCACTCCTGTGCTTTCACTATCATATCTCCCATTTCCTCTGGCAATGATATTCTAGTCTCCCTTAACAGGACCACTGTGATTACTTGGGCCCACTGGATAATCTCCCCATCAAGATACTTCACTTAATTACATTCACAAGTTCTCTCTTGCCATGCATGCATATTGCCCTGTAATGTATTTATAGATTTATGGGATTAGTATATGAACATCTCTGGGGGACATTATTTGTCCTGCCACATACACTATATTAAATACAGCATTTTGAAGTGCATAGCTACTTTTTCTCAGTGTAAACATTTAATATATGTGATTCTGCATGGGGTGGAAAGCTAAAGAAATAATTTCACAGCTTCGAACCAACACATCCTTTCCCGCACATAAATGTGTGGGAGAGACAAAGGCTCCCAGCCTTTTGGTCAACAATTTTTGAGAGAAATGTTCTCAGAACAGAAATGAACAGAATAGAATGAGTCTTACAAATACTATAACCCAGCCTTGTTTTAGATTTGCCTCTTTAAGTCTTCCACTTTACCTACTTAGTAACGAGCAAATCACTCAAGCATATAAAAGCATTTGGTAGTCTACCAAAAATTACTGAGAATATATGTTATATTGTTAGTTCTCTCTAGAACTAAACAAACAAAAATAAAAGCAAACCTAAGGGTTTTCTGAACACAGAAGCAGGGCAAAGTGATTTAGATATTGAAATCACCTGATAAGGAGTTAAAGATAACTATCAAAGAAATATAAAAAATAGATAAAATAGACAAAAATTAGAAGAAATTTTAGTAGAAAATTTAAATATATAAGCACTATTCAAATGGGGTTTCTTCATAAAAATTTAATATTTGAAATTAAGTACTTAATGAATGAGTTTAAATGCTATTTGGTCACAGCATAAGAAAGCGTTAGTGAACTGGAAGACAGAAAATAAAGAGAAAGAAAAAAATTCAGAAAAAGAAAAACAGAACAGAAAATATGAAAAAAATAGAACAAATTAAAAAGTCTAAGAATATAAGTAATTCTAGAACAAGAGGAGAAAGAAAATTGTGTTGAAAAAATATTCGAGCCCATAAAAATATCCCCAAAAGACTTTAACCTACAAATTCAGAAACTGTTTCGAGCCCCAAATAAAATAAGCACACACAAACGTGCACACACACATAGCATAATCAATTTCATTGCAGACATAATGCAAAACAAAAACAAAGTATTGAAACAAAACAAATAACAACAAATACTTTTTGCAGAAGAAAAGCACTAAGAAATAAAACAAAACAAACCAACAGCAATAACATGACAACCAGCAACACAATCCTACCACTTAGAATAAATTAGTGTTAAATTTTGGAATTCACACTTGAAGTATTTGTACATACATAGATAAAACATGTCTGGTAAAATACTGTATTTTAACAGAATTGTGCTTAACAGAATATTTCTCTAGAGAAAAGAAATGTCTTTCAATAGTAAAAATACATACATAAGATATTTTAGGTGGAAAATAGATGCTGAAATCATGTTTCTACAAGAACAAAGATGACAATAGACCTTGCTAAATTCCCCAAGTCTATATTTGCTATTTTTTATTCCAAAAGAGCAAACAGAACAAAAAAAGAATGAGCAATATGAACAGAGAGGAAAAAATAATTAGGCACTTTGCAGGAGGGTGAAGCATGAGTTGTGGGACTAAGGTGGGGGCACTTTCATTAGCAGAAAAATCTAATGCACAAGTTTTTGTGTGTGTGCATTTTCTATGTAATTGCCTTCATCTCTTTCAATAAAGTCTTCTAGAGAAAAGTGTCTTGTGTGTGTTTTGTTAATTAAAAGATTAATGAATTTTCTTAGGTGATAATTAAGAAAAATAATTGTATCTCACATCTTGGTCAAACTGGTCAAACTGGTACTCAGTAACAGCATAAGCTATATGTAAAATAGTCCTTAAAAGAAGCATGCTCCTTTATTCTAAAATATTTAATTGTCAGAGCTTGAATATAATCAAGGTATATAACATGATGATTTTATTTATGTATACATTGTATAATGATTATCACGATCAAATTTATTAACATCTCCATCACCATCTATCTTGTACATTAGATCCCCAGAACTTGCTCTTATCACTTATAATTTGTGACCTTTGACCAGTATCTTCCTATTTCCCCCGACTTCTAGCCCCTGGCAACCAGCATTCTACTCTCCGCTTCATGAGTTTGATTTTTTTTAGATTCCACATGTAAGTGAGATCATACAGAATTTGTCTTTCTGTGTCTTCCATGTTCATTCATGCTGTTGCCAATGGCACAATTTTCTTCTTTTTTTATGGCTGAATAATATGCCCTTGTATATGTACCACATTTTTTTTTATCTATTCATCTGTTGGTAGACACTTAAGTTGTTTCCATCTGTTAGCTATCGTGAATAACGCTGAAATAAACATGGGCATTCAGGTAATAAAGTTTAGAGTACACATAAATCAAATAGAGACCAGAAAGACAATAGAAAAGACCGACAAAACAGAGTTGGTTTTGTGAAAAGATCACCAAAATTTACAAACTTTTAGCTACCCTAAGAAAAAAGAGAAAGGGCACAAATAAATAAAAATATAAATGAAAGAGGAGACATTATAATGAATAGCACAGATACAAAGGATCATAAGTGATTACTACAAAAATTGAAGAGGATAGAACATTTATAAACTTGTTTCATAAGGCCAGTATTACCCATATACCGATACCCTTATACCAGATAAAGACACCACATGAAAACAAAATTACATGTCATTATTTCTGATGAACATACATGCAAAAATCCTTAAAAAAATAATACTAGCAAACTGAATGCAACAGTGCATTGAAAATAATCATTCACCATGATAAAGTGGGATTTATTCCTGAGATGCAAGAATGGTTCATCATAAACAAATCAGTAAATGTGATATACCATATTAACAGAATAAAGGATGAAAATCATATGATCATCTCAATAGATGCAAAAAAAAAAAAAAAAGACAAAATCCAACATCCTTTTATAATAAAAACTCTCAACAAATTAGGTATAGAAAGAATGAATTTCAATAAAATAATGGCCATACATGGCAAGCCCACAGCTAACATCATATTCAATGGCAAATAGCTGAAAGCTTTTCCTCTAAGATCAGGAACTTGACAAGGGTGCCCACTTTAACCACTCTGTTCAACAAAGTGCTGGAAGTCCTAGCCAGAGCAATTACAAAATCAATACACAAAAATCAGTTGCTTTCCTACATACTAACAACTATCCAAAAAGGAAAATATGAAAACAGTACCATTTAAAATAGCATCAGAAAGAATAAAATCCCTAGGAATAAATTTAACTAATGAGGTAGAAGTTCTGTTAATTGAACACCATACGAAATTGATGAAATAAATTGAAGAAGATAAACATAAGTGGAAAGATATTAAATGTTCATGGATTGAAATAATTAATATTGTTAAAATGTCTGAATTACCCAAAGTGATCAACAGATTTACTGCAATCCCTATCAAAATACCAATGATGGTCTTCACAGAAATTGAAAAAACAATCATAAAATTCATATGGAAACACAAAAGACACTCAAGCCAAAGCAATTTTGAGACAGAAGAACAAACCTGAGGCATCACACACCTTGATTTCAAATTATACTACAAAGTTATAGAAATGGAAAGAGTGTGGTTATAGAATAAAAGCAGACACATAGACCAATGAAACAGAAAAGAGAGCCCAGAAATACACCCACATGTATAAGGTCAACTAATCTTTGACAAGGGCACCAAGAATACACAATGGAAGAAGGAAAACTGGGAAAACTGGACATCCACGTACAGAAGAATGAAACTATCCTTTCCGACACCATATACAAAAGTTATCTCTTTAGTTGGGTTGACAATGAGTATATTAACCTTTCCTAGAAATTAGTAAAAATTATAGTGAAATCTTTAGAAATTTCATAATTATGCATATTTTATATTAAATATTATGTCGCATTAGGGCTATATATATTTATATTTTGCATGCTTTTATATTTACATATCTTAGAAATTAGTATTATATTGCACACACTACTTTAATTTGCTTTTTTGCAGTCAAATGTATATTTTTCACTTGTCATTCAATACTCTTATAGTGATTTTGGTAGCAAAATAGGAGCCTCTCATGAACTAATTTATAAGACGCAATTATTTTTGCTGTTGTTATAACTTCCCAAAAGAGAAATCTTTATTTTTTCCTAGGAAATGGTAGAAGTAAAAATGACTTTTACGGTCTATATGTGTACAACATCCTTATATACTGAAGCAGGATAAAAGCATATAAATTAACAGATGAGCCATGGATTAAAAGAGACTAGAAATTAAGAAAGCTATTTATTGAATGTTATATATCTGCTTTTACTTGGCATCATTGATGTTTGCCAAAATTTAAAGATTTCATAGATTGTTCAAAACTTGATGTTAATAAATAAATTTTAATCAGAATATACATATTAATAAATATATTTCAAAACTTTTCTCTCCAGAATAATATTACTACTTAAGTATTGCAGAGGTCAAGTGGATCATGAACTCATTTAGAGGAATAGATACAATGTTCACAATCTAATCTTTTTTGAAAAAAAGTTCAAAAATCTAAAGAGATATGAACAATATCAATAAAATTACTGCAATTTTTCAAGATTTTTTAATGATAATTTATGTTTTATTGGCTGGTTATTATATTTACATAGTATTATTAATCTTTAAAAAATGAGCTATTCTGGCTGACCAGTTAGCTCAGTTGGTTAGAGCACAACCTTATAACCCCAAGGTCACGGGTTCAGATCCCTGCACCAGCTAGCCACCAAAAAAAAAAAAAAAAAAGTAAACTATTCCAGATAGATAAAAAATGTGTTTCATACCTTCCACACAACAGTCCATTCTCTGTGAATGCCTATGTGTTATGTTTTCATCTTTACTTTCCAAGTAATGTTTTATGAATTTTAAAGTGTGTATGTTTGTGGTTAAATAGCATTATATCCTAAATACTTATCTACAACTTACTTTTTATTTTTATATTTTGAACTTTAGACTACTTTTCAGTTACTTCATTTTAAAAGGCAATATATTATATACATTAATTAAACTTATTTTATCAGACCCTAATCATGACTAGTTAGATTCTTGCCAGTTTGGGATCTAATAACAAGATAGTGCAATCCATGTAACCGCACATTTATATTTGAAGTCAAATATTTGCAAAATATTGAAGAAATATTTTTACTAGTATAAAATGTAGACATATAAAATACTGAGAACTTTCACCAAATTGTATTCTCCTCCATATACAACAATATGTACTCACACCAATAGTTATGACTGTTTCATCAAAGTGCAATCAATATGTCTTTCAAAACTTTTGAACATCCTTGCACATTTTTATTGGCATTTCATGTATTTTTATGTAGGGTTTCTTTGCTTATTTGACACTTTGATTCTTCATATATTTATATTTTAATCGGTTTACAATGTTTATGCATTCCCTATTGATTTGTAATAGTAGTACTAATTTAAGAAATTAACTGTTTTATATATGCTATGATAAATAACCTAAATTTTGATTTTCTTATTTAATTTTATGTTGATATTTTCTGCTATAAATTAATTTTTATGAACCTAAATAATGAATATTTTAAGTGTCTTTAGTTTTTGTATTACAGATTCTAAGGCCTTCTTTCTAACATCATTTTAAAAAACTTTCAATTTTATTTATTATAAGTAATATTATAACTTCCTTTTTATTACATTACGTTTAATTTCTTGATCCACTTAGAGTTTTTTGTGTCATTGGAAATAGAATTGTGATACAGCTTTTTTCCCCCCACAGGCTATTTATTGAATAGCCTTTCTTTACTCTCATGAAATTCTAAATGCTTTGTTTCTGTTTACTACATTTTCATATGTATTTGTGGTCTAGAGTAGGATTTTATTCCATTTATTAGAACTCTACTATCCCTGATTTATCCTAAACGCTTTCATTATAGCAGTTTTATAACAATTTAGTATCTTGCCATAACAGTGTTTTAAGTGCTTGCCAAATGAGCCGAAAATCCTTTTTTTAAAATCAAATCTTAATTACTTAATTCGAGCTTTTTTAAATAGAGGAATTTTCAGGTACTTAGAAAATGTAACAGTAGAATAATTATTGTTTCTTTTGTGTAATTATTTCCCTAAAGAATGTAAACGGCAGTTATTTCACATCATGCATTGGCACTCTGCTTTTGTGATTTCAAACCACTGATGATGATAATTTTTTGTTTTTCCTTTCTCTTTTATTTTTCTCTATGTCTCTAGGTAGTTCTGTCCTTCCCACTTTGGGTATGGAAGGCACGGAAGGTTTTACGTCTTAAAGAGTTGCTGACTTATCTCAGCTGAAGCAGAGATAACTGGCAGCGTTGAGATACAGTCTTCTATCACTTTATTTGACATGGTTCAATAGACAAGTTCATCTTTCTTTTTTATTGGCAAAGGTAAATAACCATAAGCAAAATATTGGACGCTTAGAGATTTTATTTTAACAGAAGCTTTTCAAGCATTTGCAAAGCAAATGTAAAATACTGGAAAAGGTGTCTACAGACCATGTTAAATCTTTGTAGAAGTGTAGAAATTGGTAGCCATTTTATTCCCATAAAAAGGAAAAACTCATAACCTGTGGGGTCAGGAGATTTTTATCCCCCTTCCTCTACACCCCCGAAGATGTGACTAGCATAAGAAGAGAAACCTAGTTTTTCATATTTCTCAAAAATTTCCTAAATTATTACGTAGCCACATTTCTGAATTCCTTAATTGCTTCTAAAATACTTTTATTTTTGTTATTCTTTATTGGTTAATTTTTCAGCCCCTATTTTACACATAATAAAAAATTGTCTCCACTATTTATACATCTGTGTTTTATTTCTTCCATTTCTTCTCTTATCTAATTGCAGTGTTCATAGCACAATGTTAAATAACAATGATATTGGATATGTGTAAGTCAATTTAGATGGTGAGAAATGAGAAAACTTCAGTGACCTACATGTTTACTTCGTACATTCATGTCCATCTTAGCTTAGCTGAAGATACTTTCTATTTTTTCCTGTATTTCAGGCCCAAGGCTAGAGGCATAGGCTTTGTCTGGGTAGAATTGGTCTCACGGCTTAGGGAAAATTAGAACAACAGAGCAATAGGATAATTCTTTAAACTAAATTCTACTTCGAAATTACACAGCCATCTGTACTCACATTTCATTAATCAAAGTACATCATGTGGCCAAGTGGGTTGGAAGGGACATGATAAGAAGGTACGACAAATATTTTGACAATAATACAATCTACCATATCATTCTTGCTTATATATTTAATTACTGTGCATATTTCAATATTAAATGTGATAATCGCTACTGGTGTGCACACATGCATACATACATATATGATATATTATATAGAGTAAAATATAAGTAAAGTTATAGATGTAAATATACACATGTATTTCTACGTTCACATCATGGGAAAAGATACTGCATCCATTCTTTTTTATTAAGAGTTTTAATTTTTTCAGTCTAAGAATTGAAATGAATTTCCTCTAACTTCTATCCAGAATTCAGTGATATAATAATGAATTTCTCTTTCATGGGATCTGTTATATTACTATAATATAATAAATTATATTACTTTATCTCCTAATATTAAACAATTTGCATTCTTAGAATAGCCTTCATTGGCTCATGTTTTGTGCCTATTAATTTTTTACTGAAATATATTTGCTAATGTTTTATTTAGGATACTTTATTGATATAAGTGAGGCTGAACTGTATTTTGAAGCATTTTATATTCCTATGATTTCTCTGACAGATTTTGGTATTAGTTTTATGCTGACTTGATTAAAGATTTTGGAAAATTTCCCAGAACAGTTAAAATGGCTTTTAAATTACCTTTTTCTTGAGATAACAAATAGTTCATTTTGAATCCGTCTGGTTAGTACCTTTTGTGCAGATGTGGGAAGACCCCTATTTAAGATAGGACTTCTGTGGTAAAATATTTGTTAGATATTTTTGCCAGATTATCTATTTATCTATGTTTTAACTTATTTAAAGACATATCACAATGCAATTTTTTTTTTTTTTTTTTTTTTTTTTTTTGACCAGTAAGGGGATCGCAACCCTTGGCTTGGTATCGTCTGCACCGCGCTCAGCCAGTGAGCCCACTAGCCATCCCTATATAGGATCCGAACCCATGGCGGGAGCGCCGCTGCACTCCCAGCCCCGCACTCTCCCGAGTGAGCCATGGGGTCGGCCCCACATTGCAATTTTTAAAGTTTTTCCATACCTGTCTTTACACATTTATTTTTGTTTCTGATATTTTGAATTATCTCCATTTGTTTTCCCTCATTAGTTTACCTAGATATTTATTAAATATTCCAAAATGGTCAAATTTTTAATTTATTTATTAGGTACTTTTTTTCTGGGTGTTGTTCATTACATTTCCCATATTTATTAATGTTGGAAATAGTTTTATATCAGTTAGATTGATTGTTGTTGAATTACAAGCTTACTGAACATTTTGTGTGTGTGTTTGTTTAGTATTTTAATGTATTTTACAATTAAGTATACATTGGTCGCTCATTGTATATTTTGGTTGAGTCTAATATCCTAATTCGAGACCTGCCAATTATTAACTAGAATGCTCGAAACTTTTCCTAAGCCCCAATTTTTCATTTATTATTTCTTATTGCAGACGAGGATAAAAGTACTTCATTATAAAGATTAAATAATATATTGTATAGACATCATTTCATACTTGTGCTTGAGACACATTAAAGACTCTTAAATAACCGCTATTACATTCTTCTACCTGCTTTTTGACCTAATGAAAACGTCATCTTTTTTTTTTTTTTTTGCAACTGACTATAGGACCTAATGGTCCCAAATTCTTTTAACTGTTATTTAACCACATTGTTTATTCCCTTATTTGTCATTATGTATTATTTACATGCTGTATTAGTCTGCTTAGGCTGTTATAATAAAATACTGTAAACTGGCTGCATTAAACAACAGACATTTATTTCTCACAGTACTGGAGCCTGGCAAGGCCAAGATCAAGGTGTTGACTGATTTGATTCCTGGTGAGGGCCTTCACCTTCTTACTGTCTTGAAGACAAATCGTGTCTTCATGTGGATGAGAGAGAGAGAGAGAGTGCAAGCTCTTTGGTTTCTTCCTTTCGGAGCACTAATCCCATCATAAAATTCCCACCCTCATCTAAACCTACTTACCTCCAAAGGCCCCACATCCAAATATCATTCCTTTGGGGGTTAGGGCTTCAACATAAAAATTTCAGGGGGACACAAATACTTACTCCATAACACATGTTGCTTCCTGTCTATCTCCATCTCCAGAATTGTTTGTTTAATCTTCTTAGTTAACTACAATATTTTGGAAAAGCATCCTAATTATAGTTTTGCCCCTATTAATTTTTTAATGCAAAACACACTTAATAAACAGTGAAAAAATGCTAACAGAGTAATTTAGTAGTTGCTTCCCATATTGTACGTAATGTATCTTGTGATATCTACATTTCGGGAATGCAGATTTTTGTATAATGCATGTAATGTTATTGAGACAAGAAATGCTCAATTTCCCTGGGCTCAGGTTTCAGGACACACCTCTGGGTTTCAAGCCACAAGGTCTCAGGCCCTTCCCCTAGGCCCTCCCCTAGAGGAGAGTTACTGTTGCTTGTTGGACCTATTATCAGCATAACAAGGGGACATTCAGACCACAAGGGGAGGACTTATGCACATCAAGTAACTGAGCACACTCAGTAATAGGAATGTATGCAGACTTATATGACCCCAGTGACGGAGCATGCTCAATGGAAGGGTATTTATCCTTTCAATGACATTCCACTAGAGGTACTAATGAGCACAGAATATTCTTGAATAAGTTCAGTGCATGTAATAGGATATGAACAATGAACATGTTCTCAAAAGAGACCAATTGAGCATGTGCAAGACTGTTACACAACAGGGAACCACCCCCTTATTGAATATTCATTTGATAGCATGAATATGTATTAGACAGTAAAACTATAAAAGCTGAATCCCGGAAGAAGGTTGGGTTTTTGCTCACTTTCAGGGGCCAGCGCACACCCACACTTCCCTGGCTGAGGTGTATGTGCTTTTTTTTTTGTATCAAACTTACTTTCAGCAAGCAGCTGCTCACTCTTGCTTCAGGATGCAGTCTGTACTAAACTTTAAGTATATATTTCTTACTTTTGTGCTAAATTTGGTGTGGAGTGTCTGGAGCTATGCCACACTCTCTCTGTGAAATCTGTATCTCTTATTCATTATATGAAACCTGTTCTCATTTTCCACTGTGAATCAGCTCTTGAATTCTCTCCCGCAGCAGAGTCCAGAACCTGGTAAGAAGATGGGGTGTGTTGAGGCCAACTATGGAGCCTCCCAGACCCTTCCTCCAACATCACTATTATTCAATCATCTTTAATAAGCAGGTTAGAAAAAACAGAATGTTTTCCATATTCAACCAAAACTAAGGCTACATTTCAGACCTAAATCACCAAATACAAGAATTTAGATTTATATGTTTGTAGTCAGTGGTACAGCTGGTTGTTTACCGTACATCAGGAGCATATGTTTTATTCTTAATTGTTATATCAACAGGGCATTGATAGCATGTGTATTTGTCTAACAGCAAGTCTGAGGATTAGCTTTTGACAGCATCTTAACCCCGTTTGGCACTTTTGTGTGTGCTTAAGTGTCTTGTCCAGCATTTTACAATAGAACTTTTTTCTGATGCTGGAAATGTTTTCTTTCTGTTCTATGAAACACACTAACCACTGCCCCCATGCGGCTTTTAAGAACTTGAAATGAGGCTACTGTGACTAACTGAATTTTTTTTCAATGTTATATAATTGTAATTATTTAAAATGTAAATGAAATAGCCATATGTGACTAGTGGCTGTTGTATTGGACAACAGGAATCTAGGCCCATATCACTGATATTTAGATAGATCAAACAAATCGCAGACACTTCCACATTACTCTCATTCTCAATCAGTGTCAAAGCATGGGTCCTGCCACTTCATCCCTCTAAACTTGTAAGTTATCACTCATTTTTAACCTTAAAATAAATCGAAGTAAAGAACATGCAAAGAATTGCAGATAATTAATGGCAAAAGTAGTATTTCTTAAACTCTTTGATGTGGCGTAATAAATAATCTTGTATTTTGGTGTAATCTCTATATCTTGATTTTATTATCTATGAGATGAAGATAACACTAGGAAGACCTACTCCATATAGTTTTGAATTAGACAGCTGAAGTAATACATACATCATACCATATCATGCTTTACAAAGCATGAAGTCAGGATAATGAGGTGGTTAAGAGCATGAGCTTGGAGGTCAAACCAGTCTGGGTTCACTGATAGGCCTGTCATTTAATAATTACATTACACTGAACACACTGTTTAACTGCTCTAAGTTTCAGATTCATCATCTGTAAAATATCTGTAATAATACTTAACTTCAAAGATGTTTGTGCAGATTAAGTAAGACAATGTTGATAAAGCCCTGGGCACAGAGTGCAGAGAGGTTGGTAAAAGGTAATAAATAGCTCAGAGAAATAGCTGTGTTCATGTTGTTGCTATTGCTGTTGGTATAAAAGCATTATCAGTGCAAGTTGTTTCTCGAAAGTTTTTTTTTAATTTATGCTTCCAAGTTAAATGATACATCCTGTAACCCATGAGTTAAAAACGATTTAATTTGAATATTATGCTATGATTTAATTACAAAACAACTACAAAACACAAAAGCAGGAGGGTGTCAGAACTGGATGACTTCTGACTTCATTTAGGCATTTCTGCCATATATTTTGCAGCTATCTGCATGTTCAGAGTCCCACTTAGGCAATAAGAATTAAGGAGCATAGTCTGTTGATCCCAGAAATTATGCTTAGTAGCCTGGCTCCCTGGCATCATAATCATTTTTGTAGCATTTTTTTTTTCTTTTCAAATTTGACATGGCAAAGGTACTAAATAGCAATATTGTTGTGAACTTTCTAATGGCAGTTAACTAAGCAGCTAGCTAAGTCACCTGGGAATTTTTTTTGTTTGTGTTGCGGTGAACAGACACATCCTCAGATAACTTCAAGCTTTAGAATTTCTGTTAGGATATACAGGAAGTTTAAAGATCAGACAAGTTTCCTACCTGTAACATTTTTAATCACTACTTAGGCATAAAACACACTTTTCTTTCCCCCAGGCACTTGAAAGTTATCGAAAAGAAAAAAAAAGTCTCTTGCACACCTTTAGAGCAGAAGTTTGTAGTTGCCTTCCTTAACATTCCACAGTTAAATTAACCAAGCCCCCATCTCTTCAAAGTTTTCTTTACACTTCTATTGAGTTTGTGAACTCTGATGAGTCATGGCTCTGGCTAATTTTATTCTCTTGACTCCTACATCATTGTATCTTCTTTGTTCCCTGTCGGTTTGAGACTTAAACTCGTTTATACTTTGACTTTTTCTTTTATAGTCACTCTCTACTGTAGAGTGCTTTTATAATCAAATCTATACAAGAAAATGATTAAGCCACCTCCTAGCTAGAGCTCGGCTGCTTTGGCGTGCTATTGCCACTCTGTGTTTACTCGGCTATGGTGAGAGGGGCAGGGTTTCATGCTACACGGAACAACAATTTAAGAGTAAAGAGACCTCCAGTACAATACAGTTAGGATGTATTGTTCTTGACATCTAAGATTCAAATACCTTTTTTTGATGGGATAAAATATGAGTTTATTTATAGTCTGCTTAGACTCTTGTCTAAATATTTCTCATTACCTAACTAAAATTTATACACTTTAAGTCACATAAATTCCTGTATATGTTAATGACATGGCAAATACTACTAATAATTGCATTGATAAATCAACTTTAAAAAATTTTAATATACTATTTTAAGAAAACAAGTAAATATAAAAAATGATTTTTATACAGTATTAATTAGTACATTTGGGAACATATTATTTTCCTAATAATTAGTTCCATGTTATGATTTTTTTAATGAATCTTTTATTTCAAAATCTTATATCCATAGACTAAGGTTTAAAAGTCAGATTCACGAATAATATCCAATTGTGGGAAACACTGCATTTCTTGTCGGAAAGTTAATGAAGGTAGGATATTTTCAATTTTGATATTTAAAAATTAAGTAAATGGTTTAATTTATTTTATACTAAATTTTACTTCCAATGGTCTAAATCACATAATCTGTGAATTAGATTCCTAGGGCTAGATCCTCTGAAAGAAAAATTTTCTTCAAATATTTCTAAATATTTATAAAAAAATTTTAGGGCACAATGTATATATCGTCATACATTTCTTAGTCAAGACCAAAAATTAAACCCTTTTGTACTTACCCAATCTTACCTGCAATGAATATTTTTGGCTACACTTAAATAAAATATATAAAGACATAAAGTTATATCATTGGAATAGTATAGTTTTTTCTTCTATTCAAACAAACATAAAAAACAAACATTTTATTTTCAATGCACACACAGTATCTGTAGTGCCAGATTTGCATTCGGTGAATATATGGAGAGTTCAGACAGTAGGTGTCTTGAAATTGCTCCCTAATTATTTATGGCATGCACCATTGGTCAATAATCAGTCAGTGTAGCCCCAAAAGTATGATATATAAAATAAAAATGGATAAATTAGACATAACAAAGTTAAATTTTTTTTTCCAAAAGACTATGTTCAGATATTGAAAAAAAAAAAAAAAAAAAAAAGCCTTAGGCTAGGAGAAAATATTTGCAAAGGGTATATCTGACAAAGGGCTTTTATCCAGAATGGATAAAGCATTGTCAAAATACAAAATCAAGAAAACAAGAAAATAATCCAATTGAAAAATGGACAAAGGGTTTGGATCCCTGTAACAGCCAAATTCCGCCCCCCCCCCCAAAAAAAAGAAAGAAAAACAAACAAAAGATGTGAACAGGCGTTTCCCCAATGACGATACAGGAATGGTGTATTAGTCATCTTTGTTGCACAACAACGTTAACACACTTGACAGCTTCAGCAACTCTTTCATTATCTCACGGTCTCTGTAGATCAGGAATCCAGGTATGTCTTAGCTGGACTCTCTGCTTCAGAGTCTCTCACTAAGCTGCAGTCAAGGTGTTGTCCAGATCTGGGGTCTCTTCTGAGGCTCAGCTGCGGGAAGATCCATACTCAGCAAAGCAATGGAATGACCTTTTGATTTGTACAACATGGATGAATGATAAAAGAAATATACTGAGTGAAAGAAGCCAGACCAAAAAATAGTACGTGTTAAAATTCCATTTATACGAAATTATCGGAAAAAGAAATTTGTAGGGACAGAAAGCAGAAGAGTTGTTGCCTGGGAATGTGAGAGAGACATGAGGAGAGGTGAGAGGAAGGGATTACAAATGTGGATGAGGATGTGTGGGGGGTGATGGATACTTTTATTTTCTTGATTATGCTGGTGGTTTCATGGAGTACACTTCCCTCAAAACTTACACATGTTAAATGTGTACAGTTTAATCTCTCCCATTCTATACAAAACACAGCTATCTTAATCCCGACTGTCTTTCTTTTTGTGTGCCCAATTTCCCCAAAACATCATCTGAAGGTCTAGATTCCTTGTTTCAATGCCCTGGTTTCCCACCACCCCTATTAGTCAGTGTCAACATTCTGCTACATCTCTCTGTCAAAATACTCTTCAAAATCACTAAAGAAATCCACAGATTTAATACAAGAGTTTATTTTTAGTCTCATTTCACTTACCAGTGGGATTTAATGCAGTTGACCATATCCTTTTCCAAAGACACATTTTCCTGTTGATTTTAGCACACCACTAAACTGATTTTCTGCAAAATTCTATGTCCACTTTTAGACGGCCTTGTGTTTTAATTACTGTAGGTCTTATTCTCAGACTATTAAATATTGGAGAAACTCAAGGCTCGGACAAGGTCTCATCACATATACCTTGGCCCACTTTCTTATTACGTTGTCTTTAAATGCCATCTATAACCTCTTTTTCTCAGAGCAATTTCTCCAGTCTAGATCTTTCTCTAGAACTTTGGGCTTCAATGTGCAGTTTCCCCAGTGGGCATCTCAAACTTAGCATCTACAAACTAAACTCCTGTTCTTCTCCATAGCCCTAAGTCTACTCATTAACAGTCTTTCCTATGTCAAGAATTGAAAAATACTTTTCAATTACTCAGGCCAAAAGTCCCTGGTGTCATTCCTAACTTCTCTCCTTTTCTCACACCTTCAGTCCCTCAACCATCTGCATCAGATCTAGTATTGAGGTATGTATAGAATGACCTGCCTCTTCACTTTCCCTGTATTCACCTTAGTGAAAGTCAAGTATTTTTTCTTGGATATTACAAAAACTTCTTCTTTTTCAACATTTTTCCTTATCCCCCTATAGTTAGTTCTCTACTGAGAAACACTTGAAAGACTTCAGCCAGAGTGTTAAAAATCATTTTTCAAATCCTCTGTGACATTTTTTTAAATCTCAGAGAGTAAAAACCAACCCACCTCATGATGCTCTCAGTCTCGTTGGCCTCCTAGACCACTGTGGCCTTTCTTACCTTCCCTCGCTCATTTCACCTGCTGGCCTTCTGCTTGTTCCTGGTACCACCACGCCCAGTTCTGCCTCACAACCTTTTTTTTTTTTTTTTTTTTTTTTTTTTTAATTTATTTATTTATTTTTATTTTTTTTTTTAAATTTTATTTTGTCGATATACATTGTAGCTGATTATTGCTTCCCATCACCAAAACCTCCCTCCCTTCTCTCTCCCCCCCCCCGACAATGTCCTTTCTGTTTGCTTGTTGTATCAACTTCAAATAATTGTGGTTGTTATATCTTCTTCCCCCCCCCGGGTTTGTGTGTGTGTGTGTATGTGTGTGTGTGAATTTATATATTAATTTTTAGCTCCCTCCAATAAGTGAGAACATGTGGTATTTCTCTTTCTGTGCCTGACTTGTTTCACTTAATATAATTCTCTCAAGGTCCATCCATGTTGTTGCAAATGGCAGTATTTCATTCGTTTTTATAGCTGAGTAGTATTCCATTGTGTAGATGTACCACATTTTCCGTATCCACTCATCTGATGATGGGCATTTGGGCTGGTTCCAACTCTTGGCTATTGTAAAGAGTGCTGCGATGAACATTGGGGAACAGGTATACCTTCGACTTGATGATTTCCATTCCTCTGGGTATATTCCCAACAGTGGGATGGCTGGGTCGTATGGTAAATCTATTTGCAATTGTTTAAGGAACCTCCATACCATTTTCCATAGAGGCTGCACCATTTTGCAGTCCCACCAACAATGTATGAGAGTTCCTTTTTCTCCGCAGCCTCGCCAGCATTTATCGTTCACAGTCTTTTGGATTTTAGCCATCCTAACTGGGGTTAGATGGTATCTCAATGTGGTTTTGATTTGCATTTCCTGGATGCTGAGTGATGTTGAGCATTTTTTCATATGTCTGTTGGCCATTTGGATATCTTCCTTAGAGAAATGCCTACTTAGCTCTTTTGCCCATTTTTTAATTGGGTTGCTTGTTTTCTTCTTGTAAAGTTGTTTGAGTTCCTTATATATTCTGGATATTAATCCTTTGTCAGATGTATATTTTGCAAATATTTTCTCCCACTCTGTTGGTTGTCTTTTAACTCTTTTAATTGTTTCTTTTGCTGTGCAGAAGCTTTTTAGTTTGATATAATCCCATTTGTTTATTTTTCCTTTGGTTGCCCGTGCTTTTGGGGTCGTATTCATGAAGTCTGTGCCCAGTCCTATTTCCTGAAGTGTTTCTCCTATGTTTTCTTTAAGAAGTTTTATTGTCTCAGGGTGTATATTTAAATCCTTAATCCATTTTGAGTTGATTTTAGTATACGGTGACAGGTATGGATCTAGTTTCATTCTCCTGCATATCGATATCCAGTTATCCCAGCACCACTTGCTGAAGAGGCAGTCCCTTCGCCACTGAATAGGCTTGGTGCCTTTGTCAAAGATCAGATGGCAGTAAGTGTGTGGGTTGATTTCTGGATTCTCTATTCTATTCCATTGGTCAGTGTGTCTGTTTTTATGCCAGTACCATACTGTTTTGGTTATTATAGCTTTGTAGTATAGCTTAAAGTCAGGTAGTGTTATGCCTCCAGCTTTATTTTTTTTGCTGAGCATTGCTTTGGCTATTCGTGGTCTTTTATTGTTCCATATAAATGTCTGAATAGTTTTTTCCATTTCTGAGAAAAATGTCTTTGGAATTTTGATGGGGATTGCATTGAATTTGTATATCACTTTGGGTAGTATGGACATTTTCACTATGTTGATTCTTCCAATCCAAGAGCATGGAATATCTTTCCATCTTCTTGTATCCTCTCTAATTTCTCTCAGCAGTGGTTTGTAGTTCTCATTATAGAGATTTTTCACATCCTTGGTTAACTCAATTCCTAAGTATTTTATTTTTTTGGTGGCTATTGTAAATGGGCAGGCTTTCTTGATTTCTCCTTCTGCATGTTCACTATTGGAGAAAAGAAATGCTACTGATTTTTGTGTGTTGATTTTGTATCCTGCTACTGTGCTGAAATCATTTATCAATTCCAACAGTTTTTTTGTAGAGGTTTTAGGCTGTCCGATATATAGGATCATGTCATCTGCAAACAGGGACAGTTTGACTTCATCTTTTCCAATCTGGATGCCCTTTATTTCCTTCTCTTCTCTGATTGCTCTGGCTAGTACTTCCAACACTATGTTGAATAGAAGTGGTGAGAGTGGGCATCCTTGTCTAGTGCCTGTTCTTAAAGGAAAAGCTTTCAGCTTTTCCCCATTCAGGATGATATTGGCAGTGGGTTTGTCATATATGGCTTTAATTATGTTGAGATACTTTCCCTCTATACCTAACTTATAGAGGGTCTTTGTCATGAATGAGTGCTGAACTTTATCAAATGCTTTTTCAGCATCTATAGAGATGATCATATGGTCCTTGTGTTTGAGTTTATTAATATGGTGTATCACATTTATTGATTTGCGTATGTTGAACCAACCTTGCATCCCTGGGATGAATCCCACTTGATCGTGATGAATAATTTTTCGTATGTGTTGCTGTATTCTGTTTGCTAGTATTTTAGTGAGGATTTTTGCATCTATATTCATCAAGGATATCGGCCTGTAGTTTTCTTTTTTGGTTATATCTTTACCTGGTTTTGGTATCAGGATGATGTTTGCTTCATAGAATGAGTTTGGGAGATTTGTGTCCGTTTCAATCTTTTGGAATAGTTTGTAAAGAATCGGTGTCAATTCCTCTTTGAATGTTTGGTAAAATTCTGCTGTGAATCCATCTGGTCCTGGGCTTTTCTTTGTTGGGAGCCTTCTGATAACAGCTTCAATCTCCTTTATTGTTATTGGTCTGTTCAAATTTTCTACGTCTTCACGGTTCAGTTTTGGGAGCTTGTGTGTGTCCAGAAATTTATCCATTTCCTCCAGATTTTCAAATTTGTTGGCGTATAGTTGTTTATAGTAGTCTCGAATGATTCCTTGTATTTCAGATGAATCAGTTGTAATATAATCCATTGTGGTCTGAGAAGACACATGGGATAATTCCAATTTTTTTGAATTTATTGAGACTTGATTTGTGACCTAATATGTGATCTATCCTGGAGAATGATCCATGTGCTGATGAGAAGAATGAATATTCTGAGGTTGTTGGGTGGAATGTTCTGTAGATATCTGCCAATTCCAATTGGTCTAGAGTCTTGCTTAGATCTTGTGTTTCTCTACTGATTCTTTGCCTAGATGATCTGTCTAATATTGACAGTGGAGTGTTCAGGTCCCCTGCTATTATGGTATTAGTGTCTATTTCCTTCTTTAGGTCTAATAGAGTTTGTTTTATAAATCTGGCTGCTCCAACATTGGGTGCGTACATATTTATGATTGTTATGTCTTCTTGATGGATCAGTCCTTTTATCATTAAGTAGTGTCCCTCATTGTCTCTTTTTATGGTTTTTAGTTTAAAGTCTATTTTGTCAGATATAAGAATAGCCACTCCAGCTCGTTTTTCTTTTCTGTTTGCATGGTAAATCTTTTTCCATCCTTTCACTCTTAGTCTGTGTGAATCTTTATGGGTGAGGTGGGTCTCTTGTAGGCAGCATATAGTTGGGGCCTGCTTTTTGATCCAGTCAGCCAGTCTGTGTCTTTTAATTGGGGAATTTAAGCCTTTAACATTAAGCGTTGTTATTGAAAGGTGTTGATTTATTCCTAGCATTTTATTGGTTGTTTGGTTGTCTTAGGTGTCTTTTGTTCCTTGCTTTCTGATTTACTGTTTGGTTTCTTTGTTTGTTGGTTCCTTAGGTTGTAGATAGTGTTTTTGTTAGCTTGTTTTCTCTTCATGAATGCCATTTTTATTGTACTAGCGGGTTTAGATTTTTCTTAGGTTTTTATGGCAGTGGTAGTTATTTTTCAGGAACCAAACCCAGTACTCCCTTGAGGATTTCTTGTAAGGGTGGTCTTGTGGTAGTGAACTCCCGCAGTTTTTGTTTGTCTGAGAAATATACTATTTGCCCCTCATTTCGGAAGGATAGCCTTGCAGGGTAGAGTATTCTTGGCTGGCAATCTTTGTCTTTTAGTATTTTGAAAATATCATCCCATTCCTTTCTAGCTTTTAGGGTTTGTGATGAAAAGTCTGATGTTAACCTGATTGGGGCTCCCTTATAGGTGATTTGACGCTTCTCTCTTGCAGCTTTTAAGATTCTCTCTTTGTCTCTGAGTTTTGCCAATTTGACTATGACATGTCTTGGAGAAGGCCTTTTTGGGTTGAATACATTTGGAGATCGTTGAGCTTCCTGGATCTGAAGATTTGTGATTTTTCCTATACCTGGGAAGTTTTCTGCCACTATTTTGTTGAATATGTTTTCAATGGAATCTCCATTTTCCTCCCCTTCTGGAATACCCATGACTCGGATATTTGAGCGCTTGAGGTTGTCTGATATCTCTCTCAGATTTTCTTCCATGTCCTTGATTCTTTTTTCTTTCTTTTTGTCTGCTTGTGTTATTTCAAACAGCCCATCTTCAAGTTCAGAGGTTCTCTCTTCAACTTCGACAAGCCTGCTGGTTAAACTCTCCGTTGTGTTTTTTATTTCGCTGAATAACTTCTTCAGTTCAGCAAGTTCTGCTACATTTTTTTTCAGGACATTGATTTCCTTGTATATTTCCTCTTTCAGATCCTGTATACTTTTCCTCATTTCATCATGATGTCTAGCTGAGTTTTCTTGTATCTCATTCAGTTTCCTTAGAATTATCACTCGAAATTCCTTGTCAGTTATTTCAAGGGCTTCTTGTTCTATAGGATCTAGAGTATGAGATTTATTAACTTTTGGTGGTGTACTTTCTTGATTTTTTGTATTTCTGGTGTCTTTTTTTTGGTGTTTATTCATTGTGGCAGGGGGTTTCACAGTCCACCGGTTTGAGACTAATGACTAACTAGGATGTTGCTGTGGTTGCCAATTTGGTATGGCTCCCGCCGTGACTGCTCAGTTGGCCTCTAGTGTCTTGTGTGTGTGGTTGCCTCGGGTCTTGGGCTTCTCCGGGGATCCACCTTTCTGGTCAGCTTGTACTCTGCTGGGCTGGTGGATCACGCACCACAGGGTGTGTGATCTCTGTTGAGCTTTCACTTTCTGTACAGGACTTCTCCCCGTTCCGTGTGCTCTGGCCCAGGCTGTTAGATCGTGCAGTGGCGACCCCACCAGGTGTGTGGATTCTGTCGAGTCTCCGCCTCCCTGGCCGCACGTCTCCCCCCTCTGTGCACACTGTGCTGGGCTGGGGTGTGTCTTCTGCACCCCTCGTCTATCAGCTGGGCCTTCAAGACCCTGCTCAGCACCACCTCGCCCAGGAAGTCTACCAGGTTTCTGCTAGGCACAGACGACCGGTCTCTCTGGGTGCCTTTGTAGCACTGTGTAGATCTTTCTCGGGTCTTGTTCACCTTTGTATCCCCCCGGTATAAACCGAGTCTAGTGCCCGCCTGCAGCCTGCTCTCCGGCAGGTTCTAGCGGACCTGGGAACTCTCCTACCACACTATTCCCAACCAGAAATTCGTTAGGCTTTTTTCCAAACTGGTGGTCGCAGAGATGGTATCTGCCTCCCAGTAACAGGAAGTTTACCGGGCCGGAGTCCAGGGTGTGGTGGAGTGACAGTCGGCCCGCCCGTATTTCCTAGCCCTCCCAACACTGGTCGGGACGCCCCACACCCCCAGCCCCGCCAGAGAACCGCGGAGGGAGTGGGAGAGGAGGCCGGCCCGCAGGGTCCGGAAAGCCCCGCGCCAGGCCAAGCAAATGGGCTCAGTGATGGCCGAGCAGGGCGGAGCTGCCCGCACCTGGGAAAATGGAGGCAGCACGGGGGCAGTGAGTGGCCTGGTGGTGCAGGCGGGAGCCGGGTGGGCAACCACCCCCCCGAACAGAGCTGTGCCAGGGATCACTCACAGTGCTGTGCCAGGTCGGGCGCTCGCTCTGTCTCTGGTTTGTTGCCTTCCGTGTTCTCGGCGCTGCCGCCTCGGGCTGTTCAGTCGCGGCGCCGCTCGGGCGCTCCCAGGAATCTTCTTTAATGCCGGCCTGAAACCTCGAATCCTGAATAGGGCAGCTGGCCGCCTTCAGTGTGGCCCCAGCCTCTGGGATCCTGGCTGCATCCACAGCAGCCCTGGCGCCGTGTTCCCTGTTTCAAGACTCGCTTTTGCAGCTAAGAATCAGTTCTTTTCCTGCTCCACACTTCAAAGCTGTTGCCGGTAAATGAGGCAGCCTCTCCTGCCGGGGGCAAAGTGGCGTTGAGCCCCCACGACCGGCCAGCAGCAGCAGTCCTCCCTTAAGAGATGGCCAGAGGAAGGTCCACAAGTTTCCCGGCTGCCTGAGGCCCAGTGGCCACCTTTTCCACCTCAGCTACTCCGCGGCAGCCGCCGCAGCCGCCGCCATCTTGAAACTCCCCCTGCCTCACAACCTTTGCACATGCTATTGCCTTTGGGATTCCTTATTCACGGGAATTCTTTCACCTTGCTGTCACATTACGTTCAGGTTTTTCTCAAGTGTCCCTTTCCAAGTGAAGCAGTTTCTGCCCACTTATTTAAAATGATGTCTCCTCCTGGAAACTACATATCAACTCCTAAGCTTTGATTTTCTTCCATTATTTTTCAACATTTGACATAATACAGAACTTTCCCATTTATTGTGTTTATCCCTAGTTTACCATCTACCGAGTGAGAATTCAACTGGATTTCCATTATTGCCTTGCACATAAAAGCACTCAATATGTCTTTGTTAAAAAGAAATTAAGTTTTTGTCTTTTAAATTTTTATTTATTATCAGCACATTCATTCTTATCAATTGTGTTATTTCTTTATGCCCTTTGCCTGACCTATCACTTCCCAAACCCCTTCCCTCCCTCCCTCCAGATTGGTAGGATCAGACATTGACTTGTGATTCAAAAAGGAAATAAATATTATTAGGGAAATCATACAAGTTTCCTGATATCCTGAATGAGCTATCCTGATAATTTAAAATCCTGAGCTTATTTTTGTCACTTTAAGCTTGCCAGTGCAATAAGAAACAGCTGCTGTTCCCAACAGTTCTTGTATTCTTGATTTATCTCATACTGCTCTCCTACAGCACCCATACGAATTGCCAAAACTTTCCTTTAATATACACGTCATCCAACATCAACACAAATGATAAACTTAAGTATTTTTCACTGAATGCCATGGATTACCCACAACACATTCTCTAATATAATTTTTAAATTTACTATCTTCTATCACAAGTGATTAATATAATAAGCTCTTAAATTCTAATTTTATTTTCTGTTGGCTGGAACTATATCTACTGCCAATTAATTTTTTAAAATTAAAAATGAAAAAATAGGATTTCCCAATATTTCTTCATGTAATATTATACTGTATAATATGTATCCAATGTGTGTATATATTATATGTTACTTACATTCATTGAATAGATATTACACTGTATAATACACACATTATGTACATACACATATTATATGAAGAAACGCTGGGTATATATATTTTGTTTTATTCTCTCTCACCTCTGGGACTCCATTTACATATATGTGATACGATTTATAATTTTCTGATGTTCTTTTTTTAAATTTTATTCTATTTTGTCAATATACAACGTGGTTGATTATTGTGGACAATAATCGAGACCTCCCTCCCCCCCCTCCCTCTCCCCCCTTCCTCCCAACAATGTCCTTTCTGTTTGCTTGTCGTATCAACTTCAAGGAATTGTAATTGTTGTGTCTTCTTTCCTCCCCCCTCCCCAGGTTGTTTGTGTATTTATTTATTTATTTTTAGCTCCCACAAATAAGTGAGAACATGTGATATTTCTCCTTCTGTGCCTGACTCGTTTCACTTAATATGATTCTCTCAAGGTCCATCCGTGTCGTTGCAAATGGCAGTATTTCATTCGTTTTTATAGCAGAGTAGTATTCCATTGTGTAGATATACCACATTTTCCATATCCACTCATCTGAAGGGCTAATTCCAACCCTTACCTATTGTAAATAGTGCTGCAATGAACACTGGAGAACAGGTATACCTTCGACTTGATGATTTCCATTCCTCTGGGTATATTCCCAGCAATGGGACAGCTGGGTCGTATGGTAGATCTATCTGCAATTGTTTGGGGAACCTCCATACCATTTTCCATAGAAGATGCACCATTTTGCAGTCCCACAAACAATGTATGAGAGTTCCTTTTTCTCCGTCACCTTGCCAACATTTATCACTCACAGTCTTTTGGATATTAGCCATCCTAACTGGGGTGAGATGGTATCTCAGTGTGGTTTTGATTTGCATTTCCCGGATGCTGAATGATGCTGAGCATTTTTGATGTGTCTGTTGGCTATTCGTATATCTTCCTTTGAGAAATGCCTATTTAGTGCTTTTGCCCGTTTTTTAATTCAGTTACTTGCTTTGTTGTTGTTGTAAAGTTGTTTGAGTTCCTTGTATAGTCTGGATATTAATCCTTTTTCAGATGTACATATTGCAAATATTTTCTTCCACTCTGTTGGTTGTCTTTTAATTCTGTTAATTGTTTTTTGCTGTGCAGAAGCTATTTAGCTTGATATAATCCCATTTGTTTATTTTTCCTTTGGTTGCCTGTGCTTTTGGGGTCATATTCATGAAGTCTGTGCCCAGTCCTACTTCCTGAAGTGTTTCTCCTATGTTTTCTTTAAGAAGTCTTATTGTTTCAGGGTGTATATTTAATTATTTAATCCATTTTGAGTTGACTTTAGTATATGTTGAGAGATATGGGTCTAGTTTCATTCTCCTGCATATGGATATACAGTTATCCCAGCACCATTTGCTGAAGAGGCAGTCTCTTCCCCAGTGTATGGGCTTGGTGCCTTTGTCAAAGATCAGATGGCCATAGGTGTGTGGGTTGATTTCTGGATTCTCTGTTCTATTCCATTAATCAGTATGTCTGTTTTTATGCCAGTACCATGCCATTTGAGTTATTATAGCTTTGTAGTATAGTTTAAAGTCACGTAGTGTTATGCCTCCAGCTTTTTTTTTTTTTTTTACTCAAGATTGCTTTGGCTATGTGTGGTCTCTTATTAGTCCATATAAATGTCTAGATAGTTTTGTTTTCCATTTTCAGGAAAAATGTCATTGGAATTTTGATGGGGATTGCATTGAATTTGTATATCACCTTTGGTAGTATGAACATTTTCACAATGTTCATTCTTCCAATCCAAGAGCATGGGATATCTTTCCATCTTCTTGAGTCCTCTTTAATTTCTCTCAGCAGTGGTTTGTAGTTCTCATTATAGAGATTTTTCACATCCTTGGTTAACTCAGTTCCTAAGTATTTTATTTTTTTGGTGGCTATTGTGAATGGGCAAGATTTCTTGATTTCCCTTTCTGCATGTTCACTATTGGAGAATAGAAATGCTACTGATCTTTGTGTGTTCATTTTGTGTCCTGCAACTTTGCTGAATTCATTTATCAACTCCAAGAGTTTTTTTGTAGAGGCTTTAGGCTGTTCAATGTATAGGATCATGTCATCTGCAAACGGGGACAGTTTGACTTCATCTTTTCCACTCTGGATGCCCTTTATTTCCTTCTCTTCTCTGATTGCCCGGGCTACTATTTCCAGCACCGTGTTGAATAGGAGTGGTGAGAATGGGCATCCATGTCTAGTTCCTGTTCTTAATGGAAAAACTTTCAGCTTTTCCCCAATCAGGATGATATTGGCAGTGGGATTATCATATGTGGCTTTAATTATGTTGAGATACTGTCCATCTATACCTAACTTGTAGAGATTTTTTTCATGAATGGAAGTTGAATTTTGTCAAATGGTTCTTCATCCTCTGTAGAGATGATCATACGATCTTTGTCTTTGATTTTCTTGACGTGGTGTATCACATTTATTGATGTGTGTATGTTGAACAAACCTAGCATTCTTGAGATGAATCCCACTTGATCATGGTGTATATAATTTTGCATATGTGCTGCAGTATTCTGTTACCTAGTATTTTATTGAGGATTTTTGTGTCTATATTCATCAAGGATATTGGCCTGTAGTTTACTTTTTTAGTTGTATCTTTACCTGATTTTGGTATCAGGGTGATGTTCACTTCATAGAATGCGTTTGGGAGAATTGTCTCTGTTTCAATCTTTTGAAATAGGTTGTAGAGAATTGGTGTCAATTCCTCTTTGAAGGTTTGGTAGAATTCTGTTGTGAATCCATCTGGTCCTGGGCTTTTCTTCATTGGGAGCCTTCTGATATTAGCTTCAATCTCTTTCATTGTTATTGGTCTGTTCAGATTTTCTACATCTTCTTGGCTCAGTTTTGGTAGTTTGTGTCTGTCCAGAAATTTATCCATTTCCTCCAGATTATCAAATTTGTTGGCTTAAAGTTGTTTTCAGTAGTGTAGTCTCTAATGATTCCTTGTATTTCAGAGGTATCAGTTGTAATATCACCTTTTTCATTTCTAATTTTTGTTATTTGGGTCTTCTGTCTTCTTTTTTTAGTTAGCCATGCTAATGGTTTGTCAATTTTATTTATCTTTTCAAAAACCCAACTTTTTCATTCATTGATCTTTTGTATCATTTTTGGGGTTTCAATTTCATTCAGTTCTGCTCTGATCTTAATGATTTCCTTCCATCTGCTAACTTTGGGTTTGGATTGTTCTTGTTTTTCTAGTTCTTTAAGGTAAATATTAGGTTGTTCACTTGCCATCTTTCCATTCTTCTGAAGTAAGCATTTAATGTGATAAATTTCCCCCTTAGTACTGCTTTTGCAGTATCCCCCTGGTTTTGGTATGTTGAATCATTGTTTTCATTAGTTTGAAGAAATTTTTTGATTTCCTATTTGATTTCTTCTTGAATCCATATGTCATTAAGTCGAGTGCTGTTTAATCTCTATTTGTTTGTATACTTTCCAGAATTTCATTTGTTATTGATTTCTAATTTTAATCCATTGTGGTCTGAAAAAATACATGGGATAATTCCAATTTTTTTGAATTTGTTGAGACTTGATTTGTGACCTAATATGTGATCTATCCTGGAGAATGATCCATGTGCTAATGAGAAGAATGAATATTCTGAGGTTGTTGGATGGAACGTTCTATAGATATCTGAGTAGTCCAATTGGTCTAGAGTGTTGTTTAGCTCTTGTGTTTCTCTGCTGATTCTTTGCTTAGATGATCTTTCCAGTATTGATAGTGGGGCTTTAGGCCCCCTGATATTATGTTATTAGTGTCTTTTTCCTTCTTTCGGTCTAAAAGAGTTTGCTTTATAAATCTTGTTGCTCTGACATTGGGTTTGTATATATTTCTGATTGTTATGTCTTCTTGATGGATCAATCCTTTTATCATTATGTAGTCGCCCTCATTATCTCTTTTTATGGTTTTTAGTTTAAAGTCTATTTTGTCAGATATAAGAATAGCTACTCCAGATCATTTTTCATTTCTGTTAGCATGGTAAATCTTTTTCTATCCATTCACTGTTAGTGTATATGAGTCTTTATAGGTGAGGTGGGTCTCTTGAATTCAGCATATAGTTGGGTCCTCCTTTTAAATCCAGTCAGCCAGTCTGTGTCTTTTGATTTGGCAATTTTATCCTTTTACATTAAGAGTTGTTATTGAAAAGTGTTGATTTACTCCTAGCATTTTACTGATTTTTGTTTGGATTTCTTAAGTGTCTTTTGTTCCTTTCTTTCTGATTTACTGTTTGTTTTCTGTTTATGTTGGTTCTTTGGGTTGTAAACATTTTTTTTTTTCTTCATTGTTGGCATTTTTATTTTACTAGTGGGTTTTGATTTTTCTTGAGTATTTATGGCAGTGGTAGTTATTTTTCAGATACCAAACCCAGTACTCCCTTGAGAATTTCTTGTAAGGGTGGTCGTGTTGTAGTGAACTCCTGCAGTTTTTGTTTGTCTGAGAAGTATACTATTTGCCCTCCATTTCAGAAGGATAGCCTTGCAGGCTAGAGTATTCTTGGCTGGCAATCTCTCTCTTTTATTATTTTGAATATATCATCCCATTCCTTTCTGGCTTATGGTATGTGATGAAAAGTCTGATGTTAGTCTGATAGGGGCTCCCTTATAGGTGATTTGACACTTCTCTCTTGCAGCTGTTAAAATTCTCTCTTTGTCTTTGAGTTTTGCCAGTTTGATTATAACATGTCTTGGAGAAGACCTTTTTGGGTTGAATACAGTTGGGGATCTTTGAGCTTCCTGAATCTTAAAATCTGTGTCTTTTCCAATAACTGGGAAGCTTTCTGCCACTATTTTGTTGAATATGTTTTCAATGCAATCTCCTTTTTCCTCCCCTTCTGGAATACCCATGACTTGGATATTTGAGTGGTTGCCTGATATCTCTCTTAGACTTTCTTCAATGTTTTTAATTCTTTTTTCTTTTCTTTTTTTTTTTTTTTATTGCCTTCCTGTGTTATTTCAAACAGCCCATCTTCAAGGTCAGACGTTTTCTCTTCTGCTTCTGCAAGCCTGCTTGTTAAACTCTCTGTTGTGTTTTTAATTTCAGTGAATGAATTCTTTAGCTTTGCAAGCTCTACTACATTCTTTTTAGGGCATTGATTTCCTTGTACATTTCTTCTTTCAGGTCATGTATACTTTTCCTCATTTCATTGTGTTGTCTAGCTGAGCTTTCATGTATCTCATTTAGTTTCTTTAGAACTATCACTCAAAATTCCTTTTCAGACATTTTGAGGGCTTCTTGTCCTATAGGATATAGACCTTGAGAGTTATTCCCCTTTGGTGGTGTACTTTCTTGATTTTTCATATTTCCAGTTCTTTTCTTTCATGTTTAGTCATTGTGGCAAGGGATTTCACAGTCCACTGGTTCGACACTATTGTCTGGCTAGGATGCTGCTGGGGCAGCTAATTTGGCATGGCTGCCTCAGTGTCTTCTCTGTCGTCCACTGGTGCCTTGGGTGTGTGATCACCTCGGTTCTTGGGCCTCTCCAGGGGGCACCTCTCTCGTTGGTGTGCACTCAGCTGGGCTGGCGATGGAGTCTTGCGGTGGTGAGGCCTACCTGCTTGGTCACGTGCTGGCACAGCAGGGCACATGATCCTCATGGATCTCGGGCCTCTCTGGTGGGTCGCCTCTCTCCTGATGTTCTTTATTTTATTTTATTTGACTTTCTTCATACTTTAATCATTTCTTTTTATCTGTTTTCAAGTTCACAAATTCATTTCTCTGTCAACTCCGTTCTGCTGTTAAGCCTATTAGTGAATTTGTTGATTAATGTATTTTTAACCTATTTTCTTATAATTTATATTTCTTTGCTAATATTTCATATATTTTCATTTATCACTATCATATTTTCATTTATGTCATTCAGCCTAATCATAGTGCCTGTTTTAAAATACTTTTTTACTAATTTCAACATTATTTCCCTGATGACCCAGACATAGGAAACTACTTAGATAAAACTGCAGGGACAGATGTTATATAAACAGAAAGACATCTCAGAAGGAGAAGCCAAGAACAAAGAAGACAGAGCCAAGAGTTGTAGTGAATCTTTCCCAGGTGGTAGAATTAAATCAATATATATCTGACTGGATTTTACAGTTACTATGGACTGGTGACTCATGTGTGCCTTTGTTGCTCTTTTTGAAATGAAGGGACTATATTGGTTATCCTATGTCTCTCTCATTATTGTGTATTCTACATGTGTAGAGCACTTAATAGGTCTCTTGAACAGAGGTTTTTCATATTGAAAGGAATTACACTAAAGGATCTATATTTAAGGAATTTTACCCAGAGCCTCATGTAAATACAGACCTGATCAAGTTGGTTCTCAGAGCTAATCAGGTGGCTGGTCCACCTTCCCAGCCATAATGGGAGGAAAATTTGAGGGGACTTGACAGAGGAATGAAAGTATTTTACATATGAGAAAATGAAAATTGGTCGGAGGATGAATTGTGCTAGAATATATTTTCCAAACATGACCACAACAATTTTATATTGTTTCACATGAAATTCCAGAATGTTGCTCTCTTTATTAAGAGATAAAGGCTGTATTTCCTTCTATTTAAATGGGAGTGACTTTGTGATTGCCTTGATTTAGAGAATGTGGCACAAGTGATACTGTCTGATTCTCAAGGCTAAGTTGTAAAAGATTAAGCTTCTGCCTTGCTCTCTCAATTCAGAACACTTGACTCTGTAAATGAACCACTATGTTGTGAGGAAAACCAGTTTACACACTGGAGCAAAGTTCAGGTGTTGCAGCTGACAGTCACGTCTAACATCTCAGCCAATTACCGTCACCAACTTCAAGTGAGCCAACCATGAGATCATTCTCGCCCCTTGTCTTTAAGCATCCCCTTTGAGCCCTGGTGCAAAAAATTGCAGATTTGTGAACAAAATTAATATTGGCATTGTTTTTGGATTCTAAATTATGGCTTTGCTTGGTATTTGGACATAGAAACTGAAAAAGATTACTTTTGGTGAGAGGAACATCAGAGGAAATAGAAGGTAAAAATAAACTTTAGAATTCCCCAAAATGTGTTTATTTTTATCAGGAAAATATGTTTATGTTTTATGTTTGCAATGTGAAGTAAAAAAGGGGAAATGTTAAAAGAACTAGTTTAAAATGATGTAAAAATGTTTATAGTGTTACTTTTAAAATTAATAAAAGATTTATTTAAAATTATAAAATTTAAATATATTATTTAAAATATTTAAATTGTAATCCATTTTTTTAAAATTTGTCTTTTATTATTAGCATATTCATTCTTACAAATTGTGATATTTCTTTTTGCCCTTTGCGCAACCTATCACTTTCCTAACCCCTTCTCTCCCTCTTTCCCATCTCGAGTGTCCTTAGGTTTATTCTGTCCTTCTGCAAGTTCAACATATTGTTGTGGTCTTTTCTTTCTTTCTTTCCTTTATTCCTTCTTTCTTCCCTCCTTCCCTCTCTCCCTCCCTCCATCACTTCCTTCCAGCAGCCAGTTATGAGTGAGAACATACGGTATTTGTATCTCCTTGTCTGGCTTATTTCAGTTACAATAATTTTCTCCAGACTCATCCATGTTGCTGCAAATGGCAGAATTTCATTCTTTTTTCTGGCTGAGTAGTATTCCATTGTGTACTTATACCACATTTTCTTTATCCAGCCGTCCATCAATGGACACTTAGGTCAGTTCCATACCTTGGCTATTGTAAATAGAGCTACAGTGAACATGGGAGTGGAGGTATCCCTTGGACATGATGATTTTCATTCCTTTGGATATATACTCAGCAGTGGGACTGCTGCATCATATGGTAGCTCTATCTGTAGTTGTCTGAGAAACCTCCATACCATTTTCCAGAATGGCTGTACTAATTTACAGTCCCACCAACAGTGTAGAAGAGTGGCCCTTTCCCCACATCCTTCCCAGCATTTGTTGAGATACTAAGCTGAAACGCGGGCATTATGCTCTAAGTTCTGTGTCCTGCTCTGAGAATAGGTGGTTTGATATTGGTAAAGTCAGTTAGTTCCCTTAGTACTACTTTCTTTTTGTATAAATAGCATATCCTTTAATTCCATCATTCATTACAAGTGGTAAATTACTGACACACATACAGTCAATTAACCAGATGCGTCTCTTCAGTCTGGCATAACACACATGATTAATAAAATATGTGTTGAGACACATTAGTCACTATTTGTCAAACCAAAACATATGGATACATTATCTTTTCCTACAAAGGTCTCTGTTAGTGGGAAAGGAAAAATTAAGATTATTTTCTAGCTTTTAAAGGGGTATTCATAGTGAGTTTTAGCTATGACAATGTTTATATCATTCACTTGCCCATTTCACTATTTGGAGACAGCCTGAAACCAAAAGAAAAAAATAATAAACCATATGTATTAAAATATATTTCCTTACATAGAAATTATTTCGACTCTACTGCTGCCCTTTATTAGGATCTATGCTAACTAATCAAATATTATTTTAAACTATTTATAAATGAAGATTAAATATGTTCCAAATACAGTTTGAAAAAAACCTACCTCTTACTCTTGCTGTTCATTTCAGACCCTAAATTTACAGTTAATTTTCATGAGTTATAAAGTCCTGGATTACACATCCCCACAACATGACACCTCCCAGCTTTTAAAAGAGCTTAATAATTTATTATAGCAATTTAACAAAAGTACTGCTGCTTCCTGTCAGAATTTACTGGCATCATTGCTCACAAACTGTACATAAAATATGACAGCGTGACCCTTACAAGTATCCTTGGTGAATGACATTGATGGCACATTTTCTTTCTTCTGATATTATGTGTCTGTTTGGTAGATCAGATAAACCTGGAACACCTCTAAATATCTGTAATGACATTTTTGTATTTGCAGGAAACAAATTTGTACTAGAACAATAAAAGTGAGAAGAAACAAAACAGAAAAACTTAGTAAAGATGATTTATAAAAGCTGGCAAAAGACAACAAATATTAAACTATATTTAATTAATCCATCTGACTTTAATCCAAGAATTTATAGTTATAGTAAAAGTATACAACAGAAATTATGAGATGGCTTCCTCAAAGAAAAAGTAACATGTGTTTTATCATTGTCTAGTCCACTTCACTTATCTCTTGCTAAATTCTCTAAAAATAATGATAATGCTTTCTCTTTACCCTCCCTCCTCACATCTTTTTCACATGCAAATATGAGAAGGCTAGTGGGAAATAATATCTAAGACCACCAACACTGTCTTAGTTTGTTTTCTGCTTCTATAACAGAATACCAGAGATGGGATAATTTACAAAGAAAAGAAATGTATTTCTTACAGTTCTGGAGACGGGGAAGTTCAAGATCGGGTGGCCACATCTTGTGTTGCTTCACAGTGTGGCAGAACAGCACAAGGGGAAATGGGCATGTGTGACAGAGAGGGAACAAAAGAGGCTGACCCACTTTACAACAACCTGCTCTTGCAAGAACTAATCCATTCCCATGAGAACGAACCCCATCTCTTGAGAAAAACATTAATCCATCCTAATGAACTGTGTTAATCTGTTCTGTATTGCTGTAACAGAATACCTGAGATTGGATAATTTATAAAGAAAAATAACATCTATTGCTTACAGTTTCTGAGGCTAGGAAGTCCAAAGTCCATCTGGTGGAAGCAACAGTGACCCAGGGGTCTCACATTGCAAGATGGTGGAAGCAGAGAGAGCAGAGAGAGAGCAGAAAGAGACAGTCTCCTCTCTCTTCTTTTAAAGTCCTCAGAACCATGCCGCTGACCACCATTTTCAATCCATTCACTATGGCATGGTCCTACAATCCAATCACCTCTTCAAGGCTCCAACTTTTTACTATCATAATAGGATTTCCCACCTTCTTAACAGCCACAGTGGGGGCTAAGTTTCTAATATATAAAACTTGGGGGATGCAATTCAAGCTTCAGTGAGTTTTAGGGGACATAATTCAATTCACTACATGATCTAACCACATCTTAAAACCCTCACCTTTCAAGACCATCACATTTGCAAAACTCAACATGAATTTTAGGGGAAAAAAGCACTTTCAGCTCATAGCAAATACCTTAATAGCTTTTTTATAATATTATAAATGAAAACTCTTTTCCAAATAATATTAACATCTGCGTCAACATTTGTGTGATCCTATAAAATTTACAAGGCCCAGAAGGATAGATTTACATGTGCTTCTCTGCTTAATAGGCTCATGTAATGTGTACATTAATGGTCATTTGCTATTTACATGTCAGTGAAACTCATATATCAGGAAGCTTATGCTTTTAATAAAATATTGTGACAGATAAAATTTGTTTGATACAATGGAAAGAAAGTAATGAGTAAGTTATCTTAACCTTTTGTCCTTTAATTTGAAAGCAAACATTTTTACAAGTGATTTTGAAATTATTTTTCTTAATCACAAGTTTATCTAACTTACACTCACCAAATTTCTTGTCAATGTAATTACGTTTCTTTTAAGTGAAGAAAAAATATTTGTATTCTGTTATCAATAATTATCTGAATAAATATGTTTATTTTTTAAAATTTTAGAAGAAATGGAAAACACCCTCATGTTGCTACTTTAAAAATACTGTGTCTGGGTCCATATGATGCTAACGTGTCTTTCAAATTCCAATAAAATAGGTATTTAAATGCCATGCATTTTGTTTTAAACTTTAGAAAATATGTCAAGCTTCCGACATCAAAATTAATAGCAGCAGAGCTAATCTGTAATGGATAAACAATAACAGAAAAGGATTCTATAGACCAATCTAACTAACAATACAAGTACGGACTCCTGACACAAATAATAAAAAAATCAAATTTAATAATATATTGTATGAAAACCCATAAGAAGTCGAGTAAGATTTATTATATTAGAATAAAATTAGGGTTTGAGATTAGAAAATCTATAATTTTAACAAATTAAAGAACAGTGGCCAACATAGCTGCTATAATTGAGCATTTATCCTGCTGTCAGCAAAAGTGATGAGGTATATTCACTTATTTCAACAACACCTTTTAAAAATATATATGTATGACTTCAGAGTTAATGTCCCACTGTACTTTTTCTTTTTTTAATGTTAGAGATCCATTTTGGAGCCACCAGTATGATTTAATGAATGTAAACAGATATCATTGACAAGTTTCAAATATACGTCAGATAAAAAGCATAAAATACATAGGGTGGGAAGAAGAGTTAAAAAAAGTAAAAAGAAAAAGATATATGCTTTTCATGAAAACTTGCCTTTGACAATTTTGGTGGCATGTGCTATAGACTGACCACTTCAGTCTATAAGTGTGTGACAGTGGAAGATAATTCATATTTATGATTTCATTAACTAGTTGATTAATAAATTTTTACAGTATATATTTACTTATACTATGTACTAGACAGTAAAGAAGAAGAGCATACTAATAGCTATCCTCATGGAGCTTGTGGTGTGTCGAGGAAAACAGACATTAAGCAAGCCAGCAGAATAAAGGAGAATAAATGCTGAGAGAAAAACATCATGCCATAAGAGAAAGCTGCACGTGTGACTTTAGTGGATAATTGTTATCGCCACCTCAAATTCTATGTGCCCCCTTCTTGTTCAATAGACCTCAGATACATCTCTCCTGTGGAAAATTACATCCAGCTCTTGGGTTGATTCTAATCCATACCGGTCAATCATCACAGCCCACTTCCCAACCACAGCCAATTGGCCCATAATGTTGTTGTTTTTAGCCCCTGTACAAAGCAGCATTAACTGCACATTTGTGAATCTTGTGATACAGTGAGTAACCTTTACTGTTTTAGTCATTTTGAGTAAGGTTTCCTATAACAAGCAATACAAACCTCACTAAGGTAACCGGGTGGTAAGGTAAGTAGAACTTTTCAGGGAGAATATCCTGTTGCAAGCCCAGTAGAAAGAGAAAGATTAGCTTTATCCAAGAACCAAAGAAAGTATAGAATAACACTGTATAGTACAGTATCTTTGATAATGTTTCTCCTCTGTACCACATTTTACAAATTACACATTATTTATTCAATAATATCATTGAAAGTTGACCATTATTATTTCCTTTTACAGAAAAAAGCATGAGTATTTTGAGCTTAAGTGACATAGCTATTGTCATATCTGAGAAAGTGGCAGAGTAAGGTAGGTAGGCAGGGGTTCTTATTCTAAATCTAGTCCTACTTCCTCTACCATATCCTGCTTCCTAGGTTTCTCTTATGTATTTTTGCTTATTTTGCTTTATATATATATAAAGCATCTTATCACATATGCTAATATTACAGGGGGAATATTTTCAGTATAAAATTTTAAAAATTGAAAACTAAATTCTGATCAAACATAAACTCTGAAAATTCTCATTTGTCAAATGAGAAATAACTGGGATAAAATGCCTCCAATATCATTTGCATGGACCACTGCATTTATTTGTCAAACTTATTTTATATATTTTTTATATGTTATTAGGCCAAAATGAATTACTCTTCATGTGCCTTTCCTTTTACTGATTTTATTTATTAATTTATTTAACATTTAGTCTTTGCTAGCATATACAGCTGACTTTTAATATGCATCTTTAACATGTATGTGGTTGGAAAGCTGCCATGTTACCTGTTTTTCCAAATGCCAATGGCCATCTATTAGAGTGTATTTACTACACATCTTTATTACCAAACATATTTTTTAAATCTGTTTTCAGTCCTGATAGGAAAAACTTGGGTGGGTATGAGAAGAAGCACATTATATGAAATTTCATAAGTTTTAAATATAATCACTTTCTTAAACTACAATTACTATGTAGTAAACTTTGCCATTCTTAAGAGTACAATTAAATTAGTTATGGAAAATGTTAACAATCATATAACCACAACTACAATTAAGAGACAGAATATTTTCTTTGGGAGAAAAGTTTTGTAGTGCCTTTTTGCAGTCAATCCCTTTCCTATATTTCCAGCTCCACTTTCTATCACTATATCTTGACATTTTTTTATAATTTCATATAAATAAAATCATGCAGTATAATGACAAAAACTTACCTGATTTATTCTCATTAGTGTACTGATTTTTAGATTCATCCATGTCCTTGCATATGTTAGAGGTTGGCTCCTTTCTTCACTGAGGACTTTTCATTTTAAGAATAAACTACAATTTGCTTATCCATTCACCAATTGACATTTAGGTTGTTTCTAGGTTTTTGGCCCTTATGAATAAAGCTGTTATGAACATTCTCTAACAATTTTTTCCACACATCTAACCTTTTCACCAACACCAGCAATATCCATTTATTCTCTGGAGTTAACACGACAAAGAACCTAACCTTACTTTTCAAGTTTCTCAGAGTTCCATGACCCTAGGTCATGGGGGAAGTGTCATGGACATCTAGTGTAAGACTTTTGGGAGGGGGCTCTTCAATCCTTTGTCACAAAAAGACAAATGCTGCATGATCTCACTTGTGTATGGAACTGCCCCTGGAAACTACCTGGGGACAGAGAGAGGTATTTCTGCCCTTCCATCCCACAGAACACTCTGCATTTTGTCACTCAAGCCTCTGAGCTAAGTAGGAGCAGGAGTTTATTCCACAACAACACCATATCTTAATCAGATGAGTCATGAAATAAATTACATAAAATATCTGGCAACATATATGATGCTAAAATCAAAAGCACCCTATGCAAACACTGCAAATTTTTGTGTAACTAGTCACTGTGGCATTGTGTGTTGAACAATGTGGAAAAGTCATCAAAACTCTTCAATAAAACATCCTGATATTACAAAGAGCTTCATGCTTACTATTTGTCCTGTCCCTTTGCTTAAAGGAAACAACAGCACTTACTTTGAAGGCACGCTGACGAATGTAAAACTTTGACAAGAAATATATTTTCAAAATTTGGAAGAAAACTTTAAAAAAGAGAAATTGAAAATATGTGATTCTCTATCATCTTTTTTATGGGTATATTTTTAATTGATTATACATATTCATGGGGCATAGAGCTGACCATCAGTACCTGTGCCCAAGATGTGATGCTCAGATCAATACTATCAGCAAGCCCACTACCACAAATGTCATCAATGTGATACAGTATTGTTACCTCCACTAGAGTCACATTAGATCTGCAATACCGATTTATCTTGAATAACATAAACTTTGCACCCCTTGACAACATCTCATTTCCCCTCCTCCCAGGCCCCGGCTACCACCAATCTATTCTCTGCCTCTGCGAGTTTGATTATTTCAGTTGCCATATACAGATGAGATCATGCAGCATTTGTCTTTTCGTGTCTGTTTTTTTGGGGGGGTGGTGGTGGAAGGGGTATTAGTAATAGTAATGACCAGCGTTGGTTAATTGACTCTCATGTGTTGGGTCCCAACTTAGAGCTCTTTCCCTGCATTTCCTTTTTTCTTCTTAATAACCTTATAAGACTGTCTATTGCATTCCTTGTTTTGAATATATTTCTTTTCCTTTGCATAATATATTTTAATTTGGTTTACCAACTAAAACATTGACATTTTATCAATACTTGAATCTCTGTTTCACAAACCTATAATGTAAATGTCCATTACAAATCAAATTAAATAGATCATATGAGCTTTCTCTTCCCCAGATCAGTAAACATTTCTTGTTCTGAAGCTGATGACATCATAGGACCAAGTAACAAATAAGACTACTCCACTGCCTCTTCTTTGTTAACATTACAAGACCAAGATGGAAACAGGTTCTTAAAAAAAAAAAAAAAAAGAAAAAAAAAAAAAAGCTCTTGTTTGCAATGAATTATAGACTATGAAAATAATGTATTCACATGCATTTTAAATGTGGTTTGTTGCCTTCACAATCACATTTAAAAAGAAACGCTATAGTCAAAAACATGACATACAAGCAAAACTATATTTGTAAGCAATCCTAGGAGATAAAAATATGTTTATTATCGAAATTAATATTGCACAGTTTTTAATCATTTCTGTTATTTTTTCTTACATTAGACTAACAGGAATGACCTACTGCTAATGGAATGAAGATCTAAAGAAATTAAAAATAAAAATATACTTTATTTACAATAAACATTTCCCAATTAATTTTATGAAGCATCATAGAGAAGATAAAAAGACATCACAGGAGAAAAGTGTACAGAACATTATCCCTTGTCGTCTTAGGCATAAAAATCACATCTAGTGACACACAGAAGTATATCAAGTGGGGTTTATCCCAGTACTGCAAGAGAGATGGTTTAACATAGAAAAATCAAGCAACATGATTTATCACACTAAGATAATGAAGGAGAAAAGAGCGTGCAATGCTCTCAGTGGATGAGAAAAGTAACCTGACAAAATTCAAGATGCATTTACCACAACAGTTTACAGAAAACCGGGAATCAAAGAGAGTTTCCCTGTTAAAGGATGTTTATGAGAAGAGCCACAGCTGACAGTCTGCTCAGCAAGTCTGCACACTTTCCTGAAAGCTGGGAACGAGGCAAAGCTGCTTGTCTCAGCATCTCTTTGAAACATTGTGCTGGACATTTCAGTCAATGTACAGAGCAAGAAAAGAAGAAAAGACCTAAAGATTGGAGGGAAGTAAAATGGTTCTTTATTCAAAGAAAACGTGATTTTCTATGTAGAAAAATCTTAAGAAATTTACAAAAAAGTTACTAGGACAAATAAGTGAATTAAATAACTTAGAATGTTATGTCAATATAAAGACATAATATTATTATAGATATCAAAAAATGGGAAATGAAATTTTTAAAATATCACAATAGCATTAAACATACAAAATAATTATAAGTAGTTTTAATGAGAGATATGCATGACTTCTACACTAAAAATTATAAAATAAAACATTATATAGCACAATTAAAGTAGACCTAAGTAAATAAGTAGAAACTCATATTTATAGGTTATCTGACTGCCTTGGTCAGTTCGGGCTGCTATAGCAAATTAGCATAGGTTGAGTGGCTCTGACAACAGAAATCCATTTCTCATGATTCTGGAGGCTGGAAGTCCAAGACCAGGGCTCTGGCAAGTACAGTGCCTGGCGAGGGCCCTCTCCCTGGTTTGTAGATGGCTGTCTTCCGGTGCGCTCACAGAACAGAAATACAGATAGAGAGTTCTCTGGGGTCCCATTCATAAGGACACTAATCCCACTCATGAGGCTCCACCCTCATGAACTCATCACCTCCCAAACGCCCCAGCTCCTAACACCATCACATCAGAGGTGAGGATTTCAATGTATGAATTTGCGGGGGATACAATGTTCATTACTAACACTTAGTATTGCTAATGAATTGGTATACCTAATACTGCTAAGGTACCAATTCTTCCCAAACTAAACTATAGAGTTTCAATGAAATCCCAGTAAAACACCCATCAAGGTTTTTTGCAGTGTTTGACAATCCAGTTTTAAAATTCACATGGAAAGTTCAAGGGCATAGAATAGTCAAAACATTCTTTACAAAGAAATAATAATATAGCTGGAGAGTGTATCTTCCCTGATTTCAAGATTTTTATAAAGTTCAGAGTTTAAGAGAGTTTTGCGGTGAGACAAGGATAGACAAACAGATCAATAGGACAGAAGAGAGGGTTGAGAGAAAGATCTGCATGTGCACGGTCAATTGACTTTCAACAATGGCCCATAGTACTATGAGGAAAGTAATGATGCCAGAGAAAAGTAGATATCCACATTAAAAAATAAGCTTGACCCTACCCACACCACATGCACAAGATAATTGATATGAACAGTGACCTAAATGTAAAAACGAAAACTAGGACACCTCGAGAGGGAAACAGGAAATCTCCATGACGTTGGGTTTAGTAAAAATTTCTCACACAGGACAAGGATATCCCTAATCGCCAAAGAAAAAAGTGATTAATTTGACTTCATCAGTATTAACTATTTTTGCTGCTTTTCAAAAAAACACCATTAAAAAAATAAAAAGAGAGGAAACAAATTGTAAGAAAATATTTGCAGACATGTACATATATGAAAGACGTGTCAAAAATATTTGTATATATAAAGAAGTCCCCTTACAAATCAATAATGAAATTATTTTTAAGCAACAGACAAAAGACTTGAAGAGACATGAGACAGAAGAAGATATATAAATGGACAATAAGAAAATCAAAAAGCATGTGGCATCATTAGCCATAAGAAAAATGCAAATTAAAATCACAACAGGATACCTTATTACCCTCATTGGGATAACGGGATGTGAAAGAATGCATCCTTGTCGGTGTCAGGGAGGACACAGAGCAACTGGGATATCCACATTGCTGGTAGGGATGTAGAAAGGTTCACCCTCTTTGACAAAGCGGGGCAAGCTTCTACATATTATACACAGCTCTGCTTTTGACCAGCACAAATATAAGTGCATGTCCACAAATAGTCTTGTGTGTGATTGCATGTAATGGCTCCACGTGTGATAGCCAAGACCTGGAACTATCCCAGGGTTCCTCAGCAGGAAAATTGATAAGAAATTCTGGCTTAACCAGGCTACTCAGAAATGAAACTAAATGACCTAATATGCACAAACACAGGGATGAATCTCCAAAGATACTTCAAGAGCATATACCATACACAAAAGTCTCTCTTCACTATAGACTGTCTCTATCCTACAGGATCCTATAACATCTGACTCCACTTAGAAGAATTTCTTGCACAGGTGAAACACTGCTGTGGCCATAGGTGTGAGTGGGGTCTCTGGCTATGGGGTAACCAAAGGGAAATTCTGGAGGATGGGACTATTTTATATCTTAATTAGGGTGCTGTTTACAGGGGTACACATATTTGTCAAAACTCATCTAATTGTACAATTAAGATATATGTATTAAAAATAAAGTGTAAAAACTCATTTTTCTGAGTTCAAGCCCTGACTCCCAGGCATCCCCCACCCTGACTGTGCTCTCAAACAGTGTTTCGGGACACTCAGCCCTGCCCATGCCAGGCACCAGGCACTGTTCCAACCTCAGAGCCTCATGGGGTTGGAGGCACCAGAGTGAAGGAGGGAGTGAATTGATGGACATATTCCCTGGTCACACCAGTGACAACAAAAATCCAGTGAGGAAGTATGAGAGTTGGGTTGGTGGGCACTAGATCGCTGCTTTGTTTGATTTCCACAGGAGGATCATTTGCTACCGGAATGCCCTGCACATAAAATACCACAAAAACGTGGAGCTGCTTTGGGGTGATTGCAGCACTGTGTCTGCCTTTTTGCTCCTCATGGGCATCCCCAGCAGCCCCTGGAGATCATATCGCATTCCATAGAGTCATCCAGAAAACACTGAGACAGGAAGCTGTAGTTGTGTTGCTTTCCTTTAGGGAACTCAGTTAATCCAGAGCTGGTCAAGTGAGATGCATTGGAGTGTAATGACAGAGAGAGAGAGAGAGAATCAGATGACTCAGGCTAAGCCCAGTGTCATAAATTCTTAAAGGGGAATGATACAGTATGTAGATAATGTGTACACAGAAACACACACACACACGGGGGTACTTCAATAATTTATATAAATAGAATTGAAAGATGATACAAATCTTTCTGTGAACATTTTGAAGTACCCTTGTGTCTGTGTGTATGTATCTTCATATAGAACACATGTGCGAGTATATATATATGTAGAATATATGTATCTATAGAGGGAGGGAGGGAGGGAGGGCTTATACGAAAGTGTTTATACAGAGAGACACACACTTTTGCATCTGGCTATTTTCACTTAAAATATTTTGTTTTTGAAAGTCATCCACGTTAGCTTAACAAGTGAATCTGATTTTCTTTCGTATTTTAGATGCTGCTTAAGGAAGGTGAAGGATAAATTTATCCTTTGTAGTAGCTGAATCTGTATCCAAAATGTAACAAAATCTAACTCTCCTCCCGGGACGGATCTCTTGTTAGAGATTTCCTCGAGGAGACTGCTTCAGGTGAGTGGTGCTGAGAGTGAGCTCGTCCCATACGGTGAAGATCTTCAGGCTTGACACGCCTGGCACATGGGTTGTAGTGCTTGTCTGGTTTGTGTCTTGGCAACCCACCTCTTTCTCTTCACTGCACGTTTCCATGCCTGTCAGGGGAAGAAGCCATCCCTGTGGCTTCATTGATACAGTTTAGGAAAGCTACAAATTTTGTGTGCAGCCCTGTCATTAATTCCTGTTGGCTGACTTGCTACTTTCTCCAATATTCTACAACCATATGCACAGTAAAAGCTGTGAATGTAAATGCACAGTAAATGCATGATTGATGCTCCATAAACATGATAGCCTGGATAAATCCACAGCTGTTAGACAAAGGAAGGAAATACAGCCATTTATTGGAGACACTAGGCTGCTTTCCAGCACTGCAAACGCCCTGGGTACCAGAGTGCAGAACAATTGATCGGGATCAGAGACGGCTTAATGGAGTCTGCCTTAACGACCAAAGCCCACGCCTCCTTTCCTCCCCATCCCTGCAGGACGAGGAGGTGGATTTGGGCAGCCAGGCACATCCTGCAAACTTCTTAACTGCTGCAATGGGACTAGGGCTCACTGCAAACCCCCTTCCATTCTTAGCTGCCTCACAGGATGTCTGCATTTTATATCTAAAGATTGAAAACCGGCTGAGACAGCAAATACATAGCTAATAAACATACCAGTGAAACACAGGGCAAAACTCCAATGACAGCAAGTGAAGATCAATCGTTACACAATTACCGACGTTTCTGTGAAATTTTGTTTAGTGAGTATAATGACCACGTGTTCTCTACCATTTTTAAAAAAGTCATTGTCATTTTTGCAGTTGGGAAGAAAATGACTGGAAGATTTCCTTGTCTCTGATCCAATTTAAAGGATGTGGAAGAGGGAAAGACGATGCCGTGGGATCCATGTGGGCTTTCCTTCACGCCCAGGAACGCGGTCGCTCCTATGTGTCCCACCAGGCCGGTCTTTGCACAGGCTACGGGCAAGAGGACGGGGTCAGGATGACAAGGTGTGTAGGAAACTTGCTGGGCACGAGCAGCTGGGTCACAGGAAGGGAAGCAGAGTCCCCACCTTCCGTAGGAAGAAGCCAGCCCTCCCAGGGTCATTGCAGAGGCAAGAGAACGTGCGGCTCCTCAGGTGTGGAAAACAAGTCAGCAGCTCGTGCAGGGCCCACTGGACAGCAGCCAGGCTCGTGGGGATCTGGGTCCCCACGGGCGTTCCGGGGAGAGGCCCCATGGCCACAGCTCCCCGTCCACCTGAGCACCTGGCCTCGCTATGTTCATGCATTTTGAAAACAGCCTTATTAAGATAAAATTCACATGCCATGGGCTATACTCACTTAAAATGTACCAGTGTTTCTAGTATATTGAGTTGTGTGCCCATCACCACAACCTAACTTTACCACATTTTCATCATCCCCGGAGAAAAAGAAAACACTAGCGGTCACTCCACTCCCCCAGCCCCTGGAAACTGGTGTTCTCCATGCCATCTCTTCGGATCTGCCTGTTCTGGGCAGATGTCACCTAAGTGGAGTCACGCATCCTTTTGTGATTCAAGGTTCATCCGTGTGGAGGCAGGTGTCAGTCCTGTGTTCCGTTGTGTGGCTGAATAACACTTCATCGTATGCACACGTCCCATTTTTATCCATTCGTCAGTCAATAGACATTCGAGTTGCTTCTGCATTTTGGCCATTATAAGCAATGCTGTTGGACACACTCATGCACACGCTTTCGAGTGCACATGTTTTCAGTTCACTGGGGTGTATACCTAAGAGCGAAATTTCTGGTCCCTACAGTAACTCCAGGTTTAACCTTTTTAGGAACTGCCAACCTTTTAACTAAGGTGCTTGGGGCATCGTAACAGCCCAAAGGCAGCCTCCAGCTCTCCGTTATCTTATCTCCCAGGGCACCATTACTGTTTCAAAAAAAAAAAAAAATTTTGTATTCTGGTTTAAATGTTAATAAGATTTGAGTTTTCTATCCCAACCATATGTGTCCAATAAACACCTGCATTTGAACACACATTTCTCAGAACCTAGCATCTGTCTCCGGCCCTTCCTCCCCCTCACCCAAAATGCACACTCATGTTCCAGGGACATAAACCTCACGTCACAGCCGAAGTCTGAAACGTCTGCATGCTGCCCATAAACATGCAGAAATAACACCCACTAAATTCTGTTGACTTCATCTGCCAGTCCACCCATGTCATTTGAGTTTCTGTCAATGGCTTATTCTAAGATAATACTATTTTCTGTCTTTAGAAATGAAATGACTTTCTTTGGGATAATTCACAGAAGAGTGAAAGCATGGTGTGAAAAACTGTTATTTTTCTTGAATCATTTAGGAGTAGGTTGACAGCATTACACCCCTTCACCCCTGAATAGTCCGCTGTGTGTTTATGGCAGGCACAGACATTCTTCTGCAAAACCACGGAGCAACCCTCAACACCCGGGAGCTAACACCGACAGTCTGCAGGCTCTTTCGGGTTTCGCCATCTGTTTCAATAACGTCCCATGTCAGAAGGACCCATGTGGAGCCACACACTGTGTGGTCACTCCAGTCTGGACACCTGCTCTTTCCTGGACCGTCCGCTTCTCAGGACCTCAGGCCAGCTCTTTGCTTGGGTTTGCCTGATGTTTCCTCCCGGTTAAACTCAGGCCTGGTGTCTTGGGCAGGATTTCCAGAGAGAGGAAACGTGTTCCTCTGAGCATCTTCTCAGGTGCCCATGATTCTGGGTGATTCCAAGTGAGGTCGTCAGGTGGAGGTGGGGTTGTACAGGCTTCACTACTGTGAATGTTTTCACTTACTAAATTATATCAGTAGGGACTCATGTTTTCCCATCTGTCCAGTGGGTCTTTATCCATTTCTGTTGGTATTTATTGTCCATTTTGGCCAATGGGAGCTCCTTCAAGATGGTACCTCTCTCCTTTGGCCTTGTTCTTTGAACATTTCATTAATTCCCGGCCCAACAGTGCACTCCAGGCTCACCCTGCACCAACCACTCCCTCAAGAAGAGACCTGGATCCATTATCCTCAATATGCTCAACCAATTTAATCAGCTCCACATGTGTACCCAAACTCTTGCCTCTCTACTGCCCCTCCCTGCACGGGTACCCCCTAAGCTGGGGCTCCATCTCCCCTGCTCACCTGGCCAGGTTGCCCTTCTGAGTGGATACTACTTGCTGTGCCAGAGCTGCAGTGACTCATGCTGGTCTCCGCCACCCTGGCTGGACACCCTGCTGAGTCTACTTGACTAGAAAACTCCCCAAAATGACCCAAATGGCAAGAAGAAAGGGAACGTGGGCCTGTGGTCAGACGTTCAGCACACAATCTGTCATCTTGGTTTTATTGCCACTTAATTTATTGTTAATCTCTAGTAAACAGTCCCGCATTTAATGTTCAAATATTTCAATTGAGATCATAATTGTGTTAGTAGAAATGTGTGCATCGAATGCTGATGAGTTTACTGCATGCAGATGCCCATCAGAGGTGCAGGTGTACTTGATCCCAGAAGGTCAAGGCCAAACGCACTCTCACCTGGGTCATTGCCCAGCAAGGTGTCCAAAGCTGGCTGCATTTACTGACCAGCTCCCATCTCAGCGAGGACAAACCCCTGTATGAATCACATACACACAGTTCACCGCAAGACCTGGTTTCTCTCCAAATCTGAGTGATCTGGGAATTGGTTAACTCACATTTAAGAGGTCAGGTTCCTGGGAATTAAACTTCTGCTGAGACTCTTGGGTAAGCTGAGAACAGATTTACTCTGTGCACAGACAGCAGCATCCTACACATGGCCAGGGCAGCTGCTGCTCCTGCTGTTCAGTAGCCGCCTTTATTCCAGAGGAGTGTGCAGGCCTGCGCCATTCTGTAAGAAAACCCGCATGTCCACTAAGTGTGCGCAGTGCTGCCGGAGTTGGCTTTACTCTGTCTGCCCGGACGCCTGTTTCTCACTCTGGCATACACTGTGTGAGCATCTGTGTGCGCGTGCGTGTGAGTGTGCGTACATGAATGTGCATTTGTGTGTGACAGTGTGGTTGTGCATGTGTTTGTGTGTGGGGGCACGTGTGTGGGCACCTGTGTGTTAGTGTGAGTGACAATGTGTGTACGAGGGGACTTCAGAAGTTCGTGGGAGGATTCATATTACCTGTTAACTCTATCTTTCCATGACCTTTTTGAAGTACCTTGTGTGTGCACATGCGTGAGTGTGAGTGTGTATATGAGTATAGTGTATGTGAGTGTTGTGTGTATGTGAGAGTGTTATGTGTGTGTACGAGTGTGTGTGAGCATGTGTGCACCTCTGATGTGTGCACTGAGAGTGGGTGTTAGATTTGTTATACAAACAGGTAACTCCTTCTCAGTGGGGTGGATCCCTATGGAGCACCTGAGGTCTCAGCACCCGGGAGAGACAGGTGACGTGCTCTCTCCCTGTCTCAGTACCCCTGGGTGATCATCCACCTGCCCACGGATGGGCTGCCCCTCTGTCCTCTTACGGCTCCAAGCCCCGCAGAAAAGGTGTATTTTAAAACATTTTCTAGTATTACAAGAATTTGAAGAAAAGGATAAATCTTCATTAGAAGTTAAAATGCTGCCTTAAGGATGGAAAAAGATTTACCATGCAAACAGAAAAGAAAAACAAGCTGGAGTAGCTATTCTTATATCTGACAAAATAGACTTTAAACTAAAAACCATAAAAAGAGACAATGAGGGACACTACTTAATGATAAAAGGACTGATGCATCAAGAAGACATAACAATCATAAATATGTATGCACCCAATGTTGGAGCAGCCAGATTTAATAAACAAACTCTATTAGACCTAAAGAAGGAAATAGACACTAATACCATGATAGCAGGGGACCTGAACACCCCACTATCAATATTAGACAGATCATCTAGGCAAAGAATCAGTAGAGAAACACAAGATCTAAACAATACTCTAGACCAATTGGAATTGACAGATATCTACAGAACATTCCATCCAACAACTTCAGAATATTCATTCTTCTCATCAGCACATGGATCATTCTCCAGGACAGATCACATATTAGGTCACAAATCATGTCTCAATAAATTCAAAAAAATTGGAATTATCCCATGTATTTTCTCAGACCACAATGGATTAAAACTAGAAATTAATAACAAACGAAACTCTGGAAGCTATACAAACACATGGAAATTAAACAGCATTCTACTTAATGACATTTGGGTCCAAGAAGAAATCAAGCAGGAAATAAAAAAATTTATTGAAACTAATGAAAATAATGATACATCATACCAAAACCTGTGGGATACTGCAAAAGCAGTATTAAGGGGGAAATTTATTGCATTAAATGCCCACCTCAGAAGAATGGAAAGATGGCAAGTGAACAACCTAACACTTCACCTTAAAGAAATAGAAAAACAAGAACAATCCAAACCTAAAGTTAGCAGACGGAAAGAAATCATTAAGATCAGAGCAGAACTGAATGAAATTGAAACCCAAAAAACAATACAAAAGATCAATGAATCAAAAAGTTGGTTTTTTGAAAAGATAAATAAAATTGACAAACCATTAGCATGGCTAACAAAAAAAAAGAAGCGAGAAGATTCAAATAACAAAAATTAGAAATGAAAAAAGGCGATATTACAACTGATTCATCTGAAATACAAGGAATCATTCAACTATACTATACTATACTATAAACAACTATATGCCAACAAATTTGAAAATCTGAAGGAAATGGATAAATTTCTGGACACACACAAGCTCCCAAAACTGAACCATGAAGACATAAAAAATTTGAACAGACCAATATCAATAAAGGAGATTGAAGCTGTTATCAGAAGGCCCCCAACAAAGAAAAGCCCAGGACCAGATGGATTCACAGCAGAATTTTACCAAACATTCATAGAGGAATTGACACTGAATCTTTACAAACTGTTCCAAAAGATTGAAACAGATGCAAATCTCCCAAACTCATTCTATGAAGCAAACATCATCCTGATACCAAAACCAGGTAAAGATATAACCAAAAAAGAAAACTACAGGCCGATATCCTCGATGAATATAGATGCAAAAATCCCCACTAAAATACTAGCAAACAGAATACAGCAACACATACGTAAAATTATTCACCACGATCAAGTGGGATTCATTCCAGGGATGCAAGGTTGGTTCAACATACGCAAATCAATAAATGAGATACACCATATTAATAAAGCCAAATGCAAGGTTCATATGATCATCTATATAGATGCTGAAAAAGCATTTGATAAAATTCAGCACTCATTCATGACAAAGACCCTCTATAAGTTAGGTATAGAGGGAAAGTATCCCAACATAATTAAAGCCATATACGACAAACCCACTGCCAATATCATCCTGAATGGGGAAAAGCTGAAAGCTTTTCCTTTAAGAACAGGAACTAGACAAGGATGCCCAATCTCACCACTCCTATTCAACATCGTGTTGGAAGTACTAGTCAGAGCAATCAGAGAAGAGAAGGAAATAAAGGGCATCCAGATTAGAAAAGATGAAGTCAAAGTGTCCCTGTTTGCAGATGAAATGATCCTATATATTGAACAGCCTAAAACCTCTACAAAAAAACTCTTGGAATTGATAAATGATTTCAGTACAGTAGCAGGATACAAAATCAACACACGAAAATCAGTAGCATTTCTTTTCTCCAATAGTGAACATGCAGAACGAGAAATCAAGAAAGCCTGCCCATTTACAATAGCCACCAAAAAATAAAATGTTTAGGAATTGATTTAACCAAGGATGTGAAAAATCTCTATAATAAGAACTACAATCCAGTGCTGAGAGAAATTAGAGAGGATACAAGAAGATGGAAAGATATCCCATGCTCTTGGATTGGAAGAATCAACATAGTGAAAATGTCCATACTACCCAAAGTGATATACAAATTCAATGCAATCCCCATCAAAATTCCAAAGACATTTTTCTCAGAAATGGAAAGAACTATCCAGACATTTATATGGAGTAATAAAAGACCACGCATAGCCAAAGCAATGCTGAGCAAAAAATAAATAAATAAATAAACCTGACTTTAAACTATACTACAAAGCTATAATAAGCAAAACAGTATGGTACTGGCCTAAAAAAAGACACACTGATCAATGGAATAGAATAGAGAATCCAGAAATAAGCCCCACACCTACAGCCATCTGATCTTTGACAAAGGTATCAAGCCTATACACTGGAGAAGAGACTACCTCTTCAGCAAATGGTGCTGGGATAACTGGATATCCATATGCACGAGAATGAAACTAGACCCATACCTCTCACCATACACTAAAATCAACTCAAAATGGATTAAAGAATTAAATGTACACCCAGAAATAATAAAACTTCTTAAAGAAAACATAGGAGAAACACTTCAGGAAGTAGGACTGGACACAGTCTTCATGAATACAACCCCAAAATCATGGGCATCCAAAGGAAAAATAAATAAATGGGATTATATCAAACTAAAAAGCTTCTGCATGGCAAAAGAAACAATTAACAGAGTTAAAAGACAACCAACAGAGTGGGAGAAAATATTTGCACAATGTACATCTGAAAAAGGATTAATATCCACACTATACGAGGAACTGAAACAACTTTACAACAAAAAAACAAGTAAACCAATTAGGAAATCGGCAAAAGAGCTAAACAGGCATTTCTCAAAGGAAGATATACGAATGGCCAACAGACACATGAAAAAATGCTCAACATCACTCAGCATTCGGGAAATGCACATCAAAACCACACCAAGATACCATCTCACCCCAGTTAGGATGGCTAATATCCAAAAGACCGTGAATGATAAATGCTGACAAGGATGTGGAGAAAAAGGAACTCTCATACATTGTTGTTGGGACTGCAAAATGGTGCAGCCTCTATGGAAAATGGCATGGAGGTTCCTCAAACAATTGCAGATAGACCTACCATATGACCCAGCTATCCCACTGCTAGGAATATACCCAGAGGAATGGAAATCATCAAGTTGAAGGTATACCTGTTCTCCAATGTTCACTGCAGCACTTTTTACAATAGCCAAGAGGTGGAACCCGCCCAAATGTCCATCATCAGATGAGTGGATATGGAAAATGTGGTACATCTACACAATGGAATACCACTCTGCTATAAAAAAGAATGAAATACTGCCATTTGCAATGACATATATGGACCTAGAGAGAATTATATTAAGTGAAACAAGTCAGGCACAGAAAGAGACATATCACATGTTCTCACTTATTTGTGGGCGCTAAAAATAAATAAATACACAAATAAACTGGGGGGTGGGGCGGGGAGAAGACACAACAATTACAATTCCTTGAAGTCGATACGACAAGTGAACAGATATGAGGTTGTTGCGAGGGAGGCGAGAGAGGGAGCAGGGAGGGATGTTTTGGTAATGGGCCACAATAATCAACCACACTGTATATTAACAAAATAAAATAAAATTATATATCTATCTATATATATATATATAGTAGAATATCTCAGCAAAACAAACTGGGCCTGGAGATTCTCACGTTACAAGGTTTGGAACTATGAATTCAGTTTCTTTACTAGTAGCCCGGTCCTGGTCTGTCTTGCGTCGTGGATGAGTTTGTGTTTTCTGGAGAACTTGTCTGGTTTATCTGAGGTGCTGAACTGATGTGTGTAGACCTGTCACATCGTTTCCTTCTTTCCTGTGATGTCTGCAGTGTCTGCGGTGATGTCCTGACCTCCTCTCTGGACACTGGCAATCTGCGTCTCCCCCACCCCCCACCTTATTTTTCCTTCAACAGTGTTGCTAGAGGTTTATCAATTTTGTTCCTCTTTTCAGAAAATCAGGTTTCGATGTCATTACTTTTCTGTGTGGTATTTTTATTTATAATTTTATTTTTTTCTGCTCTTTATTATCTCCTTCCTCTTGCTTGTGTTTGATTTTTTATTTTCGGTTTTCTTTTTCTACATTTTTAAAAGTGGAAGCCTACATTATCGAGAAGTTTTTCCTTCCCAGTATAGTTATTATCAATAGGCCAGTGTTAATACCCTGACCATAATTGTGTATTTGTCTATTTGTCCTTTCAGGTTTGTTTATTTTGCTTCAAGTATTTTGAAGTTCTGTCATTCGGTGGATTCACGTTTCAGGTTCCTGTTCCTTTAACCCTTTCATCACTGTATATTTTTTCTCTTTATTCCTGGCAATTTTATTTGCTTTAAAGCCTACTGCGTTTGGTGTTAACACAGCTTCCCCATCTGCCTTTGATTAGTGCGTGCATGGGATATTGTTTGAAGTGATTTAATTTTATATGGTACATAGTTGTCCAGAAATTAAAATATACATATTTAACTTTTCACAGTTTGCTTAGAATCAACATTTCACTAGTTGGAATTTATCAACCTGCCATCCTTTAGGTCTCCTTTACCTGCCTTCTCCATTTATAGTACAATTATCTTGTGTGTTATATCTACACGTGCTGAAAACGCCACCAGACAATATGATAACTTGTTAACCATTCTTTTCTCAGTGTTTTTTTTTCCTTGTTAATATTGGATAATTTCTATTCACTTGTATTCCAATTCACTGACTTTTTCTTCCATTCTGCTATTAATCCACCTTCTATTAATCTCACCTGGTGAGGTTTTTAATAAACTTGTTCTTTTTTGAATCCCCACTTCTACAATGTCCATTTGGTTTCCATATGTCTTCTATTTCCTTCCTGAGGTTTTCTGTTTTTCCCTTGGTTGAGGAACGTGCATGACCTCAGGTTGGAGAGATTTTATCACAGCTGGTTTTGGGCCTGTGCCTTTGTCAGCAAATTACAACATCTCGATCATCCTGGTATTGGCACGTGTTGGCTGTTTCCTGTGTGAGTTGAGGTTCTCTGGGTTCTTCACATGCCTAGTAATTTTGGATTGTGTTTTGGACACTATGAATATCATGCTGTGAGATGAATCTTGTTTAAATCAAATGGAGAATATTAATATTTTTTGTTTTAGCAGGGAGTTGACCTGATTAAATTTAGGCCATGGGTTCCAACCCACCTCTTGGGGACTGGGATTCCAAAGTCACTTCAGTTTTCAGAGGCTTCGCAGGGCTCCTACATCTGTCCTGCGCGTACGCCAACCCGTGCTGGAACCCATGCCCGCTGCCATTTATGGAGCCTCCATCCCTCACTCCTCCCTCTCTACAGTCTCTTGGAACTTTCAGATTCCAAGGAAAGGACACACAATTCCAGAAGCGTGATGAGACATCACTTGTTTAACTTGGGCCTGACTCACATGCTGTATCATAAGTGCCCAAAGGTCCTTCTTTCCACGAATGTTCACCTCAATTATGTACCAGGCAGCTGAGGGGAGGAGCCAGGTCTGTTATTTCTTTACGATTGCCCCTCAGTGCTGACAGTATTCCTGAAGGCAGACAAGGCCACCGCAAAACACTAGAGTTGCCTCTCCTGTAGCAGGGAGAGCAACCAAGCTGAATCTAAGCATGTACTTATTGGGGACAGTCGCTTTTACTATTTCTGTTTTTGGCGGCTGGCTGGCATGGGGTCTAAACCCTTCACCGTGGTGTTATAACACTGTGCTCAGACCAACTGAACTAACAGGCCAGCCCCAGGAGAGTCGCCTTTAAGGTTGGATCTCATCGACCAACTGGACAAAATAGGGTAAACAGCAGGGAGGTAGAGGAAGGAAAACTGTCCACCACGCATTCCAAAGGCAGGCCCCTGTTTGTCCCTCCTCTCTATCCTAGAGCACTCCCTCACCTCCGGGATCAGCCCAAGAGGACTTTGTAAGCAAGTCCCAGCATCAGGCTGTGGAAGGATTGAAATCGACTCTGTTTGCTCAGCCAACTGTGAGTACCGTCCCTTCTGTAGCCTGAAAAAGCAGTGCTTTTCCTCCCATTTACTAGTCTCAGTCTTTATGTATTAATTTTGCACAGTACATAAGCATATGACATTTTTACTCTTATGGATGGAGTCCGGGGGTTTAAAAGTTTGGGCAATCCCACTCCAGAACATATTCTCTAAGACATTCCAAGGATGAGAAATCACATGCATGGAAGATCAAAGCAAATGCTGGGTGTGCCTGGAAGGTCTTAGAGTTCAAGGTGAAAAACTGTGCAGGCTACAGAGGGTCCAAGGATGGACTGAGAGGCAAAGCTAGGGGAAAGATCACTTGAAACACCTGGAAAACTCACAGGAAAGAGAAAGTACATGATAGTCTCTGCACTCAAAATGTACAAACCTTACAGGAATAAAGAGGGGCACTGAATCACTCAATTCTCAGATCATTCAAGTTGACACCCTGTTCCAGCCAGCTGACTATCAACCCTGGAGCCTCAGTCAGGGCCCCACTGTTTCTAGTGGAAGCTGGGCCACATGTAGGCAGAGGGACAAGAGCCGGAATATCAGGGAGGCAGGTCCTGGGTCCCAATGGTAAAGAGCGGCCAGAGTTTCCAGCCAGATATACAGACTCAGACAGAACGAGGTATCTGGGGGCACTGGCAATTTCTAGCACGCTAGCATAATCAGTAATATTTGAAGTAACAAAGCAAATAATGGGTGTGCCTGGAAGGTCTTAGAACTCAAGGTGCAAAATTCTGCTGGCTAGAGTGGGTCAAAGGTTGGACTGAGAAGCAAAGCTAGGGGAAAGACCACTTTAAATGCCTGGAAAACTCACAGGAAAGAGAAAGTACATGATAGTCCCTGGACTCAAAATGTACAAACCTTACAGGAAAATAGAGGGGCACTGAATCACTCAAGGCTCAGATCACCCCGATCCAGCCAGCTGACTAGCAACCCTGGAGACTCAGCCAGGGCCCCACTGTCTCTAGTGGAAGCTGGGCCACCTGTAGGTAGAGGGACAAGAGCCGGAATATCAGGGAGGCAGGTCCTGGGTCCCAATGGTAAAAGAGCGGCCAGAGTTGCCAGCCACATGTACAGACTCAGACAGAACGAGGTATCTGGGGGCACTGGCAATTTCTAGCATGCTCACATAATCAGTGATATCTGAAGTAACAAAGCTTTGGAGCACAGAGAAAGGTCACAGATTTAATTGCTTTTGGGAACCCTGGGGTCGCATTTAAGGTCCATGTAAGAGATCAACCCTTTGCTCCTAGGCATCTGTTTACCAGTAGTATCAGGCAGATTTTAAAACTCTAGTATTCGATGTAAACAGCCACAAAGTGGATTTTTAAAACTTTTAACTAGTTCACGCATTAGTGTAGTACAGGGAAGGTAAGTAAACTCAGTTCTGACGCTCTGACATCAATTGTTCCAGTAATTGAACTTTATTATATTTTAAAATCAGAAAACAGAAAAACAGTATTGATACAAGCACCTGAGTACTGTTCAATTGGACACAGCATCTTCCTACAAACAATGTGAAACAAGACTAAGTTTAAGTAAGAATCTCGACTTCTAACATATAAGGAATAACACAGGCGAAGGCATCCTTTCAATAGTTGCATTCATGTCTAAAGTACATTTGGCTTTCTAAAAAGAAAATGAACATTCTTGCCCCAGGTAAACATTTTATTGGCATTTACAACAACTGGCTAATACTTTTATAACTGATTCTTATGACGTATAAACCACACTAAAGTTACACAAAGTAATAACAATGAACATATAGCAACGTTTACACTTGAAAGTTCTAAGTTATAAAATAAAGCCCCACACAGTAAGTCAGAACTAACGTATCTTTCCAAATGGAGCAGAATAAATGGCTCAGAACCAAGCAAATTAATTAGAACGTTGTATAGGACAGGGAATTCCCTGTATGGACACCAGTCTACAGATCGTTTCTAATCCCCTGAAGAGTAAGCTGAGAGGTGCTGGGGAGAGCAAACGCCGTGTACTTCATGGAATAGAAACATCTAACCGTATACACAGCTCACCAGTACTTCTGTGCTGTGCAAGGTGCCATATTACATTCAAAGAGAAAAAGGTGTACTTGCGTGTATACTTCAAGCATAGAATAAACATAAACATTAAACAGCACCCGCACGAGGAATAAAAAAATACAATAAAATATATCTCTTCACGAAATTTGGACATAGCGATCGTCATAGAGAGATGTGAACAATACTTGCCTAGTTAAATGTCCAAATTTAGCCAACATATGTAAGTTTGAAAATAAGAGGCATTTCTTTGGAAAAAATACAGTCGGACTCTATCCAAACCACCCTTACAGTACGGTATCTCTCACATAAATCTATTCTATCTATCCTATAATTTATCCAAAAAGGGGTAAGAACACTTCATGGAACTTTATAAACTTGTTTCTATTCCCTCTAAATTTGAATACAACAGAGAAATGATAAACGAAAGGAAATTAATTTCTATGGCTATTCCCTTTCTATAAGCTGGTAAAACATGAACAGGACACTGTCGCATCAGACACACAAAACACATGAGAGAGAGATGATATCTACACGTGCACCTTTACATTCTCTTCTGAGGAAAAGTTCTCATGGATTTAATCATAGAAGTTGTCAATCCCTGATATTTCCTCTTTTAGCTGTTTTGGTTCCAGATATAAAGATGAACCAAAGTCATAGGTTTTTCACTATTTCCTGCATGAATTATGCTTGTAGATTATGCACCGAAAACAATAAACAGACATAAAGGATGAACTTCCAACTTAACTATGCAAATACTAACATGTTAAGTGGATTTTAAAGAACTAGACTGAACTGTAATGTAGTTCTGCAATTGTGGTGATAATATATTTTTAGATGATACTTTCACAAAACAAAAACTAGTAAGAACAGAAAAATGATTTCACACCAAGAAGGCACTGGTCCCCCAGAAATCAGCCCAATCTAAACTGACACATTTTCTTCAATTGTTGTAGAATTTTTCTTCTTTAAACTTTCAATGTATTGGCACAGCTTCATGGCTGGCCCGAGCTTCAGCCCCATATCTTTCATCATTTTGTCACTCGTGAGTAGTAGCAGGGCCTGTCCATCAATCTCCTACAGAGAAAATAAAATTATAATAATTAATAGTGCTTTCATATTTCATCAGATAGTGGTTACTTCTTCATATACAAGAACATGTAAAACAAAGTAGAGAGCAGCTCATTTCACAAGTATATTCTTGGAATATGCATCTACTTTATGAAAACTATTAAAAATTAAATTTGGACAGTGATGCATCTTTTGATAATTTAGAAATTCACTTCGAATTTTAAGATAAAGGACATTTAACCTTAATATCTTAAAAAATGAACTGTGTCAAACAACCTAATTTTAAAAACTGAATGTTGAATAAAATACTACATATCTCCAACAAAGAGGAACAAGTATAAGTGGTAGAAAAGAATTTCAGACAGTCACCTTTCTGAGCAGGGCTGGCAATAAGAGTACATCCACATCAATGCAAACTGTGAGTGTGCTATACACAGCTGTCCTTATGTTGAACCCCAGTCAGTTGTCCGAGGCTAATTAGATACTAATACTAATTACTGATTTTCCTATCATACTCAAAATGGTGTATCAGACATGTGGCCACCAATTTTATTCGTTAGGACACACTGTCAAAATATTCATTGATAGTCAGAAGTCATCCTCCTAAAAGTCCTTGTTATTTTAATGGACCAACTTCTCCTGCTGAACCGTATTATTTGGTTGTCACAAGGGCCAGTTTAAAAATAAACCTTTACTTAATCATGCATCACTGTCTGAAAAGACCTGAAATCCCTTATGACACCACCTTTGTGAGGCGACTTCTATACTTTTTCTACTAAGTAAAACTAGAATTAAAAAAACAACAACAGAACTTATAAGAATGTAGCCTATGAAGTTTCTTTGCAAGCAGGAGGGTATCGGCATCACAAATGGTGAATAACCATAGAAGGTCAACAGAGCCAATGGAATCAGTTGCTGGATTCATTGGGTGTCATAACAAGAAGGCCACCCTGTTACCGCTTATGGTCACCCCCTCCTCCTCATGGTCCTGGGGTTGAGCTGGGAGCAGGTGTGTGTGTGTGTGTGTGTGTGGGCAGGGGACCCTTGTATCTGTCATCACAAAAGGGAGGTCCACCTGAGGGTGGCGAAGCTGAATCATCACCTTTTGAGAACTTGAGGCCGTGTAGTATAGTAGACACTAGGACACCCATTGAAAGAACAGATCGTTAACCTACCATTTAAGGATCTAACCTTTCTCACATATGGAAAAATCAGTTGATAGGGAGCCCCACCATCCACACGACTCTGTATCCAACTGATAGTCCTGCACAGAGGTCACTCAAAGGCATTACGGTACCAAAACTGGAGAAAAAGATACATTACATGGTGCCTGAAGAGGTTGGCGAGGGGGCCTAATATCTGAGGATCTGTATGTTGCAGAAACAGGATCACTTCATTCACAGACCAGGCTGAAGGGTCCTCAGAGACATAGGGGTCAGGCTCCACTGGTGAACTTGTAGCTTCGATGGGGAGAAAGAAAGACAAATCATACTTGACCTGCTCATTATGCTGTAATAAGAGATATTATTAGTAAGGGAGTAATGGTCTCATTCCTCGAATCTTCCTTTAAGTACCCCAGCAAGGACTCGGGACTCCAACTGCAAAGTCTAGTGAGGGCCTGTATGAAGATGATGTAAGGATGGCTGCACAGGTGCGTCCCATCAGACCTCGCCCAAACAACAGAAGCAGCTTCAGAGGTTAGCTTAAAGTCTCACACATAATAGGCACTCAATAAAAGTTAGTTATCATTACGAATATCACCTAAAACCATCCCTCAAAAGAAAACACACAGCTTCCACTACCTTGCATCAAGGATGTTGATGAATATGGTTAAATAGTGCTATTTGTAATATGTGTCACTTCAAACTCACCAGAACCAGAAGGGCCGTAGATAGATGGTACAGTATGTTTATTCCCCAGGAAGACTGAGTGACTCTTCATTTCACTTGTATACACTGAACTGGACTCTCCCTCGGTCAGCAGGGCTGCAGGTGCTGCCCCGGAAGCTGGGGCATTTGGAAGGATGCTGTTGTTGTTAGCTGCCCCTGGGCTGGTACAGGAGGGCATTAAAGAAGTGCCCGGCAGAGGGTTATCAGGCACGATAGGAGGCTGATATGAATCTGCAGAAAAGAGTAGAAGAGTCTGTTTGAGCATCAGCTCCCGCTCCTTCTGCTTCTGCTCCCTGAGCAGTGACTCCTGATCTGTTTCCTGCGATTCCTCCGACTGATTAAATCCCCCTTCGGGGGTGCTCTGGGAATCAATCTCCTGCCTCCCCACTGGTGAAGTTGGGCTAGAACTTTCACAGTAGGAGAATGAACTGGAAGGCCCCTTCTTCCTCATTCTCTGGAATTTACGTCTTCTAGACAGCCGGTACTTATAATTTCTGAAAGCAAATCCAAATAGCTTCTGAAATGACACAAACCCACCATAAATCAACAGTGAGTAAAAAAGGAAATAAAATTGGTACATATACATTAATATTTATTTTCCATCCAACATTGCTTTGCATTTTTAAAAATAAAGGCTCTATTTTGATTATATAATGATGTTTTATGCCTCTTCAACCCTACATTTTAATTGTATTCCAGACATTACAGTTAGAAACATGAAAATGGTCACTCTCATGCATTTATCGGACCTAAACTTCAGCATTCTTCCAGCAGAGCCTTAGTCGCCATCTGCTACTACAGCAAGTATCGATCAGCCTCGCTAATCTCACAGAGTGACTAGTTCTCTATCAATTGTAGCAGATTGGCAATTTTAGAAACCAGACGTTTTTCAGAGTTGTGAGAATAGTGTTTATAACACTTACCTGATGTTGCCTCACTGATTTCGCATGGAGACGTTGGAGTTTTGAAACCTTTGCATGAATGACATCAAGTTTCCTGTCCAGGTTTCGAATAGCTTCACGTACACCCTATGATAATACAAGGTATTAGTAGTTCCTATGTAAAACGAAAAGGAACATATGTGAAAACACCGTTAAGCCAGGGCCGGTCCGTGGCTCACTATGAGAGTGTGATGATGACAACACCAAGGCCGTGGATTTGGATCCCTCTATGGGGATGGCCGGTTGGCTCACTCGGGATTCACAGTGCAGACACCAGCAAGTCAAGGGTTAAGATCCCCTTACCAGTCATCATTTTCTTAAAAAAAAAAAAAAAAAGAAGAAGAAGAAGAAGAAGAAGAAAACACCATTAAGCCAAATTTTAACTCCTAGATAAAACAAAATTTTTCAAGCCATCAGAGAAGTCTTGTTTCCTACTTCAGGCCTGGTTGTAGGTGACACAGAGCCAAACTGGCTGTGATGAGTAACCCCAACTTTTTCCCTGCTCTTCAACTCCACGTAGACTTTTTAAAACGCTGTGATGCTGGAAAGTGAAGGTACCACAACTCCTACAATCATCACCTTTACGATGGGGATATTCCACACCAAGAAAGGTGCTATTTTAGGAAAGAAATCTTCAAATATGCTAAAAGGACAAAGTGTACCTTTTCATATACACTCGTGCATCACTTAACAATGAGGACACATTCTGACACACGTATCATTAGGCAATTTCTTCCGTACGTGAACATCAGAGAGTGCACTCACGCACACCTCCATGGCAGAGCCTACTGCACACATCCCGCTCCATTATAAACTTTGAGGACCGTCATCCTAATACGTGGCCCACTGTTGACCAAAACGTCAATATGTGGCACATGACTGTAATGACTTATGACCTGAGAAGACTGAGTACTCTACTTTGGAAAGAACATTAAGCTAAACATGGTTTTAGTCTTCAAAGTATTTTAAAATCATGCACTCTACAGTTAACCTTCCAAAACCATTAAGGACACATCATCTCTATGCCAAACAGATATGTGACTGTCTCCAGAAAAGAAGAGGCAGGACTGAGGGTGTGGAGCTCATGGAGGAGGGGGCTGGCTGGGCTGGTGAAGGGTTAGCAGGCAGGGGACAGCCCGTACAGGAGGACATCGTCCCCTTTGCTCCCAGCCTGTACAGGGCTGGGGTGGACTAAAGCGGATGCCACGCTCCTTTGAGGGAAGAAGAAAACGACAATAGTGAAGTAGTTTGGAAGGAGGTGGAGAAAGGACAGAGCCAGCCTATTCGGAGAAGGAACAGGAGCTGTGATGGCCCACTTCAGGATGTGACTTTGGAACCTGGGCCCTCCTCATCCCAAACGCTGACCCCACCCGAGCTGGCACAATTGCCTAGGGGGACCCTGGCCAAGCAGTGCAGACCTCGGCCTCCAGGTAAACCTAAGGCAGGCCAGGGAGAGCCCCGCTCAAAGCAGAGCCCTCTGCCTCCTACCACCCGCCTCCGCACACCCTACCCCACAAGAAAACAATTTTATGTAAATATTCAAAGTCTAATATACACTCATTAATGACATGTCCACGTTCTTTCCAATCAGGTTTTCATCCTTGTTTAGGAAGATTTATCAATAAACCAAAAGGAAATAGGGAAAAAAGAATTGAAGGAAAAGTTTAGGACTTCTATTTTGTTTTCAGGAAGTGCCAAAGCCAATTTGTGATGTCAAAAGACCTTTGCCCATTGAAGAAACTTCAGCAATATGAAAAGGAGCATTGCAGAGCTGTGTTCTCATTAACCCAGCTACACTGCACAACCCATGACACCACTTTCCATCCAGCTTAACCCTTTATGTACTTCAGGATAAAAAGGCTAGTCTTCCAGTAACTAGCACCAGAACTGACTTAAAAAGCAAATATTTCTAACCAGGAACAAAGAACCAAATCTCACATGGCTTTTGATTTTCAAATAATCCAACAGTGACACACCATGGACCAGATAGGAAACACTTAAACACCTATTATTCTTTCTAATTTTTTAAAAAGATTTTTTCAAATTTTTATTTTTTATTGTTAGCACATTCATTCATACAAATTGTGATATTTCTTTATGCCCTTTACCCAACCTCTAAATCATCTTAAAATATTTTTTTGGAAGAAGACAACGTATAAATAAGTAAATAGATAATAAGTATTATATTTCAATATAATAACTCTTTATTCAAAGGAAGAATTATGGACTGTAAGAATAATCTTATTATAGTCAGACCAAGTAGTTATCAATGTCCTTGTTTGAAAATACATGAAAAAAAATACCTGAATTAGACCTGCATTACGAACATATTAGGAAACAAAATTATATGAAATTGTAACATAGATTAATGTTTATGAACACAATATTACTATTTTACCCTCATAGAGTGCTTCGTGCTTTCCAAAGTGCTTTCACATAATTATGGCAGAAACCATGACACTTGATGAGCAAGTAACATCCCCAAAGATGAAACTAGTGGGACTGATAGAAGTTGAGAATTGCCTTTGTTACTTATGTGGTATTAGTATCCACACCCTCACATAAGGATTTTCTGTTCAGCCAAATTATATATAATTTAATCGTCTATTTTATTTAACTTCAGAGATCAGGAAACACGGCCAAATATAAAAATAAAAAATAGTACAATCACTTCAGAAGACTATTTGGCAGTTTCCTATAAAGTTCAAATTTCATCTACCCCATCACCCAATACTTTCACTCTCGGGTATTTGCCCAAATTAAATGTAAAAATAAGTTCACAAGGAGACTTCCGTAAGTATATTCGTAGCCACCTTACTCATAAGAGCCCAGAACTGAAAACAACCTAAATGTCCATCAGAAGAAGAATGGATAAAAAAAGTATGGATATTTATACAACAGAATACCACTCAGCAATAAACAAGAGTGAAATACTGAGACTATAAAATGAACCTCCAAAACATTATTCTAAGGAAAAGAGACTGTGACACAAGAGTACATTCAGTATGATTCTTTTTATATGGAGTTCTAGAATAGGCAAAAGTAAACTAGGAGGAAAGAATATCGGAAAGTTATTACTCCCAAGGTTAACAAAGATGGGGACCTGCTGGGAGAGGCATGAGGTGACTCTCAGGGTGAGGGAAATACTCGTTATCTTGATGGGGTACAGGTGTACATATTTAGCAAAACTCATTAAACTGTACACTTAAGCTCTGTGCTGTTCACTGGATGAAATTAAACTCAAGGTTACAAGAAGAAATATAGCAGAAAGAAAAAAACAAAAATTTTCACTTTAATATACAAACCGTATTATTCTCCTTTACAGTAGATGGTTGTCCTATTCTGTTCAATGGGATAAACTTGACTGAGTTGGGGTTGTATCTTTTAAAATTCGCTGGACGGTTCATTTGTAAAACTGCTTGGCCACCCTGGACTCCTAAACCTTCAGCTCCTGTAAAGCAATGCATAAAAAAGTTATTTCACACACATTACTTTAATAACCTTAATATGGACATGTTCTCAGAATGCTACCTCAAATTGGAGTCTTCGTTGAATTTTCAAGAATGACAAAATAAGAATTCTTCCATTAGTGATTTAGCATGTCTTAAAAATTGAAGGGTTATATCGCCCGTGAGCAGGAATAAGAATCAAATCAAACACAATTCCAAATTGTGAAGCGAATGCTTTGCAACTTAAAGTCTACAGAGTAAATGCTGGAAACAGATGAACGAGAGAACACAATGGCTAACTGCTTTAGCTGCGATGTAGTAAAGTGATTGGCTTTTGTGTATTAACCTGGTATCTTGCAACCCTGCTATAATCGCTTACTACTTCCAGGAGATTTTTGTTGATTCTTTCAGACTTTCTACCCAGATAATCATGTCATCTGCTCTACAGACTCTTGACCTGAGCTGTTATTCCTATACGTTCAATTTTAGCTTTCCACTTTTGCTTAGCCACCAAATAGTGATAATTATAGTTGTCCGATAGAAATAATTTTCAGAGGCAGAGCATGTATTCTCCACAATGTTTTCTGAGGCTGCTGCCCAATAGAGCAAAAACAGAAAAGGGCACACGTGAAAGATTAAGTGAAGGGAAAATGCAAGCACAACCAACCTCTGTGGTATTACCACAAAACTTGGCCCTCTGCTAAACACTTATTAATGTAAAGGTTATCGGAATATTTCAGCAACTCACTGAAAATGGGAACCAGAGAGCAAAATTTCGCCCAGAAGGAAATTTAACAAAATTACCATATGACATTCGGGATGGCTGCTGATAGTCATCACTGTCGCCTTCAGTCTTTGGTTGTACAGTCAAACTGTCATCAGAATCTTCTATTATGATGACATCATTGTTATCAATCCTACTGTAACAGTCTTCTCCATCACTTACAACAATATAACCTAAGGAAAAGCACAGAGAAAGTTTACATCGGATACCACATTAAATAAACAATTTCTAGAAGAAATTACCTTATAAAGTTATGGATTGCTTAAAAAACATATTTTAGATGGAAAAATTTCATTAAGTATTTTTAAATCTATAATCAGTACAGGTTAGCTAACAAACCAATTGTTCAGTATGAAGCTTTGAGATACATATATAGGTAGGTAGGTATGTATGTATGTATGTATGTATGTAAACACACGCAGAGTATTATTTCTACTACTTTCAAATTTGTAGAGCAATGAATTTATTCTGGGTTACGAATTGTGACCACCTGGCCCACGCTCTAATGCGTTCACTGATATGCTTTAACTTTGAAATGATGCAACTGGTGTTACATAGCCACACTTGTGGTGACCATGAACTTCTAAACTTGCGCCCTAAATATTAGTATTAATAGTTATACTAATTAATAATGCAGAAATAAAGTGCAAAGTACATGTTCTTATAAAGCAAATTCAATTCAATTTGAATCTCACAGACTTTGAAATAGGTAACTACAAATAAACTGGATGTGAAATATCTACTCAGTAAACCATTTTCATATATATGTGAAACAACCCAGTATGCATAGTATCTGATATCTACATGGGCTTATTTCTTAAAGTTGGCCTGGAAAAGAACGTGTTTAAACTTGAAGTATTTACTCACAGATCGCGTGTACACAGACAGCATGATAACTTGGATTCACTGTACTTATTCCAAATGGACCAAAACAGAAGAATAAGGTAATTAGCAAGTGTGAGGGGTATGTGATGGTGTGAATATGGTACTAAATTAGAAATCACATAATGAAGTTTCCGATTCGACCTCTGGGCCAGAAACATCGACTCTTTCCCCTTGTTTTCTCATCCATAACACGTGCCGTTGGGTTTGAAGAGCCACTGTGAATTCTACTGAATAGTCTTAATGGGGGGGGGGGAATGGAACATTAGAAATTACCCTAATTATCTAATAATTATCTAAACAAAAAGGTTAAATAAACAAAAGCTTAAATAAACAAAATGTGAAATAAATTACAGCATTTCCCTAATATAGAAGGTACGCTAGATAAGCATGTTCTCAAAAAACATTTCTAACGACATGGTAGAAACGCTTGTGATATAATGTTAAAAGGGGAAAAAAGGTTTTAAAACAGAGAAATACAGTATAATCCCAACCTTGAGAGCCAAAGAGAACATCAATGGTTATCTAGGTGGTTATCTCTGAATAGCAAAATTATTACCTTCATGCGACTTCCCTGTAGATTCTCTGCAAAGAACTTTTGACTTTAGCATCAGAAGAAAATGGTGGTCGAATTACAAAGGTAACTGAAAATTTATTTTTAAATCGAGCGTTTGTATATCGACAGATTTTTCAAACTACAATTAGTTAAAGCTACTGATGACTCCACTAAGTTTTCTCAATAAATGTGTAAAATTCCAATTAATTTCTTTAGGTATACATATAACCTTCATAATGAAAATTTAAAGGCATTATAACATTTAGAAGTTTTTTCAAAATTACGCTCCCAAGGTGCAAAGCATTCACTTGTATTCAACTTATCAGATAAGGCATGGTTCACAATGATGGCATTTCACCCCAGGACCACTTCAAGGAATACACAGCAACCTGTCACAACGGCCAGACAACTCCAGTTTTTTTAAAAAACAAAACTGAGGGCTGACGTGGTGCTCAGTTAGTTAGAGCATAGTGTCGCAAAACCAAGGTCAAGGTTTCGGATCCCCTCCTGTCCAGCCACCAAAACATAAATACAATGAAATAAAATAAAATACTGTATGTTAATACACTGACCAATCCCTTTCTGAATCTTCTCGCAGGACTCTAAATAGCAGCCCTTTCATTGTCCGTGTCACACTTTAGAGACCACCAAGTGCTGTCTTTAAAATGGGCGATAATGCAGCCAAAATTGTATCCCATCGTCCAGCACGTGCTGCAGGCCAGACAAGTGAGCTTGGGAAGTGCGTCTAGCCGGTGTCCTGCTTTATAGCACACCCTGCAGAAAACTTGTTGGGAAAGTCGCTAATTGGAAACATTGAACCAGTTTGCCACCTCATGTTATGAACCCTAGAGCAGTCCGAACTCGGGAGAGCAGGATAGAGGCGGGAGGGAAGCCACCTCCTACAGACCTAAGGTAGAGCCTTTTCTATCAAAGGCCTGTTCAGCAGGCAGGCTGGGCCCTGGAGCTAGCATGGAAAGGCTCCCCGGCTTTACAGGGATCCCCACATTTTGAAGCATTTCCTGACTCTGGCATCTGTCCTCTTCAAGCAAAAGACAGGATCTATAGGCGGGGACTTCTCCACACAACACCCCTACACCTTTATTTTCGTCCTCATACGTGTATTTACAATGAAACACCGAAGCTCCACTCTCTGTCTTTTACCAAACGCGGTTACCATCAAAGTCTCCAAATCGACGTCTCAATCTCAAAAGACCTTTAAGGAATCAATTCACGGATCTGTCAATTCTCAAAACCCAAGTCTGAGAGTCTGGGTCCTTCCCCCGCCCCCCTGCACCAAGGAAGAGAGAGGATGGAAACGGATCAACTCGGCCCAGAAAGTCAGCACCAACCACCTAATAAATGGCCCAAATCCGGGAAAAAAGAAAAAGAAAAAGAAAGAAAGAAAGAAAGAAGGAAAATACAGACCACCGCCCCCACTAAAAGAAAAAAGGAAAATGCACTTTTCTGATATCCTTCTTTTAAAAGCTTGATTTAATCATACCACATTGTATACATATATCAAAACATCATTGTACCCCTTAAGTGTATATAGTTATGATTTGTCGATTAAAATAACATTAGTTTTAAAATAAACAGATAAAAAAGCTCCCACTCACAAGGACGTGCTGCCGTCCCAGGAGAGCCGTGGGAAGCACCCAGTGCACCCCGCCGCGGCGCCGCTGCAAGTTGAGGCTGCAAAGTGCAGACTCGCTCGTCCCGCCAAGCAGATCTCTCCTCCCAGGAGCGCCCCAGCCCAGAAGCCAGATCGCTTTCCGGCTTTAACAAGGCTGTGCTCAAAAAGAAACAGCACAGAGGGACAGACCGGCCCTGGCGCCAGACGACAGAGCCTGCCACGCCGAAGCTCCAGAGGGCGCCAGAAACACCTCGTGCTGGCGCAGTCTCCCCCTCTCGGCGACTGCCCGGAATGTTTTATGGCCCCTCGAAGCTCGTTCTGGAAAAATCCGTGGGCCCTGGATGCTGGAAACCAGGCCCACCCTCTTGACCCGCACTCGTCGATGGCCCTAGTCACCTCGAGCCCCTGGGACACCACAAGCACTAGGATCACTGTGAGCCCTAGGGTCACCTCAAGCCCTGTGATGCCACGAGCCCAAGGGTCACCTCAAGTCCCAAGGCCAAAGGAACCTAGGGTCACCTCAAGCCCCGAGACAAAACGAACGTATGGTCACCTCAAGCCCCGAGAGGCCGCGAGCCTGAAGGCCTCCTCCAGCCCTGAGACACCACAAGCCCTAGTTTCCCCTCGATTCTCAGGGACACCTTGAATGCCTAAGAAACCCTGGACACTGGAACATACCCGATAGGGGCACCAGGGTCCCCACGCGCGATCTACACTGTGGGGACAGCACCGCTGACCCGTCAGCAGGTAGAGGCCGGCGGCCACAGGCGGTAGCTCAGAGGCACCGTGGCCACGCACTGACCATTGTCCACCTGATCGGACTAGCCCGTGAGGCCGTCTAAGTGGGCGAGGTCCCAACCCTATCAGAGCCCGAGGCAGAAGCTAGTGGGGACAGCTGCATTGAGGGCCCCTTACCCTGCTCCTCAAAGTCTGACATGCTGAGGTGCTGGTGCAGGCTCTGAGGCCTTAGGCTCGGCGTCTGCCCTGCAGTCGGGTAGCGACTGTGCCCGCCTGGCGTCCGTTATAGACAGAGGGGCCAGACCTGGCGGGTGCAAAACTTCCTGCATAGAAAGTTTCTGCGGCTGCGCAATAGCTCGCCGCACACGAGCGCCCCTCTGTGGGCGGCTGAGGTGACGTCAAGCTCGGCGCCTTGCCTCCCCACTTTCTACCTTTTTTGTTTCTTTAATGTATGTTTGCAAAAGCATAAATATATATTTATATGAACCGGTGGCCAACAGTGCAATATTGCTCTTCCCAAAATGCTCTTCACACACAGCACGATATATTTAAAAGTATATAATGTAAGAGAACTGAGGTCAGACTCCAATGACCTCACTCACGAGCAACGCCACCTTTGGGAACAAAGCTGAAAACAATCCAACTTTTAAGAACGCCACCATGTCACCCTGTTCTTCACCTGCATCACTCTCTCTGCTTGCCATTTTCCAAACAGCCATGTGCTTCCTTCCTTCGTAAAGTAAGGACATACGACCTACAGAGTAATCAACACAAGCCAGTTAACATGTCTGTCCTTAGCTGGTCCCCAATCCCGTAAGAAGTTGGTTATCAGTGGCCCATTTTAAAGATGAGAAAACTGAGGCTCAGAGAGGTGAACGTGCTCAAAGCCTGAAGCTTTGTAGCAGCGTTCTGATTTGAACACTCATATCAGCCCCATAACACATGCTCATACCCCCAATGTCATTCTACCTCCGCCTCACTTACATTTGGAAACTCTTAACATCCTGCAAAGCCTGTTCCAGTACTGCATCTGTTCTAATAATACCCCCAGGAGGACACTTTCCTATATAGCCCCTGGCAAGAATGAGTCAGTCCTCTAGGCTCCCACCTCACCTTCACCTCCCTTGCAGCACGTTAATTACAATGCCTGATACTAGAAATCCTTGTCAACATGCCCCTTTCCCTCTAAGTTCCTTGACAGCAGCACCGTGTCTTACATACGTTTGAACAGTACGTCCCTCCCCAAGATACCAAGAGTTAAACATTACAAATTAAGAAGCACCCAGAACAGCACCTGGAATTTCTGTTCCATTCCCTCACCGTGTCAGTTATTCAGTGATTCTCCAGACTGCACGTCTCCTAGTTTGGGTCAACAGTGAGAATTTATTTTCCTGTAAGAAGGAAAGGTATATCTTGTTAGGTAGAATCAGAGTTGGTTTGCTTCTGTATAGGAGTGTGAATGTGTGCAGGAGGATATATGCAGGAACTGGAATGGATGCACCGTGCTGGTTGTTGATGTATTTTATTGACTCTGAGACCCAACTGCACACCCTTTTGCCAGCTCTGTGAAAATGGATATGGGCCCTTTAAATACTTTTCCCTTTTCTAGTGGCACAATTTAAGCTTTTGTCAGTAGAAGGTGTTGGACAGTGGTTGTAGGAGGAAAGGGGGTTGTTTCCTGGTACCTATGAGCTCTCTGGGCAGCTGTTGCACAGCACATCTTTCCCCTGCACCTTAGAGGGCAAATTTGGATCAAGTTCTAGAGGGCAGGTTTCCAGCACGTTCCAGCAGTGCAGCACACAGTGACTTGTCTGGCACTCAGTGAGTCTTGGACACTCTATCTCAGCCCTAACTCTTCTTTACATTAACCTTTCCCTGTTCAAATGACGTTGGTTCTTGCCTCGTATCAGAACCAGACTGATGCACTCACCCTTCCGGATTTCCTTGTCATACCTAATCCTAAATCGGTGTCGAAGGTTTGTTCATGAAATGTGATTGAAGATCCAACAGATACTCAACAATCCCCTTCGGTTTCATTTCCGGTCAATCCTCCCATTCATTTACTTGACCCCTCTTCTCCGTGGAGGGAGATGGAATACAGAAAGAAATGCTTTCCTGACCGTCACTCCTAAGGCTGGCTTTCCAGTTCCTGGTCTCCCTAAGCTGCCTTAACCTGAGTAGGGAAGAATTATAGTGACCAACAGGCGTGGGAGATCTCCCAGCAATGGGACGAATGGGGGCAGGTGCTGGAAGTGCTATCGACCTGTTCTCGGGTACAAGCTGGACCACAGAGGCAATGGACAGAGCAGGTAGTTCTGCCAACACGCAGTGCAGATGTGGCAACCTGTATGTATGCTGCTGGTAATGTGTGACTGGGTAATACAGGGCAGCTATTTACCTGAAAAACAACTAGAAAAGCTGCAGGAAATGTTTTTAAAATGTTATCAGCCTAAAGAACATCAAAAAGTTCACAAAATATCACCTCTCCGCCACCGTGACGGACACGCAAGGGACTACTCAACGCCCATTTCTTCGGAGCAGTGAGAGGCCAGAATCGGTTACCCCCAGGAATAATTCTGTCAAGAGAACAAAGATCCCGGGATTAGTCCCAAATGAGGTTTTCTCTCCATTTTTATTCTCCAGGCAAGAAAGTTACAGAAAAGGAACATAGGTGGCTACAAAAGGAACAGTAAGAAATTCGTCATGGCAGCAATCCGAAGGTGTATCTGCACCAAGGACATCCGCCCTTAGAGTCAGCATTTTTGCTGTGTTACAATATTTTTGTCTACAACAGAGACTTTAGCCATGGGAAAGTTTTCTGTCTTTCGCAAACTGAACACTTCCATGTACAATACCAGAAGATTAGGCTATACCTTAAACTACAGTGCTTTGTCCATGCTAAAACTAATGGTCTTCTCTCTACTTGGCTAAAACCTATGCTAAAGGGCTTTGCCCCTTCCGAAAACTAAGAACTGTGGTCCTACTAAACTATAAGTTAGACTCTGTGAAATACATTTGCTTTCTTAATGTTGGAATCCTCCACAACAAAACAGTGGGCAATTGCTGACCTAAGAGCTTGGAAGAATCAGAAACCTAGAGAGGTGTGAAATGCTGAGATGATTGACTTTCCTCCTGGGCGTTTACTGTTCTAGAAAAGGCCTAAAGTGCCTGGGCTGCAGTTTTGTTGGCTTTGTGGGACTGAGGGACAAAAGTCACAATCTGGAACCCACCACAGGAGGGGAACTGGAAAAGCACCTCCTGCCTTGGGCTGGGACCACAAAGAGTGGTATCTTCGGAGTAAAAGTGACCCAGAACTAACCAACAGTTAACCACATGGTCTGTAGTTCAGGCTCATGACAAAAAGGAATTTAACCACCCCAGGTGTCTGGAATAAGCAATCAAAAGTGCATTCCTGTGTAGATAATGTCAAGTTATTTCTACAAGAATTTTTGAATAGAATTTCTGGCATGAACTGAAATACAAGCAAATATAAGAGAATATAAGACAGCAGGAAAAAGAAGCAATACAAACATCTAGGTTTGGGGGGGCACAGCCCTCTGCTGCAACCCCCTCCCACCCTCCAACCACCACTGGGAACTTCCCGACATAGTGGTCGTGACACAGGCACCTGGCTAGCCACCTTGGTGCTCTGTAGGAGGCCAGTTTGTGAGCGTCTTAGCACATGCATGGGAAGGGTCCAGATTGAAAATGCTGCAGGGGCCCAGTGTTCAGAAGGGAGACTCCCCCACCCTTCACGAATGGAAAACCGTGTAACAGCACAGCCTGGGACAGAGGCGATCTTCAGAGTAAAGAGAAAGGTGGTTGTGCTCAACTGTTTGCTCACTAGGATTGACACAACAACCTGGGCTACCCTCAGAGACACCGACTCTTCGGAGAACAGCCCAGGAAAAGGCAGGATGAAATCGCTGGAGGTGACCCCAAGGGAAACACATGGATGGGACGTACGTGTCCGGGTACAGAGGGGATGATCAGTTCCTGTTTGCTGAGAGCTCGAATCCCACACGCAGTAGCTGCCAGAATGGTGTGTCTAGAATGCACATCTGATTGTGTGACCTTCCCCCATATATCATCTTTTAATTGCTTCCCACAGTCCTTGGGATCCCATCCAAAGCTGTCCCAAGCAAGGTCCATCCTGTTGTAGGCCCTGCTTAGCTGTCCAGAACCCATGCTGAAATTTATTTTGAGAAAAAATTTAAAATCTTCTTTAATAGGAAGGCCACATAGCTGCTTTCCTGCGGCTCTGGTACAATCGGGGGTGAAGTGTGGACAGGTGAGCTCTGGGCAGGGACAGGGGCTGGGGAAGGGGAAATGTGGAATAAAGAAAGGAACAGGTTGAGCACTAGCTGTGTCAAAATGCTTCCCCTTCTTGATATCCCTGAAGTGTCACAACCCTGGAGGCAGAGACAACACTCATTTGCCAATGAAAAAAGAGACTTGGATTGCTTGAGAAATGTAATTGAAGTCACATAGACAGAATGTGTCACAAGGGTGGGGGCCCAACCATGAATACCCTGGAGACCATATTTCCCATTCATATCTCTTTGTACCATATCTGGAAAGACTCTGATGCTATTGGATGGAGGACCTGCTCCAAAGGAGAGACAAGGTGAAGGCCACGGAGTGGCCCTGCGATGACACGGTAAAGTGAGCAGGAGGCGGCCCTCAGGATATGGGGCCCAAGCACATCACCTTCACAGATGCCCACAGCAGGGCTCTCCAGAGAGGGGACCTGAGATTCCCCAGGGGGGCGCAGAAGAACATTGTAGAACACCTACTTGGATTTCTGACTTCATGTCGATTTTGTAACACACACATATATTGTTACCAGAGTCCATGTATTGACTTTCAGCCAAGGGGCTCGCCTGGCCTGGACTATCGCCTCCTCGGTTTCCAGGGCTGGGACCCCATTTACCATTGCCTCGTTACCCTAGTGTGCTCTGAGCCTGGCTTGAGAAGCCTCAAACTATCCTCTCAGCTCCCAATTTATTCCAGGGCCAAGAGAGGCCAACTGCAGTCGGACATCGCCTGTCGGGCCCAAAGGCTATTTGGAATGGTCTCCATTTCTTTTTTTAATTTAATTTAATTTTTAATTTTATTTTGTCGATATACATTATGGCTGATTATTGCTCCCCATCACCAAAACCTCCTCCCTTCTCCCTCCCCCCCTCCCCCCCAACAATGTCCTTTCTGTTTGCTTGTCCTATCAACTTCAAGTAATTGTGGTTGTTATATCTTCTTCTCCCCCCCTTTTTTTTTTTTTGTGTGTGTGTGTGTGTGTGAATTTATATATTAATTTTTAGCTCCCACCAATAAGTGAGAACATGTGGTATTTCTCTTTCTGTGCCTGACTTCTTTCACTTAATATAATTCTCTCAAGGTTCATCCATGTTGTTGCAAATGGCAGTATTTCATTCGTTTTTATAGTTAAATATACATCTGACAAAGGATTAATATCCAGAATATATAAGGAACTCAAACAACTTTACAAGAACAAAACAAGCAACCCAATTAAAAAATGGGCAAAAGAGCTAAGTAGGCATTTCTCTAAGGAAGATATACAAATGGCCAACAGACATATGAAAAAATGCTCAACATCACTCAGCATCCGGGAAATGCAAATCAAAACCACACTGAGATACCATCTCACCCCAGTTAGGATGGCTAAAATCCAAAAGACTCTGAATGATAAATGCTGGCGAGGTTGCGGAGAAAAAGGAACTCTCATACATTGTTGGTGGGACTGCAAAATGGTGCAGCCTCTATGGAAAATGGTATGGAGGTTCCTCAAACAATTGCAGATAGACCTACCATACGACCCAGCTATCCCACTGTTGGGAATATACCCAGAGGAATGGAAATCATCAAGTCGAAGGTATACCTGTTCCCCAATGTTCATCGCAGCACTCTTTACAATAGCCAAGAGTTGGAACCAGCCCAATGTCCATCATCAGATGAGTGGATACGGAAAATGTGGTACATCTACACAATGGAATACTACTCAGCTATAAAAACGAATGAAATACTGCCATTTGCAACAACATGGATGGACCTCGAGAGAATTATATTAAGTGAAACAAGTCAGGCACAGAAAGAGAAATACCACATGTTCTCACTTATTGGTGGGAGCAAAAAATTAATATATAAATTCACACACACACACACACACACAAAAAAAAAAATAAAAATAAAAATAAAAAAATAAATACCGGGTGGGGGGGAAGAAGATATAACAACCACAATTAGTTGAAGATGATACGACAAGCAAACAGAAAGGACATTGTTGGGGGAGAGGGGGGGAGGGAGAAGGGAGGGAGGTTTTGGTGATGGGGAGCAATAATCAGCCATAATTTATATCGACAAAATAAAATTTTTAAAAAAAATTTAAAAAATAAATAAATAGGGCCGATCCCGTGGCGCACTTGGTAGAGTGCTGCGCTGGGAGCGTGGCAATGCTCCCGCCGCGGGTTCGGATCCTATATAAGAATGACTGGTGCACTCACTGGCTGAGTGCCGGTCACGAAAAAACGACAAAAAATAAAAAAAATAAAATAAATAAAATACATAAATAAATAAATAAATAAATAAATAAATAATAAAAACTTTGATTATAATAAGTGCTAGCAAGAAGGGATAAGAACTGAAACTCTCATAACAATGTTGGTAGAACGGAAAATGGTACAACCACGTTGCAAAGCATTTTAACATTTTCTAGAATACACAAAGGTAAATATATCAGGATATCCAGGCATCCCATTTCATCATGTTTATCCAAGGAAAATAAAAATATAGACATCCATACAACGACTTGTACAATTACGTACACTCCATGGCAAAGGAGGTAGGGCTTGGTCAGAAACAGGACAAGGAAATATAAAGTTGCATGAGGAAACTTGCGTTCAGGAATGGATTTGTGCATTGCCACCCAGTGATGGTTTTACATTTGTGTGTGTGTGTACGTGTTACTCTTATTATTCAATTTAACATGTAGAGTTTATTCAAACTCAATTATTTAAACACAATTGCAATGAGGTGGTTACAAACTATGGGATACAACAACATTTGTGTATAAAAGAAAATTTGCAGTAATAAATGCAAAATAGAAATATTGAAATATTACCATCAGTAAATCCATTTCAAAATATTAAAATAATTACAGAGAGGATAGACCAGTCTTAAACTTTTTTTCTTGTTTTTGTAATAGCATTATATTAATCCCTTGCAAGATTATTCAAGAAAGCAAAAAGAAGACGATGACGACATGCATTCCATATAAGCAATATAGGAAATACCCACACCATATCCTTGAGATGCATACGTAAGTATATAAACAAAATTACAGTAAGAATTTTAATACTACATGAAAAAAGGATAATTCCCAGGAAAGCACACCTGAACAAACAAGAAAAGTTGGAGAATCACAATTGTCCTATATCTTTAATAAAAAATTGTGTTGGTAATGAAAAATCTTCTTAGAAATGAACCCCACACACTGATGCCATGTCACGAACTTTTCTTTATAATGTAAAATGATAGTATTCTTGCATAAGTTCTTCTATGTGATAGAAATAGTAAAAATACTCTCCCGTATGTTTTATGAGGCCCATATAAACTTTACACCAACATAATAAGAATGTTATAACAAAGGAAAATTATTGTCATATATTCCTAATGACATCCCCCCACAAAATTAAGCAACATATATTTGACAAACAACCCAGACATTCAAACTAAAATACCCCATGAACAAATCAAAGGATGAATTATAGTGAGATAAAAATTCTGGAATCCAACAAAAGAAGGACAGAAATCATGTCACAAAACAGAGGGAAACAATATGACCACATTTTCCATCCACACATGATAAAAACAAATAACAAAAACTTTTGAAAAATTGCACCCAATATCATACATAGGTGATAGGGAAATATTGAAAACGTCTCCCTGCAATCAGCAAAGTGACAGGAGACCACCTACTACCGATAGGTCTATTCAATGCTTTTCAGAGATGATAATAGCCAGGTCACTAAAGCAGGAACATTTTAAAAATTTAAAACCTAAAATGATTGAAGAATAAAACAATAATCACCTTTAATCACAGATTTCATGTTCATGTTTCCAAATTATATACAAATAATCTACAGATAATGCATTAGACTTAAAGAGAGAATTTAGCATGATTGGGGGATAACATATACTTAAACAACAGCAGATTTGTTTCAACAATATATACAAATCATAAGAAAAGCCAAAAAAACCTGCAAGACAAAGTTATATTTTTAAGGCTTTTCCCATGTACTTATCAGATAAAATTTGTGAGGGTCTTATCTCTGCTTACTGTTATTTTTTTTTTTTTCTATCATGGCAACAAAGGTCCCTGAATATAAGATAAACTTCACTCTCTATTTGACATTTAATTATGGTGGAACAATTAAAAGAGAATTCTTGGTCACAATTTTTCTTAAAGCCTCTAGTTTAATGATCTTAATTGACTAATTACAGGTTAGCTCCTTATAAAGTGCTCACAAATTATTTTTTTCTAATAACTTCTTTATGTTTTTCTTACTTTTCTAATTATTTTCTAAACCTTCTATTTCTAAGAACCAGCTTCTTTATTCCAATCTGCTCTACTTTAAAACAAAAAAAGCAAAGAGTATATCTTCCAAAAGTTGCTAGTGATATGCCATCACGTGATTATTTTTAGATTTATATCATGTAGCACAGATATAGTGTTTGCATACTGTGAAATTTTGAAAAAATCTTATACATATTACTTTTCAGAACTAATTGTGATTAGCAGTAAAGTGTGTCAACATCTATACACATAGACATTTATCTACCGAAAGTTTACACAATCATGTAAACTTTAGGGGGAGCTCCAGGCCCTACCCCGCCACCCTGAACCAGCACAGTGCAGGTGAGTCCACTGGCACCAGCCAGCCAGCAGAACCACGTGGCTCCACATGGCCCCTCATCTTGCCTCAGAACCAGGGGGGAACAGCAGCCTACAGATCGGACCCACCGAGTTTGACCCAGCAGAACTTCACACATTAGGTGCTCATTCTATGACCACAGAGTCAAGAATGGGAACCAAATTGGTTTAACATAACCACCACCACACCTACTGTCAAGATGTAATACAGTTCACACCCCACAGTAGCAAGCAAGGCCACTCCACAGCCAACCTCATTGTAATAGAAGAGGCATACCCCCTATCAAATGAACAAGGATCAGTGATAAAACACTAGAAGTACAAATAATAAAGAAGAAATGACACCACTGAAAGGATACAGTAATGCCCCAAAGTCAGACTCCATGGAACAGGGAATCCTTGAAATGTCTGAAAAATAATTTTGAGTAACGATCTTAAGAAAACTGGAAGAAATAAAGGAAGACTCAATTAGAGAACACAATGAAACAAGAAAAAACATCCAGAGTATGAAGGAGGAAGTCTACAGAGAGATTAATACCATAAAAAAGAGTAAAGCAGAACTTCTAGAAATGAAAGACTCACTCAATGAAATAAAAAGCACAACTGAGAGCTTGAGTAGCAGGGCAGAGCAAGCAGAAGAAAGAATTTCAGACCTTGAAGATGGCCTTTTTGTAATAACTCAGGCAGACAAAAAAAAGGAAAAAAGAATAAAAAATAATGAGGAAAACCTAAGAGAGATAGCAGACAATTTCAAGCACTGTAACATCCGAATTGTGGGTATTCCTGAAGGGCAGGAGAAGGGAAAAGGTATCGAAAACCTATGCAAAGAAATAGTAACAGAAAACTTCCCAGGTGTACGGCAAGATACAGACCTTCAGATCCAGGAAGCTCAAAGCCCCAAAAAGATTCACCCCAAAAAGATCCTCCCCAAGACATATTATAGTTAAATTCACAAAGCTCAAAGACAAAGAGAGAATTCTACAAGCAGCAAGAGAAAGCGTCAGGTCACTTACAGGGGAACCCCCATCAAACTAACAGCAGACTTCTCAACTGAAACCCTACAGGCCAGAAGAAAGTGGAACGATATATTCAAAATACTAAAAGAAAAAAACTGCCAGCCAAGAATTCTTTACCCACAAAGGCTCTCCTTCAGAAATGAGGGAGAAATAGTGTATTTCCCAGACAAACAAAAGTTTTGGGACATTCTCTGGGATAGACCATGTATTAGGTGACAAATCTAGTTTCAGCAAATTTTTTAAAAATGAAATCATTCCAACAAACCTCTTCAGACCACAATGGACTAAAACTGTATTGTTTCTACAATATAAAATAAGCCAACCCCTGGAAGATATACAAATACATGGAAAATAAATAACAGGCTCCTGAATGACCTATGGGAGGAAGAAGAAATTAAACAGCAAATCACAAAATTTCTAGAAGCTAATGAAAACAAAGACACATTGCACCAAAACTTGTGGGATACTGAAAAAGCATTACTAAGAGGCAAATTTATTGCAGTAAATGCTTATGTCAAAAAAATGGAAAGACTCCAAATAAACGACTTAACGCTATGCCGTAAAGAACTTGAAAAAGAACAATCCAAACCTAAAGGCAGTAGATGGAAAGAAATAATTAAGATCAGAGCAGAACTGAATGAAATAGAGACTCAAAAAAAGAACAGAAAAGACTAACAAGAATAAATGTTGGTTTTTCGAGAAGATAAACAAACCAGACACACCATTAGTTAGATTAACAAAAAAAAGAAGAGAGAAGACCTGTATAACAAAAATCAGAAATGAAAAGGGAGACATTACAACTGACACCACAGAAATACAAAGAATCATTAGAGACTACTATAAACAACCGTATGACAACAAATTTGAAAATCTGGAAGATATGGATAAGTTTCTAGACACATATAAATTACTAAGGCTGAACCAAGAAGAGATAGAAAACCTGAATAGACCAACAACAGCAAGGAGATTGAAGTGGTAATTAGCAATCTCCTAACAAAATAAGCCCAGGTCCGGATGGCTTTACAGCTGAATTCTATCAAACTTTTAAAGAGCAGTTAATATCAATTCTCATGAAACTGTTCCAAACAACTGAAATAGACTCTACTCTCCCGAAATCATTCTATGATGCCAGCATAACTCGGATACCAGAACCAGATAAAGCCACAAGAAAAAATGAAAATTGCAGGTCAATATCCCTGATGAACCTAGATGCTAAAATCCTCAACAAAATATTAGCAATTAGAATACAGCAACATATTTAAAAAATTATACACTATGATCAAGGATGATTGATCCCAGGGATGCAAGGATGGTTCAACATATGAAAGTCAATAAATGACACATCACATCAACAAGTTCAAGGAAAAAGACCATATGATTATCTCAATAGATGCTGAAAAAGCATTGGACAGAATTCAACATTCCTTCATGATAAAGACTCTCAACAAATTAGGTATAGAAGGAAAATATCTTAACACAATAAAAGCCATTTATGACAAGCCCACCACCAGTATGACTCTGAATGGGGAAAAATTGAAGGCCTTCCCCTTAAAGACAGGAACAAGACAAGGATGCCCACTCTCACGACTTCTATTCAACATAGTTCTGGATGTACTAGCTAGAGCAATCAGGCAAGAGAAATAAATAAATGGAATCCAGATGGGAGAAGATGAATTCAAACTTTCCCTATTTGAAGATGACATAATGCTATACATAGAAAAACCTAAAGACTCTATCAGAAAACTCCTAGAACTGGTGAATAACTTCAGTAATGTTGCAGGATACAAAATAAGTGCCCAGAAATCAGTAGCATTTATATACTCAAATAATGAATTAACAGAAAGAGAAATAAAGAACGTAAGCCCATTTACAATTGACACCAAAAAAATATGATACCTATGGATCAATTTAACCATGGAGGTTAAAGACCTCTAAAATGACAATTACAAACCACTTCTGAAAGAAATTAAAGAAGACACAAAAAGATGGAAAGATATTCCATGCACTTGGATTGGAAGAATTAACATTGTGAAAATGTCTATACTACCTAAAGCGATCTACAGATTCAATGCAGCCCCCATCAAAATATCAATGACATTCTTCACAGAAAAGGAAAAAACAATCTTAACTTCCATATGGAAAAAAAAGACCCCTAATTGCAAAAGAAATCCTGAGCAAAAAAAAAAAAAAAAAAAAAAAAAAAGAAAGGAGGAGGCATAACTCTGCCTGACTTCAAATTATACTGCGAAGCTGTTGTAACCAATACAGCATTATACTTGTATAAAAATAGACATTCAGACCAGTGGAGTAGAATAGAGAACCCAGAAATCACTCCTCAGGCTTATAGTGATCTGATATTAGACAAAGGCAACAAAAATCTACATTGGGGAAAAGATTGCCTCTTCAACAAGTGGTGCTGGGAGAAACTGGATATCCATATGAAGAAGAATGAAACTCGATATGCGTCTCTCACCATACACCAAAATCAACTCAAAATGGATTAAAGACCTAGGTATAAGACCCGAAACTGTAAAATTACTAAGGGAAAATATAGGTGAAACCACTTCAGCAGTAAGGTCAGGGCACAGGCTTTATGAATGTGAGCCCAAAAGCACAAGCAGCAAAAGAAAAAATAAACAAATGGGACCATATCAAACTAAAAAGTTTCTGCACAACAAAAGAAACAATCAACAAACTGAAAAGACAACCTATAGATTGGGGGAAAATTTTGGCCAACTCTGTATCCGACACAGGATTAATATCCAGAATATACATAGAACTCAAGCAATTACACAGAAAAATAAATAAATAAATAAATGACCCAATTAAAAAATGCGCAAAGGAGTTGAATAGACATTTTTCAAAGGAAGACATACAAATGTCCAACATATACATGAACAAATGTTCAACATCACTAATCATTAGGGAAATGCAAATTCAAACCACATTGAGATACCACCTCACTCCAGTTAGACTGGCTATGATCAAAAAGACGGTGAATAACAAATGCTGGCGAGGGTGTGGGGAGAAGGGAACACTACTGCACTGTTGGTGGGAATGTAATTAGTACAACCACTTTGGAAAACAATTTGGAGGTTTCTCAAACAACTACAGATAGATCTTCCATATGATCCAGCGATCCAAATTCTGGGTATATACCCAGAGGAATGGAAATCATCATGTCAAAGAGATCCTTGCACTCCCATGTTTATTGCAGCTCTGTTTACAATAGCCAAGATATGGAACCAACCTAAATGTCCATCAACAGATGACTGGAAATAGAAACTGTGGTATATATACACTATGGAATACTCCTCTGCTATAAAATATAATGAAATTCTCCCATTTGCAACAACATGGATGAACCTGGAGAAACTTATGTTGAATGAAACAAGCAAAGCACAGAGGGGTAAATACTGCATGTGCTCACTCATATATGGGAGCTAAGAGAGAAAGGAAGGAAGGAAAGAAAGACCACAGCAGTGCTGCGATCCAACAGAGGGAGGGAACATTCCTAGGGCTACAAATTGGAGTGGAGGGGAGAGGGGGAGGGGGAGGGAGGTTGGGAGATAATTGGGAGGGGACGAAGGGTACAAAAGTAATTTCTGGTAATGGGTATGCCCCCAGTATGAATCTGGACCTCACATCATGGACAGGAGGGGGGACAATCAGCTTTGTATCTTATGAATATTTGTAATAAATAAATAGTAAAAAAATTAAAATTAATAAAAATTTTAAAAATAAAAAAATAAATGTTTTCTTTTTCTAGATATTTATCAGCTAAAATTCAAAAGTCCTTATAACCCTAACTACTCTTGTAACTTTTTTTCTATTATCATGGGAACTTATGCCCTTAAATCTATGATAAACTGCACAACAATATACTTAATATTTAATCCTAGTGGAACAAATAAACGGGCATTCATTGTGACAATTTTACTTATGACAAATAGGTTAATGATCTTGCTAACTAGAGATCACCTGCTTCTAAATGTTTTACTATTAAATTATATTATTTTCCTACATAAATTCCTCATATATTTTCTCCTTTTTTTTTTTTTTTAACCCTTTACTGTTTCCGGCTTTAAACATTAAATTCTTACCTGTTCTGTACCTCCTTACCAGAACAACAACAAAAAAAACATAGAGTAGATCCTCCAAAAATATCATTAGTGACGTCCCTTCGTATCACTATTTCTTTGATTTTTCTTTTAGTAATTATCAATCCATCATGTACTCAGTGTAAATTTTTTAGAAAAATAATGCAACTATATATCCCTTCACAGAAGGAACCATGATCAGCAGGGAGGAGTGTTTTTAAACAGATACATACAAAATTATTTACGTATGTAATACATTTATGTACCTGTACACACAAGTGAAATAGTTGGCTTTCTTTTCTATGTCCTTGTGATTTCTTCTTCGAGTATATTAGATCTACCTGACTGATTGTAAAAGTTACATAGTATTCATTATATTAAAACAGTATATGTTACTTAAAGAAAATTTGTTTTCCCTTTGTGTTTCCACACTTTTTTGCACACTTTTAACAAGGTCTGACAGATACAGTTGTAAAAAGACAATTACCATTTAAAGGAATAGGCAAATTTAAAACTTTGCTAAAAATACCAAATTAATTTTACTTATCCAGGATCACTTTATACATCTTCCATAATCTCGTATCAATATAAAAAATGGCATCTTGTTACCTAATTCCCACTAAGTATTCAGCATATTTTATATACTAATTGCAAATTCCTGATTATTTTTGTGTATATCCTTAGTGCATTTTATTAATTCCACTTGTTAAAGAGAGTATCATTTCATAATTACTTGAATACCAAAATGATTAAACAGTAAGCCTATGTATACACCTAAAATTTTTTTACTTTCACTTATGTTCTACATATTTCCTCTTAATATAATTGATTTTGATATGTACTATATATAAATCACTTCACATATAAAGTATGCTTTTCCAAAGAATAGTTATATTTTACGTTATTTAATTAAAGCATATAGAAAATATTTTGCTATAGGTAATGCAAGTGTCATTCATTATTTTGGATCAAGAGTTTTAGTCTGTACTTATACATTTTCTCATGCATGTCAACATAAACTGTAGATCAGCAATTTCAGAAACAAATCCTTTGATATTTTGCTTGTGATGTGGTTTAATTTGCATATAATCTGTGCAGATATGCTTATGTATTTTAATAAGAAAAATTGATACTTTGTCTTTTTAAATTTTTCACGGGCTTTTTTATATCTTGCTTTGTTTTCTTCCTCTTGCCAATCTGAGTTATCTTTTTATTTACTTAAATGGAGAAATTTGGATTGACAAAATAGCTGTTGAAGTTTTAAAAGACATAATATACTCTATATTTAATATTAATATACAGTATCAAGAGTATAAGTTAACAAATATATAGCAACCAAAAACTTGGAAGAAGTAAAGATAGATAACACCCATACCCAAGTAGGATGATTTAATGATAGCTTCTTTCTCAAAAAAACCCATGTAGAATGAGAGAAAAAGCACCAGCATCTTTCCAATGCTGAAAGAGGAAACATTCAAGCCAGCATTCAACATCCAGCAAAATTATCATTTCAAACTGAAAATGAAATAAGACACAGCCACACAAACCTGAGACAATCTGCTGCGGGCCAACCTGTAACATAAATAATGCAACAGGAAGTTCTCCTGGCTAAAGGGAAACAACACCTGATACATACTGGGAACTACAGAAAGGAGCGAAGAGGACTTGAGAAAAAATAATTGAACATGTATTAAAGACAGTTTTATTTTTATTATTTCATTAAAAGACAAATAACATATTAATATTTAGCTCCCACCAATAAGTAAATTCACACACACACACACACACACACACACACACACACACACACACACACACACAAAACCGGGGGGGGGGGGAGGAAGAAGATATAACAACCACAATTACTTGAAGTTGATACGACAAGCAAACAGAAAGGACATTGTTGGGGGGGGGGAGGGAAAAGGGAGGGAGGTTTTGGTGATGGGGAGCAATAATCAGCCACAATGTATATCAACAAAATAAACTTTAAAAAAAAATAAAATTAAATTAAAATAAAAAATAAACGGTTCTTAAAAAATATTTTTAGTTACATTATTTAACATATGTATTTCCTTGATGTGCTTCCCTTTAATAAAGACTTATTGTGCAGACTCAAAAAAAAAAAAAAAAAGACAAATAACACTTGAAACAAAAATGTAAGTAGAAATGTAGAGGGAAAATATTTGCAAAGATCATCAAAGTTTAAGTTTAAGATTTGCGTATTTAATTTAATGTGCTTTCACTCCTTTACCAAAATTAATTGAACTGTTGTGGTTATACAAGTATTTACACAAAGTGATATGATCCTAACTTGAAAGAAATCAAGATAAGTAAATGATTCATATGCCAACCCCTTCACCAATTACTGAACATAATACAAAGTGGTGTAAATAATATCATGGTTACTATATCTGTATAATAATAAATCACCAAAGCACATACTGTCTACAATATATTCCATTTTTACTTGTTAAATTTTATTACGCTATACCTTGGTAATATACTTCTACCGCCTAATCCATACCTGGTATTTAGACAATCAAAAGAAAAAAGAAATTAAATGGAGTACACTGAACAAATGATGACAGAATAGCTCCACTGCTTGGGTAGGTTATTGCCATAAAATATTTCTATATTATTGATATAAATATTACTAATTGGCTATAGAGGAGAAACAACTAAAAACAAAAGCATATTTCAAAAAAATAGTATGCGCAGAATTGTCTGGTTTCATTAAACGACAAACCAGCCATTTCCGTCCACCTGTCCTGCTAAGAAAAACCAAGAGAGCGGGTAGATATTAAACACATTGTGTGAAAGCACCATAAACCCAAGGAAGCAAGCATTGAAGGAGAATGCATCTCAGTTTGAAAAGAAGCCCAGGTGGTAAGACCCAAAGGTGATATTCGTTTTCCCTCAAGGCTTATACTAATTGAAAGGAGGTGACTGAGAAGCCAAGATGCTACGTAGGAAGTTTTAGATGAGAAGTTAAGCACCTGACCAGGGCTTTCAGCAGCCTCACTAAATCAGGGGATGCAGATTCACTTCAGGGCCCACCATGGCAGAGAAGATTTGGAAAACAGTCCAAAGATTGACGTGACATCCCTGATAGGCTATTTACTTCGTGTTAATATAAATTAGAAATAGAAAACTCTTCGCAAATCATGACATCCAGCTTCTAAAGGACTTAATCACTGATTTAGGTGACATGAACTATCCCAGAGAACCTCTCAAAGCAAAAAGAAAATGCTCCCGGGATAAAAATAAAATCATCCAGAACATACAATTATCCTTTAAATATTTCATACAGAAAATCCAGCATGCGATAAAAAATAACCATACAAGCAAAATGTAATAAGAAAGGGCCTACGATATGTTTTCTTCATTTACTGGGGTTACCTGAGACAGAAAGACATCCGTCCTGGCAATGTTGAGTCACAGTGAGATACAAATGCACAGCGACTAGAAAGCTACACTCAAAAGAACTAACTATAACAACTGCTGGCAAGGAGGTAGAGCAACCGCAACTCTTACTGCTGGTAGGATGGAAAATAGTACAATCACATCCCAAGAAATTTTGACATGTTCTGGAAAAAAATAAATATACAACTCTCCTGTTATCCAGTCATTTCTTTCCTTCATGTTTTTCAAAGACAAAACAAAACAAACAAACAAACAAGCAAAAAGACCCAAGGTATAGTTTATACAATGTCTTATGCAAGAAGACATTTAATAGCATGTGAATGGTGAAAGGGCTTGAGCAGAAACAGGAAGGAGAAATACAATGGCTGACAAAGAAACTTGGTGAGGGGGGATGATGGACATTTACATTATTTTACTTGTGGTGGGGATTTAATAAATATAAAAATATCAGAACTTATAATGTTTCTTTTAAAGTTGTACAGTTTACTTTAAAAAATTATACCTCAATAAGTTATTAAAAAACGTGTAAATGTATCAAACCATGGGCATAAAGAAAAACTCAAGCCATTTTTGCAATAGAGGAAATTCTCCAAATTTAAGATTTGATAAAACATTTCACAAAATTAGAAAATAAACAAGGAATAAACCAAAAGTTGAAATAAAATTACAGGTATGATCAATTAATCAAACTAAAAAAATTAAATAACGAGCCATACTAGAAAGTTTTTTTAAAGGTTAAATATATTAGATAAAATCTGGTAAAACTGATCAGAAAAGAATACCAAAACCAGCACCACCACCATCACCAATAGCAATACAGAAGGGACCATCACTATAGATTATGGAGACACACACATTATATTACAATCAGATTTACGCCAATAAATTTTCAATTACATGATATATCACAACAAATAAAACAAACACCATTTAACAAAGAGATAAACTAGTAAATGCCGGTAATTTCGTATTTATTAGGTAAAATGCATCTGTACTGAGAACCTTCTTACAAATGAATTCCATGTCCTGATGCCTGCATTCCTATCTTCTCCATGTAACTGAGAAAGATGTCACCACCAATTTTGCACAACCTCTTCCACAGAAAAATAACATCAAAACACTCCCAAAATGTTTTATGAGACCCCTATAAAGTATGGACCAGACTGATAAGGACATTATACATAGGGAATTACAAAGATTTTAATGCCTCATGTCAAAAAACAAACAAAAATATAAATAAAATGTAAAACTTTTGTTTTACGAACAGATCAAAGATACCTCAACGAAAATACGCTATGAACAAAATGTGTTTCATCCAAGAGAAGATTTTTGTTGTCTTACCATTTTGAACTCAAACTAGTTTGGCAAAGAAAGGAGTAAAATCATATCACTATCACGACAAATGATAAAGAGAAACCATTGGACATAATTTACTACTAATTAATGATTTTTAGAAACTTAGAGAGCTACAGCAAATATCATAACTATTGGTGAAATATGGAAAACCTCTAGGGAAACTAAAAGACAACAGGGAGTCCAAACAAGGACCCTGGAAAAAATTTTGACCTATGACACCTACAGCTACAACTAACAGTAGATGCAGTCTAACACTCAGCCAGATAAAAACATAACACCTTAACCTAAAGATTTATTTACCTCAATTCCTTATACCCAATACATAATGTTGGGCTTTCAACTGAAAATTACAAGGCATACTAAAAGGGGAAATATAAAATAAAATAACAGTTTGAAGAGTCAGCCATCAAAAGCATCAAAATAAGATTCAGATATTGCAGATATTTTGGAATGCTCAGACTGGAAATTTTAAATAAATATAATTAATACGTTAAGGGTTCCAATGGAAAAAGTGGACAACAAGCAAGAGAAGATGGGTAATGTAAGCAGACGAATGGGAAACCTATGACAGAAGCAAAGGCAAATAAAATAATAAAGATCAGTAAGAGATTTTAATTTTAAATTAAAAAGAATAAATCGTCTAAAATTGTTATTTTCATAAAGGATTTAAAAAATTGATAAGTCCCTAGCAAGACTGATCAAAGAAAAAACTCTGTATAATTTATATCACCAATGTAAAGGAAATCCTCACACAACATCCTGTAGGGACATACATAATTATATAGGAACATTTATACTAATAAATTTGATATTTCACACACTGAAAAAGTTCCAAGAAAAACAGAGCTTGACAACTCATAAAACTAGGAAATCTCAATTGCCCTGCAGCTCATAAAAAAATTGCATATTGAAAAATACTTTTACAAATGAAACACAAATGAATTCTATGCCTGAAATTATAAATTTTCTATATGATGAGAATAAAATAACAACAATCTTTTACAAACTCTTCCACATAATAAAAAGAGTAGAAACACTTCCCAAGATCTTTCATGTGACCTTTATTATCTTTCTGCCACAATAAGTATATTATAAGAAAATAAAAACAAATATGTATATTCCTCACGAAACCACACTTCCCACTCATCTCCTCCAATGAAAAAAAAAAGAAAAAGAAAAAAGAAAAGAAACCACTTATGTTTGACAAAAAGAAACAAAAGTTTCAATGATATAAGGTCATGAATAAACTGGGTAGCATCCAAGCATGAATTATTGTTGGATTAGCACTTTGTAAAGAAACTAATTTAAGAAAGCAAAGGAGAGGGTGATATCACCATCATAATAGATACAGAGAAACCATATGACAAATTAACTATTCAGTTATAATTTTTTTAAAAAACTTACCAAACTTATGTAAATATCATAATTAGAGGTGAAATACTGAAAACCTTCCCCCTGAGATTATAGAGATAAGAATGCCTCCTATAACCAGTTCTATACAAAATTTTAGGTAGGTCACATAGCCAGGACAATAATGCAAGAAAAATAACAAAATGTATAAAGATTGGAAAGAACAAAATGAAACCACATTTATTCATAGATCGAATAATTATGATCTCAGGCTATTAAAAAGCGATCTATAGGTAACATAGGAGAATTTTTAAGTGAATTTAGCAAGAGAGCTGAAATTCACATAGTTAAACCTGAACATATTTTTTCTAGGACTAACAATTCTTATTTAACTTTTTAAATACACATCATAAGAAATGGCACAAAAATCATACAAGTTCTTAATTTAAATGTTTTCTTTTTCTAGATATTTATCAGCTAAAATTCAAAAGTTATTCTAACCCTGATTCCTCTTGTAATTTTTTTTCTGTTTTCATGAGAACAGATGCAGCTAAATGTATATAAACTGCACAACAAAATACTTAATTTTTATACCTAGTGGAACAAATAAAAGGGCATTCATTGTGACAATTTTATTTACAGCCACTAGGTTAATGATCTTGCTGACTAATTAGAGATCAGCTGCTTCTAAGTGTTTCACTATTAAATTACATTATTTTTCTACATAAATTCTTTATGCATTTTCTTGTTTCTTTTTTTAACCCTTTACTATTTCTAGCTTTAAATGTAAAATTCTTACCTGTTCTGTACTACCTTACCAGAAAGAAAGAAAAAACAAGAAAGCAGTAGATCCTCCAAAAATATCACTAGTGAGTTGCCTTCATATCACTATTTCTTTGATTATTTTTACTAATTATCAATCCATCATGTGTTCGGTGTAAATTAATTTTAAAAAATAATGCAACTGTATGTCCCTTCACAGAAGGAACCATGATTAACAGTGAGGAGTGTTTTTAAACGGATACATACGAAAATATTTACATATGTAATACGTTTATATATTTGTGCACACAAGTGCAATAAAGTAGTTTGCTTCCCTTTTTATTTCCTTGTGATTTCTTCTGCAAGTATATTAGATCTACCTGACTGGTTGTAAAAGTTACATAGTATTCATTGTATTAACACGGTATATGTTATTTAAAAAATATTTGTTTTGCCTTTTTCTATCCACACTTTTATGCACACATTTAACAAGGTCTGTCAGATACAGTTGTAAAAAGGCAATTACTGCATAAAGGAAGAGGCAAATTTAAAACTTTGCTAAAAATACGAAATTAATTTTAAATATGCAAGACCATTTTATACATCTTCCATAATCTTGTCTCAATATAAAAAAGGGCAGCTTATATGCTAATTGCCAATTCATGATTTTTTTCTGTATATCCTTAGTGCATTTTACTAATTCCACTTGTTAAAGAGACTATCATTTCATAATTACTTGACTACCAAAATGATTAAATAGTAAGCCTATGTATACACCTAAAATTTTGTTACTTTCACTTATGTTCTATATATTTCCTGTTACTTAATTGATTTTGATATATACTATATATAAATCACTTCACATGTAAAATATATTTTTCCGAAGAATAGTTATATTTTGTATTATTTTATTATAGCATACAGAAAATATTTTGCTATAGGTAATGCAAGGGGCACTTCATTATTTTGTATCAAGAGTATTAGTGTGTCCTTATACATTTTCTCATGCAAGTCAACATAAGCTGTAGAACAGCATTTACAGAAACAAATCTTTTGGTATTTTGCTTGTGAATGTGCTTTAATTTGCATAGAATCTGTGCAGATATGCTTATGTATTTTAATAAGAAAAACTGATAGTTTGGAATTTTAAATTTTTCACAAGCTTTTTTTATTTTGCTTTGTTTTCTTGCTCTTGCCAATCAGAGTCATTTGTTCATTTACTGAAATGGAGAAATTGGGATTGACAAAATAGCTATTGAAATTGTAAAAGACATAATAATCTCTTTATTTGACATTAATGTAAAGTATCAAGAGTATCGGTAAACAAACATATAGCAAACAAAAACTTCCAAAACAACAACAAAAAAAGATAGATAACACCCATACCCAAGCAGGATGATTAAATGATAGCTTCTTTCTCAACAAAACCCATGGAGAACCAGAGAAAAAGCACCAGCATCTTTCCAATGCTGAAAGAGGAAACATTCAAGCCAGCATTCAACATCCAGAGAAATTATCCTTTCAAACTGAAAGTGAAATAAGACACGGCCACATAAACCTGGGACAATCTGATTCTAGCCAACCTGTAATATAAACAATACAACAGGAAGTTCTCCTGGCTAAAGGGAAACAACACCTGATACATACTGGGAACTACAGAATGGAGCGAAGAGGACTTGAGAAAAAAAAAATTGAACACATATTAAAGACTGGTTTATTTCTATTATTTCATTAAAAGACAAACAGCACTTGAAACAAAAATGTAAGTAGAAACATAGATGGAAAATATTTGCAAAATTCATCAAACTATAAGGTTAAGATTTGTGTATTTAATTTAATGGGTTTTAACTCCTTTACCAAAATTAATTATACTGTTGTGGTTATACAAGTATTTACACAAAGGGATATGATCCTAACTTGAAATAAACCAAGATAAGTAAAGGATTCATATGCCAGCCCATTCACCAATGACTGAACATAAAACCAAGTGGTGTAAGTAATATTCTGGTTACTATTGCTGCATAATAACTAATCACCAAAACACATATTGTCTACAATATATTCCATTTTTACTTGTTAGATTTTATTAGGCAATATGTCAGTAATATACTTCTACGACCTAATCCATACCTGGTACATGATGGGGACTATGGAAATATTTAGAGTATCAAAGGAAAAAAAAAATAACTGGAGTACATTAAACAAATAATAAGAGAAAAACTCCACTGCTTGGGTAGGTCATTCCCATAAAATATTTTTAGATTATTGATATAAATATTATTAATTGGCTATAGAAGGTAAAACATCTAAAACCAAAAACATATCTCAAAAAAATAGTATGTGTGGAACTGTCTGATGTCATTAAATGGCAAAACAGCCATTTCCGTCCACCCATCCTGCTAAGAGAAACTAAGAGAGCGGGTAGATATTAAACATATTGTTTGAAAGCACCATAAACCCAAGGAAACAAGCATTGGAGGAGACTGGATCTCAGTTTGAAGAGAAGCCCAGATGGTAAGACCCAAATGTGATATTCGTTTTCCCTCAAGGCTTATGCTAATTCAAAGGAGGTGACTGAGAAGCCAAGATGCTACATAGGAAGTTTTAGATGAGAAGTTAAGCACCTGACCAGGGCTTTCAGCAGCCTCACCAAATCAGGGGATGCACATTGAGTTTAGGGCCCACCATGACAGAGAAGATCTGGAAAACAGTCCAAAGATTTACACAACATCCCTGATAGGCTATTTATTTCGTGTTGATATAAACTAGAAATAGAAAACTCTTCCCAAATCATGACATCCAGCCTCTAAAGGACTTAATCACTGATTGAGGTGAGATGAACTATCCCAGCCCACCTCAAAGCAAAAGGAAAACGCTTCCAGGATAAAAATAAAATCATCCAGGTCATACAATTATCCTTAAAGTATTTCATACAGAAAATCCAGCATGCAATAAAAAATAAGTATACATGCAAAATGTAATGAGAAATGGTTAGTTTCAGGCCTACGATCTATTTTCTTCATTTACTTGGGGTACGGGTCCACCACCGGCTGACCCGAACAGCCCTAGCCTCTTTCCTTTTGGTGGGCGAGCGAATGGCCCGGGATTCCTCTTTCCCTCCTGTCCCCTTTGGAAGGAGACCGGGGAAGAGAGCCGTGAAGCGAGGTGAGCACAACCGCTGGACCCAACCCAGCCCGGTTTAAAGGACACTCAGACGTGGCGGGGGTTCTGTCGAGCAGTTCCATTTATTATCACACAAGCACTTGCTTTTAAAGGCAAATGGGGAAGGGAGATTTTTTACATAATCTTATCAGCTTAAATGTCAAGAGAGCATGCATCCTATCTCAATGCCTACATATTGCAACCACGAGCGTGGAAGCGCGTATTTGGCCAATAAGGGCTAAGGCAAGGTTTCCGCAGACACCCCCACCCTACTTCCTCCAGGCGCCGTCTTAGGCTGCCACATTAATATGCCCTTGTGGGCCCATCCCATAATGGCGCCGCTTGTAATGTCACTTAAGGTGGCGTTAGTTTTTAAAGCCCGACAGGGTACCTGAGACAGAAAGACATACAACCTGGCAATTCAGAGTCATGGTGAGATACAAGTGCACAACGACTAGAAAGCTACAATCAAAAGAACTAACTATGACAACTGCTGGCGAGGAGGAAGAGCAACCGCAACTCTTACTGCTGGTAGGATGTAAAGTAGTACAGTCACATCCCAAGACACTTTGGCATGTTCTAGAAAAAATTAAATATACAACTCTCCTGTTATCCAGTCATTTCTTTCCTTCAAGTTTTTCAAAGACAATATGAAAGAAACAAACAAGCAGAACTACCCAAAGTATATGTTTATATGAAGTTCTGTGCAAGAAGACTTTTACTAGCATGTGAATGGTGAATGGGCTTGATCAGAAACAGGAAGGAGAAAAATAATGGCCAAGAAAGAAACTTGGTGAGCGGGGATGGACATTTACATTATTTTGCTTGTGGTAGGGATTTCATAAATATACTCATATCAAAATTTATAATGTTTCTTTGAAAGTTGTACAGTTTACTTTAAGTCAATTATAGCTCAATAAGTTATCAAAAACTGTGTAGATGTTTCAACACATGGGCATAAAGGAAAATTCATGCAATTGTTGCAAAAGAGGAAGTACTGAAAATTTGAGATTCGATAAAACACAAAATTAGAAAATAAATGAGGAATATAAACCAAAACTTAAAATAAAAACTTAAAAGTATGATCAATTAATCAAACTAAAAAATATTAATCAACAATACAAAATGGGTTTTTTTCCCCCAAAGCTTAAATATTTTAGATAAACCCTGGCAAGACTGATCAAAAAAGAACACCACCACCTGCACCATCACCATCACCAACAGAAATACAGAATGGATCATCACTGTAGATTCTGGAAACACTTAAATTATATTACAATCAAATTTATGCCAATAAAATGTTAATTACATGAAATATCACTAAAAATAAAAACACCACTTAACAAACAGATAAACTAGGAAATGTCAGTAATTCTGTATTTATTAGATAAATTGCATCTGTACTGAGAACCTTCTTACAAATGAATTCCATGTCCTGATGCCTGAATTCCTATCTTCTCCATGTAACTGAAAAAGATGTAACCACCAATTTTGCACAACCTCTTCCACAGAAAAATAACGTCAAAACACTCCCAAAATGTTTTATGAGACCCCTATAAAGTTTGGACCAGGTTGATAAAGAAAGATATTGTACATAGGGAATTACAAAGGTTTTTATGCCTCATGTCAAAAAACAAACAAACAAAACATAAAATGTAAAACTTTTGTTTTGCAAACAGATCAAAGATACCTCAACGAAAATACTCTATGAACAAAAGTGTTTCATCCAAGAGAAAATTTTTGTTGTCTTATCATTTTGAACTCAAACTAGTATGGCAAACAAAGGAGTAAAATCATATCACTATCACAACAAATAATAAAGAGATACCTTTGGACATAATTTACTACTAATTTATGATTTTTCAAAACTTAGAAAGCTGCAGCAATTATCATAACTATTGGTGAAATATGGAAAACCTCCCCCTGAGATCAGAAGACAGAAGAATGCCTACTGTCACCAGATCTATTCAACATTTTCTGGATGTCATAGCCAGGGCAATAATGCAACAAAAAGAGGGGGGAAAAGTCATAGCAATTGGAAAAGAAGAAATTAATCCACCTTTATTCATTCATTGCATGTTTATGCTTGCAGACTATCTAAAAGCAATCTGTAGGTAATGTATGACAATGATAAGTGAATTTATCAAGCTTGGTGGATACCATACAGCTAAACATAAACACATTTTTCTGAGAACAGCAATTCTTACTTTTTTATACATATTTTAAGAAATGGCACAAAAACCTACACAATGTATTTTAAGGCTTTTTAAATATACTTATTAGATAATATTTGAGAGTCATTATAACCCTGATTTTTGTTGTCGTATTTTCTGATACCATGTGAATAGACGCCTCAGAATATAAAATGAACTTGATAATGCACTGGACGTTTAATCCAAGGGAAATAAAAGAAGGCATTCTTTTTGACAAGTCTACGTGCAGCCTCCAGTTTATTGATCTCATTTACTAGTTAAAGATTTGCTCTGTCTCACTTCTAGTTCTGTCTTTAAGCATAAGTTCTCATCTATTCTGCCCTACTTTAAAAAGGAAAATATTTCATTAGTGATATCCTTTCATGTGACTACTTCTTTGATTTCCTTTTACGAATTACAAATTTAGTAGGTGCTCGGTGCAAAATTTCCAAAATTGCAGATCATATCTCTACACAGAGGTAATAATGATCAGCAGTGAAGTTTTATATGAACAGATATACACACACACATTCACTTGCACATATGACATAGTCATATACATGCACACACGTGTGAATCAAACTACAACTTACTTTCTTTTTTCATGAGTAGTATAACTTGGACATATCTTCTGCAAATATATAAGAACTACCTGATTGGTTGCTAAGATGTAAAGGCTGTAAACCGTAATAGTCATGCATTGAACCCAATATAATTAACTTAAAAATAGGTCTTTGGTCATTTTTTAACCAAACTTTTATGAACATTGCTGAGTAGCTTTGTTGATCGTAGTCCTAGAAGGAAAATTACTGTTTATAATGGGTTGACATTTTCTAAAATATCTTAAAGATACAAAGAACATGTGGCCCAGCCATTCTATTCCTTCATGCTTTTCCAAGAAAAATGAAAGGGTCTGTGCACATAAGAATGGTATTAAAATATACATAGCACGAAAAATGGGGAAGTTCCTGGGCAGGACCAGAAGGGATAAATCCAAAGGTACACCTGGAAACCTGGGTGAAGAATGAATATGTTTATTATATTATTCACGATGAGGGTTGCACAAATATGTAGATATCTCAAAATGTAATATTATTTTAAAGTTATGTAATTTGTTATGTCAACTATACCAAAATAAAGTTGCTAAAAATGTGTAGTACCCATCAAAATATGTGTCTAAAGAAACATTTCAGCATTAAAAGCAAAAGAAGAAATCCTGAAAATTTAAGGTCGGACAACCACCTCAGAATTTGGGAACAGAACAGGCAATTAAAACCAAAAGAAAACAGAAATAAAAAAGAATAAAATTATATTCAGTAAATGAAAGTCAGAAAAAAAAGTTAAAATCGACAAATCAAAAGTTTGTTTGTAATTGCTTTCCTTTTGAAAAGGTTAAAAAATTATAAATCGTGACAAGACTGATGGGAAAAAAGATAGAAAAAAGAAGACATGCATTTCAATTCCAGAAATGTAGAGTAGATCATCTTTAAAGATGCTGGTGATGCTTATATAATATTTGAAGTTATACAAAGTGACAAAATTCCAAAAAAAAAAATACATCTTACAAAATAAGAAATTCAGAAAGTCTCAATGATACTTATGTGTATTAATTGAAGCCCATAGTGAAAATCCTTCCTACAAAGTTTCCACAGCCTAATGCCTGATTTTGTGAACTCTGACATACATTTCACAAAGAATACCAAACATGCACAACCTCTTCCACAGAATAAAAACAGTAAAAACACTCCACAGAATGTTAGTAAGATCACTATAAACTTTACACTAAACTAATAAGGACACTAGAATAAAAGAAAATCAATGGCTAATATGCATCAAGACAAAATTTTTAAAAATATTCTTATGTTTGACAAATGGAATCCAAAGACACTTTCAATTATAATACCCCACGCACGAATTGGGTTGAATCCCATGGACTGTTACTAGTCTAACTTACTCAATCTCCTTAACAAAACAAAGGACAAAATCATGTCATGATCACAACAAATACACAAGAACCATTTGACAAATTTACCATCCAGTTATGGTTAAAAGAAAAATCTCAGAAAACTGCAGCAAATATCATGATAAGTGATGCAATGTTGAAAACCTCACCCTGAGATCAGGATTGAGACAAGGGTGTCTACTATTTCCATCGATTGAACATTTTGCAGAGGTCATAGCCAGGGCAAAAATGCAGGAAAAAATTGTGTAATGACCGGAAAGGAAGAAATGAACCCACTTTTGTTCACAGATTTTATGTTTATGTTTCTAGAATATCTAAAAGCCATTTACATGTAATAAATTAGAATTAATAACTGCATCTGGCAAAATTGCTGGATTTCATACAGTTAAATCTAAACACACTTTTATGAGAATAGCAATTCTTGCTATTTTATAGATATCATAAGAAATGGCATGAAAACCCTGCACAACAAGGTTACAATTAAGTCTTTTTTCATACACTAATCAGATACAAATTGAGAATATTTTAACCCTAAATATTCTTGTCAGTTTTTCTGATATCATGGCAACAGTGGCTCATGAATATTAGTTAAACTCTAGCTTTCACTTGGCATTTCATCCTAGTGGAACAACAAAAAGATCATTCTTTGTGACAATTTCTCTTATGGCCTTCAATATAATAATTTCGCAGACTAATTAGAGGTCAGCTTCTTATACATCAATCACAACTAAATTAAATTATTTCTCCCCATAAATTTTCTATATTTTTCTCATTATTTTTTCTTTTATAACTCTGTTCTAATTCTGGCTTTAAGCATAATTTCTTACCTGGACTGTAATGTACTCATTAAAAAAAAACAAATTCCATAAGAATCATTACTAATATGCTGTCATTTGAACATTTTATTTTCCTTTATTAATTACAAATAAATTGTTCACTCGATGTAAAATTTCCAAAAAGTACAGATTCATGTTCTTTCACAGGAGTAACCACGATTAGCAGTGAAGTGGGTAATTTAACAAATATACATATCAATATACATAAATAATACATTTATGTACATGGGAACACGTGAATAAACTACAGTTTGCTTGTTTTTTTACTAACAATATGTCATTACGATATCTTCTGTAATTATTAAAGATTACCTGATTGGGTCTAACATCTGCATGGTATTTATGGTATGAACCCAGTTTATTGTATTGATAATAGCTGTTTTGCCTTTTTATATTCATATTTTCATACACTTTTGAAATGTTCTGTCAAATACAGTCATAGAAAGGCAGTTACTGTGGAATAGGATAAGTGAATTTAAAATATTCTTTAAAAATACCAAATTAATTTCCAAAACAGTCCTATTTATGCTCTCTCCAAAATCTGGTATCAATGGATAACAATGTAATATCTTGTTATTTAATTTACACTAATTGTTAATGATTTTAATACTAATAGCCAACTAATACTTATTATTGGTATATCGTATATGGATTTTACTAATATCATATGTCACAGTATGTCATTTTATAATTATTTGAATACCAAAATTATTACATATTATGTATATAAATATATGCATAAATTGTTACTTTCATTTACAGTCTATACACTCCTTACTGAATTGGTTCTGATATGCACTCTAAATAAATCACTTCACTAGCAGAACATGTTTTCCAAAGCATAAAGTTATTATATATTATATAATTAAAGTAATGCAAAATATTTTGCTATGGGTAACACAAGAGTTGTATTATCTTACAGTTTCTCACACTATTCAACATTAACATCAGATCAACAATTATAACAATTGATTTTAATATTGGCTTATGAATGTGCTCACATTCTTTTAATGTGTATACATATAATCTATGCAGATTTTTAAATGTATTTTAATGAGAAATAAAAAAATGGGACTTCTGGCTTTTGGTTTTTCCTATGTGTGGGGTTTTAATGCCCTTTGTTTTGTTGCTATTGTCAATCAAATCAAATATCCTTTTATTTACACAAATGGGAAAATTTGAATTGAATTGCTATTGAAAATAGCTATTGAAATTTGAAAATTTTAAGCTGCCAGATAAAAATCTAAAAGACCAATTTAAATGTAATAATAATAAAATCCAATAAACACAAAAGGAGGTACAAAAAGAGGGACAGGAATAAGTGATGGGAAAAATAGAAAACAAATGGCAAGATGGACAACTCTGAAACAAACTATATGAATAGTAACATTGGCTTTAAAAAGAGCAGGTCAGGAGGGGCAATAGCAATTCAATTCAACAGGAAACACTCTGAGAACTAAAGATACATCACCTTTCCAGGAATGATGATTTAAAGATGGCTGCCTTTCCAACAGAGTCCATGGAATACGAGAAAAAAGAGCAGAATATTTCCAATGCTGATGAACAAATGAAACTGTCCAAAGAATTCTATATCCAGCAAAATTTTCTTTCCAAACTAAGAAAAAAGACATATCCACATACACAAACGTCAGACAGTTTGTCACTGAATCGTCAGTAATTTCTGTTGCTACAAGAAGTTCTACAGGCTGCAGGAAGTGGCACGTGATGAAAACCGAGAATATCCGGTATGCCAGAAAAGCCCTGGGCAGAAAGACTGAGATTGCGCCCTCTGCTGACAGTAGTTGGTAGTTGTACTCATAACTTTTCTGAATTATGGCAATGCTTTTCCTATAACTGTGCCTTCACCAGTTTTGCCACTTACTAATCATCATTCACATTATAGTAAAAGACATTTTCTTGCTTACTCTAAAAACTCTTTGGAAGAAATGTCTTAGTTTCTTCTAATCTGCCCCTTACATCTGAATCTTTATCTTCCACCGTGTGACTAAAACACTCTCATGTAGTCATATGACAATATATTAAGGTTTTCTGGTTTTTTACAACTCTACAAAAAGATCTTTAAACTCTATCTCTTCAACCAAATTCTAGCTGGGTAATCTCCACATAACTTATATGACCAAAAATTTCTCTCTTCCTGCCACCTTTCCTGAAACTTCAGATTTTACAGCCAAATCAATGGGTTCCTAACCCAGCATTACACATGTTTATCATAGGAGGTTTTATTATATACATATACATGTGCATATATATATGTATATATATATATGTATGTATACGTGTGTGTGGTATAACATATATACACACACACACATTTATTTTTAAATAACTCCGTATTTTCTGAATGTTTGTGAAGTGGATGACAAGTTTTCTTCTCTGGATCCCCACAGTACAAAGCACATAAGAGGATCGTGATAAATTTTAGTTATTTAATAAGTGAAGAATAAAGTCCAAGTTGTAATCTAAATATTGATCACGAAAAACAAACGAGACTCAAATTTGTAGATCTCTATACAAATACAAGCCTCACTACGGGTAAAATAATGATTTTGTTAAGGTTTAGGCAGAGATGATAGTATACCCGGAGCTCATAGAGAAAAGAGCTTTTATCCCCAGTATTTAAAACTAAGTGTCTGTACACTATGGCAGTAATAAGTATGTATTGAAAAAATGAGTGAATAAATGAAGTCTGTCATCATGTTACTAATGTTATTGATCAAATTATTAAGGAAAAACTTTTAAAATGTAATCTATAACATGAGCCTGAGACTGTGGCAATGGAACTGGGCCTTTCTTTTTCGCTAGCTCTGTGAATGTGAATTTCCTGTGAACATGAAGAGTTGCCAGCCTGTTACGTAGAGAGCAGGCTTAAGCCGTGCCACAGTGTTCAACCTACGTCATGAAATTTATAACAAGCACGCATGCAAGCTCGGGGTGTTTCTTTTTGTTCGGTGGTATGTCATCAGAAACTCTTCTGGCTTGCTACTTTGAAATACCACTGGATCTTCATTGATGAATAGTGGAAGCTCCCTGATCAGTGTCCAAAATGAGAAGGAAAAAGAGAAAAACTTAGATGTCATCATTGAAAAACATTTTGGAGTAAAACAAAACAAAACAAAAAGGCAGGTCACCTCAAGGGAAAGAAGAGGTCACTAGTTCATTTTATATATAATGTTAAGTGTTTATATAAATAGTTGGAATTAAAGCATTTTGATTGTTGAGCTTGAGCACTTTCTTAATTGGCAGCTGCTTTTAAGCCACCTACAGAAATTTAATAATTTACTCCCTATAAAAGGTTTGACCATGGGCAAACCTCCCCTACAAACTACCTTCTACCTTAAGAGAGAGAAGAGGGGAGTCTTATCGTGGTATGTCTTGAAGCTGAGCTTGGATCATTGACATAGTGCAATAGTTAAGAAGGGCTAGAAACCAGAGCTGATAATGTCTGATTGTCATGTAAAATTAACTTAAGTAGAAAATAAAGCAACCCTTTTGACCTAGAGCCTGTCTCTTAGAATACTGAACCATCCATTCCCTGACTTACAGAAAGTACATGCTTATCACTTTAGAGATCTCAATGGAAAAAAAGGATGTTCTTTGATTATTGGTCAAAATTTTCCTATGCCTTTGGAATTACATATAGCTTTTCAAAATCACTTCTAAAATTATTAAGATTTATTACACTCAGATCAAGTATTCAAGGGACAATAATCTTTGTTTAATCCTACTTGTCACATGAAACACAACTTAAAGGTACAGAACACAATGAAAAAATATTTCCATAAATATGTGCCACCACAGACAAAGAAAAAAATTATATCACATTAATTTTCACGTGCTGAGAGAATGGAACCATACTTGGGTCTATCTTGCAAGAAAAAAATTATTATTGCCTCACGTCAAGAGAAGATGGCGTCGTCAGAGAAGACTGACTGCAGTCAGGAGAATCAACTCTACCTACAACAAACAAGCAAGTAAGCAAGTCTTGAAGAATATCCTTTTATGAAAATCACTGTAATTTTCTGAAGAGGTTTTGACTGATATGTATACTGTTTATATTAATATATTTTTAAATCACATAAAGTGCTGACATTACATGATATAATCATTTCTACAGAAATTCTGCATATATTATGGACTACATAAAGGCATTATGTAATTTGGGTCTTGCATAAATTGTCAGTATACAAATATATTAATTAATAAATTATCAATATATTATCAATGATATTATCAAAATATTATCAATGATAATAAATTACCAGTATACAAATCACTGTCACACGGAAAATCTATTCCATTTGTGAAATATTCTGGCTTTCAATATGAAAGAAGAATCAGGAAACCCTGTTTATACACCCACTAAAACAATGAACTATGTCATCTGTCTTACTGTTCTGCTACGCTGTCTTACACTATTGCCTTGATGCATCTACCTAATTTATAATAATCGAAAAACACTTGATCACATTTTAATTTTTTTATTTAATGTTAACAAATATAATTAATACATGAGCATACCCTTGAGATAAAAAATAAAAAGTAGGAAAGGGAACAGAATAGTTAAATCCATTTGCTCCCATATCGCTGTGGATATTTAACACCTGTAAGAAAAGATGCACAAGTATTTTATAAGCCTCACGAACAGCTGGGCTCCAGGATTTCTTTTAAGCTGTCTCTTAAGTTTTCTTAGTAATATATGTGGAGCCCCCCAAAACCCTAAAAATATCTGCAACTATTAATCATAACCTTTATTGAAAAATTTTAGAATTATAATCTGATCATAAAAGATAATTCATACATTTTACTAAAGAAGAATATGGCCAAAGGGACAAAAACATGGAGTAAATATTGAGATTTTAACTTCATTAATAAATATATATGCATATGTGTGCATGTGTGTGTGTATATATATACATATATATCGTTTGTACACTTAATAGGCCACTATTTTATCTATTAATACTAACAAGAGAACATATGTTATTTTCCTGTATTAGCAAATAGCACACAGTAAGCTATGGTAATCCCAAAAGAGGAGATAAACTGTTCAATATGTAGACAGTATATGAATACAGAAAATAAACAGAATGTAATTCTCTTGTACTTTCCATAAAGATTGATCTACCATCTTTATATATGATCAGGAATTTTATAAACACTTGAATTCACCATGATATCTCTTCTTATTCTTTGAATGTGTGATTTTTCTTTGCCTTCAACACCTTCCTATTCATCTTTCCAGTCTGGTGTCTATATTACTTTATTCTGAAAAGCCTCCTCTCCAGATCAAATTGAATAGCCTTGTTAGGTGGTCCGGGAAATTCATTAGTCGTTGAGTTTTTAAATTGTTTCTCTTCTGCCACTCAACCTTTTCTCTGTTAAGGCAGCATTTGAGCTTCTCTTACTCACTGTTGTAATCTGTGCCCCTACAAGAATATCTGGCACATCCTGAATTTCAAATACACATTTCTGTATGGAAAGAAAACTATAACCAATATGTAGAAGAATACCTGGAACACAGTAGTTACTCAAAAAACGTTTGTACATGCTTTATTATCTTTAGAACTCCCATCTCCTACTGTAAACATAATTTCACTTAAAAAGTGATAACTAAGAGTTTTTTACTTCATTTCCCAGAATTTTTCATTCATAGTGATCAGTATGGATCAAAATGAAAGAGTCTATTTGGAATTGGATTTTACATGGAACAATCATCATGGGCCTAGACAGAACACTAACCAATGCCTGTTTCTTGCAATAGACCATGTATAGAATCCTCCTGGAAATATCGCATTGAAATTGTCACTGAGCAGGATGGGATAAAACACCCTTATCTGGGCTCATAAAATGATTTAAGGGCTTGTTTTCCGAAGCTGGCTACAAGACCAGGCCTTGTGACATAATAGGTTATTTTAATCTGGAGTTATTCTCGATAGTGAATGGTGCTCCGGGATATATCCCAGAACTGAGATCCATAAGTGAACTTATAGTAGAGGTGACATCTCCCTTGAGTTGCCAGAAACTGACCCATCGCCAGCTTCCATTCAGCATGGAATAGAATAACCTCCTATTCAGCATGGAATGGGTGCTTAATTAAGAAGCCTTCCACCTTTACTACAAACTACCTTCTGAAGAGTCTACTGTAAGTGATATATTTCATTCTTGAAAATCCTTATGAACCTTTTAGTCTGATGTTGTGTGTGTCATCATATGGTCTTGAACGTCAAGCAATCAAGATTTCCACTTTAAAACCCTTTGATAGCCATTATTTAAGGAAAATGTAAAAGATTTAGTAATATTACAAAGAAGAGTATTTTAAAATGACGGTAGAATGCCAATTTTAAAGTTTTTATAAAATTTTGATTTTAAATACTAAATTATACATATTTGTAGATGCATATTTGACAGCTATAAACTATTTTAATTATTACACCACATGAAAATATAATTTTTATCAATTGCAACTGGCATAATCAATGGTATAATTAGGGCATTTTACTTTGTGCAATTGGTACACAGAATTGATATTTACTAAGTACCTACTGTCACAGTAACTTTCTAGTAGCAGCATTTAGAAATTTCAATCTTAAATTCAATTCACTTCTCACTTGGCAATTTGAATTAATTCTGTCTGATCGAGGACTCTAGCAATAAAATGAATTCTTAGTTGTAAAGTAAGCATATTATAATGATTATTTCGAGTCTGTCAGTTTGGGCATTTTCACTACAGTTTAAAGTGAACTTCAAAAACGTATAAAGTCATGAGCTGTGTAATGATAGAGATAGATGGCGACAAGTAAAATATAAGGCAATTTGGAACATAAAATTAATAGATAGACTGAATAGCTTGATTGCATATGTGATTTCCCCCTCTATGAAATATGCTCATATTAATTGATACAATAATCTAAAATGGAGAATAAAGCAAAACTTGGTGGCCTCATGATACACTCTATTGCTAAATAATTATTTCAAAATATAATACGTTTGAATCTTAATCATAAACTACGGTGCCCATATTAATACACTAACAAAATTAAAGGTGATTTATAAAGGTGGTAGAATTTGATACAATATCACTTATTCAAGTCCTTAGAGAAAGAGTTGCTTTTATACTGTCTATTGTCAGCATCCACTTAAATATATTTCTTAATTTTATTCATCACATACTAGAATTACTCTGTACAGCATCTTCTTAAAAGGATTCTGTTCTTTGTGCCATAATGCCAAAATCAAATGGCTTTTTCAAACTAACTGATCATGTATAATACTGAAAGTATGCATTTGTATATACTGTTATTGTAGAAATAAATTGAGTTAGTTTCTTAATGCTTATTAATTTGTTTTTGTTTTCATTCTTTAAGGGCCACTGGCTGGAACCTGGGAAGTCAAGTAACTTACTGTTACAAACCAGCATCTATGCCCCCCGACCCACCCCCACCCCAGGGGTTCATTCATTAGATTCAAGTCAACCTTTCTATTATATGAATAGTTCCCTTGTTGCAATCACTGTGTAATCTTCATTTTCATTAACAATGACTGTTCATCTTTATAATGATTTTATTGCCTAAACCTATGGGATTAATAATGACAGGTACTTGAAGAGCTCACTATTTTTATCAGTGACAAATAGCAAAAACTCTTTTCATGTTAGTCCCTTATAATTTCTGTTTCCTTAGATAAGTGTGAAAACCACTTTTATGTTCATTATTAAACTTTACTCCTTAAACTGCAATGACTTAAAAAACAGGACAAAACACTTCCACTAAATCTTACAATAGGAGCCCTGGTGATACACTTAATGAATAATTTATTTCATTTTATTTTTCTGCGTCATATATAAGAATATCCAGAGCAAACCTGACTTAGGGAGTTGTTTAAATTATTAGTGTTCTCTACATTTTGTTGGCTGAATTTGATTAGGGAATGGAAACTAAATCAGAGTTTATATTTCAATGTATTTGCTTTGTCCTCGCATTACGAGAATGCATGTACAGTCCTTAGGCCATGGCACAAATGCCCTCATTAGCAAATCCAAGTGAAAAAAAAAAATCAGACTGGAAAGAATATGGAATAAGGAAGAGCATAAACAGAGTTTCACATTCTCTTATTTCTTTAATGTCTCCCTTATTTATCTCTTCTTGAGCTGCTACAAGGTAATGGAGAATATGTTCAAAGCCATGGATAGAATAGGCTGATAGTAAAGCAGCACTTCAAGAAAAGTGGAGGTAAATCCAGTCCCGTATACGAGCTGGGAGAGTGATAAGAGAGAAGGCCCTCTGCCCACAGAAAAGGACGACTCGCATTTCTTGCTATAGCAGAGGTTGTTCCAGTTATTTCTGTTTCCTGGAAGAGTTTGTGTAATTATTTTTATATTTTTATCAAATATTTGCTATACTTCTGCAATGAAACCAACTGTGTTTAAAGTTTTCTTGGGAAAATAATAATTAATGCAATTTATTTAATTGTTATAGAACTATGCAGCCAGTTTTGGTATCTTTTTGTAATTTGCCAATTTCATCTAAATTTCCCAATTTAGTGTCATAGGGTTATGTTTGTTATCATCTCATTATCCTTTTTTTGGTATCTCATCGATTGAAATGGGTATTCTTATCTGGAATGCTTGTAGGGATTCCGTCTTATTGCTATGTTTTTCTGATTATTTAACTAATTTTTTGTGTTATTGATTATCTCCTAGTGTATATTATTCCCCTTCTCCTCCTGTTTTGGGTGTAGCATGCTTTTTCAGTATCTTTATTATCAGTATACTTTAATATTATTGAAGTAATGTCTGTTATCCCTTGTAATACTGGTTTTGATCTACAGATCATTTAAGTGGCATTACTTCAAACATGGACAGGAAGTTAGTTATCTTTTTATATTGATTTCTGAAACAGTGCGTACTGATAAGAGAAGATGCTCTGTAGGTTTTCATTTCTTTGATATTCATTGAAATTTGTTTTATGATCATATGGCCAATTTTTGTAAGTTTGTAATATGTGCTTGACAAGACCATGTACTCTATAATTCTTCCTCAAAGTCAAAAAGCAAATGGAAGAAAACCTAATTTTTGGAAAAGTCACTTCACAAAAAAGGAGACCCAAAGAGTCAAAGTATATGGTTTCTAAATATTATTATTAGTGGGATACTTCTAAACACTTAAACACTCATCTGAATGGCTAAAATTTAAATTCCACTGTTTTAAAGTTTCCAGTGTTTCTGTTCAAATAGTAGTTTTTTGTCTAACTGGTGCTCTTTTCTATGTATCTCTCCTCCTTGGACTTTACAGAAATTCTCTATATTTTTTTGTTTATACGTATTTATGGGGTACACAGTTGACTATCAGTATTTGTGTACAGCATGTGATGATCAAATGAATGTGATTAGTATGTTCATCATAACAAATAGTAACTACTCTTTGTATCCCCGACCCGATTAGACCCTAATCCCCCTTCCCCTCTCCCTTTCACACCTCTAGGTCTGCTCCCTCCTTCTGAAAGCTCAGTGTTTTATTGTGCTCTCTCTCTCTCTCTCTCTTAGTTTCTTTCTTTTTCTTTCTTTCTTTCCTCTCACTTATAAGTGAGATATTTCTCTTCCTGTGCCTGAATTATTTCACTTAATATTATTTTCTTCAAGCACATCCACGTTGCTGTCAATGGCAGAATTTCATTCGTTTTTTATGACTGATAGTATTCCATTGTGTGTATAAACCACATTTTCCTTGTCTGGTTGTCTGTTGATGGTCATTTAGGTTGGTTCCTCATGTTGGTTATTGTAAATAGAGCTGCAGTGAAAATGGGAGTACAGGTGTCCCTTCAAAGGTGATGATTTCCACTCCTTTGGATGAATACCCAACAGTGGAATTGCTGCATGGTATGCAGTTCTATCTGTAGTTGTTTGAGAAACTTCCATGCTATTTTCCATAGTGGCTGCACTAATTGACTGTCCTACCACCAGTGCAGAAGAGTTGCCTTTTCTATACATCCTCTCCAGCATTGGCTGTTCTCAGTATTTTTGATAATAGCCAGTCTATCTGGGGTGAAATGATATCTCAACATGGTTTTGATTTGCATTTCCCTGGTGATTAGTGATGTTGAGCACTTTTTCATGTGTTCGTTGGCACATGTCTTCCTTTGAAAAATGTCCGTTCAACTCCTTAGCCCATTTTTTTTTTTGATTGGATTATTTGGTTTTTGACTGTGAAGCTGTTTGAGTTCCTTGTATATTCTGGATATTAATCCCTTGTTGGGTGTCTAGTTTGCAAATGTTTTCTTCCATTCTGTAAGATGTCTTTTTGCTCTGTTAACTGTTTCTTTCGCTCTCCAGAAGGTTCTTACTTTGATATAATCCTATTTGTTTATGTTTGTTGTCGTTCCTGTGCTTCGGGGGTCTTATTCATGAAGTGTTTGCTCAACTCTACTTCCTGAAGTGTTTCCCCTCTGTTTTCTTCTAGGAGTTTTATAGTCCCAGGTCCTCCACCTAAGTCTTTAATCCATTTTGAGTTTACTTTGGTACATGGTGAGAGGTATGGGTCTAGTTTCATTCTTCTACACATGGATATTCGGTTTTCTCAAGACCACTTGCTGTCTTTTCCCCAATGTATGTTCTTGGTGCCTTTGTCAAACATCAGTTGGATGTAAGCACCTATTTTTAAACTGATTTTTGAAACTTCCCTGCCATTGCATCTTCAAAATTTTTTTGATCTAATATTTATTTTTTCTCCTTTGGAGCTCCGATTACAATAATGGTGGGATTTTTTCTTGCATACTATTTATCTTACACTTTCTTCTGTATTTTTCAATTATTTTTTGTCTCTCCGAGGTTCTTTCTTTCACTTTTGTTTGGTTTTAGAATTTCTATTTGGTTCTTTTAAGAAGCTGCTCTGTTACTTAGATGTGGTCTCTAGTTCTCTGTAGCTATTATAAGAGGAATCAGATTAGTGACACAACATTAAATGTATTACTGAATAACTGGAAGGACTGAAAAATAGGAAATGGCTGAATCTCAAAGCCACAAAGCAGAAACAGGCCAACAAGGAGACTTCAGACCCTGCCAAGGTCAGGCACCCAGAATGAGGAAACTTCCTGTCAAATCGGAAGCTAGAACTCTGTATGTCTGCCAGTTCTCAAGCCATGCTTCCTCTGCCGTAACCTGGAAATCACTGCTACAGCTGCTGTTTCCAGAACTCTGATGCCTTTGCCATAACCTAACAGCAGTTCTTAACCGATTTATTCTCAGTAATTTTTACACTCAAAAATTACTGGATACCCACAAAGCATTTTACTTATATAGATTATATATATTATTATTGATATACTATTGATATCAAAATTAAAACTGAGGAATTGTGTCGTTTTTTAATCAATTTATTTAAAAATAGCAATGGTAAAGGTACTACAGCTAAGTCTATCAGAGCAAGAATGCATGTACAATAAACTCATATAATCTATATTTGGGACAAGGTTTTTATTGTGTTGGTGTTAATTTGTAGTCTTGATGTCAATTCAGATGACAAAAATAGCATTTACAAATATGGCCATATTCATCAGCATCAGAATTCATTGGGAATTACTACTACTTTACATTGCTCATTGCCTCCAAAAAAAATACATTAGCGTTTTTCATGTTTGTATATAAGAATATACAAGAATATATTAGAATATATTAGTTGGAAAATCTGTCACTTTGAATTCAGGTGGGAGGGAAAAGAATTTTTTAAATTTTGCACTGGGTATAAGCATGTTCTTAATTTGAGTAAAGATAGTAATACAATTTGAGTCTTCAGAAATTGTAATTTGTCAAGAATTTTGGTCCTGATATTAAAACAAAACTAACCAAATCCTGCTCACCATAGTATGGGCCACAACTATGAAGTTTTACAGTCCAGTGATTTTACACTGGATTAGGTTGAATGATCTTTGCGACAATTATAGATCATTATTTTAGAGGATCTATATCATTTTATTTCAGTGAAATTTGAGTAAGTGCTCTGTGTCAGGCACTATGTGAAGTGTTGACATACAATGAAAACTTAGATGTAATCATTGCCCTTTAGGAAACAATTTTAAATACACTCAAATAAACTCAAACTGTGTTTTTAAAGCACACTAATACCTTCATACCTTATATTATAGTAGTAATGAAGTGCAATTAATGCATCTAAAATTCTGGGATTTTCATTGTGTTCACAAATGGTTTCTGCATTTCACACTTTTTTTCAACCTGCTAAAAGCCTGTACTACTTAGCTATTGCTACAATAATGATGTATAATAAAAAGTGTCAATTTATCAGTAGCATAAGGTTTGGCTGATCTAGGCTTTGCTTAGCTAGTAGCTAGTAGCTCATCTAGATTTGGCTCCAGATAACAAACCAATTTTAAGTATGCTTCATGTGTCTCATTCTGCAACCCCAGATGAAGGTGTAGTGGATACTTAGTCCTTTTTTTCTGGTGGGGATAACAGATGTGCCAAGAGGGACAAGCCAAATTGTGAGAGAGTATTTTAAGCCTTTGCATACATCCATCAGCTAATACTCCATTGGCCAAAGCAAAACACATAGCCAAGTACAAATTCGTCAATCAAACAAATGCACATCAACTACTGTGAGGCGCTGGTAATAGGATGGAAGAATATTTATACTAAAGGAAAGTTAGAAATGCAACCAATGATTCAATATACCACAGTATCCCTTCTTGGCATTGCCCTGTTCTGTAAACAATGTCTGGTCACTCTTTTTAACATTAGCGATGATAGCGAAGTTTCACCTTTATGCCCTGAGGTTGCTTATATGTATTGTGGTACTCGTATTTTCACTAAGTTGTATTAATCTTTACAGTATTGTTACTTTTTGAAGGTCGTTACATGATGATATCCTCACATGGGGCCCAGGGCTTTTATTTTGGTATAGGGTTTTAAAGTATTCAAAACATAAAGAATATTTCAACTAGAAAAATGAGACTATAACTTTTTACAAAAAATGCACATATATGGGCCAGGCCCGTGGCTCACTCAGGAGAGTGCGGCGCTGGTAGCACCGAGGCTGCAGGTTTGGATCCTACACAGGGATGACTGGTGAGCTCACTGGCTGCGCGTGGTGCAGGCAATACCAAGCCAAGGGTTGTGATCCCATAAACACTCAAAAAAAAAAATGCACATATATTTGTTGAATGTTATTTCATTTGCTACCATATGGTATTAGTCTATTTTTGTTGCTAATAACAAAATATACGCATCCAAGTGATTTATAAAGAAAACAAAATATATCACTTACAGTTTCTGGGGCTGGGAAGTCCCAAGTGCATCTGGTGGTAGCAACAGTGACCCAGGGGTGTTGCATTGTAAGAAGGTGGAAGCAGGGAGAGCAGAGACAGAGAAAGACAGACTCTCCTCTTCTTTTAAAGCCCTCAGAACCATGTCCCTGACCACCATTTTTAAGCTATTCACTATGACATGGTCCTACAATCCAATCACCTCTTCAAGGCTCCACCTTTCAATTACCATAGTAGGATTTCCCACCCTCTTAACAGGCATGGTGGGGGTTAAGTAATACACAAAATTTAGGGAACACAATTCAAGCTTCAGTGAGTTTTGGGGGGACATAATTCAATCCACTACATTTGGCCCCTGGCCCCGCAAAACGTATGTCCTTTCACAAGCAAATACATTCATTTCATTGCCAAAGTCTTGACTTGTTTCAACCCAAAAATTCAAGGCTCAAAGTCCCATCTGTGAAATCAATATAAGTTATCTCCTTCCAAGGTACAATGGTGGGACAAACATAGGGTACATATTCTCATTCCAAAAGGGAGATATAGGCCAACAGGAAGGTTTAACTGGTCTCAAACAAGTCCAAAACCCAGCAGGGTAAGCATCAAATCTCAAAGCTGGTGAATCAGGTACTTTTATGCCATGTTCAACCTCCCCTGCAAGGTCCCGTGGGGGTTGCATCCCCAAGTCTTTGGGCAGCTCTGCTTCTATGTCTTTCCTGGTCTCTGGCCACACTTCAGCTCTCCCCGGCTGGTATTCCATTCTGGTAGCTCCACAAGTCTGGGGTTGCTGTGGCGGTCCTGCTCTCACGGCTCCACTAGACATGGCATTGTTGGGGTTTCTCTGCTGCACCTCTGACCCCATGTTTCCACTTGGCACTGCTCTAATGAAGGTTGTCTGAAGTGGCTCCGCCTCTGCAACAGATCACTTTCTGGGCCGGACTTTTCCATACATCCTCTTAAATCGCAGTGGAGACTCCCAAGCCGTCCCTGTTCTTGCATTCTGCAAGCCTTCACACCTAACACCACGTGGACTCTGCCAAGGCTTCTGGCTTGTGTTTTCCAAAGCTGTGGGTCCAGCCACACCTGGGGCCACTTTAGCAACAGCTGGAGCAGCCAAAGCAGCTGGGATGCTGGTGTGGGGAGCAGCATCCCAAGTTAGCCTTGGGCAACAAACCCGTGGAGGGCACCTCAGCCTTTTTTCCAGGACCATTTTGTTTCCCCAGGTCTCTGGGTCTGAAACAGAAGGGTTAGCCCCAGAGGCTTCTGCAATGCCTTCTGGGCCTTTTCCCCGTCTCTTGACAATCCCTTTCTTTTGCATTAATCTTAGCTAATGATCGCTGGGCTGCACCATTACATGCTCTCTGCTTCTCTACCACATGGGACTTGCTCGATTTTCTGTATTCATCTATTTTTGTTGCCTATAACAAAATACCTCACTGGTGGTGACGACAGTGAACCAGGGGTCTCACATTGCAAGATGGTGGAAGCAGAGAGAGAGAGACAGATTCCACTCTCTGTTCTTTTAAAGCTCTCAAAACCATGCCCCAACCACCATTTTTAATATATTCCCTACTGTAAGTTCCTCCAATACAAACACCTCTTCAAGGTTCCACCTTTCAAATACCATAATAGGATTTCCCTCCCTCTTAACAGTCACAGTGGGGGCTTAGTTTCCAATACATAAAACTTGGGGACACAATTCAAGCTTCAGTGAGTTTTGGGGGACATAATTCAATCCAGTACACCTGCCAACATTGGTAGTAACAGTATTTGATATCACTTTATAGAAAATTATTATGAATATTGATATTTATTTGAGACAAAATCTGTGTGATATGAATTTACTACTCCTCTCTATTACATTAAACAAATGCATACATGTTAACATGCTTCCATATAATAACAATACTTGGCAAATATTTTCGAATAAGTATGAAACAAAGCATTACAAGATTTTCAGAACATTTATTAAAAGATTTAGAGCTACAATAACACAGTTTTTCTACCTTTAAAAGTATCTGGTAAATGTAAAAGCATTTATTGAAATATTTGCTATATATCCCACATAAGACAAAGGAAATATTTTACTAGAAATATTTAATAGCACCCTCTCATTATTTTCTCATGCCCCTTTTGTTAAGTTGTACACTAAAGTGCAAACTTAAAATGAACTATAACTCTTTTTTGTCTGGAGACTTTAAATAGAGGTGAATTAGTGCCATGTACATTGAACTGTCAGTCAGAAATTTGTGTGTGTGATTTTTCAAAATGGAAATTTTTCTAACAACACAGAAATGTAATTTATAAAAAGAAATATTCACCTAAGACTTTGTACAAATCCGTCAAAGTCAGTGGTTGTGCAAGCCCTTCTATATATCAGTTTGAATGTCTAGGATATAAAGGCACAGTGAACAGGTGACCACGTAGGTCCTCCCTTCAAAGTTTAAAATGACTAAAGAAATAAACCACCTAAGATCTGTGTGATACTAAAATCATACAAGTATTGTGCCTGGTGTTTTGTCATGTCATTTATCTAAATTCCTTATATATTGATAAGATACAATTGTAGCTATGAAAAAACACCTTTTAAATATTAAAGATCTAGAATCTTTTAGTAAGTGTCAAAATAACATCAAACAAAGAGGGTCCAATTCTGGCAAGCTCGTGACCTGCTAAAACTGCTTTTGAATGTTCCTATGTAAGCCACATTAGAGTAGTATTCACCAGGCCTCCTATGGGCTAATATATAAAATAAATCAGATCCTTCACAAGTTTTACTTCCAGGGCTGTAGAATCATGCAGCCCCCTTTGACTGAATGAAACAGTTCTTTCTGGCATTTCTGAGAGCATGGACATTTTAGGATATTTCTCCAAGTACAAAGTTGTCTGCTGGTAAAAGACCCACCTTGCTTTTGTCTTATGAACTGTACCACATCTTCATATTTCATTCCGCCTTCAGTTAACGCTAGAGCATCCAGCATTGGAGCTCTCCCAAGACCCGCAGCATGGGGAACCGCAATTCAAAAACCGGGATCTTCACGAAATTTATTTTTTTTACAAGTTTTGCCCACATATAAACAATCTGGCTGAATAGTGGTGCACCATCACCAAAAGGCCAGTCAGAACCTCCGTGTCTTCTTTCTCCAAAATGACAGGGTGATAAGTCAATTCACAGACTCTTACTATAGTGGTGGCTCCATCCTTCTGAAGTTCCTGTAAGAATATGTTGGGCACTGGTTGAGTTGTGCATAACATGAAATCTCATATTCCTGTATACAGTCTCAACAGGAGCAGGGCGGTTCATTCCAGCTATGTTGATGTAATTAAATTTTTAAAACACACAGAAAGATTTTTTTTTTTTAATTTTATTTTGTCGATATACATTTTGGCTGATTATTGCTCCCCATCACCAAAACCTCCCTCCCTTCTCCCTCCCCCCCCCAACAATGTCCTTTCTGTTTGCTTGTCGTATCAACTTCAAGTAGTTGTGGTTGTTATATCTTCTTCCCCCCCACCCCCGGTTTTGAGTGTGTGTGTGTGTGTGTGTGTGTGTGTGTGTGTGTGAATTTATATATTAATTTTTAGCTCCCACCAATAAGTGAGAACATGTGGTATTTCTCTTAAAACACAGAAAGATTTTAAAATAACAGACTTCTACTACAAAATAGTCCAGTTGAATACAAAGTTAGGAGTAATAGGAAATGAAATGAACCTCCAACCAAAAAGCATCACTGTTTCAATCAAGTAATACTGAGTCAACAGATAATAAGTGCACTCAGTTTTACAAAATCCTGGTCCTGTATAATGTTTGGCCATTGAGTTTAGCTATTCGGTGTCCCAGTTATTCATTCTCATGGGAACTTCTCAAATATTAACGACTTTCTGGAGTTCACGAGTCTGGGTAGAGGTTGGGCCGGGCCTGGCAGTAATCTCCACTGTCCCTCAGAAAGTCCATAAATGTGAGACCACGTACACTGGGGAGACTGAAGGATATGTTCACTCACTGGTGAATGTACCCTAATCAGATAGCTGGTCTCGAGGCAGATATGGCACTACCCAATGCTCAGCTCTGGGGAAAGCAGGCCCATTACCACCTGGGCCCCACACATGCCTTATGTGGCTTGCTTTTGTCACAAACCCTTCCTTTCTGTCTTTTGTTCTCACAGTGAATGGAAAAGGGCAATCCAGGCCACCAGTCAAGATGAAGGGATCCAGCTCCCAGTCAAGATGGTGGAATAGGCAGTCCCCAGCATCACTCTCTCCCACAAATCAACCAATTTACAACTACTAAAAAGTGAGGGCAACAAAGCTGGGGCTGCTAAAGCTCAGGGGAAGAGGAGGAGACACCTACGGAGTTCATGAAGGCAGGAGATGCCACGATGAGGAAAAGAAAGAACCGCTCCAACCGTTTTGAGCCCCAGCTGCTTCAAGGCTGGAGCTGGTGAGCACATGGAGCAGGACCTGGCAAAAGCTGAGCTGTGCCCTTCGGATGAAGTTGCTTGGAGGCTTCAGGGGAGAAGAGGGCCTTGCTGGCTCCCTGACATTATCTTACCTTTTTTATTTAATTCATAGTTTCAAAGCTTACGTAAAATTTAGAATCAGGAAATGAACTTCCATACCTTTATAGCAATACCAAAACTTGCATTTATTTTTAATGGCAATATTGTGGTACAATTGTTATTGAATAAACTATTCATATTTAATAGGCATAATTTGATAAATTTTGACATATGTACACACCCATGAAACCATCAAGATGATGAGCATATGCATCATCTCCAGAAGTTTCCTCATGGCCTTTTATAATCCCTCCCTTTAACTCTCATTTCTGCCCCCACTCCCATCCCTAAGCAACCACTCGATTGCTTTATGCCATTATATATACATTTGGATTTCCTGGAATTTTATAAAAATAGGATCATACAGTAGATATATTTTCCTGTCAGGCTTCTTTCTCTTAGAATAATTGCTTTGAGATTCATCCATCTTATAGTATGTACTGTGGGTTGAATCTTGTCCCCCAGAAAGATATGTGGAAGTCCTAATCCCAATACCTCAGAATTCGACCTTATTTGGAATAGGGTTGCTGCAGATGTAATTACTGAAGTTAAGATGAAGTTACACTGAAGTGGGGTAGACCCTTAATTCATTATGATTATTGTTCTTATAAGAAGAGAAAGAAAGACACATACATGGGAGAGAAAGATGCCATGTGATGACACAGGGAGAGATTGAAGTGCTGCAGCTGCAAGGTGGGGCTTAATCCAATATGACTAGTGTCCTTGTAAGAAGGAGACATTTGGACACAGACACAGACATGCACAGACAGAAGACTGTGTTGAAGACACGTGGGAAGAACACCATGGTGAAGATGGAGGATCACCGTGATGCATCTATAAGCCAAGGAAAAGCAAAGATCGCCAGGAAACCACCGGAAGCTAGAAGAACAGATTCCCCCCTGCAGGTTTCAAAGGGAGCATGCCCTGCCAACACCTTGATCCCAGACTTCTAGCCTCCAGAACTCTGAGATGATAACCTTCTCATTTTTACACCATCCAGTTTGGGTACTTTGTTATGGCACCCCTCGTAAACTAATACAGCATGTATCAGAACATCTTGCCATTTTGTGGATATATCACAATTTGCTTATCCATTCACCATTGCTGGACATTTGTGTTGTTTCCAGGTATGTGCTCAGTGGCACTGCTAGATAGTAGAGTACATTCAACTTTAATTTGACTAAATACTGACAAATTGATATCCAGATTTGCAACAGTCAATATGCCCAACAGCAGGACACAAGGGCTCCTATTTCTCACATCTTCACCAATACTTGCAGTGTGCTACTTTTCTTATTTGCCAATGTAAAGCATTATTTTTCTTGTTATTTTAAATATATTTTAAAATTACTAATGGGTTTGATTATCTTTTCATATATGCACTCATTTCTTGGGCACCCTCTTTGCTGAGCTGTTTATATCCTCTGTTTATATTTTCATTGCTTTTAGATATTGCAAATACCTTTCCTCTTCTTTTATTTGTAGGTTAGGTTTACACTGAACGTCACTCATCAGGGGAGGATCCTTATTTTGATGTAACTAAATCAATTCTTTTCTGGGCCTCTTGACTGATGTTTTATGAGCCTTATTTAAGAAGTTCTCTCTTAAAATGAGGGGATAACTCTCTTCTACTAAATTGTTCTCTATTAACTTGATAATTTTGTCTTTCATATTTATCATTCTAAACCACCTAGAATTCACAACCTTATATCTGATAAAGCAGAGATCAGGTCTTATTTTTCCATACATGCTAAGGAGGATTTCCTAACATCCTGAGACTGACAATGTTATAGTCAAATGCTATCTATTGATTTCAGGGCTCTTGTTTATTTTCCTTTTTGAGATCACATGTTACCCAGGAAACCTAAAGTTGTAGCATTTAGATTAAATACAGTGTTTCTCAAAATCTAGTAAATAGTGCATACTTGCCATCATACTTGAGAGACAATGGAAGAAATCTGTTCTTTTCCCCAGTTAATATAAAAAGCTAAATTGTCATATATGAATATATTCCAGTGATTTGTCTATTCTTGAGCCAATAACACATTCCATTGTATACAGTGTAAGTAGTTTAATATGTGGAGAGAAATTCCCTGTTCATTTCTGTTTTTGCAATTTTTTCCTTGGAAATTATTTTGTCTTCATTTCTCTATAATATTTTTCGATTATGTTTAATTAATAAAAGTAACCTTGTTTTGAATTGTACTGCATTTATAGATTAGTGTAGGAGAAATTGCTAATAAGTATTGAGTTTTCTCACATAAGAAAATAGTTTCCATTTATGGAAAGTCTCCATTCTGTGCTTTAGCAGAGATTGTTTATTCATATAGACCTTGCATATTTTTTGTAAAATGTACATTGCCGTTTGAAAGTTGGCTACAGATTAAGCCCAAATCTTAGTATTTGACCAACTTCCCCTCCTTTAGAAACTAGAATTCTATTCATATACTAGTTTGCCACTTGGAAAATTACAATCCTAAACATGTATGTCATAAACAAGTATCTGTGTGTGTTATAGAGATTTAGAGTTACTGCAGACTTGTTTTGTTTCCCTCAGACCCCACTAGGAATTCTTTCACTGGGAGCCCTCTCTAGGAAAATCACCCACTTCCTAAAGAAGTGCAATACTGAGCCTTCAGTCTCGTGTCTCTAAATTAGGAAACAGGCCTCCAGTACTCCCAGCTCTCTTTTTCTCAAGTAGTTCATTAAGGATGGATGTTTACTTTAAGTCTGAGGTAAGGAAACACTTTCTACAAAGGGCCAAATAGTAAATATTAAAAGTTTTGCCATATGATGTCCGGCACAGCCCCTCAACTCTGCCATTGTAGCACAAAAGCAGCCACAGACAACACAAACAAATTGGTTTGTCTGTGTTCCTGTAAAACTTAATTATAAAACCAGGCAGTAGGCTAGATATGGCCTATTCAAAGTGATTTGGTGTCGTTCATCATTCCAGAATTTACACTAAAACACGTGAGTAATTTTTCATTTTACCATCAAATTGTACTATTAAATTGAATAGTGTAATTCATACCTGCAATATTGAAATATCATCATCATTATCATGTACTAAAAGATTTCACCTACTTGTATCTATTTCTGGAAATTTACTTTGTTCCCTTGACCTGTTGGTGAGTTCTTCAGGAATTTGTGATGGACTCAGCTGCCCAGATGAGCCGTGCTGGAATAATTTTTATTGTGAGACTCTAAGCACTGGGGGAAGGAGCAGTGGGGTTAGGCTGGACCCCTCATCTCTGAGGAAATTTAAAAGTGATGTCTGTGCTCTAGCCCCTAGAAAGTTTGATATAATTAGAATAAAACGGGAATCTATGTTTATTTTTCTTTAGCACCCCTCAATCAATAATTGAGAAGCCAGATTTGTAAACCACGTCCCTTATGTATTTGTTCAAAGTATATCTAGTTCTAGATGTTGCAAACATCAGCTTAACACTGGTGAAACCTACAGATTGCAGGGTCCCACTCTGGACATACGGAATCAGAATCTCCAGCGGAGGACAGTGGGTTTGCAAAAGCAACAGAACCCCATGTGATTCTTATCATCATAAAAATTTTAGAAACATTCCCTGAGGGCAAATTTCTGCTCTCTGTATTTCTCCACGCTGAAGCTCACACTGAATACCTTGGGCAAGCAGCCTTCTATCTGGTGATCATCCATCCTTGGACGCTTGCCAAAATTGTTTTGGGGGGTAGAGAACAATGGATAGAAAATTTTAAAGGTCATAAATTCTCAATAGCCACCTTTTCCATGTACACTCTCTGAAACAGATTTGACTGAGAAAGCTGTGAGTTCACAGTAAGATTCCTCCCTCTTTGTGTGAGAGTTACATACTGAGTTTTGTTTGCGATGCTCAGATATCCTTAGTCCTACTATGCAGCATTGCCTCAAGGGGTGAAAAACTCCAGGGCACCAACAAAGGTTAAAACTTGCATCAAGAAGCCATAAATATGTAACATTTCCTGTATTTTCTTGTTTTCTATATACTTCAGTGATGACCCATTTGTGGTATTTTGCCCCATGATGAGATGTTCTGATTTCAGGTACATGGTAGAGCAGGATGGTAGGAATAAAGATGATTTTTATTAAATGACTTTCCTCCATCAGACTATTGTAACAAACACATCTCCTTTGAAAAAGGGTCACATGAGAGAAAAGTAAAGAAAGGTTTGGTAAGAAATAGCGAAGCCTTAAAATGACATTTTTCCACATATGTAAACATAAGCAGCTCTTCTCAGCTTTTCTCACTACTGATCCCTAAGGACGAGCTGCTAGGCAGAAAAATATCACCTTCCAATCATAGTAATAGTGATCCTTATATTATCATATGGAACAAAAAGTTTTCATACAGAAAACTTGAAGACATACTGGATAAAATTCAAGGAGAAAAGTTTTATATGATATTTTTCAGATTGAGTATAGGCTTTTGATAATAAAGTTAAAACCTATTTTATCAAATCATTATGAAATCTCTATTTCCTTTACAAACAATTCTCATTTTATCTTCTACAATGTTTAATATTTTCTACTACTCTTTGACAAAAAATAATCTATTAGCTGTCAGATATTAAATAAAAGGCTAATTTCTATCACATTTTATTTCATTAGGAAGTACAATTTCCATAAAACTTAACTTTTTAATACTTCTAAAATTTATACTATTTAATATTGTTTTGATCAATTGTATATTAACTATTATTGTAACAAAAATTCATCCACAGGACAAATTTTACTCCTTAATACCCTGTGCCCACAGACGTAAAATGCTTGTTAAAATTTCAATACATATACATACAGTATTTTCATTTTCATACATAGAATTGGTTGTTACGCAGAATCACTTTCAAAAGTTAAAGTTATAATGTGAACATATGTCAAATATTTATTTAACTCAATAATGAGGGAAATAATGAGTGAAACAACACGTGGGGAAGTTGGTTCGCAGAAGAATTCAAATGGTGGTTACGCGGTCAATTTAAGGAAGTTATGCTGAAATACATTTGCTAAGTTTGAGACAAAGCAGCTGATATAGTTTGGATGTGGTCTCCCAGAAACTCATGCGGAAATCTGATTCCTAATGTGATAGTGTTAGAAGCTGTTTGAGTCATTGGGGAAGATTCCTCATGAAGTGATTAATGCTCTCCCTGGGGTGTGAGGGTCCTGAGTGAGATCTTACTCTACTAGTTCCCGTAAGAGCTGGTTGTTTAAAAGACCCTGGCACTTCCTCTCTCTCTCTCTTGTTTCCTCTTGCCATATGATCTGCTTGTGCCTGCTGGCTGCCGGCTGCTTTCTTCCATGAATAGGAGCAGCATGAGGCCCATGCCAGATGCAGCTGTCCCAGAATCGCAAGCCAAATAAAACTCTGTTCTTCATAAATTATGCAGGCTCAGGTATTCTGTTATAGCAACACAAAACAGACTAAGAAAAAAATTGGTACCAAGGAATGGGGTGTGGCTTATAACAAATATTTGAAAATGTGAGCAGCTTTGGATCTGGATGTTGAGGAGAAGCTGGAGGAATTTGGAGGAACAGGCTAGAAAAAGCCTAGATGCTAGTGAAAGTTTAGAAGCCAAGAAAACTAGAGGAACTTTTAAAGATGGGTTAAATTGTGGTGAGCTGAATGCTGATAGACATGTGGACTGTAAAGACCATTCTGAGGAGGTCTCAGATAGAAATAGGAAGGAGTTTTTTGGAAACTGAGGCAAAGATCACCCTTGCTATGAATAGGTAAGGAAGTTGGCTGCATTGTGTCCATGCCCTAGGACTTTGTGGAAGATGGAACTTAGGAGTTGGCAACTAGACTATCTGGCAGAAGAAATTTCTAAGCAGCAAAGCATTAAGGAAGCCACATGGGTACTTGCAATAGCCTATGCTGAGTTATGGCAGCAAAGGCAGAACATAAAGCCAGAATTTAAAAGGGAAGCAAAGTGTGAAAATTTAGAAAGTTTGCAGCCTGGCCATGTGGTATAGATGCAGAGAGCATGCAATGGTACAGTCCAGTGACCATTAGCTAAGAAGATTAGTACAAAGAAAAGGGATTATCAAGAGAAGGGGAAAAGGGCCCGGAAGGCACTGCAGAAGCCTCTGGGGACAATCCTTCCATTTCAGGCCCAAAGACCTAGGGAGGCAAAATGGTCTCGGGCAAGAGGCCTGAGGCACCTTCCACAGGCTTACTGCTCAGGGCCAGCTTGGGAAGCTGCTCCCAGCACCAGCACCCCAGCTGCTTTGGTTGCTCCAGCCATGGCAAAATCAGCTCCAGGAGTGACTGGACCTGCAGCTTTGGAAGATACAAGCCAGAAGCCTTAATGGCATCCACGTGGTGTTAGGTCTGCAGGCTGGCAGAATGCTAGAACTGTGGAGGCTTAGGAGTCTCCACCCTGATTTCAGTGGATGAATGGAAAAGTCTGGGGGCCCCGGAAGAGATCTCTCACATGGTCAGAGTTACCACAGACAACCTTAGCTAGAGCAAAGCCAGGTGGAAATGTGGGGTCAGAGTTGCAGCAGAGAAACCCCATCAGTGTCATGCCTACTGGAGCTGTAAGAGTGGGACAGCCATGGAGACTCCAGACCTGTAGAGCTACCAGAGTGGAATACCAGCCTGGGAGTCCTAAAGTGTGGCCTGACACCAGGAAAGCCATAGGAGCAGAGCTGTTCAAGGACTTGGGGACCCAGCCATCACACAAGCTTGCAGAAGTGGAACGTGGAGTCTAAGTACATGATTTGCCAGCATTGAGATTTAATGCCGGCCCTGCTGGGTTTTGGACTTGTTTGGGACCAGGTACCCCTTTCTTTTGGTATATTTCTCCATTTTGGAACAGGAATATATTCCTTAAGTTTGTCCCACCATTGTATCTAGGAAGTAGATAACTTGAATGATTTCAGAGATGGGACTTTGAACTTTGGACTTTTGAATTGAAACAAGTTAATACTTTGGGGGTAGAATAATTGAATTTGTATGTGAAAAGGACTTGAGTTTTGTGGGGCCAGGGGCTGCATGTAGTGGATTTAATTATGTTCCTCCAAAACTCACTGAGGCTTGAATTGTCTCCCAAGTTTTATGTATTAGAAACTTAGTCCCCACTATGACTATTAAGAGGGTGGGAAATCCTATTATGGTAACTGAAAGGTGCAGCCTTGAAGAGGTGATTGGATTGTAGGACTGTGCAGTAGTGAATGAATCGAAAATGGTGGTCAGGGGCATGATCCTGCAGGCTTTAAAAGAAGAGCAGAGTCTATCTTGCTCATTCTCTCTGCTCTCTCTGCTTCCACCATCTTGCAATGTGAGATCCCTGGGTCACTGTTGCTACCACCAGATGGACTTTGGACTTCCTAGACTCAGAAACTGTCAGCAATTAATTGCATTTTCTTTATAAATTACCCAGTTCCATGTATTTGTTATAAGCAACACAAAAACGGACTAATACAACAGTTTAATATTTTACCAGGAAAACAAATTTCTAGGGTTTTTTTTTTTTTTTCCTTTTTTTATTTTATAAATGTCTGGAGTACAAAGTTGACTATCAATAATTGTGTACAACGTGTGGTGGTCAAATCAGGGTAGTTACCTTATTCATCATTACAATAGTAATCATTCTTTGTGTCCACTGACCAATTTCTCATTAACCACCATCCCGTCCAACCTCCTCTCCCCCTTTCCATCTCTAGTAACCACAGTTCTATTCTGGTCTTCTAAGAGTTCAGTGTATTACTGTGATTGCTGTCTCTTTCTTTCTCTTTGCATTGTTTGTTTATGAATTCAGCTGCCACTTATGAGTGAGGACATGCTGTGTTTCTCTTTCTGCTCCTGGGTTGTTTCACTTAGCATAATTTTCTCCAGACTCATCCATGTTGCTGAAAAGGGCAGAATTTATTTCTTTTTTATGGCTGAGTAGTATTCCATTGTGTATATATACCACATTTTCCTTATCCACTCACCCATGGTTAGACATTTAGGTTGGTTCTGTAACCTGGCCATTGTAAACAGAGCTGGAATAAACACAGGAGTGCAGGTATCCCTTCGCCATGTTGTGTGCAGTATACTCTAAAGCAAATGTACTTCAGAGGGAGTGGTTTTCCAAAGCCTTACAGTTTCAAATATTGACCTTACAAAAAACAGGTAATTTTCCTGAGGGTATTGAGTCTCTGTTAGAAGATAAAGAGTTGTAACACTGCAGGTTGCTGGCTCAAAGACAGACCGATTACTGATTGATATGTAAAGATGCTGGGAAATTGCTGTAAGAAAAAAATGTTTGCTAAGATTAACTTTTGTTGGTGGATCACTTAATTGCCCTAACAGAATGTCATCTGACTTGTTTTTACTAAATGTTAACAATCCTATTGTTAAACTTGTTAAAACTTTAAGCCCACCTATGTCTCTTCCTGTAACTTCCTGGTCTGAAGAATAAATACAGTAAAAGAACCCCAATTCGAGGTTAATTTCCCAAATGGAAGGAATGCCTCTCTCTTGAGGGTTCTGGGAAATTAACCACTTTGGGGCTTCTCACTGGTCAGAAGAGATGGGCTTGAGTAATCCTTTGCAGCTCCATCACCTAGGAGAAGAGAGGTGACAAAACCATGGGAGGCAAAGCAACAATGGTGATTTCCATTCTTTGGATATATACCCAGAAGTGGTATTGCTGGATCATATGGTAGTTCTATCTGTAGTTGTTTAAGGAACCTCCATAGTGTTCTCCATAATGATTGTACTAAATTGCAGTCCCCCCAACAGTGCAGAAAGGTTCCCTTTTCTCCACATCCTTACCAGCATTTGTTGTTCTCTGTATTTTTGATAATAGCCAGTCTAAGTGGGGTGAGATGATATCTCAAAGGGGATATAATTTCTATTTCCCTGATGATTAGTGATGTTGAGCATTTGTCATATACCTGTTGGCCATTTGCATATCCTCCATTGAGAAATGTCTATTCAGCTCCTTTGCCCATTTTTAATTGGATTGTATTTTTACTGTAAAGTTATTTGAGCTTCGTCTATATTCTGAATATTAATCCCTTGTTGGATGCATGATTTGCAAATATTTTCTCCCATTCTGTAGGTTGTCTTTTCACTCTGTTCATTGTTTACTTTGCTGTACAGAAGCTTTTTAGTTTGATATAATCCCTTTGTTTATTTTTGTTGTTGTTGTTGTTGTCTGTGCTTTGGGGGTCTTATTCATAAAGTCTTTGCCCAGTCCTATATCTTGGAGTGTCTCCCCTATGTTTTCTTTAAGCAGTTTTAATGTTTCAAGTCTTTATTAAAACAGCAGTCACATGCAATACTCTAAAGGACTGATGGATATAAATAATTTCCTTAATTATAAAAGGGAAGGATAGACTGACTGATTAAATTTAGCCTGTGTAAAATGAAGTATGCATGTTACAATTTACAGGTAACTAACCAGATCAGAATAGAAAGAATAACTTCCAAAGCAGTAAAGAGGGAAAAGGAAACAAACACTAAAACAATCCAACGGAAAGCTGGAAAGGAACACAAGTGCCCGGGGCACTCAGTTCATGCACTCAGATGTGCAAGTTATTTAATTCCGAGTTTTATAAAATTGGACATAAATTCTGTTTCAAGCCACCATTGTTTAGTGGGGCTGAAACTTACTCACAGTAACTTACGTTTTCTTTCCCAACATTTTTCTTAAATTAGCACTAAATTCCAGTATCGGGGCACATTGTTACTACTGAAGTATCCCACCATACATATAAAGTTCTGTGCATAGCACGGTGCTTGGCACACAGTATAAGTTAGCTGTTTTACCTCTCTTCGTTTCAAAGGTAACAGTGGGAATTTTACTAGCTACCTCTTTAGCAACTACGGTGGTGAGTGTGATGACAATAGTCTGCAGAGTACTGTCATTTTTCGAGAGAGAATTCAACTTAACATGACCATTGGAAGCATGGGTAAAGCAGACAGAAAGACACCGTTACTGTGTATGTGCTTAGATTGTTCATAGACCTTATATATTATTTCCATATTTCTACGTTATTGTTAATAAATGTACACAGCAGCTGCATTTAATGGTTTTAATACTTAACGTACTTTCACTATAGATTTTGAGACACATTATATGTTGGTGAAAGAACTCAGTTTATGGAATCAGATGAACTTATATCTAAATACAGGCTCACTAACAGTAGTTATGTGCCTCTGTTTCTTCTAAAAAATAGAGTCATCTGCTGTGCTGGTCCAAGTTTTCCAGGAAGCAGTCAGCATGTGAAGATTTAGTGTGCAGGAGTTTTCTTAGGGAAACTGCCTATGAGAGGCAATGGAGAGTGTGCTGGAGGAGGTGAGAAGAGCCACCAGGTACAACTGAGTCCAAGTGCCAAAGAGAGGGAATAAAGCTACGATGGAAACATCCTCGCTTAACGTGCAGTTGAAAGAAAGTTCAGGAAGACCTTCAGAAAGCCCTTAAGCAAAAGTCTGCAGTCACGGGAGGCCTTCATCTCCCAGACCTGACTTAGCACCCCTGCAATGCTAATCACTGTCTGGGAGGTAACAGGGCAGTGATTTCAGAGCACAGTGGTTGGGGCTTTAGTCAATTACACTCCCTCTCTAAAAGGTGCATACTTGTGGGCAACCCACCCATCGTGCAGGTTTATTATGAAATTAGAAATAATGTAGGTAAATGGCCGTGGACAGTGTGCTCGACACATAAAGAATAAAGAATACCTACTGTCATAGCTCATGTGTGGACTCTTTCTCATAATGACTCTGTTGTATTCATAGGATATGTATTCTTTAATAGTCACAATCTCCTTCCTTTCAGGTGTTTGTATTTGTTTTCTAAGGCTGCCATAACAAATTATCACAAAGTGGGAGCATAAATAACAGAAATTTATGTTCTCACTCTTCTAGAGGCTAAGAGTCCAAAATGCAGCTGTTGGCAGGGTTTGTTTCTTCTGCGGCCCTCTCCTTGGCTTGCAGACATTTGCCTTCTCCCTGTGTCCTCACATGGCCTTCGCTCCATGTGTGTCTGTGCCTTCATCTCCTCTTCTCATAAAGACTCCAGTCATATTGGATTAAGGCCTACCCTAATGACCTCATTTTAATTTATTTATTTAGGACTTTATCTCCAAATAAAATAATATCCGAAAGTACTTGGGGTTTAGGACCTCAACATTTGAATTTGGGGGAGGGGGACACATTAGCTGTAACAGTGTTATTGGTATTCTTTACAGACAAGGAAACTGAGAACCACGGTTGTCAAATAAGATGACACAGTTACACTTGTAATGAAAAACAAAATCAGAATCTCTGTACTTCTAAGCAAAGTGCATTCTCTTTTCATCAGTGTGCATTATGCCCTGTTGTATGTACTTGGCTTTTGTAGGTAGCAGGGAAAAAGAGAAGGTGACTCAGGCTAGTGGAAGTGGACACGACATCCACAAAGTAAGAGAAGCCTTTGAATCAATCTCCACACATCTTTCAACCAGTGGTTCACAATCAAGGGTGATTTTTGCCTCCTCAAGAGACATTTAACATCGTTGGGTACATTTTTGGTTGTCACAACTGAGCTTGTGCTGCTGGCATCTAGTAAGTAGAGGTCATGAATGCTGCTCATATTTTACCAAACACAGTACAGACCCCCTAACACCAAATTATTTGGGACAAAATGTCAACAGTGGTAAAGTCGAGAAACCCAACCACAGAATAAGACAATTTGGTCACTGCACCTGTCAGTCCCTAGAAAGGGATCATTCCGTATTAGCCACGTCCAGCTAGTGACGAGAACTAAAGGGATGACAAATTGTATGGATTTATTTTGAAAATTTAGAATGCTATCCTGATCATTCCTGGGCATGATGCATATTTTTTCTGCAGGCCAGCCTGATTGGTACAGCCTGTGATTAGCAGCCTGGCAAAAACGGGGCCTATGAGATCCAAACTTAATTCTGGTTACCGTTTCTAAAACTGTTCTTGTCCCTCTTACACCTGATCTTCCTACATGAAAGGTTTAGGTGAGTGTAGAGTATAATTGGGGGGAAAATGGCGAAAGTTATAGTTAGAGGAATGGGACACTTAGGTATTGTGGAGGGTGGGAGAAGAGCAACAACCCAGCATCTAGGGTGCACAAGGGAGGAAGGGCATTAATGACTTTTGTCTATTAGAACTGCCGATGGAACCTTTCTCCCCAAGGAACATTCTGGTGCAGCTCTTCTAAACGGTTGCAAGAACCTTCAATTTAACCGACTGCTGGGTCTGCCAGCCCAGCCAGATGGCTCTGACCACCAGTTCCCTTTACTTTTGAGAGATCTATCAGAAGCAGCAGGGGAGGCTTCCAGCTCCTGTCCCTCCCTCCCCGCTCACACACACAATCCTCTCCCAATGTCAGTCATTTTATGGAGCAGAGTAATGCCAGACCTCCCAGCTCCTGAAAACGCTGTGGCTTGCCCCTTACGGGTGGCAAACTTTCAGCATCTTAGACCCTCAATCACTCTAAGTAGAAGGGCTTAACTCTGAGGCAACGACAGCCATACTAAACCCTCAGCTTTGCCTATTATTTATTTATTTATTTTCTAAGAGAAAGACATTTATATTGTTTTAATAATAAAAGATATAAAAATGGAATTGTTTATACTAATTTATCTTTTGCAGAACAATCAGCTTGAACTCATCTATACTTCAAACAAGGTTTACTGTACACGTGACATAATGAAGTTAGAGGGCACCATTGCAGTGGTGTCTTCTCCTAATCTTGCCAGCTGCACACAGAATTAATTCTTATTCATGTCTGTTACGTTTGTGCTACTGAAACGTGGTCCATACACTGGCTGCCTGTCTGTGAACCGCCTGGTCCGCAAGATCAGCTCGCATCAGAACGTAAACCGACTAAGGCATTAAGCACACTGTTTAGTCCAACTGACATTTTTTCCTTCACAGCAAGACTTTCTGCAGGAAGGACGCAGTGTGTTCACTGACGTCCTGGCTCGAGCTCCTGCTCTCACTGTGGACCTGCTCTGCTGTGCCCCAATCACCGCGTCCCTTCCCTTCACTCCTGTCCCACAGACGTCCTCGAACCTCCTCACCAGGGCCTCCAAGAAGTGAGCCCCAACCTCGATTGCCAGCGTGTGCTGCAGGATGCTGAGCAAGAGCACATGCTCCATCACCAGCCTGCTGGGCATGGCCGCGTCACAGACACAGGCGCCCAGCAGGGCAGCGGTCAGTGTCACTCACGTCTTTCCTGCTGGGCCATCACAGCGCCTCCCGCTGTCCCCTGATGGACGCCATGTCTGGTCCACTCAACCTGCTCATCAGACCCTTCGCCTGTTTCCTTCGCCTTTGCATTTCTTCCTCTTCTGGACATCCACCGTCTGCTCAGCTCGCCTCCCATGAGGGGACGTACTAAGCACTGCGGCAGAGCACAGCTGCCCCGCCGTGTCCCCATCCCGCACGTTTCCACTCCTCTCTTCATCTCCTGCAAAAGGGACTCTGCCTTCCCGCCTTTTCTCCTGCACTCCGCCTTCCGCGTCTGCATCGCCTCCTGCCCGTCACCCTGGTCCCCTCGTCCCACTCACGTCCTCAGAGCCTCCGTCACCGCCACTCTCGGGATGTCTGTCCTGGTCCCCTCGTCCCCCTCACGTCCTCACAGCCTGTGTCGGAGCCACTCTCGGGGTGTCCGTCCTGGTCCCTTAGTCCCCCTCCCTTCCTCATAGCCACTGTCGAAGCCACTGTCGGGGTGTCTGTCCTGGACCCCTCATCCCCTGCACGTCCTCAGAGCCTCTGTCGGAGCCACACTCAGGGTGTCTGTCCATCCTGGTCCTCCTCGTCCCCCTCCTGTCCTCAGAGCCTCTGTCAGAGCCACTCTCGTGGTGTCTGTCCGTCCTGGTCCCCCTCGTTCCCCTCCCCGCCACCCCCAGGACCACCTGGCCTGTTATTTCAATTGCTTTAGGGGAAGGACCTGTGGTCTGTTATTAGGGACACGTTCTAGGTGACTGCTCTGCCTGCTGGGGTGAGGCGTGGAGGGAAGAAGGCTGAGTGACCCTTGTCACCTCTACAAACTTTCCATTCCCTCTCCACGGCCCCTCCCACTCTCCTAATTTCTCTTTCACTCTTCACTCCTGTCACCTCTCATTCCTTGATCAACATGCCACATACAACGCTACCAAGTGTCCTCACTGCCACATGAGGGTCATTTTTCTTTTTTCTTTTCTTTATTTCAGCTGCACCTCAGCAGGGCCCATCGCATACACATAGACGTCTCGGCCAACCGGAACTGAACTCATTAATTCTTAATCTATTATGTTGCTGTCAATCTGATCCAGAATATAAGATTATGAATTTTTAAGCATAATTTGTGATGTAAGTGCTTATAGCTGGCTTTGTTCCCCATCTACTTAGGAATGATTATACAGCTGCCGTTGTTGAAAATGAGTTTGAAAATCTATTTCTTGCGTACTTAATATGATCTGGGTGATTTATACATAGTTTCTAATTTTAAGACAAGATAGAGAAACTGTGCCCAGAGAAAAAACAAGTGGGCTAAGGTCATGGAATTGGTAAGCATCCGAGCCTGCATTATCATCAAAGGCCGTCTCAATATGAAGCTTTTGCTTTATCTCTTATGTAACCCTCCCTTTCTGGTGGGTTTAGAAAGTCACCAAGACATACAAACTGCCGGAAGTTGTGTGTTTAAAGCCCAGACCTTGATGAGTCCAGGGCACCTCTCCAAAATGCCTGCCCGGAGTTTATAGTACATACAGTGCCATGTCGAACTGCTTCTTTTCATATCATTAATGACCCTCTTAAGGGTCCTTTCGAAATTACTTCTCAAAAACTTAACTAGGAAATTACAAGTTCTTGACATGGTTCTCTTCTCACACACCACAGCTAGACACACGGGACATTTTGATCGATGTTTCACTCAGTGTGTACACAGTAAGGATTGCTCTTCTGTGTTTTGTTGCCCACTTGGATGTTCTCTGCATAGTAGCTTCTGCCATCTGATGGGGAATTTGCCTTTGCACCATTTTGCTTGTCACACTGGTTCCACTAACATTAGGTAGCTGAGACTAGAAAAGGGCTCACAGAAGTTATTCAGCTCAATAGAACGCCTATTGTTTTTCTTTTTGTACATTTTATTTATTTATTTATTTATGTATTTATTTTTGCTTCCCATTGTTCTAAACCCTCTTTCATCTTTCCTACAAATTCACTATGAAAAATACAGCAAGAAATGCCAGTATTCTTTTTTTTTTATCCTATTGTTCTTTTTTTTTACTTTTTCTTTTTTTCATGTCAGATTAAAACTAGTTGATAGGAAGAGAATAAACAGAAATAATGTCAAAACAGATATTTTCTTCTCTGTCCAGTCGTGAATAGTTGCTCTGCTAGGGACCTTCGGCTACACCCACCACAATGAAGACTTAAACATATTTTTTCAAAGCACAACTCTGTGTACATGTGTACTATAGAAAATCACCCCCATGACAGTCTAGCCAGAAGGAAATCATGAAATTTCTTTCTAACAAACTATCTTTTTTGACATACAATCACAATGTGAATAATCCCGTTACAACATTTGATTTAACTAGCATGGCTTAAGAAGTGTAAAAACGCAGTTTCCCTACTGTGTTGTGTCCTCTGCAATGTGTAATTATATCCCCTGAGGTCATGTCCACACTTTAGTGGATGCTATATCGGATGAAATTATTGCTTGTTGTTCTTAGGAATATAGTGTCTTTGTAGCTTCTCCACTACTAGGCTCTTAGTTTTGCATAAGCTGTGTCTCCTGTTGGCACAATAGGAAATTTAATATGGTCTCTTTTATTTTTGGAATTACAGGTCACATTTTAACTCCTAAATTTTATAGTTCTGCACGAATATCACCAAATGGTACAAAAATGTACAGTGGTATTTTTAATATACAAAATAAATATGTGTTTTATGGAAAACTATACTTTTATCTACATAAACAGCACAAATTAACATTAACTCTGAAATCTTCAAAACACAAGAAACTGCTTTTCAGTTTAAGAAATTCCAGGAAAAATAGAATAAGTTAACTTGTTCCTCTAGAAATAAATCTTGTTAACTATTTGCTAGATCTGTTTTTTAGAGGTTCATCTGCATGCACTCTTTAATAAAGCAGTTTTTATAGTATATATTTACTTGTTTACAGAAAAGAACTTCATGTGCAGTATGCTGACTTTGACACTTAAGTAACTTTTTCTTGGCCCAAAATGGCTTCTACATATGAAATGCCTTTTCATTCAGCACTTTTTAAAAAATTTTTTCTGTATGTTCGTCTTTATAAATTACACTTTAAATCTTACTTCTGCCCTAGAAAGAAGGATAAATTTCATTAATGAATCAGGAAATGACTTAAAAATATCTTCACAATCTAGACAGGTAAAAGTACTCAGTTCTACTCACCCCCAACGTCCTCGAGAAAACCCTGTGGCAATGCTACCAAACTGTTCCTTGCCATCTATTGTCTAAGAAAAAAATTAGATCAACAACTGCACATTTTGAACCCAGCTTGCCTTTTTTATTCATGGAAATATACCCTGTGTAGATATACCACATTTTCCGTTTCCACTCATCTGATGATGGACATATGGGCTGGTTCCAACTCTTGGCTATTGTAAAGAGTGCTGCGATGAACATTGGGGAACAGGTATACCTTCGACTTGATGATTTCCATTCCTCTGGGTATATTCCCAGCAGTGGGATAGCTGGGTCATATTGTACATCTATCAGGAATTGTTTGAGGAACCTTCATACCATTTTCCATAGAGGCTGCACTGTTTTGCAGTCCCACCAACAATGTATGAGAGTCCCTTTTTCTCCACAACCTCACCAGCATTTATCTACACAATGGAATACTACCCAGCTATAAAAAAGAATGAAATACTGCCATTGCAACGACATGGATGGACCTAGAGAGAATTGTATTAAGTGAAACAAGTCAGGCACAGAAAGAGAAATACCACTTGTTCTCACTTATTGCTGGGAGCTAAAAATAAATAAATAAATTCACACACACATACACACACACACACACATCCACACACACACACACAAAACCGGGGGGGGGGGGAAGACAGAACAATTACAATTCCTTGAAGTTGACACGACAAGCACACAGAAAGGACATTGTTGGGGGGGAGGGGGGGAGGGAGAAGGGAGGGAGGTTTTGGTACTCGGCCACAATAATCAGCCACATTGTATATCAACAAAATAAAATTAAAAAAAAAAAAGAAATATATTCTGGACGTTCCTTCCCTCTACCCATCAGGCTGAATTTTTGTTAAATATTTGCAGAAAGGTCTGGACAGTATAACTTTATTTTCTACTGTAGTTAACTTGTTTTCCATATAAACATAAACAATTATTTCAAAAAGGCAACTGAAGGGAAGAACACCATGGCTAGAACCATTGTGCAAGTAGACTTTGCAAGAACTGTCGAAGTTGTTTCTAATATAAGCCCCTGAAACAAAACTACATTAATATTACTTTATCAGCCTGTGTCTTCCCCCAAACTAAGACTTTCTTGCTAACAAGTTATCAAGCAAGTCTGGTTATTTTTTTATTTTTTAAGATTATGGAAATTCTTGTTTTTTACAGAATTGAACCATCTTAAGCTCATCATATATGCTATTGCATATCTCACACAAGAAAGCTTTTGGAATCAGACTTTTCATCTCATTGAAATGTATAGAATTTTAGTTGAAGCACATGTTGAGGGTCTTCCATAAAGATATTATTTGCTGAGATAAGGTCTTTCCCTGGGGGATGTTTCTTCATCTTTATTTTCTTCTTCATCGTCATCATCTGGATAATCCACTAAACGAACTACGCCGCTACCGTTTGGGCTCCTTGTTCCATCAGGAGCAGCAGCAGAAGGAAATGAAAACAGTTTTAAGTCACCAGGTGATTTTCTTTTGGGAAGGCCTACCTCGTTCCAATCTTCTTTTGGTCTTTTCGTCTCCATGAATTGATCATAAGAATCTGGAAAGTTATTTTCCAATGATGGCATGACTGCTACTCCCATATCTTCTTTAAAACACATTTCTTACTTTACCTCGAGACTTTGGCACCTCCTTGAGGTATGTTACCATATGGGATGGAACGCAAATAATTCTGTATTGGACTTTTCCTGTCCTTCCGATCATCATATTTAATCTTCAATCCTTTGAATGTCTGGACATATTCAACTGATTCAAGTGCCTTATAAAACTTTTTGACTATATGTGCAACAAGAGACGGGATATTTTCCACTCTTATGTATTCAAACAGCTCAATAATAGCTGAATTCAACATATTGTACCTGGTTCCATTATGCAGAAAAGCATTTACAACTGGGTCAAACAGATTTCCCCTGATGATGTAACTATTATAAAGTTCATCTTTAAGGCTAATCATCCTTCTCATAAAGCGAACAGCACACAAGACCAGGAAAGTGTGCTTTGAATTCATCAAAACCAAGACCCTTCTTAGCAAATCATTGCTCAAAATAGAGCTTTTTATGTAATGTGTGTGTTGTTGTAAGCAAAATGTGAGTAGGTCTAAAATTAAAGCAAGCAGCTGTGCTGTTTGATAATTATTGGGGCAATTTTTGCTTTCGGTGGATATATTACATCCTTCACGTTTGTCTTCTGAAGTGGTGGCCAAAAGTGGTGCTATGAAGTTATGCACACAATGTTTATAGAAGAAATTTAGAAAATCGCATCTTACCTTTTTATTGGATACTGACAGCATGTTGTCCAGATCAAGCAAAGGGCGCAGATGTTCCATCACGTGCAGAGCACCTCCCAGCTCAGGATCAGTATCACAGGTCATTTGTTTAATCACTACATTAATGAAAAGGTCATCACCTTCAGTCTTCTCTGCTTCCTCCATTACAGGTTCTCGGATCTTCGATGGACTGTACTCAACTAGATAAGTAAATATATCTGTAGCAGCCGATCTTATTAGCACATCATCAGCACTCACTATGATTTTAAGAGCCGGAAGAATTTCCAATTGTGTCAACTTTTGGAATAACTTATACTTGCTTTGAGGCCGTAATGTCTTAGAAAATGCACAGAAGTCCTTGAAAAAAAGCACCAATTCACGCCATTTGTCATCATCTTGAGTCTTATCCGTTAACTTTGCCAAAACTTCAGACAAACACTTGCGATCTCGCTGCAGCATGCTGGCTATCTCAACCTTCTTGAGGAAAATAAAATGTTGAAGAGTAGAAAGATTATCTGCAGATGTGGGTGGCTGAGGCACCAGAACGTCATATATGTACTGCACTCTGTACATCTGACGTATTTTTTGCCTAAGTTCAGAGTCTGTTATTGGTATAAATTCCAGGAACTTGGCAGTTTGGCTCAAGAATTCCCTATGCCGTCTTGGCTGAGCCAAAGCAGGATCGTATTCAAGGCATCCCATCGCATCCATGATACACTCATCAGAAAGCATGATCTTAAACAGAGGTTTGCTGTAGAAGGAGAACATGCCTTTAATAATTGCATGGAAACGGTGTAAGCCTTCGGTGTTGTCTAGATTTTCACAAGTGCGGAACAGCTGCAGGAGTTTTTGAATATAATCCTCACTTTCCAGGACCAGAGCCAGCCTTTCCTTGCCGGTAGGCGAGGGGAGAACCGAGGTAACCAAAGCAGCGATTTGTTCAAGCCCATCGAGTTCACAGTTAGGCAGCTGGACCAGCTCAGTGGAAGCCCAGGACACGTCCTCGGGACCTACTTGGTCCCAGCGCTGGTCTTCATCCCGAACACAGACTCTGACGTGGCGCCGTCTGCTCGCCATGTCCACCTCCGGCCTCACCGCACCAGACCCGGGGTTGGCTCCAGCCGCCACTTTGCGTATCCTGGCAACGGTAGCTGCGGCGACTAGGACAGCTACGGTGGCCGAGGTGGCAGTTCGGGTCGGCAGTGGTCACAGGGGCAGCAGCGGCTCCTGGGAGGCCACAGGTCAGCAGGGTTCCCGGCGGCCCTGCTGTCTTCCACTGTCCCCACTTCAGTCTCCCCAACCTCCATCCCTGCCTTCTGCCCTCCCTTACCTACGATCTCCTAAAAAGGGAGCCTCTGGGCCTGCTCTCGGCTGTCTGAAATAGCCTCGATCCCGAAGGAATCTTGTGATCCCCACAGGATTCTGCCCCAAGAATGTGCTTATGTGACAGTAACTATACTTGCCACAGGGAGCTGCTGCTAAATGCACGCATGGAAGCTTAGAAGTTAGAGGATGTTCTTGGATAAAGGATTGTTGTCCCTCGGAAACATTTTTACTCATCTGGTGTGTGGGGATGGAGACTTAGTACCTTTGACAAAAGGGAAGCTTAATCACCTATGTCCTGACCAAGTCCACATCTGACGTTGTACGACAAGAAAAGGCTGGACCAAATAAGAAGCAGGAACAAGTGACCTACAGACCATTAGCAAGAATCAGAGCAATAGGCTTGGGTCTCCTCCATAAGACTTGGCCTAAGCCTGGATCCCTCTCTTAATCCATCTTAGAGAGAGAGGATATTGTTCCAAGAGAGAATTGGGCAGCCCCTTTCCTCTGTTCACTTAGGCCTAAAGCTCTGTCTTCCAGCACACATTTTCTGACATTTTCCAATCCATAAGTTCGTTCCTTATTCTTAGGGAAGGACTGAGCCAAAGGGAAACTGTGAGTTGAAATTAGCCAAGAATGGATATTGACAATTACAGATAAATTATTTTACTTCTTTTCTTAGTGATGATAATCATGACGAGCACAACAAATCAATAATAATAATTAGTGCTTATTATTATTATGAAGAAGGTAATAACATAATTGACCAAGTGTAATATTTAAGTGCTTACAATGTTCAAGACACTGTGAAAAGAATGTTATACATATTTTCTTACTTAATTTTCGTAATAATCCAGTGATACAGGAGTATTAAGAATCCTTTTAGAATCAGCAAACAGACTTAGGGAACTTAAGTAAACTGCCAAAGGTCACACAGCTAATAAATTGAGGAACTCTGACTTGAAAACATGTCTTTCTGATTCCAAAATTGGTTTTCTCAGCCATTGAACTGTGATACCCCCTTCTTTTCTTGGCTTTCATCACACTTTATTTCACATTCCTTCCATCTATATAATTTGTAATAAAATTATCAAGACAAGATGAAAATCACGCACTTCCTCCTTTAGATACACATCTGTGTATGGCCGACCGAAAAATAGAAGCTTGGATATGGCAAGTCTGTTAAATACAATTTTAACAGTAACCAAGTTGATTTTTGATGTAGCAGCAACTTCTGCAGTGTTCTTTTAAAAAATATTTCTCCAAAACATTAACCCTGTTATTGCAAGGGAAAATCTGAGAACTGGGCCACACGAAGCACATTTGGACTTGAAGAGTCGTGTTTGTAACAATCACTTCATTTTACATAGCATTGGAGATGTATGACAATTCTCCAGTAAAACACAGTAAAACTTCCACACACCTCTCTTACAGTGTTGCCTCCAGAATATTCTAGCACAGAGAATGCTCCCTGGGACAGTATAGATGGAGCACATGGGGAGTTGAATGTGAATTACAATCATTTTTTTTTCTTTTCTTTTTTTTTCTGGTGGCTGGCTCGTATGGGATCTGAATTATTGACCCCAGTGTTATTAGCAACACACTCTATTGAGTGAACTAACCAGCCAGGCCCCTTGTTTATTTGTTTGTTTATTTTATTTGGTTTTTTGTTGGACAGTCATTTCATGATAAAATCCAAATCAATGCCAGGATACTGCTGCTTTAGTAACATTTACAAATCATAAATAATATTTAAACATAAGAATTAATAAATGACTAATGGAAAAACTAATACATGTATTAGTGAAAAACAAATTTGAGTGTCAGGATCTGCAAATATACAGTAATAATAATGACATGGATGCTAATGGCCCAATTTTTTTCTCTGTTGCGTTAATATTAAAGTATCTATTAGAATCAATTATAATACTGTCAATTCTGTGAATGTGCCCTCAGGTTGTATTCTTCGAGAGGCATTCAGCACAAATCTGTGTGTTCTCATAATTTTACCAGTGAGAGTTTCCTTAGGCCAGTTAAGGTCACTTTATCTTAATTGGGTTCACAGAGTCTCTGTACAATCTAAAAGAGCCTCAAGTCTGTATTTCTGATTGCTATTTCTGCAGTAGTGTTTTTCAGTTCCTGTCTTACTTGGTTTGAAAAGTAGAGTAATGCCTTTTTTTGCCTCCTCTCTTATACCCACCAAAGATTATTATTTTGTTGTTTTTGTTGCTATTGTTTGACAGGGAGCAAAGTAATACGAATAAGTGATTGCCATAGTCTAGGAGCTGTGTAAACCATTTTTTGTATGCATTATTTACTTTTTCACTTAACCTTCATTCACTAATGGCATGAGGAAGATGTTATTACTGTCCTATTGGAGAGAAAAAACTTGAAACTGCAAACTCAATCCAGTATTTGGTTTAAACCCTCACAGTTAGTGATGACGCCAGTATTTGAAACCAGGCCATTTATAGAGTAGTTCCGACTCCCCACTTTGCTGTTCCCAATATGTAATGCTCTTTCCCAGACTATGAATAAATGGTTACAGCAGACGTTTACAACAATGCGATTTTTATCCAAATGATCACTGTTATTTGATATTTCTCCATTTTGTTTTGTGAAGGAAAAACTTAAGAGCAGTTCAAAATCCAACCGGGTGGTATCAATCTTAAGACTCAAGATGCTTCTTCAATGTTGGACGTCTGCCTTCCTCACACTTCTTCCCCCAGAACTTAGTGGAGTAAAAGGTATAGTTTTTGATGACTCTGCTCTGAAAATAAATACTTTTACACAAGGATTATGCAATTCATCCACATCTTATGACTACTAAGAGCTTAATTTGTATACTTCCTGAGTTGTTTTAGAAGACATAAAAGAAATGTGTCACATATTTCTGAAGTTTAGATATAGGTAACCCAAGCAACTATATACAGATAGAATATTTAGGAAAGAGCATTTCATAGTTGAAACACAAGGCAAGCAGTGTCAACTCCATCCTTCCTTTTGTTCTTCTAAACAATATGGGCCCATTCTTGACTTTTCACTTTCTGACTCTTTACGTTTAGTTTTCTCATATATGCTGTCTGTCTGACTTTCAAAACGTATTCAGAATCCTACTGCTTCTCACCACTACCACCAGTGTCAAAGCACCATCATCTTTCATTTGGAAATCTCTAATATTCTCTTCCCCTGGCTTCTACCTTTTTGCCCTACTAGTACATTCTCAGCAAAATAACGAGAGCGGGGACTTTTAAAACAGAAGTCATACCCACCCACTTCTTTGCTCAAATGTGTTTCTACCGTACTTTGAATAAAAGCCAAAGTTCTACCTACGGTATGTACAGCCTAACAAGATCTGGCCCCTTGAACTATGCAAGCTCTTCACCTGATAGTCTCTCTTTCCAATATTCTATGCCAGCCACACTAGCCACCTTGCTGTGTCTGAACTACATCAGGCACACTCTTGCTTCAGGGCCTTTGCACCTGCCCTTCTTTCCATCCAGAACACTCTACTTCTCAGAATTGTATCTACGTGGCAAACCCTCACGTCCTTCAAAAATTTATTCAAATACTCCCCTCCCCTCAGTGAGACCTTCCCTAACAACCCCTTTAAAATTGTAATGTCCTCCCATCCCAACCTACCCATCCCTTATATATACATATATATTTTTTTTTTTCCCACCAAAGCACTTAGTATCATCTTATCAATTTGTACTTCTCTTATTCTGTTTTTTAAACCAGACTATTAGGTGTATAAGGGCTTTGAATTTATTTTTTTATTGTTTTATTTTGCTCAGTTCTGTGTTTCTAGCAATTGCTGTAGGCATGGGTCATTGTATTTTATCAACAATTATTTATGGTATAAATAAATAAATAAATAAGTAAATAAATAAATAAATAAACAAACCTTTTTTTCTAGGATGATTTCTATTAATCCATTTATTTATTTTTCACGTAGTCATTGAGCAGCCCCTATGTACAGGCCCTATACCAGGCACTGGGGACTAAGCAGTGAATTTGAACTTTTATGTCCAGTCCTATTTTGGAATAGATAGAGAGTTGTATCAGGAGATATTTTCAATTTACAAGGTACACATGGCATTTTCTCTGCTGCCCCAATTCCACCCTTTTGGATAGTTTACTTCTTAATGATAGCGACCAGGGAAGGAATATTCTCCTGTTTTCAGCTTTTAGTTACATGAAAAGCTAGTGAACTGAATCAGCTGGATGTTTTCCTCCATGTTCTGTCAAATATTTCTTCCCTAACTTTGAGAATTCAGATGGAGGTTGCGGCTTTTCCATCCACTCTCAAGTACTGAGAGAACCTTAATTCTAGTATTAAAAAGTTCCATCTCTTTCAAGCTTCTGTTTGAGTCATATCTTGTCCAAACAAAATTCATGGCCAAGACCAGAATCAAGGAATAAAAAAGTATGCTGCCCCTATAGTGCAGGAACATCCAAAGTTACATAGCAAAGGACACGGGGAGAGGGAAGGGTGAAGAATTGGGTACATTGATGCAATCTTCCACAAACTTGGACAACAAGTATAACCCAGAACTTTTCTGGGCAAAGAGTGATGTATGGTTCCTGTATATATAGAGTATTAGCTCGTGTGAACACTTAAAACGTTTTATTCTCAGCTGAAAGCGTCATCCTGTTGTGTGTGCACTGCAGCAGTACTGGCCATCATCTTCCCATAGTATCAGAAGTGAGACTCAGTCTTAAGTATTTTCTCGGATCTACAGGCAGTTTGTGTCAGCACTAGCACATTCTCAGTTGTGTGCTTGGCTTCTGTGGAAGCTCCATAATGTTCTGCTCACACCTCAGAAACTTAGGAGGGGACTGAAAAGGAGAAAAATGTTGTCTTGGCCTTATGTAAATTTTAGAATCTCACTTTCAGTGCCATCCTCTCCTCTTCCTACTGTTCAAATAGTTACTTCTACACTCATTTTGAATTTTGTTTTAAATTACGTAATTCATAGATCTTCGCTTCTCCTTTGTCTGGATAGACCAGGCTGCTTCCTTTTCCCTCCTGGATCACTGGGAATAAAATTAGCTGTCTTCTTACTAATTATCCTATAACCATTTCGTATAAATAACAGCAAGGAGCCTAATTTGGTGTGAAAAACTGCTCAAGTTTTACTTACAGATAGAAATAATCTTCATTACTTCAGAATAACACAAAACATATTATGCCATAAAATATAAATTTTCATTTTATAGGTAGCACTTGATTTCAACTTAACATTTAATTCCATTATTTAAAAGAGTGCCTTGAATATAATATATTTGATATTTTGTGAGAGAATTGGACTGAGTCAGACACACAAAAAAATGTTTTGATGATAAATAAGTAAAAATCCTAAACATCCTGGCTAGTATTGATTTTGGATGCATTGCTTCGTGTGTGAAGATCAGGTTCATTCTTCCCGAAAAATAATGTTCTATGTTTTGTTACTGCCAGGTGATCTGCTATCATTTTCTTGGGCAGGAGTGCTGCTATGGTGGTGTAGGAATATATATTTAAATTATACACTAAAATCATTCAAAAAATATCAAATTTTGGTTTATAGTTACTTAAAAGTATAATTTAAGAGGCTTATCAGATTTATAGGTGATGCATAGAGTATCATGGTTTTTAGTACTGAATATGTACTGCATAACTTCTTAACTACAATAACTGTATTCCTACGTCTTAGATGATTCTTAGGCGTTATATTTCCCATGAATCACGAACCTATAAGTTGAATTTTGATAAAGGTCTTAGGCCTTGAAAATGCCTACATTGGCTGCTTGGTTGATTATTGAGAGTAGGTGGAGTAGGGTAGTTCTTCTTTGTACACGAGATGCCATTAGCACCCAATCCCCCAGTTTTTACAACCAAAAGTATCTCCAGACACTGCCAAACATCTCTCTTGGGGGGGCGAGGAGAATCAAAAATACACGTAGTCAAAAATACTGCTAGTAATAATGTTCAGTTCTTATCATTTACAAAGATTTATAAATGTAGAAAACAGTTTAAAACACTCAAATTTTACAGTTCTTATTTTATGTCTCATATAGTAAAACCAGCTTATTTGAACTTTTGTTGTCCAAGTTAACCAGGATCTCTGCACATTTATAATAAAACAGTGTCATTTATTTTCAGGTCTTTCTCCAGGAAAATAATTAAAAAGTGAATTTGTTTTAGTAATTTGCAGTGAGTGCTTATAGTTTTATGTTGCTTTGACATCCATTTTTGAATATAAGTTTAACTTTTTATACCAGAAGAAAAGTTCAGTCACCCTTGACACAGTTTCCAGTTCTATGCCCTGCCTGGATGGCTTCAGCCGGAGGCTAGAGATAAAGACTTAGGGGAATGTCCTCTACCTAGCAGGCTGGGCTACCTGCTTTCCCACTGCTTCCTTTAGAGGGACCAATCAGACACCTGCTTGCTTTAAACCCAATAATTAAAACTCCCTGCAGAAAACCTGTTTGGCTATAAAAGTGTTGGCCCAAGGGTTCCCACTCAGCCCACCTGCACTCCCTCCCTGACCTCCCTGTATATGTGGCCTCCTCCAGGCATGCCTTGTACACCCCAGGTTCCATAAGTACTAAAAACTCTTAAAGTTTTACATTGTGGTTGTGTCATTGAAGCCCTGCAGCAATTTGACCCTTGACAGTGAGGCTGCCCTGCCCATGCACCAACCCTCCACGCCCAGGAGACTCATGTGTGGACCTCTGGTGTCTGCTGGGGACAGTAGCTACCAAATAAGTTAATAATGAAACTCAAGGAGTTGATTCAAAACACAACTCCCCTTCTGATGTCCTGCAGGTCTTTCCCTGCAGCAGGGAGAGCTTTCACACTTTCTACAAATCCACAGTCTAGCATTCTAGCAGGTCTCACCTCCTCACACTCATCTCCAACCCCTTTCTCCTCAGCTTACTGCTCATCTTGCTCACTGGCTTTCCTGCATATCTCTTTCCTGTCTAAGGCCTCTGTTCTTGCTGCTTCCACTGGCTTGAATTCCGTGCCACTATATTTTCACATATCACCCTCATCATGTTTCACATTTTGTCTCCAAAATCAGTCCCTCAAAACTACCTCTCTGCCCACAATCTGAGACAGCAACCCCTTCTCCTCTCTAACATCGCCTTATTTTAGCTTATCAATAGAACTTTCTCAATCTGAAGTCACTGCACCATTTGCTTACTTTTATTGTCTTATTCTGCCCCCACCCCACCAGAGGCAAAGATGGATCCTGGACAGTCTTATTCTCTCCTGTGTCGCGTTGCCTAGAAGACAATAGGTATTCAGCGAATATGCACGAGGGGACCGCTCGGCTGCCCGGGGACCCCGTGCCATCCGGAGGACAAGGGAAGCTCAAGCCCCTGTCCTTCCCACTGCTGGCCCCAGGCCCTTGGCTCGGGCACGAGGGCCTAGTAGCTGCCTCTGCTTTTGTAGCTGACAGTTAAAGGGAGAAAATGTGAGAATTTTGGCCTGGTCTGGAAAACTGCAGATAGCTATTGACAGAAGGGTGCTCGCTCTCATCACTGTGAGAACGACCATAACACATAAAATCGAGTAACTGATTCACTGCCATAAGTAACGGCGACGCACGTTTCCTTCTTCTAGGACGGATGGTAATGTCACTTTCTGCAATTTAGCTCTTAAGGAAATGGCGAAAGCCGCCTAGGATTTGCGTTTTAGCCTTGATAGCGCTGAGTTGATGTGGACGCTCCTGTAATTTTCACCCATCATACGTCCCTGTCTTCTCTCTGAATCCTAATGCCATTTCTGTCCTTTCATTTCTACTGGTCTCTTGGAGTAAAATGAGGCCTTTTCCTCTAATAGTTGAAAAGATCTAACTTCAAAACCAGTGTCCAAAGGCTGCTGGGTAATTGACTGTAGTGCTTAAGTTAGAAAGTCTGTTCACGTTGGTGTGACACAATCTATTCCTGAAGTCATTTCCCTCAAAAGCACGTGCAGAAGGAAGCTGTCGAGCCCGTGGGAAAGCTGCAGTGCGGGGGAGACAAAGTAGAAGCCGGCAACGAATTCAGGATCGGGCAACAGACTTGGCTCAAATCTCAGACAGATGGCCCAGTGATGACAACACTTAGTAGAGCTTAATGAGGAAGCACCAAAACGTTTCTGAGGTCAGAGGGGGCCAAGCGTTTTGGGATGCGGGGTGGGTGACCCAAGGGGTGCAGGGAATGAGACCCCTAACACTGTCCATTCACTCATGAGTTCTTTTTTTGGCTGATCCCTTATTTAAGGAATTATCCCCACGTATACGATTTTGAAAACACAGCGATATTCCTATGCTATAGTTTTCTTCTGAAGAGAGTTTTCACAATGATAGAAATGACTTTGCTAAGATATCTCTCAACATAGCAATGGCATCAGAGTGGACAGTCTAAACCCACTGGGTATGGACTCTTACAATGTATTTTTCTTTCCGATGTCTACAGAATTTCCCATGTCTTTTTTGTAATATAACCCAGGGTGTCATATCTCAGGTTTGTGGCTAAAGACCCTCTGACAAACCGCAACCTTCTCCTGGTGAACTACAGGCAGTCATTAAGTGAATCACTGCTAGATACGCCTTCTATGGTAAATCAACGTGTCGATTAAAAGCCATTCTCATAGGGCCGAGCCCGTGGCGCACTTGGTAGAGTGCTGCGCTGGCAGCGCGGCGACGCTCCCGCCGCGGGTTCGGATCCTATATGGGACTGACTGGTGCACTCACTGGCTGAGTGCCGGTCACGAAAAAAAAAAAAAAAACGACAAAAAAAAAAAAAGCCATTCTCATAGACACGGAAGACGTTTGTTTCTTCTCCTCATGCATCAGGAGGTAAAGGATTTCATTAGTTAGTTGATATCAGAGTATCACTAGTGTCTATTAGTTCTGTTCAACCAGGTGAGTTTGCAATGGACATTAGAGAATGTCTGGAGACATTTATGGTTGTCACTATCTTGGGAGGGTGGTACTACAGGCATCCAGTAGGTAGAGGCCAGTCTTGCTGAACTGAACATCCCACAGTGCCCTGGACAGACCCCTACAACAAAGAATGATCCAGCCCCACATGCCAACAGTGCGGAGGTCGAGACCCTTTACCCATCTCCCCTAATGTTATTGTACATAATCACGATGTACTCATTAAACTAAGAAATTAACACTGGGTCAGTACTGTTATGTAAACCCCAGGCTTTATTCAGATCTCCCTAGTTTTTTGCTAGTGTGCTTTATCTGTTCCAAGATCCACTCCTCCTCAGACTCCTCCACTCTGAGTTGTTCTGCCTCGTTTGCTGTGACCTTGATGCTTTTGAAGAAGTAGAAGTCCTTCCTCCATCAGCTTTATTTTGTGTTTTCTCATGATTTAGACTGAGGATACAAATTTTGGGAAAGGAATACCATACAGGTGACTGGTATTTAGGATGTCTACAAACAATGGTGCAAAGAATAACCATGCACATGTATCATAGTTTAGGTGTGCAATTTATGTGCAGGATAAATTCCTCAGCAAAGGTTATGTGCATTTGCGCTTTGATAGCTACTATAATGGTACCAATTTAGCATTTTACCTTCCTTCAATACTGTAATTGCTAGTGAATCAAAATACTTTTTAGCCTATTGTTTCATTGATTTATATCTTTATTCATGTGCCACTACCACTCACCAGCAATGCGTGAAGCTGCCCCTTCTTCACACTTGTACCCACACTGGGGTGATCAAATTTTGGGGTCTCTGCTAATTTGACAGGTGTATTTCTGTGTAGTAGTTTCATCTTGTTTCATCTCTTTTTATGAATTAGGTTGAAATTTTTTTCATGTTTATGAGCTTCTTGTTTCCTTAATTGTAAGAGTCTGTTTATACCATTTGCTGTTGATCATTTAAAAATTGACTTCTAGAAACTTTTTACATATTAAGGCAATTAGCTCTTTCTCTGTTTGGTTCACTATCGTGGGGTCTCTGCTAATTTGACAGGTGTATTTCTGTGTAGTAGTTTCATCTTGTTTCATCCCTTTTTATGAATTAGGTTGAAACTTTTTTCATCTTTATGAGCTTCTTGTTTCCTTAATTGTAAGAGTCTGTTTATACCATTTGCTGTTGATCATTTAAAAATTGACTTCTAGAAACTTTTTACATATTAAGGCAATTAGCTCTTTCTCTGTTTGGTTCACTATCATGTCCCAAACATCTAGAAGAATAGCTGGCACTCTCTAAATAATGGCTGAGTGAGTGGACACAATTGCAAATGTTTTTTTAATCATCTGTCTTTGGTTTACAGTGATTCTCATCATGCAGGATTTAAAAAAAAATTCTATGTAGTCTAGTTTGGTAGTTGTTTTCTTGGTGGCTTCTGGGGTTTGATTTATAGTTAGAGAAGCTTCCTCCATGTGGAGATACAAAAGAATCTTCCTATCCTTACCCAAGTACTTTTAAGGCATTATTTTCTATTTATTTATTTATTTTTCTTTTCTTTTCATTTCCTTTTTTTTTTTTTTTTGCTGTTTAAAATTATTATAGATAATATATTGTTAAAAAAGAACAGCTGTTTAAATTATGTGGCTCATAACCCAGGTACATCCAATTCAGTTGGCAGAAACCCAATTTTTCATGTAGAACATTGAAAAGGCAACTGTATAAAATCAAACATATAAGGTGATCATAAACTTTGATCAATCAAATAAGTATCTAAATACAATTTTAGACAAAATTTTTGATATTTCTGGGCCCCAGATTTATGTTCTATAAAATGAGGTTGTCTTGAATTTTACATAAGCTATATAAAGTAGATAGCATAGTAATCAGTATAGAGGGGATAACTAATTGTTAGTTGAATGAATTCAAATACTAAATAAGTGAACTATTGAAGCAATTCATCCTTAATTAGATACACTTACATTTATTACCTCTAATTTTGGAACACTATTAGTATAATTTTAAGCCTCAATAATTCACTATTTAATGTATTATCTTTATCTCCTACCAACCAAATTTGTACACTTTTCAAAGCCAATGATTGTTTTTATTCCACTTACATGAACTTTTTAAAAAAAATTTTATTGAACCATAATTGGTTATACTTATCTTTGGGGTTCAACAATCAATATTACTAGCATATATATTGTTACGAATCGTACTTATTCTTTATGTCCCTTGTCCAATCTCTCCCATCCCTTTCTTCCTCTCCCCTCTAATTACTCTAGATTTCTTCTTTCCTTCTGAAAGAGTAATGGTTACTCTGTTGATTTGTTGCCTAGATGTTCTGTCCAATGCTGAGAGATGTGTTCAGGTCCCCCAATACTATCATAAAGCAGATGCTTCTTCTGTTGCTCTGGAATGGGCTTTGTGGAGAGAGACATCCTCTTCTTTTCTTTGGTCTCTGCTGGTGAATTTCCTCACGTCAATGCACTCCAGTGGCTGGCGGATCATATGCATGGTGGTTGTAGCATATAGCCTTTTCCGTGGAAGCAGTGGTTATTGTGGTGGCTGCGGTGGGCCACCCACATGGAGGTGATGTTTCTGGCATGCTCCTTGGTGCTGGTGGTGTGCCTGGTTGTGGGAGGGGGAGTCCAGTGCCCAGTTCCATACCTCAGTCCCTGGGTGGGCCCTGAGACACTGGTGGTATGCCTGGGCTGAAACTAACTTTTTGTCCTTTGCTTACTTCTAAAATGGGGAAACTTCCTGTGGGGACCAGTACTTGAGCTGTGTGGTTGAGCTAAATTGCTGCTTTGCTGCTGATTCCCTAGGGAAGGCTTTTTGTGCAACTCATGTTTTAATGGTTGACTTTACAGGTACTTCTGACTCTCCAGAGACATGGTGCACCTGGGTTGTGTACAAACTCTGATCTGGGCCTGAATCTTTTCATCAAACTGCACCCCATGCAGTTCTATATTCCTGACCAGTCTCCTCTGAGTGGTCCTACACTGACTGGGGGGCAGATCAGCTGTCCTTGCTGTGCCCCATGGTTCCTCTGGTGGGCCTGTCTCTCCCACTGCCCATACTGGAAACACTTCCCATGGGACAGGTTGTGCGCCATCCCTTGCAATGACTCACTGGCCTTTGAGTGGCTCCTTTTCTTCAGTTGTTGTGACTCCTCTATCCTGTGTAGGTCCACAGGAACCCTATTAGTGGTCTTGCTGGCCTGTGAGCCACCACGGCCCTCTTCTCCCCTGCCGCCTCCAAGTAACTTCATCCAAAGGGCACAGCTGTGGCTTTTGCTGGCTCCTGCTCCATGCACACAGCAGGTCCAGCCTTAAAGCATCCGTGGCATAAAATGGTCGGTGAGATTTTTTCTTTCTCTCATCGTGACTTCTCTTCCCTTCACGCACTCCGTAGGTCTCTCCTCCTCTTCCCCTGAGCTCCAGCAGGCCCAGCTTGGCTGTTGTTGCTTTTTTATAGTTGTAAATTTGATTTGTGGGAGAGAGTGACACTGGGGACTGTCTATTCTGCCATCTTGACAGGAAGCCTTTTATGGCATTATTTTTTAAAGTTTTGTTCCATCTGGAATATATTTTTGTAAGGACTGATGATCCAACTTTTTCTCCCAAATGCCTGCTCAGGTGTCCCCTAGTACCATTTACTGAATTTACCTTTTCCCACACTGAACTGCCTTGCTATCTTTTTCACAAACTAAATTCTCATGTATTCAGCATATGTCTGACTATTTCTTTCCCCTGATTGATAATTTTATTGATGTGCCAATACCATACTATTTAATTATTTTGGCTTTATTGTGGGTCTAATCATCCCTCATTTTCTCTTTAAGAATGTTTTCTCGCTATTCTTGCTTGTTTTCCACCTAAACCCTAGAAGTTTCTACTTTAAAAATTCTGTTGGTATTTTTATTAAGACCACATTAAATTTAAGGAGATCACAACTGAACAGGAATTGACATCAAAGGTGTCTCTATGATCTTTCTACTCAATAACATGGTACAAATTTTACTAATTGGAGTCTTTTGTGTCCCGCAGGGAAACTACAGTCTTCTTAACACTTCATGTTGAGTTTATCACAAGGTAGTTTTTTAGCTTGTGTTATAAGTAAACTTCCTTCTTTCATTATGTCTTCTAATTAATTGTGAGTTATATGTGTCATGAAACTGATTTCTATAAGTTAATACGGTACTCCATTAATTGCCGAATTATCTATTTCTGTAGCAGTTTTTGTTCCTCTACTGTTCTTTATCTTTTTGGTCTACCTTTATTAGCTCCGACCTGAATTTAATTCAATTTAATTTAATATTAACTATGCTAATAACAGTGCAGTTAGTAGATATCTTTTCCAATTCAAACATACTATTCATTTTTGAACTGAGATTCATCTACTTCACCAAGTTAGGGAATCCTCACTTGGTTTCCGTTTTATTAAATTTTTTTTTATAAAGGGATGGTGAGTTTTTTCAAATGTATTTTAGGAACCTATGGAAATGATTATGATTTTTCTCTTTGGATTTGCTGATGGGATGAAATGTAGTCATCATGAGCATATCATTCCTAGTACTGAACCAGCCTTGCACTTCTGGAATACATCCTACCTGGACAAAGTATATATTTCTTCTAATGTACTGCTGGATTCTGTTTCTCATATTTTATTAGCTTTTGTTTTCTGCTAAATATTTCTCAGAGATATTGGCCTATTGTTACTTTGGGGGACTAGGGAGGAGTTCCAATCTTTGATGGGTTTTGGTATCACTGTTATTCCGGCTTCATAAAAAAAGAGTTTGGAAGCTTTTGTTCTTGTGAAAAATTTTTCATCAATAAAAATCCAATACAAACAAGTAAAAGCAGTTATTACTATAGGTTAATTTATGTATTAAACAGGATTTTTGTGTTGATGTAGTAATCAACACATAATCTTAGTCTCTAAGTGAAAAATAAATCCCAAATTCAAAACAACTGACCTCATTAAAATTTCTGGATAGAGATTGTTGGATTCTATCTGTATCCTGAGATTCTATAGCAAAACTCCCTTCAGGACTTTAAAGGGTTTTGAGCACATCCATTTCCAGACATCATCTCTGCATTGAAGAGGGTCTGAGGAGAGGTGCAGCACTAACAGACGTGGCAGCTGCGCACTGGCCTCCGTGTGTGGGTGTGAGGACCATGCACGCCGAGGCTCCAGCTTGCACCTGCATCGGAAAGCTGGTGGAGCCTTCGGAAAGGGAGAGCAGGCCGAAGAGGAAGGCTCGTCCTGAGTGCTGACTAAAGAACGACTGGCAGCCTTGAGAAAGCACCATGAAGTGGAGATCACTCATCACAAGGAGGAGACTGAGCGTCTGCAGAAAGAAATTGAGCGGCATAAGCAGATCAAAACACTAAGAAATGATGATTAAGGACACACAGTTCCCATAGAATGGCACATGGGATTGCCCACTTCTATGTACGCATAGTTCTGGTTTAATTAATATTGGTTTGTGTGCTACCAACAGATTATAATAAATGTCAGTGGAAAAAAAAGGTGTTCCTTTTTATAATCTACCAATACATGTATAATAAATCATGTCATTGTCCAGTATAGAGGTAAAAAGCTCATGTCCTTCTATGATTTAGCTCTTCTCTCTAGTTAATTTGAAGCATCCTGTAAAGCTACACAGCTACACCAGTTGTCGGGTTGAGGCAATAGCTAATAGCCACGCCAATTGTATTGTTAAAGCAATTCATAACTAAAGCCAACATGTTTCGTTATTTTAGTTATACTAAGTTTCCACACATATTGTCAGGGCTAGGGCTCAGACCTTTCACATCCATTCCACAGACTGGGTCACCAGACCCCTCACACGCAGGTCCACGCTAGGTAATTGGGAAAGATCCCAGGAGCCATTGGCAGGTGACACGATCTCAGTCCTCAGCAACGGCAGCAGCAGCCTCCAGCAGCAGTATTGGCCTCCCCGTGGCCCACTGGGGACATCCCGGGGGTAGGGGGGTGGGGTGGGGGAGACGGCGCTGTGGATTAGAGCCACTCATCCTTTATACTTAAGTCCATAACCCAGGACACCTGGGTGCACATGCGCAATTACATAAGACAATAACCAAGGAACACCTGGGTGCACGTGCAGATTTACATCAAGTGCTCGGCAAGATTCGGAACAGCTGAGGGAACCTATTTTCCTATATTTTCCCAACACATCCCCAAATTCATCTGCAAACTGAGACAAGATGTTAGCACATTTTAATAAAAATGTACAAACATTACAAGACATTATAACTGATGCCAAAGTTTGACCCAGCCTTGTTTTAAATGGGCAGATTAGGATTTCCTTAGGTGGAAATTGCAGGAAGAACGTTCCTGATCATGATCAACCTTGACTGGCTGCTTCTTAATGATCCAGGTGACAGACACAGAGAGGGGCAGGGTAGTCTGAGACCCTGAGCTGGTCCAGTAATCCCGGCAAGTGGGCATCAGGCAGGAAGGGTTGAATGACACAAATTCCACAAAGCTGTCCTGGCCAAGAGATGGGGGTCACCGAGTCACTATTTAGTGGTGAAACACTCAGGAATCGCATGATGAAATGATGATTCTCTGGGGTGTTCAGGGACCAGCAGTGGTCCAGGGAGCTGCAGGTACCTCTGGGCAGCTCCCTGAAGAGTCACTGCTTAGAACAGAATCATGCCCAGGCTTTGTTTCTGCAATCGGCTCTGCATTTCTGATACTCCCCAGTGGAAAAACAGCCAAAACCGTGTTCTCCCTCAATTCTAGTGGGTTTACAGCAGGTGCTGTCCTCTGAGTATCGTTGGGAGGTATTAGACAGTGGCTGGTGCAGAAACAAGGCTTCTTTTTCTCAAGAGGGACTAACTGAGCATTTCTCCTTTCTAAAATACAGTGCAGATTAGGAGACGCCAGGGTCCTGGACTAGGGATAGAGGGAGAAAGAGAAAGAGGAGGAGGAAAGGAGAGGGGAAAAGGTAGGGGGACAGACGGATGGGGGAATATATGGACTTCCAGGGAGAGGCCCCTTTGGGATTCTGAATATGGAAGAATTAATCTTGGGGGTTGGACAAAGGTTTCCAACCTGAAGGAGAGGGATCATTTCTCTTTCCAGCTGGAAAAGTCAAGTTTCTGTAAAACTTTTCTCTGCTCCCCGACTTGGGAGGGTAACTAGAGAAAAGAAGGCTGCACTGAGTGTTTTCACAAGAACTGATCAGGAACAGAACAGGAGGCAGCAGTATGTTCCTGAGTCCTCAAGTCCTCAGAGGCATGGCAGTAAAGCCAGAAAGCTCAGTGCCCACTAACGCAATCACTTCTGTCCCCTGCAAAGTAACCCAGGGCCAGGGGCTTTCCCAACACAGCATCATAAATGGCAAGTCTCCTTCTAAGGGAACGTTCAAAGAGAACCTGAATATACTTCACTTAATTACACTTCCCGATTCAAAGTGCCTTGGTAATGTCTCCACTCTGAGATTGAAACACAAGATATACTTCAAGTGATTTAGGAAAAAATATTACCTTATGCTTAACTGATGGCAAAGTATCCACCAACTTCTGTAGCTCTTTATGATGTTTGTGCAGCTAAAGAAAAACAAATGAGAAAATGCAAGGTTTAAAAACAATTGACATCGACTACAGAAGTGAATGGAATGAAAATTAAAATCAACCACCTGGTGATTACCTAAAAACAAATGACAGTCTGAAACTCACTTAAACTGGCAATTTAGAATGTGACGAACACTGCTGAATTAAATGAGATACAGAGCAGATGAGCAGGCTGTTTGCAGATGTGCCTGCGGTCTGCAGGGAAAGTGGCCTTGGTTCCATTCGCTTGCCGCTGGGACTCACCAGGCCGCGGCCCACAGGGCCTCTGGAGGCTGAAGTTCTAGAGCAAACCAGAGCACAGGAAGGCCCAGCTTTCAGCGCAAGCCCGAGGCCTCAAGGGCATGCTCCAGGAGCCTCTGTATAATAACCACGTTTTCTAGCTTCTGTAACTGATGCTTGGACATCTGGGGCCTTGCTGACACTGGAGGGATTGTTCCCCCCAAGGCTGGCTAATTCCTATAGTGCACAAACAATTGGGGGAGCACCTTTCATATGCCAGCCAAGCAATCCACAGCCCACAACCCCAACCTTCTCCTTTATGGGGCTCTTACTCATGGGGCCACGACTCTCCTGCTCTTACTACCCAGGGTCAGGTATGAGACAACTAGGGACTGACCCTCCACCCCAGAGCACGCTGAATATATTCAAAGTAGCCAGATCCTCAGCTGCTTACCCTGCCTTGCTGTTCCTTCCCAAGAAACCCACAGTGAAGTCTCCTGCCCACACTTTCCCCTGGCTCCCTCTGCCTTGTCACCAACCCTGGTGCATCATCAAGTAGCCCTGCATGGTGTGCTGTAGGGAAAGTGAAGGAAAATGGTCAGGGCCCCTCAGATGTTCAGAATCGTGTGGAGCATTTGATGTAAATATGCACATGCGCCCAGGTGTTCCTTGGCTATTGTCTGATGTACATGCGCGTGGGCACCCAGGTGTCCTGGGTTACGGACTTAAGTATAAAGGACAAGCAGCTGTGCTCCACAGCTGCCCCCTTCTCTGTCTCGGGGATGCTGCTACTGCTGCTAGAGGCTGTTGCTGCAAGTGTCCCTGGGACCCTCCGAGAGGCCGCTGCTGCCAGACCTATAAGCTGCTGCTGATGATGAAGCTGAGGACTGATGTCTGCCAGTGGCTCCCGGGAGTTTTTCCAATTACCTAGCATTGGCCTGTGTGTGAGGGGTCTGGTGACCCAGTCTGTACAATGGGTTTGAAAGGCCTGAGCCCTAGCCCTGACAATACCAATGGAAACTTGGTATAACTAAAATAATGCAACATTTTGGCTTGAGTTATGAATTGCCCTGGCCATACAATTAGCATAGCAATGGCCCTATCCCGACAGTTGGCGTAGTTGTGTAGCTATACATGTGCTGTGCCTCCTGCTTCAAGTGGTCTGTGTTTATAACAAACCTCTTCCTTCACGACAGTCATTCCCATGTCTGAACATCTTACCACACCTGATTAAAACAAATCCTGGGCCTCCTTTAAACACTCAGCCTCCAGAGTGGACTAAAGCAAGATACTTGTGGGAGACCTGCAGCTGCTAAACCTTCAGGAACTCAGAGGACCCATGAGTGTGGTATAGGAATGTACCACCCGTTATCCATTAGCTAGCTGTGTGACCCGGCAGGAAAGCACTTAACCTTGTTAAGCTCCACTTTCTTCATATGAAAAATGGAGACAATAGTACTGGCACTGAGAGCTCTTGGGAAGATAAACTAAGCACTTAGCAAATACAGAGTCACAGAGCACTCGCAAATATTAATTCCTGTTATAATCATTTCCTATAGTTGTTTGCCTTTATCTTTTTATTCTGTTTAAAATATATTTTTAACTAATTGCACATTTTAACCATTATTTACTTAGTTATATGCTTTTATCCTTCTATACCAGTACTTAAGAATAGAAATAGAATGCAAGCCACAGAGGTAATTTAAACTTTTTAGTAGCCACATTTAAAAAGTAAGAAACAGGTAAAATTCATCTTATTATGTATTTTATTTTACCAAATATATTTAAAATGTTATCACTTCAATGTGTAATCAATGTGAAAAAATTATTGATCTAAGTTTACATTTTTTTCCATACTAAGTTTTGAGAATCTGTTGCGTATTTTACACTTACAGCACACATCAATTTGGATGCTAAGTTTTCATCAGAAATAGTTGATCTGTATTTAGATTTTTAAACATTTACACCTCAAAACGTACATACACATACTCAAGTGGTTCCGAACCTTCTTGTTTTACAATACCTAAATTAAATATCAGTTCTGAAATGAAACGTATATGAATTAAAATTAAACAAAATTAAAACTTCATTTCCTCAATGGCACTAGCCACCTTTCAAGTGTTCAGTAGCCCCACATGGCTTGTGGCTGCCATATTGGATAGTGCAATTTTAAATCATTTAAAAGATATAAAATATATTCTTAACAATCCTGTATTTCAAGCATTGATTATCTAACCAATGTATTGATCCCAGTATTCTTAAAATGAATAACAATATTGTAATGTATCTTTTCATGCTAGCATACAAAACATCATTTAAAGTTGGCGAGATTTTCGTTACCTTTAAAAATACTCCTGTCACAGCCGAACATCTTCTTCCAGTGCTGCATCCTCGAAGCTTTCAAATTTGACTGCATTTCAACACACCAAGTGCAGCTGAAATACCATTAAAGAGGTTTTAACACATGACCATACAAAATCGCTCCAAAATAAACTGAGCCTCATTCCACAGATGATATTTAAACATGTTTCCTCACCCAAATTAAAGCCACTGAGAAAAGCATATGACAATCTGCTGCAAAATGAAATAGTAATAAAGAACAGGAAGAAATTTAGGCAAGAGCAGCAATTAATACTATTTTGGAATAGAGAGATTTATTCAGGGAAAGAAAAATTTACATAGCAAGGATGCAAATTTATTTGCATCTAAAGCAGAGAAGATGCTTATCTTGAGAGAAACAGATTCCTTAAAAGTTTTCCAATGTGACAATCATTGAAGATACATTTCTTCTTTCAGGGATGACCACTTAAAATGTGCTGCTTTTTATTTTTGATGCAACATTTACAACTAAATTACAGAAAAAAAGTTGTGAGCAGATATTCCATTTCCTTATGATCTCCCTACTTTTCCCTCCAAGTCACTCATCATCCATCACTCATGAGCTTTCTTTCTGGAACCAGCATTCCCCGAGGCTCCCAAGTGAGGCATCTTCAAGGTCATGGTCAACTTTGCCTTCAGTTCTATTTCAGAGGACTGCACCTTCAAGTTCTGTTGTTTATATTTCACATATGCTTTCTAAACTTGCTCTTTCTCTTATTTCTATTGCCACAGCCTCTGTTTTGGCTCCTACCATCTCTCACTTAGATTTATCTGACCTTGCGGCCCTGCTCTGTTGCCTGGGTTAATGTAAAAACAGTAAACTAATTGACTAATGAATTAAATGAAATCATGCCATGCCGCTGTCCTGTTTAACAATAAGAGTGTCTGATGAGCCTGCCCTCCACCTGCTCTTGTCGGCTTCAATGACCACCATTGTCCCTGCCTCTCCTACATCAGACATTCTTCACTCTGGCCATATCACTTTGTTTTTTGGCCATTTCCAGAACATACTATCATATCTGCCTTTGAACACGATTTTCCCTCAGTCTAAGATGCCCTTCTAGTTCTCTTGGCAAACTCCTATTCATCCTTCAATACCCAATGTAGATGTCCCCTCCTCAGTGAAATCACCATAAACTCCTCTGAGCAGTCTACATCACATGCCTTACTCTGTGGTCCCAGAGCACATTTAGAAACCTTTTAAAGTCACACTTGCTTTATAATTCTAACTTCAAGGGTGCTTCTCTCACTAGATTTTAAACTCTAGGGAGTCAGGAATTGGGTTCGTATTCCTGACACTTTGCAGTGCCTGGTGCATGTTTGGCACTCAGTAAATGTTGAATGAATAAATGAGTAACAAAATACATACATGTTATCAGGTGACCAAAAATATAAAATGTTTTTCTTGCGTAATTATCCTTTTGCTCGATGTTGCAATCTTATAATTTAAAATCAGATTAAATAGTATCAGTATTTAACATAGAAGTTATTTGAAAAGTCAGCAAGCAGAGGAAAATTAGCACATATTCAGCACCCACACAGAAAATAGATTTCTGGCAAAGTGTTCATTTCATTTTATGTCTATAGCAATTATAAAATCTATGCAGAGATACATGTATTTATTAATAGAAAATATTACCTATAGTAGTAGAAGGAAACATGCAGAAAAAATAGAAGGGAATTTTTTCATATTCTCAGAAGTTAGTGTAATGATGATACAGCAATTCCACTTCTGGGCATGTACCCAAAAGAACTAAAAACAATGTCTCGAAGAGACATTTATACACCCATGTTCATAACAGTACTACTCACAATAGTGAAAAGGTGAGGAATGGATAAAAGAAAAGTCTTATATCCACACAATGGATTATCACTCAACCTTAAAAAGGGAGGAAATTCTGTCACATGCTACAACATGGATGAACCTGGAAGACATTATGCTAAGTGTAATAAGCCAGCCACAGAAAAACAAATCGTGGCAGCCTCCACCCAGATTTCAGAGGATATATGGAGAAGCCTGGGGCCCAGGCAGAGACCTGCCACAGGGGCGGAGACATGGCAAAGGCCATCTACTAGAGTAATGCTGAGCAGGAAAGTGGGGATGGAGGCCCCACAGGGAGTCCCCACCAGGGAAATGTCTCGTACAGCCAAGGGAGTGGGTCTGCCGCCAGGACCCCAGAACTGTAGGGCCAGGGCAACGTGCAACGCTGCCCTCAAAAAGCCATAGGCACCAGCGTTGAGCCTGGCAGAGCTGTTGGGTTGGGGCTGCCCAAGTCTGGGTGGGTTACCCAGACCACCCACTGTGCCCAGGATGCATGACTTGGAGTCAAAGAAGATTATTTTGGAGCTGTAAGATTAAATGTCTGCCCTGCTGGGTTTTGGACTTGTTTGGGTCCTGTTTCTCCTTTCTTTTGGCCTATTCCTCCCTTTTGGAGTGGCAATGTGTACCCGCCGGCTGCCTGCCACTTTCCTCTAAGAGTAGAAGCAGCCTGAGGCCCACACCAGATGCAGCTGTCCCAGAACTGGAAGCCAAATAAACCTCTGTTCTTTATAAATTACCCAGTCTCAGATATTCTGTTATAGTCACACAAAAATGGACTAATACACAAATACCGTATGATTCCACTCAAATGAGGTACCTAGAGTAGTGAGATCCACAGAGACAGAAAGTAGATTGGTGGTTGTCAGGGCTGTTAGCTGGGAAAAGGGGAGCTGGTGAATGGGTAGAGTTTCAGGTTTTCAAGACGAAAAGATTTCTGGAGACAGACGGTGGTGATGGTTGCACAATAAGGTGAATGTACTTAATACTTAACTGTATTCTTAAAAATGGTTAAAACGGTAAGTTTCATGTTATGTGCATTTTTCCACAATTAGAAAAAAAATTCCAATGAGTTCCATGCCACTGCTAACAAAGACATCAGTACTACCATGGAGGGAGCTGGACGTGTCCTGTGTTGACAGGACACTGTTCCTTTAACTCCAGGCAAGACCACCGGATCTTACCCTCACCTGATTCACCTGTAGAATCTTCAAATTCCACGAGGAAAGAACACCCGTTATTCCAGACGTGGAGGCAGGTGATCAGGTCATAAGAGATGGTGAGGGGTTTTAGGGCAGGATCATAAACACTGTCCCTCCACTGGATGTTGACAGGTGACTGTCGATCACCCTTGGGAACCAGGTCCAGGCTCTCCCTGAGTGGATGCACTAGGAGAAAGCAGGTTGGAGCTATTAGCAAGACCGTCCACTGTCTAGCATCACACACGAGACAATTTCACAGGTGGGGACCCTGTGGAGGCTAATTGAAACTAAAAGTCTTAGGAAATAGCCACTTAGGGCCTTCATCAACTGACTAATGCAGAGGATAAAGGCAGGTCAGACAGCACCTTACGGAGCATCCTGTCAGCTTGGAAAACCAACGCGTCACAGTCTGTCTACTAACTTCACCTAAAGCAAGTGTGATCACTCCTGAGATTAGTCCATTGGGAAACAGGGTATTCACGAATTAGTTTCTTGTCTTTGTTGATAGGTTCCTGGTCCCCAATCCCCCCTCCCCCGCCCAAACTAGCTTTAAATGCAAACACAAATTAATGTAATTTCAATAAGAGACTTTTCAGCAAAAGAAATGGAGGAAGAATTATTGGGCAGCAAATTTCTATCACGTACCATCAGTGTTTAGCTGCTTGGGTAGTGGACGTAAAGGCCCGTGGAGCCTGCATCCCGCGAAAGGCGCACCCCACCTAGTGTGCGTGCTGAATTCACCTCTCATGTGAGCAAACTTTGAGGACTAGGCAGCCACCCTGCCACAGCTGGGTAGAATATCAGCACTGTGAAGGTCCCGGGAGTTCGCAGTCACACAAATATGAACTATTAAGGTGTACACAGACAATTCATTTACACAGGCACTAACGACATCGCTGATGCTGAATTTCTTCCAGAGTCAAGCACCAGGTCTTTGTAGCAGGTCCCTGAAAAATATCAGCAGAGTTCCTGATAACACAGATAGACCTGTTGTGACATCCATGCATGAGGAATGGAAGCCACGTGTATCAGTTAGGGGTGGTCCACTTCTCTGCCCTTCAGATCTGCACCACGGATGAGTAGAATCAAGACAAGGAGGAAAACTAGAAGAAACATGACCGAGAGAAATCATTACCAACAACTCCCTGCATCTCGCCCCCTCTGCTAAGAGTGAATCTAAGGATTTGAGAAAGTGACAAGGCAGCTGCTACTCAGTCAAATCCCCACCTATGGCAGGGCATCCTCCTATTTCCATAAAACCCAGAAAGCTGCCTCTAGTTTACTCTAAAACAGGAGACGTTCCTCTTGCTTCAGTAGCTGCCCAAAGATGGAATTTCAAAATCGTAGACTTGTTTTTTGGGGGGTGGAGCGCAAAAGCATCCTAGGGGTATGGACGTCAAGCTCCCCTGGGAGTGTCTGGACCAGTGGTTCTCAACAGAGGAACTGATTTTTCCCCCAGGGGACATTTGGCAACCTCTACAGAGACTTTTGCTTGTCACAACTAGAGGAGATACAGGAACACGGGGGCCTGTTTAGTACAGGGAATACACAGTGGGCAAAAGCATTCACAGAGGGCAAAAGCCTTGAGTGCACAGAATGGGAACATTACGTGCTGAAAACAGCACATGCTGAACAGCGAAGATGTTCTGATTCAGTAGTAGGGAAGACTGAGATCGTTTCTGTCCTGTTCACACACTCCTTTCTGTACTTCTTTTGAAAGTATACTCAGCTTGTTACTTGGCCAAGGTCTTGATACCACAATAAAAGATGAGACAAGCCTGAGCTCGGGGCTACACCGACTTTCTCCTCTCTTGCAGGAGTTAGCTTGGTGTAGTCCCTCTGGGCCTCTCATCGCTTTCAAGTATTTGGGCTCTGAGAGGACAGTGACAGAGGAGGGTGCTAGTGCCATCTAGTGTGTAGAGGCCAGTGATGCTGCTTAACGTCCTACAATGCACACACAGGTATGGCCCCTACTGCAGAGAATTATCTGGCCCAAATGTCAACAGTGCCAAAGTTCAGAAATCCTGATCAAGGGAAATTGAGAGTATTCTTTTTTTATTTTCCTATGTCTTCCTATAACACATTACTGTCTTAGCTCTGGAGAGATCCAAACCCAATGTTTGTTTTTATTTTTCTTAGTATAAAAGAATTTGTCCGTAAGAGAAGAAATTTTTGTTTCACAAACTTAAAATAGGAAATGCATTTGGACTGGGAAAATATCTTACCAGGATGCAGATGCCTTCTGGAAAGCCCTTGAATGGATCTGATGTTGGTTCAAAGATTCCTGGCACAGAGAGACCACATCTTCCCCTCAGAGATACTCCGACTGGCTGATATTTGAGAATTCACACTTTTTAAAGCCAATTAATGAGGGCTAGGCAAGAAGTGAACTAGGCAAGAAGTGAACTAATGATCAGGTCCCCTTAAGTGTCCACACTTCATGCAGGAAATGGAAAGTAGCATCTCTCACACCCGTGCAAACACCAGCCCAAGAAAACCGGGCCTATTCCCTCAGTTGCTCTTGCATGACCTTAATGCTACATGTTCAGCTTCCAGAAGGTTTTCGTCCCCCCTACCCACCTACTCCTTTATTAACCCAACGCATCCCCCAAGTAGGGGTGGTTGGTCTCTCTCCCCTTAGTGGAGGCACCTTTTTGCCCAGAGCTTATTTTGCTAAAGATAAACTCATATTTCTGTTCTCCCCTCCCTTTCTCTTCCTTATACAGATTAAAATGATTTCTTGGTAGTTGTCAAACCGTCCTTCAAAACAGAAAGATGATTAAGTGTTCTACCAAAGGCTTCATTTTCAGGTTTTTCTTCTATTTAGAAAATGAAAAACACAGAGAGATTTTATCAACCATGGTTTAAGTGAGCACTCTGCCATTGGTAAGGCATCAGTAAGCCATGACTGATAAGCGACAAACGACCTTTAGATTTCAGAGTGAGGGTGCGTTCGGTTTTAGTTCTGATTTATTTGACCAGCCCTTGGTTGGATTTATTTTATGTTTGCACCACCTATTTCTACAGCCTCAGCTCTTCAAAGGTGGACAACTCATTCCTACCTTAGCCCCCTGGTTCCTGATCCTCCCCCTTTGCTTAAATTTCCCCTCATTTCACTCGGTGCTTGCTCCTGTTATGGGCTTACCCGTCACCTCCTCACCTCTCTGAGTATCCTCTTATAACATGAGCCCTCGCATCACTGTTTTGTAATCACGGGACTCCGATTCGTCTTCCACGACATTATTACTCGGTAGGGTTACAATTATACGCACATGTGCTTAATGATCTGCCTCCCCACTGCTCTGCACACCACTACCTGTGCATGGAACAAGGAAGATGAAGGGCATCGCTGACAAGGTTGTAGTCTCCTCTTTGCTCTAAATCCTCTTACCCTGCTGATTACCACATGATTCCTTCGTTAAGAATCTTTCAGGCTCATCTCTTCCTTGCCTTGCCCATGACCACCTAGTTCGGGCCCCTCCACCCCAGACCTCATGCAAAGCATCTTGGAGCCTTTCATCCTGCACCACGCCCCTCCACTCCTGTTCTGCATCTCAGCAGTTTTCCTCAACTACCACCTTCATCATGTGCTTGTGCTAAAGACTGTCCATCAGGTTGTGACCTCTGTGTCTCAGTGCCCAGCTTTCCTGCTAGGAAGCCACCCACTTATCCAATCTCATTTCTGTTCATTCTTCCCGAACTCTGGTCCTCCCGTGCTGTTCCCCTTGGTCGGGCCAAATAAGAGGTGCCGTAAATGTAGAACACCAACCAGGGTTTGAAGACTTGGTACAAAGGAAAGAATGCAAACTCTCTCAATAACTCTTCCATTAATTCCATATTAAAGTGATACTGCATATAGGTCAATATATTACTAAAATTAATTTCACCTGTTTCTTTGTCCCTTTTCTAACGCGATTAGTAGGAAATCTAGATTTGCCTATGTGGCTTAGATTCTGTACCTGTTGGACAGCATTCCTCTGTACCCTCATTTGCTCTTTATCCTGTGCCTTGCTTTGTACTGCCCTTTCCATGAGGAATGTGCTATTTCCTCATGTAACTGAAGCTCATTTTAGTAGAACTAGCTATGCCTGAGCACAGTGGCAGGATACACAGGGACCCTCCATCTGACTTTGTGGAGGACGTTCACAGAATCACAAAGTGCCTTGTTGGAGCATCAGGGCTGCAAAAGACACTTTGATGTCGGGTCCATTAACCAGAGGATACATGTGCAGTTATCAGCAGAGCAGAATGAAGCCCACACTTCCTGCTGGTCAGTTCCAGGGCTATTTGTCAGTCCCAGGTGGCTGAAGATAACACTGAGGCCATTAATGCAATTCCGAGGGGCTCCTAATCCACCCATTGTTTCTCAAGATTATTTGAAAGCTAATGAAAGCCAACAGTCTGGAGCAACCCAACCTATATGAGTTCCTCCTGAAGACACCACAAAACAAGCCTTTTAATGCTATTGTTCTCCAGGCTTTGTGTTCTTCAAAATTAATTGGACAAATAATAGAACAACTTCGTAACACAGTTCAGTTATAATATAGATCAGCGCTGTTAAACACAACCCTCTCTGAAGATAGAAACATCTGATATGGTAAGCGGTAGGCACATGTGACAATAAAATTTTAATGGATTTAAAATTGTATGTAAATAACCACAAGTGGCTGGTGACTACATCTTAGACAGCGCCACTCTAGACCAAGTTCTCCTACAATGTTTTTCTTCTTTATAAAAATAGGGAGATCGTGAACATTGAGAACCATTGGAATAATACCAAATTTGTAGTATTTCCATTCAAGCTGATATTCTTTATATTTCATTAAGCTAAGAATTAACATAATTAAGTTTATTTTCCTATGATCTAGGGTCTCATACCTAAATGGTTTTTTTAATGTGACAGGCTAAATTTCAGTAGATGATACACACTGTGTGAAACTGATTTTATTTTCATCTTGGGCAACAGGTATAGGATTTGATCTTCATTTTATTAGATGACAAGTCCCCAAAGTTAGGACTGTCAACAGTTCCTGTCCATTACTTGAGATAACAGCAAACAGCAATCTCATTGACAGCCAAAGATTATCTGCGGGGAGCGTGGGCAGCAAAGGCACAAGGGCAGAGCGTGGGGCTGTCCTGAAGTGCTGCTTTCCGAATTTGCCACCACTTCCTCCTTCCATTAATCCTTCTTCCACTTCACATCTTCTTAAAATGATCACATTCATACATCTGAGCAAGCACTGCACCTGTGAAGAGATAAAGATGATGATGACGATGACAATTGTCTCACCAGCAGTAGCTGCCAACCCTGTTTGGCAGGCACTATCTAAGGACTCGGCCCGTTCTCTTTTCTAACCCTCATGAACTCGGGTCGTGCTTGGTCACTAGTGTACAGTGGCCCTTCTGTTCATGTACTGAGCTGCCAGAAACAATGACTAGTGTCTTTACAACGAAGCAGGTGAGGGTCCAGAATATAGCAACAGGACGTGCTCAGTGGCTCAGGTCAGCAGAAACCATAATATTGTCCTGGGTGAAAACAGGTCGGGACAGTGTAATATGGCAAAATCAAAATCAAATGGTGACGGCATCCTGTTTCTCCCAGTCACTTAGAAACATGAAACTAATGTGAGAAACCAATCAAGCGAAGCCCCACTTCCTCAGGCCAGTGCGATGCGGCTTTTGTCAGTGCTGAGAAGCAGCGAACTATCCTAAAGACATAAGCATATTGGAGTTTAGATCTTTAACTTTCACATTTTCGTAAATAAAAACACACAAAATAAACATCTAGGACAAAAACACCACTCACACAAAACATTAATAACTGGATCAGTGTGATTAATTTTTTTCCATTTTAGCCTTAGACTGCCAAGTGCCAGTGTTTGCAATAAGCCAGTCTGGCAGGATGGACGTTCACCCAGCAGTCGGAAATGTATGATGACCCCGGCAAGTCCATTTCAATAACAGTCAGCATTGGAGAAAATAAACTTACGCTAATAACATATTTATAAAGCAGTTTCAAGGGAACAGATTTAGCTGGATTAGCATTACTAATGAATTCTTTTTCTTATCTGCATATAGGTTCCAAGAGGAAAATGTGAGAAACCTTGAATCTTGAGGCAAGACATTCTTTGAAAACTATGTTGACTCATTGTGAATAGTGGAAATATATACAATAACTATTTAAAAGATATTCTTAGCCAGTTGATTAAAGTCACCTCTCCACCATCACACACATCCTCTTCTGTCATCTCAGTGACTCTCTACCAAGGTTACTGTTTTCCCCCCCAGACATTTGGTACTGTCTTCAGATATTTTTCAATGTGGTCACTTAGGATGGGGGGAGTGTGGTACTGGTAAGAGGGCAGTGATGCCATTCAACATCTGGAGCACAGGATAGCCCCCAACAACAAAGAATGATCCACACCCCCCATGTCAATATGGTACAGTGGAAAATCCCTGCAATGCCCAGACGTGGATGGGCACCTGTCTTTCCAGGAATGGAATGAGGTGGAAGAGGTTTGAGGAAGACCATCTGCTGCCTCACTTAATGTTCCATGTTTACAACAGAGCACACCCGTGCAAGCAGGTCAGCTAGGGTTTCTCAGTAATTCAAATTTGGGACAGAATATTCCAGAATGTGAAGCTACTGAACTGCTTGCAAACTTTAATAAACAAGTTCCAGAAACTTAAGAGTCACAGAAATAATTTGCAGTCTGTGGACCACCCTTAGTAAAAAGACAGTGGCTAACAAGAACAATAAACAATACGTTCCAAAATATTTGAAACTGGACATCTCATTTCTCTTGGCCAGTTTCTGTATGACATCATTTTGACATTTTAAAATTGGTCCAAAGGGGCCGGACCGTGGCTCACTTGGGAGAGTGTGGTGCTGGTAACACCAAGGCTACGGGTCCGAATCCCTATATAGGGATGGCCAGTTAGCTCACTTGGGAGAGCGTGCTTCTGACAACACCAAGTCAAGAGTTAAGATCCCCTTATGGGTCATCTTTAAAAAAAAATGGTCAAGAAACTACTTTCCACATTTACTTTAATAGATCAGTAGAGAAACAGTCATTCTCACATATAGTCTTAAATCATATAAACCCACACTGGAATGCCAATGACCCATAGCCACAAAGGCTTAACACATGTGACTGTTATAAAACCAACAAGCCTTTCTGCTCTCTTTGAGGTAGAAGTGGACTCAGTTCTGGGTTTTGTTAAGTGCAGGTATGGAGGCTGCAGGGCCTCACTAGAATGAACCTCTGAAGCTGGAACCTTCTCCATACTAATTTGCATGGAGACACTTGAAGAATGACCCTCAGGCTATTCCTCACCACCATCCTTAGATTGACTTCTATCAGTTCCCAAATAACTTGCAGGAACGAATACCATAGAGGGAGGAAGGCAGAGGAGGAAAGATGTAAACACTAGAGATTTGAGATGCTGAGGAGGAGGAATCCTCTAGGTAGGATAACAACATTCAGAGCAGCAGTTCACACCCTGAGGGGTGGGGAGGGCCAGGGTTTATTCACTTTTTCCCCAAACCCATTGGTCCCTCACAGTGACATTTACTTTTCGTCATATCCACTGCCTGCCCCTGGACCCGCAGACTTCGCTTCTCCATGTCCTGCCCTTCTCCAGCCTATGCTGATGCTCTTGCTTCCCTGGACCACCCGCCCTCCATCTGGGCTTTGGTCACTCCTGCCCCCCGTTCAGGTGACTGACTCCTGCGTGATCCCTCAAAGGCTGCCTGACCACCTGCTCACCGGGTTGGCCCAGCACCCTCTTCTTGGCCCAGCACTTGCGGCAGCTGGAGGAAGCACCTGACCAGGAATGTCCTTTACTACTTCATCCTCCCCAGCACCTAGACCCCACGGTGGTGGGGACTGTGTCTGTCTCCATCACAGCTGCGTCTCTCAGGACCTGATTCCCCACAGGTGTTCGAGAAGTACTAGCTGAAAGACCTGAGGAGGCTTCCTTGGTGACAGAGATTTTAACGTCAAGAACTGAGAACCGTGACATGACAGCCAGCATGACATGACAGTACTGAGGGGCCTTCCCTTTCTCAAATGCCACCCCCCCAATTGTAGGGCTGTTTACACTTTCAAAACTTTTAAATGCTTGTCCTTTAAAAGGAGGGTCTCATATCCCTACCTGTAAGATCTTAAGGACCCCCAAAGTCCTGCCTGATCTATAAGAGTGACACAGCCGAACATGAACCTGACCTAGCCTCACAGGGATGGGAACTCTATCAGTTACCATTTCCATCCCAACATCTACTGCATTTGCTCTGCTGCAGGCACTGCGTCGGCTGCTGGGATGCAAAAGTGAACAAGGCTTGAGCTCTACTTTCCAGGGGTGTAATTTTTCTCCTACTATGAGTCTCTTGAAATGCACATAGTATGGAAAGGGAAAGCCACAGCAAACCAGGTCACAGCAGGGTGCTGGTGCCGCCTAAGATTCTGCCTTGTCTTGCCAAAAAGAGGGCTCTTAGTGGTAAAGCCATGGGGGGGCGGGGGTGCCAAACAGCACAAAAAGAGAAGTTTGGGGGCATTAAAGACACATTTCACCCACAGACCTGAACTTTATTTCTTCACATCATCTTTCCAAGAAGAGTGTAAGAAACAAAACCCACGTGATCCCCAGTGATGCTAAGCAAGCAGGCCAACATTGTGATTTCACCCATCTCTCTTCATGCATGTCCCTGCTACTAGCTGGCTGTGAACTAGCTCTTCTCTCTGTACTGCTGTCCTTGACCCTGCTGCACCTGAGCTACAGGGGAGAAGGCTACACCTAAGTGAAAAGCAAGAAAATCACCTCTACGTGTATCACAAAATGCAGCACAGCAGGGCTGGAAGCCAGTCATTTGGCTGAGTGCCTTGCACTTTGTGCGTGCATCACTTTGGGAATGTTACACACTTGTAGTGGGTTAGAAATCTTGATTCTCCTTTGATCTTAGAATAGGATCTTTAGGTAAATATGTGCATGGAGCTAAAAGGCTCTCCAGTGGAGGACAAAAGTCCACAGATAGCTTGGCAAAAGCCATCTAATCAACTCTAATCACTGTTTAGGGATGGGATTGTGTAATTTAACTGTTTTAGGTCCCTGGTTTGATTCTGGCTTGAAGGACTATTGACTATTTAACTTACCGATTGTTCTTAAGATATGTTAAGGAAACTGCTTGAATGCTGTTAAAATATGCTGAGAAAATCGGTGTAGGAAGTTGTGGAAAAGAAAATGTTTCATAAGGACAAGCTGTTTGTTGGTGGATGGACTTAGCTTTTTACAAGTTGCATTCTGGAATGCCACAATGTTAATTTACTGCTGTTACTAGTTTTACACTGCCTGTTTTTAGGTCCTTCTTTGAAGATTGAATCAACTGATTTTTCTTATGGAACTTCCTTGTCTTGTCAATAAAAAGAAAGGCGGATTTTAAATCGGGGCTGCTCCCCTGATGGGCGGCAGTCCCTCTAGGCCTCATTCATGTTACTTTCAGTGTTTCTTTCTTTTTTTTGTCTGTTACACAGAGGGAAGTGTAACACACACTGAACTCAGATGGGCCATCACGTGAAAGAGGAGTGGTAGGAAGTTCGTGTATCCCACAGCAGCTCCTCACCTCCAGGCCTAACTCCCTACCTGGCATCTTTAGGATGGCATAATAGCTTGTAATAAGGTACCATAGACTGGATGGCTTAAACAAAAGAAATTTATTGTTTTACGGTCTGGAGGCCTGAAGTCTGAGATCCAAGTTGTCGGCAGGGTTGTTTCCTTCTGAGGGCTGTGGAGGATCTGTTTCTGGCATCCCTACTTGGATGGTTAGTTTCATGTGCCAACTTGGCTAGGCCACGGTACCCACATATTTGGTCAAATACCAGGCTAAATGTCACTGTGAAGGCATTTTTTAGATGAGATTAACATTTAAGTCAGTAGACTTTGAGTAAAGCACATGACCCTCCATGTGGGTGGGCCACATCCAATCTGCTGAAAGCCTTAAGTGAAAAAAGACTGGAGGTCCCTTGAAGAAGAGGAAATTCTCCCTCCTGACTGCCTCTGAGCTTGAGCTGTACTATGGTATGAATGGCTCTGTCCTCATGAATGGATTAATGTCATTATTGTGGGAGTGGGTTCCTGATAAAAAGCTGAGTTCAGCTCTCCTCCCCCTCACCCCGCCAGCACGCACTTGCTCTCTTGCCCTTCCACCTCTTGCCGTGGGATAACACAGCAAGAAGACCCTCACCAGATGCTGAGCAGATGCTGGTGCCATGCCCTTGACATCCCAGCATCCAGAAAATGTGAGCAAAATAAATTTCTGTTTATTATAAATTACCCAGTCTCAGGTTTTCTGTTACAACATCATAACATGGACTAAGACAAGCTGCAACATCAACTCTTCCCTGAGCCTCCAGCCCGCTGGCCTGTACTACAGATTTCAGACTTGCCAGCCTCCATGCTCACATGAGCCAGTTCCTTAAAATAAATCTCTCTATACATACACTCACACACACACACACACACACCCTACTGATTGTGTCTCTGAAGAACACTGACTAATACACCTCGCTTCCAGTAGTTCCTTGGCTTGTGACGGTGTTAACACCAATCTTCACAGAGCACTCTGTGTTCTGTGTACAAATATCACCTCTAATTAGGGATACTGGAGTAGGAACCACCCTCACGACCTCATTTTAATTTGATTACCTCTGTAAAGACCCAATCTCCACATAAGGTCACATGGTGGGATACTTACTGGGACCTAAGATTTGAGTATAATGAATATGGGGGGGGGGGTTGTGGATAATTCAGTTATAACAACCAGTCACAACTAAAGTATGTCTGCATTGCCCAAAAGGTGTTGGAAATCCTCAAGTCAATGTTAAAATTACTTTTATTCAGCTTTATATGTGTGTGTTTGTATAAACACGTTTTTTAGAGGGAGTAGGTATGTTAAAATGTCTGAGCAGATGAGAAATCACCTTGTTTAAGCCATGTAAAAGTCTGGCTCAGGATTTAAAAGAGACTACAAATGAACTTTCAGTACATTACATCGATACTACCTGGAACCAGATAATAGTACGTGGTTTTTAAATACAGTTGTCTCTCCATATCCATGTGCTATTTGTTCCAGGACCTCCCATGGATACCAAAGTCTGTGGATGCTCAAATCCCTGATATAAAATGTTATATTTTCATACAACCTATGCACATCCTTCCATATACTTTAAATCATCTCTAGATTACTTATAATACCTAATATAATGTATATGCTATGTTGCTGTTATGCTGTATTGTTTAGGGAATGATGACATAAAATAAAAGTCTGTACATGTTCTCGGGTGGAGGCAATAGCTACGTCAATTGTATGCCTAGGGCAATTCATACCTAAACCCAAAATTTTCATTATTTTAGTTACACCAAGTTTTCCATTTGTATTGTCCAGCCTGGGCCCCACCCATCAAACCCATTGTACAGACGGGTCACTAGACCCCTCACACTCAGTTCCATGCGAGGTAATTGGGAAAGATCCTGGGAGACATTGGCAGATTACACGAGTTCAGTCCTCAGCAGCAGCAGCAGCAGCTTACAGTGGATCCAGTGGCAGTGGCCTCTCAGAGGGTCCCACACACACACTGGCAGCAACAGCCTCCAGCAGCAGTAGCGGCCTCCCTGTGGCCCCCCAGGGGACATCCGTGGGGGGCGGGGGACGTGGACCAGAGCCACTCGTCCTATCTACTCGTCATAATCCAGGACACCTGGATGCACATGCACAATTACATTAGACAATAACCAAGGAACACCTGGGCACACGTGCCTATTTACATCAAATGCTCTGCAAGATTCTGAACATCTGAGGGACCCTGACCATTCTCCTATATTTTCCCAACACATGTTCAGTACAGATGCAATTATTCTTTTCAAATATTTCCAATCCGGATTTGTTAAATCCACAGATACAGAATCTATGGATACAGAGAGCCAACTATACCTTCATTACCTGAATTCACCCAGCAGGTTTAAAGAGCAATAGACCATGGCTCATCTGAATTTAGAATCTGATTCTGCTTTTTTTTCCCCTCTTAACTTGTTATTAGGGAAAACTTCAAACTTATACAAACGTAGTGAGAATAACAAATCACCTGTATATCCAATACAAGAGTACTTCAAAAAGTTTGTGAAAAAATGAAAAGATAATACAAATCTTTCCATGGACTTTTTCAACACCCCTCATACTCCCTTGGAACCATTATCAATTTATGGTGGGATGCCATCACTCAATATCTATGTAGGCATTGGAGTTTACTAACACGTTCTTTATCTGCTGTTTGCAGACTCAGAAATGGGTGAAAAAAGAAAAGATTCAAAAAGTCTCTTTTAATCATCCATAATTGCGTATGAAATGCCTCCTAGCTTGAGCTCTGCCTAATTAAACCATATATACTGATGCAAAACAGACAGCAAAAGTACTGACAAAAGGTTATAATTACATTAAAAAATTCCTTGTCATCAGATGGATCCTCCATTTTTTTCACCTTCTGATTTCAAAAGGAAGCCAACCTTTTGCAAATCTTTGAAATTCAAATTAGACATTATGTTGTCATATCTTAAGAAATCTTCACTTCCTCCTCTCACCCACTTCTTCCCTGAGAGCATGATCCCAATGTAGTGTTGCCAAAGGTTTCAAACCATGTTTTTCATACCTGATTTGTGTGTTGCAACTAACCGCTCTAGTGCGGCCAATGAAATGCAATGCACTTCCCTCTTTCTATCAGATTATTTCCCTAATAGTCATCTTCACTCACAATTTACTCAACCTTTATTACATTCCAACTGTGAGCCATTGCAGCATTTTGCCTGGGTCCAGGGAAAACAGGGCAGGTGTGCACAGAGAACCACGCCCTTGTTGATTTTAGTTTTTGGGTGGATTTTAGCCCAGGTATTGACTTTAAAAAATCTGAGTAAAGGAGGAAAGCCCGACAGAAGAGTTTTCATTTCCAAAGCATTCGAGAACAGTGCAGCTCTTCACCAGGTCCCTGAAGAGACGGTGGGTGGCCTGAATTTGGTTCAGTGGGACTGTGAGGCCGGCTGTGAACAGTGACTGCTCTGAGAGATTTGAAGAGGAAGCTTCTCTCATCAGACTTCTCACTACTCTCCACACTGCAGCAACAGTTTTAAATAGCACAGCGAAGATGGACAGATTATCAGTAAAGAAAGAAGGGGAAGCAGAAAGCAATGTGGTTTTCAGTGGCTGACACAGAACAAATTCTATCCAAATTGTTGTAAGCATCTTCGCTACCCCCTCTTATTTCTCAAGTTTTCCAGCAAAAACAAAAGAGAGGAAATTATCCTGACAGTAACGTGTTCCCAGCAGCCTCGGAGCAGTAGCATTTAACGCTGAATGTCATATAGAATCCCAGCCACCAATAACGTTTGTAGTTTTGGAGGTTCCTCTCCTCCAGCTCTGGGGCGGGACACTAAAGGACAGAAGGAACTGAGGAGTGGAGAAAGCTCAGATGGTCCACGGGCCACACCTGTACCCTGGGTCTTTCCAGAACCCCTGGCATAGTCAGAGGAGGAAGATCAACAATGCAGACCCGAGGGAGTCCCAGCTGGCTGCGCCTCGGTATCTGGAACTGCACCCCTCATCCTGCAGTCTCTGGACAGCTGTTCTACACTTCAATGGACAGAAGAGTGTCTGGTGACGCTCGCAGTGGAAGCGAAGGGCTAAAGTGAGTAAGGGACTATTCCCCGCCGCCACCTACCACCCCCTTCCTCAGAGAAGCTCCGCCGTGACCCCGGCCATCCTCACGGGGCCAAGAACTCTCTGCCAGGCCACGACACCTGCTGCCCGCGCTCCACATCGCCCCCCGCCCTTACCAGAACGACTTCGCTGAGTCGGAACCCCCTCCTTCGCTTCCGGTTCCCGTGTTTCCTGCGCGCGGCCACCTTGGCCACGCCCCTTATGCGCCGCCACGCCCACACGCCGGAGACGTCATTTCGTTGATTCAGGCCACGCCCCGTCAGTCAGGCCTCAGTCCCCGGCAAAGCCTGGAGTTCTGTCCAGGCCGCGCTCTCCACCCCGCCGGCGCCCGGATCCGCAGCTGTTCTCCGCCCTGGCTGCATATCGCCTGTCACCGCCACCGGCCTCCAGATGCGGCCACGCGCCTGCGCGCTAATTTGCCCACGCCCCTGCCCTCCGCGTGCTCCACCAACTTTGACACGCCCCTGAGCGCGGGAAAGCCCCGCCTCCGCGTCCCGATTCGCTCCTCCTACGCCATGTCCCGCCGGAAGCACTAATAGCATTCTATCAATTGTTTTCACTTCAAACAGAAGTTCAAAGTTTCAAAGTCAGAATTTAATTGTGTTTAGTCTGACTAAACACACTTGTAAATATCTTTGTGGAAATACTGCTTATTTAATCTTTATATCAAAAAATTTACATTTCTAGGCTAGAGTGTGGTGTTATATATAACAAGGTCCAGGGTTCCGATCCCCATACCAGCCAGCAAGAAAAATACATTACATTTCTTTCTTCCTTTCTTTTTATTTTTGGCAGCTTGCGGGGTTCAAGGAACAAACCCTGGACCTTGGTGTTATCAGCACCATGCTCTAAACAAGTGAGCTAAGCAACCAGCTCCAAAATTTTACATTTCTATTTGTATAGGTTTTGTAATGAACACGATCTATTAGAACGTAGTACAGTTGTAAAATTTAAATAAATATGTATGTGTATATGTATGATGCACACTCAGAAAACTGTTCCAGACTAGCATCCATGATCACTCTATTTTAAAGGTTGGCAAAGTCACTTAGAGTGCTGGATAAACCGTTAAATGTCTTCAGGGGCACAGTTCATGTCTCTAGAAGGCCAGAAACAGGGCAGTACATGCAGCAATATAGGATGTATAGTGCTTACTGGACCCTAGTTTGAGAACCCATTTGATATTTGATATAGATTCCTCCAGTGCTAATCATTCAATATTATGGGCAGAACATACTTTCTGGCTTTACTGAGCAGTTGATATGTCATATCATGTTAATAGTTATCAATACGACCTTGTGGTCTTCGTGTTTCCAAGCTTTGTAGAGACCACTTAGATATCACCTAATGTTATAATACATAATAGGCCCTTTTGCAGTAAATATTGCATCAACGAAATAACTCAAATAAGCATTATCTCTGCTTCAGGGCTGTGTGATAATCATGGAAGTTTACCCTGAGAATTGTTGCACTAAATATTATAGTTTTTTCACTTAAGGAGTCCCAAACACTGGGGATGGAGGACTTTATCTAAATGATTTAGGGAAAAAAAAAAAAATTAAGCTCAGCCAACACATGTTTTGTCCCTATGCGATATAAATGATCCTCCCATTGTCCTTCATGTTTTTAATGTTGCATTTTCTGGCTATTTATCTCAAAACAAATACATAGGATTAGGATGTGTACTTATTAGTAATGAGCGCAATAATATGAAAAACTCTCGAAATTCTAATTATACCAGAGCTGTCAAGTAGTCGATAATGTATATATTCACCAAATTCAACCTCCGTCTTCTAGTTTATCATAATGACACTTGCATGTCATCGAGGAGAAGATTAGGGTCTATATTGCAACTGCTGTATAGAAGATACATGTTACTTTGTGCCCTGGGTTTGTTTCCCATAAAATAACCATATAATCTGTTTATTGTGCAAATAGCATCACTTAAGGCAGAAATATAAAATGGTGTTCCTCTAATTGACCCTTTCTTTAAGCTGTAGGGCTAACTTTTTTCACTGCCTAAGATCAAATTACATTCAGATTCCATAACATTTACAATCACTCTTAGATAAGGAAAAGATCTTTGGCCACATTCAGTTCAAAGAACAGTCTCATTTTTATAATTAAAATATTTGGCTCATTATAACTATGAAAATTCCACAGTCTTATTCAGTTATGAGCTGGCTCTCTCAGTACAGTCCTGCATCACCCTTGGGGCATTATCCGGTTCTTCATCTTCATCATCCCTGTCTCACCTTAAGTTTCGTTATTTTTTTGTTTTATTTCCTTCACTCTCTTTCCTCAAATGGGCAGCCTATATGGTCAAGAAGAGTTTTACTTGAATGACCGATGTATTTCCTTGATGATTCCCTATGGATATGGCAGATTCCTAGTGACGATTAATGTTTCATAAAATGCTTTTTTGTGTGTTTGTGAGAATTATTGAAATGTATTCCATCTGCAGCCATCAAAGTTCATTGCCCTTGACTTTGAAAATATCTGGCTGGCAGCTTAGAACTGTCCTCAATTCCTGTTCTTAGGCTGGGGTCATATTCTACAACCAGGCAGTAATTTTTGAATGGACACAGTAATTTTAGGAAGGAGCCCAGGCAGGCTTCCTCACACAAAGTCCACACAATCCATCTGAGGTCTTTTCTTTTTTAATTTTTACTATTTATTTTTACTTTTGGTGTGTGGGCAGTTTGACTTCCATGGTCTCCCTGTCTATTTTGGTAGAATTCTTTTCAGATGTGAGCCTGTCACTGTCCCTTCACAGCCCAAATTCTAAGAAGCACAGGTTTGATTTTCCAAATGGTTTAGTTACCATTGAGCGACACTTACAACAAGTCTTTCTTTTTGGAGAAATAAATCGTGTTGGATCCCTCACTGAGAGCATTTCTTAAGTTTCTCTCCAGAGGTACCCACTATCCAGAAAGTGGTGTTTATCTTACATAAGTTTTCTATTTCATGACATATGCATGGATTCAAAAATAACGTTGTATGTATTTTTCTGTTTTCAAACTTTAAGTGATGCATATCTTTCCAAAATTTTATTTGTGTATCGCAACTTTATGTGCTTAAATTTAATGTTAATAGCACATATACAATTCAGGAGTTGTATAACATTACAACCGTAACATGATACATGAGTTCTTAATCATTTATCTTAACCTCTACTCAGTGATTCACTGAAGAAGTGTATAATTTTTTGATCTATTCTAGTATGCAAAGGCAATATGTTGTTTCTAAATTTTCAATATTACAAAGAACATTGCATTAAATAATTGTGCAAATGTTTCTCCATGTTATGTTTTCTAGTTTCTCTAGGGTACGTTCTTGGAGGTTAAATAGCTTGTCTTAAAGTATAAACATCCCTAATTATTGGAAAGCTTGACAAATTGCTCTTTTACTATCTTATACTTCCACGGCAACATACAAGGGTTTTTGATTTCCCAGATTCTTACTTAAGCTTTTCTATCAGACACTGGAAAAATTTGGCAATCTAATGAGTGTTGTATTATTTAATGCTGTTCCTAAATTATTAGTGAGGGTGGTGTGTGTGGGGGGGGGTATGTCTGTGTGTTTGATATTTGGGATTTTTCCTCCTTTTCATTGGGTTGTCTTTTTATTTTTAATTTAAATGCATCCCTGACGTATTTTGTGTATATAATCCTTTGTCACATTTATGTTTTGCAAGAAAGAGCTTCTATTGTTTGGTTTCTATGAGGTGAGACTTAATTCCCACAGATGTGGAATTGTTCTGAGTTCTTTTACTGAAATAAGAGTACTTGGATAGCACTGACATAAACTACACTGACTACTAGTGTTGCTATGCAACTATAGGTCTGAGGAGTTCTGGGGCGATTTGCATGTCAATATTATTTATAGATAAGGAAGACTGATGATTTGCACCTGGTCTTGGTGAAAGACCTGGAGAGCTGTGCCATTAGGGCTGGTTGTGCAGCAGCAATATGCCTACATGATCTTCATGGTATAAGAAATCCTGGCTGAGACTCCGTCTTGGACTGCAATTTTCTGAGTCACTGATATGAGAGAAAATTCTGTTCCTCATCTGACAAAAAAGGTACATCCTGGTGTGGTCTTTGCAAAGGGAGGACACTGGGAGCTTCTGTTTCGATTCTTTAGACCCTTTCTGTGAGGAAGCTTTTTGCTATGATATTTATCCTGACTTCATGCGTTGCCTTATTGTAGCCTTTTAATGCAATGGACTGTAGATTTGTAAAGCTTGTCAAAGTTGGTCCTGTGAGTCTTCCTTAGCAATCGAACACTGCCTAATGCCATCTTTAATGCAGTTTGTCATTTAGTACTACTAACAGTGGAATCACTGATATCTGAAATAAAAAATTTAAAAAAAATTAAGCAATGTTTCTTATTGAAAAATTGTATTACAGATTCTTTGGATTGTGTTTATACTATCAATACACCTATTTGCTATTTGGGACTAATGTTTCTTTGAAAGTAACAAACTTCTCAGAATACACAAAATATTAAGTTGAGTATCAGATTTTTAATATATTAGCAACTGTCATAATTCAATATTTCCAAAGGGTAGGGTACCCACTATCCAAGTTTCCTTAATAGAAATGAACAGTTTCGTTGGAATGAATACAGATGGCAAACAAATGCTCATGGAGGAAAACATCTTCTCAACTTAACAAAATATTTTGGTTTAAGAAAAATATTTTCACATATTGTTTTGTTTTGTAGCATACAATTATAGTGTTTTAGATTGCTTTACATGAGGGAAGTGAAATGGTGAACAAATATCTAGAAAAATAAAAAGTAAAAATTACTTTGTGTAGGGCATATTAGACAGCAATGTATATGTCTTACATATGCCTGTAAAAAGATAAAACAGTTTGCATAAAAAATGCAAACCATTAAGATATACCGGAAGAGATTATTTGCATATTTGGGAGTATGTATATAACATGTCTCCATATATGGGATGTAGCCATTTATAAATTTGTATTTAACTAATGGCTTAATAACCTTTACTTGGAATGTTCTACTGATGAAAAGTGTTTCAAGTTCAAAGGTTCACATTCATTATTTGTTATTTAATACATTCATTTTTTTCTAAAAGTTACTTATTTATTTATTTATTTATTAGCTCCCACATATGAGTGAGAACATGCAGTATTTTTCTTTCTGTGTCTGACTTATTTCACTTAACATAATGTCTTCCAGGCTCATCCACGTTGCCATAAATGACAGGGTTTCAATCCTTTTCGTGACTGAGTAGTGTTCCTTGTGCGTATATATCACATTTTCTTTATCCATTCATCTTTTGTTGGGCACCTAGGTTGATTCCATATCTTGGCTATTGTAAATAGTGCTATGAGAAACATGGGGGTGCAGACATCTCTTTAGTAAGCTAATTTCCTTTCCTTTGGATAAATACCCAGCAGTGGGATTGCTGGATCATATGGTAGCACTATTTTCATTTTTTTGAGGAAGCTCCATAGTGTTTTCCATAATGGTTGTACTAATTTATATTCTCACCAAGAGTATATGAATTCCCTTTTCTCTGCACGCTTACCACATTTTTTGTGTGTGTGTGTGTTTAATAATAACCATTCTAACTAGCTGATATGTCATTGTGGTTTTGATTTGCATCTGCCTGATGATTACTGATGTTGAGCATTTTTTCATACACCTGTTGGCAACTTGTATATTTTCTTTTGAGAATTGTCTATTCAAGTCATTTGCCCATTTTTTAAATCAGAATGCTTTTTTGCTGTTGAGTTATTTAAGTTCCTTGTGTATTCTGGATATTAATCCCTTGTTGGATGAATAGTTTGCGAATAATTTCTCCCACTCTGCTGATTGCCTCTTTGCTCTGTTGATTTTTTCTTTTGCTGTGCAAAAGCTTTTTAGTTCAATGTGGTCCCATATGTTTATTTATGCTTTTGTTGCCTGTGCTTTAGAAATCTTCTCCATAAAATTTTTGCCCAGATGAATGTCTTGGAGTTTTTCCCCTATGTTTTTTTCTACTAGTTTTATTGTTTCAAGTCTTACATTTAAGTCTTTGATCCATTTTGAGTTGATTTTGGTTAATGGTGAGAGATAGGATTCTAGTTCCTTTCTTCTGCATATGGATATCTAATTTTTCCTGCACCGTTTATTGAAAGGCTATTTTTCCCCAATGCATGTTATTGGTGCCTTTGTCAAAGATCAGCTGGCTATATATATGTGTATTTATTTCTGGGTTCTATATTCTGTTCCATTGGTACCTGTGTCTATTTTTATGCAAACACTGTGTTGTTTTGCTAATCCATTCATTCTATAATCAGTTATTTTGGATGTTCTATGTGCCAAATAGTGGACCAAAAACTAAAAAGCATGGAATAAATCAGATAGGAACATGACCTCAAAGAGCTTATAAACTTATTTAAAAATATATATGTCAAGAGTAAATAAAGAGAGGTAACTAAAGTGCTGCAATGAAGAGAGAGCTGGCCTATAGTAGGGGAAACTGGGAAAAGCTTCATGAAATAATTGGCAACTTAAGCTGACACTCAGCTAAGATGATTTGGAAATGCAGTTTGGGCAAAGGATTTTTAGAAGGGAATACTATACGAGTTAAATTATGAGTATTGAGGAAGCATAAACTATGACGCCAGAATAAAGATAATTCTATTTAGATAGATTAGAGCATATAAGAATGAGATTAATATAAATGACTGGAAAAGTGTGATGGAGCCAAATCAAAGTGAACTTCAAGAGTGAGCCTATGAAATGTGGACTAAGTAGTAGCATAGAATTAGGCATTGATAATCTTTAAGCAGCAGAGTAAAATGTAGTTATCTATATTTAAGAGTAGATTGGAAGATATTTATCCTGGAACTTCTAAGATCAGTTCAGACTACAGAAAATATCCTAGCACTGTGCTGTGCAATATAGTAGCTACTAGCCACATGTGCTTATTCAAATTTAAAGCTTATTAAAATTAAACTAAATTTTAGTTTCTCACTTGCACTGAGCACTTTTAAAATGTTCAATATCTCCCCAATGGCTACCTTATTGAACAACACAGGTATAGAATATTTCTATCATTGCAGAAATTCTATTGAATATCATTGTCAAGAGCAATAGATCTTACCTATCTTACTTACGGCTACAGAAATAGATATTGGAGAGGAGAGAAGAGATTTATGAGATACTGCAAATAAATTTTTGAAGCTTAAATTCTGTGCCCAGACCTAATTCCTGAAGTGTTTCACTTATATTTTCCCTTAGTGATTTTATAGTTTCAGGTCTTATACTCAAGTCTTTAATCAATTTTGAGTTGATTTTAGTATATAGTGAGAGGTGAATGTCTAGTTTCATTCTTCTGCATATGGATATCCAAGTTTCCAAGCACCACTTGTTGAAGAGGCATTGTTTTCCCCAGTGTATGTTTTTGTTGCCTTTGTCAAATATCAGATGGCTGTAAGCCTTAGGGGTGATTTCTGGATTCTCTATTCTGCTCCACTGGTCTGAGTGTCTATTTTTATGCCAGTACCACACTGTTTTGGTTGCTATAGCTTTGTAGTTTAATTTAAGTCAGGTAGTGTTAAGCTTCAGGCTTTGTTTATTTATTTTTGCTCTAGATTGCTTTGGCTATTTGGGGTCTTTAGTTGTTCCATATGAAAGTTAAGATTGTTAATGACCAATATATAAATAAATAAATAATTAAATAGATGGATAGATAGATAGATAGATAAAATAAAAATTTAAATTCAATACCATTTACAATTGCACCAAAAATATCAAATACGTAGAAAAAGCTTTCCAAATTATGTACATTAAAACTAGGCAATGTTTCTGTGAAAATTAAAGAAGACTTGAATAAATCATGATATATATGGAAAAAAAAGAATTTTTGAAACTTAGTGGTGAACTAATTGGTAAGGGACAAAAGAAAAGTTGGAAATCAAATATAAGTCATTGAAAGAGTCTAGGATAGGAGACTAAGTTAGTTGTTATCTATATATACTTGGTAAATAAAATAAGGAGAAACCATAAAAATGTGCAAGTGAGAGACTTAGGGAATACAAAGAGAACACTGCCTTTTAAAGCCACGATTAATATGTTAGGGAAGTGGGAAGAGTCAAAAATCAGATACAGAAAGAAGCACTGGAAAAAGAAATCTAGCAATATAACACAGTAAACATGATAGAATATAGGAAGAAAATTATTTCGAGGATAGAATGATGACTGTGTTCAACAGCAAACTTCACTGTGAGAAATACTACAGTGTTCTTGCCGTATTATTAAAATGACTCAGGGCAACATTGTTTATAATGTGGCATCACTTACAATATAGTTAATAGCTTAGTAAATCTGCTTTAATATACTTTAATAACAAAATAAAATCCCCTTAAATCTAATGCTCCATTCATAAGTTAATCAATGGATGGATTGCCTTCCACAATATAATTTAATAATGTTGATGTGTGCACAACTGTTAACAAATTAATGACAGCCAAGTTCATCCAGCCACTCCATCTTGTTTTGCTCACTGTCCTTCGAATGTTTCTATACATGCTTTTAAGGGTATTGAAATAATTACTGAAAGAATTAAATTTACACTTACAATTTGTCTGTACATTGTCTCACTGGGAAAAAAAGTTGGCAAAATGATTTTTTTTCCATCTCTCTTCAGAAAGAACGACCAAAGATACTACTCAGCATTTAAAAAGTGCCCCTGCATTTCCAAAGCTCTCTGAAATTACATAATATATACTCTAAATGTACTGATCATTAAATTGTTTAGTTTAGTGTACAATGGCATGGACTGCTTGAAAATTCCATTAAAAAATATCTCTAGAGTGCATTTGACCTTGGTTCATTAGATTGAAAATATGCTGATAGGCTTGAATGGCCAAGGAATAAGTACTTTAAAACAACAAATAGGAATGCAATTATTCTTTGTTAGTATGTTGCTTATTTGTTTAGTATGTTCAAATGTTTTAGAGGAAAATGCAATAAATTAGAATGTTCATTATGTAGTGGTTTTTGGTAATTCCAATAAAAATCACATTTAATTACACTGTCTTGAATATTATTTCAGTCTGGTGATACAAGAACACTTTGTGAAGAATTGGTCATATTGGAATAGGCAATATCTTTCTAAGTTTATTGAAAACTTAAGTACAGTTTATTTCGTATATTTTAAATGCTTCTGTAAGTTAAGCAAAACATTCATATTACTATTTAATTTATGAAACACTAAAGTCATTTCAAAAGTGTTATTTTGCATTAATCAAGTAATGCGTATATGCACACATATATAGTTGTATATAATTCAAACATTTTTCAGATTTTAAACAGCTATACTGTAAAAAATTGGAAGGAAATACATAAAGATTATAGAAGTTATCTAGTTATTACTATCTTTATTTTTCTTCATATGATTTACCTACTCCAAATTGTTTATAACAATTATGTAGGACTTTAAAAATGAGAAATAATGCATCTGTTGTAACTCTAATGAATGTGTTTTGCTTTGGCCAATGGAATATTAGCTGATGTGATGTATGCAAAGGCTTGAAATACTCTATCGCAGTTTGGCTTGTCCCTCTTGGCACTTCTGTCATCCCCACCAGGAAAAATGCCCTAAGTATCCACTACCCCTTCAGCTTGGGTTGCAGAATGAGACACATGGAACATACTTAAAATTGGTTTATTATCTGGAGCCAAGTCCAGTTTGTCGGCCCACTGCTGGCCGACCCGAACAGCCCTAGCCTCGTTCCTTTTGGTGGGCAAGCAAATGACCCGGATTCCTCTTTCCCTTTTGTCCCCTTTGGAAGGAGACGGGGGAAGAGAGCCGTGAAGAGAGGTGAGCACAGCCGTCGGCCCCAACCAGCCCGGTTAAAGGACACTCAGACGCAGAGGGGGTTCTGTCGAGCAGTTCCGTTTATTAACACACAAGCATTTGCTTTTAAGGCAAATGGGGAAGGGAGGTTTTTTACATAATCTTATCAGGTTAAAGGTCAAGAGGACGCATCCTGTCTCCATGCCTAGCTATTGCAACCACACAGTTTTCACGAGCGCAGAAGCCACGTATTTGGCCAGTAAGGGCTAAGGCAAGGTTCCCGCAGACACTCCCACCCTACTTCCTCCCGGCGCCGACTTAGGCTGCCACGTTAATACGCCCTTGTGGGCGCATAATGGCGCCACTTGTAATGTCACTTAAGGTGGCGTTAGTTTTTAAAGCCCGATACAGTTGAGCTACTAGCTACTAGCTCCTAGCTAAGCAAAGCATAGATCAGCCAAAACTTAAGCTACTGATAAATTGACACATTTATTGTAAATCATTATTGTAGCAATAGCTACGTAGTACAGGCTTTCAGCAGGTTGAAAAAAAGTGTGCAATGCAGAACTCATTCATGAACACGCTGAAAGTCCCAGAATTTTAGATGCATTAATTGTACTTCACTACTACTGTAATACAAGGTTTGAGGGAATTAGTGTGCTTTTAAAACAAAGTTTGAGTTTATTTGAATGTATTAAAAATTCTTTCCTAAAGGACAAGGATTATATCTAAGTTTTCATTGTATGTGAACACTTCACATAGTGCCTGACACAGAGCAATTACTCAAACTTCACTGAAATAAAATAATCTAGACCCTCTAAAACTATGATCTATAATTGTTGTGAAGATCATTCAACCTAATCCAGTGTAAAATCACTTGATTATAAAATTTCGTATTTTGTGTCCCATAGTATGGTCAGCAGGTTTTTGTTTAGTTTTGTTTTAAAATCAGGGCCAAAATTCTTGACAAATTACAATGTCTGAAGACTCAAATTGTATTACTATCCTTACTCAAATTAAGAACATACTTATACCTGATGCAAATTTTTTTTTAATTCTTTTCCCTCCCACCTGAATACAAAGTGACACATTTTCCAACTAATATATTCTTATATACAAAACTATAAAATGCTAATGTATTTTTTCTTTTTGAAGGCAATAAGCAATGTAAAGTAGTAGTAATTCCCAATAAATCCTGATGCTGATGAATATGGTCATATCTGTAAATGCTATTTTTGTCATCTGAATTGACATCAAGACTACAAATTGACAACAAACAATAAAAAACTGGTCCAAAATACAGATTGTATGAGTTTATTGTACGTGCATTCTTGCTATGATAGACTTAGTTGTCTTACTGCATATTTTTAATATTCTATTTTAATAACAAACTCTGAATAATTCATTCAAATAATGCTCAGAATTTTCCATTTAATTCGTCTTTAAATGTTGTCCACACACTATAATTGGTCATTTTATATACATTAAGATTTCTTTAATTTGATTATATTCTCCTTTCCTTGAGTTTATGTCACCATTACAATTGTTTGGTCTTTTTCTGATATACTAAATTCACCTTTCCTTCTGAATACCAATTATCCACGTTTCCAGAATTAGATATCAACCTGAATGAGCTGTGATATACAAAAAGAAAAGTGATATATCCTGGAGTTATTTATGTACTTTTTTCCAATATGTTAGTATTTTAAAACAATAATTATGTTTTAAAATTAAAATTAAATTTAATCTCTTCAAAGTAGTCTTTGAAAATTCGTATGTCCTTTTGATTGAGTCATTAGCTATTATTTTACAACTGTTACGTTTAAGATTATTTGCAAGTATCAGCAAGTTTGGATCAAATAATACTCTCTCTCTCTGTCTCATCCCCCACAACACACACATCACTGACTCCTTTAAAATATTTTTGCCAACTCGTAACTCATCGTGGTGCTCTGTCATTAGACTGGTGCACAGCTTGATTCCAGTGCTTTGTATGTATATAACATGCAGTAACCAAAAGACAAGTTCAGTGATTTGTTTTTTAACTACACGAGGATTGCCTATTTATGACACATGAGCTGTAGAGCTTGAAAATTCCTCATAGAAATCATCACCTTGAGGAACGTAAACTGTCCTATTACTTATTTGGCAAATTTAAATGCTGTGATCAAAGCCAACAATTACTCTTCTTTATTAACAAGTATAAAGGGCTTATTTGTTTCCAAGTTGGAGGTTACTAATATTGTTTTCACTAAGTACCAAAATATAAATATCTTAGCACCTCTCCATATTGGTATTTTAGACAATTGCAGGAATAGATATGGTTCTTCCTGAAGAAAAGGTAAACGTAATTTTGGTACAGCACTCATTTTATAGAAATGAAGGCAGATGTAAAACTAATATGTTTGTGTTTCATACTTTTTGCAATTTTGCTTTATTGAAAACATGGTCACAATGATTAAATGAGACAAGATTATGGTTGTACCATGTGATATTACTTGCCTATTATTGCAAATACCAAATACTTAAACAGAAGGACAACATGTTAGCACCATCACAGTGAAACAAATGCTTCATGATCTGAGATTTGCGTAAACTGAGATGGACCTATCCATAAAGGACAGGTCAGTCTACCTCTATATCCAAGTGAGTGCATCATTTGCCTTCTGGATTCAATATCACAAAGCACTTGCTAATCAAAGTGCAAATTAACATGAAGCCCCAAGAAGCCATCACATTAAACTCAAATAATACAGTTGATGCATACCCCCGTTTGTGCTATCAGTTTCTACAAATTATTTTTTCTAATAGCCTTATTGAGATATAATTTACATGCCATACCACACACCAATGTAATGAGTACAATTTAATGGTTTTTCGTACATTCACAGAGTTGTACAACCATCACCACAATAAACTTTAGAACATTTGAGAACATTTTCATCACCTCAAAAAGAAAGCCTATTCTTCCATATCACCTTGTAGCTCCAACCCCTCATCCCCAGCCCTAAACGACCACTAATCTGCTTTCTTTCTCTCGTATTTGTCTATTCTGGGCCTTTTGTGTAAATGGTATCACACAATATGTGATTTTTGGTGAGTGGCTTCTTTCACTTAGCACATACTGTTTTCAATGTTTATCCAGGTTACAGCATGTATCAGCACCTCATTCTTTTTTATGGCCAAATACTATTCCATTATAGTAATAGAACACATTTTGTTTGTCTTTTCATCAGTTGATGGACAATCGGTTGTTTTTACTCTACTTTTGGACTATTATGAATAATACTATGGAGATCTATGTACAAGTTTTGGTGTTTTCATTTCTCTTGTAAGTAAACCTAGGAGTGGAATTGCTGGGTCAAATGTTCGAACTGCCAGACTGTTTTCCAAAGTGGCTGCATGATTGTGCATTACAATTGCAGTTAATGAGGGTTTCAGTTTTTCTACATCCTTCCACCCTTGTTATTGTCTGACGTTTTTATTATAGCCATCCTAGCAGTGTGAAGTGGTATCTCATTAGTATTTTAATTTTTATTTCCCTGGTGACTAACGATGTTAAGCTTATTGGCCATTTGTATATCTTCTGTGAAAAAAATGTCAGTTAAATCATTTGCTCATTTTTGATTTGCCTTATTTATCTTTCTAATTATTGAGTCTTAAGAGTTAGTTATTTATACATTCTAGGTGTAAGTCCCTTATCAGATATATGATTTCAAATATGTCCTTCTATTCCGTCTGTTGTCTTTTTACCCTTCATAATATCCTTCGGTGCACAAAACTTTTCAATTTTGGTGAAGTCCAAATTATCTATTTTTCCTCTGTGCTTTTTGTGTGTCTAGGAAGCCAAATCCAAGGACAGAAAAATTACCCATAAGTTTTGTTCTGTCAGGTTTATAGTTTTGGCTTTTACGTTTAGGTCATTTATTGTTACATAACTTTTATATGTGATTTTAGGTGAGAGTCTAAGTTTATTGTTTGTGTGCTGCTATACAATTGTCCCAGGACCATTTGTCAAAAAGGCTATTTTTTACTTCTTAAATGATCCTGTTGAAAACTATTTTCATAAACACATTTTAATGTTGTGAACATGTAATAGGTTTACCATTGCTATTTTTAAATAAATTGATTAAAAAATTACACAATTTCGCAGTTTTAATTTTGATATCAATAGTATATCAATAATAATAGATACAATCCATACAAGTAAAGTACTTTGGGGATATCCAGTATTTTTTGAGTGTGAAAAAGTACCGAGAATAAAACGGTTAAGAACTGCTGATAGGTTATGGCAAAGGCATCAGAGTTCTGGAAACAGCAGCTGTAGCAGTGATTTCCAGGTTGTGGCAGAGGAAGCATGGCTTGAGAACTGGCAGTCATATGGAGTTCTAGCTTCCCATTTGACAGGAAGCTTCCTCATTCTGGGTGTCTGACCTTGGCAGGGTCTGAAGTCCCCTTGTTGGCCCATTTCTGCTTTGTGGCTTTGAGATTCAGCCATTTCCTATATTTCAGCCCTTCCAGTTATTCAGTAATAGATTTAATGTTGCATCACTAATCTGATTCCTCTTATAGTAGTTACAGAGTATTCTGTTTTCTGGCAGAGAACTAAAGACCACATCTAAGTAACAGAGCAGCTTCTTAAAAGAACAAATTAGAAATTCTAAAACCAAACAAAACTGAAAGAAAAAACCTTGGAGAGACAAAATATGTCGGGCTTTAAAAACTAATGCCACCTTAAGTGACATTACAAGTGATGCCATTATGGGCCCACAAGGGCGTATTAACGTGGCAGCCTAAGATGGCGCCGGGAGTAAGTAGGGTGGGGGTGTCTGCGGGAACCTTGCCTTAGCCCTTATTGGCCAAATATGCGCTTCTGCGGTTGAGGTTGCAATAGCTAGGCATTGAGACAGGATGCATGCTCTCTTGACCTTTAGGCTGATAAGATTATGTAAAAAACTTCCCTTCCCCATTAGCCTTTAAAAGCAAATGCTTATGTGATAATAAACGGAACTGCTCGACAGAACACTCGCCACGTCTGAGTGTCCTTTAACCGGGCTGTTTTGGGGGGGCCAGCGGTGTGCTCACCTCCCTTCACGGCTCTCTTCCCCCATCTCCTTCCAAAAGGGATGGGAGGGAAAGGGGAATCCCTGGGCCATTTGCTCACCCACCGAAAGCAACGAGGCTAGGGCTGTTCGGGTTGGCTGGTGGCAGACCCGACAAAAAAATAATTGAAAAATACAGAAGAAAGGGTAAGATAAATAGCATGCAAGAAAAAATCCCACCATTATCATAATGGGACCTCCAAAGGAGAAAAAAATATATATTTGACCAAAAAAATTTTGAAGATGCAATGGCAGGGAATTTTCAAAAATCAACTTAATAATAGGTGCTTACATCCAAGTGATCTTTGACAAAGGCACAAAGGAAATACATTGGGGAAAAGACAGCCTCTTCCGTAACTGCTGCAGGGAAACCTGGATATCCATATGTAGAAGAATGAAACTAGACCCATACCTCTCATCATATAGCAAGTTAAACTAAGTATGGATTACAGACTTAAGTATAAGACTTGAAACTTTAAAGCTCCTAGAAGAAAACATAGGGGAAACACTTCTGGAAGTTGGATTGGGCAAAGTCTTCATGAATCAGCCCCCAAAAGAACAGGCAACAAGAACAACTAAAAATAAGTGGGATTATATCAAACTGAGAACTTTCTTGAGAGCAAAGAAACAGTAAAACAGAGCAAAAAGACATCTTACAGAATGGGAGAATATACTTACAAACTACACATCCAACAAGGGATTAATATCCAGAATATACAAGGAACTCAAAGAACTTCACAGTAAAAAAACAAAAACATACAAAGAAACAAAAAAACCCTAATACTCCAAAGAAAAAAATGGGCTAAGGAGTTGAATGGACATTTCTCAAAGGAAGACATACAAATGGACAACACAGACACATGAAAGAATGCTCAAAATCACTAATCATCAGGGAAATGCAAATCAAAACCACGTTCAGGTATCATTTCACCCCAGATAGACTGGCTATTATCAAAAATACTGAGAACAGCCAATGCTGGAGAGGATGTAGAGAAAAGGCAACTCTTCTGCACTGGTGGTAGGACAGTCAGTTAATGCAGCCATTATGGAAAATAGCATGGAGATTTCTCAAACAACTACAGATAGAACTGCATACCATGCAGCAATTCCACTGCTGGGTATTCATCCAAAGGAGTGGAAATCATCACCTTTGAAGGGACACCTGTACTCCCATTTTCACTGCAGCTCTATTTACAATAACCAACATGTGGTACCAACCTAAATTACCATCGACAGAAAACCAGACAAGGAAAATGTGGTTTATACACACAATGGAATACTATCAGTCATAAAAAACGAATGAAATTCTGCCGTTGACAGCAACGTGGATGTGCTTGAAGAAAATAATATTAAGTGAAATATGTCAGGCACAGGAATAGAAATATCTCACTTATAAGTGAGAGGAAAGAAAGAAAGAAAAAGAAAGAAAGAGAGAAAACATGTTCTGCTAGTGAAGTGATTTATGTAGAGTGCATATCAGAACCAATTCAGTAAGGAGTGTATAGACTGTAAGTGAAAGTAACAATTTATGCATATATTTATATACATAATATGTAATAATTTTGGTATTCAAATAATTATAAAATGACATACTGTGACATATGATATTAGTAAAATCCATATACGATATACCAATAATAAGTATTAGTTGGCTATTAGTATTAAAATCATTAACAATTAGTGTAAATTAAATAACAAGATATCATATTGTTATCCATTGATACCAGATTTTGGAGAGAGCACAAATAGGACTGTTTTGGAAATTAATTTGGTATTTTTAAAGAATATTTTAAATTCACTTATCCTATTCCACAGTAACTGCCTTTCTATGACTGTATTTGACAGAACTTTTCAAAAGTGTATAAAAGTATGAATATAAAAATGCAAAACAGCTATTGTCAATAAAATAAACTGGGTTCATACCATAAATACTATGCAGATGTTAGACCCAATCAGGTAAATCTTTAATAATTACAGAAGATATCGTCATGACATATTGTTAGTAAAAAACAAGCAAACTGTAGTTTATTCACGTGTTCCCATGTACATAAATGTATTATTTATGTAATTGATATGTATATTTGTTAAATTACCCACTTCACTGCTAATCGTGGTTACTCCTGTGAAAGAACATGAATCTGTACTTTTTGGAAATTTTACATCGAGTGAACAATTTATTTGTAATTAATAAAGGAAAATAAAATGTTCAAATGACAGCATATTAGTAATGATTCTTTTGTAATTTGTTTTTTTTTTTAATGAGTACATTACAGTCCAGGTAAGAAATTATGCTTAAAGCCAGAATTAGAACAGAGTTATAAAGGAAAAAGTAATGATAAAAATATAGAAAATTTATGGGGGGAAATAATTTAATTTAGTTGTGATTGATGTATAAGAAGCTGACCTCTAATTAGTCTGCGAAATCATTAAACTGAAGGCCATAAGAGAAATTGTCACAAAGAATGATCTTTTTGTTGTTCCACTAGGATGAAATGCCAAGTGAAAGCTAGAGTTTAACTAATATTCATGAGCCACTGTTGCCATGATATCAGAAAAACTGACAAGAATATTTAGGGTAAAAATATTCTCAATTTGTATCTGATTCGTGTATGAAAAAAGACTTAATTATAACCTTGTTGTGTAGGGTTTTCATGCCATTTCTTATGATATCTATAAAATAGCGAGAATTGCAATTCTCATAAAAGTGTGTTTAGATTTAACTGTATGAAATACAGCAATTTTGCCAGATGCAGTTATTAATTCTAATTTATTACCTGTAAATGGCTTTTAGATATTCTAGAAACATAAACACAAAATCTGTGAACAAAAGTGGGTTCATTTCTTCCTTTCCGGTCAGTACGCGTATTTTTCCTGCATTTTTGCCCTGGCTATGACCTCTGCAAAATGTTCAATGGATGGAAATAGTAGACACCCTTGTCTCAATCCTGATCTCAGGGTGAGGTTTTCAATATTGCATCACTTATCATGATATTTGCTGCAGTTTTCTGAGATTTTTCTTTTAACCGTAACTGGATGGTAAATTTGTCAAACGATTCCTGTGTATTTGTTGTGATCATGACATGATTTTGTCCTTTGTTTTGTTAAGGAGATTGAGTATGTTAAACCAGTAACAGTCCATTGGATTTAACCCAATTTGTGCGTGGGGTATTATAATTGAAAGTGTCTTTGGATTCCATTTGTCAAACATAAGAATATTTTTAAAAATTTTGTCTTGATGCATATTAGCCGTTGATTTTCTTTTATAATATTGTCCTTATTAGTTTAGTGTAAAGTTTATAGTGATCTTACTAACATTCTGTGGAGTGTTTTTAGTATTTTTATTCTGTGGAAGAGGTTGTGCATGTTTGGTATTCTTTGTGAAATGTATGTCAGAGTTCACAAAATCAGGCATTAGGCTGTGGAAACTTTGTAGGAAGGATTTTCACTATGGGCTTCAATTAATACACATAAGTATCATTGAGACTTTCTGAATTTCTTATTTTGTAAGATGTATTTATTTTTTTTTGGAATTTTGTCACTTTGTATAACTTCAAATATTATATAAGCATCACCAGCATCTTTAAAGATGATCTACTCTACATTTCTGGAATTGAAATGTATGTCTTCTTTTTTCTATCTTTTTTCCCATCAGTCTTGTCATGATTTATAATTCTTTAACCTTTTCAAAAGGAAAGCAATTACAAACAAACTAACTTTTGATTTGTCGATTTTAACTTTTTTTCCTGACTTTCATTTACTGAATCTAATTTTATTTTTTTTTTATTTCTGTTTTCTTTTGGGTTTAATTGACTGTTTTGTTCCCAAATTGTGAGGTGGTTCCCAATTGTGACCTTAAATTTTCAGGATTTCTTCTTTTGCTTTTAATGCTGAAATGTTTCTTTAGACACATATTTTGATGGGTACTACACATTTTTAGCAACTTTATTTTGGTATAGTTGACATAACAAATTACATAACTTTAAAATAATATTACATTTTGTGATATCTACATATTTGTGAAACCCTCATCGTGAATACTATAATGAACATATTCATTCTTCACCCAGGTTTCCAGGTGCACATTTGGATTTACCCCTTCTGGTCCTGCCCAGGAACTTCCCCATTTTTCATGCTATGTATATTTTAATACCATTCTTATGTGCACAGACACTTTCATTTGTCTTGGAAAAGCATCAAGGAATAGAATGGCTGGGCCACATGTTCTTTGTATCTTTAAGATATTTTAGAAAATCTCAACCCTTTATAACAAGAATTTTCACCCAGGTTTCCAGGTGCACCTTTGGATTTACCCCTTCTGGTCCTGCCCAGGAACTTCCCCATTTTTCATGCTATGTATATTGTAATACCATTCTTATGTGCACAGACACTTTCATTTTTCTTGGAAAAGCATCAAGGAATAGAATGGCTGGGCCACATGTTCTTTGTATCTTTAAGATATTTTAGAAAATGTCAACCCTTTATAACAAGAATTTTCACCCAGGTTTCCAGGTGCACCTTTGGATTTACCCCTTCTGGTCCTGCCCAGGAACTTCCCCATTTTTCATGCTATGTATATTGTAATACCATTCTTATGTGCACAGACACTTTCATTTTTCTTGGAAAAGCATCAAGGAATAGAATGGCTGGGCCACATGTTCTTTGTATCTTTAAGATATTTTAGAAAATGTCAACCCTTTATAACAATAATTTTCCTTCTAGGACTATGGTCAACAAAGCTACTTAGCAATGTTCATAAAAGTTTGTTAAAAAAAGACCAACGACCTATTTTTAAGTTAATTATATTGTGTTCAATGCATGACTATTACGGTTTACAGCCTTTACATCTTAGCAACCAATCAGGTAGTTCTTATATATTTGCAGAAGATATGTCCAAGTTATACTACTCATGAAAAAAGAAAGTAAGTTGTAGTTTGATTCACACGTGTGTGCATGTATATGACTATGTCATATGTGCAAGTGAATGTGTGTGTGTATATCTGTTCATATAAAACTTCACTGCTGATCATTATTACCTCTGTGAAGAGATATGATCTGCAATTTTGGAAATTTTAAACCGAGCACCTGCTAAATTTGTAATTCATAAAAGGAAATCAAAGAAATAGTCACATGAAAGGATATCACTAATGAAATATTTTCCTTTTTAAAGTAGTGCAGAATAGATGAGAAGTTATGCTTAAAGACAGAACTAGAAGTGAGACAGAGCAAATCTTTAACTAGTAAATGAGATCAATAAACTGGAGGCTGTACGTAGACTTGTCAAAAAGAATGCCTTCTTTTATTTCCCTTGGATTAAACGTCCAGTGCATTATCAAGTTCATTTTATATTCTGAGGCGTCTATTCACATGGTATCAGAAAATACGACAACAAAAATCAGGGTTATAATGACTCTCAAATATTATCTAATAAGTATATTTAAAAAGCCTTAAAATACATTGTGTAGGTTTTTGTGCCATTTCTTAAAATAAGTATAAAAAAGTAAGAATTGCTGTTCTCAGAAAAATGTGTTTAGGTTTAGCTGTATGGTATCCACCAAGCTTGATAAATTCACTTATCATTGTCATACATTACCTACAGATTGCTTTTAGATAGTCTGCAAGCATAAACATGCAATGAATGAATAAAGGTGGATTAATTTCCTCTTTTCCAACTGCTATGCCTTTTCCCCCCTCTTTTTGTTGCATTATTGCCCTGGCTATGACATCCAGAAAATGTTGAATAGATCTGGTGACAGTAGGCATTCTTCTGTCTTCTGATCTCAGGGGGAGGTTTTCCATATTTCACCAATAGTTATGATAATTGCTGCAGCTTTCTAAGTTTTGAAAAATCATAAATTAGTAGTAAATTATGTCCAAAGGTATCTCTTTATTATTTGTTGTGATAGTGATATGATTTTACTCCTTTTTTTGCCATACTAGTTTGAGTTCAGAATGATAAGACAACAAAAATTTTCTCTTGGATGAAACACTTTTGTTCATAGAGTATTTTCGTTGAGGTATCTTTGATCTGTTTGCAAAACAAAAGTTTTACATTTTATTTTTTTGTTTGTTTGTTTTTTGACATGAGGCATAAAAACCTTTGTAATTCCCTATGTATAATATCTTTATCAGCCTGGTCCAAACTTTATAGGGGTCTCATAGAACATTTTGGGAGTGTTTTGATGTTATTTTTCTGTGGAAGAGGTTGTGCAAAATTGGAGGTTACATCTTTCTCAGTTACATGGAGAAGATAGGAATTCAAGCATCAGGACATGGAATTCATTTGTAAGAAGGTTCTCAGTACAGATGCATTTTATATAATATATATAGAATTACTGACATTTCCTAGTTTATCTGTTTGTTAAGTGGTGTTTTTATTTTTTGTGATAGTTCATGTAATTAACATTTTATTGGCATAAATTTGATTGTAATATAATTTAAGTGTTTCCAGAATCTACAGTGATGATCCCTTCTGTATTTCTGTTGGTGATGGTGGTGGTGAAGGTGGCGGTGTTCTTTTTTGATCAGTCTTGCCAGGGTTTATCTAACATATTTAACCTTTGGGAAAAAAAACCCATTTTGTATTGTTGATTATTTAATATTTTTTAGTTTGATTAATTGATCATACTTTTAAGTTTTTATTTTAAGTTTTGGATTATATTCCTCATTTATTTTCTAATTTTGTGTTTTATCGAATCTTAAATTTTCAGTACTTCCTCTTTTGCAATAATGGCATGAATTTTCCTTTATGCCCATGTGTTGATGCATCTACACATTTTTTGATAACTTATTGAGCTATAATTGACTTAAAGTAAACTGTACAAATTTAAAAGAAACATTATACATTTTGATATGAGTATATTTATGAAATCCCTACCACAAGCAAAATAAAGTTAATGGCCATCCCCTGTCACCAAGTTTCTTTCTTGGCCATTATTTTTCTCCTTCCTGTTTCTGCTCAAGCCCATTCACCAGTCACATGCTATTAAAAGTCTTCTTGCACAGAACTTCGTATAAACATATACTTTGGGTAGTTCTGCTTGTTTGTTTCTTTCATATTGTCTCTGAAAAACTTGAAGGAAAGAAATGACTGGATTACATGAGAGTTGTATATTTAATTTTTTCTAGAACATGCCAAAGTGTCTTGGGATGTGACTGTACTATTTTACATCTTACCAGCATTAAGAGTTGCAGTTGCTCTACCTCCTCACCAGCAGTTGTTATAGTTAGTTCTTTTGATTGTAGCTTTCTAGTCGGTGTGCACTTGTATCTCACCATGACTCTGAATTGCCAGGTTGTATGTCTTTCTGTCTCAGGTACCCTGTCGGGCTTTAAAAATTAATGCCACCTTAAGTGACATTACAAGTGGCGCCATTATGGGCCCACAAGGGCGTATTAACGTGGCAGCCTAAGACGGCACCTGGAGGAAGTAGGGTGGGGGCGTCTGCGGGAACCTTACCTTAGCCCTTATTGGCCAAATACGCGCTTCCACGCTCGTGGTTGCAATAGGTAGGCATTGAGACAGGATGCATACTCTCTTGACCTTTAAGCTGATAAGATTATGTAAAAAATCTCCCTTCCCCATTTGCCTTTAAAAGCAAGTGCTTGTGTGATAATAAATGGAACTGCTCGACAGAACCCCCGCCACGTCTGAGTGTCCTTTAAACTGGGCTGGGTTGGGGCCAGCGGTTGTGCTCACCTCACTTCACGGCTCTCTTCCCCAGTCTCCTTCCAAGGGGACAGGAGGGAAAGAGGAATCCTGGGCCATTTGCTCGCCCACCAAAAGGAACCAGGCTAGGGCTGTTCGGGTCAGCCAGCGGCGGACACGACAGTACCCCAAGTAAATGAAGAAAATAGATCGTAGGCCTGAAACTAACCATTTCTCATTACATTTTGCATGTATACTTATTTTTTATTGCATGCTGGATTTTCTGTATGAAACACTTTAAGGATAACTGTATACCCTGGATGATTTTATTTTTATCCTGGAAGCGTTTTCCTTTTGCTTTGAGGTGGGCTGGGATAGTTCATCTCACCTCAATCAGTGATTAAGTCCTTTAGAGGCTGGATGTCATGATTTGGGAAGAGTTTTCTATTTCTAGTTTATATCAACACGAAATAAATAGCCTATCAGGGATGTTGTGTAAATCTTTGGACTGTTTTCCAGATCTTCTCTGTCATGGTGGGCCCTGAACTCAATGTGCGTCCCCTGATTTGGTGAGGCTGCTGAAAGCCCTGGTCAGGTGCTTAACTTCTCATCTATAACTTCCTACTTGGCATCTTGGCTTCTCAGTCACCTCCTTTGAATTAGCATAAGCCTTGAGGGAAAACGAATATCACGTTTGGGTCTTACCATCTGTGCTTCTCTTCAAACTGAGATCCAGTCTCCTCCAATGCTTGTTTCCTTGGGTTTATGGCGCATTCACACAATATGTTTAATATCTACCTACTCTCTTAGTTTTTCTTAGCAGGATGGGTGGACGGAAATGGCTGGTTTGCCATTTATTGACATCAGACAGTTCCACACATACTATTTTTTTGAGATATGTTTTTGGTTTTAGATGTTTCAGCTTCTATAGCCAATTAATAATATTTATCTCAATAATATAAAAATATTTTATGGCAATGACCTACCCAAGCAGTGGAGTTTTTCTGTTATTATTTGTTTAATGTACTCCAGTTATTTATTTTTTTTCTTTGATACTCTAAATATTTCCATAGTCCCCATCATGTACCAGGTATGGATTAGGTCGTAGAAGTATATTACTGACGTATTGCCTAATAAAATCTAACAAGTAAAAATGGATTATATTGTAGACAATATGTGTTTTGGTGATTTGTTATTATGCAGCAATAGTAACCAGAATATTACTTACTCCACTTTGTATTATGTTCAGTCATTGGTGAAGGGGCTGGCATATGAATCCTTTACTTATCTTGGTTTATTTCAAGTTAGGATCATATCCCTTTGTGTAAATACTTGTAGAACCACAACAGGATAATTAATTTTGGTAAAGGAGTTAAAACACATTAAATTAAATACACAAATCTTAACCTTATAGTTTGATGAATTTTGAAAATATTTCCATCTATGTTTCTACTTACATTTTTGTTTCAAGTGCTGTTTGTCTTTTAATGAAATAATAGAAATAAACCAGTCTTTAATATGTGTTCAATTTTTTTTTCTCAAGTCCTCTTCGCTCCATTCTGTAGTTCCCAGTATGTATCAGGTGTTGTTTCCCTTTAGCCAGGAGAACTTCCTGTTGCATTGTTTATATTACAGGTTGGCTAGAATCAGATTGTCCCAGGTTTATGTGGCTGTGTCTTATTTCACTTTCAGTTTGAAAGGATAATTTCTCTGGATGTTGAATGTGGCTTGAATGTTTCCTCTTTCAGCATTGGAAAGATGCTGGTGCTTTTTCTCTGGTTCTCCATGGGTTTTGTTGAGAAAGAAGCTATCATTTAATCATCCTGCTTTGGTATGGATTTTATCTATCTTTTTTTTTTTTTGGAAGTTTTTGTTTGCTGTATGTTTGTTTACCGATACTCTTGATACTTAACATTAATATCAAATAAAGAGATTATTATGTCTTTTACAATTTCAATAGCTATTTTGTCAATCCCAATTTTTCCATTTCAGTAAATAAACAAATGACTCAGATTGGCAATAGCAAGAAAACAAAGCAAAATAAAAAAAAAGCTTGTGAAAAATTTAAAACTCCAAACTATCAATTTTTCTTATTAAAGTACATAAGCATATCTGCACAGATTCTATGCAAATTAAAGCATATTCACAAGCCAAATACCAAAGGAATTGTTTCTGTAGTTGCTGTTCTACAGCTTATGTTGACTTGCATGTGCAAATGTATAAGGACAGACTAATACTCTTGATACAAAATAATGAAGTGCCCCTTGCATTACCTATAGCAAAATATTTTCTGTATGCTATAATAAAATAATACAAAATATAACTATTCTTCGGAAAAATATATTTTACATGTGAAGTGATTTATATATAGTATATATCAAAATCAAGTAAGTAACAGGAAATATATAGAACATAAGTGAAAGTAACAAAATTTTAGGTGTATACATAGGCTTACTATTTAATCATTTTGGTAGTCAAGTAATTATGAAATGATAGTCTCTTTAACAAGTGGAATTAGTAAAATGCACTAAGGATATACAGAAAAAAATCATGAATTGGCAATTAGCATATAAGATGCCCTTTTTTATATTGAGACAAGATTATGGAAGATGTATAAAATGGTCTTGTATAATTAAAATTAATTTCGTATTTTTAGCAAAGTTTTAAATTTGCCTCTTCCTTTATGCAGTAATTGCCTTTTTAAACTGTATCTGACAGACCTTGCTAAATGTGTGCATAAAAGTGTGGATAGAAAAAGGCAAAACAAATATTTTTTATGTAACATATACTGTGTTAATACAATGAATACTATGTAACTTTTACAACCAATCATGTAGATCTAATATACTTGCAGAAGAAATCACAAGGAAATAAAAAGGGAAGCAAACTACTTTATTGCACTTGTGTGCACAAATATATAAACGTATTACATATGTAAATATTTTTGTATGTATCCGTTTAAAAACACTCCTCACTGTTAATCATGGTTCCTTCTGTGAAGGGATATACAGTTGCATTATTTTTTAAAATTAATTTACACCGAGCACATGACGGATTGATAATTAGTAAAAAAAAATCAAAGAAATAGTGATATGAAGGCAACTCACTAGTGATATTTTTGGAGGATCTACTGCTTTCTTTTTTTTTCTTTCTTTCTGGTAAGGTAGTACAGAACACGTAAGAATTTTACATTTAAAGCTAGAAATATTAATGGGTTAAAAAAAAGAAATAAGAAAATACATACAGAATTTATGTAGAAAAATAATATAATTTAATAGTGAAACATTTAGAAGCAGCTGATCTCTAATTAGTCAGCAAGATCATTAACCTAGTGGCTATAAATAAAATTGTCACAATGAATGCCCTTTTATTTGTTCCACTAGGCTTAAATATTAAGTATTTTGTTGTGCAGTTTATGTACATTTAGCAGCATCTGTTCCCATGAAAACAGAAAAAAATTACAAAGGAATCAGGGTTCTAATAACTTTTGAATTTTAGCTGATAAATATCTAGAAAAAGAAAACATTTAAATTAAGAACTTGTATTTTTGTGCCTTTTCTTATGATGTGTATTTAAAAAGTTAAATAAGAATTGTTAGTCCTAGAAAAAATATGTTCAGGTTTAACTCTGTGAATTTCAGCTCTCTTGCTAAATTCACTTAAAAATTCTACTATGTTACCTATAGATCGCTTTTTAATAGCCTGAGATCATAATTATTCGATCTATGAATAAATGTGGTTTCATTTTGTTCTTTCCAATCTTTATACATTTTGCTATTTTTCTTGCATTATTGTCCTGGCTATGTGACCTACCTAAAATTTTGTATAGAACTGGTTATAGTAGGCATTCTTATCTCTATAATCTCAGGGGGAAGGTTTTCAGTATTTCACCTCTAATTATGATATTTACATAAGTTTGGTAAGTTTTTTTAAAAAGTTATAACTGAATGGTTAATTTGTCATATGGTTTCTCTCTATCTATTATGATGGTGATATCACCCTCTCCTTTGCTTTCTTAAATTAGTTTCTTTACAAAGTGCTAATCCAACAATAATTCATGCTTGGATTCTACCCAGTTTATTCATGACCTTATATCATTGAAACTTTTGTTTCTGTTTGTCAAACATAAGTGGTTTCTTTTCTTTCTTTTTTATTTATTTTTTTTCATGGGAGGAGATGAGTGGGAACTGTGGTTTCCTGAGGAATATACATATTTGATTTTACTTTCTTATAATATACTTATTGTGGCAGAAAGATAATAAAGGTCACATGAAAGATCTTGGGAAGTGTTTCTACTCTTTTTATTATGTGGAAGAGTTTGTAAAAGATTGTGGTTATTTTATTCACATCATATGGAAAATTTATAATTTCAGGCATAGAATTCATTTATGTTACATTTGTAAAAGTATTTTTCAATATATTGGCAATTTTTTTATGAGCTGCAGGGCAATTGAGATTTCCTAGTTTTATGAGTTGTCAAGCTCTGTTTTTCTTGGAACTTTTTCATTGTGTGAAATATCAAATTTATTAGTATAAATGTTCCTATATAATTATGTATGTCCCTACAGGATGTTGTGTGAGGATTTCCTTTACATTGGTGATATAAATTATACAGAGTTTTTTCTTTGATCAGTCTTGCTAGGGACTTATCAATTTTTTAAATCCTTTATGAAAATAACATTTTTAGACGATTTATTCTTTTTAATTTAAAATTAAAATCTCTTACTGATCTTATATTATTTTATTTGCCTTTGCTTCTGTCATAGGTTTCCCATTCGTCTGCTTACATTACCCATCTGCTCTTGCTTGTTGTCCACTTTTTCCATTGGAACCCTTAACGTATTAATTATAGTTATTTAAAATTTCCAGTCTGAGCATTCCAAAATATCTGCAATATCTGAATCTTATTTTGATGCTTTTGATGGCTGACTCTTCAAACTGTTATTTTATTTTATATTTCCCCTTTTAGTATGCCTTGTAATTTTCAGTTGAAAGCCCAACATTATGTATTGGGTATAAGGAATTGAGGTAAATAAGTCTTTAGGTTAAGGTGTTATGTTTTTATCTGGCTGAGTGTTAGACTGCATCTACTGTTAGTTGTAGCTGTAGGTGTCATAGGTCAAAATTTTTTCCAGGGTCCTTGTTTGGACTCCCTGTTGTCTTTTAGTTTCCCTAGAGGTTTTCCATATTTCACCAATAGTTATGATATTTGCTGTAGCTCTCTAAGTTTCTAAAAATCATTAATTAGTAGTAAATTATGTCCAATGGTTTCTCTTTATCATTTGTCGTGATAGTGATATGATTTTACTCCTTTCTTTGCCAAACTAGTTTGAGTTCAAAATGGTAAGACAACAAAAATCTTCTCTTGGATGAAACACATTTTGTTCATAGCGTATTTTCGTTGAGGTATCTTTGATCTGTTCGTAAAACAAAAGTTTTACATTTTATTTATATTTTTGTTTGTTTTTTGACATGAGGCATTAAAACCTTTGTAATTCCCTATGTATAATGTCCTTATCAGTCTGGTCCATACTTTATAGGGGTCTCATAAAACATTTTGGGAGTGTTTTGATGTTATTTTTCTGTGGAAGAGGTTGTGCAAAATTGGTGGTGACATCTTTCTCAGTTACATGGAGAAGATAGGAATGCAGGCATCAGGACATGGAATTCATTTGTAAGAAGGTTCTCAGTACAGATGCATTTTACCTAATAAATACGAAATTACCGGCATTTACTAGTTTATCTCTTTGTTAAATGGTGTTTGTTTTATTTGTTGTGATATATCATGTAATTGAAAATTTATTGGCGTAAATCTGATTGTAATATAATGTGTGTGTCTCCATAATCTATAGTGATGGTCCCTTCTGTATTGCTATTGGTGATGGTGGTGGTGCTGGTTTTGGTATTCTTTTCTGATCAGTTTTACCAGATTTTATCTAATATATTTAACCTTTAAAAAAAACTTTCTAGTATTGCTCGTTATTTAATTTTTTTAGTTTGATTAATTGATCATACCTGTAATTTTATTTCAACTTTTGGTTTATTCCTTGTTTATTTTCTAATTTTGTGAAATGTTTTATCAAATCTTAAATTTGGAGAATTTCCTCTATTGCAAAAATGGCTTGAGTTTTTCTTTATGCCCATGGTTTGATACATTTACACGTTTTTTAATAACTTATTGAGGTATAATTTTTTAAAGTAAACTGTACAACTTTAAAAGAAACATTATAAGTTCTGATATTTTTATATTTATTAAATCCCCACCACAAGTAAAATAATGTAAATGTCCATCATCCCCCCTCACCAAGTTTCTTTGTCAGCCATTGTATTTCTCCTTCCTGTTTCTGCTCAAGCCCTTTCACCATTCACATGCTATTGAATGTCTTCTTGCATAAGACATGGTATAAACGTATACCTTGGGTCTTTTTGCTTGTTTGTTTGTTTGTTTTGTTTTGTCTTTGAAAAACATGAAGGAAAGAAATGACTGGATAACAGGAGAGTTGTATATTTATTTTTTTCCAGAACATGTCAAAATTTCTTGGGATGTGATTGTACTATTTTCCATCCTACCAGCAGTAAGAGTTGCGGTTGCTCTACCTCCTTGCCAGCAGTTGTTATAGTTAGTTCTTTTGAGTGTAGCTTTCTAGTCGCTGTGCATTTGTATCTCACTGTGACTCAACATTGCCAGGACGGATGTCTTTCTGTCTCAGGTAACCCCAGTAAATGAAGAAAACATATCGTAGGCCCTTTCTTATTACATTTTGCTTGTATGGTTATTTTTTATCGCATGCTGGATATTCTGTATGAAATACTTAAAGGATAATTGTATGTTCTGGATGATTTTATTTTTATCCCGGGAGCATTTTCTTTTTGCTTTGAGAGGTGCGCTGGGATATTTCATCTCACCTAAATCAGTGATTAAGTCCTTTAGAAGCTGGATGTCATGATTTGGGAAGAGTTTTCTATTTCTAATTTATACTAACACGAAGTAAATAGCCTATCAGGGATGTCACGTCAATCTTTGGACTGTTTTCCAAATCTTCTCTGCCATGGTGGGCCTTGAAGTGAATCTGCATCCCCTGATTTAGTGAGGCTGCTGAAAGCCCTGGTCAGGTGCTTAACTTCTCATCTAAAACTTCCTACGTAGCATCTTGGCTTGTCAGTCACCTCCTTTCAATTAGTATAAGCCTTGAGGGAAAACAAATATCACCTTTGGGTCTTACCACCTGGGCTTCTCTTCAAACTGAGATCCATTCTCCTCCAATGCTTGCTTCCTTGGGTTTATGGTGCTTTCACACAATGTGTTTAATATCTACCCGCTCTCTTGGTTTTTCTTAGCAGGATGGGTGGACGGAAATGGCTGGTTTGTCGTTTAATGAAAGCAGACAATTCTGCACATACTATTTTTTTGAAATATCCTTTTGTTTTTAGTTGTTCCTCCTCTATAGCCAATTAGTAATATTTATATCAATAATATAGAAATATTTTATGGCAATAACCTACCCAAGCAGTGGAGCTATTCTGTCATCATTTGTTCAGTGTACTCCATTTAATTTCTTTTTTCTTTTGATTGTCTAAATATTTCCCTAGTTCCCATCAAGTACCAGGTATGGATTAGGCGGTAGAAGTATATTACCGAGCTATAGCGTAATAAAATTTAACAAGTAAAAATGGAATATATTGTAGACAGTATGTGTTTTGGTGATTTATTATTATACAGATATAGTAACCATGATATTATTTACACCACTTTGTATTATGTTCAGTCATTGCTGAAGGGGCTGGCATATGAATCATTTACTTATCTTGATTTCTTTCAAGTTAGGATCATATCACTTTGTGTAAATACTTGTATAACCACAACAGTTCAATTAATTTTGGTAAAGGAGTGAAAGCACATTAAATTAAATACGCAAATCTTAACCTTAAACTTTGATGAATTTTGCAAATATTTTCCCTCTACATTTCTACTTACATTTTTGTTTCAAGTGTTATTTGTCTTTTTTTTTTTTTTTTTTTTTTTGAGTCTGCGCAATAAGTCTTTATTAAAGGGAAGCACATCAAGGAAATACATATGTTAAATAATGTAACTAAAAATATTTTTTAAAAACCGTTTATTTTTCATTTTTATTTTATTTTATTTTTTTAAAGTTTATTTTGTCGATATACATTGTGGCTGATTATTGCTCCCCATCACCAAAACCTCCCTCCCTTCTCCCTCCCCCCCCCAACAATGTCCTTTCTGTTTGCTTGTTGTATCAACTTCAAGTAATTGTGGTTGTTATATCTTCTTCCCCCCCCCCCCGGTTTTGTGTGTGTGTGTGTGTGTGTGTGTGTGTGTGTGTGTGTGTGTGTGTGTGTGTGTGTGAATTTACTTATTGGTGGGAGAAAAAATTAATATGTTATTTGTCTTTTAATGAAATAATAAAAATAAAACAGTCTTAAATATATGTTCAATTATTTTTTCTCAAGTCCTCTTCGCTCCTTTCTGTAGTTCCCAGTATGTATCAGGTGTTGTTTCCCTTTAGCCAGGAGAACTTCCTGTTGCATTATTTATGTTACAGGTTGGCCCGCAGCAGATTGTCTCAGGTTTGTGTGGCTCTGTCTTATTTCATTTTCAGTTTGAAATGATAATTTTGCTGGATGTTGAATGCTGGCTTGAATGTTTCCTCTTTCAGCATTGGAAAGATGTTTGTGCCTTTTCTCTCATTCTACATGGGTTTTGTTGAGAAAGAAGCCATCATTAAATCATCCTACTTGGGTATGAGTGTTATCTATCTTTATTTCTTCCAAGTTTTTGGTTGCTATATATTTGTTAACTTATACTCTTGATACTGTATATTAATATTAAATATAGAGTATATTATGTCTTTTAAAACTTCAACAGCTATTTTGTCAATCCAAATTTCTCCATTTAAGTAAATAAAAAGATAACTCAGATTGGCAAGAGGAAGAAAACAAAGCAACATATAAAAAAGCCCGTGAAAAATTTAAAAAGACAAAGTATCAATTTTTCTTATTAAAATACATAAGCATATCTGCACAGATTATATGCAAATTAAACCACATCACAAGCAAAATATCAAAGGATTTGTTTCTGAAATTGCTGATCTACAGTTTATGTTGACATGCATGAGAAAATGTATAAGGACAGACTAAAACTCCTGATCCAAAATAATGAATGACACTTGCATTACCTATAGCAAAATATTTTCTATATGCTTTAATTAAATAACGTAAAATATAACTATTCTTTGGAAAAGCATACTTTATATGTGAAGTGATTTGTATATAGTACATATCAAAATCAATTATTTTAAGAGGAAATATGTAGAACATAAGTGAAAGTAACAAAATTTTAGGTGTATACATAGGCTTACTGTTTAATCATTTTGGTATTCAAGTAATTATGAAATGATACTCTCTTTAACAAGTGGAATTAATAAAATGCACTAAGGATATACACAAAAATAATCAGGAATTTGCAATTAGTATATAAAATATGCTGAATACTTAGTGGGAATTAGGTAACAAGGTGCCATTTTTTATATTGATACGAGATTATGGAAGATGTATAAAATGATCCTGGATAAGTAAAATTAATTTGGTATTTTTAGCAAAGTTTTAAATTTGCCTATTCCTTTAAACGGTAATTGTCTTTTTACAAACTGTATCTGTCAGACCTTGTTAAACGTGTGCAAAAAAGTGCAGATACAAAAAGGGAAAACAAATTTTCTTTAAGTAACATATACTGTGTTAATATAATGAATACTATGTAACTTTTACAATTAGTCAGGTAGATCTAATATACTCGAAGAAGAAATCACAAGGACATAGAAAAGAAAGCCAACTATTTCACTTGTGTGTACAGGTACATAAATGTATTACATATGTAAATAATTTTGTATGTATCTGTTTAAAAACACTCCTTACTGCTGATCATGGTTCCTTCTGTGAAGGGATATATAGTTGCATTATTTTTTTAAAAATTTACACTGAGTACATGACAGATTGATAATTACTAAAAGAAAAATCAAAGAAATAGTGATACGAAGGGACATCAGTAATGATATTTTTGGAGGATCTACTCTATGTTTTTTTTGTTTTTGTTGTTCTGGTAAGGTAGTACAGAACAGGTAAGAATTTAACGTTTAAAGCCGGAAACAGTAAAGGGTTAAAAATATATATATATATATGAGGAATTTATGGAGGGAAATAATATAATTTAATAGTGAAACATTTAGAAGCAGGTGATCTCTAGTTAGCAAGATCATTAACCTATTTGTCATAAGTAAAATTGTCACAATGAATGCCCGTTTATTTGTTCCACTAGGATTAAATATTAAGTATATTGTTGTGCAGTTTATCATAGATTTAAGGGCATAAGTTCCCATGATAATAGAAAAAAAGTTCCAAGAGTAGTTAGGGTTATAAGGACTTTTGAATTTTAGCTGATAAATATCTAGAAAAAGAAAACATTTATTTTTTTATTTTTAAAATTTTTATTAATTTTATTTTTTTTACTATTTATTTATTACAAATATTCATAAGATACAAAGCTGATTGTCCCCCCTCCTGTCCATGATGTGAGGTCCAGATTCATACTGGGGGCATACCCATTACCAGAAATTACTTTTGTACCCTTCGTCCCCTCCCAATTGTCTCCCAACCTCCCTCCCCCTCCCCCTCTCCCCTCCACTCCAATTTGTAGCCCTAGGAATGTTCCCTCCCTCTGTTGGATCACAGCACTGCTGTGGTCTTTCTTTCCTGCCTTCCTTTCCCTCTTAGCTCCCATATATGAGTGAGCACATGCATTATTTACCCCTCTGTGCTTTGCTTGTTTCACTCAACATAAGTTTCTCCAGGTTCATCCATGTTGTTGCGAATGGGAGAATTTCATTATTTTTTATAGCAGAGGAGTATTCCATAGTGTATATATACCACAGTTTCTATTTCCAGTCATCTGTTGATGGACATTTAGGTTGGTTCCATATCTTGGCTATTGTAAACAGAGCTGCAATAAACATGGGAGTGCAAGGATCTCTTTGACATGATGATTTCCATTCCTCTGGGTATATACCCAGAATTTGGATCGCTGGATCATATGGAAGATCTATCTGTAGTTGTTTGAGAAACCTCCAAATTGTTTTCCAAAGTGGTTGTACTAATTACATTCCCACCAACAGTGCAGTAGTGTTCCCTTCTCCCCACACCCTCGCCAGCATTTGTTATTCACCGTCTTTTTGATCATAGCCAGTCTAACTGGAGTGAGGTGGTATCTCAATGTGGTTTGAATTTGCATTTCCCTAATGATTAGTGATGTTGAACATTTGTTCATGTATATGTTGGACATTTGTATGTCTTCCTTTGAAAAATGTCTATTCAACTCCTTTGCGCATTTTTTAATTGGGTCATTTATTTATTTATTTATTTTTCTGTGTAATTGCTTGAGTTCTATGTATATTCTGGATATTAATCCTGTGTCGGATACAGAGTTGGCCAAAATTTTCCCCCAATCTATAGGTTGTCTTTTCAGTTTGTTGATTGTTTCTTTTGTTGTGCAGAAACTTTTTAGTTTGATATGGTCCCATTTGTTTATTTTTTCTTTTGCTGCTTGTGCTTTTGGGCTCACATTCATAAAGCCTGTGCCCTGACCTTACTGCTGAAGTGGTTTCACCTATATTTTCCCTTAGTAATTTTACAGTTTCGGGTCTTATACCTAGGTCTTTAATCCATTTTGAGTTGATTTTGGTGTATGGTGAGAGACGCATATCGAGTTTCATTCTTCTTCATATGGATATCCAGTTTCTCCCAGCACCACTTGTTGAAGAGGCAATCTTTTCCCCAATGTAGATTTTTGTTGCCTTTGTCTAATATCAGATCACTATAAGCCTGAGGAGTGATTTCTGGGTTCTCTATTCTACTCCACTGGTCTGAATGTCTATTTTTATACAAGTATAATGCTGTATTGGTTACAACAGCTTCGCAGTATAATTTGAAGTCAGGCAGAGTTATGCCTCCTCCTTTCTTTTTTTTTTTTTTTTTTTTTTTTTTTGCTCAGGATTTCTTTTGCAATTAGGGGTCTTTTTTTTCCATATGGAAGTTAAGATTGTTTTTTCCTTTTCTGTGAAGAATGTCATTGATATTTTGATGGGGGCTGCATTGAATCTGTAGATCGCTTTAGGTAGTATAGACATTTTCACAATGTTAATTCTTCCAATCCAAGTGCATGGAATATCTTTCCATCTTTTTGTGTCTTCTTTAATTTCTTTCAGAAGTGGTTTGTAATTGTCATTTTAGAGGTCTTTAACCTCCATGGTTAAATTGATCCATAGGTATCATATTTTTTTGGTGTCAGTTGTAAATGGGCTTACGTTCTTTATTTCTCTTTCTGTTAATTCATTATTTGAGTATATAAATGCTACTGATTTCTGGGCACTTATTTTGTATCCTGCAACATTACTGAAGTTATTCACCAGTTCTAGGAGTTTTCTGATAGAGTCTTTAGGTTTTTCTATGTATAGCATTATGTCATCTTCAAATAGGGAAAGTTTGAATTCATCTTCTCCCATCTGGATTCCATTTATTTATTTCTCTTGCCTGATTGCTCTAGCTAGTACATCCAGAACTATGTTGAATAGAAGTCGTGAGAGTGGGCATCCTTGTCTTGTTCCTGTCTTTAAGGGGAAGGCCTTCAATTTTTCCCCATTCAGAGTCATACTGGTGGTGGGCTTGTCATAAATGGCTTTTATTGTGTTAAGATATTTTCCTTCTATACCTAATTTGTTGAGAGTCTTTATCATGAAGGAATGTTGAATTTTGTCCAATGCTTTTTCAGCATCTATTGAGATAATCATATGGTCTTTTTCCTTGAACTTGTTGATGTGATGTGTCATTTATTGACTTTCATATGTTGAACCATCCTTGCATCCCTGGGATCAATCATCCTTGATCATAGTGTATAATTTTTTTAATATGTTGCTGTATTCTAATTGCTAATATTTTGTTGAGGATTTTAGCATCTAGGTTCATCAGGGATATTGACCTGCAATTTTCATTTTTTCTTGTGGCTTTATCTGGTTCTGGTATCCGAGTTATGCTGGCATCATAGAATGATTTCGGGAGAGTAGAGTCTATTTCAGTTGTTTGGAACAGTTTCATGAGAATTGATATTAACTGCTCTTTAAAAGTTTGATAGAATTCAGCTGTAAAGCCATCCCGACCTGGGCTTATTTTGTTAGGAGATTGCTAATTACCACTTCAATCTCCTTGCTGTTGTTGGTCTATTCAGGTTTTCTATCTCTTCTTGGTTCAGCCTTAGTAATTTATATGTGTCTAGAAACTTATCCATATCTTCCAGATTTTCAAATTTGTTGTCATACGGTTGTTTATAGTAGTCTCTAATGATTCTTTGTATTTATGTGGTGTCAGTTGTAATGTCTCCCTTTTCATTTCTGATTTTTGTTATACAGGTCTTCTCTCTTCTTTTTTTTGTTAATCTAACTAATGGTGTGTCTGGTTTGTTTATCTTCTCGAAAAACCAACATTTATTCTTGTTAGTCTTTTCTGTTCTTTTTTTGAGTCTCTATTTCATTCAGTTCTGCTCTGATCTTAATTATTTCTTTCCATCTACTGCCTTTAGGTTTGGATTGTTCTTTTTCAAGTTCTTTACGGCATAGCGTTAAGTCGTTTATTTGGAGTCTTTCCATTTTTTTGACATAAGCATTTACTGCAATAAATTTGCCTCTTAGTAATGCTTTTTCAGTATCCCACAAGTTTTGGTGCAATGTGTCTTTGTTTTCATTAGCTTCTAGAAATTTTGTGATTTGCTGTTTAATTTCTTCTTCCTCCCATAGGTCATTCAGGAGCCTGTTATTTATTTTCCATGTATTTGTATATCTTCCAGGGGTTGGCTTATTTTATATTGTAGAAACAATACAGTTTTAGTCCATTGTGGTCTGAAGAGGTTTGTTGGAATGATTTCATTTTTAAAAAATTTGCTGAAACTAGATTTGTCACCTAATACATGGTCTATCCCAGAGAATGTCCCAAAACTTTTGTTTGTCTGGGAAATACACTATTTCTCCCTCATTTCTGAAGGAGAGCCTTTGTGGGTAAAGAATTCTTGGCTGGCAGTTTTTTTCTTTTAGTATTTTGAATATATCGTTCCACTTTCTTCTGGCCTGTAGGGTTTCAGTTGAGAAGTCTGCTGTTAGTTTGATGGGGGTTCCCCTGTAAGTGACCTGACGCTTTCTCTTGCTGCTTGTAGAATTCTCTCTTTGTCTTTGAGCTTTGTGAATTTAACTATAATATGTCTTGGGGAGGATCTTTTTGGGGTGAATCTTTTTGGGGCTTTGAGCTTCCTGGATCTGAAGGTCTGTATCTTGCCGTACACCTGGGAAGTTTTCTGTTACTATTTCTTTGCATAGGTTTTCGATACCTTTTCCCTTCTCCTGCCCTTCAGGAATACCCACAATTCGGATGTTACAGTGCTTGAAATTGTCTGCTATCTCTCTTAGGTTTTCCTCATTATTTTTTATTCTTTTTTCCTTTTTTTTGTCTGCCTGAGTTATTTCAAAAAGACCATCTTCAAGCTCTGAAATTCTTTCTTCTGCTTGCTCTGCCCTGCTGCTCAAGCTCTCAGTTGTGCTTTTTATTTCATTGAGTGAGTCTTTCATTTCTAGAAGTTCTGCTTTACTCTTTTTTATGGTATTAATCTCTCTGTAGACTTCCTCCTTCATACTCTGGATGTTTTTTCTTATTTCATTGTGTTCTCTAATTGAGTCTTCCTTTATTTCTTCCAGTTTTCTTAAGATCGTTACTCAAAATTATTTTTCAGACATTTCAAGGATTCCCTGTTCCATGGAGTCTGACTTTGGGGCATTACTGTATCCTTTCAGTGGTGTCATTTCTTCTTTATTATTTGTACTTCTAGTGTTTTATCACTGATCCTTGTTCATTTGATAGGGGGTATGCCTCTTCTATTACACTGAGGTTGGCTGTGGAGTGGCCTTGCTTGCTACTGTGGGGGGTGAACTGTATTACATCTTGACAGTAGGTGTGGTGGTGGTTATGTTAAACCAATTTGGTTCCCATTCTTGACTCTGTGGTCATAGAATGAACACCTAATGTGTGAAGTTCTGCTGGGTCAAACTCGGTGGGTCCGATCTGTAGGCTGCTGTTCCCCCCTGGTTCTGAGGCAAGATGAGGGGCCATGTGGAGCCACGTGGTTCTGCTGGCTGGCTGGTGCCAGTGGACTCACCTGCACTGTGCTGGTTCAGGGTGGCGGGGTAGGGCCTGGAGCTCCCCCTAAAGTTTACATGATTGTGTAAACTTTCGGTAGATAAATGTCTATGTGTATAGATGTTGACACACTTTACTGCTAATCACAATTAGTTCTGAAAAGTAATATGTATAAGATTTTTTCAAAATTTCACAGTATGCAAACACTATATCTGTGCTACATGATATAAATCAAAAAATAATCACGTGATGGCATATCACTAGCAATTTTTGGAAGATATACTCTTTGCTTTTTTTGTTTTAAAGTAGAGCAGATTGGAATAAAGAAGCTGGTTCTTAGAAATAGAAGGTTTAGAAAATAATTAGAAAAGTAAGAAAAACATAAAGAAGTTATTAGAAAAAAATAATTTGTGAGCACTTTATAAGGAGCTAACCTGTAATTAGTCAGTTAAGATCATTAAACTAGAGGCTTTAAGAAAAATTGTGACCAAGAATTCTCTTTTAATTGTTCCACCATAATTAAATGTCAAATAGAGAGTGAAGTTTATCTTATATTCAGGGGCCTTTGTTGCCATGATAGAAAAAAAAAATAACAGTAAGCAGAGATAAGACCCTCACAAATTTTATCTGATAAGTACATGGGAAAAGCCTTAAAAATATAACTTTGTCTTGCAGGTTTTTTTTTTTTTTTTTTTGGCTTTCCTTATGATTTGTATATATTGTTGAAACAAATCTGCTGTTGTTTAAGTATATGTTATCCCCCAATCATGCTAAATTCTCTCTTTAAGTCTAATGCATTATCTGTAGATTACTTGTATATAATTTGGAAACATGAACATGAAATCTGTGATTAAAGGTGATTATTGTTTTATTCTTCAATCATTTTAGGTTTTAAATTTTTAAAATGTTCCTGCTTTAGTGCCCTGGCTATTATCATCTCTGTAAAGCATTGAATAGACCTATCGGTAGTAGGTGGTTTCTTGTCACTTTGCTGATTGCAGGGAGACGTTTTCAATATTTCCCTATCACCTATGCATGATATTGGGTGCAATTTTTCAAAAGTTTTTGTTATTTGTTTTTATCATGTGTGGATGGAAAATTTGGTCATATTGTTTCCCTCTGTTTTGTGACATGATTTCTGTCCTTCTTTTGTTGGATTCCAGAATTTTTATCTCACTATAATTCATCCTTTGATTTGTTCATGGGGTATTTTAGTTTGAATGTCTGGGTTGTTTGTCAAATATATGTTGCTTAATTTTGTGGGGGGATGTCATTAGGAATATATGACAATAATTTTCCTTTGTTATAACATTCTTATTATTTTGGTGTAAAGTTTATATGGGCCTCATAAAACATATGGGAGAGTATTTTTACTATTTCTATCACATAGAAGAACTTATGCAAGAATACTATCATTTCACATTATAAAGAAAAGTTCGTGACATGGCATCAGTGTGTGGGGTTCATTTCTAAGAAGATTTTTCATTACCAACACAATTTTTTATTAAAGATATAGGACAATTGTGATTCTCCATCTTTTCTTGTATGTTCAGGTGTGCTTTCCTGGGAATTATCCTTTTTTCGTGTAGTATTAAAATTCTTACTGTAATTTTGTTTATATACTTACATATGCATCTCAAGGATATGGTGTGGGTATTTCCTATATTGCTTATATGGAATGCATGTCGTCATCGTCTTCTTTTTGTTTTCTTGAATAATCTTGCAAGGGATTAATATAATGCTATTACAAAAACAAGAACAAAAGTTGCAGACTGGTCCATCATCTCTGTAATTATTTTAATATTTTGAAATGGATTTACTGATGATAAAATTTCAATATTTCTATTTTGCATTTATTACTGCAAATTTTTTTTATACACAAAAGTTGTTGTATCCCATAGTTTGTAACCACCTCATTCAAATTGTGTTTAAATAATTGAGTTTGAATAAACTTTACACGTTAAATTGAATCATTAGAGTAACACGTACACACACACACACACACACACACACACACACACAAATGTAAAACCATCACTGGGTGGCAATGCACAAGTCCATTCCTGAACGCAAGTCTCCTCATGCAACTTTATATTTCCTTGTCCTGTTTCTGACCAAGCCCTACCTCCTTTGCCATGGAGTGTACGTAATTGTACAAGTCGTTGTATGGATGTCTATATTTTTATTTTCCTTGGATAAACATGATGAAATGGGATGCCTGGATATCCTGATATATTTACCTTTGTGTATTCTAGAAAATGTTAAAATGCTTTGCAACGTGGTTGTACCATTTTCCGTTCTACCAACATTGTTATGAGAGTTTCAGTTCTTATCCCTTCTTGCTAGCACTTATTATAATCAAAGTTTTTATTTTTTATTTATTTATTTTTTTAAAATTTTTTTAAAATTTTATTTTGTCGATATAAATTGTGGCTGATTATTGCTCCCCATCACCAAAACCTCCCTCCCTTCTCCCTCCCCCCCTCCCCCCCAACAATGTCCTTTCGGTTTGCTTGTCGTATCAACTTCAAGTAGTTGTGGTTGTTATGTCTTCTTCCCCCCCCACCCGGTTTTTGTGTGTGTGTCTGTGTGTGTGTATGTGTGAATTTATATATTAATTTTTAGCTCCCACCAATAAGTGAGAACATGTGGTATTTCTCTTTCTGTGCCTGACTTGTTTCACTTAATATAATTATCTCGAGGTCCATCCATGTTGTTGCAAATGGCAGTATTTCATTCGTTTTTATAGCTGAGTAGTATTCCATTGTGTAGATGTACCACATTTTCCATATCCACTCATCTGATGATGGACATTGGGCTGGTTCCAACTCTTGGCTATTGTAAAGAGTGCTGCGATGAACATTGGGGAACAGGTATACCTTCGACTTGATGATTTCCATTCCTCTGGGTATATTCCCAACAGTGGGATAGCTGGGTCGTATGGTAGGTCTATCTGCAATTGTTTGAGGAACCTCCATACCATTTTCCATAGAGGCTGCACCATTTTGCAGTCCCACCAACAATGTATGAGAGTTCCTTTTTCTCTGCAACCTCGCCAGCATTTATCATTCAGAGTCTTTTGGATTTTAGCCATCCTAACTGGGGTGAGATGGTATCTCAGTGTGGTTTTGATTTGCATTTCCCGGATGCTGAGTGATGTTGAGCATTTTTTCATATGTCTGTTCGCCATTTGTATATCTTCCTTAGAGAAATGCCTACTTAGCTCTTTTGCCCATTTTTTAATTGGGTTGCTTGTTTTCTTCTTGTAAAGTTGTTTGAGTTCCTTATATATTCTGGATATTAATCCTTTGTCAGATGTATATTTAGCTATAAAAATGAATGAAATACTGCCATTTGCAACAACATGGATGGACCTTGAGAGAGTTATATTAAGTGAAACAAGTCAGGAGCAGAAAGAGCAATACCACATGTTCTCACTTATTGGTGGGAGCTAAAAATTAATATATAAATTCACACACACACACACACACACACACACACACAGAAAAAAAAAAACGGGGGGGGGGAAGAAGAAATAACAACCACAATTTCTTGAAGTTGATACAACAAGCAAACAGAAAGGACATTATTGGGGGGGAAGGGGGGAGGGAGAAGGGAGGAGGTTTTGGTGATGGGGAGCAATAATCAGCCACAATGTATATCGACAAAATAAAATTAAAAATAAAATAAAATAAAATAAAATAAAGAAATGGAGACCATTCCAAATAGCCTTTGGGCCCGACAGGCGATGTCCGACTGCAGTTGGCCTCTCTTGGTGCTGGGATAAATCGGGGGCTGAGAGGATAGTTTGAGGCTTTTGGGTCCCAGGCCTGGAAATCGAGGAGGCGATAGTCCAGGCCAGGCGAGCCCCTTGGCTAAAGGTCAATACATGGACTCTGGTAACAATATATGTGTGTGTTACAAAATCGACATGAAGTCAGAAATCCAAGTAGGTGTTCTAGAATGTTCTTCTTTGCCCCCGTGGGGAATCTCAGGTCCCCACTCTGGAGAGCCCTACTGTGGGGGTCTGTGAAGGTGATGTGCTTGGGCCCCATGTCCTGAGGGCCGCCTCCTGCTCACTTTACCGTGTCATCGCAGGGCCACTCCGTGGCCTTCACCTTGTCTCTCCTTTGGAGCAGGTCCTCCATCCAATAGCATCAGAGTCTTTCCAGATATGGTACAAAGAGATATGAATGGGAAATATGGTCTCCAGGGTATTCATTGTTGGGCCCCCACCCTTGTGACACATTCTGTCTATGTGACTTCAATTACATTTCTCAAGCAATCCAAGTCTCTTCTTTCATTGGCAAATGAGTGTTGTCTCTGCCTCCAGGGTTGTGACACTTCAGGGATATCAAGAAGGGGAAGCATTTTGACACAGCTAGTGCTCAACCTGTCCCTTTCTTTATTCCACATTTCCCCTTCCCCAGGCCCTGTCCCTGCCCAGAGCTCACCTGTCCACACTTCACCCCCTATTGTACCAGAGCCGCAGGAAAGCAGCTATGTGGCCTTCCTATTAAAGAAGATTTTAAATTTTTTCTCAAAATAAATTTCAGCAATGGTTCTGGACAGCTAAGCAGGGCCTACAACAGGATGGACCTTGCCTGGGACAGCTTTGGATGGGATCCCAAGGACTGTGGGAAGCAATTAAAAGATGATATATGGGGGAAGGTCACACAATCAGATGTGCATTCTAGACACACCATTGTGGCAGCTACTGGGTGTGGGATTGGAGCTCTCAGCAAACAGGAACTGACCATCCCCTCTGTACCCGGACATGTACGTCTCATCCATGTGTTTCCCTTGGGGTCACCTCCAGCGATTTCATCCTGCCTTTTCCTGGGCTGTTCTCCGAAGAGTCGGTGTCTCTGACGGTAGCCCAGGTTGTTGTGTCAATCCTAGTGAGCAAACAGTTGAGCACAACCACCTTTCTCTTTACTCTGAAGATCGCCTCTGTCCCAGGCTGTGCTGTTACACGGTTTTCCATTCATGAAGGGTGGGGGAGTCTCCCTTCTGAACACTGGGCCCCTGCAGCATTTTCAATCTGGACCCTTCCCATGCATGTGCTAAGACGCTCACAAACTCGCTTCCTACAGAGCACCAAGGTGGCTAGCCAGGTGCCTGTGTCACGACCACTATGTCGGGAAGTTCCCAGTGGGTGTTGCAGGGTGGGAGGGGGTTGCAGCAGAGGGCTGTGTACCCCCAAACATAGAAGTTTCTATTGCTTCTTTTTCCTGCTGTCTTATATTCTCTTATATCTGCTTGTATTTCAGTTCATGCCAGAAATTCTATTCAAAAATTCTTTGTAGAAATAACTTGACATTATCTACACAGGAATGCACTTTTGATTGCTTATTCCAGACACCTGGGGTTGTTAAATTCCCTTTTGTCATGAGCCTGAACTACAGACCATGTGGTTAACTGTTGGTTAGTTCTGGATCACTTTTACTCCGAAGATACCGCTCTTTGTGGTCCCAGCCCAAGGCAGGAGGTGCTTTTCCAGTTCCCCTCCTGTGGTGGGTTCCAGATTGTGACTTTTGTCCCTCAGTCCCACAAAGCCAGCAAAACTGCAGCCCAGGCACTTTAGGCCTTTTCTAGAGGAGTAAACGCCCAGGAGGAAAGGCAATCCTCTCAGCATTTCACTCCTCTCTAGGTTTCTGATTCTTCCAAGCTCTGAGGTCAGCAATTGCCCACTGTTTTGTTATGCAGGATTCCAACATTAATAAAGCAAATGTATTTCACAGAGTCTAACTTATAGTTTAGTAGGACCACAGTTCTTAGTTTTCAGAAGGGGCAAAGCCCTTTAGCCTAGGTTTTAGCCTAGTAGAGCGAAGACCATTAGTTTTAGCATGGCCAAAGCCCTGTAGTTTAAGGTATAGCCTAATCTTCTGGAATTGCACATAGAAGTGTTCAGCTTGCGAAAGACAGAAAACTTTCCCATGGCTAAAGTCTCTGTTGTAGACAAAAATATTGTAACACAGCAAAAATGCTGACTCTAAGGGCGGATGTCCTTGGTGCAGCTAAACCTACAGATTGTTGGCATGACGAATATCTTACTGTTCCTTTTGTAGCCACCTATGTTCCTTTGCTCTAACTTTTTTGCCTGGAGAATAAAAATGGAGAGAAAACCTCATTTGGGACTATTCCCGGGATCTTTGTTCTCTTGACAGAATTATTCCTGGGGGTAACCGATTCTGGCCTCTCACTGCTCCGAAGAAATGGGCTTTGAGTAGTCCCTTGCGTGTCCATCACGGTGGCGGAGAGGTGATATTTTGTGAACTTTTTGATGTTCTTTACGCTGATAACATTTTAAAAACATTTCATGCAGCTTTTCTAGTTGTCTTTCAGGGAAATAGCTGCCCTGTATTAGCCAGTCACACATTACCAGCAGCAGACATACAGGTTTCCACGTCTGCACTGCGTGTTGGCAGAACTACCTGCTCTGTCCATTGCCTCTGTGGTCCAGCTTGTACCCGAGAACAGGTCGATAGCACTTCCAGCACCTGCCCCCATTCGTCCCATTACTGGGAGATCTCCCACGCCTGTTGGTCACTATAATTCTTCCCTACTCAGATTAAGGCAGCTTAGGGAGACCAGGAACTGGAAAGCCAGCCTTAGGAGTGACGGTCAGGAAAGCGTTTCCTTCTGTATTCCATTTCCCTCCACGGAGAAGAGGGGTCAAGTAAATGAATGGGAGGATTGACCGGAAATGAAACCGAAGGGGATTGTTGAGTATCTGTTGGATCTTCAATCACATTTCATGAACAAACCTTCGACACCGATTTAGGATTATGTACGACAAGGAAATCCAGAAGGGTGAGTGTATCAGTCTGGGTCTGATACGAGGCAAGAACCAACGTCATTTGAACAGGGAAAGGTTAATGTAAAGAAGAGTTAGGGCTGAGATAGAGTGTCCAAGACTCACTGAGTGCCAGACAAGTCACTGTGTGCTGCACTGCTGGAACGTGCTGGAAACCTGCCCTCTAGAACTTGATCCAAATTTGCCCTCTAAGGTGCAGGGGAAAGATGTGCTGTGCAACAGCTGCCCAGAGAGCTCATAGGTACCAGGAAACAACCCCCTTTCCTCCTACAACCACTGTCCCACACCTTCTACTGACAAAAGCTTAAATTGTGCCACTAGCAAAGGGAAAAGTATTTAAGGGCCCATATCCATTTTCACAGAGCTGGCAAAAGGGTGTGCAGTTGGGTCTCAGAGTCAATAAAATACATCAACAACCACCACCGTGCATCCATTCCAGTTTCTGCATATATCCTCCTGCACACATTCACACTCCTATACAGAAGCAAATCAACTCTGATTCTACCTAACAAGATACACCTTTCCTTCTTACAGGAAAATAAATTCTCACTGTTGACCCAGACTAGGAGACGTGCAGTCTGGAGAATCACTGAATCACTGACACGGTGAGGGAATGGAACAGAAATTCCAGGTGCTGTTCTGGGTGCTTTTGAATTTGTCATGTTTAACTCTTTGTACCTTGGGAGGGACTTGCTGTTCAAACATAAGTAAGACACGGTGCTGCTGTCCAGGAACTTAGAGGGAAAGGGGCATGTTGACAAGGATTTCTAGTATCAGGCAATGTAATTAACGTGCTGCAAGTGAGGTGAAGGTGAGGTGGGAGCCGAGAGGACTGACTCATTCTTGCCAGGGGCTATATAGGAAAGTGTCCTGCTGGTGGTATTATTAGAACAGATGCAGTACTGGAACAGGCTTTGAAGGATGTTAAGAGTTTCCAGATGTAAGTGAGCCGGAAGCAGAATGACATTGGGGGTATGAGTATGTGTTATGGGGCTGATATGAGTGTTCAAATCAGAACGCTGCTACAAAGCTTCAGGCTTTGAGCACGTTCACCTCTCTGAGCCTCAGTTTTCTCATCTTTAAAATGGGCCACTGATAACCAACTTCTTACGGGATTGGGGACCAGCTAAGGACAGACATGTTAACTGGCTTGTGTTGATTACTCTGAAGATCGTATGTTCTTACTATGTTCTTACTTTACGAAGGAAGGAAGCACATGGCTGTTTGGAAAATGGCAAGCAGAGAGAGTGGTGCAGGTGAAGAACAGGGTGACATGGTGGCGTTATTAAAAGTTGGATTGTTTTCAGCTTTGTTCCCAAAGGTGGCGTTGCTCGTGAGTGAGTATGCAACCCGGGAAAACATTAGAGTCTGAGCTCAATTCTCTTACATTATATACTTTTAAATATATTGTGCTGTGTGTGAAGAGCATTTTGGGAAGAGCAAAATTGCACTGTTGGCCACCGGTTCATATAAATATATATTTATGCTTTTGCAAACGTACACTAAAGAAACAAAAAAAGGTAGAAAGTGGGGAGGCAAGGCGCCGAGCTTGACGTCACCTCAGCCGCCCACAGAGCGGCGCTCCGCTCGTGTGCGGCGAGCTACTGCGCAGCCGCAGAAACTTTCTATGCAGGAAGTTTTGCACCCGCCACGTCTGGCCCCTCTGTCTATAGCGGACGCCAGGTGGGCACAGTCGCTACCCGACTGCAGGGCAGACGCCGAGCCTAAGGCCTCAGAGCCTGCACCAGCACCTCAGCATGTCAGACTTTGAGGAGCAGGGTAAGGGGCCCTCAATGCAGCTGTCCCCACTAGCTTCTGCCTCGGGCTCTGATAGGGTTGGGACCTCGCCCACTTAGACGGCCTCACGGGCTAGTCCGATCAGGTGGTCAACGGTCAGTGCGTGGCCACGGTGCCTCTGAGCTTCCGCCTGTGGCCGCCGGCCTCTACCTGCTGACGGGTCAGCGGTGCTGTCCCCACTGTGTAGATCACGCGTGGGGACCCGGGTGCCCCTATCGGGTATGTTCCAGTGTCCAGGGTGCCTTAGGCATTCAAGGTGTCCCTGAGAATCGAGGGGAAACTAGGGCTTGTGGTGTCTCAGGGCTGGAGGAGGCCTTCAGGCTCGCGGCCTCTCGGGGCTTGAGGTGACCATACGTTCGTTTTGTCTCGGGGCTTGAGGTGACCCTAGGTTCGTTTGATCTTGGGACTTGAGGTGACCCTTGGGCTTGTGGCATCACAGGGCTTGAGGTGACCCTAGGGCTCACAGTGATCCGAGTGCTTGTGGTGTCTCAGGGGCTCGAGGTGACTAGGGCCATCCACGAGTGCGGGTCAAGAGGGTGGGCCTGGTTTCCAGCATCCAGGGCCCACGGATTTTTCCAGAACGAGCTTCGAGGGGCCATAAAACATTCCGGGCAGTCACCAAGAGGGGGAGACTGCGCCAGCACGAGGTGTTTCTGGCGCCCTCTGGAGCTTCGGCGTGGCAGGCTCTGGCGTCTGGCGCCAGGGCAGGTCTGTCCCTCTGTGCTGTTTCTTTTTGAGCACAGCCTTGTTAAAGCCGGAAAGCGATCTGGCTTCTGGGCTGGGGCGCTCCTGGGAGTAGAAATCTGCTTGGCGGGACGAGCGAGTCTGCACTTTGCAGCCTCAACTTGCAGCGGCGCCGCGGCGGGGTGCACTGGGTGCTTCCCACGGCTCTCCTGGGACGGCAGCACGTCCTTGTGAGTGGGAGCTTTTTTATCTGTTTATTTTAAAACTAATGTTATTTTAATCGACAAATCATAACTATATACACTTAAGGGGTACAATGATGTTTTGATATATGTATACAATGTGGTATGATTAAATCAAGCTTTTAAAAGAAGGATATCAGAAAAGTGCATTTTCCTTTTTTCTTTTCGTGGGGGCGATGGTCTGTATTTTCTTTCTGTCTTTCTTTTTTTTTTTTTTTTTTTCGGATTTGGGCCATTTATTAGGTGGTTGGTGCTGACTTTCTGGGCCAAGTTGATCCGTTTCCATCCTCTCTCTTCCTTGGTGCAGGGGGGCGGGGGAAGGACCCAGACTCTCAGACTTGGGTTTTGAGAATTGACAGATCCGTGAATTGATTCCTTTAAGGCCTTTTGAGATTGAGACGTCGATTTGGAGACTTTGATGGTAACCGCGTTTGGTCAAAGACAGAGAGTGGAGCTTCGGTGTTTCATTGTAAATACACGTATGAGGACGAAAACAAAGGTGTAGGGGTGTTGTGGAGAAGTCCCCGCCTATAGATCCTGTCTTTTGCTTGAAGAGGGCAGATGCCAGAGTCAGGAAATGCTTCAAAATGTGGGGATCCCTGTAAAGCCGGGGAGCTTTTCCATGCTAGCTCCAGGGCCCAGCCTGCCTGCTGAACAGGCCTTTGATAGAAAAGGCTCTACCTTAGGTCTGTAGGAGGTGGCTTCCCTCCCGCCTCTGTCCTGCTCTCCCAAGTTCGGACTGCTCTAGGGTTCATAACATGAGGTGGCAAACTGGTTCAATGTTTCCAATTAGCGACTTTCCCAACAAGTTTTCTGCAGGGCGTTCTATAAAGCAAAGCACCGGCTAGACGCACTTCCCAAGCTCACTTGTCTGGCCTGCAGCACGTGCTGGACGATGGGATACAATTTTGGCTGCACTATCGCCCATTTTAAAGATAGCACTTGGTGGTCTCTAAAGTTTGACACGGACAATGAAAGGGCTGCTTTTTAGAGTCCTGCGAGAAGATTCAGAAAGGGATTGGTCAGTGTATTAACATACGGTATTTTATTTTATTTCATTGTATTTATGTTTTGGTGGCTGGACATGAGGGGATCCGAAACCTTGACCTTGGTTTTGTAACACTGTGCTCTAACTAACTGAGCACCACGTCAGCCCTCAGTTTTGTTTTTTAAAAAAACTGGAGTTGTCTGGCCGTTGTGACAGGTTGCTGTGTATTCCTTGAAGTGGTCCTGGGGTGAAATGTCATCATTGTGAACCATGCCTTATCTGATAAGTTGAATACAAGTGAATGCTTTGCACCTTGGGAGCGTAATTTTGAAAAAACTTCTAAATATTATAATGCCTTTAAATTTTCATTATGAAGGTTATATGTATACCTAAAGAAATTAATTGGAATTTTACACATTTATTGAGAAAACTTAGTGGAGTCATCAGTAGCTTTAACTAATTGTAGTTTGAAAAATCTGTCGATATACAAACGCTCGATTTAAAAATAAATTTTCAGTTACCTTTGTAATTCAACCACCATTTTCTTCTGATGCTAAAGTCAAAATTCGTTGCAGAGAATCTACAGGGAAGTCGCATGAAGGTAATAATTTTGCTATTCAGAGATAACCACCTAGATAACCATTGATGTTCTCTTTGGCTCTCAAGGTTGGGATTATACTGTATTTCTCTGTTTTAAAACCTTTTTTCCCCTTTTAACATTATATCACAAGCGTTTCTACCATGTCGTTAGAAATGTTTTTTGAGAACATGCTTATCTAGCGTACCTTCTATATTAGGGAAATGCCGTAATTTATTTCACATTTTGCTTATTTAAGCTTTTGTTTATTTAACCTTTTTGTTTAGATAATTATTAGATAATTAGGGTAATTTCTAATGTTCCATCCCCCCCCCCATTAAGACTATTCAGTAGAATTCACAGTGGCTCTTCAAACCCAATGGCACGTGTTATGGATGAGAAAACAAGGGGAAAGAGTCGATGTTTCTGGCCCAGAGGTCGAATCGGAAACTTCATTATGTGATTTCTAATTTAGTACCATATTCACACCATCACATACCCCTCACACTTGCTAATTACCTTATTCTTCTGTTTTGGTCCATTTGGAATAAGTACAGTGAATCCAAGTTATCATGCTGTCTGTGTACACGCGATCTGTGAGTAAATACTTCAAGTTTAAACATGTTCTTTTCCAGGCCAAATTTAAGAAATAAACCCATGTAGATATCAGATAGTATGCATACTGGGTTGTTTCACATATATATGAAAATGGTTTACTGAGTAGATATTTCACATCCAGTTTATTTGTAGTTACCTATTTCAAGGTCTGTGAGATTCAAATTGAATTGAATTTGCTTTATAAGAACATGTACTTTGCACTTTATTTCTGCATTATTAATTAGTATAACTATTAATACTAATTTTTAGAGCACAAGTTTGGAAGTTCATGGTCACCACAAATGTAGCTATGTAACACCAGTTGCATCGTTTCAAAGTTAAAGCATATCAGTGAACGCATTAGAGCGTGGGCCAGGTGGTCACAATTCATAACCGAGAATAAATTCATTGCTCTACAAATTTGAAAGTAGTAGAAATAATACTCTGCGTGTGTTTACATACATACATACATACATACCTACCTATATATGTATCTCAAAGCTTCATACTAAACAATTGGTTTGTTAGCTAACCTGTACTGATTATAGATTTAAAAATACTTAATGTAATTTTTCCATCTAAAATATGTTTTTTTTTTTTTTTTGTCATTTTTTCATGACCGGCACTCAGCCAGTGAGTGCACCGGTCATTCCTATATAGGATCCGAACCCGCGGCGCGGGAGCGTCGCCGCGCTTCCAGCGCAGCACTCTACCAAGTGCGCCACGGGCTCGGCCCTAAAATATGTTTTTTAAACAATCCATAAGTTTATAAGGTAGTTTCTTCTAGAAATTGTTTATTTAATGTGGTATCCGATCTAAACTTTCTCTTTGCTTTTCCTTAGTTTATATTGTTGTAAGTGATGGAGAAGACCGTGACAGTAGGATTGATAACAATGATGCCATCATAATAGAAGATTCTGACGACAGTTTGACTGTACAACCAAAGACTGAAGGCGACAGTGATGACTATCAGCAGCCATCCCGAATGTCATATGGTAATTTTGTTAAATTTCCTTCTGGGCGAAAATTTGCTCTCTGGTTCCCATTTTCAGTGAGTTGCTGAAATATTCCGATAACCTTTACATTAATAAGTGTTTAGCAGAGGGCCAAGTTTTGTGGTAATACCACAGAGGTTGGTTGTGCTTGCATTTTCCCTTCACTTAATCTTTCACGTGTGCCCTTTACTCTTTTTGCTCTATGGGGCAACAGCCTCAGAAAACATTGTGGAGAATACATGCTCTGCCTCTGAAAATTATTTCTATCGGACAACTATAATTATCACTATTTGGTGGCCAAGCAAAAGTGGAAAGCTAAAATTGAACGTATAGGAATAACAGCTCAGGTCAAGAGTCTGTAGAGCAGATGACATGATTATCTGGGTAGAAAGTCTGAAAGAATCAACAAAAATCTCCTGGAAGTAGTAAGCGATTATAGCAGGGTTGCAAGAAACCAGGTTAATACACAAAAGCCAATCACTTTACTACATCGCAGCTAAAGCAGTTAGCCATTGTGTTCTCTCGTTCATCTGTTTCCAGCATTTACTCTGTAGACTTTAAGTTGCAAAGTATTCGCTTCACAATTTGGTATTGTGTTTGATTTGATTCTTATTCCTGCTCATGGGCGATATAACCCTTCAATTTTTAAAGACATGCTAAATCACTAATGGAAGAATTCTTGTTTTGCCATTCTTGAAAATTCAACGAGGACTCCAATTTGAGGTAGCATTCTGAGAACCTGTCCATATTAAGGTTATTAAAGTAATGTGTGTGAAATAACTTTTTTATGCATTGCTTTACAGGAGCTGAAGGTTTAGGAGTCCAGGGTGGCCAAGCAGTTTTACAAATGAACTGTACAGCGAATTTTAAAAGATACAACCCCAACTCAGTCAAGTTTATCCCATTGAACAGAATAGGACAACCATCTACTGTAAAGGAGAATAATACGGTTTGTATATTAAAGTGAAAATTTTTGTTTTTTTCTTTCTGCTATATTTCTTCTTGTAAAGTTGAGTTTAATTTCATCCAGTGAACAGCACAGAGCTTAAGTGTACAGTTTAATGAGTTTTGCTAAATATGTACACATGTACCCCATCGAGATAACGAGCATTTCCCTCACCCCGGAGAGTCACCTCATGCCTCTCCCAGCAGGTCCCCATCTCTGTTAACCTTGGGAGTAATAACCTTCCGATATTCTTTCCTCCTAGTTTACTTTTGCCTATTCTAGAACTCCATATAAAAAGAATCATACTGAATGTACTCTTGTGTCACAGTCTCTTTTCCTTAGAATAATGTTTTGGAGGTTCATTTTATAGTCTCAGTATTTCACTCTTGTTTATTGCTGAGTGGTATTCTGTTGTATAAATATCCATACTTTGTTTATCCGTTCTTCTTCTGATGGACATTTGGGTTGTTTTCAGTTCTGGGCTCTTATGAGTAAGGTGGCTACGAATATACTTATGGAAGTCTCCTTGTGAACTTATTTTTACATTTAATTTGGGCAAATACCCGAGAGTGAAAGTATTGGGTGATGGGGTAGATGAAAGTTGAACTTTATAGGAAACTGCCAAATAGTTTTCTGAAGTGGTTGTACTATTTTTTAGTTTTATATTTGGCCGTGTTTCCTGATCTCTGGAGTTAAATAAAATAGACGATTAAATTATATATAATTTGGCTGAACAGAAAATCCTTATGTGAGGGTGTGGATACTAATACCACATAAGTAACAAAGGCAATTCTCAACTTCTATCAGTCCCACTAGTTTCATCTTTGGGGATGTTACTTGCTCATCAAGCGTCATGGTTTCTGCCATAATTATGTGAAAGCACTTTGGAAAGCATGAAGCACTCTATGAGGGTAAAATAGTAATATTGTGTTTATAAATATTAATCTATATTACAATTGCATATAATTTTGTTTCCTAATATGTTCGTAATGCAGGTCTAATTCAGGTATTTTTTTTTTCATGTATTTTCAAACAAGGACATTGATAACTACTTGGTATGATTATAATAAGATTATTCTTACAGTCCATAATTCTTCCTTTGACTAAAGAGTTATTATATTGAAATATAATAGTTATTATCTATTTACTTATTTATACGTTGTCTTCTTCCAAAAAAATATTTTAAGATGATTTAGAGGTTGGGTAAAGGGCATAAAGAAATATCACAATTTGTACGAATGAATGTGCTAACAATAAAAAATAAAAATTTGAAAAAATCTTTTTAAAAAATAAGAAAGAAAAATAGGTGGTTAAGTGTTTCCTATCTGGTCCACAGTGTGTCACTGTTGGATTATTTGAAAATCAAAAGCCATGTAACATTTGGTTCTTTGTTCCTCATTAGAAATATTTGCTTTTTAAATCAGTTCTGGTGTTAGTTACTGGAAGACTAGCCTTTTTATCCTGAAGTACATAAGGGGTTAAGCTGGATGGAAAGTGGTGTCATGGGTTGTGCCGTGTAGCTGGGTTAATGAGAACACAGCTCTGCAAGTGCACCTTTTCATATTGCTGTAGTTTCTTCAGTGGGCAAAGGTCCTTTGACATCACAAATAGGCCTTTGACACTTCCTGAAAACAAAACAGAAGTCCTGAACGTTTCCTTCAATTCTTTTTTCCCTATTTCCTTTTGGTTTATTGATAAATCTTCCTAAACAGGATGAAAACCTGATTGGAAAGAACGTGGACATGTCATTAATGAGTGTATATTAGACTTTGAATATTCGCATAAAATTGTTTTCTTGTGGGGTAGGGTGTGCGGAGGCGGGCGGTAGGAGGCAGAGGGCTCTGCTTTGAGCGGGGCTCTCCCTGGCCTGCCTTAGCTTTACCTAAGCATCCTGGAGGCCGAGGTCTGCACTGCTCGGCCAGGGGCCCCCTAGGCAATTGTGCCAGCTCGGGTGGGGTCAGCGTTTGGGATGAGGAGGGCCCAGGTTCCTAAGTCACACCCTGAAGTGGGCCATCACGGCTCCTGTTCCTTCTCTGAATAGGCTGGCTCTGTCCTTCCTCCACCTCCTTCCAAACTACTTCAGTATTGTCGTTTTCTTCTTCCCTCAACGGAGCGCGGCATCCGCTTTAGTCCACCCCAGCCCTTTGCAGGCTGGGAGCAGAGGGGACGACGTCCTCCTGTGCGGGCTGTCCCCTGCCTGCTAACCCTTCATGAGGGCCTCCATGAGCTCCACACCCTCAGTCCTGCCTCTTCTTTTCTGGAGACAGTCACATATCTGTTTGGCATAGAGATGATGTGTCCTTAATGGTTTTGGAAGGTTAACTGTAGAGTGCATGATTTTAAAATACTTTGAAGACAAAAGCCACGTTTAGTTTAATGTTCTTTCCAAAGTAGTGTACTCAGTCTTCTCAGGTCATAAGTCATGACAGTCATGTGCCACATATTGACGTTTTGGTCAACAGTGGGCCACGTATTAGGATGACGGTCCTCAAAGTTTATAATGGAGCGGGATGTGTGCAGTAGGCTCTGCCATGGAGGTGTGTGTGAGTGCACTCTCTGATGTTCACGTACGGAAGAAATTGCCTAATGATACGTGTGTCAGAATGTGTCCTCATTGTTAAGTGACGCACGTGTGTATATGAAAAGGGACTTTTTGTCCTTTTAGCACATTTGAAGATTTCTTTCCTAAAATAGCACCTTTCTTGGTGTGGAATATTCCCATCATAAAGGTGATGATTGTAGGAGTTGTGGTACCTTCACTTTCCAGCATCACAGCGTTTTAAAAAGTCTACGTGGAGTTGAAGAGCAGGGAAAAAGTTGGGGTTACTCATCACAGCCAGTTTGGCTCTGTGTCACCTACAACCAGGCCTAAAGTAGGAAACAAGACTATTCTGATGGCTTGAAAAATTTTGTTTTATCTAGGAGTTAAAATTTGGCTTAACGGTGTTTTCTTCTACTTTTTCTTCTTTTTTTTTTTAAGAAAATGATGCCTGGTAAGGGGATCTTAACCCTTGACTTGGTGGTGTCCGCACTGCGAATCCCGAGTGAGCCAACCGGCCATCCCCATAGAGGGATCCAAATCCACGGCCTTGGTGTTGTCATCATCACACTCTCATAGTGAGCCACGGACCGGCCCTGGCTTAACGGTGTTTTCACATATGTTACTTTTCGTTTTACATAGGAACTACTAATACCTTGTATTATCATAGGGCGTACGTGAAGCTATTCGAAACCTGGACAGGAAACTTGATGTCATTCATGCAAAGGTTTCAAAACTCCAACGTCTCCATGCGAAATCAGTGAGGCAACATCGGGTAAGTGTTATAAACACTATTCTCACAACTCTGAAAAACCTCTGGTTTCTAAAATTGCCAATCTGCTACAATTGATAGAGAACTAGTCACTCTGTGAGATTAGCGAGGCTGATCGATACTTGCTCTAGTAGCAGATGGCGACTAAGGCTCTGCTGGAAGAATGCTGAAGTTTAGGTCTGATAAATGCATGACAGTGACCATTTTCATGTTTCTAACTGTAATGTCTGGAATACAATTAAAATGTAGGGTTGAAGAGGCATAAAACTTCATTATATAATCAAAATAGAGCCTTTATTTTTAATAATACAAAGCAATGTTGCATGGAAAATAAATATTAATGTGTATGTACTAATTTTATTTCCTTTTTTCCTCACTGTTAATTTATGGTGGGTTTTTGTCATTTCAGAAGCTATTTGGATTTGCTTTCAGAAATTATAAGTACCGGCTGTCTAGAAGACGTAAATTCCAGAGAATGAGGAAGAAGGGGCCTTCCAGTTCATTCTCCTACTGTGAAAGTTCTAGCCCAACTTCACCAGTGGGGAGCCAGGAGATTGATTCCCAGAGCATCCCTGAAGGGGGATTTAATCAGTCGGAGGAATCCCAGGAAACAGATCAGGAGTCACTGCTCAGGGAGCAGGAGCAGAAGCAGAAGGAGCGGGAGCTGATGCTCAAACAGACTCTTCTACTCTTGTCTGCAGATTCATATCAGCCTCCTATCGTGCCTGATAACCCTCTGCCGGGCACTTCTTTAATGCCCTCCTGTACCAGCCCAGGGGCAGCTAACAACAGCATCCTTCCAAATGCCCCAGCTTCCGGGGCAGCACCTGCAGCCCTGCTGACCCAGGGAGAGTCCAGTTCAGTGTATACCCATGAAATGAAGAGTCACTCAGTCTTCCTGGGGAATAAACATACTGTACCATCTATCTACGGCCCTTCTGGTTGTGGTGAGTTTGAAGTGACACATATTACAAATAGCACTATTTAACCGTATTCATCAACATTCTTGATGCAAGGTAGTGGAAGCTGTGTGTTTTCTTTTGAGGGATGGTTTTAGGTGATATTCGTAATGATAACTAACTTTTATTGAGTGCCTGTTATGTGTGAGGATTTAAGGTAACCTCTGAAGCTGCTTCTGTTGTTTGGGGAAGGTCAGGTGGGACGCTCCTGTGCAGCCATCCTTACATCATCTTTACACAGGCTTTCACTAGATTTTGCAGTTGGAGTCCTGAGTCCTTGCTGGGGTATTTTACAGAAGATTCGAGGAATGAGACTGTTACTCCCTACCTAATAATATCTCTTCTTTCAGCATAATGAGCAGGTCAAGTATGATTTGTCTTTCTTTCTCCCCATCGAAGCTACAAGTTCACCAGTGGAGCCTGACCCCTATGTCTCTGAGGACCCTTCAGCCTGGTCCGTCGATGAAGTGATCCTGTTTCTGCAACATACAGATCCTCAGACATTAGGCCCCCTCGCCAACCTCTTCAGGCACCATGTAATGTATCTTTTTCTCCAGTTTTGCTACCGTAATGCCTTTGAATGACCTCTGTGCAGGCCTTTCAGCTGGATACAGAGTCGTGTGGATGGTGGGGGCTCCCTATCAACTGATTTTTCCATATGTGAGAAAGCTTAGATCCTTAAATGGTAGGTTAACGATCTGTTCTTTCAATGGGTGTCCTAGTGTCTACTATACTACACGGCCTCAAGTTCTCAAAAGGTGATGATTCAGCTTCGCCACCCTCAGGTGGACCTCCCTTTTGTGATGACAGATACAAGGGTCCCCTGCCCACACACACACACACACACACACACACACACACACACCTGCTCCCAGCTCAACCCCAGGACCATGAGGAGGAGGGGGTGACCATAAGCGGTAACAGGATGGCCTTCTTGTTATGACACCCAATGAATCCAGCAACTGATTCCATTGCCTCTGTTGACCTTATATGGTTATTTACCATTTGTGATGCCGATACCCTCCTGCTTTGCAAAGAAAGCTCATGGTCTACGTTTTTCCAAGTTCTCTTTTGTTTAAATTTCTTGTTGTACTTGGTCGGAAACGTATAGAAGTTGCGTGACAAAGGAGGTGTCGTAAGGGATTTCAGGTCTTTTCAGACAGTGATACATGATTAAGTAAAGGTTTATTTTTAAACTGGAATTTGTGAAAACCCAATAATATGCTTCAGCAGCAGAAGTTGGTCCATTAAAATAAGAAGAACTTTTAGGAGGATGCCTTGTGACTATCAAGTAATATTTTGACAGTGTGTCCTGGAGTATAAAGTTACTGGCCACATGCCTGATGTACCGTTTTCAGTATGGTGAGAAAATCAGTAACTCGTTTTAGTATCTAATTAGCCTCGGACAACTGACTGGGTTTCAACATAAGGACAGCTGTGTATAGCACACTCACAGTTTGCATTGATGTGAATTTACTCTTATTGCCAGCCCTGCTCAGAAAGTTGACTGTCTGAAATTCATTTCTACCACTTATACTTGTTCCTCTTTGTTGGAGATATGTAGTATTTTATTCAGAACTCAGTTTTTAAAATTAGGTAGTTTGACACAGTTCATTTTTTAAGGTATTAAGGTTAAATGTCCTTTATCTTAAAATTTGAAGTGAATTTCTAAATTATCAAATGATGCGTCACTGTCCAAACTATATTTTTAATAGTTTTCATAAAGTAGAGGCATATTCCAAGAATATACTTGTGAAATGAGCTGCTCTCTACTTTGTTTTACATGTTCTTGTATATAAAGAAGGAACCTCTATCTGATGAAATATGAAAGCATTATTAATTATTATAATTTTATTTTCTCTGTAGGGGATTGATGGACAGGCCCTGCTACTACTCACGAGTGACAAAATGATGAAAGATATGGGGCTGAAGCTCGGGCCAGCCATGAAGCTGTGTCACTACATTGAAAGTTTAAAGAAGAAAAATTCTACAACAATTGAAGAAAATGTGTCAGTTTAGATGGGGCTTATTTCTGGGGGGACCAGTGCCTTCTTGGTGTGAAATCACTTTTTTGCCCTTACTAGTTTTTGTTTTGTGTAAGTATCATCTAAAGATGTATTATCACCACAAGTTCAGTCTAGTTCTTTAAAATCCACTTAACATGTTAGTATTTGCATAGTTAAGTTGGAAGTTCATCCTTTATGTCTGTTTATTGTTTTCGGTGCATAATCTACAAATATACTTCATGTAGGAAATAGTGAAAAACCTATGACTTTGGTTCATCTTTATATCTGGAACCAAAACAGCTAAAAGAGGAAATATCAGGGATTGACAACTTCTATGATTAAATCCATGAGAACTTTTCCTCAGAAGAGAGTTTAAAGGTGCACGTGTAGATATCATCTCTCTCTCATGTGTTTTATGTGTCTGATGCGACAGTGTCCTGTTCATGTTTTACCAGCTTATAGAAAGGGAATAGCCATAGAAATTAATTTCCTTTCGTTTATCATTTCTCTGTTGTATTCAAATTTAGAGGGAACAGAAACAAGTTTATAAAGTTCCATGAAGTGTTCTTACCCCTTTTTGGATAAATTATAGGATAGATAGAATAGATTTATGTGAGAGATACCGTACTGTAAGGGTGGTTTTGATAGAGTCCGACTGTATTTTGTACAAAGAAATACCTATTATTTTGAAACTTACATATGTTGGCTAAATTTGGACATTTAACTAGGCATGTATTGTTCAAATCTCTCTATGACGATCGCTATGTCCAAATTTCTTGAAGAGATATATTTTATTGTATTTGTTTATTCCTCGTGCGGGTGCTGTTTAATGTTTATGTCTATTCTATGCCTGAAGTATACACACAAGTACACCTTTTTCTCTTTGAATGTAATATGGCACTTGCACTGCACAGAAGTACTGGTGAGCTGTGTATACGGTTAGATGTTTCTATTCCATGAAGTACACGGCGTTTGCTCTCCCCAGCACCTCTCAGCTTACTCTTCAGGGGATTAGAAACGATCTGTAGACTGGTGTCCATACAGGGAATTCCCTGTCCTATACAATGTTCTAATTAATTTGCTTGGTTCTGAGCCATTTATTCTGCTCCATTTGGAAAGATACGTTAGTTCTGACTTACTGTGTGGGGTTTTATTTTATAACTTAGAACTTTCAAGGGGAAATGTTGCTATATGTTCGTTGATATTACTATGTGTAACTTTGGTGTGGTATTTATACGTCATAAGAATCAGTTATAAAAGTATTCGACATTTGTTGTAAATGCCAGTAAAATGCCCACCTGAGGCAAGAATGTTCATTTTCTTTTTAGAAAGCCAAATGTACTTTAGACATGAAGGCAGCTATTGAAAGGAAGGCTTCGCCTGTGTTATTCCTTTTATGTTAGAAGTCGAGATTCTTACTTAAACTTAGTCTTGTTTCACATTGTTTGTAGGAAGATGCTGTGTTCAATTGAACAGTCCTCAGGTGTTAATATAAATACTGTTTTACTGTTTTCTGATTTTAAAATATAATAAAGTTCAATAACTGCAACGATTGATGTCAGAGACTCAGAACTGAGTTTACTTACCTTCCCTGTACTACACTCATGCGTGAACTAGTTAAAAGTTTTAAAAAGCCACTTTAGTAGGTTTTTGGCTTTTTACATCAAATACTAGAGTTTTAAAATCTGCCTGATACTACTGGTAAACAGATGCCTAGGAGCAAAGGGCTGATCTCTGACATGGACCTTAAATGCGACCCCAGGGGGCCCAAAAGCAATTAAATCTGTGACCTTTTTCTGTGCTCCAAAGCTTTGTTACTTCAGATATCACTGATTATGCGAGCATGCTAGAAATTGCCAGTGCCCCCAAATACCTCGTCCTGTTTGAGTCTGTACATCTGGCTGGAAACTCTGGCTGCTCTTTTACCATTGGGACCCAGGACCTGCCTCCCTGATATTCCGGCTCTTGTCCCTCTGCCTATAGGTGGCCCAACTTCCACTAGAGACAGGGGGGGCCCTGACTGAGGCTCCAGGGTTGATAGTCAGCTGGCTGGAACAGTGTGTCAAGTTGAATGATCTGAGAATTGAATGATTCAGTGCCCCTCTTTATTTCTGTAAGGTTTGTACATTTTGAGTGCAGAGACTATCATGTACTTTCTCTTTCCTGTGAGTTTTCCAGGTGTTTAAAGTGATCTTTCCCCTAGCTTTGCCTCTCAGTCCATCCTTTGACCCTCTCTAGCCTGCAGAATTTTGCACCTTGAGCTCTAAGACCTTCCAGGTACACCCAGCATTTGCTTTGATCTTCCACGCATGTGATTTCTCATCCTTGGAATGTCTTAGAGAATATGTTCTAGAGTGGGATTGCCCAAACTTTTAAACCAAGGGCTCTATCCATAAGAGTAAAAATGCCATATGCTTATGTACTGCGCAAAATTAATACATAAAGACTGAGACTAGTAATTGGGAGGAAAAGCACTATTTTTTCAGGCTACAGAAGGGACTGTACCCACAGTTGGCTGAGCAAACAGAGTCGATTTCAACCCTTCCACAGCCTGATGCTGGGACTTGCTTACAAAGTCCTCTTGGGCTGATCCCGGAGGTGAGGGAGTGCTCTAGGATAGAGAGGAGGGACAAACAGGGGCCCGCCTTTGGAATGCATGGTGGACAGTGTTCCTTCCTCTACCTCCCTGCTGTTTGCCCTGTTTTGTCCAGTTGGTCGATGAGATCCAACCTTAAAGGTGACTCTCCTGGGGCTGGCCTGTTAGTTCAGTTGGTCTGAGCACGGTGTTATAACACCACGGTGAAGGGTTTAGACCCCATGCCAGCCAGCCGCCAAAAACAGAAATAGTAAAAGCGACTGTCCCCAATAAGTACATGCTTAGATTCAGCTTGGTTGCTCTCCCTGCTACAGGAGAGGCAACTCTAGTGTTTTGCGGTGGCCTTGTCTGCCTTCAGGAATACTGTCAGCACTGAGGGGCAATCCTAAAGAAATAACAGACCTGGCTCCTCCCCTCAGCTGCCTGGTACATAATTGAGGTGAACATTCATGGAAAGAAGGACCTTTGGGCGCTTATGATACAGCATGTGAGTCAGGCCCAAGTTAAACAAGTGATGTCTCATCACGCTTCAGGAATTGTGTGTCCTTTCCTTGGAATCTGAAAGTTCCAAGAGACTGTAGAGAGGGAGGAGTGAGGGATGGAGGCTCCATAAATGGCAGTGTGCATGGGTTCCAGCACGGGTTGGCGTACGCATAGGACAGTTGCAGGAGCCCTGCAAAGCCTCTGAAAACTGAAGTGACTTTGGAATCCCAGTCCCCAAGAGGTGGGTTGGAACCCATGGCCTAAATTTAATCAGGTCAACTCCCTGCTAAAACAAAAAATATTAATATTCTCCATTTGATTTAAACAAGATGCATCTCACAGCATGATATTCATAGTGTCCAAAACACAATCCAAAATTACTAGGCATGTGAAGAACCCAGAGAACCTCAACTCACACAGGAAACAGCCAACATGTGCCAACACCAGGATGATCGAGATGTTGTAATTTGCTGACAAAGGCACAGGCCCAAAACCAGCTGTGATAAAATCTCTCCAACCTGAGGTCATGCATGTTCCTCAACCAAGGGAAAAACAGAAAAACTCAGGGAGGAAATAGAAGACATATGGAAACCAAATGGACATTGTAGAAGTGGGGATTCAAAAAAGAACAAGTTTATTAAAAACCTCACCAGGTGAGATTAGTAGGAGAAGGTGGATTAATAGCAGAATGGAAGAAAAAGTCAGTGAATTGGAATACAAGTGAATAGAAATTATCCAATATTAACAAGGAAAAAAAACACTGAGAAAAGAATGGTTAACAAGTTATCATATTGTCTGGTGGCGTTTTCAGCACGTGTAGATATAACACACAAGATAATTGTACTATAAATGGAGAAGGCAGGTAAAGGAGACCTAGAGGATTGTAGGTTGATAAATTCCAACTAGTGAAATGTTGATTCTAAGCAAACTGTGAAAAGCTAAATATGTATAATTTAATTTCTGGACAACTATGTACCATATAAAATTAAATCACTTCAAACAATATCCCATGCAGGCACTAATCAAAGGCAGATGGGGAAGCTGTGTTAACACCAAACGCAGTAGGCTTTAGTATATGTGTTGCCGAAGCGAGCACAACACCAAACGCAGTAGGCTTTAAAGTAAATAAAATTGCCAGGAATAAAGAGAAAAAATATACAGTGATGAAAGGGTTAAAGGAACAGGAACCTGAAACGTGAATCCACCGAATGACAGAACTTCAAAATACTTGAAGCAAAAATTAACAAACCTGAAAGGACAAATAGACAAAGACACAATTATGGTCAGGGTATTAACACTGGCCTATTGATAATAACTATACTGGGAAGGAAAAACTTCTCGATAATGTAGGCTTCCACTTTTAAAAATGTAGAAAAAGAAAACCGAAAATAAAAAATCAAACACAAGCAAGAGGAAGGAGATAATAAAGAGCAGAAAAAAATAAAATTATAAATAAAAATAAACACAGAAAAATAATGACATCAAAACCTGATTTTCTGAAAAGAGGAACAAAATTGATAAACCTCTAGCAACACTGTTGAAGGAAAAATAAGGTGGGGGGTGGGGGAGACGCAGATTGCCAATGTCCAGAGAGGAGGTCAGGACATCACCGCAGACACTGCAGACATCACAGGAAAGAAGGAAACGATGTGACAGGTCTACACACATCAGTTCAGCACCTCAGATAAACCAGACAAGTTCTCCAGAAAACACAAACTCATCCACTACCAAGACAGACCAGGACTGGGCTACTAGTAAAGAAACTGAATTCATAGTTCCAAACCTTGTAACGTGAGAATCTCCAGGCCCAGTTTGTTTTGCTGAGAAATTCTACTATATATAGAGAGAGAGAGAGAGAGATAATTTTATTTTATTTTGTTAATATACAGTGTGGTTGATTATTGTGGCCCATTACCAAAACCTCCCTCCCTGCTCCCTCTCTCGCCTCCCTCGCAACAACCTCATATCTGTTCACTTGTCCTATCGACTTCAAGGAATTGTAATTGTTGTGTCTTCTCCCCGCCCCCCACAGTTTATTTGTGTATTTATTTATTTATTTTTAGCTCCCACAAATAAATGAGAACATGTGATATTTCTCTTTCTGTGCCTGACTTGTTTCACTTAATATAATTCTCTCTAGGTCCATCCATGTCATTGCAAATGGCAATATTTCATTCTTTTTTATTGCAGAGTGGTATTCCATTATGTAGATGTACCACATTTTCCATATCCACTCATCTGAAGGGCTGATTTGCATTCCCGGATGCTGAGTGATGTTAAGCATTTTTTCATGTGTCTGTTGGCCATTCGTATGTCTTCCTTTGTGAAATGCCTGTTTAGCTCTTTTGCCGATTTTTTAATTGGTTTACTTGTTTTTTTTTTGTTGTAAAGTTGTTTCAGTTCCTGGTATAGTCTAGATATTAATCCTTTTTCAGATGTGCATTTGGCAAATATTTTCTCCCACTCTGTTGGTTGTCTTTTAACTCTGTTAATTGTTTCTTTTGCCATGCAGAAGCTTTTTAGTTTGATATAATCACATTTATTTATTTTTCCTTTGGATGCCCATTCTTTTGGGGTCGTATTCATGAAGACTGTGCCCAGTCCTACTTCCTGAAGTGTTTCTCCTATGTTTTCTTTAAGAAGTTTTATTATTTCAGGGTGTACATTTAATTCTTTAGTCCATTTTGAGTTGATTTTAGCATATGGTGACAGGTATGGGTCAAGTTTCATTCTCCTGCATATGGATATCCAGTTATCCCAGCACCATTTGCTGAAGAGGTAGTCTCTTCCCCAGTGTATAGACTTGAGACCTTTGTCAAAGATCAGATGGCTGTAGGTGTGGGGTTGATTTCTGGATTCTCTATTCTATTCCATTGATCAGTGTGTCTTTTTTTATGCCAGTACCATGCTGTTTTGGTTATTATAGCTTTGTAGTATAGTTTAAAGTCAGGTTTATTTATTTATTTTTTTTGCTCATAATTGCTTTGGCAATGCATGGTCTTTTGTTATTCCTTATAAATATCTGGATAGTTTTTTCCATTTCTGAGAAAAGTGACATTGGAATTTTGATGGGGATTGCATTGAATTTGTATATCACTTTGGGTAGTATGGACATTTTCACAATGTTGATTCTTCCAATCCAAGAGCATGGGATATCTTTCCATCTTCTTGTGTCCTCTTTAATTTCTCTCAGCAGTGGTTAGTAGTTCTCATTGTAGAGATTTTTCACATCCTTGGTTAACTCTGTTCCTAAGTATTTTATTTTTTTGGTGGCTATTGTAAGTGGGCAAGCTTTCTTAATTTCTCTTTCTGCATGTTCACTATTGGAAAATAGAAATGCTACTGATTTTTGTGTGTTGATTTTGTATCCTGCAACTTTGCTGAATTCATTTATCAACTCCAAGAGTTTTTTTGTAGAGGCTTTAAGCTGTTCAATATATAGGATGATGTCATTTGCAAACAGGGACAGTTTGACTTCATCTTTTCCAACCTGGATGCCCTTTATTTCCTTCTCTTCTCTGATTGCTCTGGCTAGTACTTCCAACACTATGTTGAATAAGAGTGATTAGAGTGGGCATCCTGGTCTAGTTCCTGTTCTTAAAGAAGAAGCTTTCAGCTTTTCCCCATTGAGGTTGTTATTGGCAGTGGGCTTATCATATATGACTTTAATTATGTTGAAATACTTTCCATGTATACCTAATTTGTAGAGAGTCTTTATCGTGAACGAGTGTTGAATTTTATCAAATGCTTTTTCAGCATCTATGGAGATGATCATATGGCCCCTGTGTTTAATTTTATTGATATGGTTGGTGTATCACATTTACTGATTTGCATATGTTGAACCAACCTTGCATCCCTGGGATGAATCCCACTTGATCGTGGTGTATAATTTTGTATATGTGTTGCTGTATTCTGTTAGCTAGCATTTTATTGCGGATTTTTGCATCTATATTCATTAAAGATATTGGCCTGTAGTTTTCTTTTTTAGTTGTATCTCTACCTGGTTTTGCTATCAGGGTGATGTTTGCTTCATAGAATGAGTTTGGGAGAATTGCCCCTGTTTCAATCTTTTGGAACAGCTTGTAGAGAATTGAATGTTTGGTAGAATTCTGTTGTGAATCCATCTGGCCCTGGGGTTTTCTTGGTTGGGAGCCTCTGAAAACAGCTTCAATCTCTTTTATTGCTATTGGTCTGTTCAGATTTTCTACATCTTCTTGGCTCAGGTTGGTAGTTTGTGTGTGTCCAGAAATTTATCCATTTCCTCCAGATTTTCAAATTTGTTGCTGTATAGTTGTTTATAGTAGTCTCTAATGATTCCTTGTATTTCAGATGTATTGGTTGTAATATCACCTTTTTCATTTCTAATTTTTGTTATTTGGGTCTTCTCTCTTCTTTTTTTTAGTCAGCCATGCTAATGGTTTGTCAATTTTGTTTGTCTTTTCAAAGAACCAACTTTTTGATTCATTGATCTTTTGTATCGTTTTGGGGGTTTAAAATTCATTAAGTTCTGCTCTTATCTTAATGATTTCTTTCTGTCTACTAACTTTGGGTTTGGATTGTTCTTGTTTTTCTAGTTTTTTTAAGGTGAAGTGTTAGGTTGTTCACTTGCCATCTATCCATTCTTCTGAAGTAAGCATTTAATGTGATAAATTTCCCCCTTAAAACTGCTTTTGCAGTATCCCACAGGTTTTGGTATGATGTATCAGTGTTTTCATTATTTTCAAGAAATTTTTTGATTTCCTGTTTGATTTCTTCTTGGACCCATATGTCATTAAATAGAGTGCTGTTTAATTTCCATGCATTTGTATAGTTTCCAGAATTTTGTTTGTTATTGATTTCTAATTTTAATCCATTGTGGTCTGAAAAAATACATGGGATAATTCCAATTTTTTTGAATTTGTTGAGACTTGCTTTGCAACCTACCATGTGATCTATCGTGGAGAATGATCCATGTGCTGATGAGAAGAATGAATATTCTCAGGTTGTTGGATGGAATGGTCTGTATATATCTGCCAAGTCCAGTTGGTCTAGAGTGTTGTTTAGAACTTCTGTTTCTCTGCTGAGTCTTTGCCTAGATGATCTGTCCAGTATTGATAGTGGGTTGCTCAGGTCCCCTGCTATTATGGAATTAGAGTCTATTTCCTTCTTTAGGTCTAATTGAGTTTGCTTTATAAATCTGGCCACTCCAACATTGGGTGCATATATATATTTACGATTGTTATGTCTTCTTCATGCATGAATCTTTTTATCATTATGCAGTGGCTATCTTTATCTCTTTCAATGGTTTTTACTTTAAAGTGTATTTTGTCAGATATAAGAATAGCTACTCCAGATCAGTTTTCATTTCTGTTTCCATGGTAAATCTTTTTCCATCCTTTCACTCTTAGTCTATGTGAGTCTTTATAGGTGAGGTGGGTCTCTTGAAGGCAGCATATAGTTAGGTCCTCCTTTTTAATCCAGTCAGCCAGAATGTGCCTTCTGATTGGAGAATTTAATCCTTTTCATTGAGTCTCTATTGAAAAGTATTGATTTACTCCTAGCATTTTATTAATATTTGTTTGGATGTCTTAAGTGTCTTTTGTTCCTTTCTTTCTGATGTACTCTTTATCTTCTGTATTTGCTTGTTTTTAGGGTTGTAGATAATTTTTTTTTCTCTTCATTGTTGGCATTTTTAATTTACTAGTGGGTTTTGATTTTTCTTGAGTTCTTATGACAGTGGTAGTTATTTTTCAGGTACCACACCCGGTACTCCCTTGAGAATTTCTTATAAGGGTGGTCATGTTGTAGTGAAGTCCTGCAGTTTTTGTTTGTCTGAGAAATATACTATTTGCTCTTCATTTTGGAAGGATAGCCTTGCAGGGTAGAGTATTCTTGGCTGGCAATCTCTGTCTTTCAGTATTTTGAACATATCATCCCATTCCTTTCTGGCTTGTAGGGTTTGTGATGAAAAGTCTGATGTTAGTCTGATTATAGCTCCTTTATAGGTAATTTGACACTTCTCTCTTGCAGCTTCTAAGATTCTCTCTTTGTCTTTGAGATTTGCCAATTTGAATATAACATGTCTTAGAGAAGACCTTTTTGCATTGAATACAGTTGGGGATTTTGGAGCTTCCTGAATCTGAAGATCTGTGTATTTTCCTATACCTGGGAAGTTTTCTGCCGCTATTTTGTTGAATATGTTTCAATGCAATCTCCTTTTTCCTCCCCTTCTGGAATACCCATGACTAGGATATTTGAGCAATTAAGGTTGCCTGATATCTCTCTTAGATTTTCTTCAATGTGTTTAATTCTTTTTTCTTTTTTTGTCTGCCTGTGTTATTTCAAACAACCCATCTTCAAGGTCAGAAGTTCTCTCTTCTGCTTCTGCAAGCCTGCTGGTTAAACTCTGTTGTGTTCTTTATTTCGTTGAATGAATTCTTCAGCTCTGCAAGCTCTGCTACATTCTTTTTCAGGGCATTGATTTCCTTGTACATTTCTTCTCTCAGGTCCTCTGTACTTTTCCTCATTTCCTCATGTTATCTAGTTGAGTTTTCTTGTATCTCATTTAGTTTCCTTAGAATTATCACTCGAAATTCTTTTTCAGATATTTCAAGGGCTTCTTGTTCTGTAGGATCTAGATCTTGAGAGTTATTACCCTTTGTTGGTGTACTTTCTTGATTTTTCACATTTCTGGTATCTTTCCTTTGATGTTTAGTCATTGTAGCAAGGGATTTCACAGTCCACTGGTTCAACACTACTGTCTGTGTAGGATCCTGCCAGGGCTGTCAATTTGGTACAGCTACCTCAGTGTCTGCTCGGTTGCCTGCTGGTGCCTTGGGCACGTGGTCACCTCAGGTCTTGGGCCTCTCTGGGGAGGCACCTCCCTGGTCAGCACACACTTGGCCAGGCTGGGGATGGGGTCCGATGGCAGCAAGGCCTCCTGCTAGGTTGTGTGCTGGCACCACAGGGCACATGGTGTCCATGGGACTCGGGCCTCTCTGGGGGGGCACCTCTCTGGTCAGCACGCACACATCCAGGCCGGGGATGGGGTCCGGCAGTGGCGAGGCCTACCTGCTCAGTCACCTGCTGGCACCACGGGGCACATGGTCTCCACAGGACTCGGACCTCTCTGGCGGGGCACCTCTCTGGTTGGCGCACACTCAGCCGGGCTGGGGATGGGGTCCAGCGGTGGCGAGGCCTACCTGCTCGGTCGTGCACTGGCACTGTGGGGTGGGTGGTCTCCACAGGACTCCGGCCTCTCCGGCCTCCACTCATCTTTAATAAAAAAAAGTCATAAGTTTTAAAGAATGTCTTCTAGAAAATAGAAGAGAAAGAAGGTTTCCCAAACCGTTTAATAGGCCAAGTCATTCTGATACCAAAACCAGAAAAAGAACATTCAAATAAATTAACTACAGATCAAAACCTCTCATAAACATAGACAAAAAAGTCCTCACCACAATATTATCATATTGAATCTGGCAGTATATGGACAGAATACTACACTACAGTCAAGTGGTGTTGTTTATTCCAGGAACGCAAGCCTGATTTCTTATTTAAAAAATAAAATCAATTAATATCATATACCATATTAACAGTCTAAATAAGAAAAATGACCTGATCATATCAACTGATACCAAAAAGCATGTGGTAAAAGTCAACATCAATTTATGATACAAACTCAGCAAACAAGGACTAGAGAGGAACTTCCCCAGCCTGAGAACGTGTATGTACACAATGTCTACAGTTAACACTTGATGATGAAAGACTGGGTGCTTTCCCGATGAGATCAGGAGCAAGCTGAGGGTGTCCAGTATGCTAGTCCTACTGAATACCATGCTGGGAATCCTAGACAGTACAATAGGCAAGAAAATAAAATGCTTGTAGATTGGAAAAAAGTAAAATAAAACTGTCCTTAGTTGCAGATGACATGATTTTATTCACAGAAAATCTCAAGAAATACATGAATAAATAACTCTCAGAAAAAATGAATGTTTAGAAAAGTTGTACGATCTATGCTCAACAAACCATAACTTTACATATGCATAGAAAGCAAATCACGTTTATATATAATAGCAATGTTTAATTGGAGATCCAATTTTTTTACACACCTTTTTACAATAGTTCCAAACAATGAGACACTGAGATATAACTGAAACATGCACAGGATCTCTAAGCATTACATACAAGCTGTAGGGAGGCAGAGAGAGAGAGAGAGAGAGGTGTCATGTTCATATGTTGACTCTTTCCAGATTGATCTGTACATTAATGCAATTCCAATCAAAACCCCACCAGAAATTTTAGAGTAGGCTGATTTTAAGATTTACATAGAAAGGAAAAGGACCTAGAACATGCTGCCTAATACTGGAGAAGAACAATGTTGGGGGAATTACATAGCACCATTCTGCAACTTGCTGTAAGACTCCAGTAATCAAGACGGTGGCATTGGCAGAGTAACAAACACACACATCCATGAAACAGAATACAGCATCCAGAATATCAGCACAAACGGACCCGAACATGCCAAGGGAATGATGGCAGGAGGAAGTCTTTCCAACAAACAGCTGTGGGTCACGTCCACGTCCACAGGCAAAAAAAATAAAACTCAGTCTGAACCTAACATCATACACAAATATAACTCAAAATCAATCCTTGACATCAATGTAAAATGTAACATATAAAAGTTTCAGAAGAAAACATGAGGGGAAATCTTTATGATCTGGAATTATGCAAAGAGTTCTTAGTACAATGATGTTGTACTCCATCAAAAATTTTAAAAATAAAATAGACTTTTTACTAAGCCATTCACTTTATATTGATTCCTCCCTAACAAAGGCCTGGTCCCAGCTGGACATCTCAGGAACTCTGTGCGAGGTGTGAAAAGCACGCTGGTGTCCTAGAGGTGCTGTAACAACTCACTACAGACTCGGTGGCTTAGGACAGCAGTTTATTTTCTCACAGTTCTGGAGGCAAGAAGCCCAGAACTAAGGAGCTGGCAGTGTTGTGCTCCCTCCAGAGGCTCTGGGGGAGGCCCTGTCCTGCCCCTGCAGGAGTGCCTGGGCTGTGGTGCAGACTCTAGTCTCTCCTCGGCAGGCACGCGGCCTCTGCCTCTGCTGCCCGTCAATCTCCTGCCTCTCCCTCCTGTAAGGACACATGTGATGGAATTTGGGGCCCACCCACAGAGTGCAGGACTATGTCCCCACCTCAAGATCCTCAATCTCATCACATCTGGAAGTCCTGTTCTGCCATGTAAGGTAACATATTCTCAGGTTGCAGGGATCAGGACGTGAACTTTTCTTTTGGGGGCTGTTATTCAGCACCCTACAGAAAGATACGTGAGGCAAAAAAAAAAAAAAGAAATCAGACACATAGTTTCACGCCTGTGTTTTTCTGTCACCATTTCACAGACATCTGCATCCTCAGGATGCTGTCCCAGCTGCATGTTTGAAGAGGTGGTGCTGCTGGTCTTTGTCTACAACAGCAAGTGGAACCGCGTGCACGCTCCAGCCCTTTTGCCATAGCGGGATGTGAAAGCGTGAAGCACAGAAGGCTGAATCAGGCCTTACACCGTCCCCTTGGAAGGCACATGTGACACAACAGCACAGGAGAGTCACAGATGTGAGCACACCTGCAAACTCTCCGAGCTGCCCCCTGAGAGGTGGGGTCTTCACCCCCACCCCCGCTGTAATGAGCAACCAACCTATGATGGGACAGCCACTGCAATGAAGTAGGAACGACACTGTGCTGTCCAGGCTGGTCCTGATGGGGCAGCTTCATCTTGGGGGCAGCACGCTGGTGCTTGTCTCTGAGCCACCACACATACCGTCTACCTGCCGCGAGGCCACCATGCTGTGAGGAGCCCATAGGGCACACTGGGGGGACACAGAGAAGCCCGAGACAGCATGAGCAGAGGCCGCATCTGACTGCAGCTGCCCAGGGACCCCAGAGAGTCCTTCCCAGGTCCCCAGCCCGTGGACACCCGGGACAGGATGGAACGGCTGCTTCACTGGAGCCCTGTACTCTGAGTGACTGATGAGCTGACACGGCTCACTGCAGTCACTCTCATTGTTGGAGGTGCTTTCGCTAGGAAAAGAAAGGCCCGGTTTGAAGACAGCAGAATATTACCGAGCTTGGACATATTCCAAAATGAAATCCTCTGTACGAGGGCCTATGCAGTTGTTTATCGTGTTGCCAAGGCAGGAAATAATTGGAGAGAACTCGGCGAGGGCCTTGTCCAGAGGTGGCCTCTCAGGTCTGAGAATCACCTCTGTGACATCAATCACAGCAGAAGGGCCCATGTCTCCTCTAGCACCTAAAGAGTGTTACAGAAGAGCTGGCAGCTGTGCCCTGTCTCTGTCAGCACAAAACCACGTGAAAACAGGACGGCTGCAGCCACCGTCAGCCCTGTCACAACATTGCAAGACTCCATGTCTTCAAAGTGCTCAAATGTTGTGGAAACTTCAGCTGGTGGAACACCTGCTCCTGTGTCCACATGCAGATGGTCTGAATCCTTTACCTGCTGCTGGTTTCCCTGCTTCAGAGGAAAATATATGGATGCACATTAGGGGAAATTGCCCCCATCTCAGCCAGAGGCTAACCACCCTCCATCAACAATTTCAAAAATGCTGCTTTCTGCTGCCATGAAAATTACAACCTTCATTGGATTCAGTGCAGTTCAGAGTCTGTTTCAAGAAATCGAGGTCAAATGTGGTTTTTCTTCTATGACAGAATTCAGTGGATGTGCCAGGCTGATCTCAAAGCACCAGACGGAAACCCAGAGGGCAAAGGCGGTTTTGAGGGAGAAGTGAAAGAGCCTGCTTTGTTCATGATCTGCTCGGAGGGGGCTTCCAGACATGGGCTTGGAGGAACCCTGAGCTGGAAGCACCCGGGCCTTCCTCGAGGAGGCAGCTGTGAACTGCCATCCTCTCTGGGTGCAGCCAGGCTGCTCCCAGAAGGGAAATGTGAGCATGGAGTTGTCCTGGGCTCAACTGTGTGCTCCTAGCACTCATGTCGAAGCCCTAACACCCAGGACCTCAGAATGTGGCTGTCTCTGGAGACAGGGCTTTTAAAGAAGTGATTAACTTAAAGCGAGGTCATACGGGTGGGGTCCTGATTCTACAGAACTGGTGTCCTTATAAGAAGAGGTGGGGACACCAGGGATGTGTGTGCACAGAAGGGAGGCCACAGGAGGACACAGGGAGAAGACACACCTGCAAGCCGAGGACAGAGGCCTCAGGAGAGACCAGCCCAGCTGACACCTTGATCTCGCACTTCCAGCCTCCAGAGGCGTGAGAAGAGGCGTGTCTGCTGTGTAAGTCCCTGCTATTTCAGCCCCAGCAAACTAACACAGGTGCCGTTAGTAAAACTCACGATGAATTTGAAAGTGTTAATTTCATGTCTGAGCATAGCTCTGGGCTTATAACCAGGACACAACCTTCAATCTTCTGCCTCCCCAAGCTGAGCATCTAGAAAATTCATACACGAACTCACAGAATGACAGGGCTACAGAGAAAGCTGAGCTGGAGGGGGACAGGGGTGTGTGTGCTTTCTTTCAAGCAAGTCAGGGAGTTTCCTCTGATGACATTTGAGTGGAGGCCTGAGAAGAAAAGCCTTCCAGGCTGAGGAGAGCACGAGACCAAAGACCTCAAAACATGCCTTGTTATTCAAAGAAACCACAGCAGCGTCAGACCAACACGATTTCCCTTTGAAGAGAACCAATTTTAATTCAGTTTCATTTAAACTATATTTCTCCATCACTCATTTTTTATGGTTTGCTCAAAAAGCACACATTAAAATAATGATTTTTGAAAAAAAATATGCAAATGCAGAAGAGCGCAATAGAAAGTAATAGTCAGCCTTAACCTCAGTGAACATGTGTTCATATTGGCTTCTGTTCTTTAAGTACATGTTTTTACATTGCATAAATAATACAATCGTACTTGGCATTTTAAAAATGAGAATAGTACCTGTAAAGGACTGCACACCGCTCACCCCCATTCAACGCCCTCCCTCCTCCCCACTTAACACCATCATTAACTAGTGTGTGTCCATCCAGCCTTTTCCTATACTTGTGCATAAGAACTGTGTGCACAGGTGTGTCAGTAGAAGGTATGTAGTATCATTTTTGATGGTGATGTGTTGTTTGTGTCATTGTGCAGATTTATTTTTATCGTAAGTAATAGATTTTGAAATCTCCTCATGTGTCTTAGTCAGCCTGGGCTGCTATAACAAAATATCAAAGACTGGGTGGATTAAACAGCAGACGTTTCCTCCTCAAGCTCTGGAAGCTGGAAGTCCAAGGTCAAGGTGCCAGCCTGTCAGTTCCCAGTGAGGACTCTCTTCCTGGTTTGCAGACAGCCACCTTCTGGCCATGTCCTCACATGTGGAGAGAGAGATTGTCTGTCTGGTGCCTCTTGTTATAAGGGCACTAATCCCATCATGAAGGCTCCACGTCATGACCTAATGTCTTCCCTAAGGTGTCATCTCCAAACACCAACAACTTGTGGATTAGGGCTTCAGTGTGTGAATTTGGGGAGGGCACAAACATTAACCCCCAGCACGATGTCGATACACAGACCTGAGGGATCCCTTTTGAGGGCTACATAGCAGCCCACTGTAGTCTTAACTGGGTTTTCCGTGGTCTCAGCATGGTAGGTTATAACAAGAAAAGCTTTTTTGGTTTTTCCTTTAATAATGTCCTTCAAGCAAACTCAGTTCATCTCTTACTCGCATCCCCAAAGGAAACCTCTAACAAACCCCTTAACCTTGCTGGTCATCTCAGTCACCAACCCAATCCCTGTTTGAGAGCATAATCATAAATTCCATTTATGCGGTGTCCCTTTTCCTCCCCAAGCATAGGCTTGAGTTGGGATGAGGACTCGGGGGAAACCTGCAGGCACATCGCAGCTGGACTGCCTCCCAGGCCCTAAGGGCTTCACCTCCTTCCAGACACGGTGCCGACGGAGTGTCAGCTTGGCTCTCGGCCCTCAGCCCCTCTGGCAGCAGCCGCCCTGGACCCCACCTGGACTTCCCACTCCTGTTATTCTCTCCAGAGCTTAGATCAGCACACAGGAAATTAGCGTGTGGACAGCCCAGACCGAGCTTCCCCTCAGAGAGGCCCTGCATGGCCCGGGGTGGTGTCTCTGTCCAGGAGCCCCACAGGCCCACCGTATGGTGGGCAGACATGGACCTGAGACTGCCACCTCATGGAGCCCCTGGGAGGGGCTGGTTCCCCAAATCACTCCCAGGTGTTGGGTTAGATTCTTCTGCTGTGGTTCTCAGTGCCAGTTCTGGCCCCAGGAAATGGCCTGTGGACACTGTGTTCTCAGCCCCTGCACATGGAGGTTGAGCTATTGCCGTGTCTTTGCAAACAGTCCTGTGTAGAGTGTTCTGACCTGGAAGTTAATCTGCTGCCTGAGACACACACTCTGAAGTATAGTCGCTGAGCCAGGTGAGCTCTGCAACCCAGGCCATTGGCCACATGTGGCGTCAACATCTATGAATTTGGCAGTCTGCTGGGTGAATCTAGACTGTCCTGGTTTTCCTGTCTGTGTGTGTGTGCACCATGTGTGTTTGAGAGTTGCATTGCGTCGTTATTTATAAACAGTAAGATTCACCCATCTTAACCATACAGTTTGATGAGTTTTGCCAATTTTATAGTTTCATAACAAAATGTAGTATGTGGTTAGGCTGACCTCTTTTTCTTTTTTACTTCTTTATTTTTGGTGGCCACTGTATTGAGACATAATTCACATGCCATACAATTCACCCATTTAAAGTCCACAATTCAAAAATAATGATTTTTTAGCATATTCATATATCTTTGCATATTTAGTATATGTAAACATCACCACAATCAATTTTAGCAGATTTTCATCACCTCAGAAAGAAACCCCACCCCTCTGGCTTTCTCTTCTGGACTGTCCCAAGTCCTAAGCAACCACTAACCTACTTTCTGTCTCTGTGGACTTGCTCGTTCTGGATGTTTCTTGTCAATGGCACCACACAGCACTCGACACGGCCTTTTGTGACGGCTTCTTTCACTCACGGTAACATTTTCAAGGTTTATCCACATTGTGGCGTTTGTCAGTACTTGGTCTACTTTTGTGGTCATTGCGTGTGGTCATTCTTACAACTCAGTAATAGAAAGGCAAATAAACTAATTAAACCACCTCCTTATTTTTATAGATGGAAGTTTTTTTACATACAGTTGCTGGGCATCCGAACATCCTTTCATAAGCTACCTACACATGTGTATGCATTTTTCACTTTGTTCTCATTTGTTTATGAGAGATCTTTAAGTATCCTGGATACTGATTCTTCCTTACCTATGTTGACAGTACAGTTTTAAATAACTAAAGAACTTTTATTTTTGACATATTTAAATTTATTAATTTTTTAATGCTCTTTTTATTTTGTCTTCAGTAATGTTTTTTAATTATAAGATTATGAAGCCACAACTTTGTTTTCTTTAATAACTTTAAAGATTTATTTTCAAAGATTTTTGTTATCATTGAATTTATTAACGTATTGATGTCATTGAATTTATTACATGTGGATAATAGGAGAATGGTCACTATTATCTTTCCCAATTTGGATTTGAGTTGTTCTAGCACCATTGATTAAATAGTATATTCAATTTTTTTCCTATTTATTTAGTGAAACTTACATCACACACAGATTCCTAGTGAATAAACACTCGTTCCATTTAATTTTGTCTCTTTGCCAATGACATAATGTTTAATTAACAATAATTTAATAGTATGTATTTCTGTCTGGTAGGGCATATGTCACCATGTTGTGCTATTTTCTCATAATTATTTTTTTTTTAATTTTTTTCAATTTTGTTTATGTTTAGTTTTGTGTGGTGCAGTGTGGTGTTTCAGTACATGCACACACTGCACCGTGATTCACTCAGGGTACATGGCACTGTTTTCTACCCATTTTCTACCCGTCACTCCACCACTTCCTCTCCCTCCACTCACAAATGTCTTGTTTTCGCTTGCCCATTTGCTCGTTCATATAAATTTTAGAATCACTGTCAAATTAAAGTTGTTTTGTTATTTTTATGGTAATGAATTGCCTTTGCAGGTATCTTAATAATATTAAGTCTCTTAAATCATGACTTGTGATTTCATTCGACTTTTTAAAGCTCTTTTTCATTATTTTGTCTTGTGTATTTCATTGTTATAGACACAATCCTTTATTCTTTTGCATTTTCTTATTAGCATTCACTTGTTAGTATTATATTATTGATTTTTATTTCTTAATATTGCACTTGGTAAATGTGGAAACCTCACTGTATTCCTAATAATTTGATTTTGGGGGGTTCTACATCTATTTTGTTAGTATATTTGCAGAACTGTGCATCAATTTCAGAATATTTTCATCACCTCAAAAAGAAACCCCTACCTGTTACTTATCACCCCGATTCCTCTCACCCTCTCACCCCTAGCCCTTAGCAAACTACTAATCTACCTCTGTCTCTATGTTTTTGCCTCTTTTGGATGTACTTCATATAAACAGAATCATCCGATGTGTGTTTTTTTGTGTGGGACTGGCTTCCTTATCTTAGTGTGATGTTTTCAAGGTGCATCCATGTTGCAGTGTTGAAATCGTTGCTATTCTTGGTAAAACCTACTTAGTGAAAGTTTTCTATGATTTTCATATATTGCTGGATATGATTTTCTATATGCTATTTGGAATTCTGGTAGCTTATAGATCCAGACCCACTGTGACATGGTTTTCTCTCACTATCCTGAGTGTGGTTTTGGTGTCTTATGAAAGCAGTTATGGATTCACTCACTCAACATTGAACAGATCCCATTAACAGATCCCATGTCCCTAGACATGATCTTCAAAACAAAGTGATTTTATATATGATGACAGCAGGAAAGGAGACATGTCTCTGACAAAGACGATTCCTGGGCAGCAAACCCCGGCTCTGAGCCAAGCCTCCATGCATGACTAGATCACTCCGTGTGAGTTACTGATACAAACACGCATGTGGCCAGTGTGCCTGGCTGACTCCTGAGTGCTTGAACTCAACACCACAATCACTGAGTGATCACTGGTCTGTAATCTGGTGGCTATCAGCAAATAGTCCAGATAACTGATTATCACTGAACCCACTTGGAAATCCTTTATGCTATCCTCACCCATCTTAGTATTTATAGAGTGCTGTGCATATCTTACAGATCCTTACTTTAGCTAAACAAAACCATGCATTTTGCCAGAGCTTTTCTTCTAAACTTAAAGTCACAAAGTGAGGCCATGATTCTCTAATACTGTTCTTTCTCTGCCTCTTTTATGTCTGATGAATGAGAAAATTCTTTTAGGTATTTGATTATTCAGTCCAATGGTCAGAAAAATGACATTTCACATTAGTTTCTCTCCTGATAGAAAAGACCTTCTGTCACTATTTTTCTTTGAAAATTATCTTTGATGCCCATGTTCCTTGTACTTTGCTCTGCCATTGAAGCAAGCGAGAGCCAAAGACGAGTCTCCACTGCGGAGCTCCGTGGCAGCTGCGTGGCGGCTGCATCCATCCAAGCCTGTCACTGTGCTCAGGACTCTAGCTGCTGTGGTCAGCCCTGCACAGACCTTCCTGAGGCAGGACAGTTCAGCTTGGCTTTCCAAGCGGTCACACCATCTGAGAGTCTCAGAAACAAGTTATCAAAACAATTGTCCCCACTCCACCAAACCTGTACCTAAAATCCTCACAGAACTCTCTTTTTAAGGTCAGGTCACTGAAAGTTCTTATTAAAATTCAGATATTCCCCCCAAAAGGAGCATTTTGAGCCTTAACTGTCCCCTGACACCTTGCTTCAGCTGACCCATTAGCAGGTGAGCAGCAGGACACAGGGTTGGTAATTTTGAGAGGAGGGAAGGAAAGGAGCCTGTTTCTGAGGACAGGCCAGGGTGGAGCACATGGATGTTGGATGAGGAGGAATGAAGTCCACGGCAAGGACAAGAGGGGAGACCCCCAGGAAGATGGGGTCTTCCCAAAGACAGTCTGTGCAACCACCTGGAAACACCAGATGTGCATCAGCTGTCGGCACAGGAGATCACCCAGCGTGTCCTGCAGATGTGCATGCATCTGCGGCAGGTGCACCGCAAGCTTGTTGTGTGTGTGTCACACAGCATGCCCTCACATGTAACACGTGTGCACACACACACTTTTATTTGTCACCTCTATGGCCCTGCACATGGACTGAAAGTCCACCTGGTAAGCACAGGGAGGAAGCAGTTGACGTCCCTGGACATCCAGTCTTGATTTTTCCTCGGCCACAGGAGTCAGTGTGACTCTATAACCACACGCTGGACGGACAGAGGCTACCGGCTGGTGTAAAATAAGCATTGCTCTGTGGTTAGTGGTCAGAGAGCAGCTGCTGGGGAAGGCATCCTGTGGACACAGGCCAGGCTTTCCCCACCTGGGCACTTTGGTGTCCTTCTTGGCCATAGGGACTGTCCTGTGCCTCGTGGGGTGTTTAGTGGCATCCTGGCTCCCACCCATATAGGCCATGGGTGACACCATAGATGCATCCAGATACTACCCAATGCCCCCCGTGGGCAACAGAAGCCCAGAGGACAACTGTCCCCTGGAGCTCTGGGGCTGGTGAGGGGGACAGAGAGAGGACTCAGAACTACGGGATGAGTAATGCATAAAGTATCCCAGAGAAAAGGAAGAGACGGGGCATGCCGTAGTGTACCAAGTCCTGGGAGGCACCGTCGGGAAGGCTTCCCCCAGGGAAAGCTGGAAGCAAAGGCTGGAGATGGACAGCCCTGGAGACAGTGGGGCCCACCGGCCAGGATCACCGTCCTGCAGGAAAGGCCACTCTTCCAGTGTTAGTTTTAATCAAATCCTGGACCAACAGCCAATGAGAATTTTATCGATGTGTCTCAAGTGCAGCATGAGTGAGACTGAAGACCACCTTCGATTCCCTCTAAAACTGCAATTCTATGGTTAAAATTAAATATCAAACTTTCTACTACCTCCTCGATGATCTCAGAGAAGGAAGGTAACATTAATGTACTATTGGCAGAAGAGTTTGAATTATTTACATGAAAAAAGCTACATAAATGAAATTATTGTTTTTATAAAGAGCTTGATGGAAGGAAGATAAAAGCGGAGTTATAACTAGCAACGAGGACTCTACGCAGTTGAAAGCCACTCACTTTTTTATGCACGAGCAGCTTTTAACTGAGGGTTGTATGTGGCTTTAAAATATGTCGTTATTCAACACTTTTGCAGTTGTTTAGTGTCCACATCTTTCCCCACACGACCGTCGCAGAGGTCAGGATCTTATTGGTGATATCACCTCCTGGGCTCATAAGAGACAGCGGCTCTGTGTGACCGCCGAGCACCATTTGGGATGTCTCCCAGCTGCAGAGATGCAGAGGCTGGACGTTAGCGATGGGGTGGGGAGGAGCGGGGTGCAGAGCCTGTGGTCACCTTGCCCTGGGTCAGGTCAGGAAGCTCATGTGCTGTCTGCGGAGGACAGTGCACCTGGACCGGGTCCTCCCACTGATGGCAGCTCAGCTCCTGGAACTGGCCCAGAGAACCCCCAAGTGTTTGGAGTTTGCAGACACCTAACAGAGCAAACATATTTCTTTCTTACTTCTCATCTTAGTTCAGTGGAATAAGAGAAGAAGGATCTATTTTTCTTTTTAATTTTTCTGCTAAAATGATTAACACTTAATCAGTGATAATCAGATACCCAGGAGGAAGTGGCACTGGAGCAGACAATATAAATGACCTGTGAGCTCCGTTCATGGAATTGTGTCAAAGAGACCAAGTCACCATCATTGTCTAGACGGTCTGTATTGAGGTGTGCCCTGGACACAAACAAAATGGAACAGAGTAGAGTCCAGAAACAGACCCACATACACATGTTCAAATTATTTTGGGCCAAGGTCCCAAGATAATTCAATGGGGAATGAATAGCCTTTTCAATAAATGATCCAAAACAAATGAAAACCAGTACTCTGAAAAGAAACTTTTCTTGTAACCATACACCACACATAAAATTCAAAGAATGGAAAATAAGATATAAAAATCATTTTTTCCAGAGATGGTAGGGCTGTGTTTCTAGAAAATTACAAAGAGTATATGAAAAGATTATGAGAATTGATAAATATGTTCATTAAGTTTGTTAGATACAAAGTAATTAAAGAAAAATAAGCACTTCTTTATTAGAAACAAACAGAATAAGAAATTTAAAAAATTTGAATAGCTAGAAAAAATCTAAACAAATATGTAAAAACCTCTACATAGAAAATCATACATAGAAAATCATAATACATTATTGAGAGGAATTAAGTCAGTCCAAAACACAGGAGAAATAAACCATACTCTTATCTTGAAAGATTAAATTTTAAAGTGCCTCATTTATCTCAAGCTGACCTGTAGATTCAATGCAATTGACTTCAAAACTCTGGTCAGGTTTGTTTGGTTTGTTTTCCAAGAACATTTACATGCTTTTCTACAATTTTCATAGGGTGGCAAAGAAGGATTTCTCGCAAGGCTTATTATATAGCTGAACTGATTAAGACAAAGCAGGCATCTTGCAAGGATAGGAAAGCAGGCCATTAGAAGATAAAAAGCTGCCTTCGGGTTTTGAGTAATGAAGAGTTATTGAAGATTTATTCTTCCCAAGTCTGGAGTAAGTTGAAGCATTCTTTTAAAAATTCCATTAATGCATTTCATTAAGAAGCATTAAAGAGAAGACAATTTGCTGAATGTGGCCAGCTGGGGGATTGTCACTGTCTGGATTTTAGTGATACAATGTTTCGTGATCATGTGTTCTCCACACCTTTTTTCTCAGGAATGATTCAAAAACACAATTTCATCTCTCTACCCTGGAGGTGTTATGATATAGAAATCTGTTGTGGAAGGAGGATTAGGGGGAAAACACTGAGAGATTTAATGGCATTTCAAGCTGTCTGAGTTTGCTAGTAAGTGTATCTTTACCCCTCATGAAATGAATTTGATGTCCATAAAATAGGGTAAATACAGTTTCTGCTGAAATTACTGATAGGAATATTAATATAAGTAGCAGAATATAAATCACAAAGATGCTTCTGAGGCATAAACAATTATTCTACCATGATTATTTTTGAAGATAGCTAATGTTATGACATAATGATATATTTAAAGGCTAAATAAGGAAACCCACCTTTAAGCTTGACATGTTTAATTTGGTATAGTTCAATTTATTCCCAATAGATAAGAAAAAACTCATATAAGAATTTTTATTTTGTTTAAAATGCAGGAGATACTTTTGTCCTTGGAGATTTAATAGTTTATACACAGTTACACTAGCAGGAGTCATCTATCATTTTTAATACATAATAGGACATAAGCTTTATTTATTAATTAATTAATTAATTTATTTATTTATTTATTTGTTTATTATTATTATTTTTTTAAATTTTATTTTGTCGATATACATTGTGGCTGATTATTGCTCCCCATCACCAAAACCTCCCTCCCTTCTCCCTCCCCCCCTCCCCCCCAACAATGTCCTTTCTGTTTGCTTGTCCTATCAACTTCAAGTAATTGTGGTTGTTATATCTTCTACCCCCCCCCCCCGGTTTTGTGTGTGTGTGTGTCTGTGTGTGTGTGTGAATTTATATAATAATTTTTAGCTCCCAACAATAAGTGAGAACATGTGGTATTTTTCTTTCTGTGCCTGACTTGTTTCACTTAATATACGTCTCTCAAGGTCCATCCATGTTGTTGCAAATGGCAGTATTTCATTCGTTTTTATAGCTGAGTAGTACTCCATTGTGTAGATGTACCAAATTTTCCATATCCACTCATCTGATGATGGACATTTGGGCTGGATCCAACTCTTGGCTATTGTAAAGAGTGCTGCGATGAACATTGGGGAACAGGTATACCTTCAACTTGATGATTTCCATTCCTCTGGGTATATTCTCAACAGTGGGATAGCTGGGTCGTATGGTAGATCTATCTGCAATTGTTTGAAGAACCTCCATACCATTTTCCATAGAGGCTGCACCATTTTGCAGTCCCACCAACAATGTATGAGAGTTCCTTTTTCTCCACAACCTCGCCAGCATTTATCGTTCAGCGTCTTTTGGATTTTAGCCATCCTACCTGGGGTTAGATGGTATCTCAGTGTGGTTTTGATTTGCATTTCCCGGATGCTGAGTGATGTTGAGCATTTTTTCATATGTCTGTTAGCCATTTGTATATCTTCCTTAGAGAAATGCCTACTTAGCTCTTTTGCCCATTTTTTAATTGGGTTGCTTGTTTTCTTCTTGTAAAGTTGTTTGAGTTCCTTATAAATTCTGGATAGTAATCCTTTGTCAGATGTATATTTTGCAAATATTTTCTCCCACTCTGTTGGTTGTCTTTTAACTCTGTTAATTGTTTCTTTTGCTGTGCAGAAGCTTTTTAGTTTGATATAATCCCATTTGTTTATTTTTCCTTTGGTTGCCCGTGCTTTTGGGGTCGTATTCACGAAGTCTGTGTCCAGTCCTATTTCCTGAAGTCTTTCTCCTATGTTTTCTTTAAGAAGTTTTATTGTTTCAGGGTGTACATTTAAATCCTTAATCCATTTTGAGTTGAGTTTAGTATACGGTGAGAGGTATGGATCTAGTTTCATTCTCCTGCATATGGATATCCAGTTATCCCAGCACCATTTGCTGAAGAGGCAGTCCCTTCCCCAGTGAATAGGCTTGATGCCTTTGTCAAAGATCAGATGGCAGTAAGTGTGTGGGTTGATTTCTGGATTCTCTATTCTATTCCACTGGTCAGTGTGTCTGTTTTTATGCCAGTACCATACTGTTTTGGTTATTATAGCTTTGTAGTATAGCTTAAAGTCAGGTAGTGTTATGCCTCCAGCTTTATTTTTTTTGCTCAGCATTGCTTTGGCTGTGCGTGGTCTTTTATTGTTCCATATAAATGACTGGATAGTTTTTTCCATTTCTGAGAAAAATGTCTTTGGAATTTTGATGGGGATTGCATTCAATTTGTATATCACTTTGGGTAGTATGGACATTTTCACTATGTTGATTCTTCCAATCCAAGAGCATGGGATATCTTTCCATCTTCTTGTATCCTCTCTAATTTCTCTCAGCAGTGGTTTGTAGTTCTCATTATAGAGATTTTTCACCTCCTTGGTTAACTCAATTCCTAAGTATTTTATTTTTTTGGTGGGTATTGTAAATGGGCAGGCTTTCTTGTTTTCTTGTTCTGCATGTTCACTATTGGAGAAAAGAAATGCAACTGATTTTTGTGTGTTGATTTTGTATCCTGCTACTGTGCTGAAATCATTTATCAATTCCAGCAGTTTTTTTGTAGAGGTTTTAGGCTGTTCGATATATAGGATCATGTCATCTGCAAACAGGGACAGTTTGACTTCATGTTTTCCAATCTGGATGCCCTTTATTTCCTTCTCTTCTCTGATTGCTCTGGCTAGTACTTCCAACACTATGTTGAATAGGAGTGGTGAGAGTGGGCATCCTTGTTTACTTCCTGTTCTTAAAGGGAAAGCTTTCAGCTTTTCCCCATTCAGGATGATATTGGCAGTGGGTTTGGCATATATGGCTTTAATTATGTTGAGATACTTTCCCTCTGTACCTAACTTATAGAGGGTCTTTGTCATGAATGAGTGCTGAACTTTATCAAATGCTTTTTCAGCATCTATAGAGATGATCATATGGTCCTTGTGTTTGAGTTTATTAATATGGTGTATCACATTTATTGATTTGCGTATGTTGAACCAACCTTGCACCCCTGGGATGAATCCCACTTGATCGTGATGAATAATTTTACGTATGTGTTGCTGTATTCTGTTTGCTAGTATTTTAGTGAGGATTTTTGCATCTATATTCATCAAGGATATCGGCCTGTAGTTTTCTTTTTTGGTTATATCTTTACCTGGTTTTGGTATCAGGATGATGTTTGCTTCATAGAATGAGTTTGGGAGATTTGCGTCCATTTCAATCTTTTGGAATAGTTTGTAAAGAATCGGTGTCAATTCCTCTTTGAATGTTTGGTAAAATTCTGCTGTGAATCGATCTGGTCCTGGGCTTTTCTTTGTTGGGAGCCTTCTGATAACAGCTTCAATCTCCTTTATTGTTATTGGTCTGTTCAAATTTTCTACGTCTTCATGGTTCAGTTTTGGGAGCTTGTGTGTGTCCAGAAATTTATCCATTTCCTCCAGATTTTCAAATTTGTTGGCGTATAGTTGTTTATAGTAGTCTCGAATGATTCCTTGTATTTCAGATGAATCAGTTGTAATATCGCCTTTTTCATTTCTAATTTTTGTTATTTGAGTCTTCTCTCTTCTTTTTTTTTGTTAGCCATACTAATGGTTTGTCAATTTTATTTATCTTTTCAAAAAACCAACTTTTTGATTCGTTGATCTTTTGACTTGTTTTTTGGTTTTCAATTTCATTCAGTTCTGCTCTAATCTTAATGATTTCTTTCCGTCTGCTAAATTTAGGTTTGGATTGTTCTTGTTGTTCTAGTTCTTTAAGGTGAAGTGTTAGGTTGTTCACTTGCCATCTTTCCATTCTTCTGAAGTGAGCGTTTAATGCAATAAATTTCCACCTCTGTCCTGCTTTTGCAGTTTCCCACAGGTTTTGGTATGATGTATCATTGTTTTCATTAGTTTCAATAAACTTTTTGATTTCCTGCTTGATTTCTTCTTGGACCCATATCTCATTAATTAGAATGCTGTTTAATTTCCATGTGTTTGTATAGTTTGCAGAGTTTCGTTTGTTATTAATTTCTAATTTTAATCCATTGTGGTCTGAGAAGATACATGGGATAATTCCAATTTTTTTGAATTTATTGAGACTTGATTTGTGACCTAATATGTGATCTATCCTGGAGAATGATCCATGTGCTGATGAGAAGAATGAATATTCTGAGGTTGTTGGGTGGAATGTTCTGTAGATATCTGCCAATTCCAATTGGTCTAGAGTCTTGTTTAGATCTTGTGTTTCTCTACTGATTCTTTGCCTACATGTTCTGTCTAATATTGACAGTTGGATGTTCAGGTCCCCTGCTATTATGGTATTAGTGTCTATTTCCTTCTTTAGGTCTAATAGACTTTGTTTTATAAATCTGGCTGCTCCAACTTTGGGTACGTACATATTTATGATTGTTATGTCTTCTTGATGCATCAGTCCTTTTATCATTAAGTAGTGTCTCTCATTGTCTCTTTTTATGGTTTTTAGTTTAAAGTCTATTTTGTCAGATATAAGAATAGCTATTCCAGCTCGTTTTTCTTTTCTGTTTGCATGGTAAATCTTTTTCCATCCTTTCACTCTTAGTCTGTGTGAATCTTTATGGGTGAGGTGGGTCTCTTGTAGGCAGCATATAGTTGGGTCCTCCTTTTTGATCCAGTCAGCCAGTCTGTGTCTTTTGATTGGGGAATTTAAGCCATTTACATTAAGAGTTGTTATTGAAAGGTGTTGATTTATTCCTAGCATTTTATTGGTTGTTTGGTTGTCTTAGGTGTCTTTTGTTCCTTGCTTTCTGATTTACTGTTTGGTTTCTGTGTTTGTTGGTTCCTTAGGTTGTAGATAGCATTTTTGTTTGCTTGTTTTCTCTTCCTGAATGCCATTTTTATTATACTAGTGGGTTTTGATTTTTCTTGGGTTTTTATGGCAGTGGTAGTTATTTTTCAGGAACCAAACCTAGTACTCCCTTGAGGATTTCTTGTAAGGGTGGTCGTGTGGTAGTGAACTCCCGCAGTTTTTGTTTGTCTGAGAAATATACTATTTGCCCTTCATTTCAGAAGGATAGCATTGCAGGGTAGAGTATTCTTGGCTGGCAATCTTTGTCTTTTAGTATTTGGAAAATATCATCCCATTCCTTTCTAGCTTTTAGGGTTTGTGATGAAAAGTCTGATGTTAGCCTGATTGGGGCTCCCTTATAGGTGATTTGACGCTTCTCTCTCGCAGCTTTTAAGATTCTCTCTTTGTCTCTGAGTTTTGCCAATTTGACTATGAAATGTCTTGGAGAAGGCCTTTTTGGGTTGAATATGTTTGGAGATCGTTGAGCTTCCTGGATCTGAAGATCTGTGGTTTTTCCTATACCTGGGAAGTTTTCTGCCACTATTTTGTTGAATATGTTTTCTATGGAATCTCCATTTTCCTCCCCTTCTGGAATACCCATGACTCGGACATTTGAGCGCTTAAGGTTGTCTGATATCTCTCTCAGATTTTCTTCAATGTCCTTGATTCTTTTTTCTTTCTTTTTGTCTGCTTGTGTTATTTCAAACAGCCCATCTTCAAGTTCAGAGGTTCTCTCTTCAACTTCGACAAGCCTGCTGGTTAAACTCTCCGTTGTGTTTTTCATTTCACTGAATAACTTCTTCAGTTCAGCAAGTTCTGCTACATATTTTTTAGGACATTGATTTCCTTGTACATTTCCTCTTTCAGATCCTGTATACTTTTCCTCATTTTATCATGATGTCTAGCTGTGTTTTCTTGTATCTCATTCAGTTTCCTTAGAATTATCACTCGAAATTCCTTGTCAGTCATTTCAAGGGCTTCTTGTTCTATAAGATCTAGAGTTTGAGATTTACTAACTTTTGGTGGTGTACTTTCTTGATTTTTTGTATTTCTGGTATCTTTTTTTTGATGTTTATTCATTGTAGCAGGGGATTTCACAGTCCACCGGTTTGAGACTAATGACTAACTAGGATGTTGCTGTGGTTGCCAATTTCGTATGGCTACCTCCGTGGCTGCTCAGTTGGCCTCTAGTGCCTTGTGTGTGTGGTTGCCTCGGGTCTTGGGCTTCTCTGGGGAGCCACCTTTCTGGTCAGCTTGGACTCTGCTGGGCTGGTAGATCACCAACCACAGGGTGTGTGATTGCTGTTGAGCTTTCACTTCCTGTGCAGGACTTCTACCTGTTCCGTGTGCTCTGGCCCAGGCTGTTGGATCGTGCAGTGGTGACCCTACAGGGTGTGTGGTTTCTGTCAAGTCTCCGCCTCCCTGGCCGCATGCCTCCCCACTCTGTGCGCACTGTCCTGGCCTAGGGCGTGTTTTCTGCAACCCTCATCTATCAGCTGGGCCTTCAAGACCCTGCTCGGCACCGCCTCACCCAGGAAGTCTACCAGGTTTCTGCTAGGCACAGACGACCGGTCGCTCTGGGTGCCTTTGTAGTACTGTGTAGATCTTTCTCGGGACTTGTTCACCTTTGTATCCTCCCGGTATAAACCGAGTCTAGCGCCCGCCTGCAGCCAGCTCTCCGGCAGGTTCAAGCGGACCTGGGAACTCTCCTACCACGCTATTCCCAACCAGAAATTGGTTAGGCTTTTTTCCAAACTGGTGGCCGCAGAGATGGTATCTGCCTCCCAGTAACAGGAAGTTTACCGGGGTTGGAGTCCAGGGTTTGGTGGAGTGACAGTCGGCCCACCCGTACTTCCTTGCCCTCCCGACACTGGCCGGGGATGCTCCACGCCACCAACCCGCCAGAGAACCGCGGAGGGAGTGGGAGGGGAGGCCGGCCCACAGGCTCCGGAAAGCCCCGCGCCGGGCCGAGCAAGTGGGAAGGCTCAGTGACGGCCGAGCTGGGCGGAGCTGCTAGCACCTGGGAAAATGGAGGCAGCCCCGGGGCACTGAGTGACCCGGTGATGCAGGCGGGAGCCGCGTGGGCGTCAGCCCCCCAAACAGGGCTGGTCCAGGGTTCACTCACAGGGTTGTGCCAGGTCCGGCACTCACTCTCTGCCTCTGGTTTGCCGCCTTCCCCGTTCTTGGCCGCTGCCGCGTCGGGTTGTTCTGTCGCGGCGCGGCTCGGGCACTCCCAGGAATCTACTTTAATGCCGGCCTGAAACCTCAGTTTCTGAATAGGGCAGCTGGCTGCCTTCAGCACGGCCCCGGCCTCCAGGATCCTGTCTGCAACCACAGCAGCCCTGGCGCCGTGTTCCCTGTTTTGAGACTCGCTGCAGCTAAGAAACAGTTCTTTTCCTGCTCCACACTTCAAAGCTGTTGCCTGTAAATGAGGCAGCCTCTCCTGCCGGGGGCAAAGTGGCAGTCAGCCCCCATGACCGGCCAGCAGCTGCGGTCCTCCCTTAAGAGATGGCAAGAAGAAGGTCCACAAGTTTCCTGGCTGCCTGAAGCCCACTGGCCGCCTTTTCCACCTCAGCTACTCCGCGCCAACCGCCATCTTGAAACCTCTATAATCAAAGTTTTTAATTGAGCCCTTCTAATAGGTTTTCATTGGTATCTCATTGTCTATCTAAATTGCCTGTATGTAGGCAAGTCATACTTTTTTTTTTTTTGGTCACTCTCAGTAAATTGAGAAAATAGATCACCATGGGGAGGAGCCACTTGGGGTAAGGAAAGGGCACATTTGGGCTGAGAGTGGAGGTCTAGACTCTCAATTGGACCTTTCATGGTGTAGGTGAAGATGATGTTTGGCTACAGAAGAGTAGTTATTGTCTACAGGTTATCTGTTTTGTTTGGCTGTGTCTTTCTTAGTTCTTTGTCTAGAGAGTGGGCTTTTGTTGGCTTCCATTTTTTGTTCTTGTTTTTGTTTATACCCTTTGGCATTTTGGGATTGCCTGATTCTTCAGGTCTGGGTCTGGCATGTATGACGCAAAACAAAGCAAAACAAAACAAAAGGGAACTTAGCATCCTATTGTTCCTTGGGTCCTGAGTTCCCTAGTAGTTTTGAATTCTCTCCACCTACAGTTTTACGTTTGTTTTATATATAATATCCAGATTTTTTAGTTGACCTTCGGGTAAAATATGGGGAGAAGACGTTGACTATATCTTCTCTGCCATAGATATCCAGCAATATTTTTTAGCTAAATTACCTTTAGAAGCAGCGGATCTTTTGGGGGGGGGGAGCTTCATTTGTTTAATTCTCTTAATGTAATTATTTCATTCATCTTATAAATGTGACTTTAGATTTAGACACATCCCAGGTATAGACAATGTGCTGGAATTATGTTATTGAGGAACAACCTAGTAAGAATATAGACATGTAAATGTGGGTATTATTATGGAGGATAAATTTTGTGCTAATTTATTCCGCAGTAATACAATTAGGATATTACCTAACTTTTTGCATTAGATTCAGTGATTCAAGGATTAGCATTTGAATTATTTATTTTTCATGGTCCATGTAGAGTTAAATAGAATCACTTTTTAGAAATGTAACTTCATAATACTACAATTTCATATATTCACCCTTTCCTTTATGTTCTTCTTATATAATATTCATTTACACTAACATTTATCATTTTGCTTTAAAGAATCAGTTGTCTTTCAAAAATATTTGAAATTTTGCCGTTTTAAATTTATCCAAATGTTTTTCTTCAGGTATTATCTCCCTTTAGCGTAAAGAATTTTCCTTAGCATGACTTTTATTACTGGTCAGCCAGCGACATATTATTTCAGATTCTGTTATGTATCTATGCCTGATTTCCCTCTAAATTAGGAAGGATAATTTTGCTGAATATATAATATTGGTTGAAAGTTCTATCTTTTCTTTTGTCATTGGAGGGGTGCCTCCCCATTTACTTTTGTTTTCCATGAATTTTGTTGAGAAGACAGGCACCATTTAAATCATTTTTCCTGGGAATGTATTGTGTGCTTATTTCTTTCATTTATTTTTTGTTTGCTCTTATTTTATTAGTTTATATAACATTAAATGAAATAACTATAACGGATACACTTGTCCAAAGTAGATTTGGGAATGAAAAAGGTTGGTCAGTATTCACCTTAAATCACAAAAGCAGGAGGGTATAATTATAAGAGAAACTAGCCTACCGGCCTACTAGAGTAATCAGCTAATTGTGACAATTCTCCCTTCAAAAGCACTTTACTTTTCCCCTCAAAAAAGTGCCAAGCACAGATGGATTTGAATTTTTTGGTGGATATACATTTGTTCAGTTCACTAATGTACTTTATATTTTATATAGATGTCCAATGTATAATTTATTATTAAATATTTCAAAAACATAACTAGTTATTTTACCACTGAAAATTATTCTATTTATATAAGAAAATAACCTAATCAAAAAGAGCAAAAAAAAAAAATCGTAAGCAATAAGTCTGCATGAAAAGCACCAAATAGAAAAAATGATTTCTTACTTAAATATGTAAGAATGCCTGCATAGATATATACCAATTAAAATAATTGAAGCACATTCACAAGCAAAATATCGAAAAAGTTTGTTGCTACAACTTATAATGTGATCATTAAGTATCCTGGACTTGATATTGTATGATAGCCAAAATATCCTGATAGTGATACTTATATTTACTACAGCAAATATTTTATGTCTAATATAGTTATATAATATACAATACATTTTGCTTTGGGAAAATATGTTCTTTATGAAAAATTATTTATTTAAATATACTAAAATGTCACAATCAATTAAGGAACATGTGATACATAGAATATAAATGAACATAACAAGAGTTTATATATGGGTGTATATATACAATATATGTTATAAATACTTTTATGAATTAAGCACCTCTCTTCTCTCTCCCTTTCTGTCTCTCTCTCTATATATATAAAGAACAAGATAGAGAGAAAAAAGGGAGGCTTAATTTATAGTTTGGATATTCAAGTAATTATGAAATAATAGACTTTAAAAAATAGAGTTATTCGGGTGGGCCCAGTTAGCTCCTTTGGTTAAAGCATGGTGTTATAACACCAAAGTCATGAGTTCAAGTGTGCATATTGGCCAGCTGCCAAAAAAAAATTAAACAGAATTAGTAATTTGCATCCAAAGATGTAAGGAGAATAAATATAAATGGGCCATTAGTGTATTAAATATGTTGAATGCTTAGTGTAAAAATTTTAAGTAACAGGATACCCTTTTTATCTTGATAACAGATTACTGATAGAGTATAAAATGTCACTGGTTTTGAAAAGTATTTTTTTGTTGTTGTTCAATTGTTAACTTACCTATGGGTTGACATATTAATTTTCCTTGAAGGACTCTCTGAGAAAGTTACACGCGTGCACAAAAACTACTACACACATATGGTACAAAAGGCTACTTACGCATATGCTACAAAAAAGCAAAAAAAATCACTGTATTCATCACTTTGTGTTGGTTAATTTAACTATGTAAATTTTACCTCAGTTTTGAAAAAGTAAAAAGAGCAAAAGAGCCAAACTGCTATTTTAAAAATAACTTATCCTATGTCTATTCTATTAATACCGTGCAGCTTTTACACTCGTTTCGGTATTAAATGTTTACAGAATATATCTCCAAGACATGTTGCTAATAACAATAAAGCAAGTTGTAATTTACTTACAAACTTGAGTACAAAAATGTAAATATATGGTTTGTTTAAATGCATGTGTATACTTGTGTACAAACTGCAGTGCTAATCATAACCACTTCTTTTTTAAATTTTCTTTTTTTATTTATTTCTATTTGCTATTGTACATACATGTGCAGTACAACGTTGATTTTCAATAATTGTGTACAATGTGTGGTGGTTAGATCAGTATAGTTAGCTTATTCATTGTTACAATATGTGATAATTCTTTGTGTCTGTTGATCAATGAGAAATATTTGCAAAACGTGCATCTGACAAGGGATTAATATCCAGAATATACAAAGAGCAAAGACCACTTTACAGCAAAAAACAAATACCCAGTTAAAAAATGGGCAAAGAAACTGAATAGACAGTTCTCAGAGAAAGACATACAAATGACCAACAGGTATATGAAAAATGCTCAACATCACTATTCATCAGGGAAATGCAAATCAAAACCACTCTGAGATATCACCTTATAATCACTTCTTAAAAGGCGTCTGCATTAGCAATTTTTGGAAAATTTTACTTTCAGCATATGCCATATTTGTATGCAGTAAGAGATTTAAACAGTCACATGATGACTTCTTATTAATACCTTTTTTGAAAAACCTACACAGCTTTTATTTCAGAGTAGTACAGGATAGCTTAAGAAGGTAAGCCTATATAGAGATTTTTAACAACAGGTAAAAAGGAAAAATTTTAAGAAAAAAATAGAAAAACGATATGTGGAGAAATTAATTTAAATGAATTGTGAGCTATTGAAAAGAAGCTGAACTCTAGTTAGTTAGTGAAATCATTAAACAAGAAACTATAGGTAAAATTGTCACAAAAATTCTCTTTTATTATTTCACTTGGATTAAATTTCAAATGTATTGTAAATTATCTTAAAGATTAGAACCTCTGTTACCATAATGTCAGAAAATAATAATAATATTCAGGATTATAATAAACTCTCAAGTTTTATCTGATAAGTATATAGAAAAAATATGGCATTATTATGTAGACTTTTTGTGCCATTTTTGGTAATGTGTAATAAAAGTTTTGTAAGGACTGATATTCTTAGAAGAATATGTTTGTGTTTAACTGAATGTAATCTAACAAATTCGATAAATTCTCTAAGAAATTTTAATATATGACCTACAGGTTCCTTTTAGTTTCCAAACATGATCATGCTCTTTTTTTTTTCTTGCATTATTGCCCTGCCTAGGAACTCTATAAAATGTTGACTGAACTGGTGATAGTAGGTGTCCTTTTATCACTCTTGATCTCAGGAGGAAGATTCTCAATATTTCACCACTAATCATGTTATTCTTAATTCTCTGAGTTTTTTTTTAATAATAAGTGAGTGATAAGTTTTGTCAAATAGTTTTTCTATCTATTGTGATGTGACACATTTTTATTCCTTTGGTTTTTTAAAGTTGTTTGATTTCTAAGTGTTAAATCTACAATAATTCAGTCTTGGATTAAACCCAGATTTTCCTGTCATATGAACAGTGCTGTAAGATACATGATATTTGATGTGTCTTGGGAATCCATTTCTCACAAAAAAGCTTTTTGTTTTTTATTTTCCTTTTTTCAGCTGCCCGATATGGGGATCCAAACCCTTGACCTCGGTTTTCTAACACCGTGCTCTAACCAACTGAGCTGACCAGCCAGCCCAGAAATAAGTTTTTTGTTGTTGTTGTTGTTTGTTTGTTTATTTTAGCTTTTGTAAGTTAATGATAAATGTACAAATATCACAGTAATTTTTATGATTGCTGTTTTCTATGAGAGATATGTTTATCCTTCCACATATTGTCCCTAGTAGATTGGTGTAAAGTTTATATAGGTCTCATAGAACATTTTGGGAAGTGCTTTTACTCTTTGTTTTCTGTAGAAGAACTCCTGCAAGACTGATTTTATTTCTTTCTCAATTGATTTTATGGAAATGTTTATGGCTTAGGGCACCAGGGCATGGAAATTATTTTTAGGAAGGATTTTGATTAGACAAAATTTACTTAGTTGATATCGAAATATTTATAGTTCCTAAAGTTTTTTCTTATATATTATGTGTGCTTGTCTGAATTTCATCATTTTGTGTCATTTCAAATGTATTAAAATGAATTTGCTTATAGTATTATGTTTATGTCTCCAGAATCTGTAGTTAACGATACTTTCTACATTCCTGGTATTGCTAACGGTAGCCTTCTTTCTTTCTTAACCAGTTGTGCCATGAGTTTATCTTTTTTGAACTCTTACAAAAATGAAAACCAACTGTTGAATTAGTTTATCTTCTCTGTAATTTTGTTCAAAATTTCTTTTCTAGATCTTAATGTTACCGTTTTGTTTCTATTTTTTTTTGTTACTAAATTACTCTTTTTTTAAATTTCATCTTCTTGAGGCTGATTATCAGATCTTAAATTCTCTAGATTTCCTCTGCTGCTTTGAAATGGTGTATAAGTTCCTTTACACATGTACTTTCGTATAATTTACATGCATTTTATAACAGATTCATGGAGATATAATTGACTTAAAATAATCCATATTTATTAAGCTAACAAGTATTGAATTTAACAAGTAAAAAGTTACTTTATTAACAAGTATTAAATTAACAAGTATTGAAATGTGTGTATATTTGTAGAACCATATTCACGATTAAGAAAATGTAAATCTCTCTCTCACATGTCCAAGGTTTCTTCTGTATCTTTTCATTTCCCCCTTCTTATTTCTGCCTGTGTACCCACCCCTTTCCTTTGAAATAAACATTCTTGTGTCTTTGTATACATACATAATTTCATTCTTCTTGGATAAACTTCAATAAATGAAATTGTATGATTGGTGTACCTTTCAGTTATTTTGGAAAATATCAGTGTTTGGCAATATGCTTATACTATTATACACCCAACCAGCAGCACATGAGACTTGTAGTTGCTGTACATCCTTGCAGCACTTGCAGTGGTCAGCACTGTATTTTCCTTTATAAGTTTCATGTGTACAAAATGATGGTCAGTATTTTTAATTGTGGTTCTGTTAATAGGTATGCAGTGGTATCTCACTGTCCCTCTAAAGTACATGGGCATAATTAAGTCATTGTCCTTTCTTTCCCAGGCATCCCAATAAATGGAGAAAATGGATCACAGGCCTGATGCTAATTCTTTCCCTCTTATTCATATTTTGCATGTATGGTTCTTTTTAAATTGCAAATTGTATCACGTGTATGAAATATTATGAAAGTAATTTGAAGCCAGCGAGCATTTAATTTTGCTTCTGAGAGGCAGTTAACATGGAAGCAGTTTATCTCACAGCAGTCAGGAACTGAGAAGCTGAGTCTCAGGTTTTGTCAGGAATGATCTCTTTCGAGTTCATATCGACATTTAGGTCTTAGCCCCTCCAGGATGTCAAATGGACCTCTGGGTTGTTTTTGAGAACCTCTCTTCATTGGTGCACACTTAGGTGCAATCTGTGTCTTTTGGGATGGTAAAACTGCTGAAAGCCCTGGTCAGCTGCTTAGCTTCTCAGCTCCAGTTTACTTCTTAGCATCTGGACTTCTCAGTCATGTCCTTTGAGTTATCAAAAGCCTTGGGAGTAAAAGGGTACCAGGTTTGGGTCTCACCACCTGGGATTCTCTTCTAATTGCGACCCTGTCTTTTGAAATATTTATTTCCTTGGCTTTAAGGTGCCTTTAAACATATGTTTTTGAAGTTTCCAGCTTTCCCAGTATTTCTCAGTAGCATGGTTGGGCTATAAAGTCTCTCTGCCATTATTAAAAGCTATGTCTCTACAAACACTTCAAGTTTTAGTACTTTGTGTAAGGTCGCTGAGGAAAGAGACACTAGACAGGTAAAGGAAGAAGAGAAGATTTTGTTAGCAAGCAACATGCAGACCTGCCGGCCTGACCCGAGAAATGGCGTCAGCGCCGAGAGACAGCAGGGTGTCATTTTTCTAGGGATAAGATTGTCATCTGGCCTAGCCTAGGAAGACGGTCACAGTTTTCTACTCCGGATATAGCCTGCTTATGGGAGCAGACTTGGGGAGACAGAAACCTTGGGCTATCGGGGGAAGCAGTTACAGTGCTACACTCCAGGGACAGCTTGCTCGGCCTGCTAGTTGAGGCAGAGAACTTGAAGAACGAAACTGTTTTATTTTAAATTGACAAATAATAATTGCATGTATTCATGGGGTACAATGTAATGTTTTGATACACGTATACGTTGTGGAATGACCAAATCAGACTCATTAACATCCATCACCTCATATACTTATTGCTTCTTTGTCGTAAGAACTTTGAAAATCTAAACATTTAAAATTTAAAAAGAGAAAAATGCTTTTATGTTAGACTGTATGATAGGGCCATAGTGAAGTGCAGAAAACCACGTAGGCGACATTAAAATCAGTGGACCTTTGAGCTTATTTTGAAAGTGAGGAATATAGTGAATAAAAAGATCCAGCTTTCAGAAATAGTTTTTAAAAACACAATGCTTCATTTGTTTGTGATTACATACTGGAGAAATGAAAAAAATGATTAGTTGTGACCTGGGCCAGATTAGATCTCAATTACAGCACTTAACTCAAATTCGAGAATCTGATTGTGAGGATTTTGAATGTGTCTGCCTCTCATTTACAGGGAAGCACACTTGTGGATAAATGTCCACCTTTATGGAAATTTACATATGGATTATGGAAATAGCATAGTCTAATGCTCAGGACTGGATTACAGGAGGGATATTCTAAGGTTCGATTCTTCTATTCTCTCCTTAAACATGGGAAAATCTGGTCGATTCTCTTACTTTAGTGTTTTTTTTTTCAAACAAGCAAAGCGTCACTTAAGTGCTCCCATTCTATAGGATCTGAACACCAAGTACATGACACAAGCCTGAACATAAGGTATAGTATTCCAAAGAGATGCTAATATTTAAATGTGCAGCAAATTATACAACGTATCTTTTATACAGTGAGTCTTCAAAAAGTCATGGAAAGATTCGTATTGTCTTTTAATTCCGTTTTTCCACGAACCTTTCGATGTACCCTTGGATAAGCATGCCATTTTAAAATCATCATAAAGGGCCGGCCCCGTGGCTCACTCGGGAGAGTGTGGTGCTGATAAAATAATCATAAAAATGAAAACCCTCTCCATGGTTTAAAAGATGCACTGTTGAATAATATGCTATAAGAAAATTGTATATACAATCAAATTCATATATATTCATACATATTCAAATTCAGTATGTCATCATTTTTTAAAAAGTTTTCTAAATTAAAAAAAAATAATGAAAATAAAAAGGAAAGAAAATCCAGTAGGTAGGTTATCAGATACCCAAATACTCTTAAGCAATGGAATCATATCAGCTGAGATATAATATAAAGTGTAAGTGTCACAAGCCGCCAGCCACCCTATCTTTAATTTCCAAGTAGAACATCTTCATCAACGGTCCATACAGTTCGTACTTGAACACCAGTTGCAGGAATCCGCAGTTTTCGGAACTGGCCTAATTAATCGTTTCCCAACATGTTACTCTACATTAGCCCATTTTTTAAATTAAAGAATTTACAAGACATGCTGAGTTACTGTTGGGATTTGACCTGGGTTCACATTGAATAGGATTGCGTATGCTTCAAAGTGGGAAGAATTGATTGCCTTAAAAAACCCAAATCTTCCATTAATAAATGTTGTTAACCATTCCAGTTATTCATATCTCCATGAATTCCTCTCAATAATTCCCTGTAGTTTGCTGTGTGATGATTTCGCCAAGCTTTCATTAAAATTTTACCTAAGAGTTCGAGAAATTTTGATGGAGTTGTAAATGGTAATTTTAATAAAATTAATTTAATTATTTGTTGCTGGTATTTGGAATTACAGTTACAATTTGTTTTGTAACCAGGTAATCAATAATCTTGCTATATTCACTGATTCATTCTAGTTGTGACATATAGATTGATGTTAGTGTAGAAATATACACATTCAATATGTGAATAAGGGCAGTTTCATTTCTTCTTTTCCAATCCTTATGTATTTCTTTTTCTTGTTCTTGTATTATTGCCCTAAATACATATTGAGTGGAACTGGTGATAGTAGGAATCCTTTCCTCATTCCTGATCACCAAAGATGTGAATATTTCATCACTGATTATGACACTTGCTGCAGCTTTATGGGTTTTTTACTAATCTTAAGTGGGAGATAAGTTGTGTCAATATTTTGCATCTATTGTAATAATCATAACATTATTATATATTCCTTTGTTTTATTGAAGTCATTTGATTTCAAAGTGTTAATCCAACAAGAATCAATTCTTGGATAAAACCCAAGGTTTTCATGGTGTATCAGACTTGATATAACTTTGGATTCAGTTTGTCAAACTAACTTTTTATTTCCATTTGGTCATTAAAGATATAACTCTATCATTTTCCTTTTATGTAGTCAGTTCAGTGTAAAGTTAAAAGATTTGGAGGCGATGCCTGCTGTTTCTATTCTCTGCATTGTCTTGTGTAAGATTGGTGTCATGTATTTCTCAACTGTAGAGGAAAATTCACCAATTCAATCACCAGAGCATGGGATTCACTTAGAGGAAGGTTTTCCATCATAGGTGTAATTATTTTACAAACTTAAGACTATGCAGACCTCAGTTTTATTTTTCTTTAAGGTGGGTTTACTTGGACTTCTACATTTCATAGAATTTCAAATTTATTGGCATGTAAATGCTTATATTTTGTCTGTTTCCAGATTCTGTACTGATATTTCTTATATAAATAATGTCTTTCTTCCATTTTTGATTAATGGATTCTTTAATCATAAGACAGTGTTCTCTACTTCTAGTTACCTTCCTTTCCGGAAAGTCTACTTAGTTTGGCATTACTCTACCAGTTCTGGTTGTCTTATGCTTAATTTTACGTGATATGTTACCGTCTGTACTGTTACTTTCAACCTTAATGTGCCTTTCCATGTAATTGCCTCTCATTTAGCATATAATTGGGACTTACTTTATCCTAATCTGAAAAACTCTGCATTTTAATTGGAATGTTTAGACTTTTGAAAAATTCATGTTTATATTAATATTGTTTCATTTAAAGTTGGCCATTTTGCCAGTCTTTTTTATTGATTTTTTTTCATCACTTTTTATTTGTCTATTCCTCCTTCCGTGTCTACTTTTGGGATTATTGAAACTTTTTAATTTTTCAATTTAAATTCCTTCATTTTATTTTTATTTGAGGCAATTTAAAAATACACCCACCCGTTTTTTGCCACATCCTTCCTTCAAAAGTAGGGTTTATGGCCCTTTGTCTGGACTCTGGAGAAAGCTTAGTGCCTCTGGTCACGCATACAATGCGGGCAGTTGTGACATTACACAAATTCCTGGGCTGAAATTCTATCACCCGCCATTACCAACTGCCACCAGCGGAGGGCGCCGTCGTTGCCTTCGCGCCGGGTGCTCTTCCGGATTCCCGAGATTCTCAGTTCCCATCACGGGTCACTTCCAGCAGCCAGAAGGACTTCAGGTAACAACGCAAAGTACAGGTTGTCCCGCCACAGATTGTCTCGGGTTTGTTTATGTGGACTTGTGCTATTTAACTCTCAGTTTGAAAGGATAATGTTGCCTCATGTAGAATTCTGTGCTGACTGTTTTATTTTTTCTTTCAGCACTGGGAAGATTCTGCTCCGTTTTCTCCCGTTCTGCATGGATTCTGTCTCGAAGGAAGCCGTCTTTCCAATCGTCCCTCTGGGATAGGTAATGTATCTTTATTTCTCAGACGTTTTCACTTGGTATACATTTGCTTACTTCACTGATATTCTGTATATTTCATACAGATGCCTAACATATAGTTTAATAAAAAAAATTCAAAAATTCCAGCACCTATGGTGTCAAACTAAGAATTCCATTTATGTAAATGAAAATAAAACATGTTTTGACTGACAATCACTACAAAACACAGCAAAAGCAAGGGAAAAGCTCCCATGGAGAAACATCTCATTTTTATTTAAATGGATAAATATCTACAAATTATATACAAAATAAAATAATTTAAGCACATTCCCAAGAAAAACCTAAAAGTTGTTTTTATGATTGCTCATGTGTTGCTGATATTGACATGCATGAGGAAATGCGTGGGAAGGAATGAAAACTTTTTATAAAGAATAACGAAGTGACACTTGTATTACCTATAGCAAAATATTTGCTTTGTCAAATCATATTCCGTGTCTGAAATAGATTAAATATAGCACACATAGGAGTTGATTCACTAACAGGCAAAAATACAGAACATAAGTGAAAGTGAGAAGAGTATACGCACAAGTTCAATATATAAAATTTTTGGTGTTTAAAATAATTTTGAATTATAAAGTGAAAATGTAATAATAAGAGACATCAAACAATTTACACAAAATAAGCATAAATTTTAATTAACTCTTAAAATATGCTTAATAATTAGTACAAATTAAATAAATTACAAGATGTTTCTTTATCTTGATAACAGAATATCAGGGGAGTATAAAATAGTACTGGTGTTTTAGAAATTAACTTAGCATTAGCAAAGTATTTTTTTACCTACTTAAAAATAATACTGCCTTTTAGGACTAAGCTAGTGATTGTTTTCTAAACAACTACCATTTGCTTTCTTTTTCCTTTTAGTAGTACAGAATGTAGTACAGAAACAGTTAAGAAGTCAAGCTGAAATGTAGAACTAGAAAATAGAAAGGAAAGAAATAAGAAAAAAAAAAACAAGTTTAAGAAATAAGAAAAAAAGTGATTGTGATTCACTTTAAAGAAGCCGATGTCTAACTAGTCAGTGAGATCATTAAATAAAAGACTGTAGGAAAATTTGCACAAAGAATGATCTTTTTATTGTTTCCCTTGGATTAAATGTCAAGTGTTCTATAAAAGTTTTTTTTATATGTTAGTATCTCTGTTTTCATGATATCAGAAAAAATGATAGCAATCTTTAGAGTTATAGTGACTCAAATTTGATCTGATAACCATATCGAAAAAGTCTTCAAAATATAACCTTGTGCAGTGTGGTTATTGTGCTCTTTTTTATGATTTGTATGAAAAATGTTTTAAGAATTCCTATTCTCTGAAAAATGTGTCTTGTTTAACTGTACGGTATTCATCAATCTTGATTAATTCATTTATTAATTCTACTGCATTATCTAGAAGTTGCTTTTAGATTCTCTGCAGGCATAATTATGCAGTGGATAATGGCGGGGCTCATTTCATTGTTTCCAAACTTCATGCTTTTTTAATATCTTTTCTTGCATGATTTCCCTGACTAAATAGAACTGGTGGTAGTAGACATCCTTGTCTCTATTTTGATATGAAGGAGAAGTTTTTCAATATTTCACCACTTATTATATGTGCTGTAGTTTTCTAGGTTTGGGGGGGTTGTTTTAAGGAGAAAAAACCCTCATATGTAGGAGATAAATTATATCAAATGACTTTTCTGTATCTGCTTTCATAGTGACCTGATTTTGTTTGTTTGTCAAAGATGTTTGATTTGAAAGTGTGAAACCAACAAGAACAGCCTTCCTGTATTAAATCCAGCTTGTTCATGGTGCATTGTAGTTGTAGTGTCTTCGAATTCTGTTTGTTAAACGTAAAGTTTTAATTCCACTTAAATTTTTATGTTTATTCTGAGGAATACAGACCTTTGATTTTTTTCATATGATGTCTTTATCAGTTTGGTGTCAATTTTAAAGGGTCCTATAAAACATTTTGGGCGGTTTTTGCTGTTTCTCTCCTTTTAAGAGGTTGTGAAATATTGGATATTATTTAATTCTCAAATATGGGAAAAATCAGGAATTCTAGGTGGAAGACTTGGAATTCATTTATAGGAAAGTTTCCCTATAAATATGCAGTTTACTGAATAAAGAATCCTTGAGATTTCCTACTTTAACTATTTTGCTATTTTTTTAAATTTTATCATTTCATGAATTTCAAATTTATTGGCACAAATTGGCTCATAACGTAATGCACATGTGTTCAGTATCCTAATGATGATTCCTCGTAAATTCCTGCTGTTGATAATGTGCGTCTTCTTTTTTATCACCTTGATCACTGTTGCCAGGGATTCATCACATTTTTATTCTTTCACACAAAAAAAGAAAACTCTTGCATTTGTCTTTTCTTGTTTGTTTTCGGTTTCATTAATTGATGTTAACTTTAGTTTTTCATGCTAAAAATTCTGGTTTAAATTCCTGAATTACTTTTTAATTTTATGAAAAAATATTTTTAAATCTTAAATTTGCATGATTTCATCTGTTACATTAATGCTCTAAATTTTCCATTAGACATGTATTTTGGTATGTACCACACAATTATTTAGAGCTTGAATGAGGTGTAATTGATTTAAAATAAACTGCACAAATTAAAATAAACGCTATATATTTTGGTGTGTGTGAGAGAGAAACCATCACCTCAGCTAAGATTATGAGCATATTTATCCCTCTCCCCAGATTTCCTAGTGTACTTATGGACTTTCCCCTCGTAATTCCGCCCAAGCCCTCCCTCCTTTGCCATGCTACGCACATTCCTGTATGAGTCTGTTGATGGACTTGTAATTTCTTTTTTTCTTGGATAAACTTCAAGAAGTGGAATGGCTGAGAGGTGTTATTTCAGAGATGTTTGTGGTCAGTGTTTTTAATTGTAGCTCCTCTAATAGGTGAGCAGTGATATCTCGCTGTCACTCTAAATTGTATGGTGTACACGAGTCATTACTTTTTCTTTCATAGTTATCACCAATAAATGGACTGAATGAATCACAATCGTGATGCTTATCCTTTCCCCACATTTAGGCTTTTGCGTATATGTATTTTTTTAAATCATATGCTTTATTTTCTGTGTGAAATACAATAGAAATAATTAGAAAGCTGAATTAATATTACTTATTTTAGTGAGCATTTGCTTTTGCTTCTGAGAGGCAGTCAGCAGGCACAAAGTTCATCTCATAGTTCATCTCAGAGAATTAGTCCTTTTGAACTGGATGTCAGGTTTTGTGAGGTGTGTTCTATTTCTGGTTGGTATTGACATTTAGGGCATAATCCCTCAGGGATGCCAAATGAACCCTTGGGTGTCTTTCAGAACTTTTCTCTTTGGTTCACCATTAGCTCTGCCTGTGTCCCCTAAGCTGAGCTTTTGAGACTGCTGGAAGCTCTGCTCAGCTGTTTAGTTTCTAAACTACACCTTTTTGCTTAGCGTCTTGGCTTTGTAATCACCTCATTTGAGTTATCATATATTTTGAGTTAAAAAGAGTTACCAAACTTGGATGTCATCCCCTGGGCTTCTCTTCTGAGATCTTGTCTCTTCAAATGTTTGCTTCCTTGGGTTTGTAGTGCCTTCAAATAATATCTCTAATGTCTTCAAGTTTTCCTAGTTTTTTCTCAGCGAATGGTTAGCCTGGTAGACATTTAGTTGTTTTTCCTCTGATACCAAATTAACCTAATCTTTATAAAAATAAGGTAAATTTTCTTTAAAGGCAGGTAGTCTTCTGAAGAGTGGATCTCTTCTGTCTTTTTCTGCTTAATGTACTGCACTTAAATGTTTTCATTGATTGCCTAAATGTTTCTCCAGTTGCCAACATGTGCCAGGTATGGATCATGTGGTGGGGGTACATTATTGAGGTATGCCATAGTGTAAGACAGACAAGTAAGTTTGGAATATATTATAGGATATAAGTTTTGTGGTAATTTTTAAGCTACATTAGTAACCAAAGTGTTACCTATGCCTCTTTGTGTTGTGAGTTATGTTTACTGGTTGAAATAGAGTTTGGCAAATGAATCCTTTACTTATCTTGGTCTACTTAGAATTAAGAAAGTAGCAGTTTATATAAATGCAACCTCCTAACAGGGAAATTCCATTTATCCCCCCTTTTCTTTGTGGTCTTTTTGTCCTATATTTTATTTAAATGTCTTGTGGAAATTTTCCATTATTTTTTTAAATGAGAAACTTGAATATTCAGTTAAATGTGTAGATCTTCATCTAACATTTCAATGAAGTTTATAAATCATATTTTATATTTAAAATATTACTTAACATTTTGCTTCGCAAAACTAGTTGTATTGTTAATGTTCTAACTTTTCATTTGAATTCTTTTTTGACATATTTTTTATGTTGTACAATGTGGTTTAATTTTTACATGTTTAAAATTTTCCAAATTTCTGTCTGTTGTTGATTTGTAATTTCAGTGTGTTGTGCTAGAAAACATACTTTGTTGCATTTCGGTATTTTTACTCTGTTGAGGTTTTTTCTGCGGCCTAGTATGTGGTCTACACTGGAAATGTTCCATGTATACATGCAAAGGATGTGTATTCTGCAGTTGTTGGATGGAGTATTATACAGGTGTCTTTTGGGCCTTCTTATTTTATGATGTTGTTCACATCTTGCATATAATTGTTGATTTTTTGCCTGATTTTGTGCCTACATGTTCTGTTCTGCCACTCCAGCTTTCTCACAGTTGTTCATTGTATGGTGCTTCTTCCATTCTTTTACTTTCAGCATATTTGCAACTTTGAATATAATGTGTCCCATGTAGACAGCATAGAGTTATATGTTTTTTTATCTAGTCTGACAATCTTTTCCTTTGCTGGGATTGCTTAATCCTTTCACATCTAATATTGTGCTTGATATGGTTGGATTTGTGTCTGACTTTATTTTGGTTTAGTTTTCTATGTGACTTATGACTATTTTTTCCTTGTACTCCGCATTTACTTCCTTTAATTAAGTAGACTTTTTCTGTGTACCATTTTAATTTCTTTAATAATTTCTATCATGCTTTCAGGTTATTATCTTAATGGTTTCTCTGTGACTTACAGTATAAATTTTATCAAAATCTAGTTTGGACTTACACTATTTTTTAAATTTGAACATTTAGTTTTACATAATTGTGGGGTACAGTGTGTTGATTCAATACATGCATATACCGCCCAATGATTCACTTAGGACAGAGAGCATAGTTTTGTACTCATTAGTCCACCACTTCTGAGATTTACACAAAATTAATCTATACATCCATTCTATACATCCATCCAGTAGGATCCAGAATATTTACTACCATTAAAGTCCCTCATTTTCATGCTGTTTTTTATTCATATATTTTTGTATGTTACACACCCCAAAATACGTTTATGTTTATTGCTGTATACAATCTAATGTCCATTGAAGAAGGTAGAAGAAAAGAGAGTGAATTATATTTGTAGAGTTCATTTGGTTTTGTATTAAACTTATGTACTACTTCTGAATTTTTTCATTTGTTTTCTGTGAATTTGTTACCATTTGGTCTTAATTTCTTACTCCTATGGGGTTTCATTCAAAAGCCCCTTTATCATGTGCTTATTGTCAAATATATTACATTGATATATGCTATATGACCAAAATACAATTTCTTTTATATTGTTTTGTGCAATTGTCCTTTAAGTCAGTTATGACTAGAAAGGAACATCAGTAAGTCACTATGCTTTGTTTAATCATTACCTACACAATTACTATTATTGGACATCTTAATTTTTTATCCATACAGATTCTACCTGCTGTCTACTATCACTCCTCTCCTGCTAAATAACTTCATTTAACATTTCTTACATTGCAGGATATTAACAGTAAATTATTTGTTTTTATTTATCTATGAAAGTTTAAATTTTTCCTTCATTTTGAAAGATGGCCTTGCTGGAAACAGGCATCTTGGATGACAGTTTCTTTTTTCTTTCAGCACTTTGAATATGTCATGCCAGTGCATTCTGGCAGCGTTTCTGATGAAAAATAATCTGCTGGCCTTACCCATGACCACTTCTATGTGCTGATTTACTTCTCTCTTCCTGCTTTCAATATTTTCTCTTCATTTTTGGCTTTCAGCATATTGACTCTTATATCGCTTGATGTGAATCTCCTTGCATTTAACTTCTTGAAAGTTCATTGGGTTCTTAGGTGTGTAGATTAGTGTTTTTCATTGAATTCTGGGAGGTTTTTAGCTATTGTTTCTTTGAATATATGTTCTATCCTATTCTCTCTTGCCTCTTTCTGGTACTTAGTTATGTGTGTACTGGTATTCTTGATTGTGTCCCGAATTTATCTGAGGCTCTGTTCATGTTTCTTCATTCCTTTTCCCTTCTGTTTTTCCAATTGCATGATTTCTATTGATTTATGTTCAAGTTTGGTGATTTTTCTTTGTCATCTCAAATTTCCTTTTGTAGTCATCTAGTGAATTTTTAATTTTGTTAATCATAGTTTTCTGCTTCAGAATTTCAATTTAGTACTTTCTCAAAATAAGAACTTCTAAGTGTTTATTAATATTCTGTATTTGATGTGTCATTACTAATAGTATATCTCTTTAAATTTCAAAACATGGTTTTCTTTTGTTCTCTGAACATATTCATAATAGCTGTTGTAACATCTGTCTGCTAGTACAACATCTGGGTCCCCTCAAAGGCAGTGTCTGATGTTTGCCTTTTGTCCTTTATATGTGTCACACTTTCCCATTTCTTTCAATTTCTCATAATTTTTTTTGTTGTTAAGAAGTGGACATGTTGCATAATATAAGGTAGGAAACATGGACATTTATCGCCCAGCTGGCTTGGTGCTGCTATTTGTCTGGTGTTTGTTTGGTGACAAAACTGGACTAATTTTATGAAGTCTGTTTCTACTGCAGAGTACGGCTTCTGATATCCTTTCTCAGATATTTCCCCATGTTGTCATCTTCTAGCTTGGCTTTTTGGGTTCTTCGTCTGGTCAGCATAAGACACTGTTTTGTCACAGGTTTTATCTTTAAGCTTCTTACCAAAAGGGTATTCATCCTTTACCTTTGGTTCTGTTTGTGGCTTGGGTACTGCTCTCATGGTTCTGGGTTTGAAATTTTACCTTGTTCCTCAGCATTGGAAAGATTGCATACCATATTTCTTGTTCTCCGTGGATCCTGCTAAGAAGGCAGCTGTCATTTAAATCATTGTTCATGGGTTTGTAATCTATATCTATTTCTGTGAAGTATTTCGTGGGTTTACATTAGCTTACTTCATTAATATTACTTATATTTCACATAGGTGCCAAATATACAGTTTACTAAGACTTCAAAAACTTCAATATAGGGCCGAGCCCGTGGCGCACTCGGGAGAGTGCAGCGCTGGGAGCGCGGCGATGCTCCCGCCGCGGGTTCGGATCCTATATAAGAATGGCCGGTGCACTCACTGGCTGAGTGCCGGTCACGAAAAAGACAAAAAAAAAAAAAAAAAAAAAAAAAAAAAACTTCTATATATTTTATGTCAATGCAGGTTATTCCATATGTGCAAATAGAAGGTAATTTATTGGACAGTAACAATAAAGCAAAGCAAAAGCAGAACATATAGCTGGTATGAAAAATAAGAAAAGCCAAAAAGCAAACATTTAATTTTATCTTCAATACGTAAAGATATCTGCATGTGCACAACTTGAAATAAATTAAGCACATTTCCACATAAAATATCCAAATGGTTTGTTATTCTTATTGCTGATCTGGTATTACTTGTGACTTGGATGAGAAATTGAATGAGAAATGCCAAAACCCCTTGAGGGAGAATAAGGAGGTGACACTTGTATTGCAAAATATTTTATATCTAAGGCTATTCTACAGCATTCAGTAACATTAAACTTTGGCAAAACCATATCAGAAGTGATTCATAGAAATGTAGCAAATATCAGAATCTATGAGTAGCAATCAGAATCTATCAGCATGGACATGTACTTTCTGTGGACAGATAGAACAGAGGCCAATGATGAGAGGATATGCGTAACAATTCGATAGGCTTAATATGTAATAATTTTGGTATTTAAAATAATTATAATGATAGGTTAACAAATGGACTTAACATTGCATCTAAGTACTGATGTACACACAAGCTAAGTATAAATTGGCAATTACTCTCTTAAATATGCTTAATACTTAGTTCAAGTTATTCATAGCAAGACTCTATATAATATCTTGCTACGAGGTTGTCAAAGTGGTATAAAATAGAACTGGCTTTTTGAAAGTCATTTGGCTTTTTTTTTACTTAAACTTCTATAATGTAATTCACCTTCTAATACCACATCTGACACAATTATTCACACATGTACATGAAATTATGGGTCCGAATATGGCAAAACTGCTATTTCTGAGTAAATTATGCTTTGTCTGTACCATGAATACTAGGTAGCTTTTTCAACCAATTTAAAGCTAGACTTATGGAAAAAAACTTCCAGGATATATTGCTAAAAAAGAAAGCAAATTGTAATTTACTTTCCAATCTGTGCACAATTTGTAAATATACTATTTATGTGAATACATATGTGTGTGTAGATCTATTAATACACACAGTTCGCTGCTAGTCATGGTTACTTGTGAAAGGAATGGAGATCTGCATTTTGGAGAGTGTTCAGTGAGCACACGATGTATGTGTAATTAATAAATGAAAAACCAAAGAAATTGACAAAAGGTGGCATATGCTTTTCTTCTTTTTTTGAGTTAGTGCAGAACAGGAAAAGAAGCTATGCTTAAAAACTACAGAATTAGAAGTTTCACTGACATTAAACGTCAAGTGTATTATATAGTTTCCTTTATATTCAGGGGCTTCTGTTACCGTGATATCGGAGAAAATTGACAACAATGATCAGGGTTATGACGACTCTCAAAGTTTATGCAATAAGTATATAGAAAAAGCCTAAAAAACAAATCCTTGTCCTCTAGGGTTTGTCTGCCATTTCTGATGATATGTATACAAAGTTCATTAAAAAACTGCTATTCTCTGACAAATGTGTTTATGTTTGACTCTTTTGTGTCCATCAATCTTGCTAACGCTTATTAATTCTAATGCATTTCCTACAGATTGCTTTTAGATAGTCTGGAAACATAAACATGTAATGTTTTAATAGTGATGTTTGCATATCTTCCTTTTAAATTTCTGGTCTTTTACATTTTCTCTTGCATTATTGCCCTGGCTAAGACCACCATAAAATGTTGCGTAGAACTGGGGACAGGAGATATTGTTGTATCTTTTCTGATTTCAGGGGTAAATTTTCAATGTTTTTCCATTGAGTAGGATATTTGCTGCAGTGTTCTGAGTTTTAGTTTTTAATCTTAAGTGTGGCAAATTATGTCAAATGGTTATTCCCTTTGTAATAGTACATTTTTTTCTTACTTTTTAAAAAGTGGTTTGATTTCAAAATGTTAAACCAACAAGAATTCGTTCTTGGATTAACCACAATTTGAGCATTGTGTTTTATAATTAATGCATCCTTGATTTTTTATATCAAACATAAATTGTCGTTTTCTGTGGTTTGGTCATGCAGGATATGAACGTTTGATTTACTTTCTTATAATATCCTCATCAATTTGATGTAAAGTTTACAAAGTTCTCCTATAACATTTAGGAGAGTGTTCTTCTATTCTGCGGAAGACTTTGAACAAGATTAGTGTTATTTCTTTCTCATTATATGGAAAAGTTCAGGAATTCTGGCACTAAGACATAGAATTCTTTTGTAAAAAAGGTTTTTTTATAAACACTACTGATTTAATAATTGAAGGAATATTGAGATTGCCCACTTTTAAAATTTTTTGTCATTCCATACACTATAAAATTTGTTAGCATAAAATTTATATAAATATCAATTTGTAGTATTATGTGTTTGTCTACAGGATTGGTAGTGGTGATTCAATCTACGTTTCTCGTACTGGTAATAGGTTTCTTTTATTTTTCTCCATAATTTGTGCAAGGGATCTGTCAATTTTATATTCATTTCAATAAAAACTTTGGGATTCGTCAATCTTCTCTGCAATCATTAAAATTTCATTCACTGATTTAATTTTATTGTTTCATGTCTTCAATTATTTTTATAGTAAATTACTTATTTTTCAATTGCTTGAGGTCAGCTGTCATATCTTAAATTGTCAGTATTTTCACTTGTGCAATTAATGCTATTTATTTTCATTTGGATATATTTTGGGTCAATTCATACATCGTAATAGCTTTATTGAGGTGTAATTCACTTAATAAACTGCACAACTTTTAAATGAACAATATATGTTTTGAGATATTATATATTGTGAAACAGTCACCATAATCAAGATAATGTAACTATCCATCTTACATACTTTTCCAATTTTTACTTCTAATGAAAAACCTTATTTAGAAAACTCAAGAAGAGAAACTTGGTTTATTGTATTCACCTGGCTTTTGCTCACCTTGTCCTTCCTTCTTCTTGGATATTCCACGATTTCTGATTTTTTAATTTCTTTCTGTTTAGAGAACTTCCTTTAGCTAATATTTTAGGGTAGTTGTGCTGACAATAAATTCTCTTAGTTTTCTTTCATCTGAAAATGTCTTGGTTTTCACTTGATTCCTGAGGATCTTTTCAGTGGGTTTAGAATTTCACATTTCTTTCCGTTCAGCACTTGAAAAATGTGGCACTTTCGTCTAGCTTCCCTGGTTTTTGATGATAAATTCAACATAATTAGAATGTTGTCATATTTTTTTTCTCTTTTGGTAAGCCATTTCTCTCTTGGTGCTTTCAATTTTTTTTTTTTTTTTTTTTTTTTTTATCTTTAGTTTTCAGAATTTTGGTCATGATGTATCTTGGTCTGGAATTCTTCAGGTTTATCCTGGGAGAATATTGTTAGGCCTTGTACATATAGATTTTGTTTGACAAATTGGGAAGTTTTCAGGCATTATTTATAAAAGTATTCGCAGTACTATACTCTGTCCACTCCTTATGGGATTCTAATGACAGGAATGTTAGAACCTTTGTTATTGACTCACAGGTCTCTGAGACTTTGTTCTCCTACCCACCCCTTATTCGTATTTCCTTTCTGTTTCCTGACTGGGTAATTACTCTTTTTCTGCCTTCAGGATCAATGATTATTTCCTTTGCACCACATCAGCAGGGGAAAAGTGAAGGCACGGCCTCTGTTGCCAGGTGATTGTACAAGTCCAGATTCAACCCTTGGCCTCCATGGACTCCTGAGTGGGGGATGTTCCTCGTTACTCCTGTGTAGGGTTGGAAGTTCTGTCCCCCCACTAGGCTTCCACTAAGAGTGGCAGGTCACAGCTCCTCTTGTGCATACTACTCACACCATATAGAGTGACTTCTTTAGCATGGGCTGTGGTGAAAACTGTTACTCTTCTCTGAGCTTCCTCTGACGGCACATCAGCAAGAACGGGAGCAGTATATCATTAATTCCCAGAGAGTAGAAGTCCAAACTTTCTACCTGCTCTCCATTACCACTGTGGTGTGGTGGAGGGTGCACTCTTTAGTAACAGCAAGTATAAACGTACCAGCTTCCAACTGCACCGCTATGGATGCCATGTGATGGTGATTTGAGTTAACTAGGTAAATACAGCCTGGTCTGGGTGGACCTTAGATAACATAGTTAAAGATGGGAATTCTATTTTGTTGTGATGTTTTGCTTGAACAGAGTAGTTAGCTCTACTCAGTTATTAATTAAATAAATAATCGTAAATAATCGTGTATTTATTCACATATTTTACTTAATCAGAGCTTTTCACTTCTTCCTGCAGTTCTTAGTTTGCACCAGGAGAGATAACTCTACCCTCACCCTGAATGACTTCCTTTAGCGTTACTTCTTTTACAGTTTTCCCAGTGGTAAATTGTCTCAAGCTTGGTTGTTTCTTATTTCACTCTCAGTGAAAGCATAATTTTTCTACATATGGAATTCTCAATTGACAGTTTTACTTTTTCCTTCAGCATTGGAAAGATGGTGCTATATTTCTCCTGTTCTCCACTATAACCACTGATTTTATTTTCTTATCTTTCTTATAGTATTGATTTCGTGTAAAGTTTATACCAGTCTCATAATATAATTGAGAAGCATTTCTTTTATCCTAAATTTTTCTCTAATTTCATTTTTTTAAAGAATTTACTGATTTCATGTAACTTGAATTTTATCAGCGTAAGGTTGCTTAAAATATTATGTGTATGTCTCAAGGATCTGGACAGATAATTCTCCATTCCTGGTAATAATGTCTGGTTTTTGTGTTGATAAGTGTCTCAAGTGTTCATCATTTTTAAACCTATTACAGAAAAGAAAAACAACAAAAGTAACATCTAAAAACAACTTTTGGATTTGTTGATTCTGCTTTTTGTAACTGAAAATATTTCATCCATTGATCTTAATTTTGTTTTTCATTTTTTTCAGATTAAGATTACTGGGTAATTTTACAAATACTTGAGCTTGATTATCAGATTTACAGATTTTAGTACTTCCTGTTTTAAATTTAATGATCTGAAATTTCTTTGCGACACATATTTGGAGCATACTGCACATTTGGAACAATTCTTTGAGGTATAGTTGATTTAAAATAAACCACAAAATTTTAAAGTCATCAAAAAAGTTTAAAGACTTTCATGTGTTAATGAAACTGTCATCACAATCAAGATAACATAAATATCCTCTCCTCTTCCACCAAGGTTCCTTATGAACCTCATATTGTTCCCTTCTCATCTTGCCAAAGCCATCCATCCTTTCCTGTGTTATGGATATTCTTGAAGGTGTCTTTGTATGGATGTAAATTTTTATTTATTTATTTATTTATTTATTTTTTAATTTCATGGAACTGAAAGGCTAGATCACATGATAGTGGTGCCTTTCAGATACTTTAGAATTTGTGTAAATGTTCTGCAGTGAACATACTGTGTGTTAAATTCTACCAGCAGTGTAAAAGAGTCACCTTTGATTAGGTACTTGTCAGCACTGATTATGGTTAGTATTTTTCATTGTTTCTCATTTAGCAGGTGTGTAGTGGTATCTCACTGTTGCTGTAAATTGTGTGGGAATCACCAAGTCTTAGTTCTTTCTGTTCCAGACATCCTCATTATATGGAGAAAATGGATTCCAATCCTGATGCTAGTCCTTTCCCACCCCATTCGCTTTCTGCATGTGTGGGTACTTTTGATTGCAGGCTGGATTTTCTGTATGAAATAGTGTAGAGGTAACTGGAGTTTCTGGGTGATTTTATCATTCTCTGGCATACATTTGCATTTGACAGGCAGTTAGGGTGGGGACAGTTAATCACACTGCAGTCAGAAATTGAGTCCTTTTAAAGCTGGATCTCGAGCTTTGTGTGGAGTTTTCTATTTTAGGTTTATATTGACCTTAGGACATAACCCCTTGGGGATGCCAAATGAACCCTTGGTTTGTTTTCTGTGATTCGTTTCTTCTGTGAACTGTCAGGTTGAACCTGTGTCCTCTTGGTTGGGTGAGACTGCCAGAAGTCTTTCTCAGCTGCTTAGCTGCTCAGCTCCAACTTTCTGCTGAAGCCTCCTGGAGCCTCACTCACATCCTTGGAATCAGCAAAAGCCTTCAAGGGAGAAGCGGTAACAAATGTGAGTGGTTCTCATGACAAAGGCTTCTCTCCTAATTGAGACTGTGTCTTTTTGAATGCTTTCTTCCTTTGATTTGTGGTGCCTTCAAACAACATCTTTAATATCTTCCAGCTTTCCTAGTTTTTCTCAGTAGGATGTTTGAGCTGAAAAGGCTGGTGTGCTATTAGAGCAAGTTTTTTTTATTTCTACAAATGCTAGTTTTTGAAATAGTTTTGAATCTGTACATTTTATTTCTTTTATAGAAAGTTAATTCAGTCTATATGTCCATAAGATAAACAATTGCTGTTAAGGCAAATGATCTTCCTAAAGAGTGCATTTCTTTATTATCATTATACCTAGTTATTTTAAGTTAAATTTTTTATAGATTCAATAAATTTTCCTGTAGTTTTTAGCATTCACCAGGTATGAGTCCTATGATGCAAGTACTTTCATTGAAGTACAGTCTGTTAGGAAACAAAAACAGTAAATAATGAATATAATAAAAAGCTAAGTTTGGGGGATTGAATTATACAGCCACAGTAACCAGATTACTACCTACACCGGGACGAATGGTTGCTCTAGGGATTGGCATATCAACCTTTATCTTAGCCTAGTGTACTTCGAGTTATGTTTGTACCACTCCATGTAAATATACCCTCATGACTTCGTCCTTTCTTTTAATCCTTTTTACTTTGTGGTCTTGTTGTCATATATTTTACGTATACAATACTGTTTTTTTTTTCGGTTTTTGCTTTATACATTGAAATGCATGTTAAAAATAATTGAAAAATTGTCTTGTATTTCCCCATACATTTTATTTTATTTATGAGTAGTAGACTTTATGTTATAGCAGTTTTAGGTTTGCAGAAAAATCGAGCAGAAAATACCACCTACACACATACAGACTTTATCCTATTATTAATATCCAGCATTGCTGTTACAGTTATGAACCAATATTGATATACTATTATTAAGTGAAGTTTACATTAGGATTCCCTCCCTGTGTTGTATAGTTCTATGGGTTTTGCTAAATGCATAATGTCATGTATTCACTATTGCAGTATCATACAGAATACTTTCGCTGCCCTAATAAGCATCTGTTTTCCACCTATTCATCGGTGCATCTCTCTCTCTCTCCTTGTTACCCTCGTAACCACTGGTATTTTTTTTCCTGTTATCTCAAACATTTATTGTTTCTTTGTGTTGGGTGCATTCAAGATCCTCTTTTCCAGCTGATTGAATGTATACAATAAATTGTTGTTAATTACAGTCACCCTGCAGTGCTATAGAACACTAAATCCGATTCTTCCTACCTAGCTCTAATTTTGTATTTGTTAATCAACTCTCACTATCCCCTACCACTTTATCCTTCTGCTAAAAACTTGTTGCTTTGCCCATGGAATTGTCACCCCACGTCCCCTGAGTGACGGAGCCACAAAGGATTACTCATAGCCCATCTCTTCTGAGCAGTGAGAAGCGCCGAAGTGGTTAACTTCCCCAGAACCCTCAAGCGAGAGGCATCCCTTCCTTAGGAAGTCAACCCCGAATTGGGGTTCTCTTCCTGCATTTATTTTCCAGAGCAGGAAGTTACAGGAAGAGAACAAAGGTGGGGTTATAGTTTAACAATATTGGCTGGTACCTTTCAGTGAAACAAGTCAGATGACATGCCCTTAGACAATTAAGTGATCCACCACCAAAAGCTTGATCTTAGCAAACATTCCTTCTCTTTCCAGAAATTTTCCAGTATCTTCACATAACAATCAGTAACCTTTCTGTCCTTGAGCCAGCAGCCTTGCTGTTCCACAAATCTTTATCTTACAGCAGACTTTATAGCCTGAGGAAAATGTCCAGTCCTCTGCAAGGTCAATATTTGAAACTGCACGGCTTTAGAAAACCAGGACCTCTGAAGAACATTTGCTTTAAGAATCCTCTGCAAAAATTCAACATGGTAAACTCTGGTAAGCACCATTCTTATCTCTACTTACCCATGATCAACTTTCTTTGCTTCCAGATATGAGTGTGAACATGTAGTATTCCTCTTTCTGCTCCTGGCTTATTTCATTTAACATAATATCCACCAAGCTCACACATGTGCCCATGTCAGGATTACATTCTTTTTAATGGCTAAATAGTATTGTGTGTTTACATAGCTCATTTTCTTTATCCATTCATCTGTGGATAGATACTTAGGTTGATTCCATATTTTTGTGATTATAAATAGTGCTGCAATAAAAATGAGTGTGCACACATCTCTTCGAGATACTGATTTCCTTTCCTTTGTTTAAACGTATATCCAATAGTGGGGCTGTTGGATCATATTTTAATTCTATTATTAGCTTTTTGAGAAACCTCCATCTTGTTTTCCATAATGGCTGTATTAATTTGCATTCCCACCAACAGTGTGTAAGAATTCCACTTTCCGTGCATCCTCGTCTGCCTTTGGTATTTTCCATCTTTTAATGTTAGCCATTCTAACTGGAATGACATGATATTGCATTGTAGTTTTGATTTGCATTTCCCTGAAGATTACTGATATTGAGCATTGTTTCCTATACCTCTTGGCCATTTATATGTCTTCTTCTGAAGCATGTCTATTCAGCTCATGTGCCCATATTTTAATTGGATTATTAGTTTGCTTGTTTTTTGCTGTTAAGTTGTTTGAGTCCTTTTTATATTCTGGATATTAATCCTTTGTCAGATGCATAGCTTGCAAATACTTTCTCCCATTCTGCAGGTTGTCTCTGTTGATTTCTTTTCTCTGCTGTGCAGAAGCTGTTTAGTTTGATGTAATCTCATTTGTCGGTTTCTTGGTTTTTGTTTTTATTCTTTTGTTGCCTGTACATTTGAGGTCTTGTTCATAAAGTCTTTTCCCAGACCAATATTCTGAAGCATTTCCTCTATGTTTTCTACAAGTAGTTTCATAGTCTTTGGTCTTACATTTAAGCCTTTAATTCATTTTGAGTTTATTTTGCATATAGTGAGAGATAGGGTCTAATTTCATTCTTATGCATATGGGTATCTAGTTTTCCCAGCACCATTTATTGAAGTGACTGTCCTTTCCCTAATGAATATTCTTAGGGTCTTTGTCCAAAATCAGTTTTGATTTGATCATCACACACCATACACAAATACTCATAAGTCAACTCTGAACCCCATAAATATGTAAAAATACAAATAATAATAAGAAGAAATCATTTCTGGGAAATATATAATTTGTGATGTGCAACAGAAAAAAAATTTCTCAAGATTTTTAAAAAATTATCAATAAATTATTTTATAATCTGAAAAAAGAAGAGAGGAAACTAGTTGGCTGTAAATATGTGGCTTTATTTCTGGGTTCTCTATTCTGTTTTATTAGTTTCTAGTCTTTTTTTATGCCAGTATCATGATGTTTAGGTTTCTATAGTTTTGCAGTATATTTTGAAGTCAGGTAATGTGGTGCTTCCAGCTTTGTTCCCTTTGCTCAGGTTTAATTTGGCTATTAGGGTTTTTTTGTGGTTTCAAACAAATTACAGTAGTGTTTTTTCTATTTTGTGTGAAGAATGTCACTGGCACTTTGATAGGGATTGAGTTGAATCTATAGGCAGCTTTTGGTAGTGTGGTATTTTTCACATTAATGATTCTTCCAATCTGTGAATGCGGAATGTCCACGTCTAACCATTTCTTGATGTCTTCAATTTCTCTCATCAGTGTTTTATAGTTTTTCTTCTGCAGATCTGTCATTCCCTTGGTAAAATTTATATTTAAGTAGTTTATGTTTTTTGTAGCTGCTGTAAATGGGATTGCTTTCGTGATTTCTTCTTCAGGTTGCTCATTATTGGTGTTCAGAAACTACTGATTTTTGTATTTTCATTTGTATCCTGCAACTATATTGAATTCATTTATCAGTTTTAAGAGTTTTGGCTGGAGCTTTTAGGATTTTCTACATATAAGATCATGTCATCTGCAAACAAGGACAATTTGACTTCCTCCTTCACAATTTGCATGACCTTTATTTCTTTTTCTTGCCTAATTGCTTCAGTACTGTGTTATGAGCGGTGAGAGTGGGCATCGTTCTTAGAGGAAAAACTTTCAGCTTTTCCACATTTGTGTGATATTAACTGTGGGTGTGTCATATGTAGCCTTGATGGTGTTGAAGTATGTTCTTTCTATACCCTGTTTGTTGGGCTTTTTGTCAGAATGGGATATTGAATTTTATAATAAATTTTCTGCATTAGTTGAGATGATCGTTTGGTTTTTGTCCTTCATTCTGTTGCTGTGATATAACAAGTTTGTTGATTTCCATTTGTTTAACAACCCTTTTGCATTTTAACTGAAGCATAATTGATTATACGTATTTTGGGGGTACAATCCCACTTCCGGGAATATACCCAAAGAATGAAAATCATGTTGAAGGGATACCTACGCTCCCATGTTCATCACAGCTTTATTTACACTGGAAGAAATACAGAACCAACCTAAATGTTGAACCATTCTTGCATCCCTGGGATCAATCCTAAAACAGACAAGAACAAAAACAAGAATAGAAAACTATAGGCCAATATCCCGATGAAAAAAGGTGCAAAAATTTTCAACAAAACGCTAGCAAACTGAATCAAGTAGCCCTTTAAAAAGATCACTCACCACGTATTTTCACATCTTCTTTTTTGTGTGTGTGCTCTTCATTTTTTTCCTTAATTTTTAATTTACATGAAGTGTTGTTTCACTATAGTCTGAAGAACTTGCTACAGTATTACTTGCCTTACAGGTTATCCAGCAGCAAATTGTCTCAGGTTTGATTGTGTGGAGGTTTCTTATGTCATTCTCAGTTTGGAAGGATAATTTTGCTGGATACAGAATTCTGAGTTGACAAACTTATTTTTTCTTTAGCATTGGAAAGATGCTGGTCCGTTTTTCTCCCACTCTCCATGGATACTCTTGAGAAAGCAGCCATTGTTTACATCATTATTCCCAGATAGGAAGGCAATGCATTTTTATTTCTCTGGCACATTTAATTTTACTATTTGTCTTTTAGCTGTTTAAGTATGATGTACCACATGCATATCTATTTTGATTTTTGGGTTCCACTAAACTTGGATCTGTAATTAGAATATATTTTTCAAAAGTTGGGAATTTTTGACCTCTTTTCTATAAATCATATGTTTTTTTCCCTGATCCATTACTCTTCCTACTCATATTGGACTCTGATTAAAGCATATGTTTGATGACTGAATATTATCTAACAGATTGCTACAGGTTGCTGTACTTTCCCACAGTCAATGGGCACTGCAAGACCTCTGTTATTTCCATTCCTCTCTTAGCCTCACAGCCACTGCCTGCTATGCCTTGATGAGTCTTGTGCACATGTTCAGCCCAGGCCCTGACCAAGGACCTATTGTAAACTTCCACACATATTATTGCCTTGGTCCTGTGAACAGCTCCCTCATCTAGAGTGTCGTACCACGTAAATATCAGCTGCACAGCAGCCTCGACTTTTAATCTCTGTTTCATCAGCTTAACAACTCTGCCATGCTCTACCTGTTTCAAACTCCCTGCCATAGGTGAAATTGCCTCATCCAGAGAGCCTGGGCGAACATAAATCTCACACCTTGGCAATAGCTTGTGTCAGTGAGGAACTCTCATACATAGTTTGTGGAAAGAGAAATTAGAGCCAGGACTCTGGCACAATTTTGGCAGATTCTATTAAGCTGAATAGATACATACAATATGACTCAGTAATTCTACTCTAACTTACATAGTTATCCTAAAAATGCACGTCTGTGCCAAAAACATGTATAGAAACACTAGTACTTAGTAGCTGGATAAAATCTAAAAGTTCACCATTTCTAAGAATGGGTAAAATAAGGTATTTTACACAATGTACTGCCACTCACTAATGAATATGAACAGACTTCTTCTACATACAAACTGTTGTTGTGACGTGATCCCTGCCAGCGCATCCTGCCATGCACTGAATGGAGCAGGGTCTCAGGTCACGTTGGAAAGGCTAACACATTCCTTGGCTATTTATTGTCGTCAGTATTTCCAATAACACCCCTCTTTCTGATTCTAATTGGCTGGTCCTGCGATTTGGGCAGAATTCTTTTTGGATCCAGGGGAGAAAGGAGCCTGTATGGGCCAAAATAGGTTGTTATGCTGGTTTTTGAGAAATACCAGGTCTAGGTCACCTTCTTTTGTAGGGTGGGTGGTCATGAAATGCCTGCTGCTCTGTTATTCCTTCACTTTGCCTCCACTTAGAAGCCTGCCCTCTTCTAACCACTGTTCAGAGTTTCTTTCTAGTTGTGTTTTTTATTCTTTCCAGGGTTTTTGGCTGTATCTAGTGGAAAGGAGCAAGGAGAGACAAGTATACATTATTTGGGGCAGAGAATAACTTCAGCCTAATTTTTTTGAGTTTTACCAATCTTCAGAATGACGAGTATTTCAGGTTTCTTAATGGCAAATATACTCCATCATATGGGTCTAGCACATTCTGTTCATTCATCAGTTGACAGACATTTGGGTTGTTTTTACTTTTTGCTATTATGAATAATGGTGCTATGAACAATCGGATATAGTTTTTGCATGGACATATGTTTTTAGTTATCTGGAGTGGACATATAAGGTTGGAAATTCTGGGTTATATACTAACTGCCTAACTTTTTGAAGAATGACCAAACTGTAGAGCTATATATGAGGATTTCAATTTCTCCTCACCAATACTTATTATCTGTCTTTTTGGTTATACGAATTCTTTTGGATATGAAGTAGTATACCATTGTGGGTTTGATTTGCATTTCCCTAAGGACTAATGATGTTTGACGTCTTTTCATGTGATTATTGACCATTTATATATCTTCTTTGGAGAAACGCCTGTTGGAATTCTTTGCCAACTTTTTAAAAATTGGATTGTCGTTTTCTTATTGAGAACGTTCTTTTCATATTCTGTATGCAGATCCCTTATCAGGTATATGATTTTTAAAGATTTTTTCTTATTCTTTGTTTTGTCTTTTCATTTTCTTAATGATGTTCTTTGAAACAAAAACATGTTCAATTTTGATGAATTACAACTTATCAGTCTTCTATTTTATTGCTTATGCTTTGCTGTCATAATTAAGAAACGATTGCTTAACCTAAGGTAACACATGTTCATTCCTGTACTTTCTTCCAAGAGCCTTTTAGTTGTAACCCTTACATTTAGATCTATGATCCACTTGAATTCCGTTTTCTATGTGATGTGAGGTAAGGGTCCTACTTCTTTCTTTTGCATGTAGATATCCAGTTGTCTCAATACCACATGGTGAAAATATTCTTTTCCCATTGGTGTATTTCCATCATAAAAATATTTATACTTGCAATCTATAAATATGGTTATTTCTCATTTATTTAAATCTTTAATCATTTCTTTCTACATTGTTATGAGATTTTTGATCTGTAAGTCTTGCATTTTTTTAATTGAATATATTACTAAGTAATTAATATCTTGTGATGTAAACAATTATTTTTCTTAATTTCAGTTTTGGCTTATTCATTGACTGTATAGAAATAAAATGGATTTTGTGTATTTCCTCGTATTCTGCAACCTTGATGAAATTGAACATTGTTCTAATTTTTAGTGGAGTTCTGAGAATTTTTTATATACAGTTTAATGTCATCTGCAAGTGGAGGTAGTTTTACTTCTTTCTTTCTAATCTGTATACCTTATGTGTCTGCTTCTTGCTAATGCATATTGAATAAAGTTGGTCAGAGTGGACATATTTATCTTGTTCTTGATATTAGGTGGAAAACATATAGTCTCTCAGTAAGTGTGATATTAGCTGTAGGTTTTTCGTTGATGCATTTTGTCAGGTTAAGGAAGTTCTATTTTATTCCTAGTTTCTTGTCTTGTTAGGTAAATGTGTTGGATACTGTCACGTGCTTTCTCTGCATATCTTGAAATGATGGTATGATTTTTGTTTTTCTGTTAATATGGTGTTTTATAATGATTGATCTTTGGATATTGAAGCTATCTTGTATTCTTAGCATAAATCCTACTTGGTCATAGTGTATAATCCTTTCATATGTTGCTGGATTTAGTTTGCTGGTATACTGCAAAGGATTTTTGCACCTGTATCCATAAGAGATACTGGTCTATACTTTTCTTGTGATGTCTTTGTCTGGTTTTGGTATCAGGGTAATACTTTCAATAGAGAATGAGTAGGGGATTGTTCTCTCCTGTTAAATTTTCTGGAACATTTTGTGAAGAATCGCTGTTAGTTATTGTTTAAGTGTTCTTTAAAATTTTCCAGTGAAGCCATTTGGGTATGGGCTCTACTTCATGGGAAGAAATTAATTTCAAATTACTAATTTAATACCTTCACTTGTTGTAAGTCTATCTAGAATTTCTTTTTTTTTTTTTTTTTGCGCAGTTAACTAGTTCATGCCATTCTAGGAATTGGTCCATTTTATGTAAGTTATCTAATTTTTAGCATGTAGTTGTATATAGTAATCTCTTATTAGCCTTTTTTTTTTTTTTTTGCAAATTTGAGAGTGATGTCCTTTGTTTAATCCCTGATCTTAGGTATTTTAGCTTTTTTTTTTCAGCATTTTTTCTTTTGTATTTTATGTGGGAACTTTTCTTTCGATGTATACTGAGGCTAATTCCACATATTTGAAAATGGACTAATTGAAGTATAATTGACATACAAAAAAAGTGCAGTTTTTAAATGTGCAATATGATGCAGTTTATAATATGCCTACACTAATGAAATTATCAGCACAATCAAGATAATAAACATAACTGTTATCTGCCAAATTTCTGTATGGAGTTGTGTAATCACCCCTCCTGACCCTCTCTTTTTAAATTCAGTGTTATTGTTAATATAGTTAGTTTTAAAGTTGTACATCTTGCCATTTGTTTTCTGTTTTTCCCATCACTTTTTATTGTTCTGTTCTTCTTTTTATACCTACTTTTATGGTTGTTAAATTTTTAAATTATTTGATTTGAATTTCTCTTTTGGATTGTTACCTGTGGTGGTTTAAAAATATGCCCACACATTCACTGACATACATTCCACCAAGAGATGGGGTTTGGAGATGGCCATTAGCTCAGTTGGTTAGAGTTGAGCCCTATAACACCAAGGTCATGGGGCCAGATCGCAGTACCCACAAAAACCAAACCAAACCAAACAAACAAACAAACAAACAAGCGAAAGTCATGAAAAGAGAAAGGAGATGGAGCTATGGCCCCTGCTTGGATTCTGGACCAAGCTTAGTGACTCTCTCAAGACCAGTAATACAGTGCAGCAGTTGTGATGCTACATAAATTCTTAGACTGAAGTTCCAGCCCACTGCCATTACTAACTTCTGTCAGTAGAGGGCGCAATCTCAATCTTCCTGCCCAGGGCTTTTCTGGCCTATGGGATATTCTCGGTTTTCATCACGTGCCACTTCCTGCAGCCTGTAGAACTTCCTGTAGCAACAGAAATTACTGACAATTCAGTGACAAACTGTCTCAGGTTTGTGTATGTGGATATGTCTTATTTCTTAGTTTGGAAAGAAAATTTTTCTGGATATAGAATTCTGTGGACTGTTTCATTTGTTCTTTCAGCACTGGAAATATTGTGCTCATTATTTCTGGTACTCCATGGATTCTGTTGGGCAGGCAGCCATCTTTAAATCGTCATTCCTGGACAGGTGATGTATCTTTAGTTCTCAGAGAGTTTCCTTTTGAATTGAATTGCTTTCACCCTTCCTGACCTGCTCCTTCTAAAGTCAGTGTTACTATTAATATAGTTTGTTTTAGAATTGACCATCTTGCTGTTTGTTTTCTATTTGTCCCCTCACTTTTTTCCTGTCCCTCTTTTTGTACCTACTTTTGTGTTTATTGGATTTTTTTATTATTATATTTAAGTTGTTCTTTTAGATTTTTATCTGGCAGCTTAAATTTTTCAAATTTTAATAGCTATTTTCAATAGCAATTCAATTCAAATTTTCCCATTTGTGTAAATAAAAGGATAATTTATTTTATTGTAAATAGCAACAAAACAAAAGCTAATAAAACCCCACGTATAGAGAAAAACAAATGTCAAACGCCCCATTTTTTAATTTCTCACTAAAAAACATTAAAAATCTGCATCAATTATATGTACACACATTAAATGAATGTAAGCACATTTACAAGCATATATTAAAGTCAATCGTCATAATTGTGGATCTGATGTTAATGTTGAATAGTGTGAGAAACTGTAAGATGACACACTTGTGTTACCCATAGCAAAATAATTTAAATTACTTTATGTAATATATAATAACTTTATGCTTTGGAAAACATGTTCTATTAGTGAAATGATTTATGTAAACAGAGTGCATATCAGAACCAATTCAGTAACAAGGAATGTATAGAATGTAAGTGAAAGTAACAATTTATGCATATATTTATGTACATAATATGTAATAATTTTCGTATGTAAATAATTATAAAATGACACACTCTAATAAATGATATTAGTAAAATTCATATATGAAATACACAATAATAAGTATTAGTTGGCTATTAGTATCAAAATACTTAATAATTAGTGTAAATGAAATATCAAGATATCACATTGTTATCCATTGATACCAGATTCTGGAGAGCACATAAATACTATTGTTTTGGAAATCAATATGATATTTTTACGGAATATTTTAAATTCACCCATCCTATTCCACAGTAGTTGCCTTTCTATGACTGTATTTGACAGAACTCTTCTTGAAAAGTGCATAAAAATATGGATATCAAAAGGCAAAACTGCTATTTTTAATAAAATAAGATGAGTTGATACCATAAGTACTATGCAGAATTTACACCCAATCAGGTAAATCTTTAATAATTATAGAAGATATCTTCATTATATAGTGTTAGTGAGAAAACAAGCAAACTCTAATTTTTCCACGTGTTCCCATGTACATAAATGTATTATTTATGTATGTATATAGTGATATGTATATGTGTTAAATTATGCACTTCACTGCTAATCATGATTGGTCCTGTGAAAGATTATGAGTCTGTATTTTTTGGAAATTTGACATTGAGTGAACATTTTATTTGTAATTAATAAAGGAAAATAAAATGTTTACGTGACAGCATATTACTAATGATTCTTTTGGGCGATCTTTTTTTTTTTCTTTTAATGACTACGTTACAGTACAGGTAAGAAGTTATGCTTAAAGCCAGAGTTGGAACAGAGGTATAAAGGAAAAAAAAACAATAAGAGAAATATCGAAAATTTATGTGGAGAAATAATTTTTAATTTAGTTGTGATTGATTTATAAGAAGCTGACCTCTAATTAGTCATTGAAATCATTAAAGCGGAGGCCATAAGAGAAATTGTCACAAAGAATGATTTGTTTGTTGTTCTGCTAGGATTAAATGTCAAGTGTAAGCTAGAATTTACCTAATATTCATGAGCCACTGTTGTCATGATATCAGAATAATTGACAACAATAATTAGGGTTAAAATCTTCTCAGTTTTTATCTAATTAGTATATGAAAAAAGACTTAAAATATAGCCTTGTTGTGCAGGGTTTTCATGCCATTTCTTATGATATCTGTAAAATAGCGAGAATTGTTGTTCTCAGAAAAGTGTGCTTAGATTTAACTGTATGAAATCCAGCAATTTTGCTGGATGCAGTTATTAATTCTAATTTATTACTTGTAAATGGCTTTTAGATATGCTAGAAACATAAACATAAAATCTGTGAACAAAAGTGGGTTCATTTCTTCCATTCCAGTCATTACACATTTTTTTCCCTGCATTTTTGCCCTGGCTATGACCTCTGTAAAATGCTGAATAGATGGAAATAGTAGACACCCTTGTCTCAATCCTGATCTCAGGGTGAGCTTTTCAACATTGCATCACTAATTATGATATTTGCTGCAGTTTTCTGAGTTTTTTCTTTTAACCGTAACTGGATGGTAAATTTGTCAAACGATTCCTGTGTATTTGTTGTGATCATGACATGATTTTGTCCTTTGTTTTGTTAAGGAGATTGAGTATGTTAGACCAGTAACAGTCCATTGGATTCACCTCAATTCATGCGTGGGGTATTATAATTGAAAGTGTGTTTGGATTCCATTTGTCAAACATAAGAATATTTTTAAAAATTTTGTCTTGATGCATATTAGCCATTGATTTTCTTTTATTCTAGTGTCCTTATTAGTTTAGTGTAAAGTTTATAGTGATCTTACTAACATTCTGTGGAGTGTTTTTACTGTTTTTATTCTGTGGAAGAGGTTGTGCATGTTTGGTATTCTTTGTGAAATGTATGTCAGAGTTCACAAAATCAGGGATTAGGCTGTGGAAACTTTGTAGGAAGGATTTTCACTATGGGCTTCAATTAATACACATAAGTATCCTTGAGACTTTCTGAATTTCTTATTTTGTAAGATGTGTTTTTTTTTTTTTTTTTGGAATTTTATCATTTTGTATAACTTCAAATATTATATAAGCATCACCAGCATCTTTAATGATGATCTACTCTACATTTCTGGAATTGAAATGCATGTCTTCTTTTTCTATCTTTTTTCCCATCAGTCTTGTCATGATTTATAATTTTTGAACCTTTTCAAAAAGAAAGCAATTAAAAATAAACTGACTTTTGGATTTGTTGATTTTACCTTTTTCTTCTGAGTTTCATTAACTGATTCTAATTTTATTATTTTATTTCAATTATCTTTTGGTTTACATTGACTCCCTTGTTCCCAAGTTTTGAGGTGGCTGTCAGACCTTAAATTTTCAGGATTTGGTCTATTGCTTTTAATGCTGAAATGTTTCTTTAGACTCATATTATGATGGGTACTACACATTTTTAGCAACTTTATTTTGTTATAGTTGACATAAAATTAACTACAGAACTTTGTAATAATATAACGTTTTGAGATATGTACATATTTGTGAAACCATCATCACAATTAATAGAATGAACCTATTCATTCTTCACCCAGGTTTCCAGGTTCACCTTTGGATTTACCCCTTCTGGTCCTGCCCGAGCCCTTCCCCATTTTTCATACTCTGAAAATTTTAATACAATCCTGATTTGCACAGACACTTTCATTTTTCATGGAAAGCATCAAGGAATAGAATGGCTGGATCCCATGATATTTGTATGTTTAAGATATTTTAGAAAATGTCAACCGTTTATAAACAGTAATTTTCCTTCTAGGGCTACAGTCAACAAAGCTACTCGTAAATGTTCATAAAAATTTGGTTAAAAAATGACAAGAGATCTATTTTTAAGTAAATTATATTTTATTCAAAGCATGAATATTATGGTTTATAGCATTTAAAGCTTTGCAACCAATCAGGTAGTTCTTATACATTAGCCGAAGATATGTCCAAGTTATATCACTAACGAAAAAAGAAAGTAAATTGTAGTTTGTTCCATACGTGTGTGCATTTGTATTACTATATCATATGTGCAAGTGAATGTGTATGTGTATATCTGTTCATATAAAACTTCACTGCTGATCATTATTACCTCCGTGAAGAGATATGATCTGCAATTTTGGAAATTTTACACCGAGCACCTGCTAAATTTTTAATTTGTAAAAGGAAATCAAAGAAATAGTCACATGAAGGGATATCACTAATGATGTAATTTTCTCCCTTTTAAAGTTGTACAGAATAGATGAGAAGTTATGCTTAAAGACAAACCTAAAAGTGAGACAGAGCAAATATTTAATTAGTAAATGAGATCAATAAACTGGAGGCCATAAGTAAACTTCTCAAAAAGAATGCTTTTTCATTTCCCTTGGATTAAACACCAAGTGTATTATCAAGTTCATTTTACATTCTGGGGCATCTATTCACAAGGATTCAGAAAATACGACAACAATAATCAGGGTTATAATGACTCTCAAATATTATCTAATAAGCATATTGAAAAAACATTTAAATATAACCTTTTTGTGTAGGTTTTTGTGCCATTTCTTAAAATGTGTATAAAAAAGAAAGAATTGCTATTCTCAGAAAAATGTGTTTATGCCTTTTCCCCCTCTTTGTGTTGCATTATTGCCCTGGCTATGACATCCAGAAAATGTTGAATAGATCTGGTGACAGTAGGCATTCTTCTGTCTTCTGATCTCAGGGGGAGGTTTTCCATATTTCTCCAATAGTTACAATATTTGCTGCAGCTTTCTAAGTTTTTAAAAATCATAAATTAGTAGTAAATTATGTCCAAAGGTTTTCTTTATCTTTAGTTGTGATAGTGATATGATTTTACTCCTTTGTTTGCCGATGTAGTTTGAGTTCAAAATGATAAGACAACAAAAATCTTCTCTTGGATGAAACACATTTTTTGAATAGGGTATTTTTCTTGATCTCTTTGTAAAACGAAAGCTTTACATTTTATTTATTTATTTTTGTTTGTTTTTTTGACATGAGGCATAAAAACCTTTGTAGATTCCCTATGTATAATGTCTTTATCAGCCTGGTCCAAAGTTAATAGGGGTCTCATAAAACATTTTGGGAGTGTTTTGACGTTATTTTTCTGTGGAAGAGGTTGTGCAAGATTGGTGGTTACATCTTTCTGAGTTACATGGAGAAGATAGGGATTCAGGCATCAGGACATTGAATTCATTTGTAAGAAGGTTCTCAGTACAGATGCATTTTATCTAATAAATACAGAATTACTGACATTTCCTAGTTTATCTGTTTTATGAGTGGTGTTTTTATTTTTATTGTTTTTTTAATATTACATGAAATTAAAATTTAGTGGCATAAACTTGATTGTAATATAATTATTGTGTCTCCAGAATCTATAGTGATGATCCCTTCTGTATGTCTGCTGGTGATGCTGGTGGTGCAGGTGGTGGTGTTCTTTTTTGATCAGTCTTGCCAGGGTTTATCTAACATATTTAACCTTAGGGAAAAATCCATTGAGTATTGTTGATTATTTAATATTTTTTAGTTTGATTAATTGATCATACTTTTAAGTTTTTATTTCAAGTTTTGGTTTATATTCCTCATTTATTTTCTAATTTTGTGTTTTATCAAGTCTTAAATTTTCAGTACATCCTCTTTTGCAATAATGGCATGAATTTTCCTTTATGCCCATGTGTTGATGCATCTACACAGTTTTTGATAACTTATTGAGCTATAATTGATTTAAAGTAAACTGTACAACTTTAAAAGAAACAGTACAAGTTCTAATATTTATATATTTAGGAAATCCCTACCACAAGCAAAATAATGTAAATGTCCATCCGCCCTCATCAAGTTTCTTTTTCGGCCATTGTATTTCTCCTTCCTGTTTCTACTTAAGCCCTTTCACCATTCACATGCTATTAGAAGTCTTCTTGCACAGAACTTCGTATTAACATATGCTTTGGGTATTTCTGCTTGTTTGTTTGTTTCGTATTGTCTTGGAAAAACATGAAGGAAAGAAATGACTGGATTACATGAGAGTTGTATATTTAATTTTTTCTAGAACATGTCAGTGTCTTGGGTTGTGAGTGTACTATTTTCCATCCTACCAGCAGTAAGAGTTGCGGTTGCTCTACCTCCTTGCCAGCAGTTGTTATAGTTAGTTCTTTTGTATCTCACCGTGACTGTAAATTACCAGGTCGTATGTCTTTCTGTCTCAGGTACCCCCAGTAAATGAAGAAAATAGATTGTTGGCCTGAAACTAACCCTTTCCCATGACATTTTGCATGTATACTTATGTTTTATTGCATGCTGAATTTTCTGTATGAAATACTTTAAAGATAATTGTATGCTCTGGATCATTTTATTTTTATCCTGGGAGTATTTTGTTTTTGCTTTCAGAGGTGGGGTGGGGTAGTTCATCTCATCTCAATCAGTGATTGAGTCCTTTGGAAGCTGGATGTCATGATTTGGAAAGAGTTTTCATTTTTAGTTTATATCAACACGAAGTAAATATAGCCTATGACGGATGTTGTGTCAATCTTTGGATTGTTTTCCAGATCTTCTCTGCCATGGTGATCCCTGAACTCAATGTGCGTCCCCTGATTAGGTGAGGCTGCTGAAATCCCTGGTCAGGTGCTTAACTTCTCATCTAAAACTTCCTACATAGCATCCTGGCTTCTCAGTCACCTCCTTTGAATTAGTATAAGCCTTGAGGGAAAATGAATATCACTTTGGGTCTTACCATCTGGACTTCTCTTCCAACTGAGATCCAGTCTCCTCCAATGCTTGCTTCCTTGGGTTTATGGTGCTTTCATACAATGTGTTTAATATCTACCCGCTCTCTTGGTTTTTCTTAGCAAGAAGGGTGGACGGAAATGTCTGGTTTGCCATTTAATGATAGCAGACAATACTACACATACTATTTTTTTGAAATATGTTTTTGGTTTTAGATGTTTCTCCTTCTATAGACAATTAATAATATTTGTATTAATAATATAAAAATATTTTATGGCAATAACCTACCCAAGCCGTGGAGCTTTTCTATCATAATTTGTTTAATGTACTCCAGTTAAATTTTTTCCTTTGATACTCTACATATTTCCCTAGTTCCCATCATGTACCAGGTATGAATTATATGGTAGAAGTACAGTCTATTAAAATCTAAGAATTAAGAATGGAATATATTGTAGACAGTATGTGTTTTGGTGATTTGTTATTATGCAGGCATAGCAACCAGAATATTACTTATACCACTTTGTATTATGTTCAGTCATTGTGAAGGGGCTAGCATATGATTCCTTTACTTATCTTGGTTTATTTAAAGTTAGGATCATATCACTTTGTGTAAAAAGTTGTATAACCACAACAGTGCAATTACTTTTGGTAAAGGATTTAAAACCCATTAAGTTAAATACACAAATCTTAACCTTATACTTTGATGAATTTTCACATATTTTCCCTCTACGTTTCTACTTACATTTTTGTTTCAAATGTTATTTTTCTTTTAATGAAATAATAGAAATAAAACACTCTTTAATATTTGTTCATTTTTTTTTTTGGAAAAACATATTTTACATGAGAAGTGATTTATATGTAGTATATATAAAAATCAATTAAGTAACAGGAAATATATAAACATAAGTGGATGTAACAAAATTTTAGGTGTATACATGGGCTTACTATTTAATCGTTTTGGTATTCAAGTAATTATGAAATGATAGTCTCTTTAATAAGTGGAATTAATAAAATGCACTAAGGATATACACAAAAATAATCATGAATTAGCAATTAGTGTATAAAATATGCTGAATACTTAGTGGAAATTAAATAACCAGATGCCCTATTTTTTTCTTGATACAAGATTATGGAAGATGTATAAAATGGTCTTGGATATTTAAAATTAATTTGGTATATTTAGCAAAGTTTTTTTTTTTTTTTTTTTTGTCGTTTTTTTGTGACCGGCACTCAGCCAGTGAGTGCACTGGTCATTCCTATATAGGATCCGAACCCGCGGCGGGAGCGTCGCCGCGCTCCCAGTGCAGCACTCTACCAAGTGCGCCACGGGCTCGGCCATATTTAGCAAAGTTTTAAATTTGCCTAGTCCTTTATATGGTAATTGCCTTTTTACCACTGTGTCTGACAGACCTTGTTAAATGTGTGCATAAAAGTGTGGATACAAAAAGGCAAAACAAATATTTTTTAAATAACATATACTGTGTTAATACAATGAATACTATGTAACTTTTACAACCAGTTAGGTAGATCTAATATACTTGCAAAAGCAATCACAAGGAAATAAAAAGGGAAGCAAACTACTTTATTTCACTCATGTGCATGAGTGTATAAATGTATTACATATGTAAATATTTTTGTATGTATCTTGCTTAAAAATACACCCCACTGCTAATCATGGTTCCTTCTGTGAAGGAATATACAGTTACATTATTTTTTAAAAAATTTTACATTGAGTACATGACAGGTTGATAATTAGTAAGAGAAAAATCAAAGAAATATGATATAAAGGCACATCCCTAGTGATATTTTTGGAGGATCTACTGTTTTCTTTTTTTTCATTTTTTTTTTCCTGGTAAGATAGTACAGAACAGGTAAGACACTAACATTTAAAGCCAGAAACAGTAAAGTGTTAAAAAAAAAGAAATAAGAAAATACATAAAGAATTTATGTAGAAAAAGAATATAATTTAATAGTGAAACATTTAGAAGTAGCTGATCTCTAATTAGTCAGCAAGATCATTAACCTAGTGGCCAAAAGTAAAATTGTCACAATGAGTGCCCTTTTATTTGTTCCACTAGGATTAAATATTAAGTATGTTTTTGTGCAGTTTATCATACATTTAGAAGCATCTGTTCCCATGATAATAGAAAAAAATGGTAACAGGAATCTGGGTAGAATGACTTTTGAATTTTGGCTGATGAATACCTAGAAAAAAATGTTTAAATTAAGAACTTGTATGATTTTTGTGCCATTTCTTATGATGTGTGTTAAAAAATTTAAATAAGAATTGCTATTCCTAGAAAAAATATGTTAAGGTTTAACTCTGTGAATTTCAGCGTTTTTGCTAATTTCACTTCAAAATTCTACTGTATTACCTATAGATCGCTTTTTAATAGCCTGAAAACATAATCATTCAATCTGTGAGTAAAGGGGGTTTCATTTTGTTCTTTCCAATGTTTATGCATTTTGTTATTTTTCTTGCATTATTGTCCTGGCTATGTAACCTACCTAAAATTCTGTATGGAACTGGTTATAGTAGGCATTCTTATCTCTATAATCTCAGGGGGAAGGTTTTCAATATTTCACCACTAATTATGATATTTACTTAAGTTTGGTAATTTTTTAAAAAAATTATAACAGAATGGTAAATTTGTCATATGGTTTCCCTGTATCTATTATGATGGTGATATAACTCTCTCCTTTGCTTTATTAAAGTAGTTTCTTTCCAAAATGCTAATCCAGCAATAATTCGTGCTTGCATTCTACCCAGTTTATTCATGATCTTATATCATTGAAGCTTTTGTTTCTGTTTGTCAAACATAAGTCGTTTCTGGTTTATTTGGGGGGGGGCGGGAGGAGATGGGGGGCGGGAGGAGATGTTGGTTGGGCAGTGTGCTTTCGTGAGGAATATAAATATTTGAATTTATTTTCTTATAATGTACTTGTCATTGTGACATAAAATTTATAAAGGTCACATGAAACATCTGGGCAGGGTTTCTACAGTTTTTATAATGTGGAAGAGTTTCTAAAAGATTGTTCTTATTTTATTTTCATCATATAGAAAATTTATGATTTCAGGCATAGAATTCATTTGTATTTCATTTGTAAAAGTATTTTTCAATATAGTGGCAATTTTTTTATGAGCTGCAGGGCAATTGAGATTTCCTAGTTTTGTGATTTGTCGAGCTCTGTTTTTCTTGGAACTTTCTCATTGTGTGTAATATCATATTTTTTAGTATAAATGTTCCTATATAATTATGTATATGCATCCAGGATGTTGTGTGAGGATTTCCTTTACATTGCTGATATAAATTATTCAGATTTTTTTCTTTGATCAGTCTTGCTAGGGACTTATCAATTTTTTTAATCCTTTATGAAAATAAAATTTTTTAGATGATTTGTTCTTTTTAATTTAAAATTAATATCTCTTTCTAATCTTATATTGTTCTACTTGCCTTTGCTTCTGTCTTAGGTTTCCCATCCGTCTGCTTACATTACCCATCTGCTCTTGCTTGTTGTCCACTTTTTCCATTGGAACCCTTAACGTATTAGTTATAGTTATTTAAAATTTCCAATCTGAGCATTCCAAAATATCTGCCATATCTGGATTTATTTTGATGCTTTTGATGCTGACTCTTCAAACTGTTATTTTATTTTATTTCTGACCTTTTAACGTGCCTTGTAATGTTTAGTTGAAAGCCCAACATAAGGTATTGGGTATAAGGAACTGAGGTAAATAAGTCTTTAGTGTAAGGTGTTATGTTTTTATCTGGCTGAGTGTTAGACTGCATCTACTGTTAGTTGTAGCTGTAGGTGTCATAGGTCAAAAATTTTTCCAGGGTCCTTGTTTGGACTCCCTGTTGTCTTTTAGTTTCCCTAGAGACTTAGATAAGGTTTGAGATGTGCAGTTCTTTGCATTGTAATACCCTTGGTACTAGCTGCAGCGGTGGCCTTCTGCTCCTGGGCTTTTGCTTCAGCAAGCTGTGACTCTGTGTTTTCCTCTCTTCAGTACTTGGGGCAGCGTTTCACACTGTAACATCATCAGTTGTGAAATGGATTAAGAAGAGTTAATTTCCAGTTTGTTCAGCTCTTTTCTTGTTGTGAGGATGAGAGTGACACCTTCCAAGCACCTTACATGTCTCCTAGGAACTAGAGGTTTTGTCTCATTTCTGCCAATTTTTAATATTAAATTACTGCTTTTTGTTCAATACCTTGAGATATATTATCAGATTACAAATATCCAGGATTTCCATTTTGCATTTATTGCTATAGATGTCCCTTTAGGGCATATACTGGTTCATCTTACTCTTTATAACAGATTCATTGGAATATAATTGTATTTCAATAAAATTTTCAACTTCAAATAATACAAGCTTCATATGTGTGTATGCAAGCGTACTTCAAAAAGTTCAGGAAAACTACAATGAAGAGATTACAGGAATCTTTTCATGAACTTTTGGAAGTACTCTCTCATGTATAAATAAGTATATAGATATGTACACACATACATATGTACATTTATTTGTGAAACCATCAATAAAAGCCAGGCCATGTGTGTATTCATCCCTCTACTTCAGTTTCATTGTGCAATTTTATATTTCCTGCTCCTCCTCCTGCCATAACCCTGTCCTTCTCATATAAGGTGTACCCTGTCTACAAGTGTTTGTGTGATGGATGTTTTTATTTTATTGTATAAACATGAAGACATGGTGTGGCTATTTTAGAAAATTTTAATGTTTTTGCATATTTTTGTGTATTTTATACTCTACATAGATTACTAGCAGTGTATGAGATTTACATTTGTTCTCTATTCTTGTTACCACTTGTTATGGTCATTATTTTAAAATGCAGATAGGTGTTCAGTGCTATATAGTGTCACCCTACTTAGTATCTTGGGTCTTCAATATCCTCCTTTGAGTTAGGACACTATGGGGAGGGAGGGGTATTAAATTTGGAAAATGTCACTGGGACTTTTCATCTTGTGATAATCCTAGATTCACTTGCAAATGTAGAACTGATACAGAGACATCCCAAGAATCCTTTATCCACTTCCAGCCAGTTTTATCATCTTGCAGTGCCATAGTGCAATATTCCGCCCAGGGTATTAACACTGATCCAGCCAGGTTGAAGTATGTTTGAATCGTCTGAAGCATCTTCGTGTTGCACTTTACAAATCCACCCACGTCCCACCACTCCAGCCCCCACCTCCCTGCCATCCCTGATTTCCAGCAACCAATAATCTGTTCATCATATATGTATGTGTGTGTGCATGTGTATACATGAGTGATTCATTTCAGCAATGCTGTATAATAGAATAATACTGTATGTCAGCTTGGTATTTCTTTTACTTCACTGCGTAATTTGCTGGAGATTTATGCAGGTTTTTGCATGTATCAGTAGATTGTTCCTTCTTCTTGCTAAATAGTACTTCCTGATATGGCTGTACCACATTTAGTTTAACCATTTACACTTCTATGGACTTCAGGTTGTTTCAGGTTTAGGCAATACAGATAAATCTACTATGTAATTAAGACAAATAAATAAGGAATAGAAGAAAAAAAGAGATAAATAGAGAATAGAATAGTGATTACCAAAGCCCGGGAAAGTGAGTGGATGGGGGGCCCGGGGAAAGGTTGGTAGGCCAGTAGAAAGTTAGAAAGTTACAGTTACATAGAAGAATAAGTTCTGGTGCTCTAGGGTGACAATAGCTAATAATATTGTATTGTATATCTCAAGATAGCCAGAAAAGAGGATCTTGAATGTTATATGTACAAAGAAATGATAACTGTTTAGATGATAGATATGCTAATTATTCTGATTAGACATTATAGAATATATGCATGTATTGAAACAAAAAAATGTACCCCATAAATATATACAATGAAAACAATAAACTTAAAAAAATTCAAAATTTAAAAAATTTGCAATGAACATGTAAGTTTCCACGTGAACAAAAGTCTTCATTTCTCTTGGATAAATGCCCTAGACTGCAATTGCTGTATTGTATGATATTTGCAAGTTTAGTTTCTTTATTTTTAAAGAACCTAACTGTTTTCCATAATGAGACATTTTACATTCCCACAGCAATGTGTGAGTGATCTGGACTGCCTACAGCCTTCTCAGTCTTTGGTGAGGTCACTATTTGAAAAAAAAAGTAGTAAATCTGATATACGTGTAATGATGGCTCACTGTGGTTTTCATTTGCATTTATCTGGTGGTTGTGATGTTGAGCATCCTTTCAATTTCTATTTCTTTTTACATTTTTTTTCTTACCACGTTATTGTATTGGTTATGAGATACAGAGCTGATTGTCACCACTTGTGCCCAAGATGCGATGGCCAGTAGCATCCTTTCATTTTCATTTGCAATCTGTACAGCCTCTTTAGTGAAGTTTCTGTTTATGTCTTTTTCTCATTTTCAAATTGGATTGTTCCTTTTATACTGTCGAGCTTTGAGAGTTCTTTATATATTCTAGATAGAAGTCTGTTTTGGGCATATGGCATGAAAATATTTTCTTCCAGTCTGCAGTTTGTCTTTTCATGTTTTTAGCACAGGATAAAACTGTTTGAATAGCAAAAGTCTTCAGTTTTCTTGGAGCCTAATTTCTCAGTGTTTCCCTTATGTTTCATGCTTTTGGTATCAAGCCTAAGGATTCTTTCTTTTGCGTTATTCCAGAGATTTCCTTTTCTTATTTAATTACGTTTTACAGTTAAATCTATGATCCATTATGAGTGAATTTCTGTATGAGCTGTGAGGTTTAGATCAAGGTTCATGTATTTGCTTCTGGATATCTTATTGTTCCAGAACTATTTGTTGAAAGATTATGCTTTCCTCTGTTGATTTCCCATTCCAGCTTGATTGGAAATCAGCTGGCCTTGCTGTGGGGACATTTTGGGTTGTCCTTCCATTCTGTTGATCTATGTTTATCCATTCACCAGTACCTCACTTTGTTGATTGCTGTAGCTATACAATACATTTTGAAATTGAGTGCTGTGATTCCTATAACTTTATTTTTAATTTGAAATTTATCTATTCTCATTTCTTTGCATTTGCATTTTTATTGGAACTATCCTATCTGCATGTAAAAAGAAAAATCTTGTTATGGTTTTGTTAGGAATTTACTAAACCAATATATCAATTTGAGGGAATTGTAATGTTACTGTGTTCAGTCTTCTCATCAGCAAACATGGTACGTCTCTGCATTTGTTTAGATCTACTTTGATTATTTTTTATCAGCATCATGAAGTTTTCAACATATAAGGCCTACTCATGATTCATCTGATTTATACAAAAGTGCTTTATTTTTTCAGCAATCATAAATTTTATTGTATTTTTAAAAGCAGTGTATATTCATTGCTAGTATACATAAATAGAGTTGATTATGTAAGCTTGTCTTGTCCTGCGCCCTTGATGAATTGAGTCATTACTTCTATGAGGTTATTTTTAGGTTCCTTATGATTTTCTATATAAACATCATGCCCTCTGCAAATAGGGCCAATTTTATGTATGCCTATTACACCTTTTTTGTTCCTTTACCACCCTAACTTACCTTCCATCACTGTGTTGCATAAGAGTGAAGAGAGTACACGTTCCCTCCCTGTTTCCTAAGGGGAAAGCATTCAGTTTTTCACAATTAAGCATAATGTTAGCTATGGGTTTTTCTAGATGCTCTTTATAAAGTCTCAAAAGTTTTTCTCTGCTCCTGTTTTCATGAGGGCATTTAAAAAATTATAAACAGGTTTTGATTTTTTGTTAATTGTTTTTCTTCATCAATTGATACAATAATATTCACTTGGTTAGAGGGTGATGTTATCACACCAAGGTTAAGGGTTTGAATCCCCATGCTGGCCAGGCACAGAAAAATAAATAAATAAATTGTTAATACAAAAATTCGGTAAACAAAGAAAGAATTGGGCACATATTATATTCTGCTTTTCCACAAATAAAATATTAGATTTAGATTCCCTAATGAAATAATACATTTCCTTTAAATGGCTTACTGGTTAGCTGTGTTGCTTAGAACATGACATTGTAACGCCAAGGTCAAGGCTTTGGATCCCTGTAACAGCCAGTTGCCAAAAAAAAAAAAATATATATATATATATGTATATCATATATATATATATATATATGTATATCATATATATATATATATATATATGTATATATATATATATGATATACATGTGATTTTTATTTTTCTTTAGCCCGTTATTATGGTAGATTACATTCATTGGTTTTCAAATATGGACTCAACCTGGTGTCACTGGTATTAATGCTGCTTGGTCATAGTTTATAATATTTTTATATATGGCTGGATTCTTTTTGCTAATATTTCATTAAGGATTTTGTGTCTATATTCAAGGGATATTAGTCTGTATTTTTTATTTTTCTCTAATGTTTCTCTCTGCTTTTATCAAAGTAAAGGTGGTTTCATTAAATGAATTGAGAAGTGTTTCATTTTTTCTTTATTCATTTTCTATTTCTGTTTTCTGTTTTAAATTTTGAAATGTTGCGTTTGCATCTATTTGAGTGGATATTCTGATTTTCCTTGATAATTCCTCTTTGACTCATGGGTTACGTATAAAGTATATTGTTCACATTGCAAAGTTTTGGAGTTTTTCCTTTATGTTTCGGTGGGTTCAGCTTGCTTAGATTGTGATGGGAGAACAAACTCTGTATGATTTCTGTTCTTTTAAATTTGTTGAGATTTGTTTTCTGTCCCAGGATATGTTCCTTCTTGGTGTATGTTTTGTAGAGATTTGAAAAATATGGAATTTTGCTGCTGTTGAGAGAAGTGTTCAATTATTATCAATTAGAACCTGTTGGTTGACAGTGTTGTGGAGATATTCTGTATTATTGCTGAATCTGCCCAGTTGTTCTATGAATTATTGTGAAAGGGGAGCAGTAATCTCTAGATTCTTCTATTTCTCCCATTAGGTCTATCAGTTTAGTTCACATACTTTGCGGATAGGTTATTTAGGGTGTATGCACTTAGGATGGCTGTGTCTAATTACTGAATTAAACTTTCAATCCTTATATAATGCTCTTTGTTTCTGAGAATTTTCTTTGCTCTGAATTCTGTTATCTGACATTAAGATAGCTGTTTTCTGCTGGCTTTTGTTTATCATTGGCATGATACATATTTTCTCATCTTTTACTTTCAGTCTGCCTCTATCATTGTATTTAAAGTGTTTTTTGTAGACATCCAATAGTGGAGGAATGTTGTTTTAATCTACTGTGCCAGTGTCTGTCTTGTAAATGTTATGTGTGCACCATTTACATTTATGTTATTATTAATGTGTTATTGCTCTAGTCTGCCATCTATTTATTTTTCTCTTCGTTGTCTCTTTTTTTTTTTTTTCACTGTTTTCCGTTTTCTGCCTTCCTTTAAGCTGTTTTAAAAGTCATTCTTAGTCAGTTCGGGCAGCCATAACCAAATACCGTAGACTAGGTGCCTTACGCAACAGAACTTTACTTCTCAGAGTTCTGGAGGCTGGGAAGCCAAGATCTAAGAGCCACCATGGCTGGATTCTGGTGAGGGCTCTCTTCCTGGCTTGCAGAGAACTGCCTTCTCACTGTTTCAGAAAGAGAAGGAAAGAGAGAGAGAGTACACACTTTCTGGTGCCACTTTTTATAAGCACAAATAATCCCATCATGAGGACCCCACCCTCATGCCCTTATCTAAACTTATCTGCCTGAGGCCCCATCTCCAAATACCATCACATTGGGGGTTAGGACTTCAGCATATTAATTTGGGGGACACACAAACATTCAATCCATAGTACTTATTAATCTCCATCAGGCCGCTTCTGACACCACTCCAGCAAGGAGAGAAGAGGAACTTTATGATTTCCCAGGGAGAATGGTAATCAAGGCTCCCCTTATCCTATCCAGGTACAGATGCATTAACTGAATGTTGTGTGGCATGCTCTTTATTTTTATCCTTCCAGGGTGAATGTCCCAGCTCTCTATTGAGACATCCATGACAACATTGGGGGCAGTTTGAGGTGACTGCTTACAGCCCAGAAAGTGTGAATTCTAGATTCTCAATTGGCTTTTGCTGGCATGTGTGAGGATAGTGTTTGGCTGTCGTTATGTGTCTGTTGTCTAAAAGTTTTCAGGCATGGGTGAGGATAGAGTTTGGCTGTAGTCATGTGGCTACTGTCTAAAAGTGTTCCGTAATGTCAGACTGTCCTTTTTCTTGCACTTTGTTTCAGAAAGCAAGCCTTGTTGTTTTTTTGTTTATTTTTTTTTGTCACACACTCTGGCATTTTTTGGGTTGCCGGAATCTTCAGCTACAGATCTGCGATGTATAAGGCAAAATTAAACCAAACCAAAACAAAATGAAGAAATAGAAACAAACAGACAGCAATAGGGAAAATACGGAAAAATATCGAAAAATACGGAAAATATCATCATGATGTTTAATGGGGTCATAAGCTCCCTAACAAATCTCACATCGTATCTCCACCTGTCCAAGCCTTCTCATGTTTGTTTTATATATAACATCAACATTTTTAGTGTTACCTAGAGCAAAAAATAGGAAAGGTGTGTCTACTCCATTTTCTCACACACAGACATTCAAGAATATTCTTAGACAATGATCTTAATAAACAGTGGATTTCTTTCTGCCCATCGTTTCTTTAATTTCTTTCAAACTAATTATTTCGTTCATCCCATAAATATTCATTCAGTTCCCATCGTGTTTCTGGTGTGGATTATGTGCTGCATTTTTATTATTGAGAGAGCCCTGTGGGAAAGCAAACAATTAAATGTGGAATATATAATAGCAGATAAATTTTGTGGTAATTTTTTATGTAGTAATAGTAACTAGTATATTAATGTATATTTTTGTGTTACTTTTAGTGGTTTCTCAAGGGATTGATGTTTGAATTCTTTACCTTTTATTTTCTACCTAGAGTTACATAGTATTGCTTCTTGTAGTATACAGTACTGTTGTGCTTTGGCAAAATTTGTTTTAAGTGTAAAATTATTTACATAAATATAATACACAAGTATTAGGTACAATGCAATATATTAAACGTAAGTAAAAGCAATGATGGTTTATGAATGTATGTAATACTATCTATATATGATTCATATGTGTGTATATATATAAATGTATATAGACTTCATATATAATAATTTCAGTAATCAAATAATTATGAACTGATAGAGTTCTTAAAAGTGGGATTAGTATTACCCTTCAAAGGATATACAAAAATAAATTTAAATGGGCAACTGCCTATTAGTTAGGCTCTATACTTAGTATAAATTACCTTAGTATAAATTAACCTTCAGTAATACATAATAATTCACCTTCCAGAACTATACGTGACACAGCAATAAAGTATGGGCCCCAAAATTCAAAACTATTTTTTGATACATTGTGCCGTGTCTATACTATGAGTACTATGAAGCTTTTAAAACCAAATAGGTGTATGTTAAGTACTTTCAAAAATACATTCTCAAGGTATGTTGCTAATATGGGAAGCAAATTGTAATTTACATAGAGATATGTGTACAATTAGTAAATATATTACTCATGTAAATATATGTATATGTTTACACCAGTTTAATATGCATACTTTATAGCTAATCATAATTACTTCCTAAAACAGTTATGTATCACAGGTTTTGAAACTTTTACACTGAACAGATGTCATACTTATATACATAATAAACTATATATATAATAACATATATAAAAGCACCATGGTGATGACATTTCCTAATTTTTTAAAAACCTGAACTTTGCTTTGTTATGTTAATGTAGTACAGAATGAGATAGGAAGTTAGGCAAAAGTTAGAGGATTCAGAAAAGGAAAAAAAGGAGTTAGAAGGGAAAAATAATAAAAATAAGAACAAATTTAATTGAATTGTAAAGTTGAACTTCCAGTCAGTAAGATCATGAGACGAGGGGCCATTTGTGAAATGGTCACAAAGAATCATCTTTTTATTGTTCCACTAGAATTATACACTGTCAAATGTATAGTAAACTTTCTCATATTTCAGGGTCTCAGTTACCACGATAGCAGAAAAAATGACAACAATAATAAGGGTTAAAACCCTGTCAAGTTTTGTTCGGAAAAAGCAATAAAAATGTGACCTTGTAGTGTAGGGTTTTCTACCATTTCCTATGATGTGTAAAAACAGGTTAGTAACAATTGCTGCTCTTGGAAATATGAGCTAATATTTAACTTTATTTAATCAGACAGTCTTGCTAAATTTACCGATTGATTCCACTGTGTGACCTCAGGGAGAAGTTTCAATATTTCACGACTAAGTTTATTTGCTGCAGTTTTTGTGTTGTGTGTTTTCTGTGATTGGATGCTAAATTTGGCCATATTGTTTCTCTACTGTGATAGTGACAGTGACATAATGTTGCCCTTTGTGTGTTATAGTTGTCTGATACCAAAATTTTTATCTGATTTGAATGTATTCTTGGATATACCCATAATGATTATGGTACATGAATAGTGGAAGTACCCTTGGGTACTGTTTGTCAAACATAAGTTGTGTTTTGGGAGAGGAGTGATTGGGTGTTGGGAAGTGCTAGGGATTTGATGGATGCACACCATTGAATTTCATTTTTCTTATCATTTTGACGTAAAGTTGATATGGTTCTCACAATGCATTTGTGGGTAGCACTTTTACAGTTTCTTTTATGTGGAAAGCCTTGTGCAAATATGATGTTATTTCTTTTACTGTTATATGGATAAGATCATGACTTCAGACACCATGCTGTATGCATTACTGTTCAAGGTTTGTGTGTGTGTTTGTGTATGTATATGTATATGTATTTATATATATTTATTTATTTGGATGGGGATGAAGGAAAAGGATGGCTGGATCACATGGTGGGTGAACCTTTATGTTATATCAGAATATGTCAAAGACTTTTGCAAAGTGATTGTACCATTTTATATCCTACCAACAGTCTCAATTTCTCTGTACTCTTATCAGCACTTGTAATGGCCATTGTTTTTTACTGTGTCTCATCTAATAAGTGTGTGGTGGTATCTCACCATTTATCTAAATTGCATAGGTATAATCAAGTCATAGTTCTTTCTTTCCCATGCGTGTCCAGTAAATGGAAAAATTAATTAGCATGGGGAGAGACATTTAAGGGTGACTCTTTGGAGCCTGGTCCTCACCGGGTCTAGGTTCACTACAGAGTCTCTGCTGGTGTGGATGACGATGGTGTTTGTCTGGCATAGAGCACTTACTGTCTACAAGCTTTCTGTCTCTTTTATCTGTGACTTTCCTAGTCCTTGGTTTAGAGAGAACAGGCTTTAAAGGCTTTTATTAGCACGTTTCGGTGTTTTCGGGTTGTTGGATTTTTATGCTCCAGGTCTTGGATTTATGAGGCAAAAACAAGACAAAACAAAAGACTGTGGAAACACCACGTTGTTTCCTGAGTTTTGAGGATCCTAGTCAGTCTTCCCTATTTTTTCCACCTTTTTATGTTCACTGTATATAATATCCAGGGATTTAAGTTGGACTTAGGGGAAGAAATAGGGAAAATATTCCATCTTTCTGAAAGCAGACATCAACATCTTTTTTTCTTTTTACCAAATGATCTTTATGAAGAAGCAGTGGATCTTTTTAATTTTTCAATTTTTTTTGGCAGTGATTTGCTTAATTTCTTTCATTGTAGTTAATTTATTCCTCCCATAAGTATTTCTTCAATTTCAAATGTGAGCCAAGTTCAGATGATATGGTATAGTTACACTGTTGAGCTAGAAAGCCTAATGAAAAAACAGACAACTGTATATAGATTATATTATAGAAAATAAATTTTGTGATAATTTGTTATCCTGTGATAGTAACTAGAATATTATGTATACATTTTTGTGGTGTGTTTAGTGATTCCTCAGGGACTGAATGATATTAAATTCTTTACTTTCCTCATCGTCATAGAATTAGGTGGTGTCACGTCCTGAGTATGTACCCTTACTACACTACAATTCTATTTATTTCCACTTTCCTTTGAGTTCTTGCTTTATAGTTTAGATCAGTAGCAACGTTTATCATTTTTGTTTTAAAGAGGCAAATATCTCTTAAATAAATTTTAAATAAATTTTATATTTATCCACTTATTTTCCCCATCCAGTGTTCTTCTCGCCTTCTTGTAGTCCTGTAGTTTTTGGTTTCCATCAGGTGTCATTTCCTTTCAGCCTGAAGAACTTTCTTGCTACTTGTTGAATTCTGTCACCCAAAAGTGTCCTACACCTCCCATTACCTCAGAATGTGACCTTATTTGGAAATAGGGTCTTTGCAAGATGTGGTTAAGATAAGGTTGTTAGGATGAGCCCTAATCCGATTTGAATGGTGTCTTTGCAAAAAGGGAAAATCTGGACACAGATGCAGATATGCAGAGAGGAAAGTCTATGTGAAGATACATGCAGGGGGATAACATGTGAAGATGGAGGATTGGGGTGATTCAGCTGCAAGCCAAAGAATGTCAAAGATCGCTGGCAAACACCATGAAACTCAAAAGAAGCAAGGAAGGAGTCTGCTACAGGTTTCAAACAGAGCGTGGCCTTGTAGACACCATGATTTCACACTTCCAGCCACCAGAAGTATGAGACAAAAAATTCCTGTTTTTTTTTTTTTTTTTTTTTTTAAATGCCATCTAATTGTAAGCCTCCTAGTTAGTGGGACTTTATCATGGCAGCCCTAAGAAACTAATACATTCCTGTAGTATTGCTTAAGGTTTGACTAGCAACAAATTTTCTCAGTTTTGCTTATCTGCATGTGACTTACTTCACTTGTAGTTCGGAAGGACAATTTTGTTGGATATTGAATTCTGGTTTTAAAATTCTGTGTCATCTTTCAGCATATGAAAAATAGTGTTTTATTTTCCAAATCTCCGTGGATTGTGTGGACAATGCAGGCAACATTTAAGTCATCATTTTCAGGTAGGTAGTGTATCTATTAAAGGTTTTGGTGATATACGTTTGTTCAATTTATTAAAATACTTTATTTTTTATAGGGGTGCCAAGTATATAGTTTGCTAATGAACTATTTCAAATCTTCGCTAGCTATGTTGTAAACAAGCATGATTCCATTTGTGTAAAAAAGGTTAATTTTTGATCAACAATAGAAAAAGAAAGAAAAACAGAGATAAGCTGCATGAAAACTACCATAACCAAAAGAGGACCAATATTTTTCTTATTAAAATACATACATGTATCTGTACTGTTCGTATACAAATTAAAATATTTTCATCACAAATATAAAATAGCCGAACTTTTTTATTATTATTTCCCATCCTGTGGTAATGTTGATATGAATGTAATAATGTATAACAGCCAAAATCTTCAGATAAAGAATAATGAAAAGACACTGTATTAACTATATCAAAATATTTATATCTATCATAATTTTAATAAATACAATGTATTGTACAAGCAAAGTAATTTATATAAAACAGCATATAGTATGTATGAAAATCTGGTACAAGGAAATATATAAAACAAAAAAAAAGTCAGGTGTAGATATTTGTAAATATGTATGTTTTTACCTGTAATGTATAATAATATTGTTTCATAACTTAAATTATGAAACAATAGAAAATGGGATCAATAGTGTGTATCCAATAGTAGATGAATAATAAATATATATGGACAATTTCTACCTTAAGTATGCTTAATACCTTGTGTAAGTTATTTAAGTAACAATATATTCTTTTAAAATCTTGATACCAGCTGATCAAAAGAGGATATAATGGTAATGGGCTTTTGGAGTGTAATTTGTCATTTTCTTTAAAAGTTTATGAATTTACATGCCGTTTGACACAGTAATTCACCTTCTAGGACTGTATCTGACAAAGCTCCTCACTCATGTGCATTAGAGTATGGGCACAAAAAAGTCAAAACAGGTATTTTTTGATAAATTATGCTGTGTCCATACCAAGAATACTATGAAGCTTCTACAACAAATCAAGTAGATATAAAATACTTAATAGAGGACATCAAAATTCCAATGACATTTTACTCTGAAATGGAAAAAAAAAAAAAACTATCCTTACATTTATATGGAATAACAAGGGACCATGCATAGCCAAAGCCATTCTGAGCAAAAAAACTAAAGCTGGAGGCATAACACTACCTGGCTTTAAACTATACTACAAAGCTATAATAACCCAAACAGCATGGTACTGGCATGAAAACAGACACACGGATCAATGGAATAGAATAGAGAATCCAGAAATCAACCCATACACCTACAGCCATCTGATCTTTGACAAAGGCACCAAGTCTATACACTGGCGAAGAGACTGCCTCTTCAGCAAATGGTGCTTGGGTAACTGGATATCCGTATGCAGGAGAATGAAACTAGACCCATACATCATACCATATAGAAAAATCAACTCAAAATGGATTAAAGAATTAAATATACACCCTGAAACAATAAAACTTCTTAAAGAAAACAGAGGGGAAACACTCCAGGAAGCAGGACAAGGTACAGACTTCATGAATATAACCCCAAAAGGATGGGTGACCAAAGGAAAAATAAACAAATGAGATTATATCAAACTAAAAAGCTTCTAATCTGTAAAATAAACAATTAACAGTGTGAAAAGCCAAACAACAGAGTGGGAGAAAATATTTGCAAAATATACATCTGACAGAGGATTAATATTCAGAATATACAAGGACCTCAAACAACGTTACAGCAAAAAAGCAAGTAACCCAATTAAAAAATGGGCAAAGGAGCTAAATAGGCCTTTCTCATAGGAAGATATATGAGTGGCCAATAGACACATGAAAAGATGTTCAACATCACTCAGCATTTGGGAAATGCAAATCAAAACCTCACTGAGATACCATCTCACCCCATTAGGATGGCTAATATCCAAAAGACTGTGAATGATAAATGCTGGCAAGGTGACGGAGAAAAAGGGACTCTCATACATTCTTGTTGGGAATGCAAAATGGTGCAGCCTCTACAGAAAATGGTATGGAGGTTCCTCAATCAATTGCAGATAGATCTACCATATGACCCAGCTGTCCCACTGCTGAGAATATTCCCAGAGGAGTGGAAATCATCATGTCGAAGGCATCCCTGTACTCCAGTGTTCATTGTAGCACTATTTACAATAGCCAAGAGTTGGAACCAGCTCAAATGTCCATCATCAGATGATGGATATGGAAAAAGTGGTATATCTACACAATGGAATGCTACTCTGCTGTAAAAATAGAGTGAAAGACTGCCATTCTCAACAGCATGGATGGAATTAGAGAAAATTATATAAAGAGAAACAAGTCAGGCACAGAAAAAGAAATACCACATGTTCTCACTTATTTGTGGGAGCGAAAAATATATAAATAAATACACAATCTAATGGGGGTGTAGGGAAGAAGACACAAAAATCCCAATTCCTTGAAATTGTTAAGATAAGAGATTAGATATGAGGTTGATGGGAGGGAGCAGAAGTGGGAAGGAGAAGGGAGGATTCGGAAAAGGGACACAAAAAACAATCACATTGTGTATTGATAAAATAAAATGAAATTTTAAAAAATAAAGAAATAAAAATAAAAAATGAACAAAAAAAATGTGGGAAGAATTGATTGCCCTAAAAAACCCAAATCTTCCATTAGTAAATATTGCTCACCATTCCAGTTATTCATATCTCCATGAATTCCTCTCAATAATTTCCTGTAGTTTGCTGTGTGATGATCTTGTCCAGCTTTCATTAAAATTTTACTGAGGAGTTTGACAAACTTTAATGCAGTTGTAAATGGTATTTTTAAGAAAATTAATTTAATTTTTTGTTGCTGGTATTAGGAATTGCAGTTAAAATCTGTTTTTAACCAGGTAACCAGTAATGTGCTATATATTCACTCATTAATTCTAATATGTAACATATAGATTGACGTTACTCTAGAAATATACACATTCAATATGTGAATAAGGGCAGTTTCATTTCTTCCTTTCCAATCCTTATGTTTTTCTTTTTCTTTTTCTTGTATTATTGCCCTAAATAAATATTGAGTAGAACTGATGATAGTAGGAATCCTTTTCTCATTCCTGATCACAGAGAAGATGTGCCTATTTCATCACTGATTATCACTGATTATGATACTTGCTGCAGCTTTATGGTTTTTTCCTCATCCTAAGTGGGAGATAAGTTGTGTCAATGTTTTGCATCTATTGTAATAATCATAACATTATTATATATCTCTTTGTTTTATGGAAGTCATTTGATTTCAAAGTGTTAATCCAACAAGAATCAATTCTGGGATAAAATCTAAGGTTTTCATGGTGTATCAGACTTGATATAACTTTGGATTCAGTTTGTTAAACTAACTTTTTTGTTTTATTTGGTCATGAAAGATATAACCCTATCATTTTCCTTTTATGTAGTCAGTTCAGTGTAAAGTTAAAAGATTTGGAGGCGATGCCTGCTGTTTCTATTCTCTGCAGTGTCTTGTGTAAGATGAGTGTCATGTATTTCTCAACTGTAGGGAAAATTCACCAATTCCACGACCAGAGCTCGGGACTCACTTGAGGAAGGTTTTCCATCATAGGCGTAATTTATTTAACAAACTTAAGACTATGCAGACCTTCTCAGTTTTGTTTTTCATTAAGGTGGGTTTACTTGGAGTTCTACATTTCATAGAATTTCAAATTTATTGGCATGTAAATGCTTATATTTTGTCTGTTTCCAGATTCTGTAGTGATATTTCTTTTGTAAATAATGTGTTTCTTCCATTTTTGATAAATGGATTCTTTAATCATAAGACAGTGTTCTCTACTTCTAGTTACCTTCCTTTCCGGAAAGTCTAATTTGTTTGGCATTACTCTACCAGTTCCGGTTGTCTTATGCTTAATTTTACGTGGTATATTATCGTCTGTACTGTTACTTTCAACCTTACTGTGCCTTTCCATATAATTGCCTCTCATTTAGCATATAATTGGGACTTATTTCTTCCTAATCTGAAAAACTCTGCATTTTAATTGGAATGTTTAGACTTTTAAAAAATTCATGTTTATATTAATATTGTTTGATTTAAAGTTGGCCATTTTGCCAGTCTTTTATTTTTTTATTTATTTTCATCACTTTTTTTTTCTCTATTCCACCTTCCATGTCTACTTTTGGGATAATTGAAAATTTTATTCTTCAATTTAAATTCCTTCATTGGATTTTTATTTGACACATTTTAAAAACACGCCCACCCATTCTATGCCACGTCCTTCTTTCAAGAGTAGGGTTTATGGCCCCTTGTCTGGACTCTGGAGAAAGCTTAGTGCCTCTGGTCACCCATACAATGCGGGCAGTTGTGACATTACACAAATTCCTGGGCTGAAATTCTACCACCCGCCATTACCAACTGCCACCAGCGGAGGGCGCCGTCGTGGCCCTCGCGCCAGGTGCTCTTCACGGATTCCCGAGATTCTCATTTACATCACGTGACACTTCCAGCAGCCAGAAGGACTTCAGGTAACAACGCAGAGTACAGGTTGTCCCGCCACAGATTGTCTCAGGTTTGATTATGTGGCCATGTCCTATTTAACTCTCAGTTTGAAAGGATAATATTGCCTCATGTAGAATTCTGTGCTGACTGTTTTATTTTTTCTTTCAGCACTGGGAAGATTCTGCTCGGTTTTCTCCGGTTCTGCATGGATTCTGTCTCGAAGGAAGCCGTCTTTCCAATCGTCCCTCTGGGATAGGTAATGTATCTTTATTTCTCAGACGTTTTCACTTGGTATACATTTGCTCACTTCACTGATATTCTGTATATTTCATATAGATGCCTAACATATAGTTTAATTAAAAAAAATCAAATATTCCAATACCTATGGTGTCAATCTGAGGATTCCATTTATGTAAATGAAAATAAAACATGTTTTGACTGACAATCACTACAAAACACAGCAAAAGCAAGGGAAAAGCTCCCATGGAGAAACATCTCATTTTTATTTAAATGGATAAATATCTACAAATTATATACAAAATAAAATAATTTAAGCACATTCCCAAGAAAAACCTAAAAGTTGTTTTTATGATTGCTCATGTGTTGCTGATATTGACATGCATGAGGAAATGCGTGGGAAGGAATGAAAACTTTTTATAAAGAATAATGAAGTGGCACTTGTATTACCTATAGCAAAATATTTGTTTTGTCAAATCATATTCCGTGTCTGAAATAGATTAAATATAGCACACATAGGAGTTGATTCAGTAACAGGCAAAAATATAGAACATAAGTGACAGTGAGAAGAGTATATGCACAAGTTCAATATATAAAATGTTTGGGATTTAAAATAATTTTAAATTATTAACTAAAAATGTAGTTCTAAGATACTTCAATTTACAGAAAATAAGCATAAATTTTAATTAACTCTTAAAATATGCTTAATAATTAGTACAAATTAAATAAATTACAAGATGTTTCTTTACCTTGATAACAGATTATGGAGGGAGTATAAAATGGTACTGTGGTTTTTGAAATTAATTTAGTCTTAGCAAAGTATTTTTTCACCTACGTAAAGAAAATATTGCCTTTTAAGACTATGGAACACACCTAGTTACAAATGGGCAGAAGTGTATGGTTACAAAACTAACAAAAGTGATTTTTTAATACATCGTTTTCATTCCATGAATATTTTGTGGGTATATGACGAATCAGGTAGATTTTATATAGTTTCAGAGGATGTCGTCAGTATATTTTGCCAATAAAAAAAAGAAAGCAAATTGTAATTTTGCATGCGTGCACACGTGTATAAATATAATCTTTATGTAAATACAAACATACGTGAATATCTGTTCTGGGAGACTCTTCACTGATCATCATCGTTACTTCTGAGAGGAAAGATACATCTGCCCTTTTGAAAATTTTACTGAACATTGACCAAATTTATGTAGTAAAATAAAATTAAGGAAATAGTCACGATTGCATGTAACTAGTGATTGTTTTATAAGGAACTACCCTTTGCCTTTTTTCTTTTCCTTTTAATGTAGTACAGAAACAGTTAAGAATTCATGCTCAAATATAGAACTAGAAAATAGAAAGGAAAGAAAAAAGAAAACAAAAGTTTAAGAAATAAGAAAAAAAGTTATGATTCACTTTAAAGAAGCCGATGTCTAAGTAGTCAGTGAGATCATTAAACAAAAGACTGTAGGAAAATTTGCACAAAGAATGATCTTTTCATTGTTCCCCTTGTATTAAATGTCAAGTGTTCTGTAAAAGTTTATTGTATATGTTAGGGCCTCTAATTTCATGATATCAGAAAAGATGATAGAAATCTTTAGAGTTATGGTGACTCAAATTTTATCTGATAAGCATATCGAAAAAATCTTAAAAATATAACCTTGTGCAGGGTGGTTATTCTCCTGTTTTATAATGTGTATGAAAAGTGTATTAAGAATTGCTACTGTCTGAAAAATGTGTTTATATTTAACTGTGTGGTATTCATCAATCCTTATAAATTCACTTATTAATTCTACTACATTATCTACAGGTTGCTTTTACATTCTCTGAAGGCATAATTGTGTGGTTGATAATGGCTGGGTTCGTTTCATTTTTTCCAGTCATCATGCTTTTTTCTCTTTTTTTCTTGCATTATTTCCCTGACTAAATAGAACTGGAGGTAGTAGGCATCCTTGTCTCTATTTTGATATGAAGGAGAAGTTTTTCAGTCATTCACCACTCATTATATTTGCTGTAGTTTTCTAGATTTGGGTGGGTCCTTTTTTAGGAAGAAAACCCCTCATATGTAGGTGGTAAATTATTTCGAACGGCTTTTCTGTATCTGCTGTCAGAGTGACCTGATTTTGTTTGTCAAAGATGTTTGATTTGAAAGTGTGAAACCAACAAGAACAGCCTTCCTGTATTAAATCCAACTTGTTCGGGGTGCATTGAAGTTGTAGTGTCTTCGAGTTCTGTTTGTTAAACGTAAACTTTTAGTTCCAGTTAAATTTATGGTTGTTATGAGGCATCCAGAATTTGATTTTTTCATGTGATATCTTTATAAGTTTGGTATCAATTTTATCGAGGACCTGTAAAAGATTTTGGACAGTTTTTGCTGTTTCTCTCCTAGTAAGAGTTTGTGCAGTATTGGCTGTTATTTAATTCTCAATTACATGGGAAAACTCAGGAATTCAGGCTCCAAGAGATGGAATTCATTTATAGGAAAGTTTCTCTATAAAGATGCAGTTTATTGAATAAAGAATGCTTGAGATTTCCTAGTTTAAATATTTTTTGAATTCATTTCATGGATTTTAAATTTATCGGCACAAATTTGCTCATAACGTGATGCACGTGTGTTCAGTATCCTCATGATGATCCCGTCCACCTTCCTGCTGTTGATCATGTGCGTCTTCTTTTGTATTCCCTTGATCAGTGTTGCCAGGGATTTATCACCTTTTTATCGTTTCACAAAAAATGACAGCTCTTGCATTTGCCTTTTTTTGTTTGTTTCTGGTTTCATTAACTGATGTTAACTTTAATTTTTCATGCTTAAAATTATGCTTTAAATTACTGATTTATTTTTTAATTTTATGAAAATTATTTTTAAATCTTAAACTTTCAGGATTTCACCTTTTACATTAATGCTCTAAATTTTCCATTAGACATGTATTTTGGTATATACCACGCAATTTTTAACAGCTTATTAAGAGGTATAATTGATTTTAAATAAACCGCACCATTGAAAATAAACACTATATATTTTGGTGTGTGTGAGAGAGAGAAACCATCACCACATTTAAGATGATGAGCATATTTATCCCGCTCCCCAGACTTCCTAGTGTACTTTTGGATTTTCCCCTCGTAATTCTGCCCAAGCCCTCCCTACTTTGCCACGCTATGCACATTCCTGTATGAGTCTTTTGATGGGTGTGTAATTGCATTTTTTCTTGGATAAACTTCAAGAAGTGGAATGGCTGAGTCATATGAGGTGTTATTTCACAGATATTTATGGTCAGTGTTTTTAATTGTAGCTCCTCTAATAGGTGTGCAGTGATGTCTCGCTGTCACTCTAAATTGTACGGGTGTACATGAGTCATTATTTTTTCTGTCACAGTTATCCCCAGTAAATGGAGAAAATGGATGACAATCTTATGCTAATCCTTTCCCCACATTTACACTTTTGCATGTATGTATTTTTTTAATTGTACGCTTTATTTTCTGTGTGAAATACAATAGAAATAATCAGAACTCTGAATTGATTTTTCTTCTTTTACTGAGCATTTGCTTTTGCTTCTGAGAGGCAGTTAGCATGCAGAAATTTCATCTCATAGTTCATCTCAGGGAATTACTTCTTTTGAATCTATTTCTCAGGTTTTGTGAGGTGTTTTCTATTTCTGGTTGGTATTACATTTATGGCATAGTCCCTCAGGGATGCCAAATGACCCCTTGGGTTGTCTTCCAGAACCTTTCTCTTTAGTTCACCATTAGCTCAACTTGTGTCCCCTGAGCTGAACTTTTGAGACTGCTGGAATCTCTGCTCGGCTATTTAGTTTCTAAACTACAACTTTTTGCATAGCATGTTGGGTTCTTAATCACCTCCTTTGAGTTAGCATATATTTGAAGGAAAAAAAGAGTTACCAAAATTAGATTTCATCCCTTGGGCTTCTCTTCTGAGAACTGGTCTCTTCGAATGATTGCTTCCTTGGGTTTGTAGTGCCTTCAATGTCTTCAAGTTTTCCTAGTTTTTCTCAAGAGAATGGTTAGCATGGTAGAAATTTAGTTGTTTTTGCTCTCATACCAAATCAACCTAATCTTTATAACAATAAGATAAATTTTCTTTAAAGGCAGGTAGTCTTCTGAGGAGTGGATCTCTTCTGTCTTTTTTTGCTTAATGTACTGCATTTAAATTTTTCATTGATTGCCTAAATGTTTCTCCAGTTGCCAACATATGCCACGTATGGATCATGTGGTGGGGGTACATTATTGAGGTATAGCATAGTGTAAAGCAGACAAGGAAATTTGGAATATATTATAGGATATAAGTTTTATGGTAATTATTAGGCTACATTAGTAACCAAATTGTTATATATACCTTTTTGTGTTGTGAGTTATGTTTACTGGTTGCAATAAAGTTTGGCAAATGAATCCTTTACTTATCTTGATCTACTTAGAGTTAAGAAAGTAGCACTTTATGTAAATGCAACCTCCTAAAAGGAAAATTCCATTTATCCCCCCTTTTCTTTGTGGTCTTTTTGTCCTATATTATATTCAAATATCTTGTGGAAATTTTCCATTAATATTTTAAATGAGAAAATTGAATATTCAGTTAAATGTGTAGATCTCAATCTAACATTTCAATGAATTTTATAAATTATATTTTATATATGAAATATTACTTCACATTTTTGCTTAGCAAAATTAGTTGTCTTTTTAATGCTCTAATTTTTCATTTGAATTCTTTTTGACATATTTTTTATGTGGTACAATATGGTTTAATTATTACATGTTAAGAATTTTCCAAATTCCTGTCTGTTGTTGATTTGTAGTTTCTGTGTGTTGTGCTACAGAACAAACTTTATTGCATTTTGGTACTTTTACTCTGTTGAGGTTTGTTCTACGACCTAGTATGAGGTCTACGCTGGAAATGTTCCATGTACACATGCAAAGGATGTGTATTCTGCAATTGTTGGATGGAGTATTATACAGGTGTCTTTTGGGCCTTCTTATTTTATGATGTTGTTCACATCTTGCATATAATTGTTGATTTTTTGCCTGATTTTGTGCCTACATGTTCTGTTCTGCCACTCCAGCTTTCTCACAGTTGTGCATTGTATGGTGCTTCTTCCATTCTTTTACTTTCAGCATATTTGCAACTTTGAATATAATGTGTCCCATGTAGACAGCATAGCGTTATATCTTCTTTTATTTAGTCTGACAATCTTTTCCTTTGCTGGGATTGCTTAATCCTTTCACATTTAATATTGTGCTTGATATGGTTGGATTTATGTCTGACTTTATTTTGGTTTTGCTTTCTATATGACTTATGACTATTTTTTCCTTGTACTCCGCATTTACTTCCTTTTATTAAGTAGACTTTTGTGTGTACCATTTTAATTTCTTTAATAATTATGATCAGACTTTTGGGTTATTTTCTTAATGGTTTCTCTGTGATTTACAGTATAAATTTTATCAGAATCTAGTTTGGATGTACACTATTTTTTAAATTTGAACATTTAGTTTTACATATTTGTGGGGTGCAGTGTGTTGATTCAATACATGCATGTACTGCCCAATGATTCACTTAGGACAGAGAGCATAGTTTTGTACACATTAGTCCACCACTTCTCAGATTTACACGAAATTAGTCTATACGTGCATTCTATACATCTATCCAGTAGGATACAGAATATTTACTACCATTAAACTCCCTCATTTTTGTGCTATTATTTTATGCATATGTTTTTGTATGTTACACACCCCAAAATACATTTATGTTTATTGCTGTATACAATCTAATGTCCATTGAAGAAGGTAGAAGAAAGGAGAGTGAATTATATTTGTAGAGTTCATTTGGTTTTGTATTAAACTTATGTACTACTTCTGAATTTTTTCATTTGTTTTCTGTGAATTTGTGTTACCATCTGGTCTTAATTTCTTACTCTTATATAGTTTCATTCACAAACCCCTTTATCATGTGCTTATTGTCAAATATATTACATTGATATATGCTATATGACCAAAATACAGTTTTATTGATATTGTTTTTTGCCGTTGTCCTTTAAGTCAGTTATGATTAGAAAGGAACTTCAGTAAGTCACTATGCTTTGTTTAATCATTATCTACACAATTACTATTACTGGAGATCTTAATTTTTTTCCATACAGATTCTACCTGCCGTCTAGTGTCACTCCTCTCCTGCTGAAGAACTTCATTTAACATTTCTTACATTGCCAAATATTAACAACAAATTCTTTGTTTTTATTTATCTGAGAAAGTTTTAATTTTTCCTTCATTTTGAAAGATGGCCTTGCTAGAAACAGGCATCTTGGTTGACAGTTTCTTTTTTCTTTCAGCACTTTGAATATGTCATGCCAGTGCATTCTGGCAGCGTTTCTGATGAAAAATAATCTGCTGGTCTTTTCCATGACCACTTCTATGTGCTGATTTACTTCTGTCTTCCTGCTTTCAATATTTTCTCTTCATTTTGGCTTTCAGCATTTTGACTGTGATATCTCTTGATGTGAATCTCCTTACATTTAACTTCTTGGAAGTTCATTCGGTGTTTAGGTGTATAGTTTAGTGTTTTTCATAAAATCTGGGAGGTTTTTAGTTATTATTTCTTCGAATATATTATCTATCCTGTTCTCTCTTGCCTCTTTCTGGTACTTAGTTATGTGTATATTGGTATTCTTGATTGCATCCCGAATTTATCTGAGGCTCTGTTCATGTTTCTTCATTCGTTTTCCCTTCTGTTTTTCCAATTGCATGATTCCTATTGATTTATCTTTAAGTTTGGTGATTTTTCTACTGTCATCTCAAATTTACTTTTGTAGTCATCTAGTGGATTTTTCATTTTGTTTAACATAGTTTTCTGCTTCAGAATTTCAATTTAGTGCTTTTTAAAAAAAGTATTTCCGACAAGCAAACAGAAAGGACATTGTTGGGTGGGAAGGGGGAGAGGGAGGAGGGCGAGAGGTTTTGGTAATTGGCCACAATAATCAACCACATTGTATATCGACAAAATAAAATTAAGGGAAAAAAATTTAAAAAGTATTTCGATGTGTTTATTAATCTGTACTTAATGAGTCATTGTTCTTACTGTATGTGTTTAAATTTTAAAACATGATTTTCTTTTGTTCTCTGAACATATTCCTAATAGCTGTTGTAACATCTGTCTGCTAGTCCAACATCTGGGTCCCCTCAAAGGCAGTGTCTGTTGTTTGCCTTTTGTCCTGTATATGTGTCACACTTTCCCGTTTCTTTCAATGTCTCATAATTTTTGTTGTTGTTAAGAAGTGGACATGTTGCATAATATAAGGTAGGAATTATGGGGATTTATCCCCCACATGGCTTGGTGCTGTCATTTGTCTGGTGTTTGTTTGGTGACATAACTGGACTAATTTTATGAAGTCTGTTTCTACTGCAGAGTACGGCTTCTGATATCCTTTCACGGATTTTCCCCCATGTTGTCATTTTCTAGCTTGGCTTTTTTGGGTTCCTCGTCTGGTCAGCGTAAGACACTGTTTTGTCACAGGTTTTATCTTTAAGCTTCTTACCAAAAAGGTATTCATCCTTTACCTCTGGTTGTGTTTGTGGCTAGGGTACTGCTGTCATGGTTCTGGGTTTGAAATTTTACCTTGTCCCTAAGCATTGGAAAGATTGCATGCCATTTTTCTTGTTCTCCATGGATCCTGCTAAGAAGGCAGCTGTCATTTAAATCATTGTTCATGGGTTGGTAACTTATATCTATTTCTCTGAAGTGTTTCGTGGGTATACATTTGCTTATTTCATTAATATTACTTATATTTCACATAGGTGTCAAATATATAGTTTACTAAGACTTCAAAAACTTCTATATATTTTATGTGAATGCAGATTATTCCATATGTGTAAATAAAAGGATAATTTATTGGACAGTAACAATAAAGCAAAGCAAAAGGAGAACATATAGCTGGTATGAAAAATAAAAAAAGCCAAAAAGCAAACATTTAATTTTATCTTCAATACGTAAAGGTATCTGCATGTGCACAACTTGAAATAAATTAAGTACATTTCCACATAAAACATACAATGGTTTGTTCTTATTATTTCTGATCTGGTATTACTTGTGACTTGGATGAGAAATTGAATGAGAAATGCCAAAACCCCTTGAGGGAGAATAAGGAAGTGACACTTGTATTGCAAAATATTTTATGTCTAAGGCTATTCTACAGCATTCGGTAACATTAAACTTTGGCAAAACCATATCAGAAGCGATTCATAGAAATGTAGCAAATATCAGAATCTATGAGTAGCAAGCCGAATCTATCAGTATGGACATATACTTCCTATGGACAGGTAGAACACAGGCCAGTGATGAGAGGATATGTGTAACAATTTGATAGGCTTAATATGTAATAGTTTTGGTATTTAAAATAATTATAATGATAGGTTAACAAATGGACTTAACATTGCATCTAAGTACTGATGTATACACAAGCTAAGTATAAATTGGCAATTAATCTCTTAAATATGCTTAATACTTAGTTCAAGTTATTCATAGCAAGACTCTATAATATCTTGATACGAAGTTATCAAAGTGGTATAAAATAGAACTGGCTATTTGAAAGTCATTTGGCTTTTTTTTTACTTAAAGTTCTATAAAGTAATTCACCTCCTAATACCACATCTGACACAATTATTCACAAATGTACATTAAATTATGCGTCCGAATATGGCAAAACTGCTATTTCTGAGTAAATTATGCTTTGTCTGTACCATGAATACTATGTAGCTTTTTCAACCAATCTAGAGGTAGACTTATGGAAAAAACTTCCAGGATATATTATTATAAAGGTAAGCAAATTGTAATTCACTTTCCAATCTGTAAATATACTGTTAATGTGAATACATATGTGTGTGTAGATCTATTAATACACACAATTCACTGCTGCTCATGGTTACTTGTGAATGGAATGTAGATCTGCACTTTGGAGAGTGTTCAATGAGCATACGATGTATGTGTAATTAATAAATGAAAAATGAAAGAAATAGAAAAAAGTTGGCTTATGCTTTTCTTTCTTCCTTTTTGAGTTAGTGCAGAACAGGAAATGATCTTCCTGAAGAGTGCTTTTTCTCTGTTATCATTATACATAATTATTTCAAGTTAAATATTTCATAGATTTAATTAATTGTTCTTCAGTTTTTAACATGCACAAGGTATGAGCCATATATTGCAAATACTTTTATTGAGGTACAGTTTGTTAGGAAACACAAACAGTAAATAATGAGTATAATAAACAGATAAGTTTGGGGGAATGAATTATACAGCCACAGTAACCAGATTACTACTTTAGTGTCCATCAGTCTTGCTAACACTTATTAATTCTAATGCATTTTTCTACAGATTGCTTTTAGATAGTCTGGAAACAAACATGTCATCTGGGAATAATGATGTTTGCATATCTTCCTTTTTAATTTCTGGTCTTTTACATTTTTTCTTGCATTATGGCCCTGACTAGGACCTCCATAAAATGTTGAATAGAACAGGGGACAGGAGATATTGTTGTATCTTTTCTGATTTCAGGGGGAAGTTTTGAATATTTTTTCACTAAGTATGATATTTGTTGCAGTGTTCTGAGTTTTAGTTTTTAATCATAAGTGTGGCAAATTATGTCAAATGATTTAGACCCATTGTAATAATACATTAAATTTTTCTTTCTTTTTTTTTAAGTGGTTTGATTTCAAAATGTTAAACCAAGAAGAATTCATTCTGGGATTAACTTCAATTTGTTCATTGCGTTTTATAATTGATGCATCTTTGATTTTGTTTATCCAACATAAGTTGTTGTTTTCTGTGTTTGGTCATGCAGGATATAAACGTATGATTTTACTTTCTTATAATATCCTCTTAAATTTGATGTAAAGTTTATAAGGGTCTCCTAGAACATTTGGGGGATTGTTTTTCGATTCTGTGGAAGAGTTTGTACAAGATTGGCGTTATTTCTTTCTCATTATATGGAAAAGTTCAGGAATTCAGGCACTAGGACTTGGAATTCATTCATAAAAAGGATATTCATTATAGACATAATTTATTTAATAATTGAAGGGCTATTGAGATTTCCCAACCTTTTTAAATTATTTATCATTCCATATACTTAAAAATTTGTTAGCATAAAATTTATATAAATATCAATTTGTAGTATTATGTGTTTGTCTACAGGATTGGTAGTGATGATTCAGTCTACATTTCTGGTTCTGGTAATGGGTTTCTTTTATTTTTCTCCATAATTTGTGCAAGGGATCTGTCAATTTTCTTTTCAGTTCAATAAAAATTTGGGATTCGTCAATCTTCTCTTTGCAATCATTCAAATTTCATTCACCAATCTTAATTTTATTGGTTCATGTCTTCAATTATTTTTAGTAGTAAATTACACAGTTTTCAATTTCTTGAGGTGAGCTGTTATATCTTAAATTTTCAGTATTTCCACTTGTGTAAGTAATGCTATTTATTTTCATGTAAACATATTTTGGTGCAACTCATACTTCGTAATAGCTTTATTGAGGTATAATTGACTTAAAAAACTGCACAACCTTTAAATGAACAATATATGTTTTGAGATATTATATATTTGTGAAACAGTCACCATAATCAAGATAATGTAACTATCCATCTCACATACTTTTCCAAGTTTTCTTGTGCATATATGTCTTCCCTCTCTGCTGGTTCTGCCCAAACACTCCACATTTTCCCCATGCTATGCACCTCCTTGTGTAAGTCTTTCTATGGACATATACTTTCATTTTCTTAAAAAAAAGTAAACTTCCAGAAATGGATGACTGGATCGCATGATTAGGGTTTCTTTAAGTTATTTTACAGTATGACAAAGTAGTTTGCAACATTATACCATTTTACAGCTTACCGGCAATATGAGTGTCACAGGTGCTCAACGTCTTTGCCATTGTTTGTCATGGTCAGAACTTTTAACTGTAGCCCTTCTAATAGGTATGCACTGGTATCACATTGTTGCTTTATGTTGCAAGGTGTAACCAAGTCATAGTTCTTTGTGTTCCAAGCATTCCCAGTAAATGGAGAAAACAGATTAAAGGCCTGATGCGAATCCTTTCCATTCATGTTTTGCATGTATAGTTCTTTTTTATTGCATGCTGGATTTTCTGTTTGATGTAGTATAGGGATAATTGCAGGCTCTGGGTGATTTTATCTTCCTCCAGGGACCATTTCTTTTGCTATTGAGAGGCAGTAACCTGGCGAAATGCCCTTTCTGACACTGAGAACTTTTGAGGCTGGATTTCAAGTTATATTGTATTTCTTGTTCACATAGACATTTACTGCATAGCCCCTCTAGGATGTCAAAAGAACCTAAAATTAAAAAAAAAATAATTAGCCCTCTGCTTTGTGGGCTCTGAGCTGAATTTGTGCTGCCTGTGATGGAGGTAGTACTGGAAGACGGTCAGTTGCTTAGTTTCTCAGCTTCAATTTTGTGCTTAGCATCTTGAGTGCTCATTCAGATCTTTCAATTAACAAATACTTTGTGGCGAAGATGATACCAAAGTTAGATCTCACCACTTGGGCTTTCTTCCTCCTGAGATTGTGAACCTTTAATTCTTGCCCCCTTAAACTTGTAATACCTCAAAGGGATATCTTTCATATATTTCCAGCTTTCCCAGTTTTTCTCAGCAGGATGCTTGGACTCGTAGATTATTACAGGAGGCAGGTTTTTTTTCCCTAAAAACCTATTATTTAAAATAAGTTTTAATTAATAGGTGTTTTCCTCCCATAGCCAACTAATCCCAATTCTATATCACGACTATGAACAAAATTAACTTAACTTTCTATTTTGAGGTCAGTGTACATTCATTTGCAGTTACAAGAATTAATATGAAGGGATCCATGTACCCTTTACTTACTTTTACCCAGTTTTAACATCTTGAAATCCATGGAGCACTATCTCAAGCAGGATATTAATATTTATACAGTCAAGATAGAGAACATTTCAATCGCCAAAAGAATCCCTCTCGTTTCCCTGTTATAGGCAGGTCGCTGTCGTTCATCTCCCCATCCTTGACTTCTGGCAACTAATGATCTGTTCTTCATTAGTGTAATTTTTAAAAATTTTATTGACATCATATTCATGGAATCATTCTGTATGTTATGTTTGGGACATTTTTTTTTTCTCTCTCAATATCTGGAGATTCATAAAGATTGTTGTGTGTATAAATAGGTTTTTAAAGTTTTTATTGCTGAGTAGAATTCCATGGTATGGATATACCACATTTTGTTTAACTATATGAGGGTCATCTGGGTGTTTTCACTTTGGGGCTATTACAAATAAATCTGGGTCAAACATTTCTGTATATGTTTCCTTGGAAACATGCGTCTTTAGTTCTCTTTGCTAAATACCAAAGAGTGCAATGCTCTGTCATATGGTACTTGCATAGTCAGGGATTTTTTTTTTTTTTTTTTTTTTAAGACTGCCGAAATTTGTAACAGTGGCTGCACCATCTTACATTCCAAGAAATACTGTCTGAGTTTGTCTGCATTTTATGGTGTCACTATTTTTTATTTTAGCCATTCGGATAGCTGTGTAGTGATATCACATTGTGATTATAATTTGCATTTACCAAATAACTATAATGTTAAACATGTTTCCATGTGATTATTTGCTATTTGTATATTCTCTTTGGTGAAATCTCTCTTTATTTCTTTTGACCATTTTACAGTTGGATTTTTCAAAATGTGTGTTATGAGTATACTTTCTATATTACAGATACTCGTTTTCTGTCACATATTTGGCTTATAAATATTTTTCCCAGTATGTAGCTTGTCTTTCTGTTTGCTTAACAGAAAATAAAGCTATTAGCATAGTATTTGCAAGTGAATATTTTTTTTTTTTTTTGCAAGTTTTTGGAGGTTTTCCTGTTATGTTTCTGTTATTGATTTCCCATTTGATTTTATTATGGTCACAGAACACATTCTTGTGATTTCAGTCCTTTTAAATTTTTTGAGGTTTATTTTATGCTTGACAATATGATCTGCCTTGGTGTATGTTCCATGTACAGTGGCAACAAATTTGTCTCCTGCTGTTGTTGGGTGCAGTGTTCTGTAATTGTGAAACACATCCTGTTGAATGATGGTGGTGTTGATTTCTTCAGAAATTTTGCTGAATCTATGTAATTTTTCTGTCAACTGTTGAGATATAGTGGTTGAAGTCTCCAGCTATAATTGTGAATTCAACTATTTATTCTTTCAAGTGTATCAGTTTTGCTTCTCATACTTTGTACATATTCAGGGTTTCTAGATCTTTTTGTTGAATTGGCCATTTGTTATTACATAATATAATGTCCATCTTTGTCTCTGGTAATTTTCTTTGCTCTGAATTCTGCTCTATCTAATACTCTTATTGCCATTCCTGCTTTATTTTGATTATTTTGGGTATATCTTTCCATATCCTTTACTTTCAGTCTGCTTATGTCATTATATTTAGAGCAAGTTTGTTGTAGACAGAAAATAGTTGAGTCATTTTTTTGTTAATTCACTCAGCCAATATTTGTCTTTTAGTTGTCATACAATTGTATAGGTCATTTTTATTTAATGTTATTATGTGTATGTTAGGATTTAAGTGTGGTATAACATTTTTTCTGTTTGTTTTCTCTGTTTTTATTTTTTCGTTTTCTATTGTCTGCCTTCCTGTGGGTACTTTAAAAATTTTTAGCAATTCATTTTTTTATTTTTGTTTATCTATAGCGTATTTGAGTGTGTCTTTCTGCATTACTCTTTTTACTGATTACTCTGACCATTACATATATATAAATATATGTATATGTATACTTATTACAATCGGGTGTAATCATTTTACCACTTTTAGTGATGTGTTAAAAACCTTATCTCCTATTACATCTCTCTACCCACTCCCTATTTTTAATATAATTATCATAAATACTTCCTCTTCATACTTTGAAGTCCACATCAGAAAGTGTTATAATTTTTACTTATAATGTAAAACGTAATTTAGAAAACTCAAGAAGAGAAACTTGGTTTACTCTATTCACCTGTCTTTTGCTTACTTTTACTGATGTTCCAAGTTTTCTGACTTTATTATTTGTTTCTGTTCAGAAAATTTCCTTTAGTTATTATTTTAGGGTAGTTGTACTGGCAGTAAATTCTTTTAGGGTTCCTTCATCGAAGAATGTCTTGGTTTTCACTTGAATCCTGAGGATATTTTCACTGGGTTTAGAATTTCACAGTTCTTTTCTTTCAGCACTTGAAAAATGTGGCACTTTCTACTAGCTTTCCTGGATTTTGATGATAAATTCAACATAATTTGAATGTTCTTGTATTTTTTTTTCCTCTATAGGTAAGATGGCATTTCTCTTGCTGCTTTCAATAAATTTTTTTTTCTCTTTAGTTTTCAGAATTTTGATCATGATGTATCTTGGTCTGGAATTTTACAGGTTCATCCTGAGAGAATTTTGTTAAGGCCTTGTACGTTTAAATTTTGTTTGACAAATTGGGAAGTTTTCAGGCATTATTTTTGAAAGTATTCTCAGTACTATACTCTGTCCACTCCTTATGGGATTCTAATGACAGGAATGTTAGAACCTTTGTTATTGACTCACAGGTCTCTGAGACTTTGTTCTCCTACCCACCCCCTTACTCATATTTCCTTTCTGTTTCCTGACTGGGTAATTACTCTTTTTCTGCCTTCAGTGTCAATGATTATTTCCTTTGCACCACATCAACAGGGGGAAAGTGAAAGCACGGCCTCTGTTGCCAGGTGATTGTAGAAGTCCAGATTCAACCCTTGGCCTCCATTGACTCCTGAGTGGGGAATGTTCCTCGTTACTCCTGGGTAGGGTTGGAAGTTCTGTCCCCCCACTAGGCTTCCACTGAGAGTGGCAGGTCACAGCTCCTCATGGGCATACTACTGACACCATATAGAGTGACTTCTTTACCATGGGCTGTGGTGAAAACTGTTACTCTTCTCTGAGCTTCCTCTGACAGCACTTCAGCAAGAAGGGGAGCAGTATGTCATTAACTCCAATAGAGTAGAAGTGCAAACTTTCTACCTGCTCTCCATTAACAGTGTGGTGTGGTGGAGGGTGCACTCTTTACTAACAGCAAGTATGAACGTACCAGCTTCCAACTGCACCACTATGGATGCCGTGTGATGGTGATTTGAGTTAACTAGCTACATACAGCCTGGTCAGGGTGGACCTTTGATAACGTAGTTGAAGATGGCAACTCTATTTTGTTGTGATGTTTTGCTTGAACAGAGTAGTTAGCTCTACTCATTTATGAATTAAATAATCGTGTATTTATTCACATATTTTACTTAATCAGAGCTTTGCACTTCTTCCTGCAGTTCTTAGTTTGCACCAGGAGAGATAACTCTACCCTCATACTGAATGACTTCTTTTAGTATTACTTCTTTTACAGTTTTCCCAGTGGTAAATTGTCTCAAGTTCGGTTGTTTCTTATTTCACTCTCCATGAAAGCATAATTTTTCTACATATGGAATTCTCAATTGACAGTTTTACTTTTTCCTTCAGCATTGGAAAGATGGTGCTATATTTCTCCTGTTCTCCACTATAACCACTGATTTTATTTTCTTATCTTTCTTATAGTATTGATTTTGTGTAAAGTTTATACCAGTCTCATAATATAATTGAGAAGCATTTCTTTTATCTGGAAAAAATTGTGCAAGATTGGGGTTCTTTTTCATTATATGGAAAACAGCAAGTCTTCAGGCACCAGGGTGTAGAATAGAATCACTGGGAGGAAATATTTAATTACAGATGCAATTTTTCAAATAGATGTAAGATTATTGAGACTTCCTAAATTTTTCTCTAATTTCATTTTTTTAAACAATTTACTGATTTAATGTAACTTCAATTTATCAGCGTAAGTTTGCTTAAAATATTATGTGTATGTCTCAAGGATCTGAGCAGATAATTCTCCATTCCTGGTAATAATGTCTGGTTTTTGTGTTGATAAGTGTCTCAAGGGTTCATCATTTTTAAACCTATTACCAAAAATAAAAACAACAAAAGTAACATCTTAAAATAACTTATGGATATGTTGATTCAACTTTTTATAACTGAAAAAATTTCATCCTTTAATCTTAATTTTTTTTTCATTTTTTTTAGATTAAAATTACCGGGTATTTTTACAAATAATTGAGCTTATCAGATTTATAAATTTTAGTACATTCTTTTTTGAATTGAATGATCTGAAATTTCTTTGAGACACATATTTGGTGCATACTGCACGTTTTGAATAATTTTTTGAGGTATGATTGATTTAAAATAAACCACATAATGTTAAAGTCATCATAAAAGTTTAAAGACTTTCAAGTATTAATAAAACTGTCATCACAATCAAGATAACATAAATATCCTCTCCTCTTCCACCAAGGTTCCTTATGAACCTCATATTGCTCCCCTGTCATCCTGCCCAAGCCCTCCACCCTTTCCTGTGTTATGGACATTCTTGAAGGAGTCTTTATATGGACATAAAATTTTATATTTTTTTGAAAAATTTCAAGGAACAGAATGGCTAGATCACATGATAGTTGTGCCTTTCAGATACTTTAGAATTTGTGTAAATGTTCTGCAGTGTTAAACCCTAGCAGCAGTGTAAAAGAGTCACCTTTAATTAAGTACTTCTCAGCACTTGGTTATTATTTTTCATTGTTTCTCATTTAGCAGGTGTGTTGTGGTATCTCACTGTTGCTGTAAATTGTGTGGGAATCACCAAGTCTTAGTTCTTTCTGTTCCAGGCAACCTCATTATATGGAGAAAATGGATCCCAATCCTGATGCTAGTCCTTTCCCACCCCATTCGCTTTCTGCATGTGTGGGTACTTTTGATTGCAGGCTGGATTTTCTGTATGAAATAGTGTAGAGGTAACTGGAGTTTCTGGGTGATTTTATCATTCTCTGGCATACATTTGCATTTGACAGGCAGTTAGGGTGGGGACAGTTAATCGCACTGCGGTCAGAAATTGAGTCCTTTTAAAGCTGGATCTCGAGCTTTGTGTGGAGTTTTCTATTTTAGGTTTATATTGACCTTAGGACATAACCCCTTGGGGATGCCAAATGAACCCTTGGTTTGTTTTCTGTGATTCGTTTCGTCTGTGAACTGTCAGGTTTAATCTGTGTCCTCTTGGTTGGGTGAGACTGCCAGAAGTCTTTCTCAGCTGCTTAGCTGCTCAGCTCCAACTTTCTGCTGAAGCCTCCTTGATCGTCACTCACATCCTTGGAATCAGCAAAAGCCTTCAAGGGAGAAGCGGTAACAAATGTGAATGGTTCTCGTGACAAAGGCTTCTCTCCTAATTGAGATTCTGTCTTTTTGAATGCTTTCTTCCTTTGATTTGTGGTGCCTTCAAACAATATCTTTTTTTTTTTTTTTTTTTTTGTCGTTTTTTCGTGACCGGCACTCAGCCAGTGAGTGCACTGGTCAGTCCTATATAGGATCCGAACCCGCGGCCGGAGCGTTGCCGCGCTCCCAGCGCAGCACCCTACCAAGTGCGCCACGGGCTCGGCCCCAAACAATATCTTTAATATCTTCCAGCTTTCCTAGTTTTTCTCAGTAGGATGGTTGAGCTGAAAAGGCTGGTGTGCTATTAAGCAATAGTATATCTCTACAAATACTAGTTATGGAAATAGTTTTGAATCTGTACATTTTATTTCTTTTATAGAAAGTTAATTCAGTCTATATTTCCATAAGATAAACAATTGCTTTTATGGCAAATGATCTTCCTGAAGAGTGCTTTTTCTCTGTTTCATTATACATAATTATTTCAAGTTAAATATTTCATAGATTTAATAAATTATTCTTTAGTTTTTAACATGCACAAGGTATGAGCCATATGATGCAAGTACTTTTATTGAGGTATAGTTTGTTAGGAAACAAAAACAGTAAATAATGAGTATACTAAACAGATTAGATTGGGGGAATGAATTATACAGCCACAGTCACCAGATTACTACCTATACCATGTCGAATTGTTGCTCTAGGGAGTGGCATATCAACCTTTATCTTGCCCTGGTGTACTGAGAGTTATGTTTGTACCACTCCATGTAAATGTACCCTCATGACATGGGACTTTGTGGTCTTGGTGTCATATATTTTACATATACGATACTATTTTTTTCATTTTTTGCTTTATACATTGAAATGCATTTTAAAAACAATAGAAAAATTGTCTTATATTTCCCCATACATTTTATTTTTTTTTGAGTAGTAGACTTTAGTTTATAGCAGTTTTAGGTTTGCAGAAAAATCGAGCAGAAAATACCCCCCTACACACACACAGAGTTTATCCTATTATTAATATCCTGCGTTGCTGTGATACATTTGTTACAGTTATGAACCAATATTGATAAACTATTATAAAGTAAAGTTTACATTAGGATTCCCTCTCTGTGTTGTATAGTTCTATGGGTTTTGCTAGATGTGTAATGTCATGTATTCACTAGTACAGTATCATACACAATAGTTTCACTGCCCCAGGAAGCCTCTGTTCTCCACCTGTTCATCTGTGCATCTCTCTCTCTCCCTGAGAACCTGGTAACCACTGGTATTTTTTTTCCTGTTACCTCAAACATTTTTTGTTTCTTTGTGTTAGGTGCATTCAAGATCCTCTTTTCCAGCTGATTGAATTTATACAATAAATTGTTCTTAATTACAGTCACCCTACAGTGCTATAGAACACTAAATCCTATTCCTCCTACTTAGGTGTAATTTTGTGTTTGTTAATCAACTCTCACTATCCCCTACCCCTTTATCCTTCTGGTAACAATTCAGCATGGTAATCTCTGGTAACCACCATACTATTCTCTACTTACACGTGATAAAAATTCTTTGCTTCCACATATGGATGAGAATATGTGGTATTTCTCTTTCTGCTCCAGGCTTATTTCACTTAATGCAATGTCCTCCAAGCTCATACGTGTTGCCACAGATGGCAGGATTTCACTGTTTTTAATCGCTAAATAGTATCACGTGTACACATACCACATTTTCTTTATCCATTCAACTGTGGATAGATACTTAGGTTGATTCCATATCTTTGTGATTATAAACAGTGGTGCAATAAACATGAGCGTGCGCACATCTCTTCGATATGCTGATTCCCTTTCCTTTGTTTATATATATATATCCAGTAGTGGGACTGCTGGATCACATGGTAGTTCTATTATTAGTTTTTTGAGAAACTTCTGTCTTGCCTTCCATAATGGCTATATTAATTTGCGTTCCCACCAACAGTATGTAAGAATTCCTCTTTCTATGCTTCCTTGCCTGCCTTTGGTATTTTGTCTTTTTAATATTAGCCATTCTAACTTGAATGTCGTAATATTGCATTGTAGGTTTGATTTGCATTTCCCTGATGATTAGTGATGTGGAGCTTTGTTTCATATACCTGTTGCCCATTTACATGTCGTCTTTTGGAACATGTCTATTCAGCTTATTTGCCCATATTTTAATTGGATTTTTCATTTGCTGGTTTTTTCTTTTGAGTTATTTGAATTCTTCTTATATTCTGGATATTAATCCTCTGTCAGATGCATAGTTTGTAAATATTCTCTCCCATTCTGTAGGTTGTCTCCATTGATTTTTTTTCTCTGCTGTGCAGAAGCTGTTTAGTTTGATGTAATCCCATTTGTCTGTTTTTTTGTTTGGTTTTTTTTTTTTTTTTTTTTTTTTTTTTTTGCTTTTGTTGCCTGTACATTTGAGGTCTTCTTCATAATGTCTGTTCTCAGACCAATGTTCTGAAGCATTTCCTCTATGTTTTCTACTAGTAGTTTCATAGTCTTGGGTCTTACATTTCAACCTTTAATTCATTTTGAGTTGATTTTGTATATGGTGAGAGGTAGGGTCTAACTTCATTCTTCTGCATATGGGTATCCAGTTTCCCCAGCACCATTTATTGAAGAGACTGTCCTTTCCCTAATGAATATTCTTAGTGTCTTTGCCCATAATCAGTTTTGTTTTGGTCATCACATACCATATGCAAATACTGGTAATCAACTATGAACCCCCTAAATATGGATAAATAAAAATAAGAAGAAAGAATCATTTCTGTGACATATATAATTTGTGATGTGCAACAGAAAAAAAAATTACTCAAGATTTAACTAAAGTTATCAACTAATCATTTTATAGTCTAAAAAAAGAAAAAAGAAAACCAGTTGGCTGTAAATATGTGGCTTTATTTCTGGGTTCTCTATTCTGTTCTATTAGTTTCTAGTCTTTTTTTATGCCAGTATCATGCTGTTTGGGTTACTATAGCTTTGCATATATTTTGAAGTCATGTACTGTGGTGCTTCCAGCTTTGTTCCTTTTGCTCAGGATTAATTTGGCTATTAGGGTTTTTCTGTGGTTTCAAACAAATTATAGGATTGTTATTCTATTTTGTGTGAAGAATGTCATTGGCATTTTGATAGGGATTGAGTTGGATCTATAGACATCTTTTGGTAGTGTGGTATTTTTCACATTATTGATTCTTCCAGTCTGTGAATGTGGAATGTGTATGTGTTCCCATTTCTTTGTGTCTTCACTTTCTTTCATCACTGTTTTGTAGTTTTTCTTGTACAGATCTGTCATCCTTTTGGTAAAATTTATTTTTAGGTAGTTTATCTTTTTCTGTACCTTTTGAGAATGGAATTACTTTCTTAATTTCTTTTTCAGCTTGCTTGTTATTGGTTTATAGAAACTCTGTTGATTTTTGTATGTTCATTTTGTATCCTGCAACTTTACTGAATTCATTAATCACTTCTAAGAGTTTTTGGTGGAGCTTTTAGGATTATCTATATGTAAGATCATGTCATTTGCAAACAGGGACAATTTGACTTCCTCCTTTACAATTTGCATACCCCTTATTTCTTTCTCTTGCCTAATTGCTATGAGTAAAACTTCCAGTACTGTGTTAAGTAAGAGTGGTGAGAGTGGGCATCCTTGTGTCATTCCTGTTCTTAGAGGAAAACCTTTCAGCTTTTCCACATTGGTATGATATTAGCTGTGAGTTTGTCATATGTGGCCTTTATTGTGTTGAAGTATGTTCTCTCTATACCAAGTTTGTTGGTTTTTTTGTCATAATGGGATATTGAATTTTATAAAATACATTTTCTGTGTTAGTTGTGATGATCATTTGCTTTTTGTCCTTCATTTTGTTGCTGTGATGTATCAAGTTTGTTGATTTGCCTTTGTTGAACCACTCTTTTGTTTTTTAACTGGAGCATAATTGATTGTACATGTTTTGGGGGTACAATCCCACTTCTAGGAATATATGCAAAAGAATGGAAACCATCATGTTGAAGGTTACCTGCACTCCCATGTTCATCACAGCTGTACTTAAAATAGCCAAAATGCAGAACCAACCTAAATGTCAAACCATTCTTGCATCCCTGGGATAATTCCTTAAACAGACAAGAACAAAAACAGAAAAAGAAACAATATCCCCATGAAGAAAGATGCAAAAAATTTCAACAAAATACTATCAAACTGAATCAAGCAGCCCTTGAAAAAGATCACTCACCACATATTTTCCTATTTTCTTTATTGTGTGTGCTCTTCATTTTTTCCTGTAATTTTTAATTTCCATGAAGTGTTGCTTCACTTTAGTCTGAAGAACTTACTGTAGTATTAATTGCATTACAGGTTATCCAGCAGCCAATTGTCTAAGGTTTGATTATGTGGATGTTTCTTATATCATTCTGAGTTTGGAAGGATAATTTTGCTAGATATAGAATTCTGAGTTGACAATCTTATTTTTTCTTTAGCATTGGAAAGATGCTGGTCCATTTTTCTCCAGCTCTCCGTGGATACTCTTGAGAAAGCAGCCATTATTTACATCATTATTCCCAGATGGGAAGGCAATTCATTTGTATTTCTCTAGCACATTGAGTTTTATTATTTGGCTTTAGCTGCTTAAGTATGATGTACCACATGCATATCTATTTTGATTTTTTGGTTCCTCTAATCTTGGATTTCTAATTAGAATATATTTTTGTAAAGTTGGGAATTTTTGGCCTCTTTTCTACAAATCATATGGTTTTCTTTCCTGATCGATTCCTCTCCCTCCTCATATTGCACTCTGATTAAGTATATGTTTGATGATTGAATATTATCTAACAGGTCGCTATAGGTTGCTGTACTCTTCCCACAGTCAATGGGCACTGCAAGACCTCTGTTATTTCCATTCCTCTCTTAGCCTCACATCCACTTTCCGCTATGCCTTGATGATTCTTGTGCACATGTTCAGCCCAGGCCCTGACCAAGACCTATTGTAAACTTCCACACAGACTTCTGCCTTGGTCCTGTGAACAGCTCCCTCATCTAGAGTGTCGTACCACGTAAATCTCAGCTGCACAGCAGCCTCGACTTTTATCTCTGTTTCATCAGCTTAACAACTCTGCCATGCTCTACCTGTTTCAAACTCCCTGCCATAGGTGAAATTGCCTCATCCAGAGGGCCTGGGCGAACATAAATCTCTCACCTTGACAATAGCTTGTGTCAGTGAGGAACTCTCCTACATAGTTTGTGGAAAGAGAAATTAGAGCCAGGACTCTGGCACAATTTTGGCAGATTCTATTAAGCTGAGTAGACACATACAATACGACTCAGTAATTCTACTCTAACTTACATAGTTATCCTAAAAATGCACCTCTGTGCCAAAACATGTATAGAAACAGTAATACTTAGTAGCTGGACACAATCTAAAAGTTCACCATTTCTAAGAATGGGTAAAATAAGGTATATCACACAATGTAATGCCATTCACCAATGAATATGAACAGACTTCTTCTACATGCAAACTGTTGTTGTGACGGGATCCCTGCCAGCGCATCCTGCCATGCACTGATTGGAACAGGGTCTCAGGTCGAGTTGGGAAGTCTAGCACATTCCTTGGCTCTTTATTGTCATCAGTATTTCCAATAACACCCCTCTTTTTGATTCCATCTGGCTAGTCTGGCGATTTGGGCAGAATTCTTCTTGGATCCTGGGGAGAAATGAGCCTCCAGGGGCCAAACTATGTTGCTTTGCTGCGTTTTGAGAAATACTAGGTCTAGGTCACCTTCTTTTGTAGGGTGGGTCGTCATCAAATGCCTGCTGCTCTGTTATTCCGTCACTTTGCCCTCCACTTAGATGCCTGCCCTCTTCTGACCACTGTTCAGAGTTTCTTTTTAGTTGTGTTTTGTATTCTTTCCAGGGTTTTTGGCTGTATTTAGTGGAAAGGAGCAAGGAGAGACAAGTATACACTATTTTGTGCAGAGAATAACTTCAGCCTAATTTTCCTTAGTTTTACCAAGATTCAGAATGATGAGTATTTTAGGTTTCTTAATGGCAGATATACTCCATCCTTTGGTTCTATCACATTCTGTTTGTTCATTAATCAGTTGACAGACATTTGGGTTGTTTTTACTTTTTGCTGTTATGAATAATGGTGCTATGAACAATCGGATATAATTTTTGCATGGACATATGTTTTCAGTCATCTGGAGTGGACAGGTAAGGTTGGAAATTCTGGGTCATATACTAACTGTTTGTCTAACTTGTTGAAGAATTACCAAATTGTAGAGCTATATATGAGGGTTTCAATTTCTCCTCACCAATACTTGTTATCTGTGTTTTTGATTATACTAATTCTTTTGGATGTGAATTTGTATACCATTGTGGGCTTATTTTCATTTCCCTAAGGACTAATGATGTTTGACGTCTTTTCATGTGAACATTGACCATTTGTGTATCTTCTTTGGAGAAACTCCTATTGGAATTCTTTGCCAATTTAAAAAAATTAGATTGTCTTTATCTTACTGAGAAAGATCTTTTCATATTCTGTATATAGATCCCTTTTCAGGCATATGATTTCTAAAGATTTTGTCTCATTCTGTGAATTGTCTTTTCATTTTCTTAATGATGTTCTTTGAAACAAAAACATTTTCAGTTTTGATGAGTTACAGCTTATCAGTCTTTTATTCCTTGTGCTTTGCTGTCATAATTACGAAATCATTGCTTAACCTAAGGTTAAGGTACTTTCTTCCAGGAGCCTTTTGGTTGTAACAGCTACATTTAGATCTATGATCCACCTGAGTTCCGTTTTCTGTGTGAAGTGAGGTAAGGGTCCAACTTCTTTCTTTTGCACGTAGATATCCAGTTGTCCCAGTACCACTTGTTGAAAACATTCTTTTCCAATTGATGTATTTCCATCATAAAAATATTTATACTTGCTATCTGTAAATATGATTGTTTCCCATTTATTTAAATCTTTAATCATTTCTTTGTACATTGTTTTGTGCTCTTTGATCTGTAAGTCTTGCATTTGTTTAATTGAATATATTACTAAGTAATTAATATCTTGTGATGTAAACAATTGTTTTCCTTATTTCAGTTTTGGCCTATTCATTGACTGTATAGAAATACAATGGATTTTGAGGATTCCCTCGTATTCTGCATCCTTGGTGAAATTGATTTATTAGTTCTAATTTTTAGTGGATTTCTTAGAATTTTTATATAGTTTAATGTTATCTGCCAATGGACATAGTTTTACTTCTTTCTTTCCAATCTGTATACCTTATGTCTGTTTCTGGCAAACACATATTGAATAAAATTGGTCAGAGTGGACATATTTATCTTGTTCTTGATATTAGGTGGAAAATATACCATCTCTCATTGAGTGCAATGTTAGCTGTAGGTTTTTTGTTGATGCATTTTTTCAGGTTAAGGAAGTTCTCTTTTATTCCTAGTTTGTTTTCTCTTATGAAAGTGTGTTGGATGCTGTCATGTGTTTCTCTGAATATCTTGAAATGATCATATGATTTTAGTTTTTTAATCTATTAATGTGGTGTTTTACAGTGATTGATTTTTAGATATTGAAACTATCTTGTATTCCTAGCACAAATCCTACTTGGTCATAATGTTTAATCTTTCATATGTTGCTGGATTTAGTTTGCTGGTATACTGTCAAGGATTTTGGCATCTGTATTCATAAGAGATAATGGTCTATACTTTTCTTGTGATGTGTTTGTCTGGTTTGGGTAGCAGGGTAGTACTGGCAATATAGAATGAGTTGGGAAGTGTTCTCTCCTCTTAAATTTTCTGGAACATTTTGTGAAGAATTGCTGTTATTTATTGTTTAAGTGTTCTTTAAAATTTTCCAGTGAAGCCATTTGGGTATGGGCTCTTCTTCATGGGAAGATATTACTTTGAAGTTACTAATTCAGTATCTTTACTTGTTATAGTTCTCTCCAGAAGTTCTGGTTTTTTGTTTTGTTTTGTTTTGTTTTGTTTTTTTCTTTTTTGAAGGAGTTGATTAGTTCATGCCATTCTAGGAATTGGTCAATTTTGTGTAAGTTCTCTAATTTTTAGCATGTAGTTGTTTATAGTAAACTCTTATAAGCCTTTTATTTATTTGTGCAAATTTGAGAGTGATGTCCTCTGTTTAATCCCTGATCTACGTTATTTTAGCTTTTTTTTTTTTTTTTTTTTTTTTTGTCAGTCTACCTAAACTTTTATCAATTGTGTTGGTATATTTAAAGAATCAACTTTTGCTCTCATTGATGTTTTTATTATTTTATATTGTCTGTTTATTTCTTCTACAATCTTTATTTTTTTCTACCCTCTGCTTTTATTAGTTTTAACTTACTTTTCTTTTTCTAGTTATGGTAAAGTCATTTATCTGAGATCTTTTTCACTATGTGAATATAGATGCTTACAGCTATAAATTTTCCTCTAATTGTTTATTCAGCTTCATCCCCTGAATTGTTTTGATGTTTTGTTTGCACTTTCATTCATCTCAAAGATTTTCAAAGTTTCCATGTGATTTATTCTTTGTCCCACTGGTTCTTTCACGGTGTGGTTTAATATCTACTTATTAGTAAATTTCTCTGTTTTCCTTCTGTTGTTTTCCAATTTAAGTCCGTTATTGTCAGAGAACATGCTTTGTTTTATTACAATTCCTTTGAATTAATTGGGCTTTGTTTTAGGCCTAATGTATCTCTATTCTTGACAATGTTTTATGTGTACTTGCAAAGAATGAGATCAGAGTGTTCTCCCTATTACCCTTTCTTTCTAATTATTTCTTTTCCTTTTTTTCTAATGAAAGTCTCTCCCTAAGTCTGGATTTGTTTTTATTTGATATTCACTATTTGATTAGTCATTGTTATCACATATTCCTTACGTCTTTAAACATAGTTTTATTTAGTACTTTGAACCTATTTATCAAAGCTGATTTTTTCATTTAATGATCTTAAAGAATATGTAAAACTTACTCTTCAGTTAAACACACTTAATCTCTCTACTTACTTGAAGCTGATATACATATATCTTTCATTGTGGTAAAAATGTATATAACATAATGTTTGTCATTTTAAGCAGTTTTAAACATACAATTCGTGAAATTAATTACAATTACAGTGCTGTGTGACCATCACCTCTATTTCCAAAACTTTCTTGTCATTGTAAACATAAACTCTGGATCCATTAAACAATAACTCCCCATGTAATAGCTGTTATGAACTATTTTTCCGCTAGTCCAACATATAGTTTCCCTTAAAGGCATTGACTATTGTTTGCCTATTGTTTTGTATATGTATCACACTTTCCTTTTTCTTTGCATGTCTTCAGGTATTTTTGTTGTTGTTGTTAAAAACTGGACATATTAGTAATATTTTAAATCTGGATACTATTCTCCAAACAGGCTTATTGTTTGTTGAGTGACTTGACTGGAAGTCTGTTTCTACTTCATAGTGCAGCTTCTGATATCCTTGCTCAGATTTTCTCTCTGTTTTTATCTTTTTAGCCTGGCTTCCTAGGGATCCTCCCTTTGTCGGCAGAAAACACTTATTGGTGAAAAGTTGTACTTGAGCCCCTAAAGTGGAAAAATGTTCATCCTTTACTTTTGGATCTATTTGCTGCTTGGAGACTGCTTTCATCATTCCAGGTTCAAAGTTTTATCTTTTAGCATCAGAAAGAACAGACTGAATATAATTTTATTTTTCAGCTTGGCTTTATAGGAATCCCCCGGGTTGAGAATAGCTTATTCTTCAGCCCCTGATTAGTCAGATTATGTTTAAGCAATTTGAGCCATTGAGGTTTTTACCTTTTGCTGATTGACCTGTTTGTAATTTGGGAATGCTTTAAAGTCTTCCTCCACATCCTACTCCAGTAACTTCTCAGTGGATGCAGCCTCAAACATGCAAACATCCTTCTGGACCCCCAGGCATAAGTGTGATCACAAATAGGCCCTTCCTGGCTTTCTCTATCTCTGGTTCTCTCTGTTAATTTTCTGGCTGCTCTACAATTTCCTTGTTGCTACTACTTCCATGGAGCCCCCAGCCCCTTAATATTTTGTCACCAATATCTCCATTGTTTTTGAAGCCCTTGGGCATGAACTGTCCACATTCTGTCCCATACAAAGTCAGTACCCTTAGGCACAGCTGCAGATATACTAGTCCGTACAGCCTACTTCTTCCCGTAGGCAAAACCTCACTACTACTAAGTCTTAGTTAGGGTAGGGGATAGAGATCCACTTCTGCCAGAGTGACATCTCTGCTGTAAGAATGGGCACTGGCGGGGGAAGGTGATAGCCCCTGGCCTTTTTGGCTTGCCTTCTCCAAAACTCAACTTCTGTCCAACAAGACATGTAGGAGAGGGAAATTACCTCCTGGGGCAGAGCCCTTGCCCTACAAGTGGGAGCTAGGTGAGAAAAATGTACCCCAGTCATCTTGACAGTGCTTTCCTGGAATAGAGCTTCTTCAACAGAGGGCTTGTAGGGGAGGTGGTGAATGAGAGACATAGCCTGTCCTCCCAAAGTGAAATTGGAGCTCTACATTGTATGCTGTGAGAGGAGGGAATGATTGTCTTCTTGGCTTCACTTCCTGCAGTAGAGATTCTGTAACAGAGCTGGAAGGAGGGTGCATGAGAGCAGATCATAACTCAAATGTCACAGTCATAGACTCTTACTGTTCTTACCAAGATTTAGTAGATTTTATTGAATGTTTCTTTTTCTATTTGCTATGTTCCATTAACTTCCAGAAACTTCAAATGTTTTTGATATAATATTCACCAGTTCAATGATTGTTTTACAGGGATTAGTATTCACCCAGATCCTCGCACATCTCTCCTGAAGTCTGCCCTTCTAGGTTTATTTAGAATAAACAAGCTAGAGAAGTTGTGCTCTGGTAAGACAGTGATAACTATTAGCATGTTTACAAAGAGTTATTACCAATGTCATTAGCACTTTTATAAGGAGGTCATTTCCTCCCACCTCGCATTCCAGGTAGAGAAGAAATAGTTACAGGATTTCTTTTATTCCTTTGCTCCACAACATGCAAAATCAGTCTAAAGTGTTAGGAGGCAGGGCAGTGATTAGCTATGGAGAAAAGGGAAGGCATTGTGATGGGAGCTGGTTAAGGGAATTATCTCTCTTATTCTTCTGGAAGTCTGAGAGTGTTTCATTCTCCACCCGAGTGGTGTTTATAAGCTGTGTTCTCTTTGCCTAACTACATGGATCTGGTTATTTGGTATTTTTTCACTCTTCTCTGTTTATATTATGTTATGAAAGACAAATACATAGGACATATAAATACAATAAATATTACCTAGAAAACCAAGGAAATATCATCACTAACTGTTTGGTGTGTGTGTATGTGTTTGTGTGTTTGTATGTTTGTGTATGTTTTTCTAGGAGGCAGAGTGATAAAATTTTGGAAGTGTATGTATGGGGTTCCAAAGACATTGGTAATATTCTCTTTCTGGTAGGTATACATGTGTTCACTTCATTAATAATTTCTGTATTTCATGTGTAAACCACATGTATATGCTAATAAAACATTTTAAAGAGATAACTTCTTTTAACTGGACACATAATATGTACTTTCTGTATCCAGCTTCTTTTTCTAAGAGTAATATCTTTGTAGTCGTTTGTAGGATCAGTTTCCATTTGCTTTTTGTGTGTAGTATTCTATTGCCTGAATGTTCCATCACATGGATATTTGTCCATTCTGTTGTTGCCTGATATTTGAATTTATCCTGTCTGTGGCTACTTTGGATAAGGGTGTATGCACATTGTGGTACATTTGTCCTGGTGAAAATAAGCACTTATTTTTCATGGGTACATGCTAGGAGCGGAGTTGTTGAGTTTCAGGGTAGACAGAGAAGATATAATTTTAAATAAATATTTGAGTTTTTACCATTATTATACGTACTTGAATATTTTACTTACTAAAATGAGTCTATTTTTTTTTTTTTTTGGATACCAAAGTGGCCAGAAGATAATTTTTTCTATCAGTGAATGAAAAAGTTGTGGACATACTTAGATTTTATCCATGGGGTGCACAGTTTAGACAGTGAACAAATTTAAATAGGCAGTGGAAGGCCCAGGGAATACATTTTTTTGTGTCCCAGATTCAGTACTGGCTATTCAATAGAATGGTTACATTTCCACACAGAAGAGAAAAAACAATGGTGCCTTGGAATTAATTTACTTCACATAATGTAATAACAGAGTAAGAATTGGTGCTGAAATCTCCTTACATCTTATCTCTTAATTATTCACTTTTGCGAGCAGGTTGTCTAATGTACTCTTTGTGTGATACCATTTTCTGCATTCCCCTTAGCTTTGTAAAAGGGTGGTTTAACCTGTTGTTTCATCATTGGTGCCAGGTACTGCCATTTATAGGAGCAATAAAAGGAAAATGGGTGCAGTCACAGAAAGCATATTTATCAAAAGAATATCATATTTTGTTCCATTAGGAGATAAACATGACTTGATCTCAGCTTCAAAGGGCACTTATATTCATCAAGGAACAATTATGTGATCAAAGCCCAAACAGCTACAGGCTTAAGAAAATGTTCACTGTGTTTTAGCATTGCTTAAGTGGACATCCAAATTAACCAATGAAACCAAAATGCCTAAGCAACAGCAATACTGTGTTAAAGGGAAGGATATTACTTACAGAGGAATGGAACCAGTGATAATGAGAGGCCCCAATTTCTGAGTGCCTACTGTGCGTCAGGTGTCGCACGTAGAACTTGCAGTGGGTTATTTACTTTAACTTTTACAGACAGTAACAGATCGATATTATGTGTTTGATGACGTTACTGGGGTTTAAGGCGTACGTAATCTGGCCATGGAAACTGATGCAGCTGAGAATTAAGTCTTGACACAATGAACTCCAGAAGTTGCTCTTTTTGCACTTTCATTGTAAAAGCAAGTCACAGATGGAGTTTTTGTTCTTAGGAACAGAAATTTCGGTAAGGACATTGTGGCTTCATAATATCCTGATAATTGTGTAGGATTTTATTCTCCCTTTTCTTCTTTCCTCTCCCACTCCTTTTCTTCCCTTTGCTTTTTTTCTTGCTCCTCCTTTATCTTTATAGCCATCATCATAATCAGTATATATGAGTGGTAAAGCATGATTATTCTCTACAATATGAGATTCGCCTGCCTAATTTTTAAAAATGGCAATAATTAAAAACTGAATTAAAATTGGTTGTTTGCTGTGCTATTATGTGAGCTGTAGCTTGGTTCTCTCTGAGTGCTTTTTGGTGAGAATTGAAGACGCTTAGAGAGAGTGTAACCCGAAATAAATATAGAGTTTTATTTGGGAAAAAAGTCAACATTTGTCTTTAAGTTTGAAGAAAGGAAAGCATAAAATATTTTATGAAGAGAAGCAGAAAAAGTTTCTTTTTATGATTATTATTTTTTAAATGTAGATATATTAAAATTTGAGGTACCTTGTCTAAATTTGATGAATAAAGTATATATACATGGTGTATTACATGAATATAGTAATATACTACTCTAATGCTATATATTAAATTATGTAGTAGCATTTATATAATGTATGTGTGTGTGTGTCTGTGTGTGTGTAGTTATATAGTAGTAATTTTGAAAGTGTCCGTGAGAAAAATTATAATGAAAAAGAAATGCCCACATCATCATCTGGAAATAGCTAGAAATATATATTGGATACAAATGTGGTCATTGCATATACTAACTAGATTATATTATTGCAGAGAAGACTCTTATGATGGGTGAAATATTACAATCTTTTATTGTTTAAAATATCATTTTACCACTGTTTGGTGAAAATGTCTGTTGATTGTATACGTTTTCCTACATTCTTATTTGCTGTACACCTCCCATCTCATTTACGGAACATCTGCTCTTTGCCAGATATTGTTTTATAAGGACAAATAAGGTATAACTTTTTCTCTTGAGTTCACCATTTAGTGAGAGAGATGGAGAAGCAAACAAACAGTGTTCACAGAGTAGGAAATGATATCAAGTAGTGAGAAAAGGGCACACAGGATCCTTTGGGAGCACAGAGAACAAGCTCAGTGGTCAGGAGGCCCGTGAATCTTCGGTAGGTTCTTGACACACGACAGCGGCACCAAGGTCGAGTGAGGGCACCTGCAGAGAGACACGGCCTGATCCATTAGAGTGCAGGAAGAAAGTCGATAGAACATGTTCTTTAGAAATAATGAGATAACAAAAACCTCGTTAAATAATTTGAGATTTAAAATTATATAAAATAAAAACTCTCACTGTTTTCAAAGTTATACTTCTGTAATATTTCATATAGTAGCATTATTTGATAATATTTTCTTTTCCAGTGTAAAATGCCTATATTAAAATTCCTTAAGTTCAGTATACAATGTTAAAACTAATCTAATCTATGCACATTTTTGGATAAAATTACAATTTAATTCTATGTTTATTAATTGCCTAAATGTTGATATAAGTGTTCACTAAGGCCAAATCTGACAGACCCCTGGAAGCCAAAGTGATAAACACTTCAATAAGGAATGCTTTGTTTGTGGCAAAGCTACTCATTGCGGCTACATAATAGATTGTTTTTTACACCCAAACCAGCGTCCTTCTGTTTTATACATGCATATGTGTGAGAGAAATATATCACTTACACGTATGCTGAAAACATACTTATGTTAGGAATTAGGACAGGTTCTTCGAAGGCAGTCTTTCTCCCACCTTTTCTATCTTCACCCATTTCTTCTCCATTGCTTTTTCTCCTTAGTATCTAAAAACGCCCAGTCATTCTCAAAGTCAACAAATGATCACAAAAATACAAAGAACTGACGATTTACTTGATCTCTAGCAGATCCCAGGCTCACATTGTCCATTTGTCTCCCTGTGGCCAACAAAAGTGCACAATAGCTTCTCAGGTGGTCATTTAAGGATGAGTAAATGCCACCAGAGCACAACTATCCCAATGTACAATGTAGTGGGCTTCTTTCTTTTTTTTCTCACGTCATAAATCTGTGCCTGAGAATTCTTCATCATCTTGCTGCCTCTTTGATACATTTCAAAGCTCTCCACAGAACAGCCCCTACCCACCAAACTCCCCTGCCCAGCACTGCCACACACACACATACTCACAGAATAGTTTTCCTCACGTTTTCTCTGGCAAGACCTAACATTTACAAACTATCGTGTTGAAAAGTCCAGGAATAATCAGACTCCTTTCTGTACCTCGCTTTTTCATTCACTCTAATCTAACTGGTCATAAATTCCTCAGGATTCCCTGGTTTTGCACCTTTATTTCTTCTTCTACACCCGCACTACTGCGACCTCAGGTTTTGACTTTATGAACATCTCTCATTCATGTCCTCATCACCTCTGCTGACCTCACGAATGATCTCAGTATTAGAAATTATTTGAATGGAACAAGCTTCCTTCCCCTTCCCCTGTTCTGCATATGTTATATTTTTCTTCTGTGTGGAATATTCTTACTCTTTGTCTCACTTGTAAACATATACTCCATCTTCAGTTGTCAAACCCGGTATCTCTGAGGTCTTTCCTGATCCGTACTCCCCATAGCTATTGTTTCGTGGCTTAAAAGGATGCCTGTTTGTTGTCTCTAATATCCTTCTGCTAAAATCATCCGTGGGGACTCCATATGCTCTGGAAGACCCAGCTCGACTTTGACCTCATTACAAGTGTCCCCCATTAGTGTAAGTCAGTGATTCTCACTTGTGACCCCAAACAGGCAGCATAAGTACCTGGTAAAATGATAGAAATGTAAATTCTCAAGCCACACAACAAAATTACTGAATCAGAAACTCTTGAGGTTTATGTTTTAACAAGAGCCTGAAGTCATTGTGGTGCAGCCTAAGTTTGAGAAACATGAATGGACAATATTTTTCTCATTCTCTGTGCTTTTACACCAACTTCCACACATCTTCAATGGAAGCAATAACCATATTATATTGTAATTATTTCTATTATTTTCAGAAACATTTTCCTCTTCCTTTCATAGGTGGTGAACACAAAGGGAGATTCAACCCGTACTAGGAATCTTCACAACCCCTTTGCATTCACCGCCCTCAGCACCTGCTGAGCAGTGGCCACAGCTGGCCGGCGTTCATGTGCTTCATCAGACCTAAGAAGGACGGGCAGTCTCTAGAGTCATTGTAATGCTGATTCCAGTTTTCCTCATAGGTCATAAGGAACTTCGTGGGTGTGAGTCTGAATCCCTTCTGCTCACAACACGTGATGAACTCTCCTGTATGCCTGCTTCGTGCCTCTCAGCTTGGTGACAGTGAAGGTGCCAGGTATACACTGCGTTGGATTGTTCTTCCCAAGATTCATTCACACTGTCTCCAAATCCTTCACGGCCTGCTCAGCGACAGCTACAACTCGCTGTGGACCCGCGTACTTCACCAAACCCGCGGAGAATGGCTGATCTGTCATTTCACGGTATTGCTGCTCCTAGTAATCGTCCGGCAGAGATGAGGTTCAAGAAGCTGCTTTATCACTCTAAAGTAACTTCAAAATGACTATTTAATTTGGTCCTCACAATATCCCTGGTGTGTAAAGTGGGTAGAAATGGGAAACAGGAGAAATGTACGGCCAAATATTTAAGCAGAGAAGATCTGTTACTACCGATGTGTTCCGTAGGCTGAGTTGATTTTTTTTTTTTTCCAGAAGGAATTTAGGTGAGACAAAATGAACTGGTCTAGCAGCCTAACGTTCACAGTGCTCGTACTTCAGTGATTCCTCACGTTACTGGAAGGACGTCATAGTAACAGAGGTGATTCCCTTCCTAAGTGCTTCATATCAACTCATTTTAAATGTTCACTTCATGTTGACAGCATGATGGAAATTATAAAGCCTGGCTCAAATCCATTGCACGATTCGTACAGAAAACTAGCTCCCTCGCATTTATCCACTCAGCCAATTGTTGCCATTGTCGAGTGGTGATGTAGGATGTGAACATGAAGCCAGTGGAGGCCACGTGACTTGTTGACAATGAAGTTGTCAAGACTAGCATGGCAGTCATTGGTTTCCCAGATTCACTGTTTTTTTATTGAACCCTAACAGGGCCAGCAATTGTTGTTGGCTCTGAACACAGCTCCCCCTGGATGACACAGGCTTGATAACCGTGATGTGTTGGTCTTACATAAGCGGGTATTGTTCCACTCCAGAGTGACTTGCCCAGTATTTATCCTATTCAGTGTTGTATGGAGTCATTTTCTAGCATGTTCTTTAAGACATACAAAATGGACCAGGTGTAAGTCCGATAGATGAGACTAATACAGAGTGTGGTATAGAAAGCAGTGGATTTGTTTTCCTCGGAATCAGTCCCTATGTTCATGACGTTCAGTTTCTAGTGGATGTTACCTCACATGTAACTCACTACAACTACTGTGTACATCAGAATTTATTGTTGGTCTAGTGTAGTCTAGTGTCAACGAACTCCTGCTTCAGGGGTTTCCCCAGTGCCTGAGTGAAAATTATGCTCAGGAAACTCCAACTCTTCTTCTCATGGTGCTTGGTGAGCTGTCCTCTGTCATCCCATTCCCTGCCCCTTTGCTGGATGCCACTTAAAAGGTCAGTCTATTGGATTGGTTTCCATATGAATGACTTGTTCCGTGTTCACTTTCCTCGGGTCCACTTACGGTCATATATGCAGCATATTATGCAGGCTGTGAACAATTACCCAGCACAATATTTTCTGTGTGAGAAAATAAACGGTGCCATATTATGTATACCAGGCAATAATTTCACTAGGACCACTTGCCATATGTTGGCTACCTTCAATTTCTGCTGAACTAGGTGAACATTGGTACTGTTTTTTTTTTTTTTTTTTTCCTCACCTCCCCGAGGAAAAACTGTTGGTCTTGTTATATCTGCTATAGAGATTGAATTAGGGCCTCAAAATTATATGCCCATGAGACAGACAGATTGACCTCCACCACTACTGATTTAGAAACTACCATGCATGCTGCCATAGCATGGTGACTCCCCACAGGAGTGATGCAGGTATATTGCTTAAAAATAACATGGAAAAGTACCTAAGATTGCAGCATTTATTCAGCACACTACAGGGCCGCATAAGAAAGCCTTGTTTAGCAGTTAAAGGTATGGGGGATTCAGTGATTATTCACATTACTGAAAGACTTTCGTTATCAAGGAGATGATTAAATTCCTCTTAAAACTCTTCATTTCTACATTTTAAATTTTCATTAAACCAGCAGCATGAGGAAAATTATAGGCTCTGTTGAACATTCATTATATCAATCTCACAGAGAATGACATCCTTGTCATCTACAATCAAAGGGGGTTGTTGCATTTGCCAAAAAGTGCAGTGCTATACGAACCTACGTCTAGTGCATACCACATTTGATGACAGGGATGCTCCAGGTTTCCTATGTCAGCCACTAATTTCTAAGATCTATACTTTCTCATTGTTTATTCACAGGGCCATGCAGGCACTATTAGAAGTTTTCTACCACAAGTCTATCTAGTGCACAGGCAAGAAAAGACCATCTTTACCTTGGAACAGTGCTCAGGTTAATAACTGGTCGTGTGTGCACCCCGGTCAGAGCTTCTGCACATCATCCTTCCTCATGGCATGTGGGCTTTAAACACACAGCGACCAGTTTATTTCCTGGAGATCCCAGGGGAATGAAGGTTCCATGCTGTGATGGCCAGATGGAAATGGTTGCCCATGAGGCTAATTACATCCTCCTCACACAACATCCTGAAGCCTCTTGTGTGTTCCCTTTGCATCATGCCGCTTTGATGGTGGCCAGCAAGCGTGCCTAATGATCCCAGGAGTGCCATGCCAGTAGAACTTTTCCCTATGGGTGTACCTACTCCTCAGAACAGGCCAGACCACCTTGATCACCACTGCACAGTACTGGTGGTTCAGGGGTTCCTTGGTTCCTGGCATTGGTGGATGAAGGTCTGGGTGAAGGGACTGAATCCCTCCCTCTTGGGTCCATGATTCCCGCTCCAAAAGGAGAGAGGGCAATGGAGATACTGGTCTTATTATGTCAGGAACCAGATTGCAAAAGGTTATTTTAAATAGCAAGCAGTTTCATTGCAGCAATTGTACAACAAGTATTGGGTGCTGCAAGCAGAGCTTCACCCACAGGAGACAGGTCTGTCAACAAAGACAGGGCCAGTCATGAACACACAGGTTATTGATGAGGGCAGAATGATTCACAGAGTAAATGCCCCTCTGAGGATGAAGTTACAGATATCTTCCCAAATGTTCTGTGGGATATGAAAGGAGAATCATGTGGATGTGCAGCTGGGGTGAACGAGATGGTGGAAAAGGTAGAATGCTTTGTACTGGATTTCCAGAACATGACCTCGGATTCACGGCCATCAGTTTCCCAGGTGATTTTGTCCCATAAGGAGCTGGTTACAGTCGATGTCCTATATGAAGACAAGTGGTGGCACATTTCCAAGTATTTCTGTTGCTGAAGGGTGTTGTCAGTAATGGAAGAAAAGTCATGCCCTTAGTCTTCGTCCTGTTGTCCTTCAGTGAGTGGATAGCCTCACGCTTCAGTCGTGACAGGCTGTCCCTATCGTGGTGATTCTTAGAATGGTGGGATGGGATTCCCCCTGGTTGTCTCCCCCTCTGCGACAGGTCCTGTGTCAGTCCTCTCAAGGGCATTAGCAGGCAACTGGTAGCATGTGCACCTTGGCGGTAAGCACACCTGGCAAGATATAACCTAGTACCTATGTACCAAGAAGGATTCACGGTCCTATGAAGGCAAAGGAAGTTTTACCCGAGAGCGAGTTACCCTTTAATTTATTTATTTATTTTTTTTTTATTTTTATTTTTTTTAAATTTTATTTTGTCGATATACATTGTGGCTGATTATTGCTCCCCATCACCAAAACCTCCCTCCCTTCTCCCTCCCCCCCTCCCCCCCAACAATGTCCTTTCTGTTTGCTTGTCGTATCAACTTCAAGTAATTGTGGTTGTTATATCTTCTTCCCTCCCCCCCCGGTTTTGTGTGTGTGTGTGTGTGTGTGTGTGTGTGTTTGTGTGTGAATTTATATATTAATTTTTAGCTCCCACCAATAAGTGAGAACATGTGGTATTTCTCTTTCTGTGCCTGACTTGTTTCACTTAATATAATTCTCTCGAGGTCCATCCATGTTGTTGCAAATGGTAGTATTTCATTCGTTTTTATAGCTGAGTAGTATTCCATTGTGTAGATGTACCACATTTTCCGTATCCACTCATCTGATGATGGACATTTGGGCTGGATCCAACTCTTGGCTATTGTAAAGAGTGCTGCGATGAACATTGGGGAACAGGTATACCTTCGACTTGATGATTTCCATTCCTCTGGGTATATTCCCAACAGTGGGATAGCTGGGTTGTATGGTAGATCTATCTGCAGTTGTTTGAGGAACCTCCATACCATTTTCCATAGAGGCTGCACCATTTTGCAGTCCCACCAACAATGTATGAGAGTTCCTTTTTCTCCGCAACCTCGCCAGCATTTATCGTTCAGAGTCTTTTGGATTTTAGCCATCCTAACTGGGGTTAGGTGGTATCTCAGTGTGGTTTTGATTTGCATTTCCCGGATGCTGAGTGATGTTGAGCATTTTTTCATATGTCTGTTGGCCATTTGTATATCTTCCTTAGAGAAATGCCTGCTTAGCTCTTTTGCCCATTTTTTAATTGGGTTGCTTGTTTTCTTCTTATAAAGTTGTTTGAGTTCCTTGTATATTCTGGATATTAATCCTTTGTCAGATGTATATTTTGCAAATATTTTCTCCCACTCTGTTGGTTGTCTTTTAACTCTGTTAATTGTTTCTTTTGCTGTGCAGAAGCTTTTTAGTTTGATATAATCCCATTTGTTTATTTTTCCTTTGGTTGCCCGTGCTTTTGGGGTCGTATTCATGAAGTCTGTGTCCAGTCCTATTTCCTGAAGTGTTTCTCCTATGTTTTCTTTAAGAAGTTTTATTGTTTCAGGGTGTATATTTAAATCCTTAATCCATTTTGAGTTGATTTTAGTATACGGTGAGAGGTATGGATCTAGTTTCATTCTCCTGCATATGGATATCCAGTTATCCCAGCACCATTTCCTGAAAAGGCAGTCCCTTCCCCAGTGAATAGGCTTGGTGCCTTTGTCAAAGATCAGATGGCAGTAAGTGTGTGGGTTAATTTCTGGATTCTCTGTTCTATTCCATTGGTCATACTACAAAGCTATAATAACCAAAACAGTATGGTACTGGCATAAAAACAGACACAGTTACCCTTTTTGACTGCTTGTTTCTGCTGGACCTGTCCACTGAGGCCACTGATCTCATTTCCGTCAGATCCCGCGATGAAAGCTGGCCATTCCTGTGAACTCTGACCTGTTCCCCTGCCTCTGATGCCTGTCTCAAAGACGTTCTCCCCTGCAGTCTGACTGTCTCCTGTTCTGTACTGCTTCGGGAATGCTCACGTATGTTCCCATTGTGTGACATTATCCTCCAAGGAAATGAAATTCCCTTTAGTACAATCCTTCGCAGATATTTCATCCATAGTTCTCATCCCCACTGTCACACCACTTGGCAGAGTACTCAAGCCTGTCTTCTCCGTGAGATGAGTCCATGCGTGCTCCTTGACAACTGGCTTTTCTCTCAGAAGTGGGAGAAGTATAATCCATAGTGGTGATGGGCCTTGCTTGCCTTCCCTTCAAAGTTCTTCGTTTGTACTCGTGTTCCAATCCTGGGGTTTCCCACATCTATATTAGAAATGAGGGTGTCTTAACCAAATCCGTTTTGTGGGTCTTCCTGAGAATTACCTGTCCTGTGTTTCCAACTTAAGTCTAGTGCTTGCACTACTCTCTGATGCTGTGTGTAGGGTCCAAAAGCGAGCTTATATCTAGCCAGAAGTCCTGGGTCTTCTCGTCCAGCAGTATGATGACAAGTAATCAAGTGCCTGTTGGGAGACCGAGGACGTGACGGCAGTGGAGTTGTTCGAATCAGCATATCAGGGCTCGGTGTTGGAGAATTTATTAATTATCAACAGCATGCACCCTGCAGCCATAGTACAAAATGTATGGGTTTCTTGGACTGAGCTTCCCGTGCAAGAACCAGGCCTGTTCACAAAGATGTGTTCATTCATGAATTCACAGGGTGTTGCTTCACAGCAGAATGATTCACATAGTAAACGCTCCTCCAAGGACCAAGTTTTGGAAATGTTCCAGAAGGTGCTGTGGGGTATGAAAGGAGAACTGCGTGAAGATGCCCTGGGGTAAACGTGATGGTCAAGAAGGTAAAATGCTTGGTACTGGATTTGCAAAACATGACTCCCATCATTCATGGCCTTCAGTTTCTCAGGTGCTCTTGTCCCCTCAATCGTTGGTTACAGTTGATGTCCTGTATGGAGACAGGTGGTGGCACTTTTCCAAGTATTTCTGTTGCTGAAGGGTGTTGCCAGTAATGGAAGAAACGTCATGCACTTGCTCTTCCTCCTCTTGTCCTTCAGTGAGTGGATAGCCTCTCACTTCTGTCCCCACCGACTTAAGCCCAGCATTCTCAGAATCATTACCATAGGGACTGTCAGTAGGGACGGTATTCTTAGAATACTGGGTTTGGACTCCCCCTGGTTTTCTCCTCCTGCACGGCAGGTCCTATTTCACTCTTCTCAGGCTCAAAGCCGCGTACTCATAGCATGTGCACCCTGCTGGGAAAGCACGTCTGGCAAGATATTCTCTATTCCCTTTGGAGAAGAGGATGCGCCCCCCCTTGAAGGCAAAGGCACTTTTATCCCAGAGCCGGTTCCCCCGCTTTGACTGCTTCTTGTTTCTGCGAGACGTTTCCATTGAGGGCAGAGATCGCATTTCCGTCAGCTCCCGCGAGGAAAGGTGGCCATTCCTGTGAACTCTGACTTGTTCCACTGGCTCCGAGGCCAGTCTGAAAGACGTTCTGCCCTGGAGTCTGAATGTCTCCTGTTCTGTACTGCTTCGGGAATGCTCACGTATGTTTCCATTGTGTGACATTATCCTCCAAGGAAATGAAATTCCCTTTAGTACAATCCTTTGCAGATATTTCATCCGTAGTTCTCATCCCCACTGTCACTCCGCTTGGCAGAATAGTCAAGCCTGTCTTCTCCGTGAGATGAGTACATGCGTGCTCCTTTACAACTGGCTTTTCTCTCAGAAGTGGGAGAAGTATAATCCATAGTGGTGATGGGCCTTGCTTGCCTTCCCTTCAAACTGCTTCATTTGCAGTAGTGTTCAAACCCGGGGTTTGCCACATCTATATTAGAAATGAGGGTGTCTCAACAAAATCCTTTGTATGGATCTTCCTGAGAATTACCTGTCCTGTGTTTCGAACTTAACTCTGGTGCTTGCACTGCTCTCTGATAGTGTGTGTAGGGTCCGAAAGCGAGCTTCTATCCATCCAGAAGCCCTGGGTCCTCTCGTGCAGCAGTGTGATAACAGGTAATCAAGTGCCTGTTGGGAGACCGAGGACGTGAGGGCAGTGGAGTTGTTCGAATCAGCATATCAGGGCTCGGTGTCAGAGAATTTATTAATTATCGACAGCATGCACCCTGCAGCCATAGTACAAAAAGTTTTGTATGTCTTGGACTGAGCTTTCTGTGTATGAGCCTGGCCTGTCCACAAAGATGGGTCCATTCATGAATTCACAGGGTGTTGCTTCACAGCAGAATGTTTCACAAAGTAAACGCTCCTCCAAGGACCAAGTTTTAGAAATGTTCCAGAAGGTGCTGTGGGGAATGAAAGGAGAACCGCTTGGAGGTGCCCTGGGGGTGAACGTGATGGTCAAGAAGGTAGAATGCTTTGTACTGGATTTGCGGAACATGACTCCCATCATTCATGGCCTTGAGTTACTCAGGTGCTCTTGTCCCCTCAATCGCTGGTTACAGTTGATGTCCTGTATGGAGACAGGTGGTGGCACTTTTCCAAGTATTTCTGTTGCTGAAGGGTGTTGCCAGTAATGGAAGAAACGTCATGCACTTGCTCTTCCTCCTCTTGTCCTTCAGTGAGTGGATAGCCTCTCACTTCTGTCCCCACCGACTTAAGCCCAGCATTCTCAGAATCATTACCATAGGGACTGTCAGTAGGGTCGGTATTCTTAGAATACTGGGTTTGGACTCCCCCTGGTTGTCTCCTCCTCCCCGACAGGTCCTATTTCACTCTTCTCAGGCTCAAAGCCGCGTACTCATAGCATGTGCACCCTGCTGGGAAAGCACGTCTGGCAAGATATTCCCTATTCCCTATGGAGAAGAGGATGCGCCCTCCCTTGAAGGCAAAGGCACTTTTATCCCAGAGCCAGTTCCCCCGCTTTGACTGCTTCTTGTTTCTGCGGAACGTGTCCATTGCGGGCAGAGATCGCATTTCCGTCAGCTCTCGCGAGGAAAGGTGGCCATTCCCGTGAACTCTGACTTGTTCCCCTGGCTCCGAGGCCTGCCCTGGAGTCGGACTGTCTTCTGTTTTGTACTGCTTCGGGAACGCCCACGAATGTTCCCATTGTGTGACGTTTTGTCAGGGCTCTGTGTCAGAGAATTTATTAGTTATCAAAAGCATGCACCCTGCAGCCATAGTACAAAAAGTTTTGGGTGTCATAGACTGAGCAAGCTTCCTGTGCATGAGACAGGCCTGTCCACATAGATGGGTCCATTCATGAATACACAGGGTGTTGCTTCACAGCAGAATGGTTCACAGAGTATGGGTCTTAAAGGAGAACCGCGTGTATGTGCCGTGGGGGTGAACGTGATGGTCAGGAAGGTAGAATGCTTTTTACTGGATTTCCAGAATATGACTCTCTGCATTCACGGCCTTCATTTTCTCAGGGGCTCTTGTCCCTTATGGAGCTGGTTACAGTCGATGTCCTGTATGAAGACAAGTGGTGGCACATTTCCAAGTATTTCTGTTGCTGAAGGGTGTTGTCAGTAATGGAAGAAAAGTCATGCCCTTAGTCTTCGTCCTGTTGTCCTTCAGTGAGTGGATAGCCTCACGCTTCTGTCGTGACAGGCTGTCTCTATCGTGGTGATTCTTAGAATGGTGGGTTGGGATTCCCCCTGGTTGTCTCCCCCTCTGCGACAGGTCCTGTGTCAGTCCTCTCAAGGGCATTAGCGGGCAACTGGTAGCATGTGCACCATGGTGGTAAGCACACCTGGCAAGATATTCCCTAGTACCTATGTACCAAGAAGGATTCAAGGTCCTAAGAAAGGAAAAGGAAGTGTTACCCCAGAGCCAGTTACCCTTTTTGACTGCTTGTTTCTGCTGGACCTGTCCAATGAGGCCACTGATCTCATTTCCGTCAGCTCCCGCGATGAAAGCTGGCCATTCCTGTGAACTCTGACCTGTTCCCCTGGCTCCGAGGCCTGTCTCAAAGACGTTCTCCCCTGCAGTCTGACTGTCTTCTGTTCTGTATTGCTTCGGGAACGCCCATGCATGCTCCCATTGTGTGAAGTTTTTCTCCAAGGGAATAAAATTACTTTTAGTACAATCCTTCACAGATATTTCATCCATGGGTCTCATCCCCAGTGTCACACGTCTTGTCACGGTAGTCAAGCCTGTCTTCTCCATCAGATGAGTCCATGCGTGCTCCTTGACAACTGGCTTTTCTCTCAGAAGTGGGAGAACTGTAATCCATAGTGGTGGCGGGCCTTGCTTGCCTTCTCCTCAAAGTGCTTCGTTTTCACTCGTGTTCCTATCCCGGGGTTTGCCACATCTATATTAGAAATGAGGGTGTCTCAACTGAATCCGTTGTGTGGGTCTTCCTGAGAATTACCTGTCCTGTGTTTCCAACTTAAGTCTGGTGCTGGCACTGCTCTCTGATGCTGTGTGTAGGGTCCGAAATCGAGCTTATATCCAGCCAGAATTCCTGGGTCCTCTCGTCCAGCAGTATGATGGCAGGTTTTCAAGTGCCTGTTTGTAGACACTGGACATGAGAGCAGTAGACTAGCCCGTATCAGCATGTCGGGGCTCGGTGTCAGAGATGTTATTTTAGATTACCAGCGTGCACGCTGCAGCCACAGTGCACCCAGTTTTTGGTGCTAGAAACGGAGCGTCCACTGCATGAGCCAGGCCTGTCCACAAAAACGGGTCCAATAATGAATACACAGGGAATCCCTTCAGTGCAGAATGATTCACAGAGTAAATGCTCCTCGAAGGACCCAGTTTTAGAAATCGTCCAGAATGTGCTGTGGGATATGAAAGGAGAACCATGTGGAGGTCCCCTGGGGTTAAATGTGATGGTCGAGAAGGTAGAATGCTTTGTACTGGATTTCCGGAACATGACTCTCTGCATTCACGACCTTCAGTCTCTCAGGTGCTGTTGTCCCCTAAGGAGCTGGTTACAGTCAATGTCCTGTATGAAGACAGGTGTTGGCACATTTCCAAGAATTTCTGCTGCTGAAGGGTGTTGCCAGTAATGGAAGAAATGTCATGCAGTTGCTCTTCCTCCTCTTGTCCTTCAGCGAGTGTATAGGCTCTTGCTTCTGTCCCCACCAGCTGTCCCTATGGTGATTATTCTTAGAATGCTGGGTTCGTATTCATCCTGGTTGTGTCCTCCACGACAGGTCCTATTTCACTCCTCTCAAAGGCTCATAGCAGGGTGCTCATAGCATGTGCACCCTGCTGGGAAAGCACGTCTGCCAAGATATTCCCTATTCCCTATGAGAGAAGAGGATTCGCCCTCCCTTGAAGGCAAAGTCAGTTTTACCCCAGAGCCAGTTCCCCCGCTTTGACTGCTTCTTGTTTCTGTGGGACGTGTCCATTGCGGGCAGGGTTCGCTTTTCTGTCAGCTCCCGTGAGGGAAGCTGGCCATTCCCGTGAACTCTGGCCTGTTCCCCTGGCTCCCATGCCTGTCTCAAGGACGTTCTCCCCCGGAGTCTGACTATCTTCTGTTCTGTACTGCTTCGGGAATGGTCACGTATGTTCCCATTGTGTGACATTATCCTCCAAGGAAATGAAATTCCCTTTAGTACAATCCTTCGCAGATATTTCATCCATAGTTCTCATCCCCAGTGTCGCACCTCTTGGCATGATTGTCTTCTCCGTGAGATGAATGCATGCATCCTTCCTTGACACCTCGTTTTCTCATGGCGGGGGGAGAAATATAATCCATAGTGCTGGCGGGGCTTGCTTGCTTTCCCCTCTAATTGCTTCACTTGCACTCGTGTTCCAATCCCGGTGTTTCCCTCCACTGTATTAGAATTGCGGGTGTCTGAACCAAAGCCTTTTTGTGTGTCTCCCTGAGAATTACTTGTCCTGTGTTCCCAACTCGGGTCATGTTCTTGCTTTGCTGTGTGATGGTGTCTTATGGTAGGGAAGGGGGCCGAGCTTGTACCTCCCTGATTGGTGAGAAGCGTGGGACCAGAATTGGCATTTCAGACATCAAGATCTCCGAGTTATTTTCCCTTCTTTGTCTCCCCTTCCAGTCCCTTTTTTTAGGTGTTGCATTTTTGGAGCAAGTACATTGGGCTGTGAATTCAGCCTCCTTCGGGTGACACAGCCTAGCTGGCCCTTATGTGCCTATCTTTGACTGTAGGGTGGGATTGGTTTCAGTGCCGAGCGCCTTGTCTTTCGTTTACCCCAGCTCGGACTGTTTGCTTGTCATTGCTGGGCGTGTGGTGTAAGATATGAGGAGGAGGTTAGTTGGGTGCTGTCCTGTGGAGTAATGTGTGGAGCATGTGGTAGAATGCAGTGTACTGGTTCTTCCCAAGAATCACTCCCTTCATTCCCAGCCTTGATTTTCTGAAGGGCTGTTGCACCTCATATCACTTTTTACAATGGATTTCTGGTTTTGAAGTATCTGGTTTTCTCTTTTCAATGCATTTGTTTTATTTCATGTGTTTCACTAGTGGGTAAGGTGTGTTTTGCTCATGAGGCTCGTTCTCTTCATGTTTAGTTTTTTCATGACCTCTTGCTCCTATCCCCATTGCCTGCTGTTTTGCTGGATGTCATTGCACTGCTGAGAGTCTACTGAATTAGTGTCTGCAAGCATCCCTCCCTCTGTTGGTCATTTTCTCAGGCTTTGCTGGATAGTCACCAGAAAAGATGTTTTTTTTTTTTCTTGTATTTTATCTCATGTACAAAAATGGTTCATCTTTCTGATCAGTATTTCTGCTTTAGAGGTGCCCTATTTCTTTTTGAATTTCATGGAAGCAAGTCTCAGTCTCGTCCTCTGAACTCACCTTGCATTCTCTTTCCTGAGTTACTCTACCAAGCTTACAAACTTGAAAGAAGCGTTGGTACCTGTCTTAGAATGCACTGAATTTCTGTTCAAAACATCATTTTTCACCTGTTTACCTCATTACATACCTGTTGGACAAAGACCACAAGTATTTCTGAGATCATTTTTTTCATTGGTTATGGGAAGTCTGTGAATTAGTCTTGTAAAGCCTCAATTTACCTTTTTGCATATTCTTCAGCAACTGTTGGACAATGACCACAGCCAACCATATGTCAATTTACTCCAGCAGTAGTAGAGAAAATGGCTGATCCAGTAGATTATCATACTGCTGCTTCAAGTGTTCCTCGCAGAGTTAAAGCTATGTCCTGGATATGAATCAGTGTCCCTTTTGATCAAAATGCTCGATGATTTCTTCCATAATGCCCTGCTGGATACAGCCCAACTAAATGGCAATGAATGTGCCTGTTTTATACTCCATTGGACTGTTTTTACCAACCATTATTTGCCTGTGTTCACCTTTTTCAGCACCTGCTAGACATATACTTTTTCAGCTATGGGAAAAAGGGCAATCTATCGAGTCAGCGTGGTGCTATTTGTGTTTTTTTTCTTACATTTCATTTAAAAAATGATACGTCCATGAATCCAACACCCTTCTGTTCAGATGTGTGACATCTGACTTGTTACACCCCACTGAATTTACTTCACCAGCACGGGGAAGACTGGACAGTAAATCATATCTTTGTAGTACCATTTCTGTTGTTTCTCACAGGTCAGAAAAACCGTTTTACCAACGGATCTGTCAGCACCGTGCTCACCCAGTGAGCTAGCCGGCCATCCCTATATGGGATCCGAACCCGTGGCCTTGGTGTTATCAGCAATGCACTCTCCTGAGTGAGCCTCAGGCCAGCCCTACCAACGGATCTGAATGCTTTCTGTTCAGATGTTTGAAATCTATCCTAATAAATCCCCTGCTGCATGCAGCTTGGCTTGATGATAATTTCAATGCCAGTTTACAATCCATTACATTGATTTTTATAAACATCACTTTCTATGTTTACGTCCTATTGTACCTGCCGATACTGGAAAAATTGGTGCTGAGTTTGTGTACAGTTTGTGTACAGACCTGGGAAGGATAGGCAGTGTATCAGTTCAATGTAATGAAGACTCATGTATTTCTCTGAAGTCCAAAGGATTGCCAAGACCATGTTGCTAAAATTTTCTGCTCAAAATGAATGATGCCTTCCACTGTCACTCTGCCTTTTTGCCACCCCACTTGATGGTAGTGAAGTAGCTGCCACTACAGTGCATTGGAATTGTTATTGCCATAGTCACTTGCCCTTTGGTAAAATCTTTCAGCTTTGCTGAGACAGTCACCACAACCCACCGGAGGTTATGTACCTCACCAGTTCTAAAAATAGTGTCCCATTTCAGTGTAGTGATGCTTTACATTTTCCTCATAGCCTGAGTGCATGCCAGTTGTCTTAAGCCCTTGGGAATGCCTTTCTTCTCAAGCACTTGATGACCTTTCCAGTAGTGCTCTGCTGTGTAGTCTCCTGGTTGATTGCAGTGAAGGTGCCTGTAGGAAGTCACTGACTGGGTATTCCCAGCATCACTTGCGCTGTGTTTAAGTCCTACCGCACATGCTAGACTATCACCACAGTCAAACATTTGCTCGTGTACTTTTCCAGCCCTGGGAAAGTAATGGCCTATCAGGTCAGTGAAATACTACTCCATATGTATCTCACTTGCCCCGAAGCCTCTGGACAGTCTAGGGCTGTGAGGGACTTCCCCCACATGCATACCTGTCAAAGCACTGGCCAAATAAAGCTTGTGTATGCTGCCTTATTGTGGTCTTATCTTTTTCCTTGATCAGCCCTGAAATCTCTTGAACTCTCTATATGGAGGCATGAAAAGAAGGTGGTAGAGTAATCTGTGATTATCTGTGGTGCATAAAACTTTTCTTAGAACGTGTGTTGGCCCATTTTCTGTTGCTGCTTATAACAGAATACCTAAAACTGGGTAATTTACAAAGAAACACAATTTATTTCTTACAGTGTTGGAGGCTGGAAAGTCCAAGGTTCAGGGGGCACACCTAATGAGGGCCTTCTTCTTGGTGGGATTTCTATGGAGTCCTATGGCAATGCAGGGTATCACATAGTGAGAGGGCTGAGCAAGGGCATTTCAACATTCTTTCTTCTCCTTATAAAGTCCCAAATCTACTCCCTGATAACCCATTAAACCATTAATTTATTAATTTATCCTTTTGTGAGGGCATGGTTCTCTTAAAAGCCCCACCTTTCAAATACCATATTGGGGATTAAGTTCCAACATCAGCTTTAGAGAGGGGATAAACATTCAAACTATATCAGAACATACTTTCACATTTCACATATGCCAAAAAGTTATGGGATTGGGATGAGGATATTTTGGCATGTAGTACTATTCTACAACAGTAATTATTTTTGTCACCTCTCCCAGGGTGATGGAGCACAAAGGATTACTCAAAGCCCATTTCTCCAGAGCAGTGAGAGGCCTGAAAGGGTTAATCCCAGGAAGAATTCCTTCAAGAGAGAAAGATTCCTAGGAAAATAACCCAAAATCAGGTTTTCATCCACAATCACACTAGCCTGGTCCTTCAAAACAGAATGTCTGTTCATGGTAGAAGTACCCATTTGTGGCTCCTGTTGCCTTGAGCGATCCCTCCACGATCTGTACCTTGGACCAGCTCTTCAGCCTCATGTTTAAGTTTGGTAACATTGTCTTTCAGAAAGCCATGTTAGGGCTCACAGTACTTGATGTGTTAAGCAGGACTTCCTCAATTTTCCACTTGCAATTTTAAAGGTGAAGTTAAGAATGGCATATATATGAAGACTTTCTTAAACTTTCAAGGTAGAATGGAGCCCCCATCTACCCCGTTTGTTTTGTTATCATCCATAGAACCCATAACCATATTGAGTCCTGTTAGATTCTGCAGGTAGACAATACAATTTCTTATCTGTCAGTGTTTATCTTGCACCTTTTACTGCTCTTAGCACATATTAGATGCTGAAACCTATTGGTTAGTTGGTTGAATAAATGAATATTTGGAGAGTTGAATGAATATCTAAAGAGTATGCATTTTCATTTAATTAGAGTGTATTTAAAATACTCTATCCTGAAACCAAATTTTTTTAATTTTAATGCCCAGGGTTCATAATTTTAATTTTGATGTTCAATGGTCAGTTTGCATCTATTTTTCTATACACAATAGAGAATAAGCTGGAGAAATATGTTTTTCAGTCATGTGTCTTACAAAGTTTTTGTTTGATTTTATTAAATACTATTTTATTGTTCCTCAATTAAATCTATTGGAACGAATAGAAGATAGCATGCAGAATATGTAAAAAGAAGCAAAATGTTTATCATCCTTTTATCTTTATGAGTTCCTTGGTTTCTAAATAAAGAAGAGTTTATTTAACTAATGAAAAGTGTCAACAATTCTTCCATCACAATAAGAGTGGTGAGACTTAAATGATCTTTTGTCATCTATATGCAATGTAAATATAAATAGAAAAGATTTCCAAAAGGATTTATTATTTGTCCAGAAACGTTTAAATGAAAAGACTGGCCTCTGTTTTATTTTCCTTCTCTCTAGTGAAGGGCTGTTTTAGTATACCAGATTTGTAAGGCTAACATTTTTCATCGGAACGTAAGTCAGAGAAAACCAAATACTATTTGACCTTTAGAAACTGATTTTTTTGTTGTTGTTGTTTGTATATGAATGGATTCTCTCTCTATTGTTTGAAGGAGAAAAATGTTTGACATGGTGATCTTTAGACAGGCAATGTACAAAATCATTTATTAATTTTCGACTTGGTAATTCAGTATAATAATGAGAAATAAGGCACTGCAATATATCACATATAAAAAATTACTGAAATTAAGTCAGTAGCAGATGTAGGGTTAAAATACAAAGCACCGGTTCTTCATGAAGTTCCATAAGTAATACTCTTTAAAGATTTAGAAAGTTAATGACATTTGAGCTTACCATAAATTAATGTTCAACAAGAATTTTAGCATAGGTGACTTTGTTTTAAGGAAGGTATCTTTCACGTAAATTATTTCTGCATTTTGGTAATCATTGCATTCACGATAATTTTTAAAATTTTTTTAAATTATAATTTTATAAAAAATAGTTTTGAAAGTTTTCTGGGAAGTGGGATTTGTAATTATATCCTGCCCCCAAAGCATGTTATTTATATATCAAATGTGCGAATATGCCTTGTCCACTAGTATTGCAGATACGCAAAGTTCAAGCAGCATAAATTAAAAATGTTATAATCTCCTTATCCCTCACAAAGTTCTTTGAAACCAGTTTAAAGTGATGGAGAATAAAATGTGAAAATATAAACACCATCACTGTAGATACTAAAGGCAGGTAATATTTAAGTAGGAAAAAAATAAAGTGTTCCAGTGAATAAAAGTCAAAGTGAATAATTATTCTGGTAGGGGGTATGGTAGAAGAGGGGTTGCATTCCACAGATGTCACAGCAGCCCCCAGCGGTCCATGTCAGGGCTTTTCTCTCTGCCGTGCTGCCTCTTCATGAATTCAGTTCCCAAATCACACCTCGCTCATCGAAAATCATGAATGGAAAAATCAGTTTGGGTAACCATGATGTTAAGTAGAAAATTTGGATTTTTAAAGCAACAATGAGGAAAAACACAAGGACCCTTCTGCAGCGCCTTGAGAGACATATTTCCCCCTCCTGGGAAGGCTGGTATTTTATCATAGGTGACCCACTTCTGTTAGCTAAATCCACCCCAGGAAGCTTTTCACATCTCTCTCACCTTGCTTGCAAGGGCAGTGAGTCAGGAAAAGCTGTACTAGAGGGAGAGGCAGCCAAAAGGGAGCCCAGCCGTCCTAGCAATTCCACTGTTTGGTGCAATGGAAATTTCCTTAGCCTTGTGTCTTCTTATATTTTCTTGTGTGATGTTGTGGTTTTGTCTCATTGTAGTGGCACTATCAGAATAGAGTGATGTAATGACGGGAATAACGTATACCCCTTGTCTTCTTCCTTAATCTACTGAGATTGCTGCTACTCCATGCAATCCAGTAAGTCCCTTTATAATGATGTGATAACAGTGTCCTTTTATTTCCAATTACAAAAAATAATTTTTATCACTAACTAAGGTTGCATTTTATCAACTGTCTTTTCAGTATCCATTAACATGATCATACAGTTTTTACCATTTCATGCATTCTAGCATTAAATTTCTTCACATTGATTCAACCGTTACATAAACTGGGATTTGTTAAAGTTTATTTTTAGCATGTTGCTGGAATTAATTGCTGGGTTTTCTCCTAGGATTTTAAAACCAATTTTCTTAGAAGAACATCATGTAGGTTCTTTTTCAAGTGCTGATCCTTGAAATCCTCCCCCCGCCCCCAGGACATACATTATCATCTTGAAAGTGATATAGAAAGATTTCTAATATTGTCTATGTTTAGAAATAATTATAATGCATTAAAAAAATGAGTTCACAGATGAAGAATCTGGGTGGGCCATGCATATTTTAGAGGAACAGTTTTTTGAAAATGTCTGACATTATCATTGATTTCAGGTTTTATCCTTCTTTCTGAGTCCAATTCGACTGTTTACAGTTCCAAAAAAAAATTTTATTGTGTTAAGATTTTCTAGTATTCTCATGGAATTTATAGAATATTTCCCATAGGATATCTACCTTTGTTGCTATGTTCTCTTTATATTTTCTAGTGTGTATGTACATTTTTCTCATTTTTCTATTACACTTGCCAGAAGTTCACCCATTTTTTGTTGTTGTTTAATCAAAGAACAAAATCTTGGATGTAATTTTCAATTCTATTCTTTCTGTTTTCTGATTCATCAGACTTATCTATATTTGTTTAGTCCTTACTCCTGTGGTCATTAAACTTGTTTTCTTCTTTTGATAACTCTTGACTTGGCTAATAGGCTCATTTATTTTTAATCTTTCTCAATTAATAACGACAATATCTGTAGCTATGACTTTTCCTTGGAGTACTGTATTGGCCACATGAAATAAGACATATAAATATACATTGTACTCATTCTTATTTTCTAAATAGGTTAAAATTATAGTTTTAATTTTTTCTTTATTCCAATAATTGCTTCAAAAAATGTTTGACAACAGCAAAAGAAACAGCAGCCCAAAATGGCATGAGTCAAAATACAGACTTCTATAAATCATGTCAGGGGAATAGCCAAAAGCTCAAATAACAGATATGAGACACTGTAAATAACTCGACTTCAAATATGAAGACACCACAAGTTACATGTCACATGGAAGGTACTAAAAACAAATTCATTGTGATATAGCTTGATGGAGATCTCAACAAAATAGATGGGAAACAGAACTAGGCACTAGGGTTCTTGTCTCTCAACATAATGTCTTTACTTGCTTATACTTTTCCAAACTTTGCACAAAATTAGTATTTGTTCTGACATACAAGTTTTAGGTAGTAAATGTTGAGATTTATATCTGTGTAACTTGCTTCATAAAATGCTCATTTCAGCAATTTCACGTATGGGAGGTTAGGAACTTATTAGTAACCATGGTAATGATGACAAATAAAGCAGTTTCAATCATTCTGAATATGCTAGCATTGAATTCTAAATGTTCAGAGCTTAGAGAATGTAAATAAAAAGTTCAGATTACTGTTGCCATGAGCAATACAAAAGGGCACCAAGTCTCCTGAGACAATAAAAATTCTCTTTCTTCATGTTCTTGATACTCCACAACACTACTGAAAAGTGGTTTCTGGGCACACAGCTATTTATCTACTGCTCTGGAGTAAGTAAAATATGAGATCACACAAAAAGACAAAATGTGTATTCTTTCAGTTCATGCAAGATGCCTTTTAAATTTCACCAGAGCCATAAATGCATGTGGGGATACGTAGGCTCCATTTACCTGCAATAAAGCAAGAAGTAGGGAGGGTCAGTGTTGCTTTTAAACTTTTACCTTGATTATTCGGTTTCGTTGTCACAAACAGGAATTTAGTAAACCTATAGTGCTTAAAATTAGTATAGTAAACTGTGAAATTATTTCCAATGTGACATTACTCTGTATATTTTTATTGGGTTCTGAGAAATGTATCTGGCTGAGACACATTAAAAGAAATCAAATAAAGCCTTTACTAACTGAACATGGAAACTTTTTATAAGATAAAACTTTTCACTTTTTAGGGTAACATCTTCATTAAATGGCTCCAATCAATGATTTTCTAGAGTACAAGCTGCAGAATTTTAAATAAATGTGATCCTTTGTTGTTTAAATTGGAATAAAATCAGTATACTATATAATAAACATCAAAATGTTTCTATTAATACACTATCTTCAATATAATTGGGTAACAATAATTTTATCCTCTTTAAATTACTGATTAGTATATACATGCATGGAGAGACAAGAACACTGTGCAAAAATATTCTATTTTAACTCAGTGGTTTTCAGTTGGGGGTTATTTTGTCCTCGAGAAAACATTTGGCAATGTCTGGAGCCATTTTTGGTTGTACAAATGGCAGGAGAGAGGGGTGCTACTGGCCTCTAATGGTAGAGGCCAGGAATGTTGCTAAACATCCTACAGTCTATAGTAACATCATTTAGACCTATATCTTTTACCTTTTTTGTCCTTGTAGTTGGGATAATAGAAATAACCCACACAAGAAAGAACAGGAGATAAAAGGGAACAAAATAGTGTGATTGCGTGTGTGTAAAACTCAGCATATATTGAGGCACTCATACTTACCTGGCTGTGTCCAGCCCAGCTGGGGTTGTTAGACATCCATGCTGTGCCATGCTATGCAGTAACCAAGACCCCCACCCAGATGTCATGTCACCCTGCCTTCTCTCATTCTGTGGTTACCACAGACTTGTTAACACCCTGCTGCAGCTACAGGCCCCCTAGGTCTCACCCTATGGTTTCCACAGACTACTAAAACAGAATTTTTCAGCATGCTTCTCACCTGCTGTACTTTTTCACCCTGAGACAGAGTCATACCCCCATAAGATCATAAGATCACTGCTCTTGCTCAGTCACAGAAACCCTGAAATACTATACTATAAAAATAACTGCCCCACTGTGTTGGGGTGCTCAGCGTTTGGACTTGAGTCTGCTGAGACAACGCCAGCATATCAATAAACTCTGTTTTCCTGTTTTAATCCTTGGTGTTTCCTGCCTGTACCTGTGAGTTCACAGTAACTCACTGCAACACAAGCAGTAACTCATGAAAACTTGAGTTGCACAAATTGACTCTGCTCTGGACCCAAGCTGTAAGTGAAATCAAGCAATTTGACCTATTTTCACGAGAAAACCAATTAAAATCAAGGGTACTGAGAAATGGCAGGATCACCTAGAGCACCACAGGCTTTTGAGAGGACTCCTATTATACAGAACTCACCATCCAGCTCTAAAGCACACAGCTTAGACCAGCCACTCCTCCAGAGCCTCCCAGGCTCTAAGCCAATCACTGGGTTCCTCTCTTTTGCTGCCTTCACCTCAGAAAGTGCCTGGGCTGAGGAAGTAGGGAGGGAGACTATGTCTCTCAACAGCTCACAGGCATATGCAAGCCTTGATAAATTTGCATTTAACGCCTAGCCACTCAGCCCACGTAAACAAAAAGGCTTCAGTTTCTTGGACCCATTTTCTTTTAATGGGAGTAATGTGCCTTAAAGAGCATAATAATGACTTCACCCGGCACCATTGTGTTTTATACATGTTACCTCTTTTAATCCTATAACAAGCAACTGAAGTAGAGAATGGTTCCACTTTAGAGATGCAGAAATGGAGGCCCAGACATATTAGGTATCTGTCCATGTCACATGACTAGTGCCTGGCAGAGCCTGGGTTTCAACATGAACTATCTGTTTTTGTGTTTGAGCTCTTAATCACCAAGACTGCTTCCTCTCAGTGACAGACACAGATAAGGAGAGAAATGTGGATGTGCATATGTATGCATATGTGGGTGGGATATAAATATGGATGCAAATGAACATATAGATGACTATAACTATATGCCACTGTATCTATCTATATATATCTTCTAAGTATAAAATAAATAGTAAATATATGTCATTGCACTTTTTTCCATGTGCTCTTTTATTTTCATTTCTTGTAGGCTTTCTTTTTTCAGTTCCTTGTTCCAGTAACTAGGTTTCTTCCTTCCTTTCCTTGATCTATTTTCTGCATGGGGGTAATTGCTTCCTATACTATAAGCAACTGACACTTCCCTGAAGTAACTGAAAAGACCCCAGGGACAGATTTATAGTCAGAGGCCTTAGGTGTTAAAACACCCTTGGGACTCCAGTTGAGCCTGAACGTTAGAGCCCTAGGGAATGGGTATGTCTTATCATTTTTCATTGCTGTTCTTTGTTGCTTATTCTTAATAGATGGCAAAGACTCCCATAAGTATGTGCCAAGAGCAACCTCAAGAATATTACAAAAAAGGCATATTCTTCCTCTCATATTTTCATTGTTGAATTAAAGTGAAAAACAGGCTAATATTGCTGAAGTCAACATAAATACACAAGACACAGAAATTGGATCATTAGGTACATATAATTTTAGAATAATGGGGGGTTCTTTGAAGATATATAGAATTGCTATATAGTAGAATTCTATTTCTCCTTGAGATATGCTGCTAAAGTTATCTTTTGTGAAGAGAGAAACATGCAACCAAGAAAGTCAGACACCATCAATGCAATGGCATGGTCAGGTGTGACTGTCCTGGGGAAGACTGGCGCTTACCTTCTGATGAAAGGAAGCCACTCAACGTATGTGACCTGTCATTCTCTGCCTCTGGCAGTGAAAAGAGAATAGGAGAAGTTACAACAGGAACGTTCGGAATGTTTATTTGAGAGGAAAGGCAAAAAAGGGTCTGATTGGTGCAAGCTGAATGATATTAGAAAATATTATCTATGCAAGTTGTCACATCTCCTTACTTGATCATCTTTAAAATAAAATTTTAAAAAAATCTTCTGCTCTGGATAATAAAACCAGTCTAGGTAATCTAATTCTACCTATGGATGGCATGAGACGCACAGAGTAAAGTATCAATGAGATAATCTCAAATGGATTTTTTTTAAAGATGAGCAGTAAGGGGATCTTAACCCTTGACTTGGTCTTGTCAGCACCACGCTCTCCAAGTGAGCTAACCGGACATCCCTATATAGGGATCTGAACCCGTGGCCTTGGTGTTATCAGCACCAAACTCTGCAAAGCGAGCCATGGGCCAGCCCCTCAAATGGAAAATTTTAAAAGGAGTTCTCCATATACAGCTGCATTAAAAGAGATACAGCTTGAGCAAATGAGTGGCAAGCATCGTAATGAGATTACTACAAAGAGTGATCCTACTGATGAGTGAATGGGACAAATGGCTGTAAAAACCATGTTTACAAAGATCTTTTATGAGTTCAGAGTGGGAAAAAATAAAGAGAGAAAAATACATTTGGAAAGAGAAACAGTTGGGAAAAGTCAAGGGGCAAGATATGCTGAAGGCAAATTCGAGTAGCACACATTTGTAAAGCTAGCATTTCAACTGAAGCTTAGTACAATCAGAAGCATGTGGAAAAAAGAAATAAACTCAAAATTAGTTTACCTCTATTTACAGCAAAAATAAGAAATAGGATAAGAATAGTTCTGTTTTGGAGACAAATACTTTAAGGTAGAGAGATGACCAAGTAGAAGCAGTTGATACCTAATTGCCCTCTATTCTTTCCATTATGGAGAAAAAGAGGGCGGTGAGAGAGGAAGGGACATATGGAGACATATATTTGCCTGTTCCGAAAAGCTGAGAATTCTAACCTGATGATTTTATAACATTGATATATAACTTGGCTTCAGCACCTATTTAAAGGGAAGGGAAAGAGAACGGTGACATGCTGTAGAGCAAAGAGCTTAACCACACAGGTTCTTGACTCTGACTCCAGTTTTCAAATCTAAGCTGAGTTTTACTGTGGAAACTCGGACAAGTTTGTTCACCTCAATACACTCAGACAGAAAAAAGTTTAAGGAAGATCCTGAAAAAAAAAAAAAAAACTGGTTTCTGAAATTGATACTAAATTAATAGATTTTAATAAAATGAGAAGGAATTTAATTCTTTTTATAATGAAATCCTTCCATCATAGTGAAGAGAGTGATTTTTTTCACATTCTTTTATACACTCGTTCTTAATATTCGCTGAATACGTTTCATCTTCTAGGCAGCGCGATACAGGGGAGAATAAGACTGTCTAGGATCCATCTTTGCCTCTGGTGGGGTGGGGGCAGAATAAGACCATAAAAGTAAGCAAATGATGTGGTGACTTCAGATTGAGAAAGTTCTATTGATAAGCTAAAATAAGGCAACGTTAGAGAAGAGAAGGGGTTGCTGTCTCAGATTGTGGGCCGAGAGGTATTTTTCAGGGACTGATTTTGGAGACAAAATGTGAAAGATGATGAGGGGGGGGATATGTGAAAATATAGTTGTACGGAATTCTGGCCAGTGGAAGCAGCAAAAACAGAGGCCGTAGACAGGAAAGAGATATGCAAGAAAGCCAGTGAGCAAGATGAGCAGTAGGCTGAGGGGAAAGGGGTTGGAGATGAGTGTGAGGAGGTGAGACCTGCTAGAATGCTAGACTGTGGATTTGTAGAAAGTGTGAAAGCTCTCCCTGCTGCAGGGACAGACCTGCAGGACATCAGAAGGGGAGTTGTGTCTTGAATCAACTCCTTGAGTTTCATTATTAACTTATTTGGTAGCTACTGTCCCCAGCAGACACCAGAGGTCCACACATGAGTCTCCTGGGGGTGGAGGGTTGGTGCATGGGCAGGGCAGCCTCAGTGTCAGGGGTCAAATTGCTGCAGGGCTTCAATGACACAACCACAATATAAAACTTTAAGAGTTTTTAGTACTTATGGAACCTGGGGTGTACAAGGCATGGCTGGAGGAGGCCACATGTACAGGGAGGCCAGGGAGGGAGTGCAGGTGGGCTGAGTGGGGACCCTTGGGCCAACACTTTTATTGCCAAACAGGTTTTCTGCAGAGAGTTTCAATTATTGGATTTAAAGCAAGCAGGCACTAGTTCCAGAAGCTCATGCTGTGACTGAGGGGTGGTCACTCTAAGTTTCCAGGCAGATGTCTGAATGGTCCCTTTAAAGGAAGCAGTGGGAAAGCAGGTAGCCCAGCCTGCTAGGTAGAGGACATGCCCCTAAGTCTTTATCTCTGGCCACCAGCTGAAGCCATCCAGGCAGGGCATAGAACTGGAAACTGTGTCAAGGGTGACTGAACTTTTCTTCTGGTATGAAAAGGTAAACTTATATTCAAAAATGGATCCCAAAGCAACATAAAACTATAAGCACTCACTACACATTACTAAAACAAATTCATTTTTTAATTATTTTCCTGGAGAAAGACCTGAAAATAAATGACATTTACTGTTTTATTATAAATATGCAGAGATCCTGGTTAATAGAAATCTTGGACAACAAAAGTTCAAATAAGCTGGTTTAACTATATCAGACATGAAATAAGAACTGTAATATTTGAGTTTTTTAAACTGCTTTTTACATGTTGGAAACTTAGTAAATGATAAGAACTGAACATTATTACTAGCAGTATTTCTCGACTAGGAGTAATTTTACTTCCCCCCTCCCACCCAAGAGAGTTGTTTGGCAGTGTCTGGAGATACTTTTGGTTGTCAAAACTGGGGGACTGGGTGCTAATGGCATCTTGTGGACAAAGAAGAACTACCCTACTCCACCTACTCTCAATAATCAACCAACCAGCCAATGTAGGCATTTTCAAGGCCTGAGATCTTTATCAAAATTCACTTCATAGGGTCCTGTTTCATGGGAAACATAACACGTAAGAATCATCTAAGACGTAGGAATACAGTTATTGTATTTATGAAGTTATGCAGTACACATTCAGTACTAAAAACCATGATACTCTATGCATCACCTATAAATCTGATAAGCCTCTTAAATTATACTTTTAAGTAACTAGAAACCAAAATTTGATATTTTTTGAGTGATTTTAGTGTATAATTTAAAAATACATTCCTACACCACCATACCAGCACTCCTGCCCAAGAAAATGATAGCAGATCACCTTGCGGTAACAAAACACAGAAGGTTATTTTTCGGGAAGAATGAACCAGATCTTCACACATGTAGCAATGCATCCAAAATCAATACTAGCCAAGATGTTTAGGATTTTTCCTTATTTATCATTAAAACAATTTTTTCTCTGTCTGACTCAGTCCAATTCTCTCACAAAATATCAAATATATTATATTTAAGGCACTCTTTTAAATGATAATGGAAGTAAATGTTAAGTTGAAATCAACTGCTACCTATAAAATGAAAATTTATATTTTATTGCATAATAGGTTTTGTGTTATTCTGAAGAAATGGAGATTATTTCTATCTGTAAGTAAAAGTTGAGCATTTTTTCACTCCAAATTAGGCTCCTTGCTGTTATTTATACGAAATGGTTATAGGACAATTAGTAAGAAGACACCTAATGTTATTCCCAGTGATCCAGGTGGGAAAAGGAAGCAGCCTGGTCTATCCAGACAAAGAAGAAGAGAAGATCTATGAATTATGTAATTTAAGACAAAATTCAAAATGAGTGTAGAAGTAACTATTTGAACAGTAGGAAGAGGAGAGGATGGCACTGAAAGTGAGATTCTAAAATTTACATGAGGCCAAGACAACATTTTTCTCCTTTTCAGTCCTCTCCTAAGTTTCTGAGGTGTGAGCAGAAGATTATGGAGCTTCCACAGAAGCCAAGCACACAACTGAGAATGTGCTAGTGCTGACACCAACTGCCTGTAGATCCGAGAAAATACTTAAGACTGAGTCTCACTTCTGATACTATGGGAAGATGAGGGCCAGTACTGCTGCAGTGCACACACAACAGGATGACGCTTTCAGCTGAGAATAAAACATTTTAAGTGTTCACACACTCTAATACTCTATGTATACAGGGACCACACATCACTCTTGGCCCAGAAAACTTCTGGGTTATACTTGTTGTCCAAGTTTGTGGAAGATTGCATCAATGTACCCAATTCTTCACCCTTCCCTCTCCCTATGTCCTTTGCTACATAACTTTGCTATGTTCCCGCAATCTAGGGGCAGCATACTATTTATCCCTTGATTCTGGTCTTGGCCATGAATTTTGTTTGGACAAGATATGACTCAAACAGAAGTTTGAAAGAGATTGAACATTTTAATACTAGAATTAAGGTTCTTTCAGTACTTGAGAGTGGATGGAAAAGCCGCAATCTCCATCTGAAATCTCGAAGTTAGGGAAGAAATATTTGACAGAACATGGAGGAAAACATCCAGCTGATTCAATTCACTAGTTTTTCTTGCAACTAAAAGCTGAAAACAGGAGAATATTCTTTCTCTGGTCACTATCAATAAGAAGTAAACTATCCAAAAGGGTGGAATTGGGGCAGCAGAGAAAATGCCAAGTGTACCTTGTAAATTAAAAATATCTCGTGATACAACCATCAAACTATTCCAAAATAGGACTGGACATAAAAGTTCAAATTCCCTGTTTTGTCCTCAGTGCCTGATATAGGGCCTGTACATAGGGGCTGCTCAATGACTACGTGAGAAATAAATAAATGGATTATTGGAAATAATCCTAGAAAAAAAGGTTTGTTTATTTGTTTATTTGTGTGTTTGTTTGTTTGTTTGTTTGTTTATACATACATACATACATACATACATACATACATACATACATACATACATACCATAAATAATTGTTGATAAAATACAATGAACCATGCCTACAGCAAGTGCTAGAAACACAGAACTGAGCAAAATAAAACAATAAAAAAATAAAATCACAGCCCTTATACAGCTGATAGTCTGGTTTAAAAAACAGAATAAGAGAAGTACAAAGTGATCAGATGATACTACTTGCTTTGGTGGGAAAAAAAAAAAAAATATATATATATATATATAAAAGGGGTGGTTAGGGTGGGATGGGAGGACATTACAATTTTAAAGGGGTTTTTAGGGAAGGTCTCACTGAAAGGGGGGGGACATTTGAATAAATTTTTGAAGGAGGTGAGGGTGTGTCATGTAGATACAATTCTGAGAAGTAGAGTGTTCTGGGTGGAAAGAAGGGCAGGTGCAAAGGCCCTGATGAAGCAAGAGTGTGCCTGATGTAGTTCAGACACAGCAAGGTGGCTAGTGTGGCTGGCGTAGAATATGGGAAAGAGAGACTATCAGGTGAAGAGCTTGCATAGTTCAAGGGGCCAGATCTTGTTAGGCTGTATATACCGTACGTAGAACTTTGGCTTTTATTCTAAGTAGGGTAGAAACACATTTGAGCAAAGAAGTGGGAGGGTATGACTTCTGTTTTAAAAGTCCCCGCTCCCGTTATTGTGCTGAGAATGTACTACTAGGGCAAAAAGGGAGAAGCCAGGGGAAGAGAATATTAGAAATTTCCAAATGAAAGATGATGGTGCTTTGACACTGGTGGTAGTGGTGAGAAGCAGTACGATTTTGAATACGTTGTGAAAGTCAGACAGACAGCATATATGAGAAAAGTAAACGTAAAGAGTCAGAAAGAGAAAAGTCAAGAATGACCCCATATTGTTTAGAAGAACAAAAGGAAGGATGGAGTTGACACTGCTTGCCTTGTGTTTCGACTATGAAATGCTCTTTCTTCCTACAAATAGAATATTTAGACGTCTAAATATTCTATCTGTATATAGTTGCTTGGGTTACCTATATCTAAACTTCAGAAATATGTGACACACTTCTTTAATGTCTTCTAAAACAACTCAGGAAGTATACAAATTAAGCTCTTAGTAGTCATAAGATGTGGATGAATTGCAAAACCCTTGTGTAAAAGTATTTTTTTTCAGAGCAGAGTCATCAAAACTATACCATTTACTACCCTAACTTCTGGGGGAAGAAGTGTGAGGAAGGCAGACGTCCAATATGGAAGAAGCCTCCTGAGTCTTAAGATTGATACCACCCGGTTGGATTTTGAACTGCTCTTAAGTTTTTCCTTCACAAAACAAAATGGAGAAATATCAAATAACAGTGATCGTTGGGATAAAAATCGCATTGTTGTAAACATCTGCTGTAACCATTTGTTCATAGTCTGGGAAAGAGCATTACATATTGGGAACAGCAAAGTGGGGAGTCAGAACTACTCTATAAAACGCCTGGGTTCAAATACTGGCGTCATCACTAACTGTGAGGGTTTAAACCAAATACTTGACTGAGTTTGCAGTTTCAAGGTTTTTTCTCTCCAATAGGACAGTAATAACATCTTCCTAATGCCATTAGTGAATGAAGGTTAAGTGAAAAAGTAAATAATGCATACAAAAAATGGTTTACACAGCTCCTAGGCTATGGCAATTACTTACTGGTATTACTTTGCTCCCTGTCAAACAATAGCAGCAAAAACAACAAAATAATAATCTTTGGTAGGTATAAGAGAGGAGGCAAAAAAAGGCATTACTCTACTTTTCAAACCAAATAAGACAGGAACTGAAAAACACTACTGCAGAAATAGCAATAAGAAATACAGACTTGAGGCTCTTTTAGATTGTAAAGAGACTCTGTGAACCCAGTTAAGATAAAGAGACCTTAACTGGCCTAAGGGAAACTCTCAGTGATAAAATTATGAGAACACACAGATTTGTGCTGAATGCCTCTCAAAGAATACAACCTGAGGGCACATTCACAGAATTGACAGTATTATAATTGATTCTAATAGACACTTTAATATGAACACAGCAGAGAAAAAAATTGGGCCATTAGCATCCATGTCATTATACTTACTGTGTATTTGCATATCCTGTCATTCAAATTTGTTTTTCACTAATACATGTATTAGTTTTTCTGTTAGTCATTTATTAATTCTTATGTTTAAATATTACTTATGATTTGTAAATGTTACTAAACCAGCAGTATCCTGGCATCAATTTGAATTTTATCATGAAATGACTGTCCAACAAAAAACCAAATAAAATAAACAAACAAATAAACAAGGCGCTGGCTGGTTAGCTCACTCAATAGAGTGTGGTGCTAATAACACTGGGGTCAGTAATTCAGATCCCATACAAGCCAGCCACCAGAAAAAAAAAGAAAAGAAAAGAAAAAAAATGATTGTAATTCACATTCAACTCCCATGTGCCCCATCTATACTGTCCCAGGGAACATTCTCTGTCCTAGAATATTCTGGAAGCAACACTGCCAGAGAGGTGTGTGGAAGTTTTTCTGTGTTTTAATTGAGAATTGTAATACATCTCCAATGCTATGTAAAATGAAGTGATTGTTACAAACACGACTCTTCAAGTCCAAATGTGCTTCGTGTGGCCCAGTTCTCAGATTTTCCCTTGCAATAACAGGGTTAATGTTTTGGAGAAATATTTTTTAAAAGAACACTGCAGAAGTTGCTGCTACATCAAAAATCAACTTGGTTACTGTTAAAATTATATTTAACAGACTTGCCATATCCGAGCTTCTATTTTTCAGTTGGCCATACACAGATGTGTATCTAAAGGAGGAAGTGCGTGACTTTCATCTTGTCTTGATAATTTTATGTTATTACAAATTACACAGATGGAAGGAATGTGAAATAAAGTGTGATGAAAGCCAAGAAAGGAAGGGGATAGCACAGTTCAATGGCTGAGAAAACCAGTTTTGGAATCAGAAAGACCTGTGTTCAAATGTGAGTTCCTCAGTTTATTAGCTGTGTGACCTTTGGCAGTTTACTTAAGTTCCCTAAATCTGTTTCCTGATTCTAAAAGGATTCTTCATACTCCTGTATCACTGAATTATTACGAAAATTAAGTAAGAAATTATGTATAACATTCTTGTCACAGTGTCTTAAACATTGTAAGCGCTTAAATATTACACTTGGTCAATTATGTTATTACCTACTTCATAATAATAATAAGCACTAATTATTATTATTTATTTGTTGTGCTCGTTATGATTATCATCACTAAGAAAAGAAGTAAAATAATTTATCTGTAATTGTCAATATCCACTCTTGGCTAATTTCAACTCACAGTTTTCCTTTGGCTCAATGCTTCCCTAAGAATAAGGCGCGAACTTATGGATTGGAAAATGGAAGAAAATGTGTGCTGGAAGACAGAGCTTCAGGCCTAAGTGAACAGAGGAAAGGGGCTGCCCAATTCCCTCTTGGAACAATATCTTCTCTCTAAGATGGATTAAGAGAGGGATCCAGGCTTAGGCCAAGTCTTACAGAGGAGACCCAAGCCTATTCCTCTGATTCTTGCTAATGGTCTACAGGTCACTTGCTCCTGCTTCTTATTTGGTCCAGCCTTTTCTTGTCGTAGAACGTCAGATGTGGACTTGGTCAGGACATAGGTGATAAAGCTTCCCTTTTGTCAAAGGTCCTAAGTCTCCATCCCCACACACCAGATGAGTAAAAATGTTTCCGAGGGACAACAATCCTTTATGCAAGAACATCCTCTAACTTCTAAGCTTCCATGCGTGCATTTAGCAGCAGCTCCCTGTGGCAAGTATAGTTACTGTCACATAAGCACATTCTTGGGGCAGAATCCTGTGGGGATCACAAGATTCCTTCGGGATCGAGGCTATTTCAGACAGCCGAGAGCAGGCCCAGAGACTCCCTTTTTAGGAGATCGTAGGTAAGGGAGGGCAGAAGGCAGGGATGGAGGTTGGGGAGACTGAAGTGGGGACAGTGGAAGACAGCAGGGCCGCCGGGAACCCTGCTGACCTGTGGCCTCCCAGGAGCCGCTGCTGCCCCTGTGACCACTGCCGACCCGAACTGCCACCTCGGCCACCGTAGCTGTCCTAGTCGCCGCAGCTACCGTTGCCAGGATACGCAAAGCGGCGGCCTGAGCCAACCCCGGGTCTGGTGCGGTGAGGCTAGAGGTGGACATGGCGAGCGGACGGCGCCACGTCAGAGTCTGTGTTCGGGATGAAGACCAGCGCTGGGACCAAGTAGGTCCCGGGGACGTGTCCTGGGCTTCCACTGAGCTGGTCCAGCTGCCTAACTGTGAACTCGATGGGCTTGAACAAATCGCTGCTTTGGTTACCTCGGTTCTCCCCTCGCCTACCGGCAAGAAAAGGCTGGCTCTGGTCCTGGAGAGTGAGGATTATATTCAAAAACTCCTGCAGCTGTTCCGCACTTGTGAAAATCTAGACAACACCGAAGGCTTACACCGTTTCCATGCAATTATTAAAGGCATGTTCTCCTTCGACAGCAAACCTCTGTTTAAGATCATGCTTTCTGATGAGTGTATCATGGATGCGATGGGATGCCTTGAATACGATCCTGCTTTGGCTCAGCCAAGACGGCATAGGGAATTCTTGAGCCAAACTGCCAAGTTCCAGGAATTTATACCAATAACAGACTCTGAACTTAGGCAAAAAATACGTCAGATGTACAGAGTGCAGTACATATATGACGTTCTGGTGCCTCAACCACCCACATCTGCAGATAATCTTTCTACTCTTCAACATTTTATTTTCCTCAAGAAGGTTGAGATAGCCAGCATGCTGCAGCGAGATCGCAAGTGTTTGTCTGAAGTTTTAGCAAAGTTTCAGGATAAGACTCTAGATGATGACAAATGGCGTGAATTGGTGCTATTTTTCAAGGACTTCTGTGCATTTTCTAAGACATTACGGCCTCAAAGCAAGTATAAGTTATTCCAAAAGTTGACACAATTGGAAATTCTTCCTGCTCTTAAAATCGTAATGAGTGCTGATGATGTGCTAATAAGATCGGCTGCTACAGATATATTTACTTATCTAGTTGAGTACAGTCCATCGAAGATCCGAGAACTTGTAATGGAGGAAGCAGAGAAGACTGAAGGTGATGACCTTTTCATGAATGTAGTGATTAAACAAATGACCTGTGATACTGATCCTGAGCTGGGAGGTGCTCTGCACGTGATGGAACATCTGCGCACTTTGCTTGATCTGCACAACATGCTGTCAATATCCAATAAAAAAGTAAGATGTGATTTTCTAAATTGCTTCTATAAACATTATGTGCATAACTTCATAGCACCACTTTTGGCCACCACTTCAGAAGACATACGTGAAGGAGGTAATATATCCACCGAAAGCAAAAATTGCCCTAATAATTATCAAACAGCACAGCTGCTTGCTATAATTTTAGACCTACTCACATTTTGCTTACAACAACACACACATTACATACAAAGCTCTATTTTGAGCAACGATTTGCTAAGAAGGGTCTTGATTTTGATGAATTCAAAGCACACTTTCCTGGTCTTGTGTGCTGTTCGCTTTATGAGAAGGATGATTGGCCTTAAAGATGAACTTTATAATAGTTACATCATCAGGGGAAATCTGTTTGACCCAGTTGTAAATGCTTTTCTGCATAATGGAACCAGGTACAATATGTTGAATTCAGCTATTATTGAGCTGTTTGAATACATAAGAGTGGAAAATATCCCGTCTCTTGTTGCACATATAGTCGAAAAGTTTTATAAGGCACTTGAATCGATTGAATATGTCCAGACATTCAAAGGATTGAAGATTAAATATGATGATCTGAAGGACAGGGAAAGTCGAATACAGAATTATTTGCGTTCCATCCCATATGGTAACATACCTCAAGGAGGTGCCAAAGTCTCGGAGGTAAAGGAAGAAATGTGTTTTAAAGAAGATATGGGAGTAGCAGTCATGCCATCATTGGAAAATAACTTTCCAGATTCTTATGATCAATTCATGGAGACAAAAAGACCAAAAGAAGATTGGAAGGAGGTAGGCCTTCCCAAAAGAACATCATCTACTGACTTAAAATTGTTTTCATCTCCTTCTGCTGCTTTTGCTAATAGAACAAGGAGCCCAAACGGTAGCAGCGTAGTTCGTTTAGTGGATTATCCAGATGAGGACGATGAAGAAGAAAATAAAGAAGAAGAAACATCCCCCAGGGAAAGACCTTATCTCAGCAAATAAAATCTTTATGGAAGACCCTCAACATGTGCTTCAACTAAAATTCTACAAATTTCAATGAGCTGAAAAGTCTGATTCCAAAAGCTTTCTTGTGTGAGATATGCAATAGCATATATGATGAGTTTAAGAGGGTTCAATTCTGTAAAAAAGAAGACTTTCCATAACCTTAAAAAAAAAAAGGAACCAGACTTGCTTTTAAGAAAGTAATATGAAGAAGAATGTAAACCATCTATAATTTTACGATACGGTATAATTTGTTTGAAATTATACTCCGAGGAGTAGTCCCAGACTATTTTTTTTTTCTTGCCTACCTACATATTATCAAAAAGAACTTCTGTCTTAAAAATATTCCTTTTAACTCTTTTGTTAAATATTTAGCTGAATATTTTGTTGAATATTTAGTTTGGGGGAAACACAGGCTGATTAAGTAATATTAACGTAGTTTTGTTTCAGGAGTTTATATTAGAAACAACTTCGACAGTTCTTGCAAAGTCTGCTTGCACAATCGTTCTAGCCATGGTGTTCTTCCCTTCAGTTGCCTTTTTGAAATAAACGTTTATGTTTATATGGAAAAACAAGGCCAAATAAAATAAAAAATAAAGTTATGCTGTCCAGACCTTTCTGCAAACATTTAACAAAAATTCAGCCTGATGGTTAGAGGGAAGGAACTTCCAGAATATATTTCTTTTTTTTTTTTTTTTATTTTGTCGATATACAATGTGGTTGATTATTGTGGCCCATTACCAAAACCTCCCTCCCTAGTCCCTCTCCCCCCTCCCACCCAACAATGTCCTCTTTGTATGCTTGTCGTGTCAACTTCAAGGAATTGTAATTGTTGTGTCTTCTCCACCCCCCTCCGGGTTTGTGTGTGTGTGTGGGTGTGTGTGTGTGTGTGTGTGTGTGTGTGTGTGTGAATTTATTTATTTATTTTTAGCTCCCACCAATAAGTGAGAACATGTGGTATTTCTCTTTCTGTGCCTGACTTCTTTCAGTTGATATAATTCTCTCTAGGTCCATCCATGTCGTTGCAAATGGCAGTATTTCATTCTTTTTTATAGCTGGGTAGTATTCCATCGTGTAGATAAATGCTGGCGAGGTTGCGGAGAAAAAGGAACACTCGTACATTGTTGGTGGGACCACAAAATGGTGCAGCCTCTATGGAAAATGGTATGGAGGTTCCTCAAACAATTGCAGATAGATGTACAATATGACCCAGCTATCCCACTGCTGGGAATATACCCAGAGGAATGGAAATCATCAAGTCGAAGGTATACCTGTTCCCCAGTGTTCATCATCAGATGAGTGGAAATGGAAAATGTGGTATATCTACACAGAGTATATTTCCCTGAATAAAAAAGGCAAGCTGGGTTCAAAATGTGCAGTTGTTGATCTAATTTTTTTCTTAGACAATAGATGGCAAGGAACAGTTTGGTAGCATTGCACAGTGTTTTCTCGAGGACTTTGGGGGTGAGTAGAACTGAGTACTTTTAACTGTCTAGATTGTGAAAGATATTTTTAAGTCATCTCCTGATTAATTAATGAAATTTATCCTTCCATCTAAGGCAAAGGTAAGATTTAAAGTGTAATTTATAAAGACTAACATACAGAAAAAATTAAAAAAACAGTGCTGAATGAAAAGGCATTTCATATGTAGAAGCCATTTTGGGCCAAGAAAAAGTTACTTAAGTGTCAAAGTCAGCATACTGCACGTGAAGTTCTTTTCTGTAAACAAGTAAATGTATACTATAAAAAAATACTTTATTAAAGAGTGTATGCAGATGAATCTCTAAAAAACAGATCTAGCAAAGAGTTAACAGGATTTATTTCTAGAGGAACAAGTTAACTTATTCTATTTTTCCTGGAATTTCTTCAACTGAAAAGCAGTTTCTCCTGTTTTCAAGATTTTAGAGTTAATGTTAATTTGTGCTGTTTATGTAGATAAAAGTATAGTTTTCCATAAAACAGACATTTATTTTGTATATTAAAAATACACTGTACTTTTTTGTACCATTTGATGATATTCGTGCTGAACTATAAAATTTAGGAGTTAATTCCAAAAATAAAAGAGACCATATTAAATTTCCTATTGTGCCAACAGGAGACACAGCTTATGCAAAACTAAGAGCCTAGTAGAGAAGCTACAAAGAGACTATATTCCTAAGAACAACAAGCAATAATTTCATCTACTAAGGTCCACATGACCTCAGGCGATAATTACACACTGTAGAGGACACAGACAGTAGGGAAACTGCATTTTTACACTTCTTAAGCCATGCTAGTTAAATCAAATGTTGTAACAGGATTATTCACATTGTGATTGTATGTCAAAAAAGATAGTTTGTTAGAAAGGAATTTCATGATTTCCTTCTGGCTAGACTGTCATGGGGGTGATTTTCTATAGTACACATGTACACGGAGTTGTGCTTTGAAAAAATATGTTTAAGTCTTTATTGTGGTGGGTGTAGCCGAAGGTCCCTAGCAGAGCAGCTATTCACGACTGGACAGAGAAGAAAATTTCTGTTTTGACATTGTTTCTGTTTATTCTCTTCCTATCAGCTAGTTTTAATCTGCCATGAAAAAAAGGAAAAAAAAAGAATATTGGCATTTCTTGCTGTATTTTTCCCAGTGAATTTGTAAGGAAATATGAAAGAGGGCTTAGAACAATGGGAAGCAAAAATAAAAACATAAATAAATAAATAAAATGTATAAAAAGAAAAACAGGACAGGCGTTCTATTGAGTTGAGTAACTTCTGTGAGCCCTTTTCTAGTCCAAGTACCTAATGTTAGTGGAACCAGTGTGACAAGCAAAATGGTGCAAAGGCAAATTCCCCATCAGATGGCAGAAGCTACTATGCAGAGAACATCCAAGTGGGCAACGAAACACAGAAGAGCAATCCTTACTGTGTACACACTGAGTGAAACATCGATCAAAATGTTCGGTGTGTCTAGCTGTGGTGTGTGAGAAGAGAACCATGTCAAGAACTTGTAATTTCCTAGTTAAGTTTTTGAGAAGTAATTTCGAAAGGACCCTTAAGTAGGTCATTAATGATATGAAAAGAAGCAGTTCGACATGGCACTGTATGTACTATAAACTCCGGGCAGGCATTTTTGGAGAGGTGCCCTGGACTCATCAAGGTCTGGGCTTTAAACACACAACTTCCGGCAGTTTGTATGTCTTGGTGACTTTCTAAACCCACCAGAAAGGGAGGGTGACATAACAGATAAAGCAAAAGCTTCGTATTGAGACGGCCTTTGATGATAATGCAGGCTCGGATGCTTACCAATTCCATGACCTTAGCCCACTTGTTTCTCTGGGCACAGTTTCTCTATCTTGTCTTAAAATTAGAAACTATGTATGAATCACCCAGAACATATTAAGTACTCAAGAAATAGATTTTCAAACTCATTTTCAACAACGGCAGCCGTATAATCATTCCTAAGTAGATGGGGGACAAAGCCAGCTATAAGCACTTACATCACAAATTATGCCTAAAAATTCATAATCTTATATTCTGGATCAGATTGACAGCAACATAATAGATCAAGAACTAATGAGTTCAGTTCTGGTTGGCCGAGACGTCTATGTGTATGCGATGGGCCCTGCTGAGGTGCAGCTGAAATAAAGAAAAGTAGAAAGAAAAATGAGGGCTGAGCCCGTGGCGCACTCGGTAGCGTGCTGCGCTAGCAGCGCGGCGACGCTCCCGCCGCGGGTTCGGATCCTATATAAGAATGACCGGTGCACTCCCTGGCTGAGCGCCGGTCACGGAAAAAAAAAAAAAAGAAAGAAAGAAAAATGACCCTCATGTGGCAGTGAGGACACTTGGTAGCGTTGTGTGTGGCATGTTGAACAAGGAATGAGAGGTGACAGGAGTGAAGAGTGAAAGGGAAATTAGGGGAGTGGGAGGGGACGTGGTGAGGGAATGGAAGGTTTGTAGAGGTGACAAGAGTCACTCAGCCGTCTTCCCTCCATGCCTCACCCCAGCAGGCAGAGCAGTCACCTAGAACGTGTCCCTAATAACAGACCACAGGTCCTTCCCCTAAAGCAATTGAAATGACAGGCCAGGCGGCCCTGGGGGTGGCGGGGAGGGGGAAGGGGACCAGAATGGACAGACACCCCGAGAGTGGCTCCGACAGAGGCTCTGAGGACGTGAGGAGGACGAGGGGACCAGGACAGACACCCCAAGAGTGGATCAGACACAGGTTCTGAGGACGTGATGGCGACGAGGGGACCAGGACAGACACTGCGAGAATTTCTCCGACTGAGGCTCTGAGGACGTGAGGGCGACGAGGGGACCAGGACAGACACCCCAAGAGTGGCTCCGACTGAGGCTCTCAGGACGTGAGGGGGACGAGGGGACCAGGGTGACGGGCAGGAGCCGACGCAGACGCGGAAGCCAGAGCGCAGGAGAAAAGGCGGGAAGACAGAGTCCCTTTTGCAGGAGATGAAGAGAGGAGTGGAAACGTGCAGGATGGGGACACGGCGGGGCAGCTGCGCTCTGCGACAGTGCTCAGTACGTCCCCTCATGGGAGGCGAGCTGAGCAGACGATGGATGTCCAGAAGAGGAAGAAATGCAAAGGAGAAGGAAACAGGCGAAGGGTCTGATGAGCAGGTTGAGTGGACCAGACATGGCGTCCATCAGGGGACAGCGGGAGGCGCTGTGATGGCCCAGCAGGAAAGACGTGAGTCACACTGACCTCTGCCCTGCTGGGCGCCTGTGTCTGTGACGCGGCCAAGCCCAGCAGGCTGGTGATGGAGCATGTGCTCTTGCTCAGCATCCTGCAGCACACGCTGGCAATCGAGGTTGGGGCTCACTTCTTGGAGGCCCTGGTGAGGAGGTTCGAGGACGTCTGTGGGACAGGCAGTGAAGGGAAGGGACACGGTGATTGGGGCACAGCAGAGCAGGTCCACAGTGAGAGGAGGAGCTCGAGCCAGGACGTCAGTGAACACACTGCTTCCTTCCTGCAGAAAGTCTTGCTGTGAAGGAAAAAATGTCAGTTGGACTAAACAGTGTGCTTAATGCCTTAGTCGGTTTCCATTCTGATGCGAGCTGATCTTGCCGACCAGGCGGTTCACAGACAGGCAGCCAGTGTATGGACCACGTTTCAGTAGCACAAACGTAATGGACATGAATAAGAATTAATTCTGTGTGCAGCTGGCAAGATTAGGAGAAGACACCACTGCAATGGTGCCCTCTAACTTCAGTATGTCACGTGTACAGTAAACCTTGTTTGAAGAATAGGTGAGTTCAAGCTGGTTGTTCTGCAAAAGGTAAATTTCTGTAAACAATCCCATTTTTATATCTTTTATTACTAAAACAATAAAAACGTCTTTCTCTTTGAAAATAAATAACAGGCAAAGCTGAGGGTCTTGGTATGGCTGTCGTTGCCTCAGAGTTAAGCCCTTCTATTTAGAGTGATTGAGGGTCTAAGATGCTGAAAGTTTGTCACCCGTAAGGGACAAGTCACAGTGTTTTCAGGAGCTGGGAGGTCTGGCATTACTCTGCTCCATAAAATGACTGACATTGGGAGAGGATTGTGTGTGTGAGCGGGGAGGGAGGGACAGGAGCTGGAAGCCTCCCCTGCTGCTTCTGATAGATCTCTCAAAAGTAAAGGGAACTGGTGGTCAGAGCCATCTGGCTGGGCTGGCAGACCCAGCAGTCGGTTAAATTGAAGGTTCTTGCAACCGTTTAGAAGAGCTGCGCCAGAATGTTCCTTGGGGAGAAAGCTTCCAGCAGCAGTTCTAATAGACACAAGTCATTAATGCCCTTCCTCCCTTGTGCACCCTAGATGCTGGGTTCTTGCTCTTCTCCCACCCTCCACAATACCTAAGTGTCCCATTTCTCTCACTATAACTTTTGTCATTTTGCCCCTTTCATGTAGGAAGATCAGATGAAAGGACAAGAACAGTTTTAGAAACGTTCACCAGAATTAAGTTTGGATCTCATAGGCCCCATTTTTGCCAGGCTGCTAATCACAGGGTGGACCAATCAGTCTGTCCTGGAGAAAAAATATGTATCATGCCCAGGAATGGTCAGGATAGCATTCTAAATTTTCAAAATAAATCCATACAATTTGCCACCCCTTTAGTTCTCATCACTAGCTGGAGGTGGCTAATATGGAATGATCCCTTTCTAGGGACAGACAGCTTCAATGACCAAATTGTCTTATTCTGAGGTTAGGTTTCTCGACTTTACCACTGTTGACATTTTGTCCCAAATAATTTGGTGTTAGGGGTTCTGTACTGTGTTCGGTAAAATATGAGCAGCATTCATGACCTCTACTTACTAGATGCCAGCAGCACAAGCTCAGTTGTGACAACCAAAAATGTACCCAAACACATTAAATGTCTCTTGAGGAGGCAAAAATCACCCTTGATTGTGAATCACTGGTTGAAAGATGTGTGGAGATTGATTCAAAGGCTTCTCTTACTTTTTGGATGTCGGGTCCACTTCCACTCGCCTGAGTCACCTTCTCTGTTTCCCTGCTACCTACAAAAGCCAAGTACATACAAGAGTGCATAAAGCACATTGATGAAAAGAGAATGCACTTTGCTTAGAATTACAGAGATTCTGATTTTGTTTTTCATTACAAGTGTAACTGTGGCATCTTATTTGACAACTATGGTTCTCAGTTTTCTTGTTTGTAAAGATTGCCAATAACACTGTTACAGCTAATGTGCCCCCCTCCCCCAAATTCAAATGTTGAGGTCCTAAACCCCCAGTACTTATGGATGTAATTTTATTTGGAGATAAAGTCCTAAATAAATAAATTAAAATGAGGTCCTTAGGGTAGGCCTTAATCCAATATGAGTGGAGTCTTTAGGACAAGAGGACATGAAGGCACAGAGACACATGGAGCGAAGGCCATGTGAGGACACAGGGAGAAGGCAAATGTCTGCAAGCCAAGGAGAGGGACGCAGAAGAAACAAACCCTGCCAACAGCTGGATTTTGGACTCTTAGCCTCTAGAACAGTGAGAACATAAATTTCTGTTATTTAAGCTCCCAGTTTGTGATAATTTGTTATGGCAGCCTTAGAAAACAAATACAAACACCTGAAAGGAAGGAGTTTGTGATGACTAAAGAATACATATCCTATGAATACCACAGAGTCATTACGAGAAAGAGTCCACACATGGGCTATGACAATAGGTATTCTTTATTCTTTATGAGTCGAGCACACTGTCCACCGCCATTTACCTACATTATTTCTAATTTCACAATAAACCTGCATGATGGGTGGGGTGGCCACAAGAATGCACCTTGTAGAGAGGGAGTGTAATTGACTAAAGGCCCCAACCACTGTGCTCTGAAATCATTGCCCTGTTTCCTCCCAGGCTGTGTTTCCGAAGGGAGGCTCCGAGACAGTGATTAGCATTGCTGGGGTGCTAAATCAGGCTTTAAATAAAGCTCCTCTCACTAGGCTAGCAATGAAAAGCACCACTGGCCACCCCCTGCCCCCTTCCAAGAGGTAAGTGTGATTGTGAGATAAGAGGAAGTACCAGAGCACTACGGCAAACATCTCCAAAGAAATACTCTCTTGACCTCACTTCAATTTAAAAACATTCACATTCTCAGGTGTGGGCTATATATATATATATTTTTTTTTTTTTTTTTGACTGGTAAGGGGATTGTAATCCCTGGCTCGGTGTCTTCTGCACCACGCTCAGCCAGTGAGCGCACCAGCCACCCATATATAGGATCCAAACCCGCAGCCTCAGTGCTACCAGCACTGCACTCTCCCGAGTGAGCCAAGGGGCCAGCCTGATGAATACATTTTTAATAATTGGATTATGTATGATTGTTTTGTATATCTTTACTAATATTTTAGACATGGGTGAAAAGTTTTTTGTATTGGATATGGATTTTAAATGGTTGGGATTTTGTCATCATTGAAGTACTTTCTACCTATTGGGCTTCATTCAGATCACTCATTTATCCTCTCTGAGTCTCAGGTTACTTACCTATAAAATGATCCTGATGGTATAAATAATAATGTAGATAAATTTTTATTTTTTTTATTTTTATTTTTTTTTATTTTTTATTTTTTTTAAGTTTTATTTTGTCGATATACATTGTGGTTGATTATTGCTCCCCATCACCAAAACCTCCCTCCCTTCTCCCTCCCCCCTCCCCCCCAACAATGTCCTTTCTGTTTGCTTGTCGTATCAACTTCAAGTAATTGTGGTTGTTATATCTTCTCCCCCCCGCCCCGGTTTGTGTGTGTGTGTGTGTGTGTGTGTGTGTGTGTGTGTGTGTGTGTGTGTGTGTGTGTGTGTGTGAATTTATATATTAATTTTTAGCTCCCACCAATAAGTGAGAACATGTGGTATTTCTCTTTCTGTGCCTGACTTGTTTCACTTAATATAATTCTCTCAAGGTCCATCCATGTTGTTGCAAATGGCAGTATTTCATTCGTTTTTATAGCTGAGTAGTATTCCATTGTGTAGATGTACCACATTTTCCGTATCCAAAAATTTTTAAATACGACAGAGATGTTGATGAGTAGTATATACTTAGATAATCTCACATTATAACAGTTTCTCTTTTATACATAACAACTAATGCATTTCATTATTATTTCTCAAATCAAATATTGTATCTCAGTACTCAGAGATGTAACCACATGTTGATACCTTGAAATTAGACTGTAAGCAATAATTTACAGTAACCTCTTTTTTTTCTTTTATAAGGTATTTTACTCAAATGTAAGAGGATTGACACATTTTTCTCTTTTCCTTCTGTCTTCCTTTGAAATTTATAAAGGGATACTTCATACATGAATATATTATTCTTGTAAAAAATACCTACTAATAATATTTAAATCTCCTTTTACCATCACCTGTAATCTAAAATCTGTCAAGCCTACATATTGCTCAGGATCCCATCTTTATCAGTCTGATGTACATGAATTTGGTGTTCCATGGATTTCTATAAATGGTATACTTATATCAAGTTCACATTATAGCTATGTGTGTATTTACATAAAATGTATATATGTTGTTATGTAACATTAGTAGATTTTTGCTTTTTGTCTTGTCCATTATCTCTCACCTTCCTTGAGAAGTATTCTAAATTTTCAATAGGAAATTTAACTCCTAGTCTTTTTTTTGTGTGTACGTGTGTGTGACCGGTAAGGGGATCATAACCCTTGGCTTGGTGTCGTCTGCACCGCGCTCAGCCAGTGATTGCACCGGCCATCCCTATATAGGATCCAAACCCGCGGCCTCAGCGCTACCAGCACCACTGCGCTCCCAGCGCCGCACTCTCCCGAGTGAGCCACGGGGTCGGCCCTTAACTCCCAAGATAGTCCTCCAAGTGATAAACATCTCCAAATCCCTGGAACCTGTAAATATAACCTGAAATGGCCAAGTCTTTGTAGGTGTGATTTAGTGATGGCTTTCAAGAAGGGGAATATTACCCTAGATTATACTCGTTGGCCCTAAATGAAACCACATGTATTCTTATAAAAGGAAGGCAGAGGGAGATTTGAAATACACACAAAGATGAAGACAGATGATAGAGAAAGATTTGAAGTCGTAGCCTTGAAGATTAGCGTGTCCATCACCGAGTGATGAAAATTACACATTGTAGTACAGCATAGGTCCCAAAGTTGGAAAACAATGCCATGTTCAACCTCCCCTGCAAGCTTGTGTGGGGGTTGCATCCCCAAGTGCTTGGGCACCTTTGCTCCTATGTCTTTCCTAGTCTCAGGCCCCACTTCAGCTCTCTCGGGCTGGTATTCCACCTTGGTAGCTCCACAAGTCTGGGGTTGCTGTGGTGGTCCTGCTCTCATGGCTCCACTAGACATGGCATTGTTGGGGTTTCTCTGCTGCAACTCCAACCCCACATTTCCACTTGGCATTGCTCTCGTGAAGGTTGTCTGGGGTAAGTCCGCCTCTGCTACAGATCTCTTTCTGGGCCAGACTTTTCCATACATCCTCTGAAATTGCGTTCGAGGCTCCCAAGCAGTCCCAGCTCTGGCATTCTGCAAGCCTGCACACCTAACACCACATGGACTCTGCCAAGGTTTCTGGCTTGTGTTTTCCAAAGCTGTGGGTCGAGACACACCTGGGGCCAGTTTAGCCACAGCTGGAGCAGCCAAAGCAGCTGGGGTGCTGGTGTAGGGACCAGCATCCCAAGTTGGCCTTGGCCAACAAGCCCGTGGAGGGCAGCTCAGGCTTTTCTCCAGGACCATTTTGTTTCCCCAGGTCTTTGGGTCTGAAACAGAAGGGTTGGCCCCAGAGGCTTCTGCAATGCCTTCTGGGCCTTTTCCCCTTCTCTTGACAATCCCTTTCTTTTGCACTAATCTTATCTAAGGGTCGCTGGGCTGCACCATTACATGCTCTCTGCTTCTCTACCACATGGGACTTGCCCAATTTTCTGTACTCATCTGTTTTTATTGCCTATAACAAAATGCCTGACTGGTGGTGACGACAGTGAATCAGGGGTCTGACATTGCAAGATGGTGGAAGCTGAGAGATTCTTGCTTTCAATATGAAAGAAGAATCAGGAAGCCCTGTCTATACACCCACTAAAAAATGCACTATGTCATCTGTATTGTTGTTCAGCTATGCTATTTTTACACTATTGCCTTGGTGCATATACCAAATTTATAATAATCTGAAAAACACTTGTTCACATTTTAATTTTTCTATTGAATGTTACCAAATATAATTAATAGATGAGCATACATTTGAGAAAAAACAAAAGGAGGGAAGGGAACAGAAGAGTTAAATCCATTTGCTCCCACATTGCTGTGGATATTTATCACACGTAAGAAAGGATGCACAAGTATTTTATAAGCCTCACGAACAGCTGGGCTCCAGGATTTCTTTTCAGCTGTCTCTTAAGATTTCTTAGTAATATATGGGGATCCACCCCTCAAAATCCTAAAAATGTCTGCAAATATTACTCATAACCTTTATTGAAAAATTTTAGAATTATAATCTGATCATAAAAGATAAGTCATACATTTTACTAAAGAAGAATATGGCCAAAGGGACAAAAACATGGAATTAATATTGAGATTTTAGAGTTTCAAGATGGCGGCGGCTGCGGCAGCTGGCACGGAGTAGCTGAGGTGGAAAAGGTGGCCACTGGGCCTCAGGCAGCCGGGAAACTTGTGGACCTTCCTCTGGCCATCTCTTAAGGGAGGACTGCTGCTGCTGGCCGGTCGTGGGGGCTCAACGCCACCTTGCCCCCGGCAGGAGAGGCTGCCTCATTTACAGGCAACAGCTTTGAAGTGTGGAGCAGGAAAAGAACTGATTCTTAGCTGCAAAAGCAAGTCTTGAAACAGGGAACACGGCGCCAGGGCTGCTGTGGATGCAGCCAGGATCCCGGAGGCTGGGGCCGCACTGAAGGCGGCCAGCTGCCCTATTCAGGATTCGAGGTTTCAGGCCGGCATTAAAGAAGATTCCTGGGAGCGCCCGAGCGGCGCCGCGACTGAACAGCCCGAGGCGGCAGCGCCGAGAACACGGAAGGCAACAAAACAGAGACAGAGCGAACGCCCGACCTGGCACAGCACTGTGAGTGATCCCTGGCACAGCTCTGTTCGGGGGGTGGATGCCCACGCGGCTCCCGCCTGCACCACCAGGCCACTCACTGCCCCGGTGCTGCCTCCATTTTCCCAGGTGCGGGCAGCTCCGCCCAGCTCGGCCATCACTGAGCCCACTTGCTTGGCCTGGCGCGGGGCTTTCCGGACCCTGCGGGCCGGCCTCGTCTCCCACTCCCTCCGCAGTTCTCTGGCGGGGCTGGGGGTGTGGGGCATCCCGACCAGTGTTGGGAGGGCTAGGAAGTACGGGCGGGCCGACTGTCACTCCACCACACCCTGGACTCCGCCCCGGTAAACTTCCTGTTACTGGGAGGCAGATACCATCTCTGCGACCACCAGTTTGGAAAAAAGCCTAAGGAATTTCTGGTTGGGAATAGTGTGGTAGGAGAGTTCCCAGGTCCGCTTGAACCTGCCGGAGAGCAGGCTGCAGGCAGGCACTAGACTCGGTTTATACCGGGGGGATACAAAGGTGAACAAGACCTGAGAAAGATCTACACAGTGCTACAAAGGCACCCAGAGAGACCGGTCGTCTGTGCCTAGCAGAAACCTGGTAGACTACCTGGGCGAGGCGGTGCTGAGCAGGGTCTTGAAGGCCCAGCTGATAGACGAGGGGTGCAGAAGACACGCCCCAGCCCAGCACAGTGTGCACAGAGTGGGGAGACTTGCGGCCAGGGAGGCGGAGACTCGACAGAAACCACACACCCGGTGGGGTCGCCACTGCACGATCTAACAGCCTGGGCCAGAGTACAGGGAACGGGGAGAAGTCCTGTACAGAAAGTGAAAGCTCAACAGAGATCACACACCCTGTGGTACGTGATCCACCAGCCCAGCAGAGTACAAGCTGACCAGAAAGGTGGATCCCCGGAGAAGCCCAAGACCCGAGGCAACCACACACACAAGACACTAGAGGCCAACTGAACAGTCACGGCAGGAGCCATACCAAATTGGCAACCACAGCAACATCCTAGTTAGTCATTAGTCTCAAACCGGTGGACTGTGAAACCCCCTGCCACAATGAATAAACACCAAAAAAAAAGACACCAGAAATACAAAAAATCAAGAAAGTACACCACCAAAAGTTAATAAATCTCATACTCTAGATCCTATAGAACAAGAAGCCCTTGAAATAACTGACAAGGAATTTCGAGTGATAATTCTAAGGAAACTGAATGAGATACAAGAAAACTCAGCTAGACATCATGATGAAATGAGGAAAAGTATACAGGATCTGAAAGAGGAAATATACAAGGAAATCAATGTCCTGAAAAAAAATGTAGCAGAACTTGCTGAACTGAAGAAGTTATTCAGCGAAATAAAAAACACAACGGAGAGTTTAACCAGCAGGCTTGTCGAAGTTGTAGAGAGAACCTCTGAACTTGAAGATGGGCTGTTTGAAATAACACAAGCAGACAAAAAGAAAGAAAAAAGAATCAAGGACATGGAAGAAAATCTGAGAGAGATATCAGAAAACCTCAAGCGCTCAAATATCCGAGTCATGGGTATTCCAGAAGGGGAGGAAAATGGAGATTCCATTGAAAACATATTCAACAAAATAGTGGCAGAAAACTTCCCAGGTATAGGAAAAATCACAGATCTTCAGATCCAGGAAGCTCAACGATCTCCAAACGTATTCAACCCAAAAAGGCCTTCTCCAAGACATGTCATAGTCAAATTGGCAAAACTCAGAGACAAAGAGAGAATCTTAAAAGCTGCAAGAGAGAAGCGTGAAATCACCTATAAGGGAGCCCCAATCAGGTTAACATCAGACTTTTCATCACAAACCCTAAAAGCTAGAAAGGAATGGGATGATATTTTCCAAATACTAAAAGACAAAGATTGCCAGCCAAGAATACTCTACCCTGCAAGGCTATCCTTCCAAAATGAGGGGCAAATAGTATATTTCTAAGACAAACAAAAACTGCGGGAGTTCACTACCACAAGACCACCCTTACAAGAAATCCTCAAGGGAGTACTGGGTTTGGTTCCTGAAAAATAACTACCACTGCCATAAAAACCTAAGAAAAATCTAAACCCGCTAGTACAATAAAAATGGCATTCATGAAGAGAAAACAAGCTAACAAAAACACTATCTACAACCTAAGGAACCAACAAACAAAGAAACCAAACAGTAAATCAGAAAGCAAGGAACAAAAGACACCTAAGACAACCAAACAACCAATAAAATGCTAGGAATAAATCAACACCTTTCAATAAAAACTCTTAATGTTAAAGGCTTAAATTCCCCAATTAAAAGACACAGACTGGCTGACTGGATCAAAAAGCAGGACCCAACTATATGCTGCCTACAAGAGACCCACCTCACCCATAAAGATTCACACAGACTAAGAGTGAAAGGATGGAAAAAGATTTACCATGCAAACAGAAAAGAAAAACGAGCTGGAGTGGCTATTCTTATATCTGACAAAATAGACTTTAAACTAAAAACCATAAAAAGAGACAATGAGGGACACTACTTAATGATAAAAGGACTGATCCATCAAGAAGACATAACAATCATAAATATGTACGCACCCAATGTTGGAGCAGCCAGATTTATAAAACAAAGTCTATTAGACCTAAAGAAGGAAATAGACACTAATACCATAAGAGCAGGGGACCTGAACACTCCACTGTCAATATTAGACAGATCATCTAGGCAAAGAATCAGTAGAGAAACACAAGATCTAAACAAGACTCTAGACCAATTGGAATTGGCAGATATCTACAGAACATTCCACCCAACAACCTCAGAATATTCATTCTTCTCATCAGCACATGGATCATTCTCCAGGATAGATCACATATTAGGTCACAAATCAAGTCTCAATAAATTCAAAAAAATTGGAATTATCCCATGTATCTTCTCAGACCACAATGGATTAAAACTAGAAATTAATAACAAACGAAACTCTGGAAACTATACAAACACATGGAAATTAAACAGCATTCTACTTAATGACATATGGGTCCAAGAAGAAATCAAGCAGGAAATCAAAAAGTTTATTGAAACTAATGAAAACAATGATACATCATACCAAAACCTGTGGGATACTGCAAAAGCAGTATTGAGGGGAAAATTTATTGCATTAAATGCTCACTTCAGAAGAATGGAAAGATGGCAAGTGAACAACCTAACACTTCACCTTAAAGAACTAGAAAAACAAGAACAATCCAATCCTAAAGTTAGCAGACGGAAAGAAATCATTAAGATCAGAGCAGAACTGAATGAAATTGAAAACCAAAAAACAATTCAAAAGATCAACGAATCAAAAAGTTGGTTTTTTGAAAAGATAAATAAAATTGACAAACCATTAGCATGGCTAACAAAAAAAAGAAGAGAGAAGACTCAAATAACCAAAATTAGAAATGAAAAAGGCGATATTACAACTGATTCATCTGAAATACAAGGAATCATTCGAGACTACTATAAACAACTATACGCCAACAAATTTGAAAATCTGGAGGAAATGGATAAATTTCTGGACACACACAAGCTCCCAAAACTGAACCGTGAAGACGTAGAAAATTTGAACAGACCAATAACAATAAAGGAGATTGAAGCTGTTATCAGAAGGCTCCCAACAAAGAAAAGCCCAGGACCAGATGGATTCACAGCAGAATTTTACCAAACATTCAAACAGGATTTGACACCAATTCTTTACAAACTATTCCAAAAGATTGAAACGGACGCAAATCTCCCAAACTCATTCTATGAAGCAAACATCATCCTGATACCAAAACCAGGTAAAGATATAACCAAAAAACAAAACTACAGGCCGATATCCTTGATGAATATAGATGCAAAAATCCTCACTAAAATACTAGCAAACAGAATACAGCAACACATACGAAAAATTATTCATCACGATCAAGTGGGATTCATCCCAGGGATGCAAGGTTGGTTCAACATACGCAAATCAATAAATGTGATACACCATATTAATAAACTCAAACACAAGGACCATATGATCATCTCTATAGATGCTGAAAAAGCATTTGATAAAGTTCAGCACTCATTCATGACAAAGACCCTCTATAAGTTAGGTATCTCAACATAATTAAAGCCATATATGCCAAACCCACTGCCAATATCATCCTGAATGGGGAAAAGCTGAAAGCTTTTCCTTTAAGAACAGGCACTAGACAAGGATGCCCACTCTCACCACTCCTATTCAACATAGTGTTGGAAGTACTAGCCAGAGCAATCAGAGAAGAGAAGGAAATAAAGGGCATCCAGATTGGAAAAGAGGAAGTCAAACTGTCCCTGTTTGCAGATGACATGATCCTATATATCGAACAGCCTAAAACCTCTACAAAAAAACTGTTGGAATTGATACATGATTTCAGCACAGTAGCAGGATACAAAATCAACACACAAAAATCAGTAGCATTTCTTTTCTCCAATAGTGAACATGCAGAAGGAGAAATCAAGAAAGCCTGCCCATTTACAATAGCCACCAAAAAAATAAAATACTTAGGAATTGAGTTAACCAAGGATGTGAAAAATCTCTATAATGAGAACTACAAACCACTGCTGAGAGAAATTAGAGAGGATACAAGAAGATGGAAAGATATTCCATGCTCTTGGATTGGAAGAATCAACATAGTGAAAATGTCCATACTACCCAAAGTGATATACAAATTCAATGCAATCCCCATCAAAATTCCAAAGACATTTTTCTCAGAAATGGAAAAAACTATTCAGACATTTATATGGAACAATAAAAGACCACGAATAGCCAAAGCAATGCTCAGCAAAAAAAATAAAGCTGGAGGCATAACACTACCTGACTTTAAGCTATACTACAAAGCTATAATAACCAAAACAGTATGGTACTGGCATAAAAACAGACACACTGACCAGTGGAATAGAATAGAGAATCCAGAAATCAACCCACACACTTACTGCCATCTGATCTTTGACAAAGGCACCAAGCCTATTCACTGGGGAAGGGATTGCCTCTTCAGCAAGTGGTGCTGGGATAACTGGATATCGATATGCAGGAGAATGAAACTAGATCCATACCTCTCACCGTATACTAAAATCAACTCAAAATGGATTAAGGATTTAAATATACACCCTGAGACAATAAAACTTCTTGAAGAAAACATAGGGGAAACACTTCAGGAAATAGGACTGGGCACAGACTTCATGAATACGACCCCAAAAGCACGGGCAACCAAAGGAAAAATAAACAAATGGGATTATATCAAACTAAAAAGCTTCTGCACAGCAAAAGAAACAATTAAAAGAGTTAAAAGACAACCAACAGAGTGGGAGAAAATATTTGCAAAATATACATCTGACAAAGGATTAATATCCAGAATATATAAGGAACTCAAACAAATTCACAAGAAGAAAACAAGCAACCCAATTAAAAAATGGGCAAAAGAGCTAAGTAGGCATTTCTCTAAGGAAGATATCCAAATGGCCAACAGACATATGAAAAAATGCTCAACATCACTCAGCATCCGGGAAATGCAAACCAAAACCACATTTAGATACCATCTAACCCCAGTTAGGATGGCTAAAATCCAAAAGACTCTGAACGATAAATGCTGGCGAGGCTGCGGAGAAAAAGGAACTCTCATACATTGTTGGTGGGACTGCAAAATGGTGCAGCCTCTATGGAAAATGGTATGGAGGTTCCTTAAACAATTGCAAATAGATCTACCATACGACCCAGCCATCCCACTGTTGGGAATATACCCAGAGGAATGGAAATCATCAAGTCGAAGGTATACCTGTTCCCCAATGTTCATCGCAGCACTCTTTACAATAGCCAAGAGTTGGAACCAGCCCAAATGCCCATCATCAGATGAGTGGATACGGAAAATGTGGTACATCTACACAATGGAATACTACTCAGCTATAAAAACGAATGAAATACTGCCATTTGCAACAACATGGATGGACCTTGAGAGAATTATATTAAGTGAAACAAGTCAGGCACAGAAAGAGAAATACCACATGTTCTCACTTATTGGAGGGAGCTACAAATTAATATATAAATTCACACACACACATACACACACACACACACAAACCGGGGGGGGGAAGAAGATATAACAACCACAATTATTTGAAGTTGATACAACAAACAAACAGAAAGGACATTGTTGGGGGGGAGGGGTGGAGGGAGAAGGGAGGGAGGTTTTGGTGATGGGGAGCATTAATCAGCTACAATGTATATCGACAAAATAAAATTTAAAAAAAATATATATATTGAGATTTTAACTTGATTAATAAATATGTATGCATATGTGTGCATGTGTGTGTATATATATACATATATATCGTTTGTACACTTAATAGACCACTATTTTATCTATTAATACTAACAAGAGAACATATGTTATTTTCCTGTATTAGCAAATAGCACACAGTAAGCTATGGGAATCCCAAACTAGGAGATAAACTGTTCATTATGTAGACAGTATATGAATACAGAAAATAAACCGAATGTAATTCTCTTGTACTTTCCATAAAGATTGATCTACCATCTTTATATATGATCAGAAATTTTATAAACACTCGAATTCACCATGATATCTCTTCTTCTTTGAATGTGTCATTTTTCTTTGCCTTGAACACTATACTATTCATGTTTCAAGTTTGTTGTCTATATTACTTTATTCTGAAAAGCCTTCTCTCCAGATCAAATTGAATAGCCTTGTTCTGTGCTCTCGGAAATCTGTACCTCTCTGCCACTCAACCTTTTCTCTGTTAACAGTAACACTAGTTACTCAAAAAACATTTGTATATGCTTTATTATCTTTTGAACTCCCATCTCCTACTGTAAACAAAATTTCACTTGCAATGTGATTACTAAGAATTTTTCATTCATAGTGATCCGTATGGATCAAAATGAAAGAGTCTATTTGGAATTGGATTTTACATGGAACAATCATCACAGGTCTAGACAGAATACTAACCAATGCCTGTTTCTTACAATAGACTATGTATACAATCCTCCTGGAAAAATAGCTTTGAAATTGTCACCCAGAAGGATGGTATAAAACACCCTTATCTGGGCTCATAAAAAGATTTAAAGGCTTGTTTTCCGAAGCTGGCTACAAGATAAGGCCTTGTGACATAATAGGTTATTTTTATCTGGAGTTATTCTCGATAGTGAATGGTACTCTGGGATATATCCCAGAACTGAGATCCATAACTGAACTTATAGTAGAGGTGACATCTCCCTTGAGTTGCCAGAAACTGACGCATAGCCATCTTCCATTCAGCATGGAATAGAATAACCTCCTATTCAGCATGGGTGCTTAATTAAGAAGCCTTCCACCTTTACTACAAACTACCTTCTGAAGAGTCTACTGTAAGTGATATATTTCATTCTTCTAAATCTTTATGAACCTTTCAGTGTGAGGTTGTGTGTGTCATTATATGGTCTTGAACGTCAAGCAGTCGAGATTTCCACTTTAAAACCATTTGATAGCCATTATTTAAGGAAAGTGTAAAAGGTTTATAGTATTTCAAAGAAGGATATTTTAATGTGAAATTAGAATGCCAATTTTGAACCGTTTATACATATTTGTTTCACTTAGCATAATTTTCTCCTGACTCATCCATGTTGCTGAAAAGGGCAGAATTTCATTCTTTTTTATGGCTGAGTAGTATTCCATTGTGTATATATACATTTTCCTTATCCAGTCACCCATGGTTAGACATTCAGATGGGTTCCATAACCTGGCCATTGTAAACAGAGCTGGAATAAACATGGAGTGCAGGTATCCCTTTGACATGGTGATTTCCATTCTTTGGATATATACCCAAATGTTGGATTACTGGATCATATGGTAGATCCATCTGTAGTTGTTTAAGGAACCTCCATAGTGTTCTCCATAATAATTGTGCTAAATTGCAGTACCAGCAACAGTGCAGAAAGGTTCCCTTTTCTCCACATCCTTCCCAGCATTTGTTGTTTTCTGTAGTTTTGATAATAGCCAGTATATAATTTCCATTTCCCTGATGATTAGTGATGTTGAGCATTTGTCATATACCTGTTGGCCATTTGCATATCCTCCATTGAGAAATGTCTGTTTGGCTCCTTTGCCCTTTTTTTAATTGGATTTTTTTACCATAAAGTTGTTTGAGCTCCTTGTATATCCTGAATATTAATCCCTTGTTGGATGCATAATTTGCAAATATTTTCTCCCATTCTGTAGGATGTCTTTTCACTCTGTTCATTGTTTCCTTTTCTGTACAGAAGCTCTTTAGTTTGATGCAGTCCCTTTGTTTATTTTTGTTGTTGTCTGTTCTTATGGGGTCTTATTCATAAAGTCTTTGCCCAGTCCTACATCCTGGAGGGTTCCCCTATGTTTTTTTCTAGCAGTTTTAATGTTTCAAGTCTTATATTTAAGTCTTTAATCAATTTTGAGTTTTTGGGGGGCATATGGTGAGAGGTACAGATCCAGTTTCACTTTTCTACGTATGGTTATCCAGTTTCCCAGCACCATTTATCAAAGAGGTTCTCCTTTCCCCATTGCATCTTCTTGGTGCCCTTTTCATAGATCAGTTTGCTATAAATACATGGGTTGATTTCTGGGTTCTCTATTCTGTTCTGTTGGCCTTCATGTCTGTTTTTATACCAGTAGTACCATGCTGTTTTGGTTACTGTAGCTTTGTAATATCATTTAAAGTCAGGGATAATAGCGGTAATAATTTTGTATCTTTAAACAACGCACCCATCTTCTTCGAATAACAAATCGTTTAGTGTGATGAACCTCTGGAGACGAATTTCAAAAGTGCTGTCTTAGTCCAGCTTGATCCTGTCTCGGGGGGACACCTGTGGGGAGAATCAGCACCATCCACCCTCCCCCACCACCCTTTTCAATCTCTCTCTCTTTTCTCTTATTTTCCTGACTATTGATGGTTTCTGACAATTTCAGAAGGGATTTACTGTGTGTGCTTATCAGCCAGCAATCTCTGGGGTTGGCAGCTCTTCAAAGATAGCTTGTTCTCCCATAGGGCTATTTTAGTGATTTCTGAGAATTTCGTCCACATGATGTGTGTGATGGCTCTCACGTTCCTTGGTGTCTGGTAGGTTAGTCAGCAGACTTTCAAGACTGAAGCCCCATCTCTCTTTCAGGGAGCTATTTTGGCCAAGTTACTGTCAAGTGGCTTCAAGCTATTTTCTATTTCTCTGCTCCCATATTAACATACCAATTTGTGCAAAACACACTCATAGCCTTGCTCATTCTGTGGGTGGAAGTGCAGTTTGTTCCTAAAATGACCCTGTTTATCTCTGGATAATTCCAAGGCCTCTTAAGAAGTCTCGGGTAAGAGTCAAACACCAGAACACTGTGTCCCCCAAACTTCAAGCAACACAAAATCAGAAAATTCAAAATCTCCAGATGGTTTTTTTACATAAAGTTCCTCTCACTAGGCTAGTAATGAAAAGCACCACTGGCCACACCCTGGCCCCTTCCAAGAGGTAAGTGTGATTGTTAGATAAGAGGAAGTACCAGAGCACTACGGAAAACATCTCCAAAAAATACTCTCTTGACCTCACTTCAATTTAAACCCCATTCACAGTCTCAGGTGTGGGCTAAAGGGCAGGCAACATTTCTCTATACGACTTCTTTATACGAACTGCCAAAGTGGACTAGGGCCTTACTTTAACAACAACTATTTTGTTCTGTTTTCCAACTTTGGGACCTTTGCTGAAGCAGAGAAAAAAAATCTCATTTTGAAATTATTTTACATGTATGTATACTATACTATGCTGTACTACAATGTGTAATTTTCATCACTCGGTGATGGACACTTAGGTTGTTTCCAGACTTTGCTACTCTAAGCAACACTGCAATTAAATATCAAAGTATATTTCTCTCTTCACAATTTTTAAATATGTTAGTAGGAAAAATTCTAAAAAGATAATATATGAATCAAAGGTTAGTGTTTATTTCTATGCATACTTCGAAATTGCAGTGGAATGGAATAAAAGTACCCCCATTCCTTCCATCACCGTATTTAATCAACATTATAACTATCTACCTATGAGATCATTGCAGAATAACAAGTCATTTTTATTCTAATTTATATATTTAATTTTTCCAGAGTGTATATGTATTAGTTTACTGTATGCACAGACTGGGTGGCTTCTAACAACGAAATATTCTTTCACAGTTCTAGAGACCAAAAGTCCAAAAGTCACTATCACTGGGTGGAAATCAGGATGTCAGCAGGACTCCAGAGACTCCAGGGGAGAATCTGCTTCTTGCTTCTTCCAGCTTCTGATGGCTGCCAACATTCTTTGGGTTGTGGCCACACTCTAATCTTCAAGGCAGGACTTCAAATCTTTCTCTATCTTCAGTCTTCATATTGTCTTCTTCTTTATGTGTATTTCAAATCTCCCTCTGCCTTCCTTTTATAAGGATACATGTGGTTTCATTTAGGGCCAACGAGTATAATGTAGAGTAATATCCTCATCTTAAAGGCATCACTAAATCACACCTACAAAGACTTGGCCATTTCAGGTTATATTCACCAGTTACATGGATTTGGAGATGTTTATCACTTGGAGCGCTATCTTTTTCAGCCTGGCACAGAGCCAGACTGCTTCATTAAGACTGGGAGTTAAGGGCTGAACCCCGTGGCTCACTCGGGAGAGTGCGGCGCTGGGAGCACAGCGGTGCTGGTAGCACTGAGGCCGCGGGTTCGGATCCTATATAGGGATGGCCGGTGCGCTCACTAGCTGAGCGCGGTGCAGATGAAACCCAGCCAAGGGTTATGATCCATTTACCGGTCATAAAAAAGAAAGAAAAAAAAAGACTAGGAGTTAAATTTCCTATTAGAAATTTAGAATACTTCTCAAGGAAGGCGAGGGATAATGGATAAGACAAAAAGCAAAATCTACTAATGTTACATAACAACATATATACATTTTATGTAAATACTCACATAGCTATAATGTGAACTTGATATAAGTATACCATTTATAGAAATCCATGGGACACCAAATTCATGTACATCAGACTGATAAAGATGGGATCCTGAGCAATATGTAGGCTTGACAGATTTTAGATTACAGGTGATGGTAAAAGGAGATTTAAATCTTATGAGTAGGTACTTTTTAAAAAAATTTTATTTTGTCGATATACATTGTGGTTGATTATTGTTGCCCCTTACCAAAACCACCCTCCCTCTTCCCTCTCCTCCCTCCCCGCCAACAATGTCCTTTCTGTTTGCTTGTCGTGTCAACTTCAAGTAATTGTAGTAGGTATTTTTTACAAGAATAATATATTCGTGTTTGAAGTATCACTTCATAAATTACAAAGGAAGACAGAAAAAAAAAGAGAGAAAAATCTGCCAGTCCTCTTACATTTGAGTAAAATACCTTATAAAAGAAAAAAATGAGTTTGCTGTAAATTATTGCTTACAGTCTAATTTCAGGGAATCAACATGTGGTTACATCTCTGAGTACTGAGATATAATATTTGATTTGAGAAATAATAATGAACTGCATTAGTTGTTAGGTATAAAAGACAAACTGTTATAATGTGAGATTAACTAAGTATATACTAATCATCAACATCTCTGTCGTATTTAAAAATTTATCTAGATTATTATTTATAGCATCAGAATCATTTTATAGGTAAGTAACCTGAGACTCAGAGAGGTTAAACGAGTGATCTGAATGAAGCCCAATTGGTAGAAAGTACTTCAATGATGACAAAATCCCAACCATACTAAATCCATATCCAGTACAAAAAACTTTTCACCCATGTCTAATATATTAGTAAAGATATGCAAAACAATCATACATAATCCAATTATAAAAAATGTATTTATCAGGCCGGCCCCGTGGCTCACTCGGGAGAGTGCAGCGCTGGTAGCACTGAGGCTGCGGGTTCAGATCCTATGTAGGGGTGGCCGGTGCGCTCACTGGCTGAGCGTGGTGCAGAAAACACCGAGCCTGGGATTACAATCCCCTTACCAGTGGAAAAAAAAAAAAATATATATATATATATAACAAGGAAATGTTATTTTCTAAATATAAATGTTATTTTCTAAACTGTAACATAGTGTAACTTTCCTCATAATATATAATCTATTATGCATTTAAAACATCTTAGTATTTAGGATCAGTAAAAATTATACAGAATTTTATAACATTTAAAGAGAAATCCATAAATCTGAAAAAAAACCTGCGAATAGCTTTCCTAAAACAGCACATCTTGTATTAGTCGTGAATTAAATGTACCATTCTTTGATATTTCACAATGTTTGGAAATATGCTAAAATACAGTACACTCTCCACTGTCAAGTGTGATAGACTAACGCACGCTTCGGATTTTGTGGAGTATCTCTGAAAATGTGTACAGCAGAAACATTCCTGTGTTATTGGGTGGCTAAACAGGCTCCTCAGCCCATTCATACGAGTTTGTCTTTCTTGTCCAGAGTGTTGCCTTAGCAAAGGTCCAACAGAAGTAGTTTTCCACAGTTTTCTCTAAATAGTGCCCACATAACTTCTCAATTTTTTCATTGCAGTGGGGCAGGAAATTATGTCTCTGAAATTCGGTTTGCTTCTGATTCCAAAAGTTTGGAAACCAAAAACCTGGGCCAGTAAAAACAGTTAAATGTGTCAGATATGTTAAAACAGCAATCGCATGCAATACTCGAAAGGACTGATGGATATAAAATAATTTCCTTAATTATAAAAGGGAAGGATATACTGACGGATTAAATTTAGCCTGTGTAAAATGAAGTATGCATGTTACAATTTACAGGTAACTAACCAGATCAGAATAGAAAGAATAACTTCCAAAAGAGTAGAGAGGAAAAGGGAAACAAACACTCAAACAAACCAACGGAAAGCTGGAAAGGAACACGAGTGCCCGGGGCACTCAGTTCATGCACTCAGACGTGCAAGTTATTTAATTCCGAGTTTTATAAAGTTGGACATAAATTCTGTTTCAAGCCACCATTGTTTAGTGGATCTGAAGCTTACTCACAGTAACTTACGTTTTCTTTCCCAACGTTTTTCTTAAATTATCACTAAATTCCAGTATGGGGGCACATTGTTACTACTGAAGTATCCCACCATACATATAAAGTCCTGTGTTTAGCACGGAGCTTGGCACACGGTATAAGTTAGCTGTTTTACCTCTCTTCATTTCAAAGGTAACAGTGAGAATTTTACTAGCTACCTCTTTAGCAACTACGGTGGTGAGTGTGATGACAATAGTCTGCAGAGTACTGTCATTTTTGGGGGGAGAATTCAACTTAACATGACCTTTGGAAGCATGGGCAAAGCAGACAGAAAGACACTGTTACTGTGTATGTGCTTAGATTGTTCATAGACCTTATATATTGTTTCCATATTTCTATATGAGTGTTAATAAATATACACAGCAGCTGCATTTAATCGTTTTAATACTTAACGTATTTTCACTATAGATTTTGAGACACATTATATGTTGGGGAAAGAACTCAGTTTATGGATTCAGACGAACTTATACCTAAATACAGGCTCACTAATAGTAGTTCTGTGCCTCTGTTTCTTATAAAAAATAGAGTGATGTACTGTGTTGGTCCAAGTTTTCCAGGAAGCAGTCAGCATGTGAAGATTTAGTGTGCAGGGGTTTTCTTAGGGGAAATGCCAATGAGAGACAATGGAGAGTGAGCAGCAGGAGGTGAGAAGAGCCACCAGGTACACCTGAGTCCAAGTGCCGAAGAGAGGGAATAAAGCTATGATGGAAACATCCACGCTTAACGTGCAGTCGAAAGAAAGTTCAGGAAGACCTTCAGAAAGCCCTTAAGCGAAAGTCTGCAGTCACGGGAGGCCCTCATCTCCCAGGCATGAGCCTGACTTAGCACCCCTGCAATGCTAATCCCTGTCTGGGAGCCTCCCTTCGGAAGCACAGCCTGGGAGGAAACACGGCAATGATTTCAGAGCACAGTGGTTGGGGCCGTGTCCCCATCCTGCACGTTTCCACTCCTCTCTTCTTCTCCTGTAAAAGGGACTCTGTCTTCCCGCCTTTTCTCCCGCGCTCCGCCTTCCGCGTCTGCACCGCCTCCTGCACGTCACCCTGGTCCCCTCGTCCCCCTCACATCCTCAGAGCCACTGTTGGAGCCACTCTTGGGGTGTCTGTCCGTCCTGGTCCCCCTCGTCCCCCTCCTGTCCTCAGAGCCTCTGTCGGAGCCACTCTCGTGGTGTCTGTCCATCCTAATCCCCCTCGTTCCCCTCCCCGCCACCCCCAGGACCACCTGGCCTGTTATTTCAATTGCTTTAGGGGAAGGACCTGTGGTCTGTTATTAGGGACACGTTCTAGGTGACTGCTCTGCCTGCTGGGGTGAGGCATGGAGGGAAGAAGGCTGAGTGACTCTTGTCACCTCTACAAACCTTCCATTCGCTTCCCACGTCCCCTCCGACTCCCCTAATTTCCGTTTCACTCTTCACTCCTGTCACCTCTCATTCCTTGTTCAACATGCCACACACAACGCTACCAAGTGTCCTCACTGCCACATGCGGGTCATTTTTCTTTTTTCTTTTCTTTATTTCAGCTGCACCTCAGCAGGGCCCATCGCATACACATAGACGTCTTGGCCAACCGGAACTGAACTCATTAATTCTTAATCTATTATGTTGCTGTCAATCTGATCCAGAATATAAGATTATGAATTTTTAGGCATAATTTGTGATGTAAGTGCTTATAGCTGGCTTTGTCCCCCATCTACTTAGGAATGATTATACGGCTGCCGTTGTTGAAAATGAGTTTGAAAATCTATTTCTTGAGTACTTAATATGATCTGGGTGATTTATACATAGTTTCTAATTTTAAGACAAGATAGAGAAACTACCCAGAGAAGAAACAAGTGGGCTAAGGTCATGGAATTGGTAAGCATCCGAGCCTGCATTATCATCAAAGGCCGTCTCAATACGAAGCTTTTGCTTTATCTGTTATGTCACCCTCCCTTTCTGGTGGGTTTAGAAAGTCACCAAGACATACAAACTACCGGAAGTTGTATGTTTAAAGCCCAGACCTTGATGAGTCCAGGGCACCTCTCCAAAATGCCTGCCTGGAGTTTATAGTACATACAGTGCCCTGTCAAACTGCTTCTTTTCATATCATTAATGACCCTCTTAACGGTCCTTTCGAAATTACTTCTCAAAAACTTAACTAGGAAATTACACATTCTTGACATGGTTCTCTTCTCACACACCATAGCTAGACACACGGAACATTCTGATCAATGTTTCACTCATTGTGTACACAGTAAGGATTGCTCTTCTGTGTTTCGTTGCCCACTTGGATGTTCTCTGCATAGTAGGTTCTGCCATCTGATGGGGAATTTGCCTTTGCACCATTTTGCTTGTCACACTGGTTCCACTAACATTAGGAAGCTGAGACTAGAAAAGGGCTCACAGAAGTTACTCAGCTCAATAGAACGCCTGTCCTGTTTTTCTTTTGTACATTTTATTTATTTATTTATGTATTTATTTTTGCTTCCCATTGTTCTAAGCCCTCTTTCATCTTTCCTTACAAATTCACTGTGAAAAATACAGCAAGAAATGCCAGTATTCTTTTTTTCTTTTAATCCTATTGTCCTCTTTTTTTTTTTTTTTTCTTTTCATGGCAGATTAAACCTAGCTGATAGGAAGAGAATAAACAGAAATAATGTCAAAACAGAGATTTTCTTCTCTGTCCAGTCGTGAATAGCTGCTCTGCTAGGGACCTTCGGCTACACCCACCACAATAAAGACTTAAACATATTTTTTCAAAGCACAACTCTGTGTACATGTGTACTATAGAAAATCACCCCCATGACAGTCTAGCCAGAAGGAAATCATGAAATTCCTTTCTAACAAACTATCTTTTTTGACATACAATCACAATGTGAATAATCCCGTTACAACATTTGATTTAACTAGGATGGCTTAAGAAGTGTAAAAACGCAGTTTCCCTACTGTGTTGTGTCCTCTGCAATGTGTAATTATATCTCCTGAGGTCATGTCCACACTTTAGTAGATGCTATATCTGATGAAATTATTGCTTGTTGTTCTTAGGAATATAGTCTCTTTGTAGCTTCTCCACTAGGCTCTTAGTTTTGCATAAGCTGTGTCTCCTGTTGGCACAATAGGAAATTTAATATAGTCTCTTTTATTTTTGGAATTACAGGTAACATTTTAACTCCCAAATTTTATAGTTCAGCACGAATATCACCAAATGGTACAAAAATGTACAGTGCTACTTTTAATATACAAAATAAATATCTGTTTTATGGAAAACTATACTTTAATCTACATAGACAGCACAAATTAACATTAACTCTGAAATCTTCAAAACACGAGAAACTGCTTTTCAGTTGAAGAAATTCCAGGAAAAATAGAATAAGTTAACTTGTTCCTCTAGAAATAAATCCTGTTAACTCTTTGCTAGATCTGTTTTTTAGAGATTCAACTGCATAAACTCTTTAATAAAGTATTTTTTTATAGTATACTTTTACTTGTTTACAGAAAAGAACTTCACGTGCAGTATGCTGACTTTGACACTTAAGTAACTTTTTCTTGGCCCAAAATGGCTTCTACATATGAAATGCCTTTTTATTCAGCACGGGTTTTTTTATTTTTTCTGTATGTTCGTCTTTATAAATTACACTTTAAATCTTACCTCTGCCCTAGAAAGAAGGATAAATTTCATTAATGAATCAGGAAATGACTTAAAAATATCTTTTCAATCTAGACAGTTAAAAGTACTCAGTTCTACTCACCCCCAAAGTCCTGGAGAAAACCCTGTGGGAATAATACCAAACTGTTCCTTGCCATCTATTGTCTAAGAAAAAAACTAGATCAACCACTGCACATTTTGAACCCAGCTTGCCTTTTTTATTCAGGGAAATATACTCTGTGTAGATATACCACATTTTCTGTTTCCACTCATCCGATGAAGGACATTTGGGCTGGATCCAACTCTTGGCTATTGTAAAGAGTGCTGCGATGAACATTGGGGAGCAGGTATACCTTTGACTTGATGATTTCCATTCCTCAGGGTATATTCCCAGCAGTGGGATAGCTGGGTCATATTGTACATCTATCTGCAATTGTTTGAGGAACCTCCATACCATTTTCCATAGAGGCTGCACCATTTTGCGGTCCCACCAACAAAGTAGGACAGTTCCTTTTTCTCCGCAACCTCGCCAGCATTTATCTACACAATGGAATACTACCCAGCTATAAAAAAGAATGAAATACTGCCATTTGCAATGACATGGATGGACTTAGAGAGAATTATATTAAGTGAAACAAGTCAGGCACAGAAAGAGAAATACCACATGTTCTCACTTATTGGTGGGAGCTAAAAATAAACAAATAAATTCACACACACACGCGTGCGTGCAAAAAAATAAACCGGGGGGGGGGGGAGAAGACACAACAATTACAATTCCTTGAAGTTGACATGACAAGCATACAGAAAGGACATTGTTAGGTGGGAAGAGGTAGGAGGGAGGGAAGTTTTGGTAATGGGCCACAATAATCAACCACATTGTATATCGACAAAATAAAATTTAAAAAAAAAAAGAAATATATTATGGAAGTTCCTTCCCTCTACCCATCAGGCTGAATTTTTGTTAAATATTTGCACAAAGATCTGGACAGCATAACTTTATTTTTTACTCTAGTTAACTTTGTTTTCCATATAAACATAAACATTCATTTCAAAAAGGCAACTGAAGGGAAGAACACCATGGCTAGAACCATTGTGCAAGTAGATTTTCAAGAACTGTCGAAGTTGTTTCTAATATAAACCCCTGAAACAAAACTACATTAATATTACTTTATCAGCCTGTGTCTTCCCCCAAACTAAAACTTTCTTGCTAACAAGTTATCAAGCAAGTCTGGTTACTTTTTTTTTTTTTTAAGATTATGGAAAATCTTGTTTTTTACAGAATTGAACCCTCTTAAACTCATCATATATGCTATTGTATATCTCACACAAGAAAGCTTTTGGAATCAGACTTTTCAGCTCATTGAAATTTGTGGAATTTTAGTTGAAGCACATGTTGAGGGTCTTCCATAAAGATTTTAATTGCTGAGATAAGGTCTTTCCCTGGGGGATGTTTCTTCTTCTTTATTTTCTTCTTCATCGTCATCATCTGGATAATCCAATAAACGAACTACGCTGCTACCGTTTGGACTCCTTGTTCCATTAGCAGCAGCAGCAGAAGGAGAAGAACAAAATTTTAAGTCACCAGGTGATGTTCTTTTGGGAAGGCCTACCTGGTTCCAATCTTCTTTTGGTCTTTTCGTCTCCATGAATTGACCATAAGAATCTGGAAAGTTATTTTCCAATGATGGCATGACTGCTACTCCCATATCTTCTTTAAAACACATTTCTTCCTTTTCCTCCGAGACTTTGGCACCTCCTTGAGGTATGTTACCATATGGGATGGAACGCAAATAATTCTGTATTCGACTTTCCCTGTCCTTCTGATCGTCATATTTAATCTTCAATCCTTTGAATGTCTGGACATATTCAATCGATTCAAGTGCCTTATAAAACTTTTCGACTATATGTGCAACAAGAGACGGGATATTTTCCACTCTTATGTATTCAAACAGCTCAATAATAGCTGAATTCAACATATTGTACCTGGTTCCATTATGCAGAAAAGCATTTACAACTGGGTCAAACAGATTTCCCCTGATGATGTAACTATTATAAAGTTCATCTTTAAGGCCAATCATCCTTCTCATAAAGCGAACAGCACACAAGACCAGGAAAGTGTGCTTTGAATTCATCAAAATCAAGACCCTTCTTAGCAAATCGTTGCTCAAAATAGAGCTTTGTATGTAATGTGTGTGTTGTTGTAAGCAAAATGTGAGTAGGTCTAAAATTATAGCAAGCAGCTGTGCTGTTTGATAATTATTAGGGCAATTTTTGCTTTCGGTGGATATATTACCTCCTTCACGTTTGTCTTCTGAAGTGGTGGCCAAAAGTGGTGCTATCACGTTATGCACACAATGTTTATAGAAGAAACTTAGAAAATCGCATCTTACGTTTTTATTGGATACTGACAGCATGTTGTCCAGATCAAGCAAAGTGCGCAGATGTTCCATCACGTGCAGAGCACCTCCCAGCTCAGGATCAGTATCACAGGTCATTTGTTTAATCACTACATTAATGAAAAGGTCATCACCTTCAGTCTTCTCTGCTTCCTCCATTACAGGTTCTCGGATCTTCGATGGACTGTACTCAACTAGATAAGTAAATATATCTATAGCAGCCGATCTTATTAGCACATCATCAGCACTCACTATGATTTTAAGAGCCGGAAGAATTTCCAATTGTGTCAACTTTTGGAATAACTTATACTTGCTTTGAGGCCGTAATGTCTTAGAAAATGCACAGAAGTCCTTGAAAAAAAGCACCAATTCACGCCATTTGTCATCATCTTGAGTCTTATCCGTTAACTTTGCCAAAACTTCAGACAAACACTTGCGATCTCGCTGCAGCATGCTGGCTATCTCAACCTTCTTGAGGAACATAAAATGTTGGAGAGTAGAAAGATTATCTGCAGATGTGGGTGGCTGAGGCACCAGAACGTCATATATGTACTGCACTCTGTACATCTGACGTATTTTTTGCCTAAGTTCAGAGTCTGTTATTGGTATAAATTCCTGGAACTTGGCAGTTTGGCTCAAGAATTCCCTATGCCGTCTTGGCTGAGCCAAAGCAGGATCGTATTCAAGGCATCCCATCACATCCATGATACACTCATCAGAAAGCATGATCTTAAACAGAGGTTTGCTGTCGAAGGAGAACAGGCCTTTAATAATTGCATGGAAACGGTGTAAGCCTTCGGTGTTGTCTAGATTTTCACAAGTGCGGAACAGCTGCAGGAGTTTTTGAATATAATCCTCACTTTCCAGGACCAGAGCCAGCCTTTCCTTGCCGGTAGGCGAGGGGAGAACCGAGGTAACCAAAGCAGCGATTTGTTCAAGCCCATCGAGTTCACAGTTAGGCAGCTGGACCAGCTCAGTGGAAGCCCAGGACACGTCCCCGGGACCTACTTGGTCCCAGCGCTGGTCTTCATCCCGAACACAGACTCTGACGTGGCGCCGTCTGCTCGCCATGTCCACCTCCGGCCTCACCGCACCAGACCCGGGGTTGGCTCCGGCCGCCACTTTGCGTATCCTGGCAACGGTAGCTGCGGCGACTAGGACAGCTACGGTGGCCGAGGTGGCAGTTCGGGCCGGCAGTGGTCACAGGGGCAGCAGCGGCTCCTGGGAGGCCACAGGTCAGCAGGGTTCCCGGCGGCCCTGCTGTCTTCCACTGTCCCCACTTCAATCTCCCCAACCTCCATCCCTGCCTTCTGCCCTCCTTACCTACGATCTCCTAAAAAGGGAGTCTCTGGGCCTGCTCTCGGCTGTCTGAAATAGCCTCGATCCCGAAGGAATCTTGTGATCCCCACAGGATTCTGCCCCAAGAATGTGCTTATGTGACAGTAACTATACTTGCCACAGGGAGCTGCTGCTAAATGCACGCATGGAAGCTTAGAAGTTAGAGGATGTTCTTGCATAAAGGATTGTTGTCCCTCGGAAACATTTTTACTCATCTCGTGTGTGGGGATGGAGACTTAGGAACTTTGACAAAAGGGAAGCTTAATCCCTATGTCCTGACCAAGTCCACATCTGACGTTGTACGACAAGAAAAGGCTGGACCAAATAAGAAGCAGGAGCAAGTGACCTGTAGACCATTAGCAAGAATCAGAGGAATAGGCTTGGGTCTCCTCCATAAGACTTGGCCTAAGCCTGGATCCCTCTCTTAATCCATCTTAGAGAGAAGATATTGTTCCAAGAGGGAATTGGGCAGCCCCTTTCCTCTGTTCACTTAGGCCTGAAGCTCTGTCTTCCAGCACACATTTTCTTACATTTTCCAATCCATAAGTTCGCTCCTTATTCTTAGGGAAGGACTGAGCCAAAGAGAAACTGTGAGTTGAAATTAGCCAAGAGTGGATACTGACAATTACAGATAAATTATTTTACTTCTTTTCTTAGTGATGATAATCACAATGAGCACAACAAATAATAATAATTAGTTCTTATTATTATTATGAAGAAGGTAATAACATAATTGACCAAGTGTAATATTTAAGTGCTTACAATGTTCAAGACACTGTGAAAAGAATGTTATACATATTTTCTTACTTAATTTTCCTAATAGTCCAGTGATACAGGAGTATTAAGAATCCTTTTAGAATCAGGAAACAGACTTAGGGAAGTTAAGGAAACTGCCAAAGATCACACAGCTAAGAAATTGAGTAACTCTGATTTGAAAACATGTCTTTCTGATTCCAAAATTGTTTTTCTCAGCTATTGAACTGTGATATCCCCTTCTTTTCTTGGCTTTCATCACACTTTATTTCACATTCCTTCCATCTATATAATTTGTAATAACATAAAATTATCAAGACAAGATGAAAGTCACGCACTTCTTCCTTTAGATGCACAACTGTGTATGGCCAACTGAAAAATAGAAGCTTGAATGTGGCAAGTCTGTTAAATATAATTTCAACAGTAACCAAGTTGATTTTTGATGTAGCTGCAACTCCTGCAGTGTTCTTTTAAAAAATATTTCTCCAAAACCTTAACCCTGTTATTGCAAGGGAAAATCTGTGAAGTGGGCCACACTAAGCACATTTGGACTTGAAGAGTCCTATTTGTAACAATCACTTCATTTTACATAGCATTGGAGGTATATGACAATTCTCAAGTAAAACACAGAAAAACTTCCACACACCTCTCTGGCAGTGTTGCCTCCAGAATATTCTAGCACAGAGAATGTTCCCTGGGACTGTATAGATGGGGCACATGGGAGTTGAATGTGAATTACAATCATTTTTTTTCTTTTCTTTTTTTTTCTTTTTTCTGGTGGCTGGCTAGTATGGGATCTGAATTATTGACCCCAGTGTTATTAGCACCACACTCTATTGAGCGAGCTAACCAGCCAGCCCCCTTTTTTATTTGTTTGTTTATTTTATTTGGTTTTCTGTTAGACAGTCATTTCATGATAAAATCCAAATCAATGCCAGGATACTGCTGGTTTAGTAACATTTACAAATCATAAATAATATTTAAACATAAGAATTAATAAATGACTAACAGAAAAACTAATACATGTATTAGTGAAAAACAAATTTAAATGACAGGACGTGCAAATACACAGTAAGTATAATGACATGGATGCTAATGGCCCAATTTTTTTCTCTGCTGTGTTCATATTAAAGTGTCTATTAGAATCAATTATAATACTGTCAATTCTGTGAATGTGCCCTCAGGTTGTATTCTTTGAGAGGCATTCAGCACAAATCTGTGTGTTCTCATAATTTTATCACTGAGAGTTTCCCTTAGGCCAGTTAAGGTCTCTTTATCTTAACTGGTTTCACAGAGTCTCTTTACAATCTAAAAGAGCCTCAAGTCTGTATTTCTTATTGCTATTTCTGCAGTAGTGTTTTTCAGTTCCTGTCTTATTTGGTTTGAAAAGTAGAGTAATGCCTTTTTTTACCTCCTCTCTTATACCTACCAAAGATTATTATTTTGTTGTTTTTGCTGCTATTGTTTGACAGGGAGCAAAGTAATACCAGTAAGTAATTGCCATAGCCTAGGAGCTGTGTAAACCATTTTTTTGTATGCATTATTTACTTTTTCACTTAACCTTCATTCACTAATGGCATTAGGAAGATGTTATTACTGTCCTATTGGAGAGAAAAAACCTTGAAACTGCAAACTCAGTCAAGTATTTGGTTTAAACCCTCACAGTTAGTGATGACGCCAGTATTTGAAACCAGGCGTTTTATAGAGTAGTTCTGACTCCCCACTTTGCTGTTCCCAATATGTAATGCTCTTTCCCAGACTATGAATAAATGGTTACAGCAGATGTTTACAACAATGCGATTTTTATCCCAACGATCACTGTTATTTGATATTTCTCCATTTTGTTTTGTGAAGGAAAAACTTAAGAGCAGTTCAAAATCCAACCGGGTGGTATCAATCTTAAGACTCAGGAGGCTTCTTCCATATTGGACGTCTGCCTTCCTCACACTTCTTCCCCCAGAAGTTAGGGTAGTAAATGGTATAGTTTTGATGACTCTGCTCTGAAAAAAAAAATACTTTTACACAAGGGTTTTGCAATTCATCCACATCTTATGACTACTAAGAGCTTAATTTGTATACTTCCTGAGTTGTTTTAGAAGACATTAAAGAAGTGTGTCACATATTTCTGAAGTTTAGATATAGGTAACCCAAGCAACTATATACAGATAGAATATTTAGACGTCTAAATATTCTATTTGTAGGAAGAAAGAGCATTTCATAGTCGAAACACAAGGCAAGCAGTGTCAACTCCATCCTTCCTTTTGTTCTTCTAAACAATATGGGGTCATTCTTGACTTTTCTCTTTCTGACTCTTTACGTTTAGTTTTCTAGTATATGCTGTCTGTCTGACTATCACAACGTATTCAATATCCTACTGCTTCTCACCACTACCACCAGTGTCAAAGCACCATCATCTTTCATTTGGAAATTTCTAATATTCTCTTCCCCTGGCTTCTACCTTTTTGCCCTAGTAGTACATTCTCAGCACAATAACGGGAGTGGGGACTTTTAAAACAGAAGTCATACCCTCCCACTTCTTTGCTCAAATGTGTTTCTACCCTACTTAGAATAAAAGCCAAAGTTCTACCTACGGTATGTACAGCCTAACAAGATCTGGCCCCTTGAACTATGCAAGCTCTTCACCTGATAGACTCTCTTTCACATATTCTACGCCTGCCACACTAGCCACCTTGCTGTGTCTGAACTACATCAGGCACACTCTTGCTTCAGGGCCTTTGCACCTGCCCTTCTTTCCACCCAGAACACTCTACTTCTCAGAATTGTATCTACGTGGCACACCCTCACCTCCTTCAAAAATTTATTCAAATGTCCCCCCCTCCAGTGAGACCTTCCCTAATCACCTCTTGAAAATTGTAATGTCCTCCCAACCCAACCTGCCCATCCCTTATATATATATATTTTTTTTTTTCCTCCACAGAACTTAGTATCATTTGATCACTTTGTACTTCTCTTATTCTGTTTTTTAAACGAGACTATCAGCTGTATAAGGGCTGTGATTTTATTTTTTTATTGTTTTATTTTGCTCAGTTCTGTGTTTCTAGCACTTGCTGTAGGCATGGCTTATTGTATTTTCTCAACAATTATTTATGGTACAAATAAATAAATACATACATACATACATACATACACACATACATAAATAAACCTTTTTTCTAGGATAATTTCCAATAATCCATTTATTTATTTCTCACATAGTCATTGAGCAGCCCCTATGTAGAGGCCCTATACCAGGCACTGGGGACAAAACAGTGAATTTGAACTTTTATGTCCAGTCCTATTTTGGAATAGTTTGATGGTTGTATCAGGAGATATTTTTAATTTACAAGGTACACTTGGCATTTTCTCTGCTGCCCCAATTCCACCCTTTTGGATAGTTTACTTCTTATTGATAGTGAGCAGGGAAAGAATATTCTCCTGTTTTCACCTTTAGGTGCATGAAAAGCTAGTGAATTGAATCAGATGGATGTTTTCCTCCATATTCTGTCAAATATTTCTTCCGTAACTTCGAGATTTCAGATGGAGATTGCGGCTTTTCCATCCACTCTCAAGTACTGAAAGCACCTTAATTCTACTATTAAAATGTTCAGTCTCTTTCAAGCTTCTGTTTGAGTCATATCTTGTCCAAACAAAATTCATGGCCAAGACCAGAATCAAGGGATAAAAAGTATGGTGCCCCTAGAGTGCGGGAACATAGCAAAGTTACGTAGCAAAGGACACGGGGAGAGGGAAGGGTGAAGAATTGGGTACATTGATGCAATCTTCCACAAACTTGGACAACAAGTATAACCCAGAACTTTTCTGGGCCAAGAGTGATGTATGGTCCCTGTATACATAGAGTATTAGAGTGTGTGAACACTTAAAACCTTTTATTCTCAGCTGAAAGCGTCATCCTGTTGTGTGTGCACTGCAGCAGTACTGGCCCTCATCTTCCCATAGTATCAGAAGTGAGACTCAGTCTTAAGTATTTTCTCGGATCTACAGGCAGTTGGTGTCAGCACTAGCACATTCTCAGTTGTGTGCTTGGCTTCTGTGGAAGCTCCATAATCTTCTGCTCACACCTCAGAAACTTAGGAGAGGACTGAAAAGGAGAAAAATGTTGTCTTGGCCTCATGTAAATTTTAGAATCTCACTTTCAGTGCCATCCTCTCCTCTTCCTACTGTTCAAATAGTTACTTCTACACTCATTTTGAATTTTGTCTTAAATTACATAATTCATAGATCTTCACTTCTTCTTTGTCTGGATAGACCAGGCTGCTTCCTTTTCCCACCTGGATCACTGGGAATAACATTAGGTGTCTTCTTACTAATTGTCCTATAACCATTTCGTATAAATAACAGCAAGGAGCCTAATTTGGAGTTAAAAACTGCTCAACTTTTACTTACAGATAGAAATAATCTCCATTGCTTCAAAATAACACAAAACATATTATGCCATAAAATATAAATTTTCATTTTATAGGTAGCAGTTGATTTCAACTTAATATTTAATTCCATTATCATTTAAAAGAGTGCCTTGAATATAATATATTTGATATTTTGTGAGAGAATTGGACTGAGTCAGACACACAAAAAAACGTTTTGATGATAAATAAGGAAAAATCCTAAACATCTTGCCTAGTATTGATTTTGGATGCATTGCTACGTGTGTGAAGATCTGGTTCATTCTTCCTGAAAAATAACCTTTTGTGTTTTGTTACGTCCAGGTGATCTGCTATCATTTTCTTGGGCAGGAGTGCTAGTATGGTGGTGTAGGAATGAATTTTTAAGTTATACACTAAAATCACTCAAAAAATATCACATTTTGGTTTATGGTTACTTAAAAGTGTATTTTAAGAGGCTTATCAGATTTATAGGCGATGCATAGAGTATCATGGTTTTTTGTACTGAATGTGTACTGCATAACTACATAACTACAAAAACTGTATTCCTACATCTTAGACTATTCTTAGGCGTTATATTTCCCATGAAACAGGACCCTATAAAGTGAATTTTGATAAAGATCTCAGGCCTTGAAAATGCCTACATTGTCTGGTTGGTTGATTATTGAGAGTAGGTGGAGTAGGGTAGTTCTTCTTTGTACACTAGATGCCATTAGCACCCAATCCCCCAGTTTTTACAACCAAAAGTATCTCCACACACTGCCCAACATCTCTCTTGGGTGGGTGGGCAGAAGCTAAATTACTCCAAGTTGAGAAATACTGCTATTAATAATTTTCAGTTCTTGTCATTTACTATGATTTAAAAATGTTAAAAACAGTTTTAAAAACTCAAATTTTACAGTTCTTATTTCATGTCTGATATAGTAAAACCAGCTTATTTGAACTTTTGTTGTCCAAGATTTCCATTAACCAGGATCTCTGCACATTTATAATAAAACAGTTTCATTTATTTTCAGGTCTTTCTGCAGGAAAATAATTAAAAAGTGAATTTGTTTTAGTAATGTGTAGTGAGTGCTTATAGTTTTATGTTGCTTTGGCATCCGTTTTTGAATATAAGTTTAACTTTTTATACCAGAAAAAAAGTTCAGTCACCCTTGACACAGTTTCCAGTTCTATGCCCTGCCTGGATGGCTTCACCTGGTGGCCAGAGATAAAGACTTAGGGGCATGTCCTCTACCTAGCAGGCTGGGCTACCTGCTTTCCCACTGCTTCCTTTAAAGGGACCATTCAGACATCTGCCTGAAAACTTAGAGTGACCACCCCTCAGTCACAGCATGAGCTCCTGGAACTAGTTCCTGCTTGCTTCAAACCCAATAATTGAAACTCCCTGCAGAAAACCTGTTTGGTTATAAAAGTTTTGGCCCAAGGGTCCCCACTCAGCTCACCTGCACTCCCTCCCTGACTTCCCTGTATATGTGGCCTCCTCCAGGCATGCCTTGTACCCCCCAGGTTCCATACGTACTAAAAACTCTTAAAGTTTTATATTGTGGTTGTGTCATTGAAGCCCTGCAGCAATTTGACCCCTGACACTGAGGCTGCCCTGCCCATGCACCAACCCTCCACCCCCAGGAGACTCATGTGTGGACCTCTGGTGTCTGCTGGGGACAGTAGCTACCAAATAAGTTAATAATGAAATTCAAGGAGTTGATTCAAAACACAACTCCCCTTCTGATGTCCTGCATGTCTTTCCCTGCAGCAGGGAGAGCTTTCACACTTTCTACAAATCCACAGTCTAGCATTTTAGCAGGTCTCACCTCCTCACACTCATCTCCAACCCCTTTCTCCTCAGCTTACTGCTCATCTTGCTCACTGGCTTTCTTGCATATCTCGTTCCTGTCTCAGGCCTCTGTTCTTGCTGCTTCCACTGGCCAGAATTCCGTGCAACTATATTTTCACATATCCCCCCCCTCATCATCTTTCACATTTTGTCTCCAAAATCAGTCCCTGAAAAATACCTCTCTGCCCACAATCTGAGAGAGCAACCCCTTCTCTTCTCTGACGTTGCCTTATTTTAGCTTATCAATAGAACTTTCTCAATCTGAAGTCACCACATCATTTGCTTACTTTTATGGTCTTATTCTGCCCCGACCCCACCAGAGGCAAAGATGGATCCTGGACAGTCTTATTCTCTCCTGTGCCGCGCTGCCTAGAAGACAATAGGTATTCAGCGAATATGCACGAGGGGACCGCTCGGCAGCCCGGGGACCCCGTGCCATCCGGAGGACAAGAGAAGCTCAAGCCCCTGTCCTTCCCACTGCTGGCCCCAGGCCCTTGGCTCGGGCACGAGGGCCTAACAGCTGCCTCTGCTTTTGTAGCTGACAGTTAAAGGGAGAAAATGCGAGAATTTCGGCCTGGTCCGGAAAACTGCAGATAGCTATTGACAGAAGGGTGCTCGCTCTCATCACTGTGAGAACGACCATAACACAGAAAATCGAGTAACTGATTCACTGCCATAAGTAACGGCGACGCACGTTTCCTTCTTCTAGGACGGATGGTAATGTCACTTTCTGCAATTTAGCTCTTAAGGAAATGGCGAAAGCCACCTAGGGTTTCTGTTTTAGCCCTGATAGCGCTGAGTTGATGTGGACGCTCCTGTAATTTTCACCCATCATACGTCCCTGTCTTCTCTCTGAATCCTAATGCCATTTCTGTCCTTTCATTTCTACTGGTATCTTGGAGTAAAATGAGGCCTTTTCCTCTAATAGTTGAAAACATCTAACTTCAAAACCAGTGTCCAAAGGCTGCTGGGTAATTGACTGTAGTGCTTAAGTTAGAAAGTCTGTTCACGTTGGTGTGACACAACCTCTTCCTGAAGTCATTTCCCTCAAAGGCACGTGCAGAAGGAAGCTGTCGAGCCCGTGGGAAAGCTGCAGTGCGCGGGAGACAAAGTAGAAGCCGGCAACGAATTCAGGATCGGGCAACAGATTTGGCTCAAATCTCAGACAGAGGGCCCAATGATGATAACACTTAATAGAGCTTAATGAGGAAGCACCAAAACGTTTCTGAGGTCAGAGGGGGCCAAGCGTTTTGGGATGCAGGGTGGGTGACCCAGGGGGTGCAGGGAATGAGACCCCTAACACTCTCCATTCACTCATGAGTTCTTTTTTTCGCTGATCCCTTATTTAAGGAATAATCCCCACGTATACGATTTTGAAAACACAGCGATATTCCTATGCTATAGTTTTCTTCTGAAGAGAGTTTTCACAATGATAGAAATGACTTTGCTAAGATATCTCTCACCATAGCAATGGCATCAGAGTGGACAGTCTAAACCCACTGGGTATGGACTCTTACAAATGTATTTTTCTTTCCGATGTCTACAGAATTTCCCATGTCTTTTTTGTAATATAACCCAGGGTGTCATATCTCAGGTTTGTGGCTAAAGACCCTCTGACAAACTGCAACTTTCTCCTGGTGAGCTACAGGCAGTCATTAAGTGAGTCACTGCTAGATACGCCTTCTATGGTAAATCAACGTGTCGATTAAAAGCCATTCTCATAGGGAAGACGTTTTTTTCTTCTCCTTCTCATGCATCAAGAGGTAAAGGATTTCATTAGTTAGTTGATATCAGAGTATCATTAGAGTCTATCAGTTCTGTTCAACCAGGTGAGTTTGCAAATGGACATTAGAGAATGTCTGGAGAGTTTTACGGTTGTCACTAACTTAGGGAGGGTGGTACTATAGGCATCTAGTAGGTAGAGGCCAGGCTTGCTGAACTGAACATCCCGCAGTGCCCTGGACAGACACCCACAACAAAGAATGATCCAGCCCCACATGCCAACAGTGCAGAAGTTGAGACCCTTTACTCAGCTTCCCCTAATGTTATTGTATATAATCACGATGTACTCATTAATCTCAGAAATTAACACTGGGTCAGTACTGTTATGTAAACCCCAGGCTTTATTCAGATCTCCCTAGTTTTTTTGCTAGTGTGCTTTCTCTGTTCCAAGATCCACTGCTCCTCGGTCTCCTCCACTCTGACTTTTTCTGCCTCGTTTGTTGTGACCTTGATGCTTTTGAAGAGGGCACATTAAGTATAGTAGAAGTTCTTCCTCCATCAACTTTTATCTTGTGTTTTCTCATGATTTAGACTAAGGATACACATTGTGGGAAAGGAATACCATACAGGTGACTGGTATTTAGGATGTCCACAAACAGTGGTGCAAAGAATAACCATGCACATGTATCACAGTTTAGGTGTGCAATTTATGTGCAGGATAAATTCCTCAGCAAAGGTTATGTGCATTTGCGCTTTGATAGCTACTATAATGGTACCAATTTAGCATTTTACCTTCCTTCAATACTGTAATTGCTAGTGAATCAAAATACTTTTTAGCCTATTGTTTCATTGATTTATATCTTTATTCATGTGCCATTACCACTCACCAGCAATGCGTGAAGCTGCCCCTTCTTCACACTTGTACCCACACTGAGGTGATCAAATTTTGGGTTCTCTGCTAATTTGACAGGTGTATTTCTGTGTAGTAGTTTCATCTTGTTTCATCTCTTTTTATGAATTAGGTTGAAATTTTTTTCATGTTTATGAGCTTCTTGTTTCCTTAATTGTAAACAGTCTGTTAATACCATTTGCTGTTTTGATCATTTAAAAATTAACTTCTAGAAACTTTATATATATGAAGGCAATTAGCTCTTTCTCTGTTTGGTTCACTATCGTGTCCCAAACATCGAGAAGAATAGCTGGCACTCTCTAAATAATGGCTGAGTGAGTGGACACAATTGCAAAGGTTTTCTTAGTCATCTTTCTTTGGTTTATAGTGATCTTCATCATGCAGGATTAAAAAGAAATAATATGTAGTTTAATTAGGTAGTTGTTTTCTTGGTGGCTTCTGCGTTTTGATTTATAGTTAGAAAAGCTTCCTCCATGTGGAGATACAAAACAATCTTCCTATCCTTACCCAAGTACTTATGGCATTATTTTCTATTTATTTATTTATTTTTCTTTTCTTATCTTTTTTTTTTTTTTTTTTTGCTGTTTAAAATTACTGTGTATAATTTATTTCTAAAAAAGAACAGCTGTTAAATTATGTGGCTCATAACCCAGGTACATCCAATTCAGTTGGAAGAAACCCAATTTTTCATGTAGAACCTCGAAAAGGCAATTGTATAAAATCAAACATGTAAGGTGATTATAAACTTTGATCAATCAAATACGTATCTAAATACAATTTTAGACAAGATTTTTGATATATCTGGGCCCCAGATTTATGTTCTATAAAATGAGGTTGTCTTGAATTTTACATAAGCTATATAAAGTAGATAGCATAGTAATCAGTATAGAGGAGATAACTAATTGTTAGTTGAATGAATTCAAATACTAGATAAGTGAACTATTGAAGCAATTCATCCTTAATTACATCCACTTACATTTATTACCTCTAATTTTGGAATACTATTAGTACAATTTTAGCCCTCAATAATTCACTATTTAATGTATTATCTTTATCTCCTACCAAATCTGTACACTTTTCAAAGCCAAACATTGTTTTTATTCCACTTACATGATATTTTTTTTTTTTTTTTTTTTTTTTTGGTGCTTTCTTAAGACCTACTCTTTTTTTTTTTTTTTTTTTTTGTCGTTTTTTCGTGACCGGCACTCAGCCAGTGAGTGCACCAGTCAGTCCTATATAGGATCCGAACCTGCGGTGGGAGTGTCGCCGCACTGCCAGCGCAGCACTCTACCAAGTGCGCCACGGGCTCGGCCCTTACTTACATGATATTTTTAAAAAATTTTTATTGAATCATAATTGGTTATACATATTTTTGGGGTTCAACAATCAATATTACTAGCATAGACATTGTTACAAATCATACTTATTCTTTATGCCCCTTATCCAATCTCTCCCATCCCTCTCTCCCTCCCACCTCTGATAACGCTAGATTTCTTCTTTCCTTCTGAAAGAGTAATGGTTACTCTGTTGATTTGTTGCCTAGATGATCTGTCCAATGCTGATAGATGTGTTCAGGTCCCATAATATTATCATAGAGCAGATGCTTCTTCTGTCGCTCTGAAATGGGCTTTGTGGAGAGAGACATCCTCTTCTTTTCTTTGGTCTCTGCTGGTGATTTTCCTCGTGTCAATGCACTCCAGTGGCTGGCGGATCATATGCATGGTGGTTGTGGCATCTAGCCTCTTCCGTGGAAGCAGTGGTTATTGTGGTGGCTGTGGTGGGCCACCCACATGGAGGTGATGTTTCTGGCATGCTCCTTGGTGCTGGTGGTGTGCCTGGTTGTGGGAGGGGGAGTCCAGTGCCCAGCTCCATAACTCAGTCCCTGGGTGGGCCCTGAGGCACTGGTGGTATGCCTGGGCTGAAACTAACTTTTTGTCCTTTGCTTACTTCTAAAATGAGAAACTTCCTGTGGGGACCAGTACTTGAGCTGTGTGGTTGAGCTAAATTGCTGCTTTGCTTCTGATTCCCTAGGGAAGGCTTCTTGTGCAGCTTAGGTTTTTACAGTTGAACTTATAGGTACTTCCAGCTCTCCGGAGACCTGGTGCACCTGGGTTGTGTAGAAAGTTTGATCTGGGCCTGAGTCTTTTCATCAAACTGCACCCCATGCAATTCTATATTCCTGACCAGTCTCCTCTGAGTGGTCCTACACTGACTGGGGGGCAGATCAGCTGTCCTTGCTGTGCCCCACGGTTCCCCTGGTGGGCCTGTCTCCCCCACTGCCCATGTGGGAAACACTTCCCATGGCACAGGATGTGTGCCATCCCTTGCAATGACTCACCAGCCTCTGAGTGGCTCCTTTTTTTCAGTTGTGACTCCTCTATCCTGTGTGGGTCCACGGGAACCCTATTAGTGGCCTTGCTGGCCTGTGAGCCACCACAGCCCTCTTCTCCCCTGCCGCCTCTAAGTAACTTCATCCAAAGGGCACAGCTGTGGCTTTTGCCGGCTCCTGCTCCATGCACTCAGCAGCTCCAGCCTTAAAGCAGCCGTGGCATAAAATGGTCGGTGAGGTTTTTTCTTTATCTCATCGTGGCTTCTCCTGCCTTCACGCACTCTGTAGGTCTCTCCTCCTCTTCCCCTGAGCTCTAGCGGCCCCAGCTTGTCTGTTGTTGATTTTTTATAGTTGTAAATTTGTTGATTTGTGAGAGAGAGTGAAACTGGGGACTGTCTATTCTGCCATCTTGACTGGAAGCCTTTTATGACATTATTTTTAAAGATTTGTTCCATCTGGAATATATTTTTGTAAGGACTGATGATCCAACTTTTTCTCCCAAATGCCTGCTCAGTTGTCCTCCAACACCATTTATTAAATTTACCTTTTCCCACACTGAACTGCCATGCTATCTTTTTCATAAACTAAATTCTCATGCATTCTGCATATGTCTGAACTATTTCTTTCCCCTGATTGATAATTTTATTGATGTGCCAATACCATACTATTTAATTATTTTGGCTTTATTGTGTGTCTAATCATCACTCATTTTGTCTTTAAGAATTTTTTCTCACTATTCTTGCTTGTTTTCTTTTCCACATAAACCCTAGAAGTAGTAGTATATCCACTTTAAAAATTCTGTTGGTATTTTTATTAAGACCACGTTAAATTTGTGGAGTTCACAACATAATGGGAGTTGACATCAAAGGTCTCTATGGTCTTTCTACTCAGGGAAACTACAGTTTTCTTAACACTTCATCTTGAGTTTATCAAAAAGTATTTTAGTTTTTTAGCTTCTGTTATAAGTAAACTTCCTTCTTTCATTATGTCTTCTAATTAATTGAGTTATATGTGTCAAAAAAATTGATTTCTATAAATTAATATGGTCCTCCATTAATTGCCAAATTATCTATTTTTTTTTTAGTAGTTTTTGTTCCTCTAATGTTCTTTATCTTTTTTGGTCTAACTGTATTAGTTCCGACCTGAATAATGTTAACTATGCTAATAACAGTGCAGTTAGTACATATCTTTTTCAATTCAAACATACTATTCATTTTTGAACTGAGATTCATCTACTTCACCAAGTTAGGGAATCCTCACTTGGTTTGTTTTACTAATTTTCTTTCTTTCTTTTTTTTTTTTTTATAAAGGGTTGGTGAGTTTTGTCAGATGTATTTTAGGAACCTATGGAAATGATTATGATTTTTCTCTTTGGATTTGCTGATGGGATGAAATGTAGTCAACATGAGTATATCATTCCTAGTACTGAACCATCCTTGCACTTCTGGAATACATCCTACCTGGACAAAGTATATATTTCTTCTAATGTACTGCTGGATTCTGTTTCTCATATTTTATTAGCTTTCGTTTTCTGCTAAATATTTTTCAGAGATATTGGCCTATTGTTACTTTAGGGGACTAGGGAGGAGTTCCAATCTTTGATGGGTTTTGGTATCACTGTTATTCCGGCTTCATAAAAAAAGAGTTTGGAAGCTTTTGTTCTTGTGAAAAATTTTTCATCAATAAAAATCCAATACAAACAAGTAAAAGCAGTTATTACTATAGGTTTGTTAATTTATGTATTAAACAGGATTTTTGTGTTGATGTAGTAATCAACACATAATCTTAGTCTCCAAGGGAAAAATAAATCCCAAGTTCAAAACAACCGACCTCATTAAAATTTCTGGATAGAGATTGTTGGATTCTGTCTTTATCCTGAGATTCTATAGCAAAACCCCCTTCAGGACTTTAAAGGGTTTTGAGCACATCCATTTCCAGACATCATCTCTGCACTGAAGAGGGTCTGAGGAGAGGTGCAGCACTAACAAACATGGCAGCTGCACACTGGCCTCCCGTGTGTGGATGTGAGGGCCATGCACGCCAAGGCTCCAGCTTGCACCTGCATCGGAAAGCTGGTGGAGCCTTCGGAAAGGGAGAGCAGGCCGAAGAGGAAGGCTCGTCCTAAGTGCCGACTAAAGAACGACGGGCAGCCTTGAGAAAGCACCATGAAGAGGAAATCGCTCATCACAAGGAGACTGAGCGTCTGCAGAAAGAAATTGAGCAGCATAAGCAGAAGATCAAAACACTAAGAAATGATGATTAAGGACACACAGTTCCCATAGAATGGCACATGGGATTGCCCACTTCTATGTAGGCATAGTTCTGGTTTAATTAATATTGGTTTGTGTGCTACCAACAGATTATAATAAATGTCAGTGGAAAAAAGGGTGTTCCTTTTTATAATCTACCAATACATGTATAATAAATCACGGCATTGTCCAGTATAGAAGTAAAAAGCTTATGTTCTTCTCTGATTTAGCTCTTCTCTCTAGTTAATTTGAAGCATCCTGTAAAGCTACACGGCTACTCCAGTTGTCGGTTGAGGCAATAGCTAATAGCCACGCCAATTGTATTGTTAAAGCAATTCATAACTAAAGCCAGCATGTTTCATTATTTTAGTTATACTAAGTTTCCACTCATATTGTCAGGGCTAGGGCTCAGACCTTTCACACCCATTCCACAGAATGGCTCACCAGACCCCTCACACGCAGGTCCACGCAAGGTAATTGGGAAAGATCCCAGGAGCCATTGGCAGGTGACACGAGCTCAGTCCTCAGCAACTGCAGCAGCAGCCTCCAGCAGCAGTAGTGGCCTCCCCGTGGCCCACTGGGGACATCCCGGGGACAGGGGCGCGGGGTGGGGGAGACGGCCCTGTGGATTAGAGCCACTCATCCTTCATACTTAAGTCCATAACCCAGGACACCTGGGTGCACATGCGCAATTACATACAATAACCAAGGGACACCTGGGTGCACGTGCAGATTTACATCAAGTGCTCGGCAAGATTCGGAACAGCTGAGGGGCCCTATTTTCCTATATTTTCCCAACACATCCCCAAATTCATCTGCAAACTGAGACAAGATGTTAGCACATTTTAATAAAAATGTACAAACATTACAAGACATTATAACTGATGCCAAAGTTTGACCCAGCTTTGTTTTAAATGGGCAGATTAGGATTTCCTTAGGTGGAAATTGTAGGAAGAACGTTCCTGATCATGATCAACCTTGACTGGCTGCTTCTTAATGATCCAGGTGACAGACACAGAGAGGGGCAGGGTAGTCAGAGACCCTGAGCAGGTCCAGTAATCCCGGCAAGTGGGCATCAGGCAGGAAGGGTTGAATGACACAAATTCCACAAAGCTGTCCTGGCCAAGAGATGGGGGTCACCGAGTCACTATTTAGTGGTGAAACACTCAGGAATCGCATGATGAAATGATAATTCTCTGGGGTGCCCAGGGACCAGCAGTGGTCCAGGGAGCTCCAGGTACCTCTGAGCATCTCCCTGAAGAGTCACTGCTTAGGACAGAATCATGCCCAGGCTGTGTTTCTGCAATCAACTCTGCATTTCTGATACTCCCCAGTGGAAAAACAGCCAAAACCGTGTTCTCCCTCAATTCTAGTAATTTTACAGCAGGTGCTGTCCTCTGAGTATCGTTGGGAGGTATTAGACAGTGGCTGGTGCAGAAACAAGTCTTCTTTTTCTCAAGAGGGACTAACTGAGCATTTCTCCTTTCTAAAATACAGTGCAGATTAGGAGACGCCAGGGTCCTGGACTAGGGAGAGAGGGAAAAAGAGAAAGATGAGGAGGAAAGGAGAGGGGAAAAGGTAGGGGGACAGACGGAAGGGAGAATATATGGACTTCCAGGGAGAGGCCCCTTTGGGATTCTGAATATGGAAGAATTAATCTTGGGGGTTGGACAAAGGTTTCCAACCTGAAGGAGAGGGATCATTTCTCTTTCCAGCTGGAAAAGTCAAGTTTCTGTAAAACTTTTCTCTGCTCCCTAACTTGGGAGGGTAACTAGAGAAAAGAAGGCTGCACTGAGTGTTTTCACAAGAACTGATCAGGAACAGAACAGGAGGCAGCAGTATGTTCCTGAGTCCTCAAGTCCTCAGAGGCATGGCAGTAAAGCCAGAAAGCTCAGTGCCCACTAACGCAATCACTTCTGTCCCCTGCAAAGTAACCCAGGGCCAGGGGCTTTCCCAGCACAGCATCATAAATGGCAAGTCTCCTTCTAAGGGAACGTTCAAAGAGAACCTGAATACAGTTCAGTTAATTACACTTCCCGATTCAAAGTGCCTTGGTAATGTCTCCACTCTGAGATTGAAACACAAGATATACTTCAAATGATTTAGGAAAAATATTACTTTATGCTTAACTGATGGCAAAGTATCCACCAACTTCTGTAGCTCTTTATGATGTTTGTGCAGCTAAAGAAAAACAAATGAGAAAATGCAAGGTTTAAAAACAATTGACATCGACTACAGAAGTGAATGGAATGAAAATTAAAATCAACCACCTGGTGATTACCTAAAAACAAATGACAGTCTGAAACTCACTTAAACTGTCAATTTAGAATGTGACGAACACTGCTGAATTAAATGAGATACAGAGCAGATGAGCAGGCTGTTTGCAGATGTGCCTGCGGTCTGCAGGGAAAGTGGCCTTGGTTCCATTCGCTTGCCACTGGGACTCACCAGGCCGCGGACCACAGGGGCTCTGGAGGCTGAAGCTCTAGAGCAAACCAGAGCACAGGAAGGCCCAGCTTTCAGCGCAAGCCCGAGGCCTCAAGGGCATGCTCCAGGAGCCTCTGTATAATAACCACGTTTTCTAGCTTCTGTATCTGATGCTTGGACATCTGGGGCCTTACTGACACTGAAGGGATTGTCCCCCCCAAGGCTGGCTAATTCCTATAGTGCACAAACAATTGGGGGAGCACGTTTCATATGCCAGCCAAGCAATCCACAGCCCACAACCCCAACCTTCTCCTTTATGGGGCTCTTACACATGGGGCCACGACTCTCCTGCTCTAACCACCCCAGGGTCAGGTATGAGACAACTAGGGACTGCCCCTCCACCCCAGAGCACGCTGAATTTATTCAAAGTAGCCAGATCCTCAGCTGCTTACCCTGCCGTGCTTTTCCTTCCCAAGAAACCCACAGTGAAGTCTCCTGCCCACACTTTCCCCTGGCTCCCTCTGCCTTGTCACCAACCCTGGTGCGTCATCAAGTAGCCCTGCATGGTGTGCTGTAGGGAAAGTGAAGGAAAATGGTCAGGGCCCTTCAGATGTTCAGAATCCTGTGGAGCATTTGATGTAAATATGCACATGCGCCCAGGTGTTCCTTGGCTATTGTCTGATGTAGATACGCGTGGGCACCCAGGTGTCCTGGGTTACGGACTTAAGTATAAAGGACAAGCAGCTGTGCTGCACAGCCACCCCTTCCTCTGTCCGCAGGATGCCACTAGTGCTGCTGAAGGCTGTTGCTGCCAATGTCCCCGGGACCCTCCTAGAGGCCGCTGTTGCCAGACCTGTAAGCTGCTGCTGCTCATGAACCTGAGGACTGATGTCTGCCAATGGGTCCCGGGATTTTTTCCAATTACCTAGCATGGACCTGTGTGTGAGGGGTCTGGTGACCCAGTCTGTACAATGGGTTTGAAAGGTCTGAGCCCTAGCCCTGACAATACAAATGGAAACTTAGTATAACTAAAATAATGCAACATTTTGGCTTGAGTTATGAATTGCCCTGGCCATACAATTAGCACAGCGATGGCCCTATCCTGACAGTTGGCGTAGTTGTGTAGCTATTTTTTTTTTTAACTATATAATTGTTTTTTCTTTTTAATGTCCACAGTTTGGAATATAAGGGCCAGAGCTTCCTCCCAGACTCAATATTGTACATTCTCAATTGGCTGGTGAGGCCAATAGGGATACTTCTGCTTGTCCAACTTGGTTTCTGGGAAGGCTTCATTCAAGTCCTCAACGGTCATCAACTCAAACGGAATTATGTTCTTCATCTTCTCCAGCTCTTTCTCATATTCCTGAATCCTGGCCTTCGAGAGGGACACAAACTCAGCACAGCTTTTCACATCTTCTTTTTCCTCGGCATCCACATGGACAGTATATTTATCCTCTGGCACGGGAACTTTCAGGGCATTAAACTTCTTTTCAAAGTCATCCACCAAGCCCGCCTTGGCCACATTAGCCTTGTAGTAAGCCCAGTCAATAGCTGGTGGCTTCTCAGGTAGAGCAGCCAACCTGGAGCTGAGGGTCTCACTATAAGATTTCAGGTAGTTAGCGATGGCCTTTTGGTTTTGGGGTATGATCTCCCCAAAAGCTACCCAGTCAATGGCTTTTAGAGCAACTTTTCGCCCAGCCATCTTGGGATCCTTCACCGACCCTGGCGGTGTACAGGCCAGGAGCCTAGTTGTGTAGCTATACATGTGCTGTGCCTCCTGCTTCAAGTGGTCTGTGTGTATAACAAACCTCTTCCTTCACGACAGTCATTCCCATGTCTGAACATCTTACCACACCTGATTAAAACAAATCCTGGGCCTCCTTTATACACTCAGCCTCCAGAGTGGACTAAAGCAAGAAACTTGTGGGAGACCTGCAGCTGCTAAACCTTCAGGAACTCAGAGGCCCCGTGAGTGTGGTATAGGAATGTACCACCCGTTATCCATTAGCTAGTGGTGTGACCCGGCAGGAAAGCACTTAACCTTGTTAAGCTCCACTTTCTTCATATGAAAAATGGAGACAATAGTACTGGCACTGAGAGCTCTTGGGAAGATAAACTAAGCACTTAGCAAATACAGAGTCACAGAGCACTCGCAAATATTAGTTCCTGTTATAATCATTTCCTATAGTTGTTTGCCTTTATCTTTTTATTCTGTTTAAAATATATTTTTAACTAATTGCACATTTTAACCATTATTTACTTAGTTATATGCTTTTATCCTTTTATAACAGTGCTTAAAAATAGAAATACAATGCAAGCCACAGAGGTAATTTAAACTTTTTAGTAGCCACATTTAAAAAGTAAGAAACAGGTAAAATTCATCTTATTATGTATTTTATTTTACCAAATATATGTAAAATATTATCACTTCAACATGTAATCAATGTGAAAAAATTATTGAGCTAAGTTTACATTTTTTTCCATACTAAGTTTTGAGAATCTGTTGTGTATTTTACACTTACAGCCCACATCAATTTGGATGCTAAGTATTCATCACAAATAGTTGATCTTTATTTAGATTTTTAAACATTTACACCTCAAAACGTACATACACATACTCAAGTGGTTCCAAACATTCTTGTTTTACAATACCTAAATTAAATATCAGTTCTTAAATGAAACGTAAATGAATTAAAATTAAATAAAACTAAAACTTCATTTCCTCAATGGCACTAGCCACCTTTCAAGTGTTTAGTAGCCCCACATGGCTTGTGGCTGCCATATTGGATAGTGCAATTTTAGACCATTTAAAAGATATAAAATATATTCTTAACAATCCTGTATTTCAAGCATTGATTATGTAACCAATGTATTGATCCCAGTATTCTTAAAGTGAATAACAATATTGTAATGTATCTTTTCATGCTAGGATACAAAACATCATTTAGAGTTGGCGAGATTTTCGTTACCTTTAAAAATACTCCTGTCACAGCCGAACATCTTCCAGTCCTGCATCCTCGAAACTTTCAAATTTGACTGCATTCCAACACACCAAGTGCAGCTGAAACACCATTAAAGAGGTTTTAACAAATGACCATACAAAATCGCTCCAAAATAAACTGAGCCTCATTCCACAGATGATATTTAAACATATTTCCTCACCCAAATTAAAGCCACTGAGAAAAGCATATGACAATCTGCTGCAAAATGAAATAGTAATAAAGAACAGGAAGAAATTTAGGCAAGAACAGCAATTAATACTATTTTGGAATACAGGGATTTATTCGGGGAAAGAAAAATTTACATAGCAAGGATGCAAATTTATTTGCATCTAAAGCAGAGAAGATGCTTATCTTGAGAGAAACAGATTCTTAAAAAGTTTTCCAATGTGACAATAGTTCAAGATACATTTCTTCTTTTAGGGATGATCACTTAAAATGTGCTGCTTTTATTTTTGATGCCACATTTACAACTAAATCACAGAAAAAGTTGTGAGCAGATATTCCATTTCCTTATGATCTCCCTACTTTTCCCTCCAAGTCACTCATCATCCATCACTCATGAGCTTTCTTTCTGGAGCCAGCATTCCCCGAGCCTCCCAAGTGAGGCATCTTCAAGGTCATGGTCAACTTTGCCTTCAGTTCTATTTCAGAGGACTGCACCTTCAAGTTCTGTTGTTTATATTTCACAAATGCTTTCTAAACTCGCTCTTTCTCTTATTTCTATTGCCACAGCCTCTGTTTTGGCTCCTACCATCTCTCACTTAGATTTATCTGACCTTGCGGCCCTGCTCTGTTGCCTGGGTTAATGTAAAAATAGTAAACTAATTGACTAATGAATTAAATGAAATCATGCCATGCCGCTGTCCTGTTTAACAATGAGTGTCTGATGAGCCTGCCCTCCACCTGCTCTTGTCGGCTTCAATGACCACCATTGTCCCTGCCTCTCCTACATCAGACATTCTTCACTCTGGCCATATCACTTTGTTTTTTGGCCATTTCCAGAACATACTATCATATCTGCCTTTGAACACGATTTTCCCTCAGTCTAAGATGCCCTTCTAGTTCTCTTGGCAAACTCCTATTCATCCTTCAATACCCAATGTAGATGTCCCCTCCTCAGTGAAATCACCATAAACTCCTCTGAGCAGTCTACATCACATGCCTTACTCTGTGGTCCCAGAGCACATTTAGAAACCTTTTTAAGTCACACTTGCTTTATAATTCTAACTTCAAGGGTGCTTCTCTCACTAGATTTTAAACTCTAGGGAGTCAGGAATTGGGTTCGTATTCCTGACACTTTGCAGTGCCTGGTGCATGTTTGGCACTCAGTAAATGTTGAATGAATAAATGAGTAACAAAATACATACATGTTACCAGGTGACCAAAAATATAAAATGTTTTTCTTGCGTAATTATCCTTTTGCTCTATGTTGCAATCTTATAATTTAAAATCAGATTAAATAGTATCAGTATTTAACATAGAAGTTATTTGAAAAGTCAGCAAGCAGAGGAAAATTAGCACATATTCAGCACCCACACAGAAAATAGATTTCTGGCAAAGTGTTCATTTCATTTTATGTCTATAGCAATTATAAAATCTATGCAGAGATACATGTATTTATTAATAGAAAATATTACCTATACTAGAAGAAGGAAACATGCAGAAAATATAGAAGGGAACTTTTTCGTATTCTCAGAAGTTAGTGTAATGATGATACAGCAATTCCACTTCTGGGCATGTACCCAAAAGAACTAAAAACAATGTCTTGAAGAGACATTTATACACCCATGTTCATAGCAGTACTACTCACAATAGTCAAAAGGTGAGGAATGGATAAAAGAAAAGTCTTATATCCACACAATGGACTATCACTCAACCTTAAAAAGGGAGGAAATTCTGTCACATGCTACAACATGGATGAACCTGGAAGACATTATGCTAAGTGTAATAACCCAGCCACAGTAAAAGAAATCGTGGCAGCCTCCACCCAGATTTCAGAGGATATATGGAGAAGCCTGGGGCCCAGGCAGAGACCTGCCACAGGGGTGGAGCCATGGCAAAGGCCATCTACTAGAGTAATGCTGAGCAGGAAAGTGGGGATGGAGGCCCCACAGGGAGCCCCCACCAGGGAAATGTCTCGTACAGCCAAGGGAGTGGGTCTGCCGCTGGGACCCCAGAACTGAAGGGCCAGGGCAACGTGCAACGCTGCCCTCAAAAAGCCATAGGCACCAGCGCTGAGCCTGGCAGAGCTGTGGGGTTGGGGCTACCCAAGGCTGGGTGGGTTACCCAGACCACCCTCTGTGCCCAGGATGCAAGACTTGGAGTCAAAGATTATTTTGGAGCTGTAAGATTTAAGGTCTGCCCTGCTGGGTTTTGGACTTGTTTAGGTCCTGTTTCTCCTTTCTTATGGCCTATTCCTCCCTTTTGGAGTGGGAATGTGTACCCGCCGGCTGCCTGCCGCTTTCCACCAAGAGTAGAAGCAGCCTGAGGCCCACACCAGATGCAGCTGTCCCAGAACTGTAAGCCAAATAAACCTCTGTTCTTTATAAATTACCCAGTGTCAGATATTCTGTTATAGCCACACAGATATGGACTAATACACAAATACCGTATGATTCCACTCAAATGAGGTACCTAGAGTAGTGAGATCCACAGAGACAGAAAGTAGATTGGTGGTTGTCAGGGTTGTTAGCTGGGGAAAAGGGGAGCTGTTGAATGGGTAGAGTTTCAGTTTTTCAAGACAAAAAGATTTCTGGAGACAGATGGTGGTGATGGTCGCACAATAATGTGAATGTACTTAATACTTAAATGTATTCTTAAAAATGGTTAAAACGGTAAGTTTCATGTTATGAGCCTTTTTCCACAATTAGAAAAAAAATTCCAATGAGTTCCATGCCACTGCTAACAAAGACATCAGTACTACCATGGAGGGAGTTGGACCTGTCCTGTGTTGACATGACACTGTTCCTTTAACTCCAGGCAAGACCATCGGATCTTACCCTCACCTGATTTACCTGTAGAATCTTCAAATTCCACGAGGAAAGAACACCCGTTATTCCAGACGTGGAGGCAGGTGGTCAGGTCATAAGAGATGGTGAGGGATTTTAGCGCAGGATCATAAACACTTTCCCTCCACTGGATGTTGATGGGCGACTGTCGATCACCCCTGGGAACCAGATCCAGGCTCTCCCTGAGTGGATGCACTAGGAGAAAGCAGGTCGGAGCTATTAGCAAGACCGTCCACTGTCTAGCATCACACACGAGACAATTTCACAGGTGGGGACCCTGTGCAGGCTAATTGAAACTAAAAGTCAGGAAATAGCCACTTAGGGCCTTCATCAACTGACTAAAGCAGAGGATAAAGGCAGGTCAGACAGCACCTTGTGGAGCATTCTGTCAGCTTAGAAAACCAACGCGTCGCAGTCTGTCTACTAACTTCACCTAAAGCAAGTGTGATCACTCCTGAGATTAGTCCATCGGGAAACAGGGTATTCACGAATGAGTTTCTTGTCTTTGTTGATAGTTTCCTGGGCCCCAATCCCCCCCCCAAACCCAAACTAGCTTTAAATGCAAAGACAAATTAATTTAATTTCAATAACAGACTTTTCAGCAAAAGAAATGGAGGAAGAATTATTGGGCAGCAAATTTCTATCAAGTACCGTCAGTGTTTAGTTGCTTGGGTAGTGGACGTAAAGGCCCGTGGAACCTGCATCCCGTGAAAGGCGCACCCCACCTAGGGTGCGTGCTGAATTCACCTCTCATGTGAGCAAACTTTGAGGACTAGGCAGCCACCCTGCCATACCTGGGTAGAATATCAGCACTGTGAAGGTCCCGGGAATTCGCAGTCACACGAATATGAACTATTAAGGTGTACACAGACAATTCATTTACACAGGCACTAACGACATCGCTGATGCTGATTTTCTTCCAGAGTCAAGCACCAGGTCTTTGTAGCAGGTCCCTGAAAAATATCAGCAGAGTTCCTGATAACACAGATAGACCTGTTGTGACATCCATGCATGAGGAATGGAAGCCACGTGTATCAGTTAGGGGTGGTCCACTTCTCTGCCCTTCAGATCTGCATCACGGATGAGTAGAATCAAGACAAGGAGGAAAACTAGAAGAAACGTGACCGAGAGAAATCATTACCAACGACTCCCTGCATCTCGCCCCCTCTGCTAAGAATGAATCTAAGGATTTGAGAAAGTGACAAGGCAGCTGCTACTCAGTCAAATCCCCACCTATGGCAGGGCATCCTCCTATTTCCATAAAACCCAGAAAGCTGCCTCTAGTTTACTCTAAAACAGGAGACGTTCCTCTTGCTTCAGTAGCTGCCCAAAGATGGAATTTCAAAATCGTAGACTTGTTTTTTGGGGGGTGGGGCGCAAAAGCATCCTAGGGGTATGGACGTCAAGCTCCCCTGGGAGTGTCTGGACCAGTGGTTCTCAACAGAGGAACTGATTCTTCCCCCAGGGGACATTTGGCAACCTCTGCAGAGACTTTTGCTTGTCACAACTAGAGGAGATACAGGAACACGGGGGCCTGTTTAGTACAGAGAATGCACAGAGGGCAAAAGCATTCACAGAGGGCAAAAGCCTTGAGTGCACAGAATGGGAACATTACGTGCTGAAAACAGCACATGCTGAACAGCGAAGATGTTCTGATTCAGTAGTAGGAAAGACTGAGATCGTTTCTGTCCTGTTCACACACTCCTTTCTGTACTTCTTTTGAAAGTATACTCAGCTTGTTACTTGGCCAAGGTCATGGTACCACAATAAAAGATGAGACAAGCCTGAGCTCGGGGCTACACCGACTTTCTCCTCTCTTGCAGGAGTTAGCTTGGTGTAGTCCCTCTGCGCCTCTCATCACTTTCAAGTATTTGGGCTCTGAGAGGACAGTGACAGAGGAGGGTGCTAGTGCCATCTAGTGTGTAGAGGCCAGTGATGCTGCTTAACGTCCTACAATGCACACACAGGTATGGCCCCTACTGCAGAGAATTATCTGGCCCAAATGTCAACAGTGCCAAAGTTCAGAAATCCTGATCAAGGGAAATTGAGAGTATTCTTTTTTTATTTTCCTATTTCTTCCTATAACACATTCCTGTCTTATCTCTGGAGAGATCCAAACCCAATGTTTGTTTTTATTTTTCTTAGTATAAAAGAATTTGTTCCTAAGAGAAGAAATTTTTATTTCAGAAACTTAAAATAGGAAATGCATTTGGACTGGGAAAATATCTTACCAGGATGCAGATGCCTTCTGGAAAGCCCTTGAATGGATCTGATGTTGGTTCAAAGATTCCTGGCACAGAGAGACCACATCTTCCCCTCAGAGATACTCCGACTGGCTGATAATTTGAGAATTCACACTTTTTAAAGCCAATTAATGAGGGTCTCCTGTGAAGACTAGGCAAGAAGTGAACGAATGATCAGGTCCCCTTAAGTGTCCACACTTCATGCAGGAAATGGAAAGTAGCATCTCTCACACCCGTGCAAACACCAGCCCAAGAAAACCGGGCCTATTCACTCAGTTGCTCTTGCATGACCTTAATGCCACAAGTTCAGCTTCCAGAAGGTTTTCGTCCCCCCTACCCACCTACTCCTTTATTAACCCAAAGCATCCCCCAAGTAGGGGTGGTTGGTCCCTCTCCCCTTAGTGGAGGCACCTTTTTGCCCAGAGCTTATTTTGCTAAAGATAAACTCATATTTCTGTTCTCCCCTCCCTTTCTCTTCCTTATACAGATTAAAATGATTTCTTGGTAGTTGTCAAACCGTCCCTCAAAACAGGAAGATGATTAAGTGTTCTACCAAAGGCTTCATTTTCAGGTTTTTCTTCTATTTAGAAAATGAAATAAACAGAGAGATTTTATCAACCATGGTTTAAGTGAGCACTCTGCCATTGGTAAGGCATCAGTAAGCCATGACTGATAAGCGACAAAGGACCTTTAGATTTCAGAGAGGGTGTGTTCGGTTTTAGTTCTGATTTATATGACCAGCCCTTGGTTGGATTTATTTTATGTTTGCACCACCTATTTCTCCAGCCTCAGCTCTTCAAATGTGGAAAACTCATTCCTACCTTAGCCCCCTGGTTCCTGATCCTCCTCCTTTGCTTAAATTTCCCCTCATTTCACTTGGTGCTTGCTCCTCTTATGGGCTTACCCGTCACCTCCTCACCTCTCTGACTATCCTCTTATAACATGAGCCCTCGCATCACTATTTTGTAATCACAGGACTCCGATTCGTCTTCCACGACGTTATTACTCGGTACGGTTACAATTATACGCACATGTGCTTAATGATCTGCCTCCCCACTGCTCTGCACACCACTACCTGTGCATGGAACGGGGAAGATGAAGGGCATTGCTGACAAGGTTGGAGTCTCCTCTTTGCTCTAAATCCTCTTACCCTGCTGATTACCACATGATTCCTTCGTTAAGAATCTTTCGGGCTCATCTCTTCCTTGCCTTGCCCATGACCACCTAGTTGGCGCCTTTCCTCCTGCACCACGCCCCTCCACTCCTGTTCTGCAGCTCAGCAATTTTCCTCAACTACCACCTTCATCATGTGCTTGTGCTAAAGACTGTCCATCAAGTTGTGACTTCTGTGTCTAAGTGCCCAGCTTTCCTGCTAGGAAACCACCCACTTATCCAATCTCATTTCTGTTCATTCTTCCCAAACTCTGGTCCTCCCGTGCTGCTCCCCTTGGTCAGGCCAAATAAGAGGTGCGGTAATTGTAGAACACCCACCAGGGTTTGAAGACTTGGTACAAAGGAAAGAATGCAAACTCTCTCAATAACTCTTCCATTAATTCCATATTAAAGTGATACTGCATATAGGTCAATATATTACTAAAATTAATTTCACCTGTTTCTTTTTCCCTTTTCTAACGCGACTAGAAGGAAATCTAGATTTGCCTATGTGGCTTACATTCTGTACCTGTGGGACAGCATTCCTCTGTACCCTCATTTGCTCTTTATCCTGCACCTTGCTTTGTACTGCCCTTTCCATAAGGAATGTGCTATTTCCTCATGTAACTGAAGCTCGTTTTAGTAGAACTAGCTATGCCTGAGCACAGTGGCAGGATACACAGGGACCCTCCATCTGACTTTGTGGAGGACGTTCACAGAATCACAAAGTGCCTTGTTGGAGCATCAGGGCTGCAAAAGACACTTTGATGTCGGGTCCATTAACCAGAGGATACATGTGCGGTAATCAGCACAGCAGAATGAAGCCCACACTTCCTGCTGGTCAGTTCCAGGGCTATTTGTCAGTCCCAGGTTGCTGAATATAACACTGAGGCCATTAATGCAATTCCGAGGGGCTCCTAATCCACCCATTGTTTCTCAAGATTATTCGAAAGCTAATGAAAGACAACAGTCTGGGGCACCCCAACCTATATGAGTTCCTCCTGAAGACACCACAAAACAAGCCTTTTAATGCTATTGTTCTCCAGGCTTTGTTCTTCAAAATTAATTGGACAAATAATGGAACAACTTGGTAACACAGTTCAGTTATAATATAGATCAGCGCTGTTAAACACAACCCTCTCTGAAGACAGAAACATGGGATATGCTAAGCGGTAGGCACATGTGACAATAAAATTTTAATGGATTTAAATTTGTATGTAAATAACCACAAGTGGCTGGTGACTACATCTTAGACAGCGCCACTCTAGACCGAGTTGTCCTACAATGTTTTTCTTCTTTATAAAAATAGGGAGATCGTGAACATTGAGAACCATTGGAATAATACCAAATTTGTAGTATTTCCATTCAAGCTGATATTCTTTATATTTCATTAAGCTAAGAATTAACATCATTAAGTTTATTTTCCTATGGTCTAGGGTCTCACACCTAAATGGTTTTTTAATGTGACAATTAGGCTAAATTTCAGTAGATGATACACGCTGTGTGAATCTGATTTTATTTTCATCTTGGGCAACAGGTATAGGATTTGATCTTCATTTTATTAGATGACAAGTCCCCAAAGTAAGGACTCTCAACAGTTCCTGTCCATTACTTGAGATAACAGCAAACAGCAATCTCATTGACAGCCAAAGATTATCTGCAGGGAGCGTGGGCAACAAAAGCACAAGGGCAGAGCGTGGGGCTGTCCTGAAGTGCTGCTTTCCGAATTTGCCACCACTTCCTCCTTCCATTAATCCTTCTTCCGCTTCACATCTTCTTAAAATGATCACATTCATACATGTGAGGCAAGCACTGCACCTGTGAAGAGATAAAGATGATGAGGACGATGACAAGTGTCTCACCAGCAGTAGCTGCCAACCCTGTGTGGCAGGCACTATCTAAGGACTCGGCACGTTCTCTTTTCTAACCCTCACGAACTCGGGTCGTGCTTGGTCACTAGTGTACAGTGGCCTTTCTCTTCATGTATTGAGCTGCCAGAAACAATGACTAGTGTCTTTACAACTAAGCAGGTGAGGGTCCAGAATATAGCAATATGACATGCTCAGTGGCTCAGGTCCGCAGAGACCATAATACTCTCCTGGGTGAAAACAGGTCGGGACAGTTTAATATGGCAAAATCAAAATCAAATGGTGACGGCATCCTGTTTCTCCCAGTCACTTAGAAACATGAAACTAATGTGAGAAACCAATCACGGGAAGCCCCACTTCCTCAGGCCACTGCGATGCGGCTTTTGTCAGTGCTGAGAAGCAGCGAACTATCCTAAAGACATAAGCATATTGGAGTTTAGATCTTTAACTTTCAAATTTTCGCAAATAAAAACACACAAAATAAACATCTAGGACAAAAAACCACTCAAACAAAACATTAATAACTGGATCAGTGTGATTATTTTTTTTTCCATTTTAAGCCTTAGACTGCCAAGTGCCAGTGTTTGCAATAAGCCAGTCTGGCAGGATGGAGGTTCACCCAGCAGTCGGAAATGTATGGTGACCCCGGCAAGTCCATTTCAATGAGAACAGTCAGCATTGGAGAAAATAAACTTACGCTAATAACATATTTATAAAGCAGTTTCAAGGGAACAGATTTAGCTGGATTAGCATTACTAATGAATTCTTTTTCTTATGTGCATATAGGTTCCAAGAGGAAAATGTGAGAAACCTTGAATCTTCAGGCAAGACATTCTTTGAAAACTATGTTAACTCACTGTGAATAGTGGAAATATATACAATAACTATTTAAAATTTATTCTTAGCCAGTTGATTAAAGTCATCTCTCCACCATCACACACATCCTCTCCTGTCATCTCAGTGACTCTCTACCAAGGTTACTGTTTTCCCCCCCAGACATTTGGTAATGTCTTCAGATATTTTTCAATGTGGTCACTTAGGATGGGGGGAGTGTGGTACTGGTAAGAGGGCAGTGATGCCATTCAACATCTGGAGCACAGGACAGCCCCCAACAACAAAGAATGATCCACACCCACCATGTCAATATGGTACAGTGGAAAATCCCTACAACATCCAGACATGGATGAGCACCTGTCTTTCCAGGAGGGCAATGAGGTGGAAGAGGTTTGAGGAAGACCATCTGCTGCCTCACTTAATGTTCCATGTTTACAACAATGCACACCCTTGCAAGCAGGTCAGCTAGGGTTACTCAGCAATTCAAATTTGGGACAGAATATTCCAGAAGGTGAAGCTACTGAACTGCTTGCAAACTTTAATAAACAACTTCCAGAAACTTAATAGTCACAGAAATAATTTGCAGTCTGTGGACCACCCTTAGTAAAAACACAATGGCTAACAAGAACAATAAACAATATGTTCCAAAATATTTGAAACTGGACATCTCATTTCTCTTGGCCAGTTTCTGTATGACATCACATTGACATTTTAAAATTGGTCAAAATGGGCCGGCCTGTGGCTCACTTGGGAGAGTGTGGTGCTGGTAACACCAAGGCCACAGGTTCAGATCCCTATATAGGGATGGCCAGTTAGCTCACTTGGGAGAGCGTGCTGCTGACAACACCAAGTCAAGAGTTAAGATCCCCTTATGGGTCATCTTTAAAAAAAAAAAATGGTCAAGAAAGTACTTTCCACATTTACTTTAATAGATCAGTAGAGAAACAGTCATTCTCACATATAATCTTAAATCATATAAACCCACACTGGAATGCCAATGACCCATAGCCACAAAGGCTTAACACATGTGATTGTTTTAAAACCAACAAGCCTTTCTGCTCTCTTTGAGGTAGAAGTGGACTCGGTTCTGGGTTTTCTTAAGTGCAGATATGGAGGCTGCAGGGCCTCACTAAAATGAACCTCTGAAGCAGGAACCTTCTCCATACTAATTTGCATGGAGACACTTGAAGAATGACCCTCAGGCTATTCCTCACCACCATCCTTAGCTTGAATTCTATCGGTTCTCAAATAACTTGCAGGAACATATACCCTAGTGCGAGGAAGGAGGAGGAGGAAAGCTGTAAACACTAGAGATTTGAGATGCTGAGGAGGAGGAATCCTCTAGGTAGGATAACAACATTCAGAGCAGCAGTACACACCCTGAGTGGTTGGGAGGGCCAGGGATAATTCACTTTTTCCCCAAATCCATTGGTCCCTCACAGCGACATTTACTTTTCGTCACATCCACTGCCTGCCCCTGGACCCACAGACTTCGCTTCTCCATGTCCTGCCCTTCTCCAGCCTGTGCTGATGCTCTTGCTTCCCTGGACCACCCGCCCTCCATCTGGGCTTTGGTCACTCCTGCCCCCCGTTCAGGTGACTGACTCCAGCGTGATCCCTCAAAGGCTGCCTGACCACCTGCTCACCAGGTTGGCCCAGCACCCTCTTCTTGGCCCAGCACTTGCGGCAGCTGGAGGAAGCACCTGAACAGGAATGTCCTTTACTACTTCATCCTCCCAGCACCTAGACCCCACGGTGGTGGGGACTGTGTCTGTCTCCATCACAGCTGCGTCTTTCAGGCCCTGATTCCCCACAGGTGTTCGAGAAGTACTAGCTGAAAGACCTGAGGAGGCTTCCTTGGTGACAGAGATTTTAACGTCAAGAATTGAGAACTGTGACATGACAGCCAGCATGACATGACAGTACTGAGGGGCCTTCCATTTCTCAAATGCCACCCCCCCAATTGTAGGGCTGTTTATACTTTCAAAACTTTTAAATGCTTGTCCTTTAAAAGGAGGGTCTCATATCCCTACCTGTCAGATCTTAAGGAACCCCAAAGTCCTGCCTGATCTATAAGAGGGACATAGCCGAACATGAACCTGACCTAGCCTCACAGGGATGGGAACTCTGTCAGTTAGCATTTCCACCCCAACATCTACTGCATTTCCTCTGCTGCAGGCACTGCGTCAGGTGCTGTGATGCAAAAGTGAACAAGGCTTGAGCTCTACTTTCCAGGGGTGTAATTTTTCTCCTCCTATGAGTCTCTTGAAATGCACATAGTATGGAAAGGGAAAGCCACAGCAAACCAGGTTACAGCACGGTGTTTGTGCCGCCTAAGATTCTGCCTTGTCTTGCCAAAAAGTGGGCTCTTAGTGGTACAGCCATGGGGGGGCAGGGGTGCCAAACACCAGAAAAAGAGAAGTTTGGGGCCATTAAAGGCACATTTCACCCACAGACCTGAACTTTATTTCTTCACATCATCTTTCCAAGACGAGTGTAAGAAACAAAACCCACGTGATCCCCAGCGATGCTAAGCAAGGAGGCCAACATTGTGATTTCACCATTCTCTCTTCATGCATGTCCCTGCTACTAGTTGGCTGTGAACTAGCTCTTCTCTCTGTACTGCTGTCCTTGACCCTGCTGCACCTGAGCTACAGGGGAGAAGGCTACACCTAAGTGAAAAGCAAGAAAATCACCTCTACGTGTATCACAAAATGCAGCACAGCAGGGCTGGAAGCCAGTCATTTGGCTGAGTGCCTTGCACTTTGTACGTGCATCACTTTGGGAATGTTATACACTTGTAGTGGGTTAGAAATCTTGATTCTCCTTTGATCTTAGAATAAGATCTTTAGGTAAATATGTGAATGGAGCTAAGAGGCTCTCCAGTGGAGGACAAAAGTCCACAAATAGCTTGGCAAAAGCCATCTAATCAACTCTAATCACTGTTTAGGGATGGGATTGTGTATTTTAACTGTTTTAGGTCCCTGGTTTGATTCTGGCTTGAAGGACTATTGAGTATTTAACTCACGGATTGTTCTTAAGATATGTTAAGGAAACTGCTTGAATGCTGTTTAAATATGCTGAGAAAATCGCTGTAGGAAGTATGTGGAAAAGAAAATGTTTGATAAGGACAAGCTGTTTCTTGGTGGATGGACTTAGCTTTTTACAAGTTGCATTCTGGAATGCCACAATGTTAATTTACTGCTGTTACTAGTTTTACACTGCTGGTTTTTAGGTCCTTCTTTGACGATTGAATCAACTGATTTTTCTTATGGAACTTCCTTGTCTTGTCAATAAAAAGAAAGGCGGATTTTGAATCAGGGCTGCTCCCCTGATGGGTGCAGTCCCTCTAGGCCTCATTCATGTTACTTTGAGTGTTTCTTTCTTTTTTTTGTCTGTTACACAGAGGGAAGTGTAACAGACACTGAACTCAGATGGGCCATCATGTGAAAGAGGAGTGTTAGGAAGTTCGTGTATAACACAGCAGCTCCTCACCTCCAGGCCTAACTCCCTACCTGGCATCTTTAGGACGGCATAATAGCTTCTAATAAGATACCATAGACTGGATGGCTTAAACAAAAGAAATTTATTGTTTTACAGTCTGGAGGCCTGAAGTCTGAGATCCAAGTTGTCTGAAGGGTTGTTTCCTTCTGAGGGCTGTGGAGGATCTGTTTCTGGCATCCCTACTTGGATAGTTAGTTTCATCTGCCAACTTGGCTAGGCCACGGTACCTACATATTTGGTCAAATACCAGGCTAAATGTCACTGTGAAGGCATTTTTTAGATGAGATTAACATTTAAGTCAGTAGACTTTGAGTAAAGCTCATGACCCTCCATGTGGGTGGGCAACATCCAATCTGCTGAAAGCCTTAAGTGAAAAAAGACTGGAGGTCCCCTGAAGAAGAGGAAATTGTCCCTATTTACTGCCTCTGAGCTTCAGCTGTGCTATGGTTTGAATGGCTCTGTCCTCATGAATGGATTAATGCCATTATTGTGGGAGTGGGTTCCTGATAAAAAGCTGAGTTCAGCTCGCCTCCCCCTCACCCCCCCACCATACACTTGCTCTCTTGCCCTTCCACCTCTTGCCATGGGATAACACAGCAAGAAGGCCCTCACCAGATGCTGAGCAGATGCTGGTGCCATGCCCTTGACATCCCAGCCTCCAGAAAATGTGAGCAGAATAAATTTCTGTTTATTATAAATTACCCAGTCTCAGGTTTTCTGTTACAACATCATAACATGGACTAAGACAAGCTGCAACATCAACTCTTCCCTGACCCTCCAGCCCGCTGGCCTGTACTAGATTTCAGATTGCCATCCTCCATGCTCACATGAGCCAGTTCCTTAAAATAAATCTCTCTATACATACACACATACACACACACACACACACCCTACTGATTGTGTCTCTGAAGAACACTGACTAATACACCAGGCTTCCAGTAGTTCCTTGGCTTGTGACGGTGTTAACACCAATCTTCACAGAGCACTCTGTGTTCTGTGTACAAATATCCCCTCTAATTAGGGACACCAGTCATACTGGAGTAGGAACCACCCTCACGACCTCATTTTAATTTGATTACCTCTGTAAAGACCCAATCTCCATATAAGGTCACATTCTGGGATACTTACTGGGACCTAAGATTTGAGTATATGAATATGGGGGGGGGGGGTTGTGGATAATTCAGTTATAACAACCAGTCACACCTAAAGAATGTCTGCATCGCGCAAAAGGTGTTGGAAATCCTCAAGTCAAAGTTAAAATTACTTTTATTCAGCTTTATATGTGTGTGTTTGTATAAACACGTTTTTTAGAGGGAGTAGGTATGTTAAAATGTCTGAGCAGATGAGAAATCACCTTGTTTAAGCCATGTAAAGGTCTGGCTCAGGATTTAAAAGAGACTACAAATGAACTTTCAGTACACTGCATCGATACTACCTGGAACCAGATAATAGTACCTGGTTTTTAAATACAGTTGTCTCTCCATATCCATGTGGTATTTGTTCCAGGACCTCCCGTGGATACCAAAGTCTGTGGATGCTCAAATCCCTGATATAAAATGTTATATTTTCATACAACCTATTCACATCCTCCCATATACATTAAATCATCACTAGATTACTTATAATACCTAATATAATGTATATGCTATGTTGTTGTTATACTGTATTGTTTAGGGAATGATGACATAAAATAAAAGTCTGTACATGTTCTTGGGTGGAGGCAATAGCTACGTCAATTGTATGCCTAGGGCAATTCATACCTAAACCCAAAATTTTCATTATTTTACTTACACTAAGTTTTCCATTTGTATTGTCCAGCCTGGGCCCCACATACCCTTCAAACCCATTGTACAGACGGGTCACCAGACCCCTCACACTCAGGTCCATGCTAGGTAATTGGGAAAGATCCTGGGAGCCATTGGCAGATTACACGAGTTCAGTCCTCAGCAGCAGCAACAGCAGCTTACAGCGGATCCAGTGGCAGTGGCCTCTCAGAGGGTCCCACACACACACTGGCAGCAACAGCCTCCAGCAGCAGTAGCGGCCTCCCTGTGGCCCCCTTGGGGACATCAGTGGGGGGGGGCATGGACCAGAGGCACTCATCCTATCTACTCATCATAATCCAGGACACCTGGATGCACATGCACAATTACATTAGACAATAACCAAGGAACACCTGGGCACATGTGCCTATTTACATCAAATGCTCTGCAAGATTCTGAACATCTGAGGGACCCTGACCATTCTCCTATATTTTCCCAACACATGTTCAGTACAGATGCAATTATTCTTTTCAAATATTTTCAATCCGGAGTTGCTAAATCCACAGATACAGAATCTATGGATACAGAGAGCAAACTGTACCTTCATTACCTGAATTCACCCAGCAGGTTTAAAGAGCAATAGACCATGGGTCATCTGAATTTAGAATCTGATTCTAATTTTTTTTTTCCCTCTTAACTTGTTATTAGGGAAAACTTCAAACTTATACAAACGTAGTGAGAATAACAAATCACCTGTATATCCGATACAAGAGTACTTCAAAAAGTGTGAAAAAATGAAAAGATAATACAAATCTTTCCATGGACTTTTTTTTTTTTGCCGTTTTTTCGTGACCGGCACTCAGCCAGTGAGTGCACCGGTCAGTCCTATATAGGATCCGAACCCGCGGCGGGAGCGTCGCCACGCTCCCAGCGCCGCACTCTCCCGAGTGCGCCACGGGCTCGGCCTTCCATGGACTTTTTCAAAACCCCTCATACTCCCTTGGAACCATTATCAACTTATGGTGGGATGCCATCACTCAAAATCTATGTAGGCATTGGATTTTACTAACACGTTCTTTATCTGCTGTTAACAGACTCAGAAATGGGTGAAAAAAGAAAAGATTCAAAAGTCTCTTTAAATCATCCATAATTGCGTATGAAATGCCTCCTAGCTTGAGCTCTCCCTAATTAAACCATATATACTGACGCACAACAGACAGCAAAAGTACTGACAAAAGGTTATAATTACATTAAAAAATTCCTTGTCATCAGATTGATCCTCCATTTTTTTCACCTTCTGATTTCAAAAGGAAGCCAACCTCTTGCAATTCCTTGCAATTCAAATTAGAAATTATGTTGTCATGTCTTAAGAAATTTTTGCTTCCTCCTCTCTCCCATTTCTTCCCTGAGACCATGATCCCAATGTAGTGTTGCCAAAGGTTTCAAACCATGTTTTTCATACCTGATTTGTGTGTTGCAACTAACCACTCTAGTGCGGCCAATGAAATACAATGCACTTCCCTCTTTCTATCAGATTATTTCCCTAATATTCATCTTCACTCACAATTTACTCAACCTTTGTTGCATTCCAGCTGTGAGCCATTGCAGCATTTTGCCTGGGTCCAGGGAAAACAGGGCAGGTGTTCACAGAGAACCACGCCCTTGTTGATTTTAGACTTTGGGTGGATTCTAGCCAAGGTATTGACTTTAAAAAATCTGAGTAAAGGAGGAAAGCCCGACAGAAGAGTTTTCATTTCCAAAACATTCGAGAACAGTGCAGCTCTTCACTAGGTCCCTGAAGAGACGGTGGGTGGGATGACCTTTGGTTCAGTGGGACTGTGAGGCCGGCTGTGAACAGTGACTGCTCTGAGAGATGTGAAGAGGAAGCTTCTCTCATCAGACTTCTCACTACTCTCCACACTGCAGCAACAGTTTTAAATAGCAGAGCGAAGATGGACAGATTATCAGTAAAGAAAGAAGGGGAAGCAGAAAGCAATGTGGTTTTCAGTGGCTGACACAGAACAAATTCTATCCAAATTAAGTTGTAAGCATCTTCGCTAACCCCTCTTATTTCTCAAGTTTTCCAGCAAAAACAAAAGAGAGGGAATTATCCTGACAGTAACGTGTTCCCAGCAGCATCGGAGCAGTAGCATTTAACGCTGAATGTCATATAGAATCCCAGCCACCAATAACGTTTGTAGTTTTGGAGGTTCCTCTCCTCCAGCTCTGGGGCGGGACACTAAAGGACAGAAGGAACTGAGGAGTGGAGAAAGCTCAGATGGTCCACGGGCCACACCTGTACTGTTGATGCCCTATCCTGGGTCTTTCCAGAACCCCTGGCATTGTCAGAGGAGGAAGATCAACAATGCAGACCCGAGGGAGTCCCAGCTGGCTGCGCCTCGGTATCTGGAACTGCACCCCTCATCCTGCAAAGTCTCTGGACAGCTGTTCTACACTTCAATGGACAGAAGAGTGTCTGGTGACGCTCGCAGTGGAAGAGAAGGGCTAAAGTGAGTAAGGGACTATTCTCCGCGGCCACCTACCACCCCCTTCCTCAGAGAAGCTCCGCCGGGACCCCGGCAATCCTAACGGGGCCAAGAGCTCTCTGCCAGGCCACGTCCCCTGCTGCCCGCGCTCCACATCGCCCCCCGCCCTTACCAGAACGACTTCGCTGAGTCGGAACCCCCTCGTTCGCTTCCGGTTCCCGTGTTTCCTGCGCGCGGCCACCGTGGCCACGCCCCTTATGCGTCGCCACGCCCAGACGCTGGAGACGTCATTTCGTTGATTCAGGCCACGCCCCGTCAGTCAGGCCTCAGTCCCCGGCAAAGCCTGGAGCTCTGTCCTGGCCGCGCTCTCCACGCCGCCGGCGCCCGGATCCGCAGCTGTTCTCCGACCTGGCTGCATATCGCCTGTCACCGCCAGCGGCCTCCAGCTGCGGCCACGCGCCTGGGCGCTAACTTGCCTACGCCCCTACCCTCCGCGGGCTCCACCATCTTTGACACGCCCCTGAGCGCAGCAAAGCCCCGCCTCCGCGTTCCGAGCACGTCTCTTCGCTCCGCCTACGCCATGTCCCGCCAGAAGCACTAATAACATTGTATCAATTGTTTTCACTTCAAACAGAAGTTCAAAGTTTCAAAGCCAGAATTTAATTGTGTTTAGTCTGACTGAACACACTTGTAAATATCTTTGTGGAAATACTGCTTATTTAATCTTCATATCAAAAAATTTACATTTCTAGGCTAGAGTGTGGTGTTATATATAACAAGGTCCAGGGTTCCGATCCCCATACCAGCCAGCAAGAAAAAAAATTTACATTTCTTTCTTCCTTTCTTTTTATTTTTGACAGCTGGCGGGTTCAAGGAACAAACCCTGGACCTTGGTGTTATCAGCACCATGCTCTAACCAACTGAGCTAAGCAGCCAGCTCCGAAATTTTACATTTCTATTTGTATAGGTTTTGTAATGAACACGATCTATTAGAACATCAGTACAGGTGTAAAATTTAAATAAATATGTATGTGTATATGTATGATGCACACTCAGAAAACTGTTCCAGACTAGCATGCATGATGACTCAATTTTAAAGGTTGGCAAAGTCACTTAGAGTGCTGGATAAACCGTCAAATGTCTTCAGGGGCACAGTTCATGTCTCTAGAAGGCCAGAAACAGGCAGTACATGCAGCAATATGGGATGTATAGTGCTTACTGGACCCTAGTTTGAGAACCCATTTGATATTTGATATAGATCCCTCCACTGCTAATCATTCAATATTATGGGCAGAACATACTTTCTGGCTTTACTGAGCAGTTGATATGTAATATCATGTTAATAGTTATCAATACGACCTTGTGGTCTTCGCGTTTCCAAGCTTTGTAGAGACCACTTAGATATCACCTAATGTTATATTACATAATAGGCCCTTTTGCAGTAATTATTGCATCAACGAAATAACTCAAATAAGCATTGTCTCTACTTCAGGGCTGTGTGATAATCATAGAAGCTTACCCTGAGAATTGTAGCACTAAATATTATAGTTTTTTCACTTAAGGAGTCCCAAACACTGGGGATGGAGGAGTTTATCTAAATGATTTAGAAAAAAGAAAAAATTAACCTCAGTCAACACATGTTTTGTCCCTATGCTATAAAAATGATCCTCCCGTTGTCCTTCATGTTTTTAATGTTGCATTTTCTGGCTATTTATCTCAAAACAAATACATAGGATTAGTATGTGTACCTATTAGTAATGAGTGCAATAATGTGAAAAACTCTGGAAGTTCTAATTATATCAGAGCTGTCAAGTAGTCGATAATGTATATATTCTCCAAATTCAGCCTCCGTCGTCTAGTTTATCATAATGACACTTGCATGTCATCGAGGAGAAGATTAGGGTCTATATTGCAACTGCTGTATGGAAGATACATGTTCCTTTGTGCCCTGCGTTTGTTTCCCAAAAAATAACCATATAATCTGTTTATTATGCAAATAGCATCACTTAAGGCACAAATATAAAATGGTGTTCCTCTAATTGACCCTTTCTTTAAGCTGTACGGCTAACTTTTTTCACTGCCTAAGATAAAATTACATTCAGATTCCATAACATTTCCAATCACTCTTAGATAAGGAAAAGATCTTTGGCCACATTCAGTTCAAAGAACAGTCTCATTTTTATAATTAAAATATTTGGCTCATTATAACTATGAAAATTCCACAGTCTTATTCAGTTATGAGCTGGCTCTCTCAGTACAGTCCTGCATCACCCTTGGGGCATTATCTGGTTCTTCATCTTCATCATCTCTGTCTCACCTTAAGTTTCTTTATTTTTTTGTTTTATTTCCTTCACTCTCTTTCCTCAAATGGGCAGCCTATATGGTCAAGAAGAGTTTTCCTTGAATGACAGATGTATTTCCTTGACGATTCCCTCTGGATATGGTAGAATCCTAGTGACGATTAATGTTTCATAAAATCCTTTTTTGTGTGTTTGTGAGAATTATTGAAATGTATTCCATCTGCAGCCATCAAAGTTCATTGCCCTTGACTTTGAAAATATCTGGCTGGCAGCTTAGAACTTTCCTCAATTCCTGTTCCTAGGCTGGGGTCATATTCTACAACCAGGCAATAATTTTTGAATGGACACAGTAATTTTAGGAAGGAGCCCAGGCAGGCTTCCTCACATAAAGTCCACACAATCCATCTGAGGTCTTTTCTTTTTTAATTTTTACTATTTATTTTTACTTTTGGTGTGTGGGCAGTTTGACTTCCATGGTCTCCCTGTCTATTTTGGTAGAATTCTTTTCAGATGTGAGCCTGTCACTGTCCCTTCACAGCCCAAATTCTAAGAAGCACAGGTTTGATTTTCCAAATGGTTTAGTTAGCATTGAGCGACACTTACAACAAGTCTTTCTTTTTGGAGAAATAAATCGTGTTGGATCCCTCACTGAGAGCATTTCTTAAGTTTCTCTCCAGAGGTACCCACTATCCAGAAAGTGGTGTTTATCTTACATTAGTTTTCTATTTCATGACATATGCATGGATTCAAAAATAACGTTGTATGTATTTTTCTGTTTTCAAACTTTAAGTGATGCATATCTTTCCAAAATTTTATTTGTGTATCGCAACTTTATGTGCTTAAATTTAATGTTAATAGCACATATACAATTCAGGAGTTGTATAACATTACAACCGTAACATGATACATGAGTTCTTAATCATTTATCTTAACCTCTACTCAGTGATTCACTGAAGAAGTGTATAATTTTTTGATCTATTCTAGTATGCAAAGGCAATATGTTGTTTCTAAATTTTCAATATTACAAAGAACATTGCATTAAATAATTGTGCAAATGTTTCTCCATGTTATGTTTTCTAGTTTCTCTAGGGTACGTTCTTGGAGGTTAAATAGCTTGTCTTAAAGTATAAACATCCCTAATTATTGGAAAGCTTGACAAATTGCTCTTTTACTATCTTATACTTCCACGGCAACATACAAGGGTTTTTGATTTCCCAGATTTTTACTTAAACTTTTCTATCAGACACTGGAAAAATTTGGCAATCTAATGAGTATTGTATTATTTAATGCTGTTCCTAAATTATTAGTGAGGGTGGCGTGTGTGTGGGGGGGTATGTCTGTGTGTTTGATATTTGGGATTTTGCCTCCTTTTCATTGGGTTGTCTTTTTATTTTTAATTTAAATGCATCCCTCACGTATTTTGTGTATATAATCCTTTGTCACATTTATGTTTTGCAAGAAAGAGCTTCTATTGTTTGGTTTCTATGAGGTGAGACTTAATTCCCACAGATGTGGAATTGTTCTGAGTTCTTTTACTGAAATAAGAGTACTTGGATAGCACTGACATAAACTACACTGACTACTAGTGTTGCTATGCAACTATAGGTCTGAGGAGTTCTGGGGCGATTTGCATGTCAATATTATTTATAGATAAGGAAGACTGATGATTTGCACCTGGTCTTGGTGAAAGACCTGGAGAGCTGTGCCATTAGGGCTGGTTGTGCAGCAGCAATATGCCTACATGATCTTCATGGTATAAGAAATCCTGGCTGAGACTCCGTCTTGGACTGCAATTTTCTGAGTCACTGATATGAGAGAAAATTCTGTTCCTCATCTGACAAAAAAGGTACATCCTGGTGTGGTCTTTGCAAAGGGAGGACACTGGGAGCTTCTGTTTCGATTCTTTAGACCCTTTCTGTGAGGAAGCTTTTTGCTATGATATTTATCCTGACTTCATGCGTTGCCTTATTGTAGCCTTTTAATGTAATGGACTGTAGATTTGTAAAGCTTGTCAAAGTTGGTCCTGTGAGTCTTCCTTAGCAATCGAACACTGCCTAATCCCATCTTTAATGCAGTTTGTCATTTAGTACTACTAACAGTGGAATCACTGATATCTGAAATAAAAAATTTAAAAAAAATTAAGCAATGTTTCTTACTGAAAAATTGTATTACAGATTCTTTGGATTGTGTTTATACTATCAATACACCTATTTGCTATTTGGGACTAATGTTTCTTTGAAAGTAACAAACTTCTCAGAATACACAAAATATTAAGTTGAGTATCAGATTTTTAATATATTAGCAACTGTCATAATTCAATATTTCCAAAGGGTAGGGTACCCACTATCCAAGTTTCCTTAATAGAAATGAACAGTTTCGTTGGAATGAATACAGATGGCAAACAAATGCTCATGGAGGAAAACATCTTCTCAACTTAACAAAATATTTTGGTTTAAGAAAAATATTTTCACATATTGTTTTGTTTTGTAGCATACAATTATAGTGTTTTAGATTGCTTTACATGAGGGAAGTGAAATGGTGAACAAATATCTAGAAAAATAAAAAGTAAAAATTACTTTGTGTAGGGCATATGTCTTACATATGCCTGTAAAAAGATAAAACAGTTTGCATAAAAAATGCAAACCATTAAGATATACCGGAAGAGATTATTTGCATATTTGGGAGTATGTATATAACATGTCTCCATATATGGGATGTAGCCATTTATAAATTTGTATTTAACTAATGGCTTAATAACCTTTACTTGGAATGTTCTACTGATGAAAAGTGTTTCAAGTTCAAAGGTGCACATTCATTATTTGTTATTTAATACATTCATTTCTTTCTAAAAGTTACTTATTTATTTATTTATTTATTAGCTCCAACATATGAGTGAGAACATGCAGTATTTTTCTTTCTGTGTCTGACTTATTTCACTTAACATAATGTCTTCCAGGCTCATCCACGTTGCCATAAATGACAGGGTTTCAATCCTTTTCGTGACTGAGTAGTGTTCCTTGTGCGTATATATCACATTTTCTTTATCCATTCATCTTTTGTTGGGCACCTAGGTTGATTCCATATCTTGGCTATTGTAAATAGTGCTGTGAGAAACATGGGGGTGCAGACATCTCTTTAGTAAGCTAATTTCCTTTCCTTTGGATAAATACCCAGCAGTGGGATTGCTGGATCATATGGTAGCACTATTTTCATTTTTTTGAGGAAGCTCCATAGTGTTTTCCATAATGGTTGTACTAATTTATATTCTCTTTTTTTTTTTTTTTTTTTCACTTTTTTTTTTTTTTTAATTTTATTTTGTCGATATACATTGTAGCTGATTAATGCTCCCCATCACCAAAACCTCCCTCCCTTCTCCCTCCCCCCCTCCCCCCCAACCATGTCCTTTCTGTTTGTTTGTTGTATCAACTTCAAATAATTGTGGTTGTTATATCTTCTTCCCCCCCCCCCCCGGTTTGTGTGTGTATGTGTGTATGTGTGTGTGTGAATTTATATATTAATTTTTAGCTCCCTCCAATAAGTGAGAACATGTGGTATTTATCTTTCTGTGCCTGACTTGTTTCACTTAATATAATTCTCTCGAGGTCCATCCATGTTGTTGCAAATGGCAGTATTTCATTCGTTTTTATAGCTGAGTAGTATTCCATTGTGTAGATGTACCACATTTTCCGTATCCACTCATCTGATGATGGGCATTTGGGCTGGTTCCAACTCTTGGCTATTGTAAAGAGTGCTGCGATGAACATTGGGGAACAGGTATACCTTCGACTTGATGATTTCCATTCCTCTGGGTATATTCCCAACAGTGGGATGGCTGGGTCGTATGGTAGATCTACCATACGATCTAATTTATATTCTCATCAAGAGTATATGAATTCCCTTTTCTCTGCACGCTTACCACATTTTTTGTGTGTGTGTGTGTGTTTAATAATAACCATTCTAACTAGCTGATATGTCATTGTGGTTTTGATTTGCATCTGCCTGATGATTAGTGATGTTGAGCATTTTTTCATACACCTGTTGGCAACTTGTATATTTTCTTTTGAGAATTGTCTATTCAAGTCATTTGCCCATTTTTTAAATCAGAATGCTTTTTTGCTGTTGAGTTATTTAAGTTCCTTGTGTATTCTTGATATTAATCCCTTGTTGGATGAATAGGTTGCGAATAATTTCTCCCACTCTGCTGATTGCCTCTTTGCTCTGTTGATTTTTTCTTTTGCTGTGCAAAAGCTTTTTAGTTCAATGTGGTCCCATATGTTTATTTATGCTTTTGTTGCCTGTGCTTTAGAAATCATCTCCATAACATTTTTGCCCAGATGAATGTCTTGGAGTTTTTCCCTTATGTTTTTTTCTACTAGTTTTATTGTTTCAAGTCTTACATTTAAGTCTTTGATCCATTCTGAGTTGATTTTGGTTAATGGTGAGAGATAGGATTCTAGTTCCTTTCTTCTGCATATGGATATCTAATTTTTCCTGCACCGTTTATTGAAAGGCTATTTTTCCCCAATGCATGTTATTGGTGCCTTTGTCAAAGATCAGCTGGCTATATATATGTGGATTTATTTCTGGGTTCTATATTCTGTTCCATTGGTACCTGTGTCTATTTTTATGCAAACACTGTGTTGTTTTGCTAATCCATTCATTCTATAATCAGTTATTTTGGATGTTCTATGTGCCAGATAGTGGACCAAAAACTAAAAAGCATGGAATAAATCAGATAGGAACATGACCTCAAAGAGCTTATAAACTTATTTAAAAACATATATGTCAAGAGTAAATAAAGAGAGGTAACTAAAGTGCTGCAATGAAGAGAGAGCTGGCCTATAGTAGGGGAAACTGGGAAAAGCTTCATGAAATAATTGGCAACTTAAGCTGACACTCAGCTAAGATGATTTGGAAATGAAGTTTGGGCAAAGGATTTTTAGAAGGGAATACTATACGAGTTAAATTATGAGTATTGAGGAAGCATAAACTATGACGCCAGAATAAAGATAATTCTATTTAGATAGATTAGAGCATATAAGAATGAGATTAATATAAATGACTGGAAAAGTGTGATGGAGGCAAATCAAAGTGAACTTCAAAAGTGAGCCTATGAAATATGGACTAAGTAGTAGCATAGAATTAGGCATTGATAATCTTTAAGCAGCAGAGGAAAATGTACACTTATCTGTATTTAAGAATAGATTGGAAGATATTTATCCTGGAACTTCTAAGATCAATTCAGACTACAGAAAATATCCTAGCACTGTGCTGTCCAATATAGTAGCTACTAGCCACATGTGCTTATTCAAATTTAAAGCTTATTAAAATTAAACTAAATTTTAGTTTCTCAATTGCACTGAGCACTTTTAAAATGTTCAATGTCTCCCCATTGGCTACCTTATTGAACAACGCAGGTATAGAATATTTCTATCATTGCAGAAATTCTATTGAATATCATTGTCAAGAGCAATAGATCTTACCTATCTTACTTAGGGCTACAGAAATAGATATTAGAGAGGAAAGAATAGATTTATGAGATACTGCAAATAAATTTTTGAAGCTTAAATTCTGTGCCCAGACCTAATTCCTGAAGTGTTTCACTTATATTTTTCCCTTAGTGGTTTTATAGTTTCAGGTCTTATACTCAAGTGTTTAATCAATTTTGAGTTGATTTTAGTATATAGTGAGAGGTGCATGTCTAGTTTCATTCCTCTGCATATGGATATCCAAGTTTCCCAGCACCACTTGTTGAAGAGGCATTGTTTTCCCCAGTGTATGTTTTTGTTGCCTTTGTCAAATATCAGATGGCTGTAAACCTTAGGGGTGATTTCTGGGTTCTCTATTCTGCTCCACTGGTCTGAGTGTCTAGTTTTAGGCCAGTACCACACTGTTTTGGTTGCTATAGCTTTGTAGTTTAATTTAAGTCAGGTAGTGTTATGCTTCAGGCTTTGTTTATTTATTTATTTTTGGTTTGGATTGCTTTGGCTATTTGGGGTCTTTAGTTGTTCCATATGAAAGTTAAGATTGTTCTTTACCAATATATAAATAAATTAATAATTAAATAGATAGATAGATAGATAAAATAAAAATTTAAATTCAATACCATTTACAATTGAACCAAAAATATCAAATACGTAGAAAAAGCTTAATAAAATATGTCCAAATTATGTACATTAAAACTAGGCAATGTTTCTGTGAAAATTAAAGAAGACTTAAATAAATCATGATATATATGGAAAAAAAAGAATCTGTGAAAATTAGTGGTGAACTAATTGGTAAGGGACAAAACAAAAGTTGGAAATCAAATATAAGTCATTGAAAGAGTCTAGGATAGCAGACTAAGTTAGTTATTATCTGTATATACTTGGTAAATAAAATAAGGATAATCCATAAAAATATTCCAGTGAGAGACTTAGGGAATACAAAGAGAACACTGCCTTTTAAAGCCACGATTAATATGTTAGGGAAATGAGAAGAGTCAAAAATGAGATACAGAAAGAAGCACTGGAAAAAGAAATCTAGAAATATAACACAGTAAACATGATAGAATATAGGAGGAAAATTATTTCGAGGATAGAATGATGACTGTGTTCAACAGCAAACTTCATTGTGAGAAATACTACAGTACTCTTGCCATATTATTAAAATGACTCAGGGCAACTTTGTTTATAATGTGGCATCACTTACAAAATAGTTAATAGCTTAGTAATTCTGCTTTAATATACTTTAATAACAAAATAAAATCCCCTTAAATGTAATGCCTCATTCATAAGTTAATCAATGGATGGATTGCCTTCCACAATATAATTTAATAATATTGATGTGTGCACAACTGTTAACAAATTAATGACAGCCAAGTTCATCCAGCCACTCCATCTTGTTTTGCTCACTGTCCGTTGAATGTTTCTATACATGCTTTTAAGCATATTGAAATAATTACTGGAAGAATTAAATTTACACTTACAATTTGTCTGTACATTGTCTTACTGGGAAAAAAAGTTGGCAAAATGATTTTTTTTCCATCTCTCTTCAGAAAGAACGACCAAAGATACTACTCAGCATTTAAAAAGTGCCTCTGCATTTCCAAAGCTCTCTGAAATTACATAATATATACTCTATATGTACTGATCATTAAATCGTTTAGTTTAGTGTACAGTGGCATGGACTGCTTGAAAATTCCATTAAAAAATATCTCTAGAGTGCATTTGACTTGACCTTGGTTCATTAGATTGAAAATATGCTGATAGGCTTGAATGGCCAAGGAATAAGTACTTTAAAACAACAAATAGGAATGCAATTATTCTTGGTTAGTATGTTGCTTATTTGTTTAGTATGTTCAAATGTTTTAGAGGAAAGTGCAATAAATTAGAATGTTCATTATATAGTGGTTTTTGGTAATTCCAATAAAAATCACATTTAATTACACTCTCTTGAATATTACTTCAGTCTGGTGATACAAGAACACTTTGTGAAGAATTGTTCATATTGGAATAGGCAATATCTTTCTAATTTTACTGAAAACTTAAGTACAGTTTATATAGTATATTTTAAATGCTTCTGTAAGTTAAGCAAAACATTCATATTACTATTTAATTTATGAAACACTAAAAGTCATTTCAAAAGTGTTATTTTGCATTAATCAAGTAATGCGTATATGCACACATATATAGTTGTATATAATTCAAACATTTTTCAGATTTTAAACATCTATACTGTAAAAAATTGGAAGGAAATACATAAAGATTATAGAGGTTATCTAGTTATTAATATCTTTATTTTTCTTCATATGATATACCTACTCCAAATTGTTTATAACAATTATGTAGAACTTTAAAAAGGACAAATAATGCATCTGTTGTAACTCTAATGAATGTGTTTTGCTTTGGCCAATGGAATATTAGCTGATGTGATGTATGCAAAGGCTTGAAATACTCTATCACAGTTTGGCTTGTCCCTCTTGGCACTTCTGTCATCCCGACCAGAAAAAATGCCCTAGGTATCCACTACACCTTCATCTGGGGTTCCAGAATGAGACACATGGAGCATACTTAAAATTGGTTTATTATCTGGAGCCAAGTCCAGTTTGTCAGGCCCGCCACCAGCCGACCCGAACAGCCCTAGCCTCGTTGCTTTTTCTGGGCGAGCAAATGGCCTGGATTCCTCTTTCCCTCCTTTCCCTTTGGAAGGAGACAGGGGAAGAGAGCCGTGAAGAGAGGTGAGCACAGCTGCCGGCCCCAACCAGCCCGGTTAAAGGACACTCAGACGCAGAGGGGGTTCTGTGGAGCAGTTCCATTTATTATCACACAAGCACTTGCTTTTAAAGGCAAATGGGGAAGGGAGGTTTTTTACATAATCTTATCAGCTTAAAGGTCAAGAGCATGCGTCCTGTCTCAATGCCTACCTATTGCAACCACACAGTGTTCACGAGCGCAGAAGCACGTATTTGGCCAGTAAGGGCTAAGGCAAGGTTCCTGCAGACACTCCCACCCTACTTCCTCCTGGTGCCATCTTAGGCTGCCACGTTAATTACACCCTTGTGGGCCCATAATGGTGCCACTTGTAATGTCACTTAAGGTGGCGTTAGTTTTTAAAGCCCGACACAGTTGAGCTACTAGCTACTAGCTAAGCAAAGCCTAGATCAGCCAAACTTTAAGCTACTGATAAATTGACACATTTATTATAAATCATTATTGTAGCAATAGCTACGTAGTACAGGCTTTCAGCAGGTTGAAAAAAAGTGTGAAATGCAGAAGTCATTCATGAACACACTGAAAGTCCCAGAATTTTAGATGCATTAATTGTGCTTCACTACTACTGTAATACAAGGTATGAGGGAATTAGTATGCTTTTAAAATAAAGTTTGAGTTTATATGAATGTATTTAAAATTCTTTCCTAAAGGACAAGGATTATATCTAAGTTTTCATTGTATGTGAACACTTCACATAGTGCCTGAAACAGAGCAATTACTCAAACTTCACTGAAATAAAATAATCTAGACCCTCTAAAACTATGATCTATAATTGTTGTGAAGATCATTCAACCTAATCCAGTGTAAAATCACTGGACTGTAAAATTTCATATTTTGTGTCCCATACTATGGTCAGCAGGTTTTTGTTTAGTTTGGTTTTAATATAAGGGCCAAAATTCTTGACAAATTACAATGTCTGAAGACTCAAATTGTATTACTATCCTTACTCAAATTAAGAACATACTTATACCAGGTGCAAATTTTTTTTAATTCTTTTCCATCCCACCTGAATCCAAAGTGACACATTTTCCAACTAATATATTCTTATATACAAAACCATAAAATGCTAATGTATTTTTTTCTTTTTGAAGGCAATAAGCAATGTAAAGTAGTAGTAATTCCCAATAAATCCTGATGCTGATGAATATGGCTATATCTGTAAATGCTATTTTTGTCATCTGAATTGACATCAAGACTACAAATTGACAACAAACAATAAAAAACTGGTCCAAAATACAGATTATATGAGTTTATTGTACATGCATTCTTGCTATGATAGACTTAGTTGTCTTACTGCATATTTTTAATATTCTATTTTAATAACAAACTATGAATATTTCATTCAAATAATGCTCGTAATTTTCCATTTAATTCTTCTTTAAATGTTGTCCACACACTATAATTGGTCATTTTATACAATTTAAGTTTTCTTTAATTTGATTATTTTCTCCTTTCCTTGAGTTATGTCACCGCTACAATTGTTTGGTCTTTTTCTGATTTACTGAACTCACCTTTCCTTCTGAATACAAATTATCCACGTTTCCAGAATTAGGTATCAACCTATATGAGCTGTGATATACAAAAAGAAAAGTGATATATCCTGTAGTTATTTATGTATTTTTTTCCAATATGTTAGTATTTTAAAACAATACTTATGTTTTAAAATTAAAATTAAATTTAATCTCTTCAAAGTAGTCTTTGAAAATTTGTATGCCCTTTTCATTGAGTCATTAGCTATTATTTTACAACTGTTACGTTTAAGATTATTTGAAAGTATCAGCAAGTTTAGATCAAATAATACTCTCTCTCTCTGTCTCATCCCCCACAACACACACATTACTGAATCTCCTTTAAAATATTTTTGCCAACTCATAACTCATCGTGGTGCTCTGTCATTAGACTGGTGCACAGATTTATTCCAGTGCTTTGTATGTATATAACATGCAGTAGCCAAAAGACAAGTTCAGTGAATTGTTTTTTAACTACACGAGGATTGCCTATTTATGACACATGAGCTGTAGAGCTTGAAAATTCCTCATAGAAAGCATCACCTTGAGGAACGTAAACGGTCCTATTACTTCTTTGGCAAATTTAAATACTGTGATCAAAGCCAGCAATTACTCTTCTTTATTAACAAGTATAAAGGGCTTATTTGTTTCCAAGTTGGAGGTTACTAATATTTTTTTCACTAAGTACCAAAATATAAATATCTTAGCACCTCTCCATATTGGTATTTTAGACAATTGCAGGACTAGACATGGTTCTTCTTGAAGAAAAGGTAAATGTAATTTTGGTACAGCACTCATTTTTTAGAAATGAAGGCAGATGTAAAACTAATATGCTTGTGTTTGATACTATTTGCAATTTTGCTTTGTTGAAAACATGGTCACAATGATTAAATGAGCCAAGATAATGGTTGTACCATGTGATATTACTTGCCTATTACTGAAAATACCAAATACTTAAACAGAAGGACAACATGTTAGCACCATCACAGTGAAACTAATGCTTCATGGTCTGAGGTTTGCATAAATTGAGATGGACCTATCCATAAAGGACAGGTCGGTCTGCCTCTATATCCATAGTGAGTGCATCATTTGCCTTCTGGATTCAATATCACAAAGCACTTGCTAATCAAAGTGCAAATTTACATGAAGCCCCAAGAAGCCATCATATTAAACTCAAATAATACAGTTGATGCATACCCCCTGTTTGTGCTCTCAGTTTCTACAAGTTATTTTTATTTTTTTATTTTTTATTTATTTATTTTTTTTGTCTTTTTCATGACTGGCACTCAGCCAGTGAGTGCACCAGCCATTCCTATATAGGATCCGAACCCGCAGCGGGAGCGTCGCCGCACTCCCAGCGCCGCACTCTCCCAAGTGTACCACGGGCTCGGCCCTACAAGTTATTTTTTTAATAGCTTTATTGAGATATAATTTATATGCCATACAACACACCAATGTAAAGAGTACAATTTAATGGTTTTTCATACATTCACAGAGTTGTACAACCATCAATACAATAAACTTTAGAACATTTGAGAACATTTTCATCACCTCAAAAAGAAAGCCTATTCTTCCATATCACCTTGTAGCTCCAACCCCTCATCCCCAGCCCTAAACGACCACTAATCTGCTTTCTTTCTCTCGTATTTGTCTATTTTGGGCTTTTGTGTAAATGGTATCACACAATATGTGATTTTTGGTGAGTGGCTTCTTTCACTTAGCATACTGTTTTCAATGTTTATCCAGGTTACAGCATGTATCAGCACCTCATTCTTTTTTATGGCCAAATACTATTCCATTATATTAATAGAACACTTTTTGTCTTTTCATCAGTTGATGGACAATCGGTTGTTTTTACTGTACTTTTGGACTATTATGAATAATGCTATGAAGATCTGTGTACAAGTTTTTGTGTTTTCATTTCTCTTGTAAGTAAACCTAGGAGTGGAATTGCTGGGTCAAATGTTCGAACTGCCAGACTGTTTTCAAAAGTGGCTGCATTATTTTGCATTACAATTGCAGTTAATGAGGGTTTCAGTTTTTCTGCATCCTTCCACCCTTGTTATTGTCTGACGTTTTTATTATAGCCATCCTAGCAGTGTGAAGTGGTATCTCATTAGTATTTTAATTTTTATTTCCCTGGTGACTAATGATGTTAAACTTATTGGCCATTTATTTATCTTCTGTGAAAAAATGTCAGTTAAATCATTTGCTCATTTTTGATTTGCGTTATTTATCATTCTAATTATTGTCTTAAGAGTTAGTCATTTATACATTCTAGGTATAAGTCCCTTATCAGATATATGATTTCAAATATGTCCTTGTATTCTGTCTGTTGTCTTTTTACCCTTCATAATATCCTTGGGTGCAAAAAAGTTTTCAATTTTGGTGAAGTCCAAATTATCTATTTTTCCTCTGTGCTTTTTGTGTGTCTTGGAAGCCAAGTCCAAGGACAGAAAAATTACCCATAAGTTTTGTTCTGTCAGGTTTATAGTTTTGGCTTTTACGTTTAGGCCATTTATTGTTACTTAACTTTTATATGTGATTTTAGGTGAGAGTCTAACTTTATTTTTTCTATGCTGCTATACAGCTGTCCCAAGACCATTTGTCGAAAAGGCTATTTTTTACTTCTTAAATGATCCTGTTGAAAACTATTTTCATAAACACATTTTAATGTTGTGAACATGTAGTAGGTTTACCATTGCTATTTTTAAATAAATTGATTAAAAAATTACACAATTTCTCAGTTTTAATTTTGATATCAATAGTATATAAATAATAATAGATACAATCCATATAAATAAAGTACTTTGTGGATATCCAGTATTTTTTGAGTGTAAAAAAGTACCGAGAATAAAACAGTTAAGAACTGCTGATAGGTTATGACAAAGGCATCAGAGTTCTGGAAACAGCAGCTGTAGCAGTGATTTCCAGGTTATGGCAGAGCAAGCCTGGCTTGAGAACTGGCAGTCATATGGAGTTCTAGCTTCCCATTTGATAGGAAGCTTCCTAATTCTGGGTGCCTGACCTTGGCAGGGTCTGAAGTCTCCTTGTTGGCCCATTTCTGCTTTGTGGCTTTGAGATTCAGCCATTTCCTATATTTCAGCACTTCCAGTTATTCAGTAATACATTTAATGTTGTGTTACTAATCTGATTCCTCTTATAGTAGTTACAGAGTATTCTGTTTTCTGGCAGAGAACTAAAGACCACATCTAAGTAACAGAGCAGCTTCTTAAAAGAACAAATTAGAAATTCTAAAACCAAACAAAACTGAAAGAAAGAACCTTAGAGAGACAAAAAATGTTGGGCTTTAAAAACTAACGCTACCTTAAGTGACATTACAAGTGACGCCATTATGGGCCCACAAGGGCGTATTAAAGTGGCAGCGTAAGATAGCACCGGGAGTAAGTAGGGTGGGGGTGTCTGCGGGAACCTTGCCTTAGCCCTTATTGGCCAAATATGCGCTTCCGCGCTCAAGGTTGCAATAGCTAGGCATTGAGACAGGATGCATGCTCTCTTGACCTTTAGGCTGATAAGATTATGTAGAAAACCTCCCTTCCCCATTTGCCTTTAAAAGCAAGTGCTTGTGTGATAATAAACGGAACTGCTCGACAGAACCCCCGCAGGGTCTGAGTGTCTTTTAACCGGGCTGTTTTTGGGGGACTGGCGGTGTGCTCACCTCTCTTCATGGCTCTCTTACCCCGTCTCCTTCCAAAGGGGACAGGAGGGAAAGGGGAATCCCGGGCCATTCGCTCGTCCAACAAAAGCAACAATGCTAGGGCTGTTCGAGTCGGCCGGTGGCAGACCCGACAAAAAAATAATTGAAAAATACAGAAGAAAGGGTAAGATAAATAGCATGCAAGAAAAAATCCCACCATTATCGTAATGGGAGCTCCAAAGGAGAAAAAAATTAATATTTGACCAAAAAAATTTTGAAGATGCAATGGCAGGGAATTTTCAAAAATCAACATAAAAATAGGTGCTTACATCCAACTGATCTTTGACAAAGGCACAAAGGAAATACATTGGGGAAAAGACAGCCTCTCCCGTAAGTGCTGCAGGGAAACCTGGATATCCATATGTAGAAGAATGAAACTAGACCCATACCTCTCATCATATAGCAAAGTAAACTAAGTATGGATTACAGACTTAAGTATAGGACTTGAAACTTTAAAACTCCTAGAAGAAAACATAGGGGAAACACTTCCGGAAGTTGGTTTGGGCAAAGTCTTCATGAATAAGCCCCCAAAAGAACAGGCAACAAGAACAACCAAAAATAAGGGGGATTATATCAAACTGAGGACTTTCTGGAGAGCAAAGAAACAGTAAAACAGAGCAAAAAGACATCTTAAAGAATGGGAGAATATATTTGCAAACTACACATCCAACAAGGGATTAATATCCATAATATACAAGGAACTCAAAGAACTTCACAGTAAAAAAACAAAAACATACAAAGAAACAAAAAAACCCCTAATAATCCAATGAAAAAAATGGGCTAAGGAGTTGAATGGACATTTTTCAAAGGACGACATACAAATGGACAACAGACACATGAAAGAATGCTCGACATGACTAATCATCAGGGAAATGCAAATAAAAACCACGTTCAGATATCATTTCACCCCAGATAGACTGGCTATTATCAAAAATACTGAGAACAGCAAATGCTGGAGAGGATGTATAGAAAAGGCAACTCTTCTACACTGGAGGTAGGAGAGTCAATTAGTGCAGCCACTATGGAAAATTGCATGGAGGTTTCTCAAACAACTACAGATAGAACTACATACTATGCAGCAATTCCACTGTTGGGTATTCATCCAAAGGAGTGGAAATCATCACGTTTGAAGGGATACCTGTACTCCCATTTTCATTGCAGCTCTATTTACAATAACCAAAATAATGAACCTACCTATATGCCCATCAATGGACAACCAGGTAAGGAATATGTGGTATATGTACACAGTAGAATTCTATTAGCCATAAAAAGAATGAAATTCTGCCATTCACAGGAACGTGGATGAGCTTGGAGAAAATAATGTTAAGTGAAATAAGTCAGGCACAGAAAGAGAAATATCTCACTTATAAGTGGGAGCTAAGAAACAAAGAAAGAAGGAAAGGAAGACCACAATAAAACATTGAGCTTTCAGAAGGAGGGAGCAGACCTAGAGGTGTGAAAGGGAGAGGGGAAGGGGGATCAGGGAGTAATTGGGTCGGGGATACAAAGAACAATTACTATTTATAATGATGAACATGCTAATAATATTGATTTAATCATCACACGCTGTACACAAATACTGATAGTCAACTCTGTACCCCATAAATATGTACAAATAAAAAAAAGATAGAAAATGTCTATAAAGTCCAAGGAGGATAGATACATAGAAAAGAGCACCAATTAGACAAAAAACTATTATTTGAACAGAAACAGTGGAAACTTGAACAGAACGGAATTTAAATTTATGCCATTCCGTTGAGTGTTTAAGTATTTAGAAGCATACCACTTATATTAATTTTTAGAAACCATATTCTTTTATTGGCTCTTCATGTCTCCTTTCTTGTGAAGTGACTTTTCCACTCCTTGCCCATTTTAAAAATTGGGTTTTCTTCCATTATCTTTTTGTCCTTAAGGAAGAATTATAGAGCACATGGTCTTGTCAAGCACATATTATAAACTTACAAAAGTTGGCCATATGATCATAAAACAAATTTCAATTAATATCAAAAAAAAAAAAAACATACGGAGCTTCTTCTCTTATCAGTACACACTGTTTTAAAAATCATTATTAAAAGATAACTAACTTCCTCACTATGTTTGAAATAATGCCATTTAAAATTATCTGTAGATCAAAACCAGTATTACAAGGGGTAGCAGATAGTACTTCAATAATAATAAATTATACTGATAATAAAGATACTAAAATAATAAGAAAAATAGATCATTGCAAACCATGCTATACCCAAAGCAGGAGAAGAAAGGGAATAATATAGACTAGGAGATAATCAATAACACAAATATTAGTTAAATAACCAGAAAAACAAAGAAATAAGACATAATACGTACAAGAATTACAGATAAGAATATCCGTACAAATCGATGAGATACAAAAAAAAAAATAAAGTATGAGATGATACCAAGAATAACCCTATGACAGTAAATTGGGAAATTTAGGTGAAATTGGCAAATTCCAAAAAGATACCAAAACTGACCTCATAGTTCTATAACTACTAAATAAATTGTACCAATAATTATTTTCCCAATAAAACTTTAAGCAGAGTTGGTTTCATTGGAGAATTATAACAAACATTTGAGAGAAATATACAAATCATTACAGAAACTCTTGCAGGAAACAGAAATGATTGGAACAGTCTCTGCTATAGCAAGAAATGCGAGTCGTCCTTTTCTGTGGGCAGAGGGCATTCTCTCTTATCACTGACCCATCTCGTATAACGGGACTGGATTTACCTCCACTTTTCTTGAAGTGCTGCTTTACTATCAGCCTATTCTATCCATGGCTTTGAACATATTCTCCATTACCTTGTAGCAGCTCAAGAAGAGATAAATAAGGGAGACATTAAAGAAATAAGAGAATGTGAAACTCTGTTTATGCTCTTCCTTATTCCATATTCGTTCCAATCTGATTTTTTTTCACTTGGATTTGCTAATGAGGGCATTTGTGCCATGGCCTAAGGACTGTACATGCATTCTCGTAATGCCAGGACAAAGCAAATACATTGAAATATAAACTCTGATTTAGTTTCCATTCCCTAATCAAATTCAGCCAACAAAATGTTGAGAACACTAATAATTTAAACAACTCCCTATGTCATGTTTGCTCTTGATATTCTCTTATGTATGAGGCAGAAAAATAAAATGAAATAAATTATTCATTAAGAAATGTATGACAAGGACTCCTACTGTAAAATCTAGTGGAATTGTTTTGTCCTGTTTTTTAAGTAATTGCAGTTTAAGGAGTAAAATTTAATAAACAACATTAAAGTGGTTTTCAAACTTATCTAAGGAAACAGAACTAATAAGGAACTAACATGAAAAGAATTTTTGCTATTTGTCATTGATAAAAATAGTGAGCTCTTCAAGTACCTGCCGTTATTAATCCCACAGGTTTAGGCAATAAAATCATTATAAAGATGAACAGTCATTGTTAATGAAAATGAAGATTACACAGTGACTGCAACAAGGGAACTATTCATATAATAGAAATGTTGACTTGAATGTAATGAATGAACCCCTGGGGTGGGGGTGGGTTGGGGGCATAGAGGCTGGTTTGTAACAGTAAGTTACTTGACTTCCCAGGTTCCAGCTGGTGGCCCTTAAAGAATGAAAACAAAAAAATAATAGGAAGCATTAAGAAACTAACTCAATTTATTTCTACAATAATAGTATATACATATGCATACTTTCAATACTATACATGATTAGTTAGTTTGAAAAAGCCATTTGATTTTGGAATTATGGCACCATCTAAGAATGGAATCCTTTTAAGAAGATGCCGTACTGAGATATTCTAGTATGTGATGTATAAAATTAAGAAATATGTTTAAGTGGATGCTGACAATAGACAGTATAAAAGCAACTCTTTCTCTAAGGACTTGAATAAGTGATATTGTATCAAATTCTACCACCTTTATAAATCACCTTTATTTTTGTTAGTGTATTAATATGGGCACCGTAGTTTATGATTAAGATTCAAATGTATTATATGTTGAAATAATTATTTAGCAATAGAGTGTATCATGAGGCCACAAAGTTTTGCTTTATTCTCCATTTTAGATTATTGTATCAATTAATATGAGCATATTTCATAGAGGGGGAAATCATATATGCAATCAAGTTATGCAGTCTATCTATTAATTATATGTTCCAAATTGCCTTATATTTTACTTGTCGCCATCTAACTATATCATTATACAGCTCATGACTTTATAAGTTTTTGAAGTTCACTTTAAACTGTAATGAAAATGCCCAAACTGACAGACTCAAAATAATCATTATAATATGCTTACTTTACAACTCAGAATTCATTTTATTGCTGGAGTCCTTGATCAGACAGAATTAATTCAAATTGCCAAGTGAGAAGTGAATTGAATTTAAGATTGAAATTTCTAAATGCTGCTACTAGAAAGTTACTGTGATAGTAGGTACTCAGTAAATATCCATTCTGTGTACCAATTGCACAAAGTAAAATACCCTAATTATACCATTGATTATGCCAGTTGCAATTGATAAAAATTATATTTTCATGTGGTGTAATAATTAAAATAGTTTATAGCTGTCAAATATGCATCTACAAATATGTATGATTTAGTATTTAAAATCAAAATTTTATAAAAACTTTAAAATTGGCATTCTACCGTCATATTAAAATACCCTTCTTTGAAATATTACTAAATCTTTTACATTTTCCTTAAATAATGGCTATCAAAGCATTTTAAAATGGACATCTCGACTGCTTGACGTTCAAGACCATATAATGACACACACAACCTCACACTAAAAGGTTCATAAGGATTTTCAAGAATGAAATATATCACTTACAGTAGTCTCTTCAGAAGGTAGTTTGCAGTAAAGGTGGAAGGCTTCTTAATTAAGCATCCATTCCATGCTGAATAGGAGGTTATTCTATTCCATGCTGAATGGAAGCTGGCGATGGGTCAGTTTCTGGCAACTCAAGTGTGATGTCACCTCTACTATAAGTTCACTTATGGATCTCAGTTCTGGGATATATCCCAGAGCACCATTCACTATTGAGAATAACCACAGATAAAAATAACCTATTATGTCACAAGGCCTGATCTTGTAGCCAGCTTCGGAAAACAAGCCCTTAAATCTTTTTATGAGCCCAGATAAGGGTGTTTTATACCATCCTGCTGGGTGACAATTTCAAAGCTATTTTTCCAGGAGGATTCTATACATGGTCTATTGTAAGAAACAGGCATTGGTTAGTATTGTGTCTAGGCCCATGATGATTGTTCCATGTAAAATCCAATTCCAAATAGACTCTTTCATTTTGATCCATACTGATCACTATGAATGAAAAATTCTGGGAAACGAAGTAAAAAACTCTTAGTTATCACTTTGTAAGTGAAATTATGTTTACAGTAGGAGATGGGAATTCTAAAGATAATAAAGCATATACAAACGTTTTTTGAGTAACTAGTGTGTTCCAGGTATAATTCTACATATTGGTCATAGTTTTTTTCCATACACAAATGTGTATTTGAAAATCAGTATGTGCTAGACATTCTTGTAGGGGCACAGATTACAATAGTGAGTAAGAGAAGCTCAAATGCTGCCTTAACAGAGAAAAGGTTGAGTGGCAGAACAGAAACAATTTAAAAGTTCAACAACTAATGAATTTCCCGGACCACCTAACAAGGCTATTCAATTTGATCTGGAGAGGAGGCTTTTCAGAATAAAGTAATTTAGACACCAAACTGGAAAGATGAATAGGATGGTGTTGAAGGCAAAGAAAAATCACACATTCAAAGAATAAGAAGAGATATCATGGTGAATTCAAGTGTTTATAAAATTCCTGATCATATATAAAGATGGTAGATCAATCTTTATGGAAAGTACAAGAGAATTACATTCTGTTTATTTTCTGTATTCATATACTGTCTACATATTGAACAGTTTATCTCCTCTTTTGGGATTCCCATAGCTTACTGTGTGCTATTTGCTAATACAGAAAAATAACATATATTCACTTGTTAGTATTAATAGATAAAATAGTGATCTATTAAGTGTACAAACGATATATATGTATATATATACACACACATGCACACATATGCATATATATTTATTAATCAAGTTAAAATCTCAATATTTACTCCATTTTTTTGTCCCTTTGGCCATATTCTTCTTTACTAAAATGTATGACTTAACTTTTATGATCAGATTATAATTCTAAAATTTTTCAATAAAGGTTATGATTAATAGTTGCAGATATTTTTAGGGTTTTGGGGGGCTCCCCATATATTACTAAGAAAACTTAAGAGACAGCTTAAAAGAAATCCTTGATCCCAGCTGTTCGTGAGGCTTATAAAATATATGTGCATCCTTTCTTACAGGTGATAAATATCCACAGCGATATGGGAGCAAATGGATTTAACTATTTTGTTCCCTTTCCTACTTTTTATTTTTTAGCTCAAGGATATGCTCATCTATGAATTATATTTGGTAACATTAAATAAAAAAATTAAAATGTGATCAAGTGTTTTTCGATTATTATAAATTAGGTAGATGCAGCAAGGCAATAGTGTAAGATAGCGTAGCAGAACAGCAAGGCAGATGACATAGAGCATTGTTATAGTGGGTGTATAAACAGGGTTTCCTGATTCTTCTTTCATATTGAAAGCCAGAATCTTTCTCAAATGGAATAGATTTTCAGTGTGACAGTGATTTGTATACTGGTAATTTGTTATCATTATTTATATGTTGATAATTTATTAATTAATATATTTGTATACTGATAATTTATGCAAGACCCAAATTGCATAATGCCTTTATCTAGTCAATAATATATGCAGAATTTCTGTAGAAATGATTATATCATGTAATGTCAGCACTTTATGTGACATAAAAATATATTAAAATAAACAGTATACATATCAGTCAAAACCTCTTCAGAAAATTACTGTGATTTTCATAAAAGGATATTCTTCAAGACTTGCTTACTTGCTTGTTTGTTGTAGGTAGAGTTGATTCTCCTGACTGCAGTCAGTCTTCTCTGACGACGCCATCTTCTCTTGACGTGAGGCAATAATAATTTTTTTCTTGCAAGATAGACCCAAGTATGGTTCCATTCTCTCAGCACGTGAAAATTGATGTGATATAATTTTTTTCTTTGTCTGTGGTGGCACATATTTATGGAAATATTTTTTCATTGTGTTCTGTACCTTTAAGTTGTGTTTCATGTGACAAGTAGGATTAAACAAAGATTATTGTCCCTTGAATACTTGATCTGAGTGTAATAAATCTTAATAATTTTAGAAGTGATTTTGAAAAGCTATATGTAATTCCAAAGACATAGGAAAATTTTGACCAATAATCAAAGAACATCCTTTTTTTCCACTGAGATCTCTAAAGTGATAAGTATGTACTTTCTGTAAGTCAGGGAATGGATGGTTCAGTATTATAAGAGATAGGCTCTCAGTCAAAAGGGTTGCTTTATTTTCTACTTAAGTTAATTTTACATGACAATCAGACATTATCAGCTCTGGTTTCCAGCCCTTCTTAACAATTGCACTATGTCAATGAACCAAGCTCAGCTTCAAGACATACCACGATAAGACTCCCCTCTTCTATCTCTTAAGGTAGAAGGTAGTTTGTAGGGGAGGTTTGCCCATGGTCAAACCTTTTATAGGGAGTAAATTATTAAATTTCTGTAGGTGGCTTAAAAGCAGCTGCCAATTAAGAAAGTGCTCAAGCTCAACAATCAAAATGCTTTAATTCCAACTATTTATATAAACACTTAACATTATATATAAAATGAACTAGTGACCTCTTCTCTCCCTTGAGGTGACCTGCCTTTTTGTTTTGTTTTGTTTTACTCCAAAATGTTTTTCAATGATGACATCTAAGTTTTTCTCTTTTTCCTTCTCATTTTGGACACTGATCAGGGAGCTTCCACTATTCATCAATGAAGATCCAGTGGTATTTCAAAGTAGCAAGCCAGAAGAGTTTCTGATGACATACCACCGAACAAAAAGAAACACCCCGCACTTGCATGCGTGCTTGTTATAAATTTCATGACGTAGGTTGAACACTGTGGCACGGCTTAAGCCTGCTCTCTACGTAACAGGCTGACAACTCTTCATGTTCACAGGAAATTCACATTCACAGAGCTAGCGAAAAAGAAAGGCCCAGTTCCATTGCCACAGTCTCAGGCTCATGTTAAAGATTACATTTTAAAAGTTTTTCCTTAATAATTTGATCAATAACATTAGTAACATGATGACAGACTTCATTTATTCACTCATTTTTTCAATACATACTTATTACTGCCATAGTGTACAGACACTTAGTTTTAAATACTGGGGATAAAAGCTCTTTTCTCTATGAGCTCCGGGTATACTATCATCTCTGCCTAAACCTTAACAAAATCATTATTTTACCCGTAGTGAAGCTTGTATTTGTATAGAGATCTACAAATTTGAGTCTCGTTTGTTTTTCGTGATCAATATTTAGATTACAACTTGGGCTTTATTATTCACTTATTAAATAACTAAAATTTATCACGATCCTCTTATGTGCTTTGTACTGTGGGGATCCAGAGAAGAAAACTTGTCATCCACTTCACAAACATTCAGAAAATACGGAGTTATTTAAAAATAAATGTGTGTGTGTGTATATATGTTATAACACACACACATATACATACATATATATATACATATATATATGCACATGTATATGTATATAATAAAACCTCCTATGATAAACATGTGTAATGCTGGGTTAGGAACCCATTGATTTGGCTGTAAAATCTGAAGTTTCAGGAAAGGTGGCAGGAAGAGAGAAATTTTTGGTCATATAAGTTATGTGGAGATTACCCAGCTAGAATTTGGTTGAAGAGATAGAGTTTAAAGATCTTTTTGTAGAGTTGTAAAAAACCAGAAAACCTTAATATATTGTCATATGACTACATGAGAGTGTTTTAGTCACACGGTGGAAGATAAAGATTCAGATGTAAGGGGCAGATTAGAAGAAACTAAGACATTTCTTCCAAAGAGTTTTTAGAGTAAGCAAGAAAATGTCTTTTATTATAATGTGAATGATGATTAGTAAGTGGCAAAACTGGTGAAGGCACAGTTATAGGAAAAGCATTGCCATAATTCAGAAAAGTTATAAGTACAACTACCAACTACTGTCAGCAGAGGGCGCAATCTCAGTCTTTCTGCCCAGGGCTTTTCCGGCATACCGGATATTCTCGGTTTTCATCACGTGCCACTTCCTGCAGCCTGTAGAACTTCCTGTAGCAACAGAAATTACTGACGATTCAGTGACAAACTGTCTGAAGTTTGTGTATGTGGATATGTCCTTTTTCTTAGTTTGGAAAGAAAATTTTGCTGGATATAGAATTCTTTGGACAGTTTCATTTGTTCATCAGCATTGGAAATATTCTGCTCTTTTTTCTCGTATTCCATGGACTCTGTTGGAAAGGCAGCCATCTTTAAATCATCATTCCTGGAAAGGTGATGTATCTTTAGTTCTCAGAGTGTTTCCTGTTGAATTGAATTGCTATTGCCCCTCCTGACCTGCTCTTTTTAAAGCCAATGTTACTATACATATAGTTTGTTTCAGAGTTGTCCATCTTGCCATTTGTTTTCTATTTTTCCCATCACTTATTCCTGTCCCTCTTTTTGTACCTCCTTTTGTGTTTATTGGATTTTATTATTGTTACATTTAAATTGGTCTTTTAGATTTTTATCTGGCAGCTTAAAATTTTCAAATTTCAATAGCTATTTTCAATAGCAATTCAATTCAAATTTTCCCATTTGTGTAAATAAAAGGATATTTGATTTGATTGACAATAGCAACAAAACAAAGGGCATTAAAACCCCACACATAGAAAAAACCAAAAGCCAGAAGTCCCATTTTTTTATTTCTCATTAAAATACATTTAAAAATCTGCATAGATTATATGTATACACATTAAAAGAATGTGAGCACATTCATAAGCCAATATTAAAATCAATTGTTATAATTGGTGATCTGATGTTAATGTTGAATAGTGTGAGAAACTGTAAGATAATACAACTCTTGTGTTACCCATAGCAAAATATTTTGCATTACTTTAATTATATAATATATAATAACTTTATGCTTTGGAAAACATGTTCTGCTAGTGAAGTGATTTATGTAGAGTGCATATCAGAACCAATTCAGTAAGGAGTGTATAGATTGTAAGTGAAAGTAACAATTTATGCATATATTTATATACATAATATGTAATAATTTTGGTATTCAAATAATTATAAAATGACATACTGTGACATATGATATTAGTAAAATCCATATACGATATACCAATAATAAGTATTAGTTGGCTATTAGTATTAAAATCATTAACAATTAGTGTAAATTAAATAACAAGATATTACATTGTTATCCATTGATACCAGATTTTGGAGAGAGCATAAATAGGACTGTTTTGGAAATTAATTTGGTATTTTTAAAGAATATTTTAAATTCAGTTATCCTATTCCACAGTAACTGCCTTTCTATGACTGTATTTGACAGAACATTTCAAAAGTGTATGAAAATATGAATATAAAAAGGCAAAACAGCTATTATCAATACAATAAACTGGGTTCATACCATAAATACCATGCAGATGTTAGACCCAATCAGGTAAATCTTTAATAATTACAGAAGATATCGTAATGACATATTGTTAGTAAAAAAACAAGCAAACTGTAGTTTATTCACGTGTTCCCATGTACATAAATGTATTATTTATGTATATTGATATGTATATTTGTTAAATTACCCACTTCACTGCTAATCGTGGTTACTCCTGTGAAAGAACATGAATCTGTACTTTTTGGAAATTTTACATCGAGTGAACAATTTATTTGTAATTAATAAAGGAAAATAAAATGTTCAAATGACAGCATATTAGTAATGATTCTTATGGAATTTGTTTTTTTTAATGAGTACATTACAGTCCAGGTAAGAAATTATGCTTAAAGCCAGAATTAGAACAGAGTTATAAAGGAAAAAGTAATGATAAAAATATAGAAAATTTATGGGGAGAAATAATTTAATTTAGTTGTGATTGATTTATAAGAAGCTGACCTCTAATTAGTCTGCGAAATTATTATATTGAAGGCCATAAGAGAAATTGTCACAAAGAATGATCTTTTTGTTGTTCCACTAGGATTAAATGCCAAGTGAAAGCTAGAGTTTAACTAATATTCATGAGCCACTGTTGCCATGATATCTGAAAAACTGACAAGAATATTTAGGGTTAAAATATTCTCAATTTGTATCTGATTAATGTATGAAAAAAGACTTAATTGTAACCTTGTTGTTCAGGGTTTTCATGCCATTTCTTATGATATCTATAAAATAGCAAGAATTGCTATTCTCATAAAAGTGTGTTTAGATTTAACTGTATGAAATCCAGAAATTTTGCCAGATGCAGTTATTAATTCTAATTTATTACCTGTAAATGGCTTTTAGATATTCTAGAAACATAAACATAAAATCTGTGAACAAATGTGGGTTCATTTCTTCCTTTGCTTTCATTACGCATTTTTTTCCTGCATTTTTGCCCTGGCTATGACCTCTGCAAAATGTTCAATGGATGGAAATAGTAGACACCCTTGTCTCAATCCTGATCTCAGGGTGAGGTTTTCAACATTGCATCACTTATCATGATATTTGCTGCAGTTTTCTGAGATTTTTCTTTTAACCGTAACTGGATGGTAAATTTGTCAAATGGTTCCTGTGTATTTGTTGTGATCATGACATGATTTTGTCCTTTGTTTTGTTAAGGAGATTGAGTATGTTAGACTAGTAACAGTCCATTGGATTCACCCCAATTCGTGCGTGGGGTATTATAATTGAAAGTGTCTTTGGATTCCATTTGTCAGACATAAGAATATTTTAAAAAATTTTGTCTTGATGCATATTAGCCGTTGATTTTCTTTTATTCTAGTGTCCTTATTAGTTTAGTGTAAAGTTTATAGTGATCTTACTAACATTCTGTGGAGTGCTTTTAGTGTTTTTATTCTGTGGAAGAGGTTGTGCATGTTTGGTATTCTTTGTGAAATGTATGTCAGAGTTCACAAAATCAGGGATTAGGCCGTGGAAACTTTGTAGGAAGGATTTTCACTATGGGCTTCAATTAATACATATAAGTATCATTGAGACTTTCTGAATTTCTTATTTTGTAAGATGTGTTTTTTTTTTTTTTTGGAATTTTGTCATTTTGTATAACTTCAAATATTATATAAGCATCACGAGCATCTTTAATGATGATCTACTCTACATTTCTGGAATTGAAATGTATGTCTTCTTTTTTCTATTTTTTTTTTCCCATCAGTCTTGTCATGGTTTATAATCTTTTAAACTTTTCAAAAGGAAAGCAATTACAAACAAACTAACTTTTGATTTGTCGATTTTAACTTTTTTTTCTGACTTTCATTTACTGAATCTAATTTTATTCTTTTCTGTTTTCTTTTGGTTTTAATTGACTGTTCTGTTCCCAAATTCTGAGGTGGTTTTCCGACCTTAAATTTTCAGGATTTCTTCTTTTCCTTTTAATGCTGAAATGTTTCTTTAGACACATATATTCATGGGTACTACACATTTTTAGCAACTTTATTTTGGTATAGTTGACATAACAAATTACATAACTTTAAAATAATATTACATTTTGAGATATCTACATATTTGTGAAGCCCTCATCGTGAATAATATAATGAACATATTCATTCTTCAACCAGGTTTCCAGGTGCACCTTTGGATCTACCCCTTCTGGTCCTGCCCAGGAACTTCTCCATTTTTCATGCTATGAATATTTTAATACCATTCTTATGTGCACAGACACTTTCATTTTTCTTGGAAAAGCATCAAGGAATAGAATGGCTGGGCCACATGTTCTTTGTATCTTTAAGATATTTTAGAAAATGTCAACCCAATATAAACAGTAATTTTCCTTCTAGGACTACAGTCAACATAGCTACTTAGCAATGTTCATAAAAGTTTGTTAAAAAATGACCAAAGACCTATTTTTAAGTTAATTATATTGTGTTCAATGCATGACTATTACCGTTTTTGGCCTTTACATCTTAGCAACCAATCAGGTAGTTCTTACATATTTGCAGAAGATATGTCCAAGTTATACTACTCATGAAAAAACAAAGTAAATTGTAGTTTGATTCACACGTGTGTGCATGTATATAACTATATCATATGTGCAAGTGAATGTGTGTGTGTATATCTGTTCATATAAAACTTCACTGCTCATCATTATTACCTCTGTGAAGAGATATGATCTGCAATTTTGGAAATTTTAAACCGAGCACCTACTAAATTTGTAATTCATAAAAGGAAATCAAAGAAATAGTCACATGAAGGGATATCACTAATGAAATATTTTCCTTTTTAAAGTAGGGCAGAATAGATGAGAAGTTATGCTTAAAGACAGAACTAGAAGTGAGACAGAGTAAATCTTTAACTAGTAAATGAGATCAATAAACTGGAGGCTGTACGTAGACTTGTCAAAAAGAATGCCCTCTTTTATTTCCCTTGGATTAAATGTCCAGTGCATTATCAAGTTCATTTTATATTCTGAGGCATCTATTCACATGGTATCAGAAAATATGACAACAATAATCAGGGTTATAATGACTCTCAAATATTATCTAATAAGTATATTTAAAAAGCCTTAAAATACATTGTGTAGGTTTTTGTGCCATTTCTTAAAATATGTATAAAAAAGTAAGAATTGCTGTTCTCAGAAAAATGTGTTTAGGTTTAGCTGTATGGCATCCACCAAGCTTGATAAATTCACTTATCATTGTAATATATTACCTACAGATTGCTTTTAGATAGTCTGGAAACATAAACATGCAATGAATGAATAAAGGTGGATTAATTTCTTCTTTTCCAATTGCTATGCCTTTTTCCCCCTCTTTTTGTTGCATTATTGTCCTGACTATAACATCCAGAAAATGTTGATTAGATCTGGTGACAGTAGGCATTCTTCTGTCTTCTGATCTCAGGGGGAGGTTTTCCATATTTCACCAATAGTTATGATATTTGCTGCAGCTTTCTAAGTTTTTAAAAATCATTAATTAGTAGTAAATTATGTCCAAAGGTATCTCTTTATTATTTGTTGTGATAGTGATATGATTTTACTCCTTTGTTTGCCATACTAGTTTGAGTTCAAAATGATAAGACAACAAAAATTTTCTCTTGGATGAAACACTTTTGTTCATAGAGTATTTTCGTTGAGGTATCTTTGATCTGTTTGCAAAACAAAAGTTTTACATTTTATGTTTTGTTTGTTTGTTTTTTGACATGAGGCATAAAAACCTTTGTAATTCCCTATGTACAATATCTTTATCAACCTGGTCCAAACTTTATAGGGGTCTCATAAAACATTTTGGGAGTGTTTTGACGTTATTTTTCTGTCGAAGAGGTTTTGCAAAATTGGTGGTTACATCTTTCTCAGTTACAAGGAGAAGATAGGAATTCAGGCATCAGGACATGGAATTCATTTGTAGGAAGGTTCTCAGTACAGATGCATTTTATCTAATAAATACAGAATTACTGACATTTCCTAGTTTATCTGTTTGTTAAGTGGTGTTTTTATTTTTTGTGATATTTCATGTAATTAACATTTTATTGGCATAAATTTGATTGTAATTTAATTTAAGTGTTTCCAGAATCTACAGTGATGATCCCTTCTGTATTTCTGTTGGTGATGGTGATGGTGCGGGTGGTGGTGTTCTTTTTTGATCAGTCTTGCCAGGGTTTATCTAAAATATTTAACCTTTGGGGAAAAAAAACCCATTTTGTATTGTTGATTATTTAATATTTTTTAGTTTGATTAATTGATCATACTTTTAAGTTTTGGTTTATATTCCTCATTTATTTTCTAATTTTGTGTTTTATCGAATCTCAAATTTTCAGGACTTCCTCTTTTGCAACAATTGCATGAATTTTCCTTTATGCCCATGTGTTGATACATCTACACAGTTTTTGATAACTTATTGAGCTATAATTGACTTAAAGTAAACTGTACAACTTTAAAAGAAACATTATAAATTTTGATATGTGTATATTTATGATATCCCTACCACAAGCAAAATAATGTAAATGTCCATCCCCCCTCACCAAGTTTCTTTCTTGGCCATTATTTTTCTCCTTCCTGTTTCTGCTCAAGCCCATTCACCAGTCACATGCTATTAAAAGTCTTCTTGCACAGAACTTCGTATAAACATATACTTTGGGTAGTTCTGCTTGTTTGTTTCTTTCATATTGTCTTTGAAAAACTTGAAGGAAAGAAATGACTGGATCACATGAGAGTTGTATATTTAATTTTTTCTAGAACATGCCAAATTGTCTTGGGATGTGACTGTACTACTTTACATCCTACCAGCAGTAAGAGTTGCGGTTGCTCTACCTCCTCACCAGCAGTTGTTATAGTTAGTTCTTTTGATTGTAGCTTTCTAGTCGGTGTACACTTGTATCTCACCATGACTCTGAATTGCCAGGTTGTATGTCTTTCTGTCTTAGGTACCCTGTCGGGCTTTAAAAACTAACGCCACCTTAAGTGACATTACAAGAGACGCCATTATGGGCCCACAAGGGTGTATTAAAGTGGCAGCGTAAGACGGCGCCTGGAGGAAGTAGGGTGGGGGTGTCTGCGGGAACCTTGCCTTAGCCCTTATTGGCCAAATACACGCTTACACGCTCGTGGTTGCAATAGGTAGGCATTGAGACAGGATGCATGCTCTCTTGACCTTTAAGCTGATAAGATTATGTAAAAAACTTCCCTTCCCCATTTGCCTTTAAAAGCAAGTGCTTGTGTGATAATAAATGGAACTGCTCGACAGAACCCCCACCACGTCTGAGTGTCCTTTAAACTGGGCTGGGTTGGGGCCAGCGGTTGTGCTCACCTCGCTTCACGGCTCTCTTCCCTGGTCTCCTTCCAAAGGGGACAGGAGGGAAAGAGGAATCCCGGGCCGTTCACTCGCCCACCAAAAGGAAAGAGGCTAGGGCTGTTCGGGTGGGCCGGCGGTGGACCCGTACCCCAAGTAAATGAAGAAAATAGATCGTAGGCCTGAAACTAACCATTTCTCATTACATTTTGCATGTATACTTATTTTTTATTGCGTGCTGGATTTTCAGTATGAAATACTTTAAGGATAATTGTACGACCTGGATGATTTTATTTTTATTCTGGAAGCGTTTTCCTTTTGCTTTGAGGTGGGCTGGGATAGTTCATCTCACCTCAATCAGTGATTAAGTCCTTTAGAGGCTGGATGTCATGATTTGGGAAGAGTTTTCTATTTCTAGTTTATATCAACACGAAATAAATAGCCTATTAGGGATGTTGTGTAAATCTTTGGACTGTTTTCCAGATCTTCTCTGTCATGGTGCGCCGTGAACTCAATGTGCATCCCCTGATTTGGTGAGGCTGCTGAAAGCCCTGATCACGTGCTTAACTTCTCATCTAAAACTTCCTATGTAGCATCTTGGCTTCTCAGTCACCTCCTTTGAATTAGTATAAGCCTTGAGGGAAAACGAATATCACATTTGGGTCTTACCATCTGGGCTTCTCTTCAAACTGAGATCCAGTCTCCTCCAATGCTTGTTTCCTTGGGTTTATGGTGCTTTCAAACAATATATTTAATATCTACCCGCTCTCTTAGTTTCTCTTAGCAGGAATGGGTGGATGGAAATGGCTGTTTTGCCATTTAATGACATCAGACAGTTCCACACATACTATTTTTTTGAGATATGTTTTTGGTTTTAGATGTTTCACCTTCTATAGCCAATTAATAATATTTATATCAATAATCTAAAAATATTTTATGGCAATGACCTACTCAAGCAGTGGAGTTTTTCTGTTATTATTTGTTTAATGTACTCCAGTTATTTTTTTTTCCTTTGATACTCTAAATATTTCCATAGTCCCCATCATGTACCAGGTATGGATTAGGTGGTAGAAGTATATTACTGAGGTATTGCCTAATAAAATCTAACAAGTAAAAATGGAATATATTGTAGACAATATGTGTTTTGGTGATTAGTTATTATGCAGCAATAGTAACCAGAATATTACTTATACCACTTTGTATTATGTTCAGTCATTGGTGAAGGGGCTGGCATATGAATCCTTTACTTATCTTGGTTTATTTCAAGTTAGGATCATATCCCTTTGTGTAAATACTTGTATAACCAGAACAGTATAATTAATTTTGGTAAAGGAGTTAAAACACATTAAATTAAATACACAAATCTTAACCTTATAGTTTGATGAATTTTGCAAATATTTTCCATCTACGTTTCTACTTACATTTTTGTTTCAAGTGCTGTTTGTCTTTTAATGAAATAATAGAAAGAAACTAGTCTTTAATATGTGTTCAATTTTTTTTTTCTCAAGTCCTCTTCGCTCCATTCTGTAGTTCCCAGTATGTATCAGGTGTTGTTTCCCTTTAGCCAGGAGAACTTCCTGTTGTATTATTTATATTACAGGTTGGCTAGCATCAGATTGTCCCAGGTTTATGTGGCTGTGTCTTATTTCACTTTCAGTTTGAAAGGATAATTTCTCTGGATGTTGAATGCTGGCTTGAATGTTTCCTCTTTCAGCATTGGAAAGATGCTGGTGCTTTTTCTCTGGTTCTCCACGGGTTTTGTTGAGAAAGAAGCTATCATTTTAATCATCCTGCTTGGGTATGGGTGTTATCTATCTTTTTTTGTTTGTTTTGGAAGTTTTTGTTTGCTATATGTTTGTTTACCGATACTCTTGATACTTTACATTAATGTCAAATAAAGAGATTATTATGTCTTTTACAATTTCAATAGCTATTTTGTCAATCCCAATTTCTCCATTTCAGTAAATGAACAAATGACTTTGATTGGCAAGAGCAAGAAAACAAAGCAAAATAAAAAAAAGCTTGTGAAAAATTTAAAATTCCAAACTATCAATTTTTCTTATTAAAATACATAAGCATATCTGCACAGATTCTATGCAAATTAAAGCACATTCACAAGCAAAATACCAAAGGATTTGTTTCTGTAATTGCTGTTCTACAGCTTATGTTGAGTTGCATGAGAAAATGTATAAGGACACACTAATACTCTTGATACAAAATAATGAAGTGCCCCTTGCATTACCTATAGCAAAATATTTTCTGTATGCTATAATAAAATAATACAAAATATAACTATTCTTCGGAAAAATATATTTTACATGTGAAGTGATTTATATATAGTATATATCAAAATCAATTAAGTAACAGGAAATATATAGAACATAAGTGAAAGTAACAAAATTTTAGGTGTATACATAGGCTTACTATTTAATCATTTTGGTAGTCAAGTAATTATGAAATGATAGTCTCTTTAACAAGTGGAATTAGTAAAATGCACTAAGGATATACAGAAAAAAATCATGAATTGGCAATTAGCATATAAGATGCCCTTTTTTATATTGAGACAAGATTATGGAAGATGTATAAAATGGTGTTGCATATTTAAAATTAATTACGTATTTTTAGCAAAGTTTTAAATTTGCCTCTTCCTTTATGCAGTAATTGCCTTTTTACAACTGTATCTGACAGACCTTGCTAAATGTGTGCATAAAAGTGTGGATAGAAAAAGGCGAAACAAATATTTTTTATGTAACATATACTGTGTTAATACAATGAATACTATGTAACTTTTACAACCAGTCAGGTAGATCTAATATACTTGCAGAAGAAATCACAAGGAAATAAAAAGGGAAGCAAACTACTTTATTGCACTTGTGTGCACAAATATATAAACGTATTATATATGTAAATATTTTTGTATGTATCCGTTTAAAAACACTCCTCACTGTTAATCATGGTTCCTTCTGTGAAGGGATATACAGTTGCATTATTTTTTAAAATTAATTTACACCGAGCACATGAAGGATTGATAATTAGTAAAAAAAAATCAAAGAAATAGTGATATGAAGGCAACTCACTAGTGATATTTTTGGAGGATCTACTGCTTTCTTTTTTTTTTCTTTCTTTCTGGTAAGGTAGTACAGAACAGGTAAGAATTTTACATTTAAAGCTAGAAATAGTAAAGGGTTAAAAAAAAGAAATAAGAAAATACATAAAGAATTTATGTAGAAAAATAATATAATTTAATAGTGAAACATTTAGAAGCAGCTGATCTCTAATTAGTCAGCAAGATCATTAACCTAGTGGCTGTAAATAAAATTGTCACAATGAATGCCCTTTTATTTGTTCCACTAGGTTTAAAAATTAAGTATTTTGTTGTGCAGTTTATATACATTTAGCGGCATCTGTTCTCATGAAAACAGAAAAAAAAATTACAAGAGGAATCAGGGTTAGAATAACTTTTGAATTTTAGCTGATAAATATCTAGAAAAAGAAAACATTTAAATTAAGAACTTGTATGATTTTTGTGCCATTTCTTATGATGTGTATTTAAAAAGTTAAATAAGAATTGTTAGTCCTAGAAAAAATATGTTCAGGTTTAACTGTGAATTTCAGCTCTCTTGCTAAATTCACTTAAAAATTCTACTATGTTGCCTATAGATCGCTTTTTAATAGCCTGAGGTCATAATTATTCGATCTATGAATAAATGTAGTTTCATTTTGTTCTTTCCAATCTTTATACATTTTGTTATTTTTCTTGCATTATTGTCCTGGCTATGTGACCTACCTAAAATTTTGTATAGAACTGGTTATAGTAGGCATTCTTATCTCTATAATCTCAGGGGGAAGGGTTTCAGTATTTCACCTCTAATTATGATATTTACATAAGTTTGGTAAGTTTTTTAAAAAAATTATAACTGAATGGTTAATTTGTCATATGGTTTCTCTGTATCTATTATGATGGTGATATCACCCTCTCCTTTGCTTTCTTAAATTAGTTTCTTTACAAAGTGCTAATCCAACAATAATTCATGCTTGGATGCTACCCAGTTTATTCATGACCTTATATCATTGAAACTTTTGTTTCTGTTTGTCAAACATAAGTGGTTTCTTTTCTTTTTCTTTTTCTTTTTTTTTTTTCATTGGAGGAGATGAGTGGGAAGTGTGGTTTCGTGAGGAATATACATATTTGTTTTATTTTCTTATAATATACTTATTGTGGCAGAAAGATAATAAAGGTCACATGAAAGATCTTGGGAAGTGTTTCTACTCTTTTTATTATGTGGAAGAGTTTGTAAAAGATTGTTGTTATTTTATTCTCATCATATAGAAAATTTATAATTTCAGGCATAGAATTCATTTGTGTTTCATTTGTAAAAGTATTTTTCAATATGCAATTTTTTTATGAGCTGCAGGGCAATTGAGATTTCCTAGGTTTATGAGTTGTCAAGCTCTGTTTTTCTTGGTACTTTTTCATTGTGTGAAATATCAAATTTATTAGTATAAATGTTCCTATATAATTATGTATGTCCCTCCAGGATGTTGTGTGAGGATTTCCTTTACATTGCTGATGTAAATTATACAGAGTTTTTTCTTTGATCAGTCTTGCTAGGGACTTATCAATTTTTTAAATCCTTTATGAAAATAACATTTTTAGACGATTTATTCTTTTTAATTTAAAATTAAAATCTCTTACTGATCTTATATTATTTTATTTGCCTTTGCTTCTGTCATAGGTTTCCCATTCGTCTGCTTACATTACCCATCTGCTCTTGCTTGTTGTCCACTTTTTCCATTGGAACCCTTAACGTATTAATTATAGTTATTTAAAATTTCCAGTCTGAGCATTCCAAAATATCTGCAATATCTCAATCTTATTTTGATGCTTTTGATGGCTGACTCTTCAAACTGTTATTTTATTTTATATTTCCCCTTTTAGTATGCCTTGTAATTTTCAGTTGAAAGCCCAGCATTATGTATTGGGTATAAGGAATTGAGGTAAATAAGTCTTTAGGTTAAGGTGTTATGTTTTTATCTGGCTGAGTGTTAGACTGCATCTACTGTTAGGTGTAGCTGTAGGTGTCATAGGTCAAAATTTTTTCCAGGGTCCTTGTTTGGACTCCCTGTTGTCTTTTAGTTTCCCTAGAGGTTTTCCATATTTCACCAATAGTTATGATATTTGCTGTAGCTTTCTAAGTTTCTAAAAATCATTAATTAGTAGTAAATTATGTCCAATGGTTTCTCTTTATCATTTGTCGTGATAGTGATATGATTTTACTCCTTTCTTTGCCAAACTAGTTTGAGTTCAAAATGATAAGACAACAAAAATCTTCTCTTGGATGAAACACATTTTGTTCATAGTGTATTTTCGTTGAGGTATCTTAGATCTGTTCGTTAAACAAAAGTTTTTCATTTTATTTATTTTTTTGTTTGTTTTTTGACATGAGGCATTAAAACCTTTGTAATTCCCTATGTATAATGTCCTTATCAGTCTGGTCCAAAGTTTATAGGGGTCTCATAAAACATTTTGGGAGTGTTTTGATGTTATTTTTCTGTGGAAGAGGTTGTGCAAAATTGGTGGTGACATCTTTCTCAGTTACATGGAGAAGATAGGAATGCAGGCATCACGACATGGAATTCATTTGTAAGAAGGTTCTCAGTACAGATGCATTTTACCTAATAAATACGAAATTACCGGCATTTACTAGTTTATCTCTTTGTTAAATGGTGTTTGTTTTATTTGTTGTGATATATCATGTAATTGAAAATTTATTGGCATAAATCTGATTGTAATATAATGTGTGTGTCTCCATAATCTATAGTGATGGTCCCTTCTGTATTGCTGTTGGTGATGGTGGTGGTGCTGGTTTTGGTATTCTTTTCTGATCAGTTTTACCAGATTTTATCTAATATATTTAACCTTTAAAAAAAACTTTCTAGTATTGCTCGTTATTTAATTTTTTTAGTTTGATTAATTGATCATACTTGTAATTTTATTTCAACTTTTGGTTTATTCCTTGTTTATTTTCTAATTTTGTGAAATGTTTTATCAAATCTTAAATTTGGAGAATTTCCTCTATTGCAAAAATGGCTTGAATTTTTCTTTATGCCCATGGTTTGATACATTTACACGTTTTTTAATAACTTATTGAGGTATAATTTTTTAAAGTAAAATGTACAACTTTAAAAGAAACATTATAAGTTCTGATATTTTTATATTTATTAAATCCCCACCACAAGTAAAATAATGTAAATGTCCATCATCCCCCCTCACCAAGTTTCTTTCTCAGCCATTGTATTTCTCCTTCCTGTTTCTGCTCAAGCCCCTTTCACCATTCACATGCTATTAAATGTCTTCTTGCATAAGACATGGTATAAACGTATACCTTGGGTCTTTTTTGCTTGTTTGTTTGTTTGTTTTGTTTTGTCTTTGAAAAACATGAAGGAAAGAAATGACTGGATAACAGGAGAGTTGTATATGTTTTTCTAGAACATTTCAAAATTTCTTGGGATGTGATTGTACTATTTTCCATCCTACCAGCAGTAAGAGTTGTGGTTGCTCTACCTCCTTGCCAGCAGTTGTTATAGTTAGTTCTTTTGATTGTAGCTTTCTAGTCGCTGTGCATTTGTATCTCACTGTGACTCAACATTGCCAGGACGGATGTCTTTCTGTCTCAGGTAACCCCAGTAAATGAAGAAAACATATCCTAGGCCCTTTCTTATTACATTTTGCTTGTATGGTTATTTTTTATCGCATGCTGGACTTTCTGTATGAAATACTTAAAGGATAATTGTATGTTCTGGATGATTTTATTTTTATCCCGGGAGCATTTTCTTTTTGCTTTGAGAGGTGCGCTGGGATCGTTCATCTCACCTAAATCAGTGATTAAGTCCTTTAGAAGCTGGATGTCATGATTTGGGAAGAGTTTTCTATTTCTAATTTATATTAACACGAAGTAAATAGCCTATAAGGGATGTCACGTCAATCTTTGGACTGTTTTCCAAATCTTCTCTGCTATGGTGGGCCCTGAAGTGAATCTGCATCCCCTGATTTAGTGAGGCTGCTGAAAGCCCTGGTCAGGTGCTTAACGTCTCATCTAAAACTTCCTACGTAGCATCTTGGCTTCTCAGTCACCTCCTTTGAATTAGTATAAGCCTTGAGGGAAAACGGATATCACCTTTGGGTCTTACCACCTGGGCTTCTCTTCAAACTGAGATCCATTCTCCTCCAATGCTTGCTTCCTTGGGTTTATGGTGCTTTCACACAATGTGTTTAATATCTACCCGCTCTCTTGGTTTTTCTTAGCAGGAGGGGTGGACGGAAATGGCTTGTTTGTCGTTTAATGAAAGCAGACAATTCTGCACATACTATTTTTTTGAAATATGCTTTTGTTTTTAGTTGTTTCTCCTCTATAGCCAATTAGTAATATTTATATCAATAATATAGAAATATTTTATGGCAATAACCTACCCAAGCAGTGGAGCTATTCTGTCATCATTTGTTCAGTGTACTCCATTTAATTTCTTTTTTCTTTTGATTGTCTAAATATTTCCCTAGTTCCCATCAAGTACCAGGTATGGATTAGGTGGTAGAAGTATATTACCGAGGTATAGCGTAATAAAATTTAACAAATAAAAATGGAATATATTGTAGACAGTATGTGTTTCGGTGATTTATTATTATACAGGTATAGTAACCATGATATTATTTACACCACTTTGTATTATGTTCAGTCATTGCTGAAGGGGCTGGCATATGAATCATTTACTTATCTTGATTTCTTTCAAGTTAGGATCATATCACCTTGTGTAAATACTTGTATAACCACAACAGTTCAATTAATTTTGGTAAAGGAGTGAAAGCACATTAAATTAAATACGCCAATCTTAACCTTAAACTTCGATGAATTTTGCAAATATTTTCCCTCTACATTTCTACTTACATTTTTGTTTCAAGTGTTATTTGTCTTTTTTTTTTTTCTGAGTCTGCACAATAAGTCTTTATTAAAGGGAAGCACATCAAGGAAATACATATGTTAAATAATGTAACTAAAAATATTTTTTAAAAACCGTTTATTTTTTATTTTATTTTATTTTATTTTTTTAAAGTTTATTTTGTCGATATACATTGTGGCTGATTATTGCTCCCCATCACCAAAACCTCCCTCCCTTCTCCCTCCCCCCCTGCCCCCCAACAATGTCCTTTCTGTTTGCTTGTCGTATCAACTTCAAGTAATTGTGGTTGTTATATCTTCCCCCCCCCCCCCGGTTTGTGTGTGTGTGTGTGTGTGTGTGTGTGTGTGAATTTACTTATTGGTGGGAGCTAAAAATTAATATGTTATTTGTCTTTTAATGAAATAATAAAAATAAAAGTCTTTAATATATGTTCAATTATTTTTTCGCAAGGCCTCTTCGCTCCTTTCTGTAGTTCCCAGTATGTATCAGGTGTTGTTTCCCTTTAGCCAGGAGAACTTCCTGTTGCATTATTTATGTTACAGGTTGGCCCGCAGCAGATTGTCTCAGGTTTGTGTGGCTCTGTCTTATTTCATTTTCAGTTTGAAATGATAATTTTGCTGGATGTTGAATGCTGGCTTGAATGTTTCCTCTTTCAGCATTAGAAAGATGTTTGTGCTTTTTCTCTCATTCTACATGGGTTTTGTTGAGAAAGAAGCTATCATTAAATCATCCTACTTGGGTATGGGTGTTATCTATCTTTATTTCTTCCAAGTTTTTGGTTGCTATATATTTGTTAACTTATACTCTTGATACTTTATATTAATATTAAATATAGAGTATATTATGTCTTTTAAAACTTCAACAGCTATTTTGTCAATCCAAATTTCTCCATTTAAGTAAATAAAAAGATAACTCAGATTGGCAAGAGGAAGAAAACAAAGCAAGATATAAAAAAGCCCGTGAAAAATTTAAAAAGACAAAGTATCAATTTTTCTTATTAAAATACATAAGCATATCTGCACAGATTATATGCAAATTAAACCACATCACAAGCAAAATATCAAAGGATTTGTTTCTGAAATTACTGATCTACAGTTTATGTTGACATGCATGAGAAAATGTATAAAGACAGACTAAAACTCCTGATCCAAAATAATGAATGACACTTGCATTACCTATAGCAAAATATTTTCTATATGCTTTAATTAAATAACGTAAAATATAACTATTCTTTGGAAAAGCATACTTTATATGTGAAGTGATTTATATATAGTACATATCAAAATCAATTATATTAAGAGGAAATATGTAGAACATAAGTGAAAGTAACAAAATTTTAGGTGTATACATAGGCTTACTGTTTAATCATTTTGGTATTCAAGTAATTATGAAATGATACTCTCTTTAACAAGTGGAATTAATAAAATGCACTAAGGATATACACAAAAATAATCAGGAATTTGCAATTAGTATATAAAATATGCTGAATACTTAGTGGGAATTAGGTAACAAGATGCCATTTTTTATATTGATATGAGATTATGGAAGATGTATAAAGTGATCCTGGATAAGTAAAATTAATTGGGTATTTTTAGCAAAGTTTTAAATTTGCCTATTCCTTTAAATGGTAATTGTCTTTTTACAACTGTATCTGTCAGACCTTGTTAAAAGTGTGCAAAAAAGTGTGGAAACAAAAAGGGAAAACAAATTTTCTTTAAGTAACATATACTGTTTTAATATAATGAATACTATGTAACTTTTACAATCAGTCAGGTAGATCTAATATACTCGAAGAAGAAATCACAAGGACATAGAAAAGAAAGCCAACTATTTCACTTGTGTGTACAGGTACATAAATGTATTACATACGTAAATAATTTTGTATGTATCTGTTTAAAAACACTCCTCCCTGCTGATCATGGTTCCTTCTGTGAAGGGATATATAGTTGCATTATTTTTTTAAAAAATTTACACTGAGTACGTGACGGATTGATAATTACTAAAAGAAAAATCAAAGAAATAGTGATACGAAGGGACGTCACTAATGATATTTTTGGAGGATCTACTCTATGTTTTTTTGTTGTTGTTGTTCTGGTAAGGTAGTACAGAACAGGTAAGAATTTCACGTTTAAAGCCGGAAACAGTAAAGGGTTAAAAAAAAAAAAAAGGAGAAAATATATGAGGAATTTATGTAGGAAAATAATATAATTTAATAGTAAAACATTTAGAAGCAGGTGATCTCTAGTTAGCAAGATCATTAACCTATTTGTCATAAGTAAAATTGTCACAATGAATGCCCGTTTATTTGTTCCACTAGGATTAAATATTAAGTATATTGTTGTGCAGTTTATCATAGATTTAAGGGCATAAGTTCCCATGATAATAGAAAAAAAGTTACAAGAGTAGTTAGGGTTATAAGGACTTTTGAATTTTAGCTGATAAATATCTAGAAAAAGAAAACATTTATTTTTTTATTTTTAAAATTTTTATTAATTTTAATTTTTTTACTATTTATCCAGTTTCTCCCAGCACCACTTGTTGAAGAGGTAATCTTTTCCCCAATGTAGATTTTTGTTGCCTTTGTCTAATATCAGATCACTATAAGCCTGAGGAGTGATTTCTGGGTTCTCTATTCTACTCCACTGTTCTGAATGTCTATTTTTATACAACTATAATGCTGTATTGGTTACAACAGCTTCGTAGTATAATTTGAAGTCAGGCAGAGTTTTGCCTCCGCCTTTCTTTTTTTGCTCAGGATTTCTTTGGCAATTAGGGGTCTTTTTTTTCCCATATGGTCTTTGTCCTTGAACTTGTTGATGTGATGTGTCACATTTATTGACTTTCATATGTTGAACCATCCTTGCATCCCTGGGATCAATCGTCCTTGATCATAGTGTATAATTTTTTTAATATGTTGCTGTATTCTAATTGCTAATATTTTGTTGAGGATTTTAGCATCTAGGTTCATCAGGAATATTGACCTGCAATTTTCATTTTTTCTTGTGGCTTTATCTGGTTCTGGTATCCGAGTTATGTTGGCATCATAGAATGAGTTCGGGAGAGTAGAGTCTGTTTCAGTGGTTTGGAACAGTTTCATGAGAATTGATATTAACTGCTCTTTAAAAGTTTGATAGAATTCAGCTGTAAAGCCATCCGGACCTAGGCTTTTTTTGTTAGGAGATTGCTAATTACCGCTTCAATCTCCTTGCTGTTGTTGGTGTATTCAGGTTTTCTATCTCTTCTTGGTTCAGCCTTAGTAATTTAGATGTGTCTAGAAACTTATCCATATCTTCCAGATTTTCAAATTTGTTGTCATTCGGTTGTTTATAGTAGTCTCTAATGATTCTTTGTATTTCTGTGGTGTCAGTTGTAATGTCTCCCTTTTCATTTCTGATTTTTGTTATACAGGTCTTCTCTCTTCTTTTTTTTGTTAATCTAACTAATGGTGTGTCTGGTTTGTTTATCTTCTCGAAAAACCAACATTTATTCTTGTTAGTCTTTTCTGTTCTTTTTTTGAGTCTCTATTTCATTCAGTTCTGCTCTGATCTTAATTATTTCTTTCCATCTACTGCCTTTAGGTTTGGATTGTTCTTTTTCAAGTTCTTTACGGCATAGAGTTAAGTCGTTTATTTGGAGTCTTTCCATTTTTTTGACATAAGCATTTATTGCAATAAATTTGCCTCTTAGTAATGCTTTTTCAGTATCCCACAAGTTTTGGTGCAATGTGTCTTTGTTTTCATTAGCTTCTAGAAATTTTGTGATTTGCTGTTTAATTTCTTCTTCCTCCCATAGGTCATTCAGGAGCCTGTTATTTATTTTCCATGTATTTGTATATCTTCCAGTGGTTTGCTTATTTTATACTGTAGAAACAATACAGTTTTAGTCCATTGTGGTCTGAAGAGGTTTGTTGGAATGATTTCATTTTTAAAAAATTTGCTGAAACTAGATTTGTCACCTAATAAATGGTCTATCCCAGAGAATGTCCCAAAACTTTTGTTTGTCTGGGAAATACACTATTTCTCCCTCATTTCTGAAGGAGAGCCTTGGTGGGTAAAGAATTCTTGGCTGGCAGTTTTTTTCTTTTAGTATTTTGAATATATCGTTCCACTTTCTTCTGACCTGTAGGGTTTCAGTTGAGAAGTCTGCTGTTAGTTTGATGGGGGTTCCCCGTAAGTGACCTGACGCTTTCACAATTCGGATGTTACAGTGCTTGAGATTGTTTGCTATCTCTCTTAGGTTTTCCTCAATATTTTTAATTCTTTTTTCCTTTTTTTTGTCTGCCTGAGTTATTTCAAAAAGACCATCTTCAAGCTCTGAAATTCTTTCTTCTGCTTGCTCTGCCCTGCTGCTCAAGCTCTCAGTTGTGCTTTTTATTTCATTGAGTGAGTCTTTCATTTCTAGAAGTTCTGCTTTACTCTTTTTTATGGTATTAATCTCTCTGTAGATTTCTTCCTTCATACTCTGGATGTTTTTTCTTGTTTCATTGTGTTCTCTAATTGAGTCTTCCTTTATTTCTTCCAGTTTTCTTAAGATCGTTACTCAAAATTATTTTTCAGACATTTCAAGGATTCCCTGTTCCATGGAGTCTGACTTTGGGGCATTACTGTATCCTTTCAGTGGTGTCATTTCTTCTTTATTATTTGTACTTCTAGTGTTTTATCACTGATCCTTGTTCATTTGATAGGGGGTATGCCTCTTCTATTACACTGAGGTTGGCTGTGGAGTGGCCTTGCTTGCTACTGTGGGGGGTGAACTGTATTACATCTTGACAGTAGGTGTGGTGGTGGTTATGTTAAACCAATTTGGTTCCCATTCTTGACTCTGTGGTCATTGAATGAGCACCTAATGTGTGAAGCTCTGCTGGGTCAAAGTCGGTGGGTCAGATCTGTAGGCTGCTGTTCCCCCCTGGTTCTGAGGCAAGATGGGGCTACGTGGAGCCACGTGATTCTGCTGGCTGGCTGGTGCCAGTGGAATCACCTGCTCTGTGCCGGTTCGGGGTGGCAGGGTAGGGCCTGAGCTCCCCCTAAAGTTTACATGATTGTGTAAACTTTAGGTAGATAAATGTCTATGTGTATAGATGTTGACACACTTTACTGATAATCACAATTAATTCTAAAAGGAATATGTATAAGATTTTCTCAAAATTTCACACTATGCACACACTATATCTGTGCTACATGATGTAAATCAAAAAATAATCACGTGATGTCATAACTAGCAATTTTTGGAAGATATACTCTTTGCTTTTTTTGTTTTAAAGTAGAGCAGATTGGAATAAAGAAGCTGGTTCTTAGAAAGAGAAGGTTTAGAAAATAATTAGAAAAGTAAGAAAAACATAAAGAAGTTATTAGAAAAAAAATAATTTGTGAGCACTTTATAAGAAGTTAACCTGTAATTAGTCAGTTAAGATCATTAAAGTAGAGGCCATAAGTAAAACTGTGACCAAGAATTCTCTTTTTTTAATTGTTCCACCATAATTAAATGTCAAATATAGAGTGAAGTTTATCTTATATTCAGGGGCCTTTGTTGCCATGATAGAAGATAAAAATAACAGTAAGCAGAGACAAAACCCTCACAAAATTTATCTGATTAGTACATGGGAAAAGCCTTAAAAATATACCTTTGTCTTGCAGGCTTTTTTTTTTTTTTTTTTGGCTTTTCTTATGATTTATATATATTGTTGAAACAAATCTGCTGTTGTTTAAGTATATGTTATCCCCCAATCATGCTAAATTCTCTCTTTAAGTCTAATGCATTATCTATAGATTACTTGTATATAATTTGGAAACATGAACATGCAATCTGTGATTAAAGATGATTATTTATTTATTCTTCAATCGTTAAAGGTTTTAAATTTTTTAAATGTTCCTGCTTTCGTGCCCTGGCTATTATCATCTCTGTAAAGCATTGAATAGACCTATCGGTAGTAGGTGGTTTCTTGTCACTTTCCTGATTGCAGGGAGACGTTTTCAATATTTCCCTATCACCTATGTATGATATTGGGTGCAATTTTTCAAAAGTTTTTGTTATTTGTTTTTATCATGTGTGGATGGAAAATTTGGTCATTTTGTTTCCCTCTGTCTTGTGACATGATTTCTGTCCTTTCTTTTGTTGGATTCCAGAATTTTTTTCTCACTATAATTCATCCTTTGATTTGTTCATGCGGTATTTTAGTTTGAATATCTGGGTTGTTTGTCAAATATATGTTGCTTAATTTTGTGGGGGGATGTCATTAGGAATATATGACAATAATTTTCCTTTGTTATAACATTCTTATTATGTTGGTGTAAAGTTTATATGGGCCTCATAAAACATATGGGAGAGTATTTTTACTATTTCTATCACATAGAAGTACTTATGCAAGAATACTATCATTTCACAGTATAAAGAAAAGTTCGTGACTTATGGCATCAGTGTGTGGAGTTCATTTCTAAGAAGATTTTTCATTACCAACACAATTTTTTATTAAAGATATAGGACAATTGTGATTCCCCAACTTTTCTTGTTTGTTCAGGTGTGCTTTCCTGGGAATTATCCTTTTTTCGTGTAGTATTAAAATTCTTACTGTAATTTTGTTTATATACTTATGTATGCATCTCAAGGATATGGTGCGGTGATTTCCTATATTGCTGATTTGGAATGTATGTCGTCATCGTCGCCGTCTTCTTTTTGTTTTCTTGAATACTCTTGCAAGGGATTAATATAATGCTTTTACAAAAACAAGAAAAAAGTTGCACACTGGTCTATCCTCTCTGTAATTATTTTAATATTTTGAAATGGATTTACTGATGATAAAATTTCAATATTTCTATTTTGCATTTATTACTGCAAATTTTCTTTTATACACGAATGTTGTTGTATCCCATAGTTTGTAACCATCTCATTGAAATTGTGTTTAAATAATTGAGTTTGAATAAACTTTACACGATAAATTGAATCATAAGAGTACAAGTAACACGTACACACACACACACACACACACACACAAACACACACACACACACAAATGTAAAAGCATCCCTGCATGGCAATGCACAAATCCATTCCTGAACGCAAGTTTCCTCATGCAACTTTATATTTCCTTGTCCTGTTTCTGACCAAGCCCTACCTCCTTTACCATGGAGTGTATGTAATTGTACAAGTCGTTGTATGGATGTCTATATTTTTATTTTCCTTGGATAAACGTGATGAAATGGGATTTCTAGATATCCTGATATATTTACCTTTGTGTATTCTAGAAAATGTTAAAATGCTTTGCAACGTGGTTGTACCATTTTCCGTTCTACCAACATTGTTATGAGAGTTTCAATTCTTATCCCTTCTTGCTAGCACTTATTATAATCAAAGTTTTTAATTGAGCCCTTCTAATAGGTGTTCAGTGGTATCTCTTTGTCTATCTAAATTGCATGTATGTACCCAAGTCATACTTTTTTTTATTTGGTCATTCTCAGTAAATTGAGAAAATAGATCACCCTGGGGAGGAGCCATTTGGGGTAAGGAAAGGGCACATTTGGGCTGAGAGTTTAGGTCTAGACTCTCAATTGGACCTTTCATGGTGTAGGTGAAGATGATGTTTGGCTACAGAAGAGTAGTTATTGTCTACAGGTTATCTGTTTTGTTTGGCTGTGTCTTTCTTAGTTCTTTGTCTAGAGAGTGGGCTTTTGTTGGCTTCCATTTTTTGTTCTTGTTTTTGTTTATACCCTTTGGCATTTTGGGATTGCCTGATTCTTCAGGTCTGGATCTGGCATGTATGACGCAAAACAAAGCAAAACAAAACAAAAGGGAACTTACCATCCTATTGTTCCTTGGGTCCTGAGGTCCCTAGTAGTTTTGAATTCTCTCCACCTTCAGTCTTACGTTTGTTTTATATATAATATCCGGATTTTTTAGTTGACCTTCGGGTAAAATATGGGGAGAAGACGTTGACTATATCTTCTCTGCCATAGATATCCAGCAATATTTTTTAGCTAAATTACCTTTAGAAGCAGTGGATCTTTTTTTTGGGGGGGGGGAGCTTCATTTGTTTAATTCTCTTAATGTAATTATTTCATTCATCTTATAAATGTGACTTTAGATTTAGACACATCCCAGGTATTGACAATGTGCTGGAATTGTGTTATTGAGGAACAACCTAGTAAGAATATAGACATGTAAATGTGGGTATTATTATGGAGGATAAATTTTGTGCTAATTTATTCCGCAGTAATACTAATTAGGATATTACCTAACTTTTTGCATTAGATTCAGTGATTCAAGGATTAGCATTTGAATTATTTATTTTTCATGGTCCATGTAGAGTTAAATAGAATCACTTTTTATAAATGTAACTTCATAATACTACAATTTCATATATTCACCCTTTCCTTTATGTTCTTCTTATATAATATTCATTTACAATAACATTTATCATTTTGCTTTAAAGAATCAGTTGTCTTTCAAAAATATTTGAAATTTTGCCGTTTTAAATTTATCCAAATGTTTTTCTTCAGGTATTATCTCCCTTTAGCGTAAAGAATTTTCCTTAGCATGACTTTTATTACTGGTCAGCCAGCTACATATTGTTTCAGATTCTGTTATGTATCTGTGCCTGATTTCCCTCTAAATTTGGAAGGATAATTTTGCTGAATATATAATATTGGTTGAAAGTTCTATCTTTTCTTTTGTCATTGGAGGGGTGCTTCCCCATTTACTTTTGTTTTCCATGAATTTTGTTGAGAAGACAGTCACCATTTAAATCATTTTTCCTGGGAATGTATTGTGTGCTTATTTCTTTTATTTATTTTTTTTGTTTGCTCTTATTTTATTAGTTTATATAACATTAAATGAAATAACTATAATGGATACACTTGTCCAAAGTAGATTTGGGAATGAACAAAGGTTGGCCAGTATTCACCTTAAATCACAAAAGCAGGAGGGTATAATTATAAGAGAAACTAGCCTACCGGCCTACTTGAGTAAACAGCTAATTGTGACAATTCTCCCTTCAAAAGCACTTTACTCTTCCCCTCAAAAAAGTGCCAAGCACAGATGGATTTGAATTTTTTGGTGGATATACATTTGTTCAGTTCACTAATGTACTTTATATTTTATATAGATGTCCAATGTATAATTTGTTATTAAATATTTCAAAAACATAACTAGTTATTTTACCACTGAAAATTATTCTATTTATATAAGAAAATAACTTAATCAAAAAGAGCAAAAAAAAAAAATCGTAAGCAATAAGTCTGCATGAAAAGCACCAAATAGAAAAAATGATTTCTTACTTAAATATGTAAGAATGCCTGCATAGATATATACCAATTAAAATAATTGAAGCACATTCACAAGCAAAATATTGAAAAAGTTTGCTGCTACAACTTATAATGTTATCATTAAGTATCCTGGATTTGATATTGTACGATAGCCAAAATATCCTGATAGTGATACTTATATTTACTACAGCAAATATTTTATGTCTAATATACTTATATAATATACAATACATTTTGCTCGGGCAAAATATGTTCTTTATGAAAAATTATTTATTTAAATATCCTAACATGTCACAATCAATTAAGGAACATGTGATACATAGAATATAAATGAACATAACAAGAGTTTATATATGGGTGTGTATATACAATATATGTTATAAATACTTTTATGAATTAAGCACCTGTCTTCTCTCTCCCTTTCTGTCTCTCTCTCTATATATATAAAGAACAAGATAGAGAGAAAAAAGGGAGGCTTAATTTATAGTTTTGATATTCAAGTAATTATGAAATAATAGACTTTAAAAAATAGAGTTTGTTGGGCGGGCCCAGTTAGCTCCTTTGGTTAAAGCATGGTGTTAAAGTCATGAGTTCAAATGTGCATATCGGCCAGCTGCCAAAAAAAAATCAAACAGAATTAGTAATTTGCATCCAAGGATGTAAGGAGAATAAATATAAATGGGCCATTAGTGTATTAAATATGCTGAATAATTAGTGTAACAATTTTAAGTAACAGGATACCCTTTTTGTCTTGATAACAGATTACGGATGGAGTATAAATTGGTCCTGGGTTTTAAAAGTGGTGTTTTTTTTTTTTTTTTTTTTTTTTTTAGTTAAATTGTTAACTTACCTATGGGTTTACATATTAATTTTCCTTTAAGGACTCTCTGAGAAAGTTACACACGTGCACAAAATCTACTACGCACACATGGTACAAAAGGCTACTTACACATATGCTACAAAAAGGCAAAAAAAATCACTGTATTCATCACTTTGTATTTGTTAATTTAACTATGTAAATTTTACCTCAGTTTTGAAAGTAAAAAGAGCAAAAGAGCCAAACTGCTATTTTAAAAATAACTTATCCTATGTCTATTCTATTAATTCAGTGCAGCTTTTACACTCGTTTCGGTATTGAAAGTTTACAGAATATATCTCCAAGGCATGTTGCTAATAACAATAAAGCAAGTTGTAATTTACTTACAAACTTGTGTACAAAAATGTAAATATATGGTTTGTTTAAATGCATGTTTATACTTGTGTACAAACTTCAGTGCTAATCATAACCACTTCTTTTTTAAATTTACTTTTTTTATTTATTTCTATTTGCTATTGTACATACATGTGAAGTACAACGCTGATTTTCAATAATTGTGTAGAATGTGTGGTGGTTAGATCAGTATAGATAGCTTATTCATTGTTACAATATGTGATAATTCTTTGTGTCTGTTGATCAATGAGAAATATTTGCAAAACGTGCATCTGACAAGGGATTAATATCCAGAATATACAAAGAGCAAAGACTACTTTACAGCAAAAAACAAATACCCAATTAAAAAATGGGCAAAGAAACTGAATAGACAGTTCTCAGAGAAAGACATACAAATGACCAACAGGTATATGAAAAATGCTCAACATCACTATTCATCAGGGAAATGCAAATCAAAACCATTCTGAGATATCACCTTATATTCACTTCATAAAAAGGGTATGCATTAGCAATTTTTTGAAAATTTTACTTTCAGCATATGCCATATTGTATGTAGTAAGAGATTTAAACAGTCACATGATGACTTGCTGTTTTCCATATAATGAAAAAGAACCCCAATCTTGCACAATGTTTTCCAGATAAAAGAAATGCTTCTCAATTATATTATGAGACTGGTATAAACTTTACACGAAATCAATACCATAAGAAAGATAAGAAAATAAAATCAGTGGTTATAGTGGAGAACAGGAGAAATATAGCACCATCTTTCCAATGTTGAAGGAAAAAGTAAAATTGTCAATTGAGAATTCCATATGTAGAAAAATTATGCTTTCATGGAGAGTGAAATAAGAAACAACCAAACTTGAGACAATTTACCACTGGGAAAACTGTAAAAGAAGTAATGCTAAAGGAAGTCATTCAGGGTGAGGGTAGAGTTATCTCTCCTGGTGCTAACTAAGAACTGCAGGAAGAAGTGAAAAGCTCTGATTAAGTAAAATATGTGAAAAAAAACACGATTATTTACGATTATTCATTTAATTCATAACTGAGTAGAGCTAACTACTCTGTTCAAGCAAAACATCACAGCAAAATAGAATTCCCATCTTCAACTATGTTATCAAAGGTCCACCCAGACCAGGCTGTATGTAGCTAGTTAACTCAAATCACCATCACATGGCATCCGTAGCGGTGCAGTTGGAAGCTGGTACGTTCACACTTGCTGTTAGTAAAGAATGCACCCTCCACCACACCACAGTGGTAATGGAGAGCAGGTAGAAAGTTTGCACTTCTACTCTCTGGGAGTTAATGACATACTGCTCCCCTTCTTGCTGAAGTGCTGTTAGAGGAAGCTCAGAGAAGAGTAACAGTTTTCACCACAGCCCATGGTAAAGAAGTCACTCTAGATGGTGTCAGGATTATGTGCATCAGGAGCTGTGACCTGCCACTCTTAGTGGAAGCCTAGTGGGGGGACAGAACTTCCAACCCTCCCCAGGAGTAACGAGGAACATCCCCCACTCAGGAGTCAATGGAGGCCAAGGGTTGAATCTGGACTTCTACAATCACCTGGCAACAGAGGCTGTGCCTTCACTTTCCCCCTGTTGATGTGGTACAAAGGAAATAATCATTGATGTTGAAGGCAAAAAAAGAGTAATTACCCAGTCAGGAAACAGAAAGGAAATATTAAAAAGGGGCTGGTTAGGAGATCAAAGTCTCAGAGACCTGTGGGTCAATAACAAAGGTTCTAACATTACTGTCATTAGAATCCCATAAGGAGTGGACAGAGTATAGTACTGAGAATAATTTTAAAAATAATGCCTGAAAACTTCCCAATTAGTCAAACAAAGTTTATACGTATACGGCCTTAACAAAATTCTCTCAGGATAAACCTGAAGAATTTCAGACCAAGATACATCATGATCAAAATTCTGAAAACTAAAGACAAAAAAACTTTATTGAAAGCAGCAAGAGAGAGATGGCATCTTACCTATAGAGAAAAAAAAAAATACAAGAACATTCAAATTATGTTGAATTTATCATCAAAACCCAGGAATGCTAGTAGAAAGTGCCACATTTTTCAAGTGCTGAAAGAAAAGAACTGTTAAATTCTAAACCCAGTTAAAATATCCTCAGGAATCAAGTGAAAACCAAGACATTCTTCGATGAAGGAACTCTAAGAGAATTTACTGCCAGTACAACTACCCTAAAATAATAACTAAAGGAAATTCTCTAAACAGAAACAAATAATGAAGTCAGAAAACTTGGAAGATCAGAAAAGGTGAGCAAAAGACAGGTGAATACAGTAAACCAAGTTTCTCTTCTTGAGTTTTCTAAATTAGGGTTTTCATTATAAGTAAAAATTATAACATTTTCGGATGTGGACTTCGAAGAATGAAGAGGAAGTATTTATGATAATTATATTAAAAATAGGGGGCGGGTAGAGAGATGTAATAGGAGATAAGGTTTTTAACACATCACTAAAAGAGGTAAAATGATTACACCTGATTGTGATAAGTATACATATACATATATTTATAAATATATAATGTTCAGAGTAATCAGTAAAAAGAGTAATGCAGAAAGACACACTCAAATACGCTATAGATAAACAAAAATAAAAAGATGAATTGCTAAAAATGTTTAAAGTACCCACAGGAAGGCAGACAAAACACAACGAAAAAATAAAAACAGGGAAAACAAACAGAAAAAAATGTTATACCACACATAAATCCTAACACACATAATAACATTAAATAAAAATGAACTATACAATTGTATAACAACTAAAAGACAAATATTGGCTGAGTGAATTAACAAAAAAAATAACTCAACTATTTTCTGTCTACAACAAACTTGCTTTAAATATAATGACATAAGCAGACTGAAAGTAAAGGATAAGAAAAGGTATACCAAAAATAATCAAAATAAAGCAGGAATGGCAATAAGAGTATTAGATAGAGCAGAATTCAGAGCAAAGAAAATTACCAGAGACAAAGATAGCCATTATATTATGTAATAACAAATGGCCAGTTCAACAAAAAGATCTAGAAATCTTGAATATGTATGCACCCAAAACAGAGCTACAAAGTATGAGAAGCAAAACTGATACAATTGAAAGAATAAATAGTTGAATTCACAATTAAAGCTGGAGACTTCAACCACTGTCTCTCAACAGTTGACAGAAAAATTACATAGATTCAGAAAAATTTCTGAAGAAATCACCACCATCAATCAACAGGATGTGTTCCACAATTACAGAACACTGCACCCAACAACAGCAGAATACAAATTTGTTGCCATTGTCCATTGAACATACACCAAGACAGATCATATTGTCAAGCATAAAATAAACCTCAAAAAAATTAAAAGGACTGAAATCACAAGAATGTGTTCTGTGACCATAATAAAATCAAATGGGAAATCAATAACAAACATAACAGGAAAACCTCCAAAAATTTGCAAACAAAAAATGCACTTGCAAATAATCCATGGGTCAAATAAAAGTTCTTTTAAAAAAAGTCATTGAAATAAAATAGAAAATATATCAAATCAACGTATAAAGTAGTAAACAGAAATAGAAAAATAGCAAGCTAAAGAGGCGGAAACACTTCTCAATTCACTTTAAAAAGCTACGATTATCATTACATCAAAATCAGACAAAAATGCATCACAGCAAAAAACCGATCTACAGACACAAAATCACAAAATCCTTAACATAATACCAGCAAATAGAACTCAGCAATATATAAAAAAGTTTATGCACCACAAACAAGCACATTTAATTCCAGGGATACACACAAAAAGGTAACCGTGGAATGTGATGGGTATGTAAATTAGTTTGACTACAGCAGTCAGTTTGCTATGTCCGTGTACATCAAAAAATCACGTTGTACACCTTAAATATATACAATAACTAAAAAACACAATTAATGTAATCTACCATATTAACGTGCAAAGAAATGAAAATAACATGAATACAGTAATTGATGAAGCAAAAGCAATTAAACAAATTTAATACCCTTTTGTCATAAAACTCTCAAAAAAACACGAATACAAGGGAGTTTCCTAAACTTGATGGAGCAGCTGCAAAATGCCTACAACATTCAGTATATATAATGATGGAAAACTGAATGCTTTACTGGTAGATTCAGGAATAAGGCAAATATGCCCATTTTCACCACTCTTTATTCAAAAGAGTGCTGGATGGTGAGTGAGGGCAACAAAGCAAGAGAAGGAAGTAAAAGGCAAAAAACCTGAAAGGAAGAAAAAAAAACAAACTACCTATACTTGCAGGTCTCATGATGTGAACAGAGACAATCTCAACGAAACTACGAAAAAAACCCAAAAAACCCTTAGAAATAAGAAGTAACACTGGCAAGGTTATGAGACGCAAGAGGAACATATAAATCCCGTTGTATTTCTATATACTCATGATAGACATATGGACACGGAAATAAAACATGTAATACAATTTACAATTGCTTCAAAAGTAAAATACTAAGAGTTAAATGTAACAAAGCATCTACTGGCATTCTATGCTAAAAGTTACATATTGACACTGATGAGAGAAATCAAAGATTATGGAAAGACAAATCAAACAAATGGACAGACATACTCTGCACATGGATTGAGGGCTAACCATGGTAAAGATTTAAATTGTCACCTAAGTGATGTAAAGGTTTAATACAATTTCTAAGTAAATTCTAACAATACTATTTGGAAATATTCAGAATACTGTACTAAGATTGATATAAATGAGAAAAAGAGCTAGAATACTTAACATTTTGAAATAACAAGTTATGTGGGACAACTCACTCCACTTAATTTCAAGATGTATTATACAGCTATAGTAATCAAGACAGTGTGGTATTCATAGTAAGATAGACACATAGATGAAGGAAACAGAAACAGAACGCAGAAAGAACCCTACACAGCATGGCCAATGAATTCTTGATAAAGCTGCAAAAGCAATTCTATTAAGAAAGGGTATTTTCAAAAATTATGCAATAGCAATTGGATATTCATAGGCCCATAATTGAACCTCAATCTAAACTTCATGCCTCATACAAAAAAAATCTCATCAAAATGTATCATAAATTTTAAAAAAATAGACTTTTAGAAAAGAAATAAGATTAAAAACATTCCAGACATTGGGGGCATGACAAAGAGTAATCAGATTTGACATCAAATATACAATCCATACAAGGGAAATGTGAGAAATTAGGCTTGGTCAAAATTAAACACTTTTACTATGCTAATAGCTTTATCTTCTGTTAAGCAAACAGAAAGTCAAACTACATACTGGGAAAAATATTTATAAGCCAAATAAGTGACAGAAGACGAGTATCTGTAATATAGAAAGTATTCTCATAAAACACATCTTGAAAAATCCAACTGTAAAATGGTCAAAAGAAATAAAGAGAGATTTCACCAAAGAGGATATACAAATAGAAAATAATCACATGGAAACATGTTTAACATTATAGTTATTTGGTAAATGCAAATTAAAATCACAATGCAATATCACTACACAGCTATCTGAATGGCTAAAATAAAAAATAGTGACAGCATGAAATGCAGACAAACTCAGACACTATTTCTTGGAATGTAAGATGGTGCAGCCACTGTTCAAAATTTCGGCAGTCTGAAAAAAAAATAATCCCTGACTATGCAAGTACCATATGACAGAGCATTGCACTCTTTGGCATTTAGCAAACAGAACTAAAGACGCATGTTTCCAAGGAAACATGTACAGAAATGTTTGACCCAGATTTATTTGTAATAGCCCCAAACTGAAAACACCCAGATGTCCCTCAAATAGTTAAACAAGATATGGTATATCCATACCATGGAATTCTACTCAGCAACAAAAACTTTAAAAACCTATTTATACACAAAACAATCTTTATGAATCTCCAGATAAGTATACTGAGAAAAAAAATTGTCCCAAAGGTCACATACAGAATGATTCCATGAATATAATGTTAATAAAATTTTTAAAAATTACACTAATGAAGAACAGATCATTAGTTGCAGGATGTCAAGTTTGGGGAGACGAACGACAGGGGCCTGCCTGTAACAGGGAAACGAGAGGGATTCTTGTGGCGATTGAAATGTTCTCTCTCTTGACTGTATAATTATTAATATCCTGCTTGAGATAGTGCACCATGGATTTCAAGATGTTAAACCTGGGAGAAAATAAGTAAAGGGTACATGGACCTCTTCATATTAATTCTTGTAACTGCAAATGAATGTACACTTCCTCAAAACAGGAAGTTTAGTTAATTTTGTTTATAGTCTTGATATAGTATTGTGATTAATTGGCTATGGGAGGAAAACACCTATTAATTAAAACTTATTTTAAATAATAGTTTTAGGGAAAAAAAAATACTTCTTCCTGTAATAATCTATGAGTCCAAACATCCTGCTGAGAAAAACTGGGAAAGCTCCAAATATATGAAAGATATCTCTTTGATGTATTATAAGTGTAAAGGAGCAAGAATTAAAGGTTCAGAATCTCAGGAGGAAGAAAAGCCCAAGTGGTGAGATCTAACTTTGGTATCATCTTTGCCACAAAGTATTTGTTAATTCAAAGATCTGAATGAGCACTCAAGATGCTAAGCACAAAATTGAGGCTGAGAAACTAAGCAACTGACCATCTTCCAGTACTACCTCCATCACAGGCAGCACAAATCCAGCTCAGAGCCCACCAAAGCAGAAGGATAATTATTATTTTTTTTTAATTTTAGGTTCTTTTGACATACTAGAGGGGCTATGTACTAAATGTCTATGTGAACAAGAAATACAATATAACTTGAAATCCAGCTTCAAAAGTTCTCAAGGTCAGAAAGGGCATTCCACCAGGATACTGCCTCTCAATAGCAAAAGAAATGGTCCCTGGAGGAAGATAAAATCACCCAGAGCCTGCAATTATCTCTATACTACATCAAACAGAAAAGCCAGCATGCAATAAAATAGAACTATACATGCAAAACAATGAATGGAAAGGATTAGCATCAGGCCTTTAATCTGTTTTCTCCATTTACTGGGAATGCTTGGAACACAAAGAACTATGACTTGGTTACACCTTGCAACATAAAGCAACAATGTGATACCAGTGCATACCTATTAGAAGGGCTACAGTTAAAAGTTCTGACCATGACAATCAATGGCAAAGATGTTGAGCACCTGTGACACTCATATTGCTGGTAAGCTGTAAAATGGTATAACGTTGCAAAGTTCTTTGTCATACTGTAAAATAACTTAAAGAAACAGTAATCATGCGATCCACTCATCCATTTCTGGAAGTTTACTTTTTTTTAAGAAAATGATAGTATATGTCCATAGAAAGTCTTACACAAGAAGGTGCATAGCATGGGAAAAGGTGGAGTGTTTGGGCAGAACCAGCAGAGAGGGGATACATATATGCACAAGAAAACTTGGAAAAGTATGTGAGATGGATCGTTACATTATCTTCATTATGTTGACTGTTTCATAAATATATAATACCTCAAAACATATATTGTTAATTTAGAAGTTGTACAGTTTTTTAAGTCATTTATATTTCAATAAAGCGATTATGATATATGAGTTGCACCAAAATATGTCTACACAAAAATAAATAGCACTAATTGCACAAGTGGAAAAACTGAAAATTTAAGATATGACAGCTCACCTCAAGAAATTGAAAAATGTGTAATTTACTACTAAATATCATTGAAGACATGAAGCAATAAAATTAAGATCGGTGAATGAAATTTTAATGATTGCAAAGAGAAGATTGACGAATCCCAAAGTTTTTATTGAACTGAATACAAAATTGACAGATCCCTTGCACAAATTATGTAGAAAAATAAAAGAAACCCATTACCAGTATGAGAAACGTAGAATGAATCATCACTACCAATCCTGTAGACAAACACATAATACTACAAATTTATATTTATATAAATTTTATGCTAAGAAATTTTAAAGTATACGAAATGATAAATAATTATAAAAGGATGGGAAATCTCAATAGCCCTTCAATTATTAAATAAATTGTGTCTATAATGAATATCCATTTTATGAATGAATTCCAAGTCCTAGTGCCTGAATTCCTGAACTTTTCCATATAATGAGAAAGAAATAACACCAATCTTGTACAAACTCTTTCACAGAATAAAAAAACAATCCCCCAAATGTTCTAGGAGACCCTTATAAACTTTACAACAAATCGAAGAGGATATTATAAGAAAGTAAAATCATAGGTTTATATCTTGCATGACCAAACACAGAAAACAACAACTTATGTTGGATAAACAAAATCAAAGATATATCAATTATAAAACGCAATGCAGAAATTGAAGTTAAGGGCCGAGCCTGTGGCGCACTCGGGAGAGTGCGGCGCTGGGAGCGCAGCGACGCTCCCGCCACGGGTTCGGATCCTATATAGGAATGGCCAGTGCACTCACTGGCTGAGTGCCGGTCACAAAAAAGACAAAAAAAAAAAAAAAAAAAAGAAAGAAAAGAAAAGAAATTGAAGTTAATCCCAGAATGAATTCTTCTTGGATTAACATTTTGAAATCAAACCACTTTAAAAAAAAAAAATTAATATACTATTACAATGGGTATAAATTATTCGACATAATTTGCCACACTTAAGATTAAAAACGAAAACTCAGAACATTGCAACAAATATCATACTTAGTGAAAAATATTGAAAACTTCCTCCTGAAATCAGAAAAGATACAACAATATCTCCTGTCCCCTGTTCTATACAACATTTTATGGAGGTCCTAGTCAGGGCCATAATGCAAGAAAAAATGTAAAAGACCAGAAATTAAAAAGGAAGATATGCAAACATCATTATTCCTAGGTTACATGTTTGTTTCCAGACTATCTAAAAGCAATCTGTAGAAAAATGCATTAGAATTAATAAGTGTTAGCAAGACTGATGGACACTAAAGTAGTAATCTGGTTACTGTGGCTGTAAAATTCATTCCCCCAAACTTATCTGTTTAGTATACTCATTATTTACTGTTTGTGTTTCCTAACAAACTGTACCTCAATAAAAGTACTTGCAGTATATGGCTCATACCTTGTGCATGTTAAAAACTGAAGAATGATATATTTAACTTGAAATAATTATGTATAATGATAACAGAGAAAAAGCACTCTTCAGGAAGATCATTTCCTGTTCTCCACTAAGTCAAAAAAGAAGAAAGAAAAGCATAAGCCAACTTTTTTCTATTTCTTTCATTTTTCATTTTTTACTTACACATACATCGTATGCTCATTGAACACTCTCCAAAACGCAGATCTACATTCCTTTCACAAGTAACCATGAGCAGCAGTGAATTGTGTGTATTAATAGATCTACACACACATATGTATTCACATTAATAGTATATTTACAGATTGGAAAGGAAATTACAATTTGCTTACTTTTATAATAATATATCCTGGAAGTTTTTTCCATAAGTCTAGCTCTAGATTGGTTGAAAAAGCTACATAGTATTCATGGTACAGACAAAGCATAATTTATTCAGAAACAGCACTTTTACCGTATTCGGACGCATAATTTAATGTACATTTGTGAATAATTGTGTCAGATGTGGTATTAGAAGGTGAATTACTTTATAGAAGTTTAAGTAAAAAAAAAAAGCCAAATGGCTTTCAAAAAGCCAGTTCTATTTTATACCACTTTGATAACCTCGTATCAAGATATTATATAGAGTCTTGCTATGAATAACTTGAAATAAGTATTAAGCATATTTAACAGAGTAATTGCCAATTTATAATTACCTTGTGTGTACCTCAGTACTTAGATGCAATGTTAAGTACATTTGTTAACCTATCATTATAATTATTTTAAATACCAAAATTATTATATATTAAGCCTATCAAATTGTTACACATATCCTCTCATCACTGGCCTGTGTTCTATCTGTACATAGGAAGTATATGTCCATACTGATAGATTCGGCTTGCTAGTCATAGATACTGATATTTGCTACATTTCTATGAATTGTTTCTGATATGGTTTTGCCAAAGTTTAATGTTACCGAATGCTGTAGAATAGCCTTAGACACAAAATATTTGGAAATACAAGTGTCACTTCCTTATTCTCTCTCAAGGGGTTTTCGCATTTCTCATTCAATTTCTCATCCAAGTCACAAGTAATACCAGATCAGCAATAATAAGAACAAACCATTTGGATATTTTATGTGGAAATGTGCTTAATTTATTTCAAGTTGTGCACATGCAGATATCTTTACGTATTGAAGATAAAATTAAATGTTTGCTTTTTGGCTTTTGTTATTTTTCATACCAGCTATATGTTCTGCATTTGCTTTGCTTTATTGTTACTGTCCAATAAATTATCCTTCTATTTACACATGTGGAATAATCTGCATTGACATAAAATATATAGAAGTTTTTGAAGTCTTACTTAGTAAACTATATATTTGGCACCTATGTGAAATATAAGTAATATTAATGAAGTAAGCTACTGTATACCCACGAAATACTTCAGAGAAATAGATATAGGTTACAAACCCATGAACAATGATTTAAATGACGACTGCCTTCTTAGCAGGATCCACGGAGAACAAGAAAAATGGTATGGAATGTTCCAGTGCTGAAGGACAAGGTAAAATTTCAAACAAAACAGTATTCTCACAAAACAAACACCAGACAAATGACAGCAACAAGCCAGGTGAGGGATAAATCTCCATATTTCCTACCTTATATTATGCAACATGTCCACTTCTTAAGACATTGAAAGAAACGGGAAAGTGTGACACATATAAAGGACAAAAGGCAAACAACAGACACTGCCTTTGTGGGGACCCAGATGTTGGACCAGCAGACAGATGTTACAACAGCTATTATGAATATGTTCAGAGAACAATAGGAAACCATGTGCTAAAATTTAAAAAGATACAGTAAGAACAATGACTCATCAAGTACAGATTAATAATGTAGAAATTCTCTTTTTAAAAAAGCACTAAATTGAAATTCTGAAGCAGAAAACTATGATAAACAAAATGAAAAATCCACTAGATGACTACAAAAGTAAATTTGAGGTGAGAGAAGAAAAATCACCATACTTAAAGATAAATCAATAGGAATCATGCAATTGGAAAAACAGAAGGGAAAAGGAATGAAGAAACATGAACAGAGCCTCAGATAAATTCGGGACACAATCAAAAACACCATTATACACATAACTAAGTACCAGAAAGAGGCAAGAGAAAACAGGCTAGAAAATATAATCGAAGAAATAATAGCTAAAAACCTCCCAGATTTTAGGAAAAACACTAATCTATACACCTAAACACCCAATGAACTTCCAAGAAGTTAAATGCAAAGAGATTCACGTCAAGAGATATCACAGCCAAAATGCTGAAAGCCAAAATGAAGAGAAAATATTGAAAGCAGGAAGAGAGAAGTAAATCAGCACATAGAAGTGGTCATGGGTAAGGCCAACAGATTATTTTTCATCAAAAATGCTGTCAGGATTCACTGGCATGACATATTCAAAGTGCGGAAAGAAAAAAGAAACTGTCAACCAAGATGCCTGTATCCAGCAAGGCCATCTTTCAAAATGAAGGCAAAATTAAACTTTCCCAGATAAATAAAAACAAAGAATTTATTGTTAATATCCTGCAATGTAAGAAATGTTAAATGAAGTTCTTCAGCAGGAGAGGAGTGACAATAGACGGCAGGTAGAATCTGTATGGAAAAAGAATTAAGATCTCCAGTAATAATAATTGTGTAGGTAATGATTAAACAAAGCATAGTGACTTACTGAGGTTCCTTTCCAATCATAACTCACTTAAAGGACAACGGCAAAAAACAATATCGATAAAATTGTATTTTGGTCATATAGCATATATCAATGTAATATATTTGACAATAAGCACATGATAAACGGGCTTGTGAATGAAACTATATAGGAGTAAGAAATTAAGAAAAGATGGTAACACAAATTCACAGAAAACAAATGAAAAAATTCAGAAGTAGTACATAAGTTGAATACAAAACCAAATGAACTCTACAAATATAATTCACTCTCCTTTCTTCTCCCTTCTTCAATGGACATTAGATTGTATACAGCAATAAACATAAACGTATTTTGTAGTGTGTAACATACAAAAACATATGCATAAAATAATAGCACAAAAATGAGGGAGTTTAATGGTAGTAAATATTCTGTATCCTACTGGATGGATGTACAGATTAATTTCGTGTAAATCTGAGAAGTGGTGGACTAATGAGTACAAAACTATGCTCTCTGTCCTAAGTGAATCATTGGGCAATACATGCATGTATTGAATCAACACACTGCACCCCACAAATATGTAAAACTAAATGCTCAAATTTAAAAAATAGTGTAAATCCAAACTAGATTCTGATAAAATTTATACTGTAAATCACAGAGAAACCATTAAGAAAATAACCCAAAAGTATGATCATAATTATTAAAGAAATTAAAATGGTACACACAAAAGTCTACTTAATAAAAGGAAGTAACTGTGGAGTACAAGGAAAAAATAGTCATAAGTCATATAGAAAATAAAACCAAAATAAAGTCAGACATAAATCCAACCATATCAAACGCAATATTAAAAGTGAAAGGATTAAGCAATCCCAGCAAAGGAAAAGATTGTTAGACTACATAAGAGAAGATATAACGTTATGCTGTCTACATGGGACACATTATATTCAAAGTTGCAAATATGCTGAAAGTAAAAGAATGGAAGAAGCACCATATAACGAACAACTGTGAGAAACCTGGAGTGGCAGAACGGAACATGTAGGCACAAAATCAGGCAAAAAATCGACAATTATATGCAAGATGTGAACAACATCATAAAATAAGAAGGCCCAAAAGACACCTGTATAATACTCCATCCAACAATTGCAGAATACACATCCTTTGCATGTGTACATGGAACATTTACAGTGTAGACCTCATACTAGGCCACAGAACAAACCTCAACAGAGTAAAAATACCGAAATGGAACAAAGTATGTTCTCTAGCACAACACAGTGAAACTACAAATCAACAACAGACAGAAATTTGGACAATTTGTAACATGTAAAAATTAAACCATATTGTACCACATAAAAAATATGTCAAAAAGAATTCAAATGAAAAATTAGAACATTAAAAAGACAACGAATTTTGCTAAGCAAAAATGTGAAGTAATATTTCATATATAAAATATAATTTATAAAATTCATTGAAATGTTAGATTCAGATCTACACATTTAACTGAATATTCAATTTTCTCATTTAAAAAATTAATGGAAAATTTCCACAAGATATTTAAATATAATATAGGACAAAAAGACCACAAAGAAAAGGGGGGATATATGGAATTTCCCTGTTAGGAGGTTGCATTTACATAAAGTGCTACTTTCTTAACTCTAAGTAGATCAAGATAAGTAAAGGATTCATTTGCCAAACTCTATTGCAACCAGTAAACATAACTCACAACACAAAGAGTTATAACTAACATTTTGGTTACTAATGTAGCTTAAAAATTACCACAAAACTTATATCCTATAGTATATTCCAAATTTCCTTGTCTGCTTTACACTATGCTATACCTCAATAATGTACCCCCACCACATGATCCATACGTGGCACATGTTGGCAACTGGAGAAACATTTAGGCAATTAATGAAAATATTTAATTGCAGTACATTAAGTAGAAAAAGACAGAAGAGATCCACTCTGCAGAAGACTACCTGCCTTTAAAGAAAATTTATCTTATTGCTATAAATATTAGGTTAATTTGGTACGAGAGGAAAAACAACTAAATGTCTACCAGGCTAACCTTTCGCTGAGAAAAACTAGGAAATCTTGAAGACATTACAGATATTATTTGAAGGCACGACAAACCCAAGGAAGCAAACATTTGAAGAAACAAGATCTCAGAACAGAAGCCCGAGGGATGACATCCAAGTTTGGTAACATTTTTTTCCTTAAAATATATGCTAACTCAAAGGAGGTGATTAAGAAGTCGACATGCTGTGCAAAAAGTTGTAGTTTAGAAACTAAATAGCCGAGCAGAGATTCCAGCAGTCTCAAAAGTTCAGCTCAGGGGACACAGGTTAAGCTAACGGTGAACTAAAGAGAAAGGTTCTGGAAGACAACCCGAGGGGTCATTTGGCATCCCTGAGTGACTATGCCATAAATGTAATACCAACGAGAAATAGAAAACACCTAACAAAACCTGAGATACAGATTCAAAAGAACTAATTCCCTGAGATGAACTATGAGATGAACTTTCTGCATGCTAACTGCCTCTCAGAAGCAAAAGCAAATGCTCAGTTAAAGAAGAAAAATCAATTCAGAGTTCTGATTATTTCTACTGTATTTCACACAGAAAATAAGGCCTACGATTAAAAAAATACATACATGCAAAAGTGTAAATGTGGGGAAAGGATTAGCATAAGATTGTCATCCATTTTCTCCATTTATTGGGGATAACTGTGACAGAAAAAATAATGACTCGTGTACACCCCTACAATTTAGAGTGACAGCGAGATATCACGGCACACCTATTAGAGGAGCTACAATTAAAAACACTGACCATAAACATCTGTGAAATAACACCTCTCATATGACTCAGCCATTCCACTTCTTGGAGTTTATCCAAGAAAAAATGCAATTACACACCCATCAAAAGACTCATACAGGAATGTGCATAGCGTGGCAAAGTAGGGAGAGCTTGGGCGGAATTACGAGGAGAAAATCCAAAAGTACACTAGGAAGTCTGGGGAGCGGGATAAATATGCTCATCATCTTAACTGTGGTCATGGTTTCTCTCTCTCACACACACACACACCAAAATACACAGTGTTTATTTTCAATGGTGAGGTTTATTTAAAATCAATTATGCCTCAATTAAGCTGTTAAATATTGCGTGGTATATACCAAAATACATGTCTAATGGAAAATTTAGATCATTAATGTAAAAGGTGAAATCCTGAAAGTTAAAGATTTAAAAATAATTTTCATAAAATTAAAAAATAAATCAGGAATTTCAACCAAAATTTTAAGCATGAAAAATTAAAGTTAACATCAGTTAATGAAACTAAAAACAGACAAAAAAAGGCAAATGCAAGAGTTGTCTTTTTTTGTGAAAGGATAAAAAGGTGATAAATCCCTGGCAACACTGATCAAGGGAATACAAAAGAAGACGCACATGATCAACAGCAGGAAGGTGGACGGGGTCATCATGAGGATACTGAACACACGTGCATCACGTTATGAGCAAATTTGTGCCGATAAATTGAAAATCCATGAAATGAATTCAAAAAATAGCAAAATATTTAAACTAGGAAATCTCAAGCATTCTTTATTCAATAAACTGCATCTTTACAGAGAAACATTCCTATAAATGAATTCCATCTCTTGGAGCCTGAATTCCTGAGTTTTCCCATATAATTGAGAATTAAATAACAGCCAATACTGCACAAACTCTTAGTAGGAGTGAAACAGCAATAACTGCCCAAAATGTTTCATAGGTCCTGGATAAAACTGATACCAAACTGATAAAGACATCACATGAAAAAATCAAATTCTGGATACCTCATAACAAACATAAATTTAACTGGAACTAAAACTTTACGTTTAACAAACAGAACTCGAAGATACTACAACTTCCATGCACCACGAACAAGTTGGATTTAATACAGGAAGGCTGTTCTTGTTGGTTTCACACTTACAAATCAAACATCTTTGACAAACAAAATCAGGTCACTATGACAGCAGATACAGAAAAGCCGTTCGAAATAATTTACCAACTACACATGAGGGGTTTTCTTCCTAAAAAAGGACCCACCCAAATCTAGAAAATTACAGCAAATATAATGAGTGGTGAATTACTGAAAAACTTCTCCTTCATATCCGAATAGAGACAAGGATGCCTACTACCTCCAGTTCTATTTAGTCAGGGAAATAATGCAAGAAAAAAAAGCATGATTATTGGAAAAATTGAAACGAACCCAGCCATTATCAACCACACAATTATGCCTCCAGAGAATGTAAAAGCAACCTCTAGATAATGTTATAGAATTACTAAGTGAATTTATAAGGATTGATGAATACCACACAGTTAAATATAAACACACTTTTAAGACAGTAGCAATTTTTAATACACTTTTCATACTCATCATAAAAAAAGAATAACCACAATGCACAAGGTTATATTTTTAAGACTTTTTCGATATGCTTATCAGATAAAATTTGAGTCACCATAACTCTAAAGATTTCTATCATCTTTTCTGATATCATGAAAATAGAGGCCCTAACATATACAAGAAACTTTTACAGAACACTTGACATTTAATCCAAGGGGAACAATGAAAAGATCATTCTTTGTGCAAATTTTCCTACAGTCTTTTGTTTAATGATCTCACTGACTAGTTAGACTCGGCTTCTTTAAAGTGAATCATAACTTTTTTTTCTTATTTCTTGAACTTGTTTTTTTTTCTTTTTTCTTTCCTTTCTATTTTCTAGTTCTATATTTCAGCATGAATTCTTAACTGTTTCTGTACTACATTAAAAGGAAAAGAAAAAAGGCAAAGGGTAGTTCCTTATAAAAAAAATCACTAGTTACATGCAATCGTGACGATGTCCTTAATTTTATTTTACTACTTAAATTTGGCCAATGTTCAGTAAAATTTTCAAAAGGGCAGATGTATCTTTCCTCTCAGAAGTAACGATGATGATCAGTGAAGAGTCTCCCAGAACAGATATTCACGTATGTTTGTATTTACATAAAGATTATATTTATACACGTGTGCACGCATGCAAAATTACAATTTGCTTTCTTTTTTTTACTGGCAATAATATACTGACGACATCCTCTGAAAATATATAAATCTACCTGATTCGTCATATACCCACAAAATATTCATGGAATGAAAACGATGTATTAAAAAATAACTTTTGTTAATTTTGTAACCATACACTTTTCTGCCCATTTGTAACTAGGTGTGTTCAATAGTCCTAAAAGGCAATATTATTTTTTACGTAGGTGAAAAAATACTTTGCTAAGTCTAAACTAATTTCCAAAACCCCAGTACCATTTTATACTCCCTCGAAAATCTGTTATTGAGGTAAAGAAACATCTTGTAATTTATTTAATTTGTACTAATTATTAAGCATATTTTAAGAGTTAATTAAAATTTATGCTTATTTTCTGTAAATTGAAGTATGTTAGTACTACATTTTTAGTTAATAATTTTAAAATATTTTAAATCCCAAACATTTTATATATTAAACTTGCACATATACTTTTCTCACTCTCTCTTATGTTCTATATTTTTGCCTGTTACTGAATCAACTCCTATTTGTGCTATATTTAATCAATTTCAGACACGGAATATGATTTGACAAAACAAATATTTTGCTCAAGTTAATACAAGTGCCACTTCATTACACTTTATAAAAAGTTTTCATTCCTTCCCACACATTTCCTCATGCATGTCAATCTTACAAAACATGAGCAATCATAAAAACAACTTTTAGGTTTTTCTTGGGAACGTTCTTCAATTATTTTATTTTGTATATGATTTGTAGATATTTATATATTTAAATAAAAATTAGACGTTTCTCCTTGGGAGCTTTTCCTTTGCTTTTGCTGTGTTTTGTAGTGATTGTCAGTCAAAACATGTTTTATTTTCATTTACATAAATGGAATACTTAGATTGACACCATAGGTATTGGAATATTTGATTTTTTTAAATTAAACTATACGTTAGGCATCTATATGAGATATACAGAGTATCAGTGAAGTGAACAAATGTATACCAAGTGAAAACGTCTGAGAAATAAAGATACATTACCTATCCCAGAGGGACGATTGGAAAGACGGCGTCCTTCTAGACAGAATCCATGCAGAACGGGAGAAAACGGAGCAGAATCTTCCCAGTGCTGAAAGAAAAAATAAAACCGTCAGCACAGAATTCTCCATGAGGCAACATTATCCTTTCAAACTGAGAGTTAAATAGGACATGGCCACATAAACAAACCTGAGACAATTTGTGGCGGGACAACCTGTACTTTGCGTTGTTACCTGAAGTCCTTCTGGCTGCTGGAAGTGACACGTGATGGGAACTGAGAATCTCAGGAATCCGTGAAGAGCACCCGGCGCGAGGGCCACGACGGCGCCCTCCGCTGGTGGCAGTTGGTAATGGCGGGTGATAGAATTTCAGCCCAGGAATTTGTGTAATGTCACAACTGCCCGCATTGTATGGGTGACCAGAGGCACTAAGCTTTCTCCAGAGTCCAGACAAGGGGCCATAAACCCTACTCTTGAAAGAAGGATGTGTCATAGAATGGGTGGGTGTGTTTTTAAAATGTGTCAAATAAAAATCCAATGAAGGAATTTAAATTGAAGAATAAAAAAATTTCAATTATCCCAAAAGTAGACATGGAAGGTGGAATAGACAAATAAAAAGTGATGAAAATAAATAAATAAATAAAAGACTTTAAATCAAACAATATTAATATAAACATGAATTTTTAAAAAGTCTAAATATTCCAATTAAAATGCAGAGTTTTTCAGATTGGGATGAAGTAAGTCCCGATTATATGCTAAATGAGAGGCAATTACATGGAAAGGCACAGTAAGGTTGAAAGTAACAGTACAGACAATAATATACCACGTAAAATTAAGCATAAGACAACCGGAACTGGTAGAGTAATGCCAAACAAAGACTTTCCGAAAAGGAAGGTAACTAGAAGTAGAGAACACTGTCTTATGATTAAAGAATCCATTAATCAAAAATGGAAGAAACACATTATTTACAAAAGAAATATCACTACAGAATCTGGAAACAAACAAAATATAAGCATTTACATGCCAATAAATTTGAAATTCTATGAAATGTAGAAGTCCAAGTAAACCCACCTTAATGAAATACAAAACTGAGAAGGTCTGCATAGTCTTAAGTTTGTAAAATAAATTACACCTATGATGGAAAACCTTCCTCTAAGTGAGTCCCGAGCTCTGGTCGTGGAATTGGTGAATTTTCCCCTACAGTTGAGAAATACATGACACTCATCTTACACAAGACCCTGCAGAGAATAGAAACAGCAGGCATCGCCTCCAAATCTTTTAACTTTACACGGAAATGACTACATAAAAGGAAAATGATAGGGTTATATCTTTCATGACCAAATGGAAATAAAAAGTTAGTTTAACAAACTAAATCCAAAGTTAAATCAAGTCTGATACACCATGATTCTTTTTGGATTACCACTTTGAAATCAAATGACTTCAATAAAACAAAGGAATATATAATAATGTTATGATTATTACAATAGATGCAAAACAATGACACAACTTATCTCCCACTTAAGATTAGTAAAAAAAACCCCATAAAGCTGCAGCAAGTATTGTAATCAGTGATGAAATAGGCACATCTTCTCTGTGATCAGGAATGAGAAAAGGATTCCTACAAACACCAGTTCCATTCAATATGTATTTAAGACAATAATAGAAGAAAAAGAAACAGAAATACGTAAGGATTGGAAAAGAAGAAATGAAACTGCCCTTATTCACTTATTGAATGTGTATATTTCTAGACTAACGTCAATCTATATGTCACATATTAGAATTAATGAGTGAATATATAGCAACATTACTGGTTACCTGGTTAAAAAACAGATTTTAACTGCAATTCCCAATACCAGAAACAAATAATTAAATTAATTTTCTTAAAAATACCATTTACAACTGCATTAAAGTTTGTCAAACTCCTCGGTAAAATTTTAATGAAAGCTGGGCAAGATCATCACACAGCAAACTACAGGAAATTATTGAGAGGATTTCATGGAGATATGAATAACTGGAATGGTGAACAATATTTACTAATGGAAGATTTGGGTTTTTTAGGGCAATCACTTCTTCCCACTTTTTTTTGTTCATTTTTTATTTTTATTTCTTTATTTTTTTAAATTTCATTTCATTTTATCAATACACAATGTGATTGTTTTTTGTGTCCCTTTACCGAATACTCCCTTCTCCCTCCCACTTCTGCTCCCTCCCATCAATCTCATATCTATTATCTTATCTTAACAATTTCAAGGAATTGGGTTTTTCTGTCTTCTTCCCTACACCCCCATTAGATTGTGTATTTATTTATGTATTTTTCGCTCCCACAAATAAGTGAGAACATGTGGTAATTCCTTTTCTGTGCCTGACTTGTTTCACTTTATATAATTTTCTCTAATTCCATCCATGCTGTTGAGAATGGCAGTATTTCATTCTGTTTTTACAGCAGAGTAGCATTCCACTGTGTAGATATATCACTTTTCCCATATCCACTCATCTGATGATGGACATTTGAGCTGGTTCTAACTCTTGGCTGTTGTAAATAGTGCTACAATGAACACTGGAGTACAGGTATGCTTTCGACATGATGATTTCCATTCCTCTGGGAATATTCTCAGCAGTGGGACAGCTGGGTCATATGGTACATCTATCTGCAATTGATTGAGGAACCTCCATACCATTTTCTGTAGAGGCTGCACCATTTTGCATTCCCACCAACAATGTATGAGAGTCCCTTTTTCTCCGTCACCTTGCCAGCATTTATCATTCACAGTCTTTTGGATATTAGCCATCCTAATGGGGTGAGATGGTATCTCAGTGAGGTTTTGATTTGTATTTCCCAAATGCTGAGTGATGCTGAGCATCTTTTCATGTGTCTACTGGCCACTCATATATCTTCCTGTGAGAAAGGCCTATTTAGCTCCTTTGCCCATTTTTTAATTGGTTTACTTGTTTTTTTGCTGTAACGTTGTTTGAGGTCCTTGTATATTCTGAATATTAATCCTCTGTCAGATGTATATTTTGCAAATATTTTCTCCCACTCTGTTGTTTGGCTTTTCACACTGTTAATTGTTTATTTTACAGAGCAGAAGCTTTTTAGTTTGATATAATCTCATTTGTTTATTTTTCCTTTGGTAACCCATCCTTTTGGGGTCATAAATTCATGAAGTCTGTACCTTGTCCTACTTCCTGGAGTGTTTCCCCTCTGTTTTCTTTAAGAAGTTTTATTGATTCAGGGTATATATTTAATTCTTTATTACATTTTGAGTTGATTTTTCTATATGGTATGATGTATTGGTCTAGTTCCATTCTCCTGCATATGGATATCCAGTTATCCCAACACCATTTGCTGAAGAGGCACTCTCTTCCCCAGTGTATAGACTTGGTGCTTTTGTCACAGATCAGATGGCTGTAGGTGTATGGGTTGATTTCTGGATTCTCTATTCTATTCCATTGATCCGTGTGTCTGTTTTCATGCCAGTACCATGCTGTTTTGGTTATTATAGCTTTGTAGTATAGTTTAAAGCCAGGTAGTATTATGCCTCCAGCTTTACTTTTTTTGCTCAGAATAGCTTTGGCTATGCATGGTCTCTTGTTATTCCATATAAATGTAAGGATAGTTTTTTTTTTCTCCATTTCAGAGGAAAATGTCATTGGAATTTTGATGTCCTCTATTAAGTATATTATATCTATGTGATTTGTCGTAGAAGCTTCATAGTATTCTTGGTATGGACACAGCATAATTTATCAAAAAATACCTGTTTTGACTTTTTTGTGCCCATACTCTAATGCACATGAGTGAGTAGCTATGTCAGATACAGTCCTAGAAGGTGAATTACTGTGTCAAACGGTAGGTAAATTCATAAACTTTTAAAGAAAATGACAAATTACACTCCAAAATCCCTTTACCATTATATCCTCTTTTGATCAGCTGGTATCAAGATTTTCAAAGAATATTTTCTTACTTAAATAACTTACACAAGGTATTAAGCATACTTAAGGTAGAAATTGTCCATATATATTTATTATTCATCTACTATTGGATACATACTATTGATCCCATTTGTCTATTGTTTCATAATGTGAGTTATGAAACAAAATTATTATATATTACAGGTAAAAACATACATATATACAGATATCTACACGTGAGTTTTTCTTTGTTTTATATATTTCCTTGTACCAAACAGATTTTCATACATACTATATGCTGTTTTATATAAATTACTTTGCTTGTACAATGCATTGTGTTTATTAAAATTATGATAGATATAAATATTTTGATATAGTTAATACAGTGCCTTTTCATTATTCTTTAACAGAAGATATTGGCTGTTATACATTATTACATTCATATCAACATTACCACAGGATGGGAAATAATAATAAAAAAGTTCGGCTATTTTATATATATGATGAAAATATTTTAATTTGTATTTGAACAGTAAAGATACATGTATATATCTTAATAAGAAAAACATTGGTTCTCTTTTGGCTATGGTAGTTTTCATGCAGCTTATCTCTGTTTTTCTTTTTTTTCTATTGTTGATCAAAAATTAACCTTTTTTCCACAAACGGAATCATGCTTGTTTACAACATAGCTAGCGAAGATTTGAAATAGTTCATTAGCAAACTATATACTTGGCACCCCTATAAAAAATAAAGTATTTTAATAAATTGAACAAATGTATATCACCCAAAAACTATAAATAGATACACTACCTACCTGGAAATGATGACTTAAATGTTGCCTGATTTGCCCATACAATCCACGGAGATTTGGAAAATAAAATACTATTTTTCATATGCTAAAAGATGACACGGAATTTTAAAACCAGAATTCTATATCCAACAAAATTGTCCTTCTGAACTATAAGTGAAGTAAGTCACATCCAGATAAGCAAAACTGAGAAAATTTGTTGCTAGTCAAACCTTAAGTAATGCTACAGGAATGTATTAGTATATAGGGCTGCCATGATAAAGTACCACTAACTAGGTGGCTTAAAACTAGTTGGCATTTAAAAAAAAAAAACAACAGGAATTTTTTGTCTCATACTTCTGGTGGCTAGAAGTGTGAAATCATGGTGTCTACAAGGCCACGCTCTGTTTGAAACCTGCAGCAGAATCCTTCCTTGCTTCTTTTGTGTTTCATGGTGTTTGCCAGCGATCTTTGACATTCTTTGGCTTGCAGCTGAATCACCCCAATCCTCCATATTCACATGTCATCCCCCTGCATGTATCTTCACATAGACTTTCCTCTCTGTATATCTGCACCTGTGTCCAAATTTTCCCTTTTTGTAAAGACACCATTCAAATCGGATTAGGGCTCATCCTAACAACCTTATCTTAACCACATCTTGCAAAGACCCTATTTCCAAATAAGGTCACATTCTGAGGTAATGGGAGGTGTAGGACACTTTTGGGTGACAGAATTCAACAAGTAGCAAGAAAGTTCTTCAGGCTGAAAGGAAATGACACCTGATGGAAACCAAAAACTACAGGACTACAAGAAGGCGAGAAGAACACTGGATGGGGAAAATAAGTGGATAAATATAAAATTTATTTAAAATTTATTTAAGAGATATTTGCCTCTTTAAAACAAAAATGATAAACGTTGCTACTGATCTAAACTATAAAGCAAGAACTCAAAGGAAAGAGGAAATAAATAGAATTGTAGTGTAGTAAGGGTACATACTCAGGACACGACACCACCTAATTCTATGACGATGAAGAAAGTAAAGAATTTAATATCATTCAGTCCCTGAGGAATCACTAAACACACCACAAAAATGTATACATAATATTCTAGTTACTATCACAGGATAACAAATTATCACAAAATTTATTTTCTATAATATAATCTATATACAGTTGTCTGTTTTTTCATTAGGCTTTCTAGCTCAACAGTGTAACTATACCAAATCATCTGTACTTGGTTCACATTTGAAATTGAAGAAATACTTATGGGAGGAATAAAATAACTACAATGAAATAAATTAAGCAAATCAGGGCCCCCCAAAAATTAAAAAAATTAAAAAGATCCAATGCTTCTTCATAAAGATCATTTGGTAAAAAGAAAAAAAAGATGTTGATATCTGCTTTCAGAAAGATGGAATATTTTCCCTATTTCTTCCCCAAAGTGCAACTTAAATCCCTGGATATTATATACAGTGAACATAAAAAGGTGGAAAAATAGGGAAGACTAACTAGGATCCTCAAAACTCAGGAAACAACGTGGTGTTTCCACAGTGTTTTGTTTTGTCTTGTTTTTGCCTCATAAATCCAAGACCTGGAGCAGAAAAATCCAACAACCCGAAAACACCGAAAAGTGCTAATAAAAAGCCTTTAAAGCCTGTTCTCTCTAAACCAAGGACTAGGAAAGTCACAGATAAAAGAGACAGAAAGCTTGTAGACAGTAACTGCTCTATGCCAGACAAACACCATCCTCATTCACACCAGCAGAGACTCTGTAGTGAACCTAGACCCGGTGAGGACCAGGCTCCAAAGAGTCACCCTAAGCTGTCTCTCGCCATGCTAATTAATGTTTCCACTTACTGAGCATGCATGGGAAAGAAAGAACTATGACTTGATTACACCTATGCAATTTAGATAAATGGTGAGATACCACCACACACTTATTAGATGAGATACAGTAAAAAACAATGGCCATTACAAGTGCTGATAAGAGTTCAGAGAAATTGAAACGGTTGGTAGGATATAAAATGGTAAAACCACGTTGCAAAAGTCTTTGACATATTCTGATGTAACACGAAGGTTCACACATCATGCGATCCAGCCATCCATTTCCTTCATCCTCATCCAAATACACACACACACACACACACACACACACACACACACACACACACACACATTCATCTATCGATACAAAGCCTTGAAGGTAATGCATACAGCATGGTGTCTGAAGTCATGATCTTATCCATATAACAGTAAAAGAAATAACATCATATTTGCACAAGGCTTTCCACATAATTGAAACTGTAAAAATGCTACCCAGAAATGCACAGTGAGAACCATATCAACTTTACATCAAAATGATAACAAAAATGAAAATCAATGGTGTGTATCCTTCATCATATCCCTGGCACTTCCCAACACCCAATCACTCCTCTCCCAAAACACAACTTATGTTTGACAAGCAGTTCCGAAGGGTACTTCACTATTCATGTACCATAATCATTATGGGTATATCCAAGAATACATTCAAATCAGATAAAAATTTTGGTATCAGACAACTATAACACAGCAAAGGGCAACAGTATGTCACTATCATAATAGAGAAACAATATGACCAAATTTAGCATCCAATCACAGAAAAGACACAGCACAGAAATGGCAGCAAATATACTTAGTCGTGAAATATTGAAAACTTCTCCCTGAGATCACGCAGTGGAATCAATCGGTAAATTAAGCAAGACTGTCTGATTAATAAAGTTAAATATTAGCTCATATTACCAAGAGCATCAATTGTTACTAACCTGTTTTTACACATCATAGGAAATGGTAGAAAACCCTACACTACAAGGTCACATTTTTATTGATTTATCTGGATAAAACTTGACAGGGTTTTAACCCTTATTATTGTTGTCATTTTTTTTGCTATCGTGGTAACTGAGACCCTGAAATATGAGAAAGTTTACTATACAATTGACAGTGTATAATTCTAGTGGAAAAATAAAAAGATGATTCTTTGTGACCATTTCACAAATGGCCCCTTGTCTCAAAATCTTACTGACTGGAAGTTCAACTTTACAATTCAATTAAACTTGTTCTTGTTTTTATTATTTTTCCTTTCTAACTCCTTTTTTTCCTAGTCACCTAGTCTATGGTATTTGGTTATGGCTGCCCGAACTGACTAAGAATGACTTTTAAAACAGCATAAAAGGAAGGCAGAAAATGGAAAATAGGGAAAGAAAAAGAGACAACAAAGAGAAAAATAAATAAATGCCAGACTTAAGCAATAACACATTAATAATAACATAAATGTAAATGGTGCACACATAATAGTTAAAAGACAGACACTGGCACAGTAGATTAAAAAAACATTCCTCAACTATTGGAGGTATACAAAAAACACTTTTTATACAATGACAGAGGGAGACTGTAATTTTAAAGATGAGAAAATATGTATCATGCCAATGATAAACAAAAGCCGTCATAAAATAGCTATCTTAATATCAGATAACAGAATTCAGAGCAAAGAAAATTCTGAGAAACAAAGAGCATTATATAAGGATTGAAAGTTTAATTCAGTAATTAGACACAGCCATCCTAAGTGCATATACCCTAAATAACCTATCGGCAAAGTATGTGAACTAAACTGATAGACCTAATGGGAGAAATAGAAGAATCTAGGGATTACTGCTCCCCCTTCACAATAATTCATAGAACAACTGGGCAGATTCGGCAATAATATAGAATATCTCCACCAAACTGTCAACCAACAGGTTCTAATTGATAATAATTGAACACTTCTCTCAACAGCAGCAAAATTCCATACTTTTCAAATCTCTACAAAACATACACCAAGAAGGAACATATCCTGGGACAGAAAACAAATCTCAACAAATTTAAAAGAACAGAAATCATACAGAGTTTGTTCTCCCATCACAATATAAGCAAGCTGAAACCACCAAAACATAAAGGTAAAACTCCAAAACTTTGCAATGTGAACAATATACTTTATACGTAACCCATGAGTCAAAGAGGAATTATCAAGGAAAATCAGAATATCCACTCAAATAGATGCAAATGCAACATTTCAAAATTTAAAACAGAAAACAGGAATAGAAAATGAATAAAGACAAAATGAAACACTTCTCAATTCATTTAATGAAACCACCATTACTTTGATAAAAGCAGAGAGAAACATTACAGAAAAATCAAACATACAGACCAATATCCATTGAATACAGACACAAACTCCTTAATGAAATATTAGCAAATAGAATTCAGCCATAAGTAAAAATATTATAAACTATGACCAAGCAGCATTAATTCCAGTGACACCAGGTTGAGTCCATATTTGAAAACCAATGAGTGTAATCTACCATAATAATGGGTTAAAGAAAAATAAAAATCACATGATAGTGTATGTATACACACACACACACACACACACACACACACACACAGACAGATACATTTTTTTTTTTTTTCTTGTGGCAACTGGCTGTTACGGGGATACAAACCCTTGTCCTTGGTGTTACAATGTCATTTTCTAAGCAACACAGCTAACCAGTAAGCCATTTAAAGGAAATGTATTATTTCATTAGGGAATCTAAATCTAATATTTTATTTTTGGAAAAGCCAGAATATAATATGTGCCCAATTCTATCCTTGTTTACCTAATTTTTGTATTAACAATTTATTAATTTATTTATTTTTCTGCGGCTGGCCAGCATGGGGATTCGAACCCTTGACCTTGGTGCTATAACATCATCCTCTAAGCAAGTGAATTTGATTGTATCAACTGATGAAGAAAAACAATTAACAAAAAATCAAAACCCATTTATAATTTTTTAAAATACCCTCATAAGGGCCGAGCCTGTGGCGCACTCGGTAGCGTGCCGCGCTAGCAGCGCGGCGACGCTCCCGCCGCGGGTTCGGATCCTATATAGGAATGGCCGGTGCACTCACTGGCTGAGTGCCGGTCACGAAAAAGACAAAAAAAAAAAAAAAAAAAAATACCCTCATAAAAACAGGAGCAGAGAAAATCTTTTCAGACTTTACAAAGAGCATCTAGAAAAACCTATAGCTAACATTATACATAACTGTGAAAACTGAATGCTTTCCCTCCGGAAACAGGGAGGGTACGTGTACTCTCTCTACTCTTATGCAATACAGTGATGGAAGGTAAGTTAGGGTGGTAAAGGATAAAAAAGATGTAATAGGCATACATAAAATTGGCCCTATTTGCAGAGGGCATGATGTCTAAATAGAAAATCATAAGGAATCTAAGAAAAACCTCCTAGAAGTAATGACTCAATTCATCAAGGGCGCAGGACAAGACAAGCTTACAAAATCAACTGTATTTATGTATACTACCAATGAACATATATACACTGATATTAAAAATACAATCAAATTTATGATTGCTGAAAAAATAAAGCACTTTGGTATAAATCTGATGAAACATGTGTAGGCCTTATATGTTGAAAACATCATGATGCTGATAAAAAAAAAATCAAAGTAGATCTAAACAAATGCAGAGACGTACCATGTTTGTTGATGAGAGGACTGAACACAGTAACGTTACAATTCTCCTCAAATTGATATATTGGTTTAGTAAATTCCTAACAAAACCATAATAAGATTTTTCGTTTTACATGCAGATAGGGTAGTTCCAATAAAAATGCAAATGCAAAGAAATGAGAATAGATAAATTTCAAATTAAAAATAAAGTTAGAGGAATCACAGCACTCAATTTCAAAATGTATTGTATAGCTACAGCAATCAAGAAAGTGAGGTACTGGTGAATGGATAAACATATAGATCAATAGAATGGAAGGACAACCCAAAATGGCCCCACAGCAAGGCCAGCTGATTTCCAATCAAGCTGGAAAGGCAAATCAAAAGAGGAAAGCATAATCTTTCAACAAATACTGCTGGAACAATATGATATCCAGAAGCAAATACATGAACCTTGATCTAAACCTCACAGCTTATACAGAAATTTACTCATAATGGATCATAGATTTAACTGTAAAACGTAATTAAATAAGAAAAGGAAATCTCTGGAATACCGCAAAAGGAAGAATCCTTAGGCTTGATACCAAAAGCATGAACCATAAGGGAAACACTAAGAAATTAGGCTCCAAAAAACTGAAGACTTTTGCTATTCAAACAGTTTTATCCTGTGCTAAAAACATGAAAAGACAAACTGCAGACTGGAAGTAAATATTTTCATGCCATATGCCCCAAACAGACTTCGATCTAGAATATATAAAGAACACTCAAAACTCAACAGTATAAAAGGAACAATCCAATTTGAAAATGAGAAAGAGACACAAACAGAAACTTCACTAAAGAGGATGTACAGATTGCAAATGAAAATGAAAGGATGCTCCTGGCCATCGCATCTTGGGCACAAGTGGTGACAATCAGCTCTGTATCTCATGAATAATCATAACCAATACAATAACGTGGTAAGAAAAAAATGTAAAAAGAAATAGAAAATGAAAGGATGCTCAACATCACAACCACCAGATAAATACAAATGAAAACCACAGTGAGCTATCATTACACGTATATCGGAATTACTATTTTTTTTTTCAAATAGTGACATCACCAAAGACTGAGAAGGCTGTAGGCAGTCCAGATCACTCACACATTGCTGTAGGAATGTAAACTGTCTCATTATGGAAAACTGTCAGGTTCTTTAAAAATAAAGAAACTAAACTTGCAAATATCATACAATACAGCAATTGCAGTCTAGGGCATTTATCCAAAAGAAATGAAGACTTTTGTTCACTTGGAAACTTGCATGTTCATCGCAAATTTTTTAAATTTTTAATTTTTTTAAGTTTATTGTTTTCATTGTATACATTTATGGGGTACAGGTTTTTTTTTGTTTCAATACATGATTATATTCTATAATGTCTAATCAGAATACTTAGCATATCTATTATCTAAACAGTTATCACTTCTTTGTGGATATAACATTCAAGATCCTCTTTTCTAGCTATCTTGAGACATACAATACAATATTGTTAACTATTGTCACCCTAGAGCACCAGAACTTTTTCTTGTATATAACTGTAACTTTGTAACTTTGTACTGGTCTACCAACTTTTCCCCGGGTCCCCCGTCCACTCACTTCCCCGGGCTTTGGTAATCACTATTCTATTCTCTATTTATCTCTATTTTTCTTCTCTTTGTTATTTCTTTTTCTTAATTGCATAGTAGATTTATCTGTATTGCCTAAACCTGAAACAACCTGAAGTCCATAGAAGTGTAAATGGTTAAACTAAATGTGGTACATCCATTTCAGGAAGTACTATTTAGCAAGAAGAAGGAAAAATCTACTGATACATGCGAAAACCTGGATAAATCTCCAGCAAATTACGCAATGAAATAAAAGAAATACCAAGCTGACATACAGTATTATTCTATTATACAGCATTGCTGAAATGAATCATTCATGTATACACATGCACACACACATACATATATGATGAAGAACAGATTATTGGTTGCTGGAAATCAGGGATGGGAGGGAGGTGGGGGCTGGAGTGGTCGGATGTGGGTGGATTTGTAAAGTGCAACACGAAGATGCTTCAGATGACTCAAACATACTTCAACCTGGTTGGATCAGTGTTAATACCCTGGGCGGAATATTGCACTATGGTACTGCAAGATGATAAAACAGAGTGGAACTGGATAAAGGATGATTCATGGGACGTCTCTGTATCAGTTCTACATCTGCAAGTGAATCTAGGATTATCACAAGATGAAAAGTCCCAGTGACATTTTCCAAATTTAATACGCCTCACTCCCCATAGTATCCTAACTCAAAGGAGGATATTGAAGACCCAAGATACTAAGTAGGGTGGCACTATATAGCACTGAACACCTATCTGCATTTTTAAATAATGACCATAACAAGTGCTAACAAGAATAGAGAACAAATGTAAATCTCATACACTGCTAGTAAGCTATGTAGAGTATAAAATACTCAAAAATACGCAAAAACATTAAAATTTTCTAAAATAGCCACACCATGTCTTCATGTTTATACAATAAAATAAAAACATCCATCATACAAACACTTGTAGACAGGGTACACCTTATATGAGAAGGACAGGGTTATGGCAGGAGGAGGAGCAGGAAACTTAAAATTGCGCAATGAAACTGAAGTGGAGGGATGAATACACACATGGCCTGGCTTTTATTGATGGTTTCACAAAAAAACGTACATATGTATGTGTGTACATATCTACATACTGATTTATACATGAGAGAGTACTTCAAAAAGTTCATGAAAAGATTCCTGTAATCTCTTCATTGTAGTTTTCATGAACCTTTTGAAGTACGCTTGTATACACACATATGAAGCTTGTATTATTTGAAGTTGAAAATTTTAATGAAATACAATTATATTCCAATGAATCTGTTATAAAGTGTAAGATGAACCAGTATATGCTCTAAAGGGACATCTATAGCAATAAATGCAAAATGGAAATCCTGGATATTTATAATCTGATAATATATCTCAAGGTATTAAACAAAAAGCAGTAATTTAATACTAAAAATTGGCAGAAATGAAACAAAGACCTCTAGTTCCTAGGAGACATGTAAGGTGCTTGGAAGGTGTCACTCTCATCCTCACAACAAGAAAAGAGCTGAACAAACTGGACATTAACTCTTCTTAATCCATTACACAACTGATGATGTTACAGTGTGAAACGCTGCCCCAAGTACTGGAGAGAGGAAAATACACAGAGTCACAGCTTGCTGAAGCAAAAGCCCAGGAGCAGAAGGCCACCGCTGCAGCTAGTACCAAGGGTATTACAATGTGAAGAACTGCACATCTCAAGCCTTATTTAAGTCTCTAGGGAAACTAAAAGACAACAGGGAGTCCAAACAAGGACCCTGGAAAAAATTTTGACCTATGACACCTACAGCTACACCTAACAGTAGATGCAGTCTAACACTCAGCCAGATAAAAACATAACACCTTACACTAAAGACTTATTTACCTCAGTTCCTTATACCCAATACATAATGTTGGGCTTTCAAGTGAAAATTAGAAGGCATACTAAAAGGGGAAATATAAAATAAAATAACAGTTTGAAGAGTCAGCCATCAAAAGCATCAAAATAAGATTCAGATATGGCAGATATTTTGGAATGCTCAGACTGGAAATTTTAAATAACTATAATTAATACGTTAAGGGTTCCAATGGAAAAAGTGGACAACAAGCAAGAGCACATGGGTAATGTAAGCAGACGGATGGGAAACCTAAGACAGAAGCAAAGGCAAATAAAACAATATAAGATCAGTAAGAGATTTTAATTTTAAATTACAAAGAAAAAATCATTGAAAAAATATTATTTTCATAAAGCATTAAAAAAAATTAAGTTCCTAGCAAGACTAATCAAAGAAAAAAGTCTGTGTAATTTATATCAGCGATGTAAAGGAAATCCTCACACAACATCCTGGAGGCACATACATAATTATATAGGAACATTTATACTAGTAAATTTGATACTACACACAATGAAAAAATTTCAAGAAAAACAGACCTTGACAAATCACAAAACTAGGAAATCTCAAATGCCCTAAAGCTCATAAAAAAGTTGCCAATATATTGAAAAATACTTTTACAAATGAAATACAAATGAATTCTATGCCTGAAATCAAAAATTTTCTATATGACGAAAATAAAATAAGAACAATCTTTTAGAAACTCTTCCACATAATAAAAGTACATTATAAGAAAATAAAATCAAACATTTATATTCCTCACGAAAGCACACTGCCCAACCAACATCTCCTCCCGCCCCCGCCCCCCCAAAAAACAAAAACGACTTATGTTTGACAAACAGAAACAAAAGCTTCCACGATGTAAGGTCATGAATAAACTGGGTAGAATGCAAGCACGAATTATTGCTGGATTAGCATTTTGGAAAGAAACTACTTTAATAAAGCAAAGGAGAGTGTTATATAACCATCATAATAGATACAGAGAAACCATATGACAAATTTACCATTCTGTTATAATTTTTTAAAAAACTTACCAAACTTAAGTAAATATCGTAATTAGTGGTGAAACATTGAAAACCTTCCCCCTGAGATTATAGAGATAAGAATGCCTACTATAACCAGTTCCATAAAAAATTTTAGGTAGGTTACATAGCCAGGACAATAATGCAAGAAAAATAACAAAATGCATAAATATTGGAAAGAATAAAATGAAACCCCCTTTACTCACAGATTGAATGATTATGTTCGCAGGCTATTAAAAAGCGATCTATAGGTAATACAGTAGAATTTTGAAGTGAAATTAGCAAAAAAGCTGAAATTCACAGAGTTAAACCTGAACATATTTTTTTTAGGAATAGGAATTCTTATTTAAATTTTCTAACACACATCATAAGAAATGGCACAAAAATCATACAAGTTCTTAATTTAAACATTTTTTTCTAGGTATTCATCAGCCAAAATTCAAAAGTCATTCTAACCCTGATTCCTGTTACCATTTTTTTCTATTATCATGGGAACAGATGCCTCTATATGTATGATAAACTGCACAAAAACATATTTAATATTTAATCCTAGTGGAACAAATAAAAGGGCACTCACTGTGACAATTTTACTTTTGGCCACTAGGTTAATGATCTTGCTGACTAATTAGAGATCAGCTACTTCTAAATGTTTCACTATTAAATTATATTCTTTTTCTACATAAATTCTTTATGTATTTTCTTATTTCTTTTTTTTTAAACACTTTACTGTTTCTGGCTTTAAATGTTAAAGTCTTACCTTTTCTGTACTACCTAACCAGGAAAAAAAAAAAGAAAAAAAAGAAAACAGTAGATCCTCCAAAAATATCACTAGTGATGTGCCTTTATATCACTATTTCTTTGATTTTTCTCTTACTAATTACCGACCTGACATGTACTCAATGTAAAATTTTTTTTAAAAATAATGTAACTTTATATTCCTTCACAGAAGGAACCATGATTTGCAGTGGGGAGTGTTTTTAAACAAGATACATACAAAAATATTTACATATGTATTATATTTATACACTCGAGCACACGAGTGAAATAAAGTAGTTTGCTTCCCTTTTTATTTCCTTGTGATTGCTTTTGCAAGTATATTAGATCTACCTGACTGGTTGTAAAAGTTACATAGTATTCATTGTATTAACACAGTATATGTTATTTAAAAAATATTTGTTTTGCCTTTTTGTATCCACACTTTTATGCACACATTTAACAATGTCTGCCAGACACAGTGGTAAAAAGGCAATTACCATATAAAGGACTAGGCAAATTTAAAACTTTGCTAAATATACCAAATTAATTTTAAATATCCAAGACCATTTTATACATCTTCCATAATCTTGTATCAATAAAAAAATAGGGCATCTGGTTATTTAATTTCCACTAAGTATTCAGCATATTTTAGACACTAATTGCCAATTCATGATTATTTTTGTGGATATCCTTAGTGCATTTTATTAATTCCACTTGTTAAAGAGACTATCATTTCATAATTACTTGAATATCAAAACGATTAAATAGTAAGCCCATGTATACACCTAAAATTTTGTTACTTCCACTTATGTATATATTTCCTGTTACTTAATTCATTTTTATATATAATACATATAAATCACTTCTCGTGTAAAATATGTTTTTCCAAAGAAAAACTGAACAAATATTTAAGAGTGTTTTATTTCTATTATTTTATTAAAAGACAAATAACACTTGAAACATAAATGTAAGTAGAAACGTAGAGGGAAAATATGTGAAAAATTCATCAAAGTATAAGGTTAAGATTTGTGTATTTACCTTAATGGTTTTAAAATCCTTTACCAAAATTAATTGCACTGTTGTGGTTATGCAACTTTGTACACAAAGTGAAATGATCCTAACTTTAAATAAACCAAGATAAGTAAAGGAATCATATGCTAGCCCCTTCAGCAACGGCTGAACATAATACAAAGTGGTATAAGTAATATTCTGGTTGCTATGCCTGCATAATAACAAATCACCAAAACACATACTGTCTAAAATATATTCCATTCTTACTTCTTAGATTTTATTAGACTATACTTCTACCACATAATCCATACCTGGTACATGATGGGAACTAGGGAAATATTTAGAGTACAAAGGAAAAAATTTAACGGGAGTACATTAAACAAATTATGATAGAAAAGCTCCACTGCTTGGGTAGGTTATTGCCATAAAATATTTTTATATTATTGATACAAATATTATTAATTGTCTATAGAAGGAGAAACATCTAAAACCAAAAACGTATTTCAAAAAAATAGTATGTGTAGAATTGTCTGCTTTCATTAAATGGCAAACCAGACATTTCCGTCTACCCTTCTTGCTAAGAAAAACCAAGAGAGTAGGTAGATATTAAACACATTGTATGAAAGCACCATAAACCCAAGGAAGCAAGCACGGGAGGAGACTGGATCTCAGTTTGAAGAGAAGCCCAGATGGTAAGACCCAAATGTGATATTCATTTCCCCTCAAGGCTTACACTAATTCAAAGGAGGTGACTGAGAAGTCAAGATGCTATGTAGGAAGTTTTAGATGAAAAGTTAAGCACCTGACCAGGACTTTCAGCAGCCTCACTAAATCAGGGGACGCACATTGAGTTCAGGGCTCAGCACGGCAGAGAAGATCTGGAAAACAATCCAAAGACTGACACAACATCCCTCATAGGCTATATTTACTTCGTGTTGATATAAACTAGAAATAGAAAACTCTTTCCAAATCATGACATCCAGCTTCCAAAGGACTCAATCACTGATTGAGATGACATGAACTACCCCACCCCACCTGTGAAAGCAAAAACAAAATGCTTCCAGGATAAAAATAAAATGATCCAGAGCATACAATTATCTTTAAAGTATTTCATACAGAAATTTCAGCACGCAATAAAACATAAGCATACGTGCAAAATGTAATGAGAAAGGGTTAGATTCAGGCCTACGATCTATTTTCTTCATTTACTCGGAGTACCTGAGACAGAAAGACATAAGACCTGGTAATTTACAGTCACAGTGAGATACAACTGCACACCGGCAAGAAAGCTACAATCAAAAGAACTAACTATAACAACTGCTGGCAAGAAGGTACAGCAACCGCAACTCTTACTGCTGGTAGGATGGAAAATAGTACACTCACAACCCAAGACACATTGACGTGTTCTAGAAAAAATTAAATATACAACTCTCATGTAATCCAGTCATTTCTTTCCTTCATGTTTTTCAAAGACAATACGAAATAAACAAACAAGCAGAAATACCCAAAGCATGTGTTTATAAGAAATTCTGTGCAAGAAGACTTTTAATAGCATGTGAATGGTGAAAGGGCTTGAGCAGAAACAGGAAGGAGAAATATAATGGCCGACAAAGAAACTTGTTGAGGGCGGATGGACATTTACATTATTTTGCTTGTGGTGGGGATTTCATAAATATATAAATATTAGAACTTGTACAGTTTCTTTTAAAGTTGTACAGTTTACTTTAAATCAATTATAGCTCAATAAGTTATCAAAAACTGTGTAGATGCATCAACACATGGGCATAAAGGAAAATTCATGCCATTACTGCCAAAGAGGAAATACTGAAAATTTAAGACTTGATAAAACACAAAATTAGAAAATAAATGAGGAATATAAACCAAAACTTGAAATAAAAATTTAAAAGTATGATCAATTAATCAAATTAAAATGTATTATATAATCAACAATACTAAATGTTTTTTTTTTTCCCAAAGCTTAAATATGTTAGATAAACCCTGGCAAGACTGAGCAAAAAAGACCACCACCAACTGCACCACCAGCATCACCAACAGGCATACAGAAGGGATCATCACTATAGATTCTGGAAACACAATAATTATATTACAATCAAATTTATGCCAGTAAATTTTAATTACATGAAATATCAAAAAAAAAATAAAAACACCACTCAAAAAACAGATAAACTAGGAAATGTCAGTAATTCTGTATTTATCAGATAAAATGCATCTGTACTGAGAACCTTCTTACAAATGAATTCCATGTCCTGATGCCTGAATTCCTATCTTCTCCATGTAACTGAGAAAGATGTAACCACCAATCTTGCACAACCTCTTCCACAGAAAAATAACGGCAAAACACTCCCAAAATGTTTTATGAGACCCCTATTAACTTTGGTACAGGCTGATAAAGACATTATACATAGGGAATCTACAAAGGTTTTTATGCCTCATGTCAAAAAAACAAACAAAAATAAATAAATAATATGTAAAGCTTTTGTTTTACAAAGAGATCAACAAAAATACCCTATTCAAAAAATGTGTTTCATCCAAGAGAAGATTTTTGTTGTCTTATCATTTTGAACTCAAACTACATTGGCAAACAAAGGAGTAAAATCATATCACTATCACAACAAATGATAAAAAAAAACCTTTGGACATAATTTACTACTAATTTATGATTTTTAAAAACCTAGAAAGCTGCAGCAAATATTGTAACTATTGGAGAAATATGGAAAACCTCCCCCTGAGATCAGAAGAGAAAAGAATGCCTACTGTCACCAGATCTATTCAACATTTTCTGCATGTCATAGCCAGGGCAATAATGCAACACAAAGAGGGGGAAAAGGCATAAACACATTTTTCTGAGAATAGCAATTCTTTCTTTTTTATACACATTTTAAGAAATGGCACAAAAACCTACACAAAAAGGTTATATTTAAATGTTTTTTCAATATGCTTATTAGATAATATTTGAGAGTCATTATAACCCTCATTATTGTTGTCGTATTTTCTGATACCATGTGAATAGATGCCCCAGAATATAAAATGAACTTGATAATACACTTGGTGTTTAATCCAAGGGAAATGGAAAAGCATTCTTTTTGAGAAGTTTACTTATGGCCTCCAGTTTATTGATCTCATTTACTAATTAAATATTTGCTCTGTCTCACTTTTAGGTTTGTCTTTAAGCATAACTTTTCACCTATTCTGTAGTACTTTAAAAGGGAGAAAATTACATTATTAGTAATATCCCTTCATGTGACTATTTCTTTGATTTCTTTTTACGAATTACAAATTTAGCAGGTACTCGGTGTAAAATTTCCAAAATTCCAGATCATCTCTCTTCATGGAGGTAATAATGATCAGCAGTGAAGTTTTATATGAACAGATATACACACACACATTCACTTGCATATAAGATATACTAATACAAATGCACACACGTATGGAACAAACTACAATTTACTTTCTTTTTTCGTTAGTGATATAACTTGGACATATCTTCAGCTAATGTATAAGAACTATCTGATTGGTTGCAAAGCTGCAAATGCTATAAACCATAATATTCATGCTTTGAATAAAATATAATTTACTTAAAATAGATCTTTATCATTTTTTAACCAAATTTTTATGAACATTTACGAGTAGCTTTGTTGACTGTAGTCCAGGAAGGAAAATTACTGTTTATAAACTATTGACATTTTCTAAAATATCTTAAACATACAAATTTCATGGGACCCAGCCATTCTATTCCTTGATGCTTTCCAAGGAAAATGAAAGTGTCTGTGCACATCAGGATTGTATTAAAATTTTCAGAGGTTGAAAAATGGGGAAGGGCCCGGGCAGGACCAGAAGGGGTAAATCCAAAGGTGCACCTGGAATCCTGGGTGAAGAATGAATATGTTCATTCTATTAATTGCGATGATGGTTTCACAAATATGTACATATCTCAAAATGTTATATTATTACAAAGTTCTGTAGTTAATTTTATGTCAACTATAACAAAATAAAGTTGCTAAAAATGTGTAGAACCCATCATAATATGAGTCTAAAGAAACATTTCAGCATTAAAAGCAATAGACCAAATCCTGAAAATTTAAGGTCTGACAGCCACCTCAAAACTTGGGAACAAAAGAGTCAATGTAAACTAAAAAAAAAAATTGAAATAAAATAATAAAATTAGAATCAGTTAATGAAACTCAGAAGAAAAAGGTAAAATCAACAAATCCAAAAGTCAGTTTATTTTTAATTGCTTTCTTTTTGAAAAGGTTCAAAAATTATAAATCCTGAAAAGACTGATTGGAAAAAAAAAAGGAAGACATACATTATCAATTCCAGAAATGTAGAGTAGATCATCATTAAAGATGCTGGTGATGCTTATATAATAAATGAAATTATGCAAAATGACAAAATTCCAAAAAAAAAAAAAATACATCTTGAAAAAATACGAAATTCAGAAAATCTCAATGATACTTATGTGTATTAATTGAAGCCCATAGTGAAAATCCTTCCTACAAAGTTTCCACAGCCTAATGCCTGATTTTGTGAGCTTTGCCATACAGTTCAGATAGAAAGAATACCAAAGACGCACAAAATCTCCTCAGAATAAAAACAGTAAAAACACTCCACAGAATGTTAGTAAGATAATTATCAACTTTACACTTAACTAATAAGGACACTAGTATAAAAGAAAATCAACGGCTAATATGCATCATGACAAAATTTTTTTAAAAATCATATGTTCGACAAAGGGAATCCAAAGACACTTTCAATTATAATACCCCACGCATGAACTGGGTTTAATCAAAGGGACTGTTATTGGTTTAACACACTGAATCTCTTTAACAAAACAAAGAACAAAATCATGTCATGATCACAACAAATACACAGAAACCATTTGATAAATTTACCATCTTGTTATGGTTAAAAGAAAAAACTCAGAAAACTGCAGCAAATATCATAATTAGTGATGCAATGTTGAAAACCTCACCCTGAGATCAGGATTGAGACAAGGGTGTCTACTATTTCCATCTATTCAGCATTTTACAGAGGTCATAGCCAGAGCAAAACTGCAGGAAAAAGATGCGTAATGACTGGAAAGGAAGAAATGAACCCGCTTTTGTTCACAGATTTTATGTTTATGTTTCTAGCAAATCTAAAAGCCATTTACAGGTAATAAATTAGAATTAATAACTGCATCCAGCAAAATTGCTGGATTTCATACAGTTAAATCTAAACACACTTCTGAGAACAACAATTCTCGCTATTTTACAGATATCATAAGAAATGGCATGAAAACCCTGCACAACAAGGCTATATTTTAAGTCTTTTTTCATATACTAATTAGATAAAAATTGAGAAGATTTTAACCCTAATTATTGTTGTCACTTTTTCTGATATCATGACAACAGTGGCTCATGAATATTAGGTAAATTCTAGTTTATACTTGACATTTAATCCTAGCGGAACAACAAACAGATCATTCTTTGTGACAATTTCTCTTATGGCCTCCACTTTAATGATTTCAATGACTAATTAGAGGTCAGCTTCTTATAAATCAATCACAACTAAATTAAATTATTTCTCCACATAAATTTTCGATATTTCTCTTATTGTTTTTTTCCTTTATACCTCTGTTCCAACTCTGGCTTTAAGCATAACTTCTTACCTGTACTGTAATGTAGTCATTAAAAGAAAAAAAAAGACCGCCCAAAAGAATCATTAGTAATATGCTGTCACGTAAACATTTTATTTTCCTTTATTAATTACAAATAAAATGTTCACTCAATGTCAAATTTCCAAAAAATACAGACTCATAATCTTTCACAGGACCAATCATGATTAGCAGTGAAGTGCATAATTTAACACATATACATATCACTATATACATACATAAATAATACATTTATGTACATGGGAACACGTGGAAAAATTAGAGTTTGCTTGTTTTTTCACTAACAATATATCATGAAGATATCTTCTATAATTATTAAAGATTTACCTGATCGGGTGTAAAATCTGCATAGTACTTATGGTATCAACCCATCTTATTTTATTAAAAATAGCAGTTTTGCCTTTTGATATCCATATTTTTATGCACTTTTGAAAAGCTCTGTCAAATACAGTCATATAAAGGCAACTACTGTGGAATGGGATAGGTGAATTTAAAATATTCTGTAAAAATATCTTATTGATTTCCAAAACAGTACTATTTATGTGCTCTCCAGAATCTGGTATCAATGGATAACAATGCGAAATCTTGATATTTAATTTACACTAATTATTAAGTATTATGATACTAATAGCCAACTAATACTTATTGTTCTGTATTTCATATATGAATTTTACTAATATCATTTGTTAGAGTATATGAGTTTATAATTATTTGAATATGAATATTATTACATATTATGTACAAAAATATATGCATAAATTGTTACTTTTACATACGTTCTGTACATTCCTTGTTACTGAATTGGTTCTGATATGCACTCTGTTTACATAAATCATTTCACTAATAGAACATGTTTTCCAAAGCATAAAGTTATTCTATATTATATAAAGTAATTTAAATTATTTTGGTATGGGTAACACAAGTGTGTCATCTTACAGTTTCTCACACTATTCAACATTAACATCAGATCCACAATTATAACGATTGACTTTAATATATGCTTGTGAATGTGCTTACATTCATTTAATGTGTGTACATATAATCGATGTAGATTTTTAATATTTTTTAGTGAGAAATTAAAAAATGGGACGTTTGGCTTTTGTTTTTTTCTATACGTGGGGTTTTATTAGCTTTTGCTTTGTTGCTATTTATAATCAAATAAATTATCCTTTTATTTACACAAATGGGAAAATTTGAATCAAATTGCAATTGAAAATAGCTATTAAAATTTGGAAAATTTAAGCTGCCAGATAAAAATCTAAAAGAACAACTTAAATAATAAAAAAATCCAATAAACACAAAAGTAGGCACAAAAAGAGGCACACGAAAACAGTGAGGGGAAAAATAGAAAACAAACAGCAAGATGGTCAATTATAAATCAAACTATATTAATAGTAACATTGACTTTAGAAGGAGCAGGTTAGGAGGGGTGAAAGCAATTCAATTCAAAAGGAAACTCTCTGAGAACTAAAGATACATCACCTGTCCAGGAATGATGATTTAAAGATGGCTGCCCTCACAACAGAATCCATGGAGTACCAGAAATAATGAGCACAATATTTCCAGTGCTGAAAGAACAAATGAAACATTCCACAGAATTCTATATCCAACAAAATTTTCTTTCCAAACTAAGAAATAAGACATATCCACATACACAAACCTGAGACAGTTTGTCACGGAATTGTCAGTAATTTCTGTTGCTACAGGATGTTCTACAGGCTGCAGGAAGTGGCAAGTGATGATAACCGAGAATATCCCATATGCCAGAAAAGCCCTGGGCAGGAAGATTGGGATTGCGCCCTCTACTGACAGCAGTTAATAATGGCAGTGGGCTGGAACTTCAGTCTAAGAATTTATGCCGCATCACAACTACTGCACTGTATTACTGGTCCTGAGAGAGTCACTAAGCTTGGTCCAGAATCCAAGCAGGGGCCATAGCTCCATCTCCTTTCTCTTTTCATGACTTTTGTTTGTTTATTTGGTTGATTGGTTTGGTTTGGTTTTTGTGGGTACTGCGATCTGGCCCCATGACCTTGGTGTTATAGCGCTCCACTCTAACCAACTGAGCTAATGGCCACCCCCAAACCCCCTCTCTTGGTGGAATGTATGTTAATGAATGTGTGGGCATGTTTTTAACCCACCACAGGTAAAAATCCAAAAGAGAAATTCAAATCGAATAATTAAAAAAATTAACAACCATAAAAGTAGGTATAAAAAGAAGAACAGAACAATAAAAAGTGATGGGAAAAACAGAAAACAAATAGCAAGATGTACAACTTTAAAATTAACTATATTAGCAATAACACTGAATTTAAAAAGAGAGGGTCAGGAGGGGTGATTACACAACTCCATACAGAAATTTGGCAGATAACAGTTATGTTTATTATCTTGATTGTGCTGATAATTTCATGAGTAGGCATATTATAAACTGCATCATATTGCACATTTAAAAACTGCACTTTTTTGTATGTCAATTATACTTCAATTAGTCCATTTTCAAATGTGTGGAATGAGCCTCAGCATACATCGAAAGAAAAGTTCCCACATTAAATACAAAAGAAAAAATGCTGAAAAAAAAAAAAAAAGCTAAAATACCTAAGATCAGGGATTAAACAAAGGACATCACTCTCAAATTTCCACAAACAAAAAAAAAAGGCTAATAAGAGATTACTATAAACAACTACATGCTAAAAATCAGATAACTTACATAAAATGGACCAATTCCTAGAATGGCATGAACTAATCAACTGCACAAAAAAAAAAAAAAAAAAAAGAAAAGAAAAGAAAAAAGAAATAAAGAAAAAAAAAAGAAATTCTGGATAGACTTACAACAAGTGAAGATATTAAATTAGTAAGTTGAAAGTAATTTCTTACCATGAAGCACAGCCCGCCCAAATGGCTTCACTGGAAAATTTTACAGAACACTTAAACAATAACTAACAGCGATTCTTCACAAAATGTTCCAGAAAATTTAAGAGGAGAGAACACTCCCCTACTCATTCTATATTGCCAGTATCACCCTGATACCAAAACCAGACAAAGACATCACAAGAAAAGTATAGACCAGTATCTCCTATGAATACAGGTGCAAAAATCCTTTGCAGTATACCAGCAAACTAAATCCAGCAACATATGAAAGGATTATACACTATGACCAAGTAGGATTTATGCTAAGAATACAAGATAGCTTCAATATCCAAAAATCAATCATTGTAAAACACCATATTAACAGAAAAACAAAAATCATACCATCATTTCAAGATATGCAGAGAAAGCACGTGACAGTATCCAACACACTTACCTAACAAGACAACAAACTAGGAATAAAAGAGAACTTCCTTAACCTGACAAAATGCATCAACGAAAAACCTACAGCTAATATCACACTTAATGAGAGACTGTATGTTTTCCACCTAATATCAAGAACAAGATAAATATGTCCACTCTGAAAAACTTTATTCAATATGCATTAGCAAGAAACAGACACATAAGGTATACAGATTAGAAAGAAAGAAGGAAAAATATCTCCACTTGCAGATGACATTAAACTGTATATTAAAAATTCTAAGAAATCCACTAAAAATTAGAACAATGATCAATTTCACCAATGTTGCAGAATACGAGGAAATATACAAAATCCACTGTATTTCTATACAGTCAATGAATAAGCCAAAACTGAAATTAAGAAAAATAATTGTTTACATCACAAGATATTAATTACTTAGTAATATAATCAATTAACCAAATGCAAGACTTATAGATCAAAAATCCCATAACAATGTAGAAAGAAATGATTAAAGATTTAAATAAATGAGAAATAACCATATTTACAGATTGCAAGTATAAATATTTTTATGATGGAAATACACCAATGGGAAAAGAATATTTTCACAATGTGGTACTGGGACAACTGGATATCTACATGCAAAAGAAAGAAGTAGGACCCTTACCTCACATTACATAGAAAACGGAACTCAAGTGGATCATAGATCTAAATGTAAGGGTTACAACTAAAAGGCTCTTGGAAGAAAGTATAGGAATGAACACGTGTTACCTTAGGTTAAGCAATCATTTCTTAATTATGACAGCAAAGCATAAGCAATAAAATAGAAGACTGATAAGTTGTAATTCATCAAAATTGAACATGTTTTTGTTTCAAAGAACATCATTAAGAAAATGAAAAGACAATTCACAGAATGAGAAAAAATCTTTAAAAATCATATACCCGATAAGGGATCTGTATACAGAATATGAAAAGAACTTTCTCAATAAGAAAACGAAAATCCAATTTTTAAAAATTTGGCAAAGAATTCCAATAGGCGTTTCTCCAAAGAAGATATATAAATGGTCAATAATCATATGAAAAGATGTCAAACATCATTAGTCCTTAGGGAAATGCAAATCAAACCCACAATGGTATACTACTTCATATCCAAAAGAATTAGTATAACCAAAAAGACAGATAACAAGTATTGGTGAAGAGAAATTGAAACCCTCATATATAGCTCTACAGTTCGGTCATTCTTCAAAAAGTTAGACAGTTAGTATATAACCGAGAATTTCCAACCTTACCTGTCCACTACAGATAACTAAAAACATATGTCCATGCAAAAATTATATCCGATTGTTCATAGCACCATTATTCATAATAGCAAAAAGTAAAAACAACCCAAATGTCTGTCAACTGATGAATGAACAAACAGAATGTGATAGACCCATATGATGGAGTATATTTGCCATTAAGAAGCCTAAAATACTCGTCATTCTGAAGCTTAGCAAAACTCAAAATTTAGGGTGAAGTTATTCTCTGCCCAAAATCGTGCATACTTGTATCTACTGGCTCCTTTCCACTAGATACAGTTAAAAACCCTGGAAATAATACAAAACACTACTAGAAAGGAACTCTGAACAGTGGGAAGAAGAGGGCGGCTTCTAAGTGGAGGCAAAGTGAAGGAATAACAGAGCAGCAGGCATTTGATGACCACTCACCCTACAAAAGAAGGTAACCCAGACCTGGTATTTCTCAAAACCCAGCATAACAACCTATTTTGGCTCATACAGGCTCCTTTCTCCCCTGGATCCAAGAAGAATTCTGCCCAAATCGCAGGACCAGCCAACTAGAATCAGAAAGAGGGGTGTTATTGGAAATACTGATGACAATAAAGAGCCAAGGAATGTGCTAGCCTTCCCAACTTGACCTGAGACCCTGCTCCATTCAGTGCATGGCAGCAGGCACTGGCAGGGATCATGTCACAACAACAGTTTGTATGTAGAAGAAGTCTGTTCATATTCATTGGTGAGTGGCATTACATTGCGTGATATACCTCATTTTACCCATTCTTAGAAATGGTGAACGTTTCGGTTGTGTCCAGTTTGGGCAACTAAGTATCAGTGTTTCTATACAAGTTTGGGGGACAGAAGTGCATTTTTAGATGACTATGTAAGTCAGAGTAGAATAACTGAGTCATATCGTATGTGTCTATTCAGCTTAATAGAATCTGCCAAAATTGTGCCAGAGTCCTGGCTCTAATTTCTCTTTCCACAAACTATGTAGGAGAGTTCCTCACTGACAAAAGCTATTGTCAAGGTGTGAGATTTATGTTCGCCCAGGCTCTCTGGATGAGGCAATTTCACCTATGGCAGGAAGTTTGAAACAGGTAGAGCATGGCAGAGTTGTTAAGCTGATGAAACAGAGATTAAAAGTCGAGGCTGCTGTGCAGCTGATATTTACCTGGTACGACACTCTAGATGAGGGAGCTGTCCACAGGACCAAGGCAGTAGTATGTGTGGAAGTTAACAATAGGTCCTTGGTCAGGGCCTGGGCTGAACATGTGCACAAGACTCATCAAGGCATAGCAGAAAGTGGCTGTGAGGCTAAGAGAGGAATGGAAATAACAGAGGTCTTGCAGTGCCCATTGACTGTGGGAAGAGTACAGCAACCTACAGCAACCTGTTAGATAATATTCAATCACCAAACTTCTACTTTAACAAGAGTCCAATATCAGTAGGAAGAGTAATGGATCAGGGAAAAAAACATATGATTTATAGAAATGAGGTCAAAAATTCCCAACTTTTGAAAAATATATTCTAATTACAGATCCAAGATTAGTGGAACCAAAAAATCAAAATAGATATGCATGTGGTACATCGTACTTAAACAGCTAAAAGACAAATAATAAAATTAAATGTGCCAGAGAAATACAAATGAATTGCCTTCCTATCTGGGAATAATGATGTAAACAATGGCTGCTTTCTCAAGAGTATCCACAGAGAGCTGGAGAAAAATGGACCAGCATCTTTCCAATGCTAAAGAAAAAATAAGATTGTCAACTCAGAATTCTATGTCCAGCAAAATTATCCTTCCAAACTGAGAATGACATAAGAAACCTCCACACAATCAAACCTGAGACAATTTGCTGCTGGATAACCTGTAAGGCAAGTAATACTGTAGCAAGTTCTTCAGACAATAGTGAAACAACACTTCATGCAAGTTAAAAATTAAGGAAAAAAATGAAGAGCACACACACAAAAAAGAAGATGTGAAAATACGTGGTGAGTGATCATTTTAAAGGGCTACTTGATTCAGTTTGCTAGCGTTTTGTTGAAAATTTTTGCCCCTTTTTTCATTGGGATATTGGCCTATAGTTTTCTTTTCCTGTTTTTTTTTTTTTCTTGTCTGCTTTAGGATTGATCCCTGGGACGCAAGAATGGTTCAACATTTAGGTTGGTTCTGTATTTTGTCCAGTGTAAATAAAGCTGTGATAAACATGGGAGCGTAGTTATCCCTTCAACATGATTTTCATTCTTTTGGTTTATACCCGGAAGTGGGATTGTACCCCCAAACTATGTATAATCAATTTTGCTTCAGTTAACAAACAAAAGGGTGGTTAAACAAATGGAAATCAACAAACTTTTTACATCACAACAACAGAATGAAGGACAAAAACCAAACGATCATCTCAACTAATGCAGAAAATTTATTTTATAAAATTCAATATCCCATTCTGACAAAAATCCCAACAAACTGGGTATAGAAACAACATACTTCAACACCATCAAGGCTACATATGACACACCCACAGTTAATATCACACAAATGTGGAAAAGATGAAAGTTTTTCCTCTAAGAACGATGCCCACTCTCACTGCTCATAACACAGTACTGAAGCAATTAGGCAAGAGAAAGAAATAAAGGTCATGCAAATTGTAAAGGAGGAAGTCAATTTGTCCCTGTTTGCAGATGGCATGATCTTATATGTAGAAAATCCTAAAAGCTCCAGCCAAAACTCTTAAAACTGATAAATGAATTCAGTATAGTTGCAGGATACAATTGAAAATACAAAAATCAGTAGTTTCTATACACTAATAATGATCAACCTGAATAAGAAATCACGAAAGCAATCCCATTTACAGCAGCTACAAAAAACAGAAACTACTAAAATATAAATTTTACCAAGGGAATGACAGATCTGCAGAAGAAAAACTAAAAAACACTGATGAGAGAAATTGAAGACATGAAGAAATGGTCAGACGTGGACATTCCACATTCACGGATTGGAAGAATCAATAATGTGAAAAATACCACACTACCAAAAGCTGCCTATAGATTCAACTCAATCCCTATCAAAGTGCCAGTGACATTCTTCACACAAAATAGAAAAAACACTACTGTAATTTGTTTGAAACCACAAAAAACCCCTAATAGCCAAATTAAACTTGAGCAAAGGGAACAAAGCTGGAAGCACCACAGTACCTGACTTCAAAATATACTGCAAAACTATAGAAACAAAAACATCATGATACTGGCATAAAAAAGACTAGAAACTAATAAAACAGAATAGAGAACCCAGAAATAAAGCCACATATTTACAACCAACTTGTTTTCTCTCTTCTTTTTTCAGATTATAAAATAATTTATTGATAATTTTTTTAAAATCTTGAGTAATTTTTTTTCTGTTGCACATCAAAAATTATATATGTCCCAGAAATGATTTCTTCTTATTATTATTTGTATTTTTACATATTTATGGGGTTCAGAGTTGACTACCAGTATTTGTGTACAGTGTGTGATGATCAAATCAAAACTGATTTCGGACAAAGACCCTAAGAATATTCATTAAGGAAAGGACAGTCACTTCAATAAATGGTGCTGGGAAAACTAGATACCCATATGCGTAAGAATGAAATTTGACCCTATCTCTCACTATATGCAAAATAAACTCAAAATGAATTAAAGACTTAAATGTAAGACACAAGACTATGAAACTACTTGTAGAAAACATAGAGGAGATGCTTCAGAATATTGGTCTGGGAAAAGACTTTATGAACAAGACCTCAAATATACAGGCAACAAAAGAAAAAAAAAAAAAACCCAAGAAACAGACAAATGAGATTACATCAAACTAAACAGCTTCTGCACAGCAGAGAAAAGAAATCAACAGAGACAACCTACAGAATGGGAGAAAGTATTTACAAGCTATGCATCTGACAAAGGATTAATATCCAGAATATAAAAAGAACTCAAACAACTTCACGGCAAAAAACAAGCAAACTTATAATCCAATTCAAATATGGGCACACGAGCTGAATAGACATGCTTCAGAAGAAGACGTATAAATGGCCAAGAGGTATAGGAAACAATGCTCAACATCAGTAATCTTCAGGGAAATGCAAATCAAAATTAAAATGCAATATCATGTCATTCCAGTTAGAATGGCTAACATTAAAAGACAGAAAATACCAAAGGCAGACGAGGAGGCACGGAAAGTTGAATTCTTACACACTGTTGGTGGGAATGCAAATTAATACAGCCATTATGGAAAACAAGATCGAGGTTTCTCAAAAAGCTAATAATAGAATTAAAATGTGATCCAACAGCCCCACTACTGGATATACATTTAAACAAAGGAAAGGAAATCAGTATATCGAAGAGATGTGTGCACACTCATTTTTATTGCAGCACTATTTATCATCACAAAAACATGGAATCAACCTAAGTATCTATCCAAAGATGAATGGATAAAGAAAATGAGGTATGTAAACACACAATACTATTTAGCCATTAAAAAGAATGTAATCCTGACATGGGCACATGTGTGAGCTTGGTGGATATTATGTTAAATGAAATAAGCCAGGAGCAGAAAGAGAAATATTACATGTTCACACTCATATCTGGAAGCAAAGAAAGTTGATCATGGGTAAGTAGAGATAAGAATGGTGCTTACCAGAGATTACCATGTGGAATTTTTGCAGAGGATTCTTAAAGCAAATGTTCTTCAGAGGTCTTGGTTTTCTAAAGCCATGCAGTTTCAAATATTGACCTTGCAGAGGACTGGACATTTTCCTCAGGCTATAAAGTCTTTGCTGTAAGATAAAGATTTGTGGAATAGCAAGGCTGCTGGCTCAAGGACAGAAAGATTACTGATTGTTATGTGAAGATACTGGAAAATTTCTGGAAAAGGAAGGAATGTTTGCTAAGATCAAGCTTTTGGTGGTGGATCACTTAATTGTCTAAGGGAATGTCATCTGACTTGTTTCACTGAAAGGTACCAGCCTATATTGTTAAACTATAACCCCACCTTTGTTCTCTTCCTTTAACTTCCTACTCTGGAAAATAAATGCAGGAAGAGAACCCCAATTCGGGGTTACATTCCTAAGGAAGGGATGTCTCTCGCTTGAGGGTTCTGGGGAAGTTAACCACTTTGGCGCTTCTCACTACTCAGAAGAGATGGGCTTTGAGTAATCCTTTGTGGCTCCGTCACTAAGGGGAAGTGAGGTGACAAATCCGGGGCCAAAGCAACAAGTTTTTAGCAGAAGAATAAAGTGGTAGGGGATAGTGAGAGTTGATTAACAAATACAAAATTCGAGCTAGGTAGGAAGAATCGGATTTAGTGTTCTATAGCACTGCAGGGTGACTGTAATTCACAACAATTTATTGTATACATTCAATCAGCTGGAAAAGAGGATCTTGAATGCACCCAACACAAAGAAACAATAAAAGTTTGAGATAACAGGAAAAAAAATACCAGTGGTTACCAGAGTATCAAGGAGAGAGAGAGATGCACCAATGAATAGGTGGAGAACAGAGGCTTATTAGGGCAGTGAAACTATTCTGTATGATACTGTAATAGTGAATACATGACATTATACATTTAGCAAAACCCATAGAACTATACAACACAGGGAGGAAATCCTAATGTAAACTTCACTTCATAATAGTGTATCAATATTGGTTCATAACTGTAACAGCAATGCTGGATATTAATAATAGGATAAAGTCTGTTGTGTGTAGGGTGGTATTTTCTGCTCGATTTTTCTGCAAACCTAAAACTGCTATAAAGTAAAGTCTACTACTCATAAATAATATAACATGTATGGGGAAATATAAGACAATTTTTCTATTGTTTTTAACATGCATTTCAATGAATAAAGCAAAAATTGAAAAAAAACAGTATCGTATCTGTAAAATATATGACAACAAGTCCACAAATTAAAAAGGATTAAAAGAAAGGACTAAGTCCTGAGGGTACATTTACATGGAGTGGTACAAACATAACTCGAAGTACACAAGGGTAAGATAAAGGTTGATATGCCAATCCTAGAGCAACCATTCGTCCCGGTGTACGTAGTAATCTGGTTTCCCCCAAACTTAGCTTTTTAGTATACTCATTATTTACTGTTTTTGTTTCCTAACAGACTGTACCTCAATGAAAGTACTTGCATCATATGACTCATACCTGGTGAATGCTAAAAACTAAAGGAAAATTTATTGAATCTATAAAAATTTTAACTTAAAATAACTAGGTATAATGATAATAAAGAAACGCACTCTTTAGCAAGATTATTTGCCTTAACAGCAATTGTTTATCTTATGGACATATAGACTGAATTAACTTTCTATAAAAGAAATAAAATGTACAGAATCAAAAGTATTGCAATAACTAGTATTTGTAGAGATAAAAAAAACTTGCTCTAATAGCACGCCAGCCTTTTCACCTCAACCATCCTACTGAGAAAAACTAGGAAAGCTGGAAGATATTAAAGATGTTATTGGAAGGCACCACAAATGAAAGGAAGAAAGCATTCAAAAAGACAGAATCTCAATTAGGAGAGAAGCCTTTGTCGTGAGAACCACTCACATTTGTTACCGCTTCTCCCTTGAAGGCTTTTGCTGATTCCAAGGATGTGAGTGACGATCCAGGAGGCTTCAGCAGAAAGTTGGAGCTGAGCAGCTTAGCAGCTGAGAAAGACTTCTGGCAGTCTCACCCAACCAAGAGGACACAGGTTAAACCTGACAGTTCACAGACGAAACGAATCACAGTAAACAAATCAAGGGTTCATTTAGCATCCCCAAGGGGTTATGTCCTAAGGTCAATATAAACCTAAAATAGAAAACTCCACACAAAACTCGAGATCCAGCTTAAAAAGGACTCAATTTCTGACTGCAGTGTGATTAACTGTCCCCACCCTAACTGCCTGTCAAATGCAAATGTATGCCAGAGAATGATAAAATCACCCAGAAACTCCAGTTACCTCTACACTATTTCATACAGAAAATCCAGCCTGCAATCAAAAGTACCCACACATGCAGAAAGCGAATGGGTTGGGAAAGGATTAGCATCAGGATTGGGATCCATTTTCTCCATATAATGAGGTTGCCTGGAACAGAAAGAACTAAGACTTGGTGATTCCCACACAATTTAGGGGAACAGTGAGATACCACTACAAACCTGCTAAATGAGAAACAATGAAAAATACTAACCATAATAAGTGCTGACAAGTACTTAATCAAAGGTGACTCTTTTACACTGCTGCTAGGGTTTAACACAATATGTTCACTGCAGAATATTTACACAAATTCTAAAGTATCTGAAAGGCACAACTATCACGTGATCTAGCCATTCGGTTCCATGAAATTAAATAATAAATAAATAAATAAATATAATTTTACATCCATACAAAGACACCTTCAAGAATGTCCATAACACAGGAAAGGATGGAGGGCTTTGGGAAGATGAGAAGGGAACAATATGAGGTTCATAAGGAACCTAGGTGGAAGAGGAGAGGATATTTATGTTATCTTGATTGTGATGACAGCTTCATTAACACATGAAAGTCTTTAAACTTTTTTGATGACTTTAAAATTGTGTTGTTTATTTTAAATCAACTATACCTCAAAGAATTGTTCCAAATGTGCAGTATGCACCAAATATGTGTCACAAAGAAATTTCAGATCATTAAATTTAAAACAAGAAGTACTAAAATCTGTAAATATGATCATCAAGCTCAAGTATTTGTAAAATTACCCAGTAATTTTAATCTAAAAAAAAAGAAAAACAAAATTAAGATCAATGGATGAAATTTTTTCAGTTATAAAAAGCAGAATCAACAAATCCATAAGTTGTTTTTAGATGTTACTTTTGTTGTTTTTCTTTTCTGTAATACGTTTAAAAATGATGAACGCTTGAGACACTTATCAACACAAAAACCAGACATTATTCCCAGGAATGGAGAATTATCTGTCCAGATCCTTAAGACATACACATAATATTTTAAGCAAACTTACACTGATAAAATTGAAGTTACAGTAAATCAGTAAATTCTTTAAAAAAATGAAATTAGAGAAAAATTTAGGAAGTCCCAATAATCTTACATCTATGTGACAAATTGCATCTGTAATTAAATCTTTCCTACCAGTGATTCTTTTCTACACCCTGGTGCCTGAATACTTTCTGTTTTCCATATAATGAAAAAGAACCCCAATCTTGCACAATTTTTTCCAGATAAAATAAATGCTTCTCAATTATATTATGAGACTGGTATAAATTTTACATGAAATCAATACTATATGAAAGATAAGAAAATAAAATCAGTGGTTATAATGGAGGACAGGAGAAATATAGCACCATATTTCTAATGCTGAAGGAAAAACTAAAACTATCAATTGAGAATTCCATTGTAGAAAAATTATGCTTTCACTGAGAGTGAAATAAGAAACAACCAAGCTTGAGACAATTTACCACTGGGAAAACTGTAAAAGAAGTAACGCTAAAGGAAGTCATTCAGGGTGAGGGTAGAGTTATCTCTCCTGGTGCAAACTAAGAACTGCAGGAAGAAGTGAAAAGCTCTGATTAAGTAAAGTATGTGAATAAATACACGATTATTTATTCAATTAATAACTGAGTAGAGCTAACTACTCTGTTCAAGGAAAACATCACAACAAAATAGATTTCCCATCTTCAACTATGTTATCAAAGGTCCATCCTGACCAGGCTGTATGTGGCTAGTTAACTCAAATCACCATCACATGCTGTCCAAAATGGCGCAGTTCGAAGCTGGTAACTTTGTACTCGCTGTTAGTAAAGAGTGCACCCTCCACCACACCACAGTGGTAATGGAGAGCAGGTAGAAAGTTTGCACTTCTACTCTCTGGGAATTAATGATATACTGTTCCCCTTTTTGCTGAAGTGCCGTCAGAGGAAGCTCAGAGAAGAGTAACAGTTTTCACAACAGCCCATGCTAAAGAAGTCACTCTAGATGGTGTGAGTAGTATGCACAAGAGGAGCTGTGACCTGCCACTCTTAGTGGAAGCCTAGTGGGGGACAGAACTTCCAACCCTCCCCAGGAGTAACGAGGAACATCCCCTACTCAGGAGTCAATGGAGGCCAAGGGTTGAATCTGGACATCTACAATCACCTGGCAACAGAGGCCGTGCCTTCACTTTCCCCCTGCTGATGTGGTGCAAAGGAAATAATCATTGATCCTGAAGGCAGAAAAAGAGTAATTACCCAGTCAGGAAACAGAAAGGAAATACGAATAAGGGGTGGGTAGGAGAACAAAGTCTCAGAGACCTGTGGGTCAATAACAAAGGTTCTAACATTCCTGTCATTAGAATCACAAAAGGAGTGGACAGAGTATACTACTGCGAATACTTTTAAAATTAATGCCTGAAAACTTCCCAATTTGTCAAACAAAATCTATATGTACACGGCCTTAACAAAATTCTCCCAGGATAAACCTGAAGAATTCCAGACCAAGATACATCATGACCAAAATTCTGAAAACTAAAGACAAAAAAAAAAAAAAATATATATATATATATATATATATATATATATATATATATATTGATAGCGCCAAGAGAGAAATGGCATCTTACCTATAGAGAAAAAAAAAAAAATACAAGAACATTCAAATTATGTTGAATTCATCATCCAAAACGAGGGAAGCTAGACGAAAGTGCCACATTTTTCAAGTGCTGAAAGAAAAGAAATGTGAAATTCTAAACCCACTGAAAAGATCCTCAGGAATCATGCGAAAACCAAGACATTCTCAGATGAAAGAAAACTAAGATAATTTATTGTCAGCACAACTACCCTAAAATAATAGCTAAAGGAAGTTCTCTATACAGAAAGAAATAAAAAAATCAGAAATCTTGGAATATCCAAAAAGAAGGAAGGACAAGGTGAGCAAAAGCCAGGTGAATACAATAAACCAAGTTTCTCTTCTTGAGTTTTCTAAATTAGGTTTTTCATTAGAAGTAAAAATTATAACATTTTCTTATGTGGACATCAAAGCATGAACAGGAAGTATTTAAGACTATTATATTAAAAATAGTGGGCGGGTAAAGAGATGTAATAGGAGATAAGGTTTTTAACACATCACTAAAAGTTGTAAAACAATGACACGAGATTGTGATAAGTATACATATACATATATATTCGTGTGTGTGTATATAGGTTCTTTTGACATCCTAGAGGGGCTATGCACTAAATGTCTATGTGAACAAGAAATACAATATAACTTGAAATCCAGGTTCAAAAGTTCTCAGTGTCAGAAAGGGCATTCCACCAGGATACTGCCTCTCAATAGCAAAAGAAATGGTCCCTGGAGGAAGATATAATCACCAAGAGCCTGCAATTATCTCTATATTACATCAAACAGAAAATCCAGCATGCAATAAAAAAGAACTATACATGCAAAACATGAATGGAAAGGATTAGCATCAGGCCTTTAATCTGTTTTCTCCATTTACTGGGAATGCTTGGAACACAAAGAACTATGACTTGGTTACACCTTGCAACATAAAGGAACAATGTGATACCAGTGCATACCTATTAGAAGGGCTACAGTTAAAAGTTCTGACCATGACAATCAATGGCAAAGATGTTGAGCACCTGTGACACTCATATTGCTGGTAAGCTGTAAAATGGTATAACGTTGCAAACTACTTTGTCATACTGTAAAATAAAGAAACAGTAATCATGCGATCCACTCATCCATTTCTGGAAGTTTACTTTTTTTTAAGAAAATGACAGTTTATGTCCATAGAAAGACTTACACAAGAATGTGCATAGCATGGGAAAAGGTGGAGTGTTTGGGCAGAACCAGCAGAGAAGGAAGACATATATGCACAAGAAAACTTGGAAAAGTATGTGAGATGGATAGTTACATTATCTTGATTATGGTGACTGTTTCACAATATATAATATCTCAAAACATATATTGTTCATTTAAAAGTTGTGCAGTTTTTCAGTGAATTACACCTCAGTAAAGCTATTACGATGTTACTTGCACCAAAATATATCCAAATGAAAATAAATAGCATTAATTACACAAGTGGAAATACTGACAATTTAAGATATGAGAGCTCACCTCTAGAAATTGGAAAATGAGTAATTTACTGTAAAAATCATTGAAGACATGAAACAATAAAATTAAGATCAGTGAATGAAATTTTTATGATTGCAAAGAGAAGACTGACGAATCCCAAATTTTTATTAAACTGAATATAAAATTGACAGATCCCTTGCACAAATTATGGAGAAAAATAAAAGAAACCCATTACCAGTACGAGAAACGTAGATTGAATCACCACTACCAATCCTGTAGACAAACACATAATACGACAAATTTATATTTATATAAATTTTATGCTAACAAATTTTAAAGTGTATGGAATGACAAAAAATTTTAAAAGTGGGAAATCTCAATAGTCCTTCAATAATTAAATCAGTAGTGTTTATAAATAAACCATTTCTACAAAAGAATTGTATGTCTTAGTGCCAAAATTCCTGAACTTTTCCATATAATGAGAAAGAAATAACACCAATCTTGTTCAAAGTCTTCCACAGAACAGAAGAACACTCTCCCAAATGTTATAGGAGAACTTTATAAACTTTACATCAAATTGATGAGGATATTATAAGAAAGTAAATCAAACGTTCATATCCTGCATGACCAAACCACAGAAAACGACAACTTGTGTTTGATATACAAAATCAAGGATGCATTAATTATAAAACACAATGCTCAAATTGAGGTTAATCCAAGAACGAATTCTTGTTGGTTTAACATTTTGAAATCAAACCACTTTTTAAAAAGTAAGAAAAAATGTACTATTACAAAGGGAATAACCATTTGACATAATTTGCCACACTTAAGTTTAAAAACTAAAACTCAGAACACTACAGCATATATCCTACTCAATGGAAAAATATTGAAAATATATCCCTGAGATCAGAAAAGATACAACAATATCTCCTGTCCCCAGTTCTACGCAACATTTTATGGTGGTCTTAGCCAGGGCAATAATGCAAGAAAAAATGTAAAAGACCAGAAATTAAAAAGGAAGATATGCAAACATCATTATTAAAACATTACATGTTTATGTTTCCACACTATCTAAAAGCAATCTGTAGCAAATGTATTAGAATTAATAAGCGTTAGCAAGATTGATGGACACTAAAGAGTCAAACATAAACACATTTGTCAGAGAATAGCAGTTCTTTAATGAACTTTGTATACATATCATCAGAAATGGCAGACAAACCCTAGAGGACAAGGATATGTTTTTAAGGCTTTTTCTATATACTTATTGGATAAACTTTGAGAGTCGTCATAATCCTGATCATTGTTGTCAATTTTCTCCGATATCACGGTAACAGAAGCCCCTTAATATAAAGGAAACTATATACTACACTTGACGTTTAATGTCAGTGAAACTTCCAATTCTGTAGTTTTTAAGCATAGCTTCTTTTCCTGTTCTGCACTAACTCAAAAAAAGAAGAAAAGCATATGCCACCATTTTTCTATTTCTTTGATTTTACATTTATTAATTACACATATATTGTGTGCTCATTGAACACTCTCCAAAATGCAGATCTCCATTCCTTTCACAAGTAACCATGACTAGCAGCGAACTGTGCGTATTAACAGATCTACAAACACATATGTATTCACATAAATAGTATATTTACAAATTGTGCACAGATTGGAAAGTAAATTACAATTTGCTTTCTTTTATAGCGATATATCCGGGAAGCTTTTGCCATAAGTCTAGCTTTAAATTGGTTGAAAAAGCTACCAAGTATTCATGGTACAGACAAAGCATAATTTATTCAGAAATAGCAGTTTTGCCAAATTTGGACGCATAATTTCATGTACAAGTGTGAATAATTGTTTCAGATGTGGTATTAGAAGGTGAATTATTTATAGAAGTTTAAGTAAAAAAAAAGCCAAATGACTTTCAAAAACCCAGTACCATTTTATGCCACTTTGATAACCTTATACCAAGATATTATATAGAGTCTTGCTATGAATAACTTGAACTAAGTATTAAGCATATTTAACAGAGTAATTGCCAATTCATACTTAGCTTGTGTGTACATCAGTACTTAGATGCGATGTTAAGTCCATTTGTTAACCTATCATTATAGTTATTCAAATACCAAAATTATTACATATTAAGCCTATCGAATTGTTACGCATATCCTCTCATCACTGGCCTCTGTTCTATCTGTCCGTAGAAAGTACATGTCCATACTGACAGATTCCGCTTGCTACTCATAGATTCTGATATTTGCTACATTTCTATGAATTGCTTCTGACATGGTTTTGCCAAAGTTTAATGTTACCGAATGCTGTAGAATAGCCTTAGATATAAAATATTTGGCGATACAAGTGTCACTTACTTATTCTCCCTCAAGGGGTTTTCGCATTTCTCATTCAATTTCTCATCCAAGTCACAAGTAATACCAGATCAGAAATAAGAATAACAAACCATTTGGATATTTTATGTGGAAATGTGCTTAATTTATTTCAAGTTGTGCACATGCAGATATCTTTAGGTATTGAAGATAAAATTAAATGTTTGCTTTTTGGCTTTTGTTATTTTTCATACCAGCTATATGTTCTGCATTTGCTTTGCTTCATTGTTACTGTCCAATAAATTACCTTCTATTTACACATATGGAATAACCTGCATTGACATAAAATATATAGAAGTTTTTGAAGTCTTAGTAAACTATATAGTTGACACCTATGTGAAATATAAGTAATATTAATGAAATAAGCAAATGTATACCCATGAAAAACTTCAGAGAAATAGACATAGATTACCAACCCATGAACAATGATTTAAATGATGGTTGCCTTCTTAGCAGGATCCACGGAGAACAAGAAATATGGTATGCAATCTTTCCAATGCTGAGGAACAAGGTAAAATTTCAAACCCAGAACCGTGAGAGCAGTACCCAAGCCATAAACATAACCAAAGGTAAAGGATGAATACCTTTTTGGTAAGAAGCTTAAAGACAAAACCTGTGACAAAACAGTGTCTTATGCTGACCAGACGAAGAACCCAAAAAGGCCAAGCTAGAAGATGACAACATGGGGAAATATCTGAGAAAGGATATCAGAAGCCATACTCTGCAGTAGAAACAGACTTCATAAAATTAGTCCAGTTTTGTCACCAAACAAACACCAGACAAATGGCAGCACCAAGCCAGCTGGGGGATAAATGTCCATATTTCCTACCTTATATTATGCAACATGTCCACTTCTTAACAGCAACAAAAATTATGAGACATTGAAAGAAACGGGAAAGTGTGACACATATAGAGGACAAAAGGCAAACATCAGACACTGCCTTTGGGGGGACCCAGATGTTGGACTAGCAGACAGATGTTACAACAGCTATTATAAATATGTTCAGAGAACAAAAGAAAACCATGTTTTGAAATTTAAAGAGATATACTATTAGCAATGACACATCAAATACAGAATATTAATAAACACTTAGAAATTCTTATTTTTAGAACGTACTAAATTGAAATTCTTTTTTTTTCCTGCAGAAAACTATGATTAACCAAATTAAAAATTCACTAGATGACTACAAAAGGAAATTTGAGATGACAAAGAAAAATCACCAAATTTGAACATAAATCAATAGAAATCATGCAATTGGAAAAACAGAAGGGAAAAGGAATGAGGAACAGAGCCTCAGATAAATTCGGGACACAATCAAGAATACCAATATACACATAACTAAGTACCAGAAGAGGCAAGAGAGAATAGAATAGAACATATATTCAAAGAAACAATAGCTAAAAACCTCCCAGAATTCAATGAAAAACATTAATCTACCCACCTAAGAACTCAATGAACTTCCAAGAAATTAAATGCAAAGAGATTCACATCAAGAGATATCACAGTCAATATGCTGAAAGCCAAAAATGAAGAGAAAATATTGAAAGCAGGAAGAGAGAAGTAAATCAGCACATAGAAGTGATCATGGGTAAGGCCAGCAGATTATTTTTCATCAGAAACGATGCCAGAATGCACTGGCATGACATATTCAAAGTGCTGAAAGAAAAAAGAAACTGTCAACCAAGATGCCTGTTTCTAGCAAGGCCATCTTTCAAAATGAAGGAAAAATTAAAACTTTCACAGATAAATAAAAACAAAGAATTTATTGTTAATATCCTGCAATGTAAGAAATGTTAAATGAAGTTCTTCAGCAGGAGAGGAGTGATAGTAGACAGCAGGTAGAATCTGTATGGAAAAAAATTAAGATCTCCAGTAATAGTAATTGTGTAGGTAATGATTAAAAAAAGCATACTGACTTACTGAGTTTCCTTTCTAGTCATAAGTGACTTAAAGGACAATTGCACAAAACAATATCAATAAACTTGTATTTTGGTCATATAGCGTATATCAATGTAATATATTTGACAATAAGCACATGATAAAGAGGCATGTGAATGAAACTACATAGGAGTAAGAAATTAAGACCAGATGGTAACACAGATTCACAGAAAACAAATGAAAAAATTCAGAAGTAGTACATCAGTTTAATACAAAACCAAATGAACTCTACAAATATAATTCACACTCCTTTCTACTCCCTTCTTCAATAGACGTTAGATTGTATACAGCAATAAACATAAACGTATTTTATAGTGTGTAACATACAAAAACAAATGAATAAAAAAACAGCATGAAAATGTGGGAGTTTAATGGTAGTAAATATTCTGTATCCTACTGGATGGATGTATAGAATGGATGTATAGATTAATTTCGTGTAAATCTCAGAAGTGGTGGACTAATGAGTACAAAACTATGCTCTCTGTCCTAAGTGAATCATTGGCGGTATATGCATGTATTGAAACAACACACTTTACTCCACAAATATGTAAAACTAAATGTTCAAATTTAAAAAATAGTGTAAATCCAAACTAGATTCTGATAAAATTTATACTGTAAATCATAGAGAAACCATTAAGATAATAACCTGAAAGTGTGATGAAAATGATTAAAGAAATTAAAATGGTACACAGAAAAAGTTTACTTAATTAAAGGAAGTAAATGAGGAGTACAAGGAAAAAATAGTCATAAGTCACATAGAGAACAAAACCAAAATAAAGTCAGACATAAATCCAAGCATATCAAACGCAATATTAAATGTGAAAGGATTAAGCAATCCCAGCAAAGGAAAAGATTGTCAGAATAAATAAAAGAACATATAGCTCTATGCTGTCTACATGGGACACATTATATTCAAAGTTGCAAATACGCGGAAAGTAAGAATGGAAGAAGCACCATACAAGGAACAACTGTGAGAAAGCTGGAGTGGCAGAACAGAACATGTAGGCACAAAATCAGGCAAAAAATCAACAATTATATGCAAGATGTGAACAACATCATAAAATAAGGAGGCCCAAAAGACACCTGTATAATACTCCATCCCACAATTGCAGAATACACATCCTTTGCATGTGTACATGGAACATTTTCAGCGTAGACCTCATACTAGGTCGTAGAACAAACCTCAACAGAGTAAAAGTACCGAAGTGCAACCAAGTATGTTCTCTAGCACAACACACTGAAATTACAAATCAACAACAGACAGAAATTTGGAAAATTTTTGAAATGTAAAAATTAAACCATATTGTACAACATAAAAAATACGTCAAAAAAGAGTTCAAATGAAAAATTAGAACATTAAAAATACAACTAATTTTGCTAAGCAAAATGTTAAGTAATATTTTAAATATAAAACATGATTTATAAACTTCATTGAAATGTCAGATGAAGATCTACACATTTAACTGAATATTCAATTTTCTCATTTAAAAAAATAATGGAAAATTTCCACAAGACATTTAAATAAAATATAGGACAAAAAGACCACAAAGAAAAGGGGGGGATAAATGGAATTTCCCTGTTGGGAGGTTGCATTTATATAAACTGATACTTTCTTAACTCTAAGTTGACCAAGATAAGTAAAGGATTCATTTGCCAAACTCTATTTCAACCAGTAAACATAACTCACAACACAAAGAAGTATAACTAACATTTTGGTTACTAATGAAGTTTAAAAATTACCACAAAACTTATATCCTATAATATATTCCAAATTTACTTGTCTGCTTTACACTATGCTATACCTCAATAATGTACCCCCACCACATGATCCATACCTGGCACATGTTGGCAACTGGAGAAACATTTAGGCAATGAATGAAAACATTTAAGTGCAGTACATTAAGCAGAAAAAGACAGAAGATATCCACTCTTCAGAAGACTACTTGCCTTTAAAGAAAATTTACCTTATTTTTATAAAGATTAGGTTAATTTGGTATCAGAGGAAAAACAACTAAATGTCTACCAGGCTAACCATTCGCTGAGAAAAAACTAGGAAAACTTGAAGACATTAGAGATATTATTTGAAGGCGCTACAAACGCAAGGAAGCAAACATTTGAAGAGACAAGATCTCAGAAGAGAAGCCCAGGGGATGACATCCAAGTATGGTAACTCTTTTTAACTCAAAATATATGATAACTCAAATGAGGTGATTACAAAGCCAAGACGCTAAGCAAAAAGGTGTAGTTTAGAAACTAAACAGCTGAGCAGAGCTTCCAGCAGTCTCAAAAGCTCAGCTTTGGGGACACAGGCAGAGCTAACAGTGAACCAAAGAGAAAAGTTCTGAAAGACACCCAAGGGTTCATTTGGCATCCCTGAGGGATTATGCCCTAAATGTCAATACCAACCAGAAATAGAACACACCTCACAAAACCTGACATCCAGTTCAAAAGGACTAAATCTCTGAGATGAACTATGAGATGAACTTTGTGCCTGCTGACTGCCTCTCAGAAGCAAAAGCAAATGCTCACTAAAATAAGTAATATTAATTCAGCTTTCTAATTATTTCTATTGTATTTTACACAGAAATTAAAGCATATGATTTAAAAAAATACATATACGCAAAAGCCTAAATGTGGGGAAAGGATAAGCATCACGATTGTGATTCATTCAGTCCATTTATTGGTGATAACTATGAAAGAAAAAATAATGACTCGTGTACACCATACAATTTAGAATGACAGCGAGATATCACTGCTCACCTATTAGAGGAGCTACAATTAAAAACACTGACCACAAACATCTCTGAAAGAACACCTCTCATATGATTCAGCCATTCCACTTCTTGAAGTTTATCCAAGAAAAAAAGAAATTACAAGTCCATCAACAGACTCATACAGGAATGTGCATAGCATGGCAAAGAAGGGAGGGCTTGGGCGGAATTACGAGGGGAAAGTCCATAAGTACACTAGGAAATCTGGGGAGAGGGATAAATATGCTCATAATCTTAACTGTGGTGATGGTTTCTCTCTCACACACACCAAAATATATAGCGTTTATTTTAATTTGTGCAGTTTATTTTAAATCAATTACACCTCATTCAAGCTCTAAATAATTGTGTGGTACATACCAAAATACATGTCTAATGGAAAATTTAGAGCATTAATGTAACAGATGAAATCATGCAAATTTAAGATTTAAAAATATTTTTTCATAAAATTAAAAAATAAATCAGGAATTTAAACCAAAATTTTTAGCATGAAAAACTAAAGTTAACATCAATTAATGAAACCGAAAACAAACAAAAAAAGACAAATGCAAGAGTTTTCTTTTTTTGTGTGAAAGAATAAAAATGTGATGAATCCCTGGCAACAGTGATCAAGGTGATAAAAAAGTAGACGCACATTATCAACAGCAGGAATTTACGAGGAATCATCATTAGGATACTGAACACATGTGCATTACGTTATGAGCAAATTTGTGCCAATAAATCTAAAATTCATGAAATGATAAAATTAAAAAAAATAGCAAAATAGTTAAACTAGGAAATCTCAAGGATTCTTTATTCAATAAACTGCATCTTTATAGGGAAACTTTCCTATAAATGAATTCCAAGTCTTGGATCTAGAATTCCTGATTTTTCCCATATTTGAGAATTAAATAACATCCAATATTTCACAACCACTTAATAAGAGAGAAACAGCAAAAACAGCCCAAAATGTTTTACAGGACCCTTTAAAACTGACACCAAACTGATAAAGACATCATATCAAAAAAATCAAAGGTCTGTATTGCTCATAATAAACATAAAAATTTAAGTGGAATTAAAACTTTACGTTTAACAAACAGAACTCGAAGACACTACAACTACAATGCACCATGAACAAGCTGGATTTAGTACAGGAAGGCTGTTCTTGTTGGTTTCACACTTTCAAATCAAACATCTTTGACAAACAAAATCAGGTCACTCTGACAGCAGATACAGAAAAGCCGTTCGAAATAATTTACCACCTACATATGAGGGGTTTTCTTCCTAAAAAAGGACCCCCCCAAACCTAGAAAACTACAGCACATATAATAAGTGGTGATATATTGAAAAACTTCTCCTTCATGTCAAAATAGAGAAAAGGATGTCTACTACCACCAGTTCTATTTAGTCAGGGAAATCATGCAAGAAAAGAAAGAAAAAAAGCATGAAGTTTGGAAACAATGAAATGAGCCCCGCCATTATCCACTGCATAATTATGCCTGCAGAGAATCTAAAAGCAACTTCTAGATAATGCAGTAGAATTAATAAGTGAATTTATCAAGATTGATGAATACCATACAGCTAAACAAAACACATTTTTCAGAGAATAGGAATTCTTAATACATTTTTCATACACATCATAAAAAAGAGCAGAATAACCACACTGCACAAGGTTATATTTTGAAGATTTTTCGATATGGTTATCAGATAAAATTTGAGTCACTATAACTCTAAAAATTGCTATCATTTTCTCCGATATCATGAAAATAGAGATGCTAACATATAAAATAAACTTTTGTAGAACACTTGACATTTAATTCAAGGGGAACAATAAAAAGATCATTCTTTGTGCAAATTTTCCTACAGTCTTTTGTTTAATGATCTCACTGACTAGTTAGACTTCGGCTTCTTTAAAGTGAATCACAATCACTTTTTTTCTTATTTCTTAAACTTGTTTTTTTTTTTTCTTATTTCTTTCCTTTCTATTTTCTAGTTCTACATTTCAGCTTGACTTCTTAACTGTTTCTGTACTACATTCTGTATTACTAAAAGGAAAAAGAAAGCAAATGTAGTTGTTTAGAAAACAATCACTAGTTTAGTCCTAAAAGGCAGTATTATTTTTAAGTAGGTAAAAAAATACTTTGCTAATGCTAAATTAATTTCTAAAACACCAGTAGTATTTTATACTCCTCTGATAATCTGTTATCAAGATAAAGAAACATCTTGTAATTTATTTAATTTGTAATAATTATTAAGCATATTTTAATAGAGTTAATTAAAATTTATGCTTATTTTGTGTAAATTGTTTGATGTCTCTTATTATTACATTTTCACTTTATATTCAAAATTAGTTTAAACACCAAAAATTTTATATATTGAACTTGCGCGTATACTCTTCTCACTTTCACTTATGTTCTGTATTTTTGCCTGTTAGTGAATCAACTCCTATCTGTGCTATATTTAATCTATTTCAGACACGAAATATGATTTGACAAAGCAAATATTTTGCTATAGGTAATACAAGTGTCACTTCATTATTCTTTATAAAAAGTTTTCATTCCTTCCCATATATTTTCTCATGCATGTCAATATCAGCAACACATGAGCAATCATAAAAACAACTTTTAGGGTTTTCTTGGGAATGTGCTTAAATTATTTTATTTTGTATAAAATTTGTAGATATTTATCCATTTAAATAAAAATGAGATGTTTCTCCATTGGAGCTTTTCCTTTGCTTTTGCTGTGTTTTGTAGTGATTGTCAGTCAAAACATGTTTTCTTTTCATTCACATAAATGGAATCCTTAGATTGACACCATAGGTGCTGGAATTTTTGAATTTTTTTTATTAAACTATATGTTGGGCATCTGTATGAAATATACAGAATATCAGTGAAGTAAGCAAATGTATACCAAGTGAAAACGTCTGAGAAAAAAAGATACATTACCTATCCCAGAGGGACGATTGGAAAGACGGCTTCCTTCGAGACAGAATCCATGCAGAACGGGAGAAAACGGAGCAGAATCTTCCCAGTGCTGAAAGAAAACATAAAACCGTCAGCACAGAGTTCTACCTGAGGCAACATTATCCTTTCAAACTGAGAGTTGAATAGGACATGTCCACATAAAAAAACCTGAGACAATCTGTGGCGGGACAACCTGTACTTTGCGTTGTTACCTGAAGTCCTTCTGGCTGCTGGAAGTGACACGTGATGGGAACTGAGAATCTCAGGAATCCGTGAAGAGCACCCGGCGCGAGGGCCACGACGGCGCCCTCCGCTGGTAGCAGTTGGTAATGGCGGGTGATAGAGTTTCAGCCCAGGATATTTGTGTAATGTCACAAATGCCCGCATTGGATGGGTGACCAGAGGCACTAAGCTTTCTCCAGAGTCCAGACAAGGGACCATAAACCCTACTCTTGAAGGAAGGATGTGGCATAGAATGGGTGGCCGTGTTTTTAAAATGTGTCAAATAAAAATCCAATGAAGGAATTTAAGTTGAAGAATAAAAAAATTTCAATAATCCCAAAAGTAGACATGGAAGGTGGAATAGACAAATAAAAAGTGATGAAAACAAATAAATACATAAAAGACTGGCAAAATGGCCAACTTTAAATCAAACAATATTAATATAAACATGAATTTTTTAAAATTCTAAACATTCCAATTAAAATGCAGAGTTTTTCAGATTAGGAAGAATTAAGTCCCAATTATATGCTAAATGAGAGGCAATTACATGGAAAGGCACAGTAAGGTTGAAAGTAACAGTACAGATGATAACATACCACGTAAAATTAAGCATAAGACAACCGGAACTGGTAGAGTAATGCCAAACAAAGTAGACTTTCCAGAAAGGAAGGTAACTAGAAGTAGAGAACACTGTCTTATGATTAAGAATCCATTAATCAAAAATGGAAGAAACACATTATTTATACAAGAAATATCGGTACGGAATCTGGAAACAGACATAATATAAGCATTTACATGCCAATAAATTTGAAATTCTATGAAATGTAGAACTCCAAGTAATCCCACCTTAAAGAAAAATAAAACTGAGAAGGTCTGCATAGTCTTAAGTTTGTAAAATAAATTACACTTATGATGGAAAACCTTCCTCAAGTGAGTCCCGAGCTCTGGTCGTGGAATTGGTGAATTTTCCCCTACAGTTGAGAAATACATGACACTCATCTTACACAAGACACTGCAGAGAATAGAAACAGCAGGCATCGCCTCCAAATGTTTTAACTTTACACTGAACTGACTGCATAAATGGAAAATGATAGGGTTATATCTTTAATGACCAAATGGAAATAAAACGTTAGTTTAACAAACTGAATCCAAAGTTATATCAAGTCTGATACACCATGAAAACCTTGGGTTTTAACCCAGAATTGATTGTTGTTGGATTACCACTTTGAAATCAAATGACTTCAATAAAACAAAGAATATATAATAATGTTATGATTATTACAACAGATGCAAAAAATTGGCACAACTTATCTCCCACTTAAGATTAGTAAAAAACCCATAAAGCTGCAGCAAGTATCATAATCAGTGATGAAATATTCACATCTTCTTCTGTGATCAGGAATGAGGAAAGGATTCCTACGATCACCAGTTCCACTCAATATGTATTTAGGGCAATAATACAAGAAAAAGAAAAAGAAATACATAGGGATTGGAAAAGAAGAAATGAAACTGCCCTTATTCACATATTGAATGTGTATATTTCTAGACTAACATCAATCTATATGTCACATACTAGAATGAATCAGTGAATATAGCAAGATTACTGATTACCTGGGGCCGAGCCCGTGGCACACTCGGGAGAGTGCAGCACTGGGAGCGCAGCAACGCTCCCACCGCGGGTTCGGATCCTATATGAGAATGGCCGGTGCACTCACTGGCTGAGAGCCGGTCACGGAAAAGCCAAAAAAAAAAAAAAAAAGATTATTGATTACCTGGTTACAAAACAAATTGTAACTGTAATTCCAAATACCAGCAACAAATAATTAAATTAATTTTATTAAAATTACCATTTACAACTCCAACAAAGTTTCTCAAACTCTTAGGTAAAATTTTAATGAAAGCTTGGCGAGATCATCACACAGCAAACTACAGGAAATTACTGAGAGGAATTCATGGAGATATGAATAACTGGAATGGTGAACAACATGTATTAATGGAAGATTTGGGTTTTTAAGGCAATCAATTCTTCCCACTTTGAAGCACATGCAACCCTATTCAATGTGAACCCAGGTCAAATCCCAACAGTAACTCAGCATGTATTGTAAATTCTTTAATTTAAAAAATGGGCTAATGTAGAGTAACATGTTGGGAAACGATTAATTAGGCCAGTTCTGAAAACTGCGCATTCCTGCTACTGGTGTTCAAGTACAAACTGTATGGAACGTTGGTGAAGATGTTCTACTTGGAAATTAAAGATAGGGTGGCGGCTTGTGACACTAACACTTTATATTATATCTGAGCTGATATGATTCCATTGCTTAAGAGTATTTGGGTATCTGGTACCCTACCTACTGGATTTTCTTTCCTTTTTATTTTTTCATTTTTTTTGATTACTATTTTTTAATTTAGAAAAATTTTTGAAAATGATGACATGCTGAATTTGAATATGTATGAATATATATGAATTTGATGGTATATAGTAATTTCTTATAGCATATTATTCAACAATGCATCTTTTAAACCATGGAGAGGGTTTTCATTTTTATGATGATTTTAAAATGGCATGCTTATACATCGAAAGGTTCGCGGAAAAACGGAATTAAAAGATATTATGAATCTTTCCATGACTTTTTGAAGACTCACTGTATGAAAGGTAGGGTGTATAATTTGCTGCACATTTAAATATTAGCATCTCTTTGGAATACTATACCTTATGTTCAGGCTTGTGTCATGTACTTGGTGTACAGATCCTATAGAATGGGAGCGCTTAAGTTATGTTTTGCATGTTTGAAAAAAAAGACACTAAAGTAAGAGAATCGACCAGATTTTCCCAAGTTTAAGGAGAGAATAGAAGAATGGAACCTAAGAATATCCCTCCTGTAATCCAGTCCTGAGCATTAGACTATGCTATTTCCATAACCCATATGTAAATTTCCATAAAGGAGGACATTTATCGACAAGTGTGCTTCCCTGTAAATGAGAGGCAGACACATTCAAAATCCTCAGAATCATTTTCTCGAATTTGAGTTAAATGCTATAACTGAGATCTAATCTGGCCCAAGTCACAACTAATCATTTTTTTCATTTCTCCAATATGTAATTACAAACAAATGAAGCATTATGTTTTTAAAAAGTATTTCTGGAAGCTGGATCTTTTTATTCACTATACTCCTCACTTTCAAAATAAGCTCAACAGTCCACTGATTTTGATGTCACCTACGTGGTTTTCTGCACTCTACTTTGGCCCTATCATACAGTCTAACATAAAAGCATTTTTCTCTTTTTAAATTTTAATGTTTAGATTTTAAAAGTTCTTACGACAAAAAAGCAATAAGTATATGAGGTGATGGATGTTAATGAGTCTGATTTGGTCATTCCACAACGTATACATGTATCAAAACATTACATTGTACCCCATGAATACATGCAATTATTATTTGTCAATTAAAAATAAAATAACAGTTTCGTTCTTCAAGTTCTCTGCCTCAACTAGCAGGCTGAGCAAGCTGTCCCTGGAGTGTAGCACTGTAACTGCTTCCCCCGATAGCCCAAGGTTTCTGTCTCCCCAAGTCTGTTCCCATAAGCAGGCTATATCCGGAGTAGAAAACTGTGACCGTCTTCCTAGGCTAGGCCAGATGACAATCTTATCCCTCGAAAAATGACACCCTGCTGTCTCTCGGCGCTGACACCATTTGTCGGCTCAGGCCAGCAGGTCTGCTTGTCGCTTGCTAACAAAATCTTCTCTTCTTCCTTCACCTGGCTAGTATCTCCTTCCTCAGCAACCTTACACAAAGTACTAAAACAAGAAATGCTTGTAGAGATACAGCTTTTAATAATGGCAGAGAGACTTAACAGCCCAACCATGCTACCGAGAAATACTGGGAAAGCTGGAAGCTTCAAAAACATATGTTTAAAGGCACCTTTAACCCAAGGAGATAAATATTTGAAAAGACAGGGTCGCAATTACAAGAGAATCCCAGGTGGTGAGACCCAAATTTGGTACCCTTTTACTCCCAAGGCTTTTGATAACTCAAAGGACGTGACTGAGAAGTTGAGATGCTAAGAAGTAAACTGGAGCTGAGAAGCTAAGCAGCTGACCAGGGCTTCCAGCAGTTTCATCATCCCCAAAGACACAGACTGTACCTAAGTGTGAACCAATGAAGAGAGGTTCTAGAAAACAACCCAGAGGTCCGTTTGACATCCTGGAAGGGCTAAGACCTAAATGTCGATATGAACTCGAAAGAGATCATTCCTGACAAAACCTGAGACCCAGTTTCTCAATTCCTGACTGCTATGAGTTAAACTGCTTCCATGTTAACTGCCTCTCAGAAGCAAAATTAAATGCTCGCTGGCTTCAAATTACTTTCATAATATTTCATACACGTGATACAGTTTGCAATTTAAAAAGAACCATACATGCAAAATATGAATGAGAGTGAAAGAATTAGCATCAGGCCTGTGATCCATTTTCTCCATTTATTGGGATGCCTGGGAAAGAAAGGACAATGACTTAATTATGCCCATGTACTTTAGAGGGACAGTGAGTTACCATTGCATACCTATTAACAGAACCAGAATTAAAAATACTGACCATCATTTTGTACACATGAAACTTATAAAGGAAAATATAGTACTGACCACTGCAAGTGCTGCAAGGATGTACAGCAACTACAAGTCTCATATACTGCTGGCTGGATGCACAATGGTATAAGCATATGGCCAAGCACTGACATTTTCCAAAATAACTTAAAGTTACACCAATCATACAATTTCATTTATTGAAGTTTATCCAAGAAAAATGAAATTATGTATGTATACAAAGACACAAGAATGTTTATTTCAAAGGAAAGAGGAGGGGACACAGGCAGAAATAAGAAGGGGGAAATGAAAAGATACAGAAGAAACCTTGGACATGTGGGAGAGATATTTACATCTTCTTAATCGTGAATATGGTTCTACAAATATACACACATTTCAATACTTGTTACTTTAATACTTGTTAATAAAGTAACTTTTTACTTGTTAATTTCTATACTTGTTAGCTTAGTAAATATGAATTATTTTAAGTCAATTATATCTCCATCAATCTCTTATAAAATGCATGGAAATTATACCAAAGTACATGTCTAAAGGAACTTATACACCATTTTAAAGCAGGAGAGGAAATCTAGAGAATTTAAGATCTGATAATCAGCCTCAAGAAGATGAAATAAAAAAAAGTAATTTAGTAACAAAAAAAATAGAAACAAAACGGTAACATTAAGATCTAGAAAAGAAATTTTGAACAAAATTACAGAGAAGATAAACTAATTCAAAAGTTGGTTTTCATTTTTGTAAGAGTTCAAAAAAGATAAACTCATGGCACAACTGGTTAAGAAAAAAAGAAGGCTACCGTTAGCAATACCAGGAATGTAGAAAGTATCGTTAACTATAGATTCTGGAGACATAAATATAATACTATAAGCAAATTCATTTTAATACATTTGAAATGACACAAAATGATGAAATTCAAAGACAAGCACACATAATATATAAAAAAAAAACATTAGGAACTATAAATAGTTCGATATGAACTAAGTAAATTTTGTCTAATCAAAATCCTTCCTAAAAATAATTTCCCTGCCCTGGTGCCCTAAGCCATAAACATTTCCATAAAATCCATTGAGAAAGAAATAAAATCAGTCTTGCAGGAGTTCTTCTACAGAATACAAAGAGTAAAAGCACTTCCCAAAATGTTTTATGAGACCTATATAAACTTTACACAAATCTACTAGGGACAATATGTGGAAGAATAAACTTATCTCTGATAGAAAACAGCAATCATAAAAATTACTGTGATATTTTTACATTTATCATTAACTTATAAAAGCTAAAACAAACAAACAAACAAACAAAAAACTTATTTCTGGGCTGGCTGGTCAGCTCAGTTGGTTAGAGCACGGTGTTAGAAAACCAAGGTCAAGGGTATGGATCCCCATAACCACCAGCTGCTAAAAAGAAAAAAAACAAACAAAACTTTTTTTGTGAGAAATGGATTCACAAGACACATCAAATATCATGTATCTTACAGCACTGTTGATATGACATGAACAATCGGGGTTTAATCCAAGACTGAATTATTGTAGATTTAACAATCATAAATCAAACAACTTTGAAAAACCAAAGGAACAAAAATGTGTCACATCACAATAGATAGAAAAACTATTTGACAAAACTTATCACTCACTTATTATTAAAAATACAACTCGGAGAATTAAGAATAACATGATTAGTGGTGAAATATTGATAATCTTCCCCCTGAGATCAAGAATGATAAAAGGATGCCTATTATCACCAGTCCAGTCAACATTTTATAGAGTTCCTAGCCAGGGCAATAATGCAAGAAAAAAAAAAAAAAAACTATATAAAGATTTGAAAGGAAGAAATGAAACCAACTTTTTTTGAGAAAGAGCATGATCGTGTTTGGAAACTAAATGAACCTGTAGGTCATATATTAAAATTTCTTAGAGAATTTATCGAATTTGTTAGATTACATTAAGATAAACACAAACAAATTCTTCTAAGAATATCAGTCCTTACAAAACTTTTATTACACATTATAAAAAATGGCACAAAAAGTCTACATAATAATGCCATATTTTTTCTATATACTTATCAGATAAAACTTGAGTTTATTATTTTTTAAAGTCTATTATTTCATAATTATTTGAATATCAAAACTATAAATTAAGCCTCCCTTTTTTCTCTCTATCTTGTTCTTTATATATATAGAGAGAGAGACAGAAAGGGAGAGAGAAGAGAGGTGCTTAATTCATAAAAGTATTTAGAACATATGTTGTATATACACACCCATGTATACATAAACTCTTGTTATGTTCATTTATATTCTATGTATCATATGTTCCTTAATTGATTACGACATTTTAGTATATTTAAACAAATAATTTTTCATAAAGAACATATTTTGCCAAAGCAAAATGTATTGTATATTATATAACTACATTAGATATAAAATATTTGCTGTAGTAAATACAAGTATCACTATCAGGATATTTTGGCTATCACACAATATCACATCTAGGAAAGTTAATGATCACATTATAAGTTGTAACAACAAAGTTTTTTGATATTTTGCTTGTGAATGTGCTTCAATTATTTTAATTGGTATATATCTATGCAGGCATTCTTACATATTTAAGTAAGAAATCATTTTTTCTATTTGGTGCTTTTCATGCAGACTATTGCTAACGATTTTTTTTTTTGCTCTTTTTGATTAGGTTATTTTCTTATATAAATAGAATAATTTTCAGTGGTAAAATAACTAGTTATGTTTTTGAAATATTTAATAATAAATTATACATTGGACATCTGTATAAAATATAAAGTACATTAGTGAACTGAACAAATGTATATCCACCAAAAAATTCAAATCCATCTGTGCTTGGCACTTTTTTGAGGGGAAAAGTAAAGTGCTTTTGAAGGGAGAATTCTCACAATTAGCTGATTACTCTAGTAGGCCGGTAGGCTAGTTTCTCTTATAATTATACCCTCCTGCTTTTGTGATTTAAGGTGAATACTGACCAACCTTTTTTCATTCCCAAATCTACTTTGGACAAGTGTATCCGTTATAGTTATTTCATTTAATGTTATATAAACTAATAAAATAAGAGCAAACAAAAAAAATGAAAGAAATAAGCACACATTACATTCCTAGGAAAAATGATTTAAATGGTGACTGTCTTCTCAACAAAATTCATGGAAAACAAAAGTAAATGGGGAGGCACCCCTCCAATGACAAAAGAAAAGATAGAACTTTCAACCAATATTATATATTCAGCAAAATTATCCTTCCAAATTTAGAGGGAAATCAGGCATAGATGCATAACAGAAACTGAAACAATATGTCACTGGCTGACCAGTAATAAAAGTCATGCTAAGGAAAATTCTTTACGCTAAAGGGAGAGAATACCTGAAGAAAAACATTTGGATAAATTTAAAACGGCAAAATTTCAAATATTTTTGAAAGACAACTGATTCTTTAAAGCAAAATGATAAATGTTAGTGTAAATGAATATTATATAAGAAGAACATAAAGGAAAGGGTGAATATATGAAATTGTAGTGTTATGAAGTTACATTTTTAAAAAGTGGTTCTATTTAACTCTACATGGACCATGAAAAGTAAATAATTCAAATGCTAATCCTTGAGTCACTGAATCTAATGCAAAAAGTTAGGTTATATCCTAATTAGTATTACTGCGGAATAAATTAGCACAAAATTTATCCTCCATAATAATACCCACATTTACATGTCTATATTCTTACTAGGATGTTCCTCAATAACATAATTCCAGCACATTGGCTATACCTGGGATGTGTCTAAATCTAAAGACACATTTATAAGATGAATGAAATAATTACATTAAAAGAATTAAACAAATGATGCCCTCCCCCCAAAAAAGATCCACTGCTTCTAAAGGTAATTTAGCTAAAAAATATTGCTGGATATCTATGGTAGAGAAGATATAGTCAACATATTCTCCCCATATTTTACCCGAAGGTCAACTAAAAAATCTGGATATTATATATAAAACAAACATAAGCCTGAAGGTGGAGAGAATTCAAGACTGCTAGGGACCTCAGGACCCAAGGAACAATAGGATGGTAAGTTCCCTTCTGTTTTGTTTTGCTTTGCTTTGCATCATACATGCCAGACCCAGACCTGAAGAATCAGGCAATCCCAAAATACCAAAGGGTATAAACGAAAACAAGAACAAAAAATAGAAGCCAACAAAAGCCCACTCTCTAGACAAAGAACTAAGAAAGACACAGCCAAACAAAACAGATAACCTGTAGACAATAACTACTCTTCTGTAGCCAAACATCATCTTCACCTACACCATGAAAGGTCCAATTGAGAGTCAAGACCTAAACTCTCAGCCCAAATGTGCCCTTTCCTTACCCCAAATGGCTCCTCCCCATGGTGATCTATTTTCTCAATTTACTGAGAATGACCAAAAAAAAAAGTATGACTTGCATACGTACTTGCAATTTAGATAGACAATGAGATATCACTGAACACCTATTAGAAGGGCTCAATTAATAACTTTGATTATAATAAGTGCTTGCAAGAAGGTATAAGAACTGAAACTCTCATAACAATGTTGGTAGAACGGAAAATGGTACAACCACGTTGCAAAGCATTTTAACATTTTCTAGAATACACAAAGGTAAATATATCAGGTGATCCAGCCATCCCATTTCATCATGTTTATCCAAGGAAACTAAAAATGTAGACATCCATACAACAACTTGTACAATTATGTATACTCCATGGTAAAGGAGGTAGGGCTTGTTCAGAAACAGGACAAGGAAATATAAAGTTGCATGAGGAAACTTTCATTCAGGAATGGATTTCTGCATTGCCATGCAGTGATGGTTTTACATTTGTGTGTGTTTGTGTGTGTGTGTGTGTGTGTCTTTGTGTGTGTGTGTGTGTGTGTACGTGTTACTTGTACTCTTATGATTCAATTTAATGTGTAAAGTTTATTCAAACTCAATTATTTAAACACAATTTCAATGAGGTGGTTACAAACTGTGGGATACAACAACATTTTTGTATAAAAGAAAATTTGCAGTAATAAATGCAAAATAGAAATATTGAAATTTTATCATCAGTAAATCCATTTCAAAATATTAAAATAATTACAGAGAGGATAGACCAGTGTGCAACTTTTTTTCTTCTTTTTGTAATAGCATTATATTAATCCCTTGCAAGATTATTCAAGAAAACAAAAAGAAGACGATGACGACATACATTCCATATCAGCAATATAGGAAATCCCAACACCATATCCTTGAGATGCATACATAAGTATATAAACAAAATTACAGTAAGAATTTTAATACTACACGAAAAAAAGGATAATTCCCAGGAAAGCACACCTGAACAAACAAGAAAAGTTGGGGAATCTCAATTGTCCTATATCTTTAATAAAAAATTGTGTCGGTAATGAAAAATCTTCTTAGAAATGAACCCCACACACTGATTCCATAAGTCACGAACTTTTCTTTATACTGTGAAATAATAGTATTCTTGCATAAGTTCTTCTATGTGATAGAAATAGTAAAAATACTCTCCCATATGTTTTATGAGGCCCATATAAACTTTACACCAACATAATAAGAATGTTATAACAAAGGAAAATTATTGTCATATATTCCCAATGACATCCCCCCACAAAATTAAACAACTTATATTTGACAAACAACCCAGACATTCAAACTAAAATACCCCATGAATTATAGTGAGATAAAACTTCAGGAATCCAACAAAAGAAAGGACAGAAATCATGTCACAAAACAGAGTGAACCACTATGACCACATTTATCATCCACACATGATAAAAACAAATAACAAAAACTTTTGAAAAATTGCACCCAATATCATACATAGGTGATATTGAAATATTGAAAACTTCTCCCTGCAATCAGCAAAGTGACAAGAAACCACCTACTACCGATAGGTCTATTCAATGCTTTACAGAGATGATAATAGCCAGGGCACTAAAGCTGGAACATTTTAAAAATTTAAAACCTATAATGATTGAAGAAAAAAAAATCACCTTTAATCACAGATTGCATGTTCATGTTTCCAAATTATATACAAGTAATCTATCGATAATGCATTAGATTTAAAGAGAGAATTTAGCATGATTCTGGGATAACATATACTTACACAACAGCAGATTTGTTTCAAAAATATATACAAATCATAAGAAAAGCCAAAAAAAAAAAAAAAACCTGCAATACAAATTTATATTTATAAGGCTTTTCTCATGTACTTATCAGATAAAATTTGTGAGGGTCTTATCTCTGCTTACTGTTATTTTTTTTTCTTCTATCATGGCAACAGAGGCCCCTGAATATAAGATAAACTTCACTCTATGTTTGACATTTAATTATGGTGGAAAAATTAGAAGAGAATTCTTGGTCACAATTTTACTTATGGCCTCTAGTTTAATGATCTTAACTGACTAATTACAGGTTAGCTTCTCATAAAGTGCTCACAAATTATTTTTTTCTAATATCTTCTAAATGTTTTTCTTACTTTTCTAATTATTTTCTAAATCTTCTATTTCTAAGAACCACCTTCTTTATTCCATTCTGCTCTACTTTAAAACAAAAAAAGCAAAGAGTATATCTTCCAAAAATTGCTAATAATATGCCATCACGTGATTATTTTTTGATTTATATCATGTAGCACAGATATATTGTGTATGCATAGTGTGAAATTTTCAAAAAATCTTATACGTATTACTTTTCAGAAGTAATTGTGATTAGCAGTGAAGTGTGTCAACATCTACACACATAGACATTTATCTACCTAAAGTTTACACAATCATACACATATATGTAAGTAAATTATTATTAGTTTTTTCGTCGTTGGAAATATATCTTGGATATGTACTCGAAGTATTTTACATCTATCTGTTTGTTGTAATAGCGTCATTGTACTCTTGGTATGGACACAGCATAATTTATCAGAAAATAGCTGTTTTGAATTTTTTGTGCCCGTACTCTAATGCACATGAGTGAACAGCTATGTCAGATACAGTCCTAGAAGGTGAATTGCTGTGTAAAACTGTAGGTAAATTCACAGCTTTGAGCCAGCCAGCGGAACCGTGCAGCGCCTCACGCCCCCCCCCCCCCACCCTGCCACCTTGGACCCAAGCAGAGGGGGAGCTCCAGGCCCCAACGTGCCACCCTGAACCCGCACCACGCAGGTCAGCCCACTGGTGCCAGCCTGCCAGCCGAACCTGGCAGTTCCATGTGGCTCCCCCAACCTGCTGCCTTGGACACAAGCGCTGGAGGGGGAGCTCCAGGCCCTACCCCGCCACCCAAACCGGCACAGCGCAGGTGAGTCCACTGGCACCAGCCAGCCAGCAGAACCACGTGGCTCCACATGGCCCCTCATCTTGCCTCAGACCCAGGGGGGAACACCAGCCTACAGACCTGACCCACCCCCCCCGAGTTTGACCCAGCAGAACGTCACACATTAGGTGCTCATTCTATGACCACAGAGTCAAGAATGGGAACCAAATTGGTTTAACATAACCACCACCACACCTACTGTCGAGTAATACAGTTCACCCCCCGCAGTAGCAAGCAAGACCACTCCACAGCCAACCTCAGTGTAATAGAAGAGGCATACCCCCTATCAAATGAACAATTTTCAGCAATAAAACACAAAAAGAACGAACAATAAAGAAGAAATGACACCACCAAAAGGATACAGTAATCCCCCAAAGTCAGGCTCCATGGAACAGGGAATCCTTGAAATGTCTGAAAAAGAATTTTGAGCAATGATCTTAAGAAAAGTTGAAGAAATAAAGGAACATTCAATTAGAGAACACAATGAAACGAGAAAAAACATCCAGAATATGGACGAAATCTACAGAGAGATTAATACCATAAAAAAGAGTATAGCAGAACTTCTAGAAATGAAAGACTCACTCAATGAAATAAAAAGCACAACTGAGAGCTTGAGCAGCAGGGTAGAGCAAGCAGAAGAAAGAATTTCAGAGCTTGAAGATGGTCTTTTTGAAATAACTCAGGCAGACAAAAAAAAAAAAGGAAAAAAGAATTAAAAATAATGGGGAAAACCTAAGAGAGATAGCAGACAATCTCAAGCACTCTAACATCCGAATTGTGGGTATTCCTGAAGGGCAGGAGAAGGGAAAAGGTATCGAAAACCTATTCAAAGAAATAGTAACAGAAAACTTCCCAGGTGTACGGCAAGACACAGACCTTCAGATCCAGGAAGCTCAAAGGGCCCCACACAGATTCAACCCAAAAAGATCCTCCCCATGATATATTATAGTTAAATTCACAAAGCTCAAAATTCTACAAGCAGCAAGAGAAAAGCGTCAGGTCACTTAGAGGGGAACCCCCATCAAACTAACAGCAGACTTCTCAACTGAAACCCTACAGGCCAGAAGAAAGTGGAACAATATATTCAAAATACAAAAGAAAAAAAACTGCCAGCCAAGACTTCTTTACTCAACAAGGCTCTCCTTCAGAAATGAGGGAGAAATAATGTATTTCCCAGACAAACAAAAGTTGTGGGACATTCTCCAGGATAGACCATGTATTAGGTCACAAATCTAGATTCATTAAATTTTTTTTTTTTTTTTTTTTTTTGTCGTTTTTTCGTGACCGGCACTCAGCCAGTGAGTGCACCGGTCAGTCCTATATAGGATCCGAACCCGCGGCGGGAGCGTCGCCGCGCTGCCAGCGTAGCACTCTACCAAGTGCGCCATGGGCTCGGCCCTCATTAAATTTTTTTAAAAATGAAATCATTCCAACAAACCTTTTCAGACCACAATGGGAAAAAACTGTATTGTTTATACAATATACAATTAGCAAATCACTGGAAGATATACAAATACATGAAAATAAATAACACGCTCCTGAATGACCTACGGGAGGAAGAAGAAATTAAACAGCAAATCACAAAATTTCTAGAAACTAATGAAAACAAAGACACATTGCACCAAAATTTGTGGGATACTGAAAAAGCATTACCAAGAGGCAAATTTATTGCAGTAAGTGCTTATGTCAAAAAAAATGGAAAGACTCCAAATAAACGACATAATGCTATGCCTTAAAGAACTTGAAAGCAATCCATACATAAAGGCAGTAGATGGAAAGAAATAATTACGATCAGAGCAGAACTGAATGAAATAGAGACCCAAAAAACAACAGAAAAGATTAACAGCAATAAATGTTGGTTTTTCGAGAAGATAAACAAAACAGACACACTATTAGCTAGATTAACGAAAAGAAAGAAGAGAGAAGAGCCGTATAACAGAAATCAGAAATGAAAAGGGAGACATTACAACTGACACCACAGAAATACAAAGAACCATTGGAGACTACTATAAACAACCGTATGACAACAAATTTGAAAATCTGGAAGATATGGATAAGTTTCTAGACATATATAAATTACTAAGACTGAACCAAGAAGAGATAGAAAACCTGAATAGACCAACAACAGCAAGGAGATTGAAGTGGTAATTAGCAATCTTCTAACAAAAAAAGCCCAGGTCCGGATGGCTTTACAGCTGAATTCTATCAAACTTTTAAAGAACAGTTAATATCAATTCTCATGAAACTGTTCCAAAAAATTGAAACAGACTCTCCTCTCCCAAACTCATTCTATGAGGCCAACATAACTCGGATACCAGATCCAGATAAAGACGCAACAACAACAACAAAAATTGCAGGTCAATATCCCTGATGAACCTAGATGCTAAAATCCTCAACGAAATATTAGCAATTAGAATACAGCAACATATTAAAAAAATTATACACTATGATCAAGTAGGATTCATCCCAGGGATGTAAGGATGGTTCAACATATGAAGTCAATAAATGTGACGCATCGCATAAACAAGCTCGAGGACAAAGACCATATGATTATCTCAATAGATGCTGAAAAAGCATTTGTCAAAATTCAACATTCCTTCATGATAAAGACTCTCAACAAATTAGGTATAGAAGGAAAATATCTTAACACAATAAAAGCCATTTATGACAAGCACACCACCGGTATTACTCTGAATGAGGAAAAATTCAAGGCCTTCCCCTTAAGGACAGGAACAAGACGAGGATGTCCACTCTCACCGCTTCTATTCAACATAGTTCTGGAGGTACTAGCTAGAGCAATCAGGCAAGAGAAAGAAATTAAGGGAATCCAGATGGGAAAAGATGAAGTCAAACTTTCCCTATTTGCAGATGACATGATGCTATACATAGAAAAACCTAAAGACTATCAGAAAACTCCTAGAACTGGTGAATAACTTCAGTAATGTTGCAGGATACAAAATAAATGCCCAGAAATCAGTAGCATTTTTATACTCAAATAATGAATTAACAGAAAGAGAAATAAAGAACGTAAGCCCATTTACAATTGTCACCAAAAAAATATGATACCTATTGATCAATTTAACCATGGAGGTTAAAGACCTCTACAATGACACAAAAAGATGGAAAGATATTCCATGCACTTGGATTGGAAGAATTAAAATTGTGAAAATGTCTATACTACCTAAAGTGATCTACAGATTCAATGCGGCCCCCATCAAAATATCAATGACATTCTTCACAGAAAAGGAAAAAACAATCTTAACTTCCATATGGAAAAAAAAGACCCCTAATTGCAAAAGAAATCCTGAGCAAAAAAAAAAAAAAAAAAAAAAGAAAGGCGGAGGCATAACTCTGCCTGACTTCAAATTATACTACGAAGCTGTTGTAACCAATACAGCATTATACTTGTATAAAAATAGACATTCAGACCAGTGGAGTAGAATAGAGAACCCAGAAATCACTCCTCAGGCTTATAGTGATCTGATATTAGACAAAGGCAACAGAAATCTACATTGGGGAAAAGATTGCCTCTTCAACAAGTGGTGCTGGGAGAAACTGGATATCCATATGAAGAAGAATGAAACTCGATATGCATCTCTCACCATACACCAAAATCAACTCAAAATGGATTAAAGACCTAGGTATAAGACCCAAAACTGTAAAATTACTAAGGGAAAATATAGGTGAAACCACTTCAGCAGTAAGGTCAGGGCACAGGCTTTATGAATGTGAGCCCAAAAGCACAAGCAGCAAAAGAAAAAATAAAGAAATGGGACCATATCAAACTAAAAAGTTTCTGCACAACAAAAGAAACAATCAACAAACTGAAAAGACAACCTATAGATTGGGGGAAAATTTTGGCCAACTCTGTATCCGACACAGGATTAATATCCAGAATATACATAGAACTCAAGCAATTACACAGAAAAATAAATAAATAAATAAATGACCCAATTAAAAAATGCGCAAAGGAGTTGAATAGACATTTTTCAAAGGAAGACATACAAATGTCCAACATATACGTGAACAAATGCTCAACATCACTAATCATCAGGGAAATGCAAATTCAAACCACATTGAGATACCACCTCACTCCAGTTAGACTGGCTATGATCAAAAAGACGGTGAATAAAAAATGCTGGCGAGGGTGTGGGGAGAAGGGAACACTACTGCACTGTTGGTGGGAATGTAATTAGTACAACCACTTTGGAAAACAATTTGGAGGTTTCTCAAACAACTACAGATAGATCTTCCATATGATCCAGTGATCCAAATTCTGGGTATATACCCAGAGGAATGGAAATCATCATGTCAAAGAGATACTTGCACTCCCATGTTTATTGCAGCTCTGTTTACAATAGCCAAGATATGGAACCAACCTAAATGTCCATCAACAGATGACTGGAAATAGAAACTGTGGTATATATACACTATGGAATACTCCTCTGCTATAAAAAATAATGAAATTCTCCCATTTGCAACAACATGGATGAACCTGGAGAAACTTATGTTGAGTGAAACAAGCAAAGCACAGAGGGGTAAATAATGCATGTGCTCACTCATATATGGGAGCTAAGAGGGAAAGGAAGGCAGGAAAGAAAGACCACAGCAGTGCTGTGATCCAACAGAGGGAGGGAACATTCCTAGGGCTACAAATTGGAGTGGAGGGGAGAGGGGGAGGGGGAGGGAGGTTGGGAGACAATTGGGAGGGGATGAAGGGTACAAAAGTAATTTCTGGTAATGGGTATGCCCCCAGTATGAATCTGGACCTCACATCATGGACAGGAGGGGGGACAATCAGCTTTGTATCTTATGAATATTTGTAATAAATAAATAGTAAAAAAAAAAAAATTAATAAAAATTTTAAAAATAAAAAAATAAATGTTTTCTTTTTCTAGATATTTATCAGCTAAAATTCAAAAGTCCTTATAACCCTAACTACTCTTGGAACTTTTTTTCTATTATCATGGGAACTTATGCCCTTAAATCTATGATAAACTGCACAACAATATACTTAATATTTAATCCTAGTGGAACAAATAAACGGGCATTCATTGTGACAATTTTACTTATGACAAATAGATTAATGATCTTGCTAATTAGAGATCAGCTGCTTCTAAATGTTTCACTATTAAATTATATTATTTCCCTCCATAAATTCCTCATATATATATATTTTTTTTTAACCCTTTACTGTTTCCGGCTTTAAACGTTAAATTCTTACCTGTTCTGTACTACCTTACCAGAACAACAAAAACAAAAAAAACATAGAGTAGATCCTCCAAAAATATCATTACTGATGTCCCTTCGTATCACTATTTCTTTGATTTTTCTTTTAGTAATTATCAATCTGTCATGTACTCAGTGTAAATTTTTTTAAAAAATAATGCAACTATATATCCCTTCACAGAAGGAACCATGATCAGCAGTAAGGAGTGTTTTTAAACAGATACATACAAAATTATTTACGTATGTAATACATTTATGTACCTGTACACACAAGTGAAATAGTTGGCTTTCTTTTCTATGTCCTTGTGATTTCTTCTTCGAGTATATTAGATCTACCTGACTGATTGTAAAAGTTACATAGTATTCATTATATTAACACAGTATATGTTACTTAAAGAAAATTTGTTTTCCCTTTTTGTATCTGCACTTTTTTGCACACGTTTAACAAGGTCTGACAGATACAGTTTGTAAAAAGACAATTACCGTTTAAAGGAATAGGCAAATTTAAAACTTTGCTAAAAATACCAAATTAATTTTACTTATCCAGGATCATTTTATACATCTTCCATAATCTCGTATCATCATAAAAAAGGGCATCTTGTTATTTAATTCCCAATAAGTATTCAGCATATTTTATATACTAATTGCC